>NC_140933.1:142291664-143571664 GCF_014529385.1 Adiantum capillus-veneris | reverse complement strand
AAAGTGGACATTAATTTATTGCAGAATCCAGATGCTCAGATTTCAGACACAATTATCTATGCTTGTCTTAAGTAAGTGTTACTATCTTGCTAGCTTTAAAAACTCAAATAATAGGTTTGCTAACTCAGGTAGAGTCTCTGCAGCCTGATCAAAAGTCAACTCCCACTACACACTCACACAGAGGTGTTTCTTCTTGATCCACAAATGTCAGTGATTATTAGACAAAAGAACAGTCCATCTGGGACCTTTGAGAGTTGGTTTCTCCACTGTGCTATGCTGGAAGTTACTGTGATCATCTTTCCATATGAGAACAACCATCACTGGAGTCTCATATGCCTTGATGTTGACCAACCAGCAGTGTGGGTGTTCAATTCAATAAAAGGAACCCACCCTGAAATTAGGCTGTAAGTGTTTTGTATCAGAAAGTGTTTCTTATAGATATCCATGTAAATTTAAAGACTCATGCTAACATCTTGACATTGCTTTGTGCAGTTGTATAAAGAGGTTGTTGCTTGCCTATGGCAAGCTATGTGGAAGGTATGAACTATACAAGGCCCCAATCAAAGAAGTACCTGTCCCAAATCAAACCGATGGAAATTCTTGCGGTTGGAGATGTCTTCTCCATGCAGAATATGTCCTGCAAAGCTACTTTGCATTAAAACCTTTCATGACTAAGGTACCCATTTGGCAATGCATTCAGTTAGTTTTGGTTTAGTCTATAAAAGAATTCTCACCATGTGGTCTTTCAATTTTGCAGAGTGCTTTAAAAAACTACACATATGATTATTTGCAAAGATACCGGGTAAGTTTAATACAACACCTGCTTACTATGTCTAGCCCTAGAGAGCTTGAAGATAGCGGCTTGGATGAGCGCACTATTGATCTTACAAAACATGACGTGCCACCACGACAAACCCCTACATCCGATACAGTGGAATCACAACGGGCCGAGGGGGTCATATCAGCAGAAGATGAAAGAGCCGAGGATGAGGAAAGGTCAAATGAGCATATGGAAGGTGCTAAGGTACAACCGGAGGAGACAATGAAAGAGCCAAGTCAGCCAGTGGAGGAGCCAAAAGAGCCTATGGCTGAAACCCAAGATGAGGAAAGCAGGCCTATAGATGAGCAAAAGGATATGGATGAGGAAAGCAGGCCTAGGGATGAGCAAAATGATATGGATCAGGCAAGGATGTATGAGGCAATCCAATCAACCGAGGGAGACGAAAAGACCTTGGAGGAAACCTTGAATGAGGCAGAAAGAGCCATGGGGGAGACCCCTGATGAAGATGTGAATGATGACTATGAAGATA
This sequence comes from Adiantum capillus-veneris, assembly GCF_014529385.1. Lineage (NCBI taxonomy): Eukaryota > Viridiplantae > Streptophyta > Polypodiopsida > Polypodiales > Pteridaceae > Adiantum > Adiantum capillus-veneris. The sequence goes on along the minus strand of NC_140933.1, from coordinate 143,570,354 downwards.
AAGCGGAGGAGAGCAACAACGACATGAACACTACAAAGACCCAGTATGGACCCTTGCTACCTGTAGATACGGTTGTTTTGGTAATGTCTATTCAAGTATGGCAAAATATGTTCAGCTTCTAACTACTTATATGTACTTGTCAACTTTTACAGAGGTTGATTATCTTGGACGTCAATGGATTGCTGCTGATGCGGGTGCCTCTCGGTGACAGAGGACCCTTTGAAGATTTGCAAACGTTTCGGATGGGAACTTGTCGAGTCGTGGTTCGTCCAGGAACCAAGGAATTTATTCAGTTTCTTCTTCCGCGCTTCAGAGTTGCCATATGGTCTTCAATGCAAAGGCAAAACTTGTCGCCACTAGTTGCAATAGTTTGCAGTGTATGCCACGCTCACACGTCAGATTTTGCCTTTTTGTATGATCAAAGAAAATGCGTTACCGTTGAGGGCCACTACCACCCTAAAAAACCACACTTACCTCTTTTGTACAAACCGTTTAGCCAAATCGGTGTACCCTTTGATGCAACTAATACACTACTAATTGATGATACTCCTGAAAAGGGAGAACTAAATCCGCCGGGAACAACTGTCTCACCACCTTCTTTCGAGGGGCATTCCTTCGATTTTTACCTTGAAGACATTCTGATTCCATACTTACAGAAATTGTATCTCAGTCCATTGTTCACGGACGAGTTTGTACTTTCTAATGAATTAAGATGATTCTTCTATCATGAATTAGAGAGAGAGAGAGAGAGAGAGAGAGAGAGAGAGAGAGAGAGAGAGAGAGAGAGAGATTTGACGTGGTAAAGAAATGTATTTCAAGCACACTTTTTCACAGGGCACAATTGAAAAATGAGCTCAATAAACTTCATGTCTTGAAAGTCATTTGTATACACTTGGGTTCACAAGAATATCTGTTACATTGACACTACTTCAACCCGACCATCCAACTCTTTGCACAAAATATCTTTTCCCTTTCGCCGCATCACCTTACGGCCAGCCAGGAAAAAGGAAAAATCTGATAGATCCTTGTCCATTGACTCTTCAATGATGTCATTTCGCAAATGCTGAAGACTGCATAGCTCCCTTATTGTAACCACCAATAGTAGGCCATGCTCTTTATCAATCACTTCCACATCCATAGTAGGATTATCTTCCAAACCTGTAGAAACCTGGTCCATAGGAATGTACTTACCGTTTAGCATTTGTGATCGCATATACCAAAACGAGAGTAACAATGATTGGCTTGCAATCATGTACTTGACAACTAGAGTATCAAGCGCGACCTCGCACCGTAAACCAATCTCTTCCTTTGCATACCATCCTTTGTCAAGAAGTTTGTCACAGGATGACTGCTGAAATGACTTGCACATGAACATAGTTTTTGTAACTCGGATGTTGTAGCTATGAAACAGCTCTATGAAGAGTGCAACAGGACAGAAGTTTGCAATTCTAACCAGTTTGGTAGGAATAGAGCTACATAGAGACCTTTGTATATCCTTGTAGAGCTTACTTCGCATTGCCTCCACCATTGTTTCCTCGGGAACTGGCCAGTCCACAGTGTTCCAATCGATTGGTAGAGGCACTTTCACCAACATGCCATTCTTATTCCCTGAGCTGAGTTGGTAAAAGTGGTCATAAAAAAAGATTCCCTCATCAGCCAGTCTTTTGCTGCTCCTCTCTGAGTACTATAGAGAACCATTGTGGGCATGAACAACATGGAAGAGGCCTATTATGCACTCCACAGGCTCCCATTGCTCATAAGAAGAGGGATAAACATCTGCAATATATATAAGAAGAGTTAAACTAAGAGTATCAATAAGTACAAATGACAAATCTAATGTAATTGAGCTGTGAAGAATGGAGACATTACTCATAACAAGCGGGAGAAACATTGCAAAATATATAAGAAAAGTTATAATGAGAGTATCAGTAAGTTCACATGTCAAGAGTACTTACAATTGCAACGTGGTTGATGTATATCTGATACATTTCCACCGTTTGCTATCACCTCAGGATGGGTAAACACATGCTGAACAAGAACTTCCTTTACAGATCTTTTGCCGATTTCAACTTTGAAATCCAACACTCTGGCCTTCCATGCTGAGCGGTAAACATTGATACCACTAGACCTCTTGGGTCTTCTTGGTTGCATGAGGACCCATGAACCTTTGTTTATCCTTTGTCCAACCCATTGGTTCTCTGCACTTATTGAAGCTGGTATTGTAATTGAGGATATGCTACTACTTGGCCTTCTAGGCAAAGTGCAGTTGTTGGTTGTTGGTGTGAGAGACAGTAAACACCTGGAGCCTCTTGGGCGAGAAGACGTGGACGCCATAGCTCTCAAAGAAAAGCTTTAGTGGAGGGAGATTCACTTTGAAAGCATTCTAATGGAGGGAAAGTGTTTTAGAATTCCAATATCTTGTACGGGCTTAATGGTCACCCTCCAGTACGTTAATGACCATAAGAGAATATCAGAAGTGGGACCACATGCAAGCACCTAAAAGCTCGGTAAAAGGAAGAAAATTACTATGCTGCAATCCTAGATTCGTGAAAGTTTTATGGTATTTTCCTATTTTTTGAGTCTTTCCACGTACTTTCCTACGTAACGTAGCCTTCATGCTCATTGGACGCGCTCTATTTTTCTCTCTCTTCATATGGCCCTCCAAATGACCTCTGAAATTTCCTAATGCTAACCAGTATCAAAACAATACTAACCAGTATCAAAATAATACTAAACAAAAGGGTCATAACCAGTACCAAAATGATGCCAGGAAGTACCAAACTTTGGTATTGTAGCCAATACCAAAAGGGTCCTAACCAGTACCAAAGTGCTGCAAGGAAGTAACAAACTTTGGAATTGTAGCCAACTTTCCATAATCACAAGACTATGAATCCAAGTTGCAACCCTAGGCTACCAAAATGCAATATGCATAGTAGGGTCTCCAATTACTGATTGTCTCTTAAGACTTGCCCCTAACCAGAACTAAAATAGTACTAACCAGTACCAAAATAATGATAATGTAAGGTTTCTAGTTTCTGAAACCTTAGAAATTGTACAAAGCCTAATCAAATTAACTTGGTTGTTAAGAAAACAATGTAGAATGATCCAACTATGGCAAATATTGGTATTTTTGGAACCGTAACCAGGGCTTTACTATGGTTAGAATTTTTCAGAACAGAATTCCGATAAAATCTGGAAAAGTTACGGGCTCTGAAAAGTTCCACTGTGAATTTAATTAGCTAAGTAAAATTGAAAGGTTTCAGTAATTATTACTACTAAAGACTTTTTATCCTAAAGTTCTAGAAACTGCAAATATTTCCAAAGCTAATCATTAAAAGTCAAAGAAATTTCTGGAAGCTGGGGGGCTATGTGGGGCTGTGATGAACCTGCCCAAGCTTATTTTAGCAACAGGTGGTGCTAGAGGTCACAAAAAAAATTAGACTCGGAGTCCTGGAAAATTACTCTCTCACCTAGAGAGATCTCTACGCAGAAATCACTAGAGAGCAAAGCTCTAGTTGGTTAATCAACGGCTGCCAATATGGCTCCAAAAAGAACCAAAGGAATCCTCATTCCGATGAAGAGGATACAATCAACAAAAGAAATAGAGCAACTCATGACCATGAGGTTGGGCCTAGTCATAGGCCTATGGAGGAAAGTCTGTAGGTGCCAGTGCAGTAGCAAATGGCTGACCAGTCATCACATGTGGATTTCCATTTGTTCACTTAAGTCTTTAAATAACTTAAAGTTCGTTTATAAATTAACATTGCATACGTAAGAACTAGGAAGGATTAACTAGCTGTAAACGGAAGGTGACTTCCAAGAAATCAACGAGCAATGACTGTAAATAGGAAAGAAATGATTGGGCAACGACTGATTGACCTAGGAAAGAAATGTTTGATCATCCTTAAGACAGCTTGTCTCAAGACACCTCTAATTCCTTGGAATATTTTACTTCAGGTAATAAGCAATGATGGCGACTCCGCCATGGCTGAGTCAGTTTCCTCAGTGCGCATGGAGTCTTTACCCCGTTCTTGTCTACGCTTGTGGATATTAATTAGGATATTGAGTTTATCCTAGAGGAACCGCCTGGTTGTATGGGCAACCGGTTGGCGTATGGGCGCCCGGACTTTGGGTGATTACTTTTTCCACCCTGGTTTTTAAAAATAAGGAATGGGTTCCGTTTTTCCACCCCTATATAGGTGTGGTCTTGAGACAAGCCATATTGGTCAGAGTTTCTCCAGAATGACAATACCTTATCTTAAGTCATAAGATGTTTGTTTGCTAAAAGAATTTTTTCAATACTGTTTTCAAGGGCTGTTTTAAGGAAATTCAGTTATGCAAGTTAAAAGAAATCATTATTTTAATTGTGACAAGAATGTGGTAGTAATTAAATAACAAAGCAACATCTGTGAGTGCGGGGTGGTAAGTGGGGATTGACTAAGGTTGTCAATCATTGATGGGTGGATGTGATTAGTCAGGTAACTATCCATTCCCACGTACTGAAAGCGTCTAGAAACTTCTGCACTTGGAAAAGGAGTCCACCAGTGGCTGTGGCGCCCTCACATATGTTAGGGGGGAAAAAGCATTGGCTAAGGAAACCTTAATCGGAATGATGGAAGTTATAGGGCCGGAACAGTTTTTTTAAATTCAACAAGTTATCCCGTTTCCACTGTGAGACAGGACTAGGTCTCCTTCCAGGGCTATAAACCTAAACCATTATTAATGGTAAGGGTAAATTCCCTGGATTCTTCTTGTTTAGGGACTCAAATTATATTAGGCCTAGAGACCTGTCAAGAATCCCATCCCGCTTTTTGGTGTCAGCGGGTTTGGGGGCCTCACAAGCGGTATCAGAGCATGGTTTAACAAGGTCTTGTACCCTAGGATGAAAAGTTGACAAAATAGGCACAATAAGTTATTTTGCATTTTTAATTTTAGTATATTTTGAGATAAGAATTTCCCTATCAATACAGGAAAATGTCTACCAAGCTTACCGAAAGTTTATGATCTTCAAAATCATGTTCGAAGCTGCTTGCAACTCCAGTAAATTCTTATTTTGCTATAGCATCATGCAATTCTTAGACGAAATGTTTTCCCCTCCTCCTACATGGGGAATCAACTGGTCACAGCTTGGCGGAATTTTCTTGATTGATGCGAGACGGATAGAAGGATTGGCACTAAATTTGAAGAGACTCAAATGGGCAGAAACACTTTGAACCATCCAAGTTTTCTTTTTCAGTGGGACTGAAGATCAAGATCAGACTATTACTATAGATGGGGTAGAGGTGTCTCAGATCAGTGGGTATTTGATCAGGTAGCTAAAGTTATATACCCAAGTAGTATCAGACCCATGAGGGTAGGCCCGAAATTTAGAGGATCAAAAGATGTTATTATTTTTTATCCCCTGTCAGACCCACCAGTGGTTAAGAAGATTTTGGTATAGAGAGTTACCTCTTGTATATAGTATGAGTCCATCTTGTATATAGTATGAGTACATCTTGTATACAGTATGAGTTAGTGATTTTATTAACTCTTGTATATACCATGGTTTTATGAGAATGATATGCTTTGTGTAATTCAAATGGAATGGTTATACTAATTTTTGGATTTATATTTTCATTCAAAGTTCTGAAAGTATATATACATAGACTAGAAAAGTTGCATGACAACACAAAATTACTTGCTATCACTAAAAGATCTTCATTAATTAAAAACTCAAGGTAATGCAAAAAGCCTTTACACTCCCACCCAGGAGAAGAAACTACTACTAAAACAAGTTCAACTCCCAACCTTCAAGGGAGAGGGAACCAACTTAGAACGTGATGCCGAAGCCTGGCTCAACACCATGGATGATTATTTCTTGGCAGCAGGAACTGCTTCAAAAAATCAGGCAATGCTAGGAATGTTTCGACTCACTAAAGATGTTAAACTCTGGTGAAAACAGCATTGTAGAGATAATCCTTCCATTAGTCCATCCTGGGAAAGAATGAAGCAGGCAGTGAAAGAAAGATATCTTCCTCCGGCTCATCAAATGAATGAATTTTTTACCCTCACACAGTTAGGGCTTACTTTAGAAGAATACTACACCAAATATGTGTCTTTACGACATTATGCACCACCAATGACAATGGAACAACAGATTGCTCATTTCTACCAGGGCCTAAAAAAACCTTTAAGTACCCGTTTAGAAGCTATGAGACCCACATCTATTCAAGATTCCCTTCTCAAAGCTAAACCGCTTTGCAGCTGAAGGAAACCCCCCTGCAAGGAACTATTATAACTACAATAAGTTTAGAGGAAGGACAAGGGGAAATTTCAACCAAGGAAATCAACGAAGGGCAGTGATAGTTGCAGCTACTATAGAACAAACTTTTCCAAATATCAGATGTGATGGATGCAATCGAATTGGGCACTACAGGAGCCGATGCCCCGAGGAGAAAAATCCCCGAGTTGTTGCTGGAACTACTCCTCAGACTCAGATAGGCCAAGGAAATAATCAAAGAGGTGGAAGAAATAGAGGACGATGCAGAGGAAGAGGTAGAGGAGCCAGAGATTATGATGCATTAGGAGAGCCAACCTTGATGGATGAAGAAGATGAAAGAGCTACTCTTTTTTCCGCCATTGATAACCCTTGGAGCTCAACAACAGTATGCTGTCATCCAAACCACTGCAAACAAAGAAGGTGAAAATTTTGAACTACTTATAGCTTGTGGTAGTACACACTCTTTCCTCTCCCCAAAATGCTTAAGCAAACTCAAATTAAACCAATATCCCACCAGGAAACTAGTGGTAGAACTAGCAAATGGGAAAGAGGTTCTATCTCAATTTACAGGCGGGGAAGTTGAGTTTGAACTGGGAGGAACCTTACTTCATCTAACTTTCGGACTCTACCAGTAGGAATCTATGACGGTATTCTAGGAATGGATTGGTTAATCAAAAATCAAGCCCATATTCACTATGCTCAAGGGAACCTATCCTTCAAAAATCACTTAGGTGAAGAAACATTAGTACAAGGATCAAATGGGAAGCCTAAAGCTCACTTAGTTAAGGTTAGTCGACTTCTGAAAGGGTTACGTAAGGGGCAACAGATCTTTGTAGTAAAACTCAATAAGGTGGATGATTCAAAGGACAACACAACTCCAGAATGGCTTAAGAAATTTTCAGATATATTTCCGGAAGATCTCTCAAATTTACCTCCCCCAAGGGACATAGACCACGAAATAGAAACCTTTCCAGGTAGTGAACAAAAAGACCCTACAAAATGTCCCTCCCTAAAGCTATTGAAATAAAAGAACAACTTCGTCAACTTATTGAACAAGGATTCATAAGACCAAGCATTTCACCCTAGGGAGCACCTGTTCTATTCCAAAAGAAGAAGGATGGATCTTTAAGTCTCTGCATCGATTATAGGGGACTTAACCAGGTATCAGTAAAGAATAAGTATCCTATTCCTCGTATCGAAGAATTACTTGATAGATTACATGGAGCCAAGGTATTCACAAAAATTGATCTCAGATCAGGTTACCATCAAATCCGGATTAAGGAAGCAGATATTTATAAAACTACATTCAACACCTGATATGGGCATTATGAGTTCATCGTGATGCCTTTCGGTCTTACGAATGCTCAGGCTACTTTTAACTGTCTCATGCAAGATACATTCAGAGAATATCTGGATGATTTTGTGTTGGTATTTTCGACGATATCTTGGTATATTCCAAAGATGAAAAAGAGCATGAAGGCCATGTACGTAAAGTACTTCATCTTCTACGCCAACATCAGTTGTATGCCAAGATGAGCAAATGTGTGTTCTTTACGCCTGAAGTTAGCTATCTTGGAGTTATAATAAACCCAGAAGGAATCTCTGTAGACCCCGCAAAGATTAAGGACATAATAGATTGGCCACAACTTAAGACGGTCAGTGAGATTCGAGGATTCTTGGGCATTACACGATGGTATAGAATCTTCATCAAAGATTATGCAGTCATCTCCGCACCCTTGACGTAGCTACTTAAAAAGACAGCCAAACTTACATGGGAAAAATAAGAGGAGGACTGTTTTCTCAAACTAAAACAAAATCTCACATCAGCCCTTGTACTCAAACTCCCTAACTTCACTCAAGAGTTTGAAGTAGTAACCGATCCCAGTGGCCTTGCTATAGGAGGAGTCTTAAACCAAGAAGGCAGACCAGTCGCCTTTACTTCTCGAAAATTAAGAATCCACGAGTTGAATTATCCAACTCATGATTTGGAACTCCTAGCCGTCATCCATGCTCTTAAGCTCTGGAGGCTTAAGCTCTGGAGGCACTATCTTCTAGGAGGAAAGTTTCAGTTAATCACTGATCATCAAAGTCTAAAGTGGATTTTTTCACAAGCAACACTCAACATGAGGCAGCATAGATGGATAGAACTCTTACAATAATATGATTTTGAAATAAAATATAAACCAGGAAAGCAGAATGTGGTTGCTGATGGCCTTAGCCGCAAGGTTTTTCTTGGGGCCATTTCCACAGTCGACAATCCAATTCTAAACAAGGTTAAGGAAGCCTCCCTGGAAGATGAGGATTATCAAAAACTCCTACAGGTTATCAATCAAAAAGACCTAAAAGATAAAGAGAAGGACAGAATCAAGGATTATTCACTTGAAGATGGGCTTTTCTATTATAAGTACCGGCTTTACATTCCTAAGAATCCAACTTTAAAGGAGTTAATTCTTTATGAAGGACACAACGCTCCAGTCACCGGCCATCCTAGCTATGCAAAGACCCTTAATGCCATAAGGAAAAGCTATTTTTGGCCAGGAATGAAAGGAGATATACTTCGCTACATCAAACAATGTCTTTCATGTCAAAGGATTAAGGCTGAAAGGGTAATGATGCCAGGGAAACTTCAACCTCTTGACATTCCTCAAATGAAGTGGGAACTCATTAGCATGGACTTTGTAACAGGACTTCCTATCGTTCAAGGGGGTTATGACTCCATTATGGTGGTAGTGGACATGCTGACTAAAGTGTCTCATTTGATGCCTGTAAAGACAACTTACACTGCATAAGACATAAGCCGTTTATTTATCAAAGAGATCTTTAGATTACACGGGCTTCCTAAGAGAATAGTCAGTGACAGGGATGCAAAATTTGTTTCAAAATTATGAAAAGATTTATTTGAATCCTTAGGTACCCAGCTATGTTAGAGTACAGCCTATCACCCTCAGAAGTTATTGAAGAATCCTTAGAGCTTACTGTAGTAGAGAACCCCAAAAATGGATACAATTTCTTTCTCTGGTGGAATTCGCCTATAATTCCTCATTCCATAAAAGCATTGGCATGTCACCGGTTAATGCACTTTATGGGCGTGAATGTATATCACCCCTAATCTTTTCTGACCCCACTACAAGAGTAGAAGCTTCAAAACAAATGTTGGATGAGATGGATGCCCAAACCAAAGCGATACGACAGGACATTCAAGCAACTAAGGACCGCCAAAAACATTATGTTGATCAAAAATGGTCTGATCGATTTTTCAAACAAGGGGATAAAGTATTCCCCTTAGGGTACGTTCAAAGAGAAGCAATTTATCCTTGGGAAAATCCAAAAAACTAAGCCCCAGATATTGTGGACCTTATGAAGTGATAAAAGTAATCGGTCATCAAGCTTACAAATTAAAGCTACCTGAACACCTCAAGGTCCATAATGTATTCCATATCAGTCTTCTAAAACCCTATATTCCAAACCCCAATCATACTCTAGACGACGAACAGATTGTGATGCAGAAGCAAGGAATTCTTGAACTCCAACCAGATTGTATTCTCGATACTAGGGAAAGAAGTCTGCGAAACGGAGTAATCAGAGAACATTTAGTAAAATGGAAGGACTGCCCCACTAAAGACACCACATGGGAGGACAAAGTATCACTTCTCAAAGATTTCCCCAATTTCGGTTGAGATGAGGATATCTCAATTCCTTAAGTTGGGGTGATTGTAAGGTTTCCAATTTCTGAAATCTTAGAAATTGTACAAAGCCTGATCAAATTAACTTGGTTGTTAAGAAAACACTGTAGAATGATCCAACTATGGCAAATATTGGTATTTTTGGAACCGTAACCAGGGCCTTTACTATGGTTATAATTTTTCATAACAAAATTCCGATAAAATCTGGAAAAGTTACGGGCTCTAAAAGGTTACACTGTGAATTTAATTAGCTAAGTAAAATTGAAAGGTTCCAATAATTATTACTGCTAAAGGCTTTTTATCCTAAAGTTTCAGAAACTGCAGATATTTTCAAAGCTAATCATTAAAAGTCAAAGAAATTAGCAGAAATTGATTTTTGGAAGCTGGGGACTGTGTGGGGCTGTGATGAACCTACCCACGCTGATTTTAGCAGCAGGTGGTGCTAGAGGGAAGTTAGGGGCTTGCTTGAGGTGCCAGGACCTGCCAGAAGCAGCCCAGGGCCCCTGAAAAACTATAAATAGACTCCTTCACAAAAAAAAAATAGACTCGGAGTCCTAGAAAATTCTCTCTCACCTAGAGATATCTCTACACAGAAATCACTAGAGAGCAAAGCTCTAGTTGGTTAATTAACTGCTGCCAATATGGCTCCAAAAAGAACTAGAGGAAATCCTCTTTTCGATGAAGAGGATACAATCAACAAAATAAATAGATCAACTCATGACCATGAGGCTGGGCCTAGTCATAGGCCTACGGAGGAAAGTCTGCAAGTGCCAGTGCAGCAGCAAATGGCTGACCAATCAAGTGGATTTCCATTTGTTCACTTAAGTCTTTAAATAGCTTAAAGTTTGTTTATAAATTAACATTGCATACGTAAGAACTAGGAAGGATTAACTGGCTGTAAACGAAAGGTGACTTCCAAGAAACCAACGAGCAAAGATTGTAAATAGGAAAGAAATGTTTGATCATCCTTAAGACAGCTTGTCTCAAGACACCTCTGATTCCTTGGAATATTTTACTCCAGGTAATGAGTAATGATGGCGACTTCGCCATGGATGAGTCGGTTTCTTTAGTGCGCGTGGAGTCTTTACCCCGTGCTTGTCTGTGCTTGTGGATACTACTTAGGATATAGAGTTTATCCTAGAGGAACCGCCTGATTGTATGGCCAATCGGTTGGCGTATGGGCACCCGGGCTTTGGGTGATAACTTTTTCCACCCCGGTTTTTATAAATAAGGAATGGGTGTTGTTTTTTCACCCATGTATAGGTGGTCTTGAGACAAGCCAATACTGGTTAGAGTTACTCCAGAATGACAGTACCTTGTCTTAAGTCTAAAGACGTTTGTTTGCTAAAAGAATGTTTTTAATACTGTTTTCAAGGGCTGTTTTAATAAAATTCACTTATGAAAGTTAAAAGAAATCATTATTTTAATTGTGACAAGAATGTGGTAGTAATTAAATAACAAAGCAACATGTGAGTGTGGGGTGGTAAGTGGGGATTGACTAAGGTTGTCAATCATGGACGGGTGGACCTGATTAGTCAGATAACTATGCATTCCCGCACACTGAAAGCGTCTAGAAACTTCTCCACTTTGAAAAGGAGTCCACCAGCGGCTGTGCCCTCACATATGTTAGGGGGAAAAACGCATTGGCTAAAGAAACCTTAATCCGAATGATGGAAGTTATAGGGCTGGAATAGTTTTTTTAAATTCAACAAGTTGTCCCGTTTCCACTGCGAGACAGGACTAGGTCTCCTTCCAGGGCTATAAACCTAAACCAGTATTAATGGTAAGGGTAAATTCCTTGGATTCTTCTTGTTTACAGACTCAGATTTTATTAGGCCTAGAGACCCGTCAAGGATCCCATCCCACTTTTTGGTGTCAGCGGGTTTGGGGGCCTCACAAACAAGAAGTACCAAAGTTTGGTACTTTAGCCAAATTTGCATAATTACAAGACCATGGATCCAAGCTGCAACCCTAGGATACAAAAGGTTGGTATTGTGATTTACCAAATTAGGTACTATGTAACACCCAGATACACACAGTACTGGTACTTACTGATACTATTGTATTAACACCAATGTCAGGGATCTTAAAGAAGATGCTTTTAGAGTAGAAACTACTAGACAATGCCAAAAAAAGACAGTACAGTTCAAGCTCCAAGACATTGTACAAAAATAGTGGGTTTCCATTATATATGTGCACGACACGATACAAATTTGGTTCAAGTACCGAAGTTCAAGAATCTCCATTACATTTTAAGTGACATGATACACAACAAGTACAACACTTTAGGAATCTCCTAGGTCAGGGGGATCTAATTTGTAAGAGTAGCCCTCCATCTGTATGAAGTAATCAGCAACATATGCAGAGACATCATCTTGTGTGTCAAAAATTGGGTTTTTGCGAGTGTATGTTGTTGGCTACCGATCATGTATCCATCCTTACAACCAGGGCAAAATACAGTCCAGCAGGTAAAAAGGGTAATCTTTTTCAACCACCAGAGGTTCATATGATCTAATGGCAAGACAATTCTCATAGTCGTTTTTCAACGACTTGTATCTGCAATCATCCACCAGTATTGTGTTGCTAGCATCAAAATGGGGGTGCCTTGCCCACACTGTCCGTAGGTTCTTCAGAAAAACAGGCTTGTTGGCCACATCGTGGAGCACGTGTGGCACCTCCACCATACTCTGCCGCCAGGTCTCACAGACTTCTTGTGATAGTATACCTGCCATGCCATAAAGGTGGTTAGAAGTCTAAGTAGCTTAACATCTAAAGCACTCAAGGCACCTACAAAATAATTCTGCCTCACATGCTCGAGAAAGCAAGTGTTCAACATATCTATCAATTTTTTCCTTCTACAGCAGAACCACACAATTATCTTGGATTTCTTCTTAAGAGTTCATATGAACTCGTCGGCATCTGGCCTTACACAACAAACCAGCGAGCTATTGACATGGACGATCGGTGGTTGGAGCTCATCCGCCAAAACCCAAAGGCCTTCTAGCAGATCTGTGTAGCTTGTCAATAAGACCCCAATAAGGTCAAGCACAATCAGCCGGACAGGTTTAACAGCCAGAACAGCCGTAAGGGTTATGTTTGGTTGTGTCTCATCTTGCCACCAAGATCTTACTACAATACCAACAGTCCAAATGAGTGGTGGCAAATATACAATGCAACCATTATATAAAAAACAGAGCACCACTATGACACAAGAAGTAAAAAATTTGATATTGTATTGTACAAAATTTGATACTGTATTGTACCAAAGTTAATACTATTAATACTATACATTACCAAATTTGGTAGTACATAGTACCAAATTGGGCACTATACAGTACCAAACTGGATACTATACAGTATCATATTGTGGTACAATATTGCACAGTAGAAGTGTAACATTATAAACCGGATTGTACTATACAGTATCATATTGTGGTACAATATTGCACAACTGCAGTGTAACATTGGAAAACTGCATTGTACCAAACTGCAGTGTAACATTGGAAAACTTCATTGTACTATATAGTACCAAATTTGGTACTATACAATACCAAATTGGGTACTTTATTGCACTGTAGAAGTGTAACATTGGAAAATTGCATTGTACCATAGTGAGCATACATTGTAAAATTGTATTGTACTATAGTGAACAGTTATATCGGAACACAATTGATGAAAGACAAAGGCCAAAAGTTGATAATGAAAAGCACATTGTGCAAAATACATAAGCATATGAGAAGGGCTACAGCTTGCATGCACGAGAAAACTGGTCACGGGCGTGGTTGCACTTCTTTCTTTGCAGACTAAAAAGCTTCGACAGGGTCATCGAATCAGTGGAATCACATGACATCTTTTTCTCAGCATCTTCAGCTTCAGGGTCCACACTCCCGTCAGTACTGTCCAATTTTGCATCCTCCACTGCCACTTCCTTCTTGGCATCCTCGGGCCCGTCCCCCTTCATAGCATTGCCTGGCTTTTCCTTTTCTGCATCTTTCCCCTTCCTGGCCTCCCCGTCATCCCCTTTCTTGGCATCCTCTGCACATTTGTCATCCCTGGATTCCACCCCCCTCTTGGCCTCCCCCTCAACCCTCTTCTTGTCCTCTCCCCCATAGTGGCCTCTTCCCTTGCACCTTCCCTTTGCCTGTTCTCGTCCTTGCTAGTGACTCGTGTAAAGTGTGAGCTTTGTCGTAAAGTGTGAGTCAAGGAGAAGAGAGTGGATTTATCCCACATGCTGTGGAGCAAGCCTGTAGAGCTACTTAAAGCTCATTTCATGAATGAATAAACACAACTCCATTTTGCACTACATGCTTATCTATGGTGAGCTTATGCTAAGCTAAGTCAATACTCAAGATTGTGTTTATGAGTCCAAGCTAATTCTACCTTGGAACCTAATTCACTTGAGTGATAACCTTGCTTACACACACACTCACACATTGACACTATGTTTCTCTTTCATCCACCATAGCTAGCACGATCCAATTCCTAACATTTGGTATCAGAGCCATGGTGTGCTAGCTAGGATTGTCATTATGCATTAGTGTGTGTTAATTATTAGCATCTCCATCATATCGATTAGCATTTCATTGTTTTGGCCCATTAACATTTTCATAACTAGTTGCATCTCACTAATTAAGCATTAATCTAGTTATGTGTGGGCATGTCCTTGGCACACCCAAGAGGCCACTACCCTCCATGGCTAGATAGGCTTGATTAGGGAGAAGATTAGTATCCAATTTTTGCATACTCTAGTCATTTTTGTGTCCTAGTTTGCACCTCCAATTAATCTCTCCACCTTTGAAATCACCTAACAACATTGACCTCATCTCGAAGTGCTCGACGCAAGCTTTCCATAGAACCTTCAAGCTCTGCAATCCGAGCCCGAGAACTCCATTAAACCTATCCTCAATATTGCCTATTATTAGTTGTGTGTGTGTGTGTGTGTGTGTGTGTGTGTGTGTGTTGTGTGTGTGTGGTGTGTGTGTGTGTGTGTGTGTGTGTGTGTGTGTGTGTGTGTGTGTGTATGGAGCCTGCTAACTTGAGCTTAACACTCTATTTTTAGGATCCCCTTAGAAGCAAACGTTGTGGGCCTTGTTGGCTAGTGCACCACAAACGGAGTATTGCCCCGTGGGGTCTGAGGTTCAAATTAGCAAGGCTAATTCGGGCAAGTCAGACGAATTTTAAATAGCCAGTCAACTGCTCCTTTTTAAGGCTGGCGGGTCTGCAAGGAGGGAGTCCCACTGACCCCCGGCCGCCCACAGGCAGCTTGAGCGGTGCGGTGAGCTGCACTTCAATCCCGCAACGGGCACGCAGAACCCTGTTCCCACGGTGCTGCATGCCCGCGTTGAATGCGTGAGGGGGGCTCGCCACCGGCCGACAGGTAGTTTCGGATGTGCTTGACTAATGACCGACTGTTGCCCGGCGTGCTGCCCTCACTTGCCCAAAATGCCCGAAGCCCTTCTGATTCCCCGCCGTGCCCATTGGCACTAGCACCAATTCCTGCGGCATCATCCCATTTTTCCAAAGCCTCCTAAGAGGCAGTTCTCACTGCCATTGAGCCTAGCTCAAGGGGCCGATTCCCACGGTGCTGCTACCCAAGTCCGCCCTGGCCACGACTTGCATAAGCCCACCTTCCCACGGCCCTGCTACACCGAGGTGAACCCTAAGCCACAAAAAGGCATTTCCAAGCAATTTAAGGGAGGGTGAAAATTCAAACCTTTATCGAGCACTCCAAGGGCTACCAAGCTTACGACAATATGGCAACAAATTTATTCCAAGCTTCAAGGAGTTCTTTCGAGCATCAAAAGAAAAAAAAAAGTTATTTTCCCTATCTGTGAAGAGGGGGCTTCATCGACGGTGAAGAGGAGCTTCACATTGAAGGGAAATTCCAAAGTACACATTGATCTTGCAGCCAAGTACAACAATTTCTTGCAATGTATGTAATTATAGTTCTCTACATGGATGACATTATGTGCTTTTGTAATGGGATAGACATTGGCATTGGAGAGTCTCCAAATTGCTAAAATCCCTCTATGTGTGAAGATTTTGTGACAAAGTGTATGAGAAACACCGCATGCTTGGTCTCTCGAAGTATGACCAAGATGGAAAAGAAAGCATTAACTTTTTGCATAAACCCTTTTATAGGATATTTTAGCATTTTGTTGCATGTCATTATGACGCATGGAATAAAGCCTGATTGCACAACAAAAAGGGGGACAGAAGCATTCGTTCGAGGGGAAGATACGAAGTCAAAGACCATGAAGCAGTTGAAAGCAATAGCAAAGCAACCAAGGCAAGGGACCTGATAGAGGATCAGCTCACATAGTAGAAGACAAAAAGGATGAAGACGAGAGCAACATTGTCTTTTATGAAGACCCATTTTGAAGTGCAGACTCTCTACTTGTAGGGGAGGACTTTTTCCTATGTGGATTTTATCATCCTATGTGGATATCACCATCCTTTGTGGACTTTATTTTCCTATGTGGATATCACCATCTATGTGGATTTTGTTAGCCTGTGTGGTTTTGACCATCCTGTGTGGATACCAGCTTATCATCCTGTGTGGATCATGCATCTTTAGTATCTTGTCATAGTCCAAACCTCAAGGGGGGGATTGTAAAGTGTGAGCTTTGTCCTAAAGTCTGAGTCAAGGAGAAGAGAGTGGATTTATCCCACATGCTGTGGAGCAAGTCTATAGAGCTACTTAAAGCTCATTTCATGAATGAATAAACACAACTCCATTTTGCACTACATGCTCGTCTATGGTGAGCTTGTGCTGAGATAAGTCAATACTCAAGATTGTGTTTATGAGTCCAAGCTAATTCTATCTTGGAACCTAATTCACTTGAGTGATAACCTTGCTTACACACACACTCACACATTGACGCTATGTTTCTCTTTCATCCACCATGGCTAGCACGGTCCAATTCCTAACAACTCGATCCTAAAGCCCCTTGGCAACAACATCTGATCCATCCAGCTCCACTATGTGAGTCACTTTACCTCCAACATTGTCTTTATTCCTTTTAGCATCTTTGTCCTCGGCTAGCACTAGCCATCCCCCAGCATGATGGTACATTCATGTACCATCAAAAGGCATATTTTCCAATGAGAGTTGTCCCTTCTCAGTCCCTTTCCCTTCCACACCACCATGCTTTAAATCCCGGAGAACATCCCTTATCTGTGCAGTATCCTCATCCTCCTCCCATGCATGACTTGCCGCAGATTTTGTGGCATCTAGTCCATCCTTGACTGCCTGTCCATTTTTTCTGCCGGGCCCAGCCGTTGCAGCATCCTCTTTCTCTGCAAAAACAGAGAAGGACAGCACATACTTACAAACAACCTCACATTCAGTGCAGGTAAGCATATGATTTGCAGAACACACACATACTTACTCTTCACACCATGATGCCCACCAACCCAAGACTTTGCCACCTCGGGGATCACCATGTTACAACCAGGTTTGGCACAATGATCCCTACTTAGTAGCAAAGCACTAAAGCAAAGGGGGTGATACTGATGTCGGCACTCAAGCATAAAGGTTCATACAACTCTTGCAGACTCCAAGAGCTCATCACATGCAACACACATTCCAAACACATGGATCATCTCCCCCGAATCAACAACCTGGGGCCTAGGATATAACATAAATCTCTTCCCGCGCTGAACCTCAGCAATCATCTGCTTCACAAATAGGACATGGCCTTGTGCTTCCTTCCATGTTGCCTCCAGCACATCATACTCAGCCTGTTGTCAACCAGCAGCAATACAAACAGTCCCAAATTAGAACCCAAAAGCTAGCAGACAGTACCAAAGGCATCATGCTACCAATTAGTACCAAAATGTAGCAGACAGTACCAAGGCCATCATACTACCAATTAGTACCAAACAGTAGCAGATAGTACCAAGGCCATTATACTACCACTTACTACCAAAAACTAGCGACAGTACCAAGGCCATCACCAATTAGTACCAAAAACTAGTAGACAATACCAAAGCCATCATACTACCAATTAGTACCAAGAACTAGCATACAGTACCAAAGCCATCATACTACTAATCAGTACCAAAACCTAGCAGACAGTACCAAAGCCATCATACTACCAATTAGTACCAGAAACTAGCAGGTCATCAATGCAAGAAGACAACCGTAAACTACCAAAATTAGAACCAAATCATAACCAGGAGCTACCCATTAGTACCAAATCATAACCATGAGCTACCAATTAGTACCGAAAATCATAACAAGAAGCTACTAATTAGTACCAAATCATAACCATGAGCTACCAATTAATACCAAAAATCCTAACAGCCACCAAAAAAACATTGTAAGAAGCTACCCTAAAACCCTAAAAGCACCAATACATTCAAAGTAGTGTCGTTACAAAAGAACCATAAACTACCAAAGGGAGTGCCAGAATAGTACCAAATGCTACCATTTAGTACCAAAAGCATTACGAATACACCCAAGTCCGCCAATAAACTACCCAAAAGCAACCAAAACTACCAAAAGAACATTGTTAGATCCACTCCAGAAACTACCAAAGCATTACCAAAAGCTACCTGTAAGGGTTTGGTGGTACTAGCAACAACTAGAACTACCAAAACTACCAAAATAGCAGATTTATCAGACTACCAAACTATTAAAAACAACATGATAGAAGATACCAAAACAAGAAAGTATATCCAAAAAAACCCAAAACATACCAGTATGGACAAAAAGTACCAAAATAACATAGAGAAAATTCAAAAAATCCACCTGGACCTGGCAATCTGCCTAGACTATGCAGCTGTTGTAGAGATGCTTTCAACTCTTTCAGCCTGTCCGATGCAGCTGCACTTTTCTGAGGCACTATCTCAACAATACTTTTCAATTCTGTAACATAATCAGGCAACTCTATGTGAAGTTGTGGGGGGTCTACCTCTGTACAGAGGTTACTACCACTTTGCGTAAGGCGGGGCTTCTTAATAGATGACCCTAAACCGCTCTGGGAGGCACCGTTTTCCCTTCGCCAAGTTTTGACCTTCCGCTCCAACCCTCCCGGGCGGCTGGCACACATGTTCAGTACTGCCTCTCCAAAACTCACCCATGCAACTTTATGGCGCGTAGGGTCCTTTGTTGCCGCATGGAATCTCTCAAAAGCATAGCAGCATGCAAACTTCACATTTATTTTCCCACAAGATGGAGGGGCTTGATATACCTTGTGGAAGAGGAACCTGCAATCTTCAAGGAGTCTTGGGTGTACGTGATTCAAGTAGATCTTTGCATTCTTCTGGTGCTTTGCTTGAACACCGTCATCCACTCGTCGTGAGGGAGGTCTTCATCCCTAAGATCCTTTGCAAGCACCCCCTCCATGCTGAGACCATACTCTTCATGAAGCTCCTCGGCTGTATAACAGAACTTTGTCAAAATAGGGTATTCTTCCATTTTGTTTTTGCCTGCAATGTGGAAACACAAAGCTCAAATGTTAGACATGCCCTCCGTCTACCAATCCAAAATACCTAAGCATGCTTCCTAAATGACCTTCTATTGGCAACATTTCAACAATGTCAAACTAAACCCTACATCCTAAACAGCCCTTTGGTCACACAAATGACCTTGCCAATGCACATTTTGGTACTGACCAAAATTGAGGCTATACAGGTTATCATTGTACAGTACCAAATTTGGTACTGTAAAGTACCAAATTTGGTGGCGTACAATACCATATTTTGAACTCTAAACTTCCTCATTTTCTTAGTAAACCCTCTTGTCCTACAGGGTATGATTATAGGGATACACGAAGACCCTTTGCATAGATGCATAGATGAAAAAATACATTCACAATTGTTAAAAAAACTCCAGATATTGTGTTCGGCTGAAGGCACATATGCTTGAATCATGAATGCATGCAATGCAAAAAAAGGATAGAAATGCAAAGCTTGTGAGCAAGAAACAAAACATTGACTTACATGCAATCCATAGATCTAACAATACACTCGTGCAATTGTTGAAATTTCTCTTGAAATTGTGTTCGGTTCAAGGCACATATGCTTTCATGAATGCATAATGCAAGGCTCTTGAGCAAGAAACAATACATAAACTTGCATGCAATGACCTTACAACCTTTGACATAGCTACCTCTCATGAAACAAAATCAAATCCTGTAAAGGACATGATAGCGTAGAAACACCAACCTCTTGTTTTAGCTGAAGACCGATTCTCGTCCTCGGCAAAAGGTGCTGTAGACTTTGCTGATTTCTCCACAAAAATGTTCCCCTTGCTAGCCCTTGTGTTTGGTGTGTTGATGCTTCGGGGAGACTTTGTGCCTTTGAGGGCGGAGGTTGCATCCACTACCGTGGGTTTCTTGCCTTTGTCGGGTGAACCCTTGGCAGCAGCAGACTTCCTTGCGAACGTCCTCATTGTGGCGGGGGTGCACAATAGGAGACCACACTAGCTGCACAGGGGAATCCTGAAGGTGATTCCTAAGAGCTTTGTGATAGCGTTGCGCAGTCGAGAACCACTACAAAAAGCCATTGGTACTATGAAGGACACACATGCCACGTCACATGAGTTCAAACGTGTTGTAAATCCAATCCATCATTGGCCCCACCCACGTTGTCTCTTCAAATGGAGTGGTCATTGGATTTTTTATTTTTACTAGCTTCCCTCCTACACCATCTAATTTTAGAGGCCGAAAATAGTTCCCTCCAAAACAACCTCTTGCTTTTGTAGAAGTACCAACTAGGTTCAAACAAAAAAGGTCCTTTTTTTGTACCACCATTGCATGTTTTCAGCCATTACGACAAATAAAATGAATAATCAAGAGATAGATTTAACTTAAAAAGAAGCAGAGGTAAATTCATGTTTTACATCCTAGATGGTGTAGAGTGATGAGTTCTCAATTTATAAGCTCCAACGCAATCAATATTAACTTTGTATTGTAAGGGCGCCATTAAAGTTTCTCTCTGATGCATCCATGAAGTTCTCATCTGGGGGGCATCTGCCAAGGTATACACTTTTGTGCTTTTCTATGGACACCAATAAAGTTGACATGTCGAACAAACAATTGCCAAGCACAACATATTACTCCAAGGGCCCTTGACTATTGCTTCATTGTCTCTATTATAATAGCTTTTCATTGTGTAAATTTTTGCATTCACTTATGCTATCATGTCTATCATCACCAATGCTTCTATGTTATTCCTCTTTTTTCAACTTAGGCTCATGTTCAAGATGTTTTGTAGATCTTTGATTCTCCTTCAAAAAGCCCAAGGAAGAGTGAGTCTGAATGCTTACTTTTGTTAGCCTCATGCTCAAGCTTGGTTTGCAAGTCTTTGGTTCTCCTTCAACTACTTCCCCCCATGCCACAGAGGTAGCATCCTAGATCTATCTGTTACTAGATCTGTGATGCTACCTAGCCGGCGGTGAGCACTCTTGTTCTCTGATTCCACTGCTTCATTAGCACCAACATCGGGCTTTTCCCTGCTATTTTCCATTGAGTTCACTCTCATGTTGAACATGTGCTCATAGTGAGCGCGGCATTTGACATGAGGGGTCGCAAAAGAGATGATCATGAATATCGAAGTAGACATGCTATAGGTGCATAAACTTTAGGAAAAGTCCTCAGGAAGCGTTTCACTGCTATAGTGAGAGTGCCTTTTCAATATAGGCATGTTCAACAAAAAAGCAGTGATAGACTGATATTAAATGCAGTGCGAGTTTCTTTTTTACGTGACGCTCCTTGTCATCGATTTGGGTCTAGGATAGTGGCCTAGATCATGCCAAGCAGCCAAGCTGGGCTCAAGAAACCAGGGAAGCACATTAGGCCTACTAAGTAAACAAGTAAACATTGAGCATCTGAAGTTCATGTGCTTGATATCCTTTTGAAGAACTTCTCTTACGTCTTGCTTCTTTTGCATTCTTATGAGGAGGCAATTGAATCTCAGACTGCTTTTTGGCTCCATCTGTGCTTGTTGTCTCCTCAAAGGCATCACCTAGAGTTCAGCGCCACCGAGTTCTCATGGGAACAAAATTGATGGAGTTGTCAATTGCAAACATCTACACAACCCATCTGTCTGCAGAGCTCATTTGCCCCATCCTTAAGGAATAGTTTCCTTAATTAAGGTTGCAAGCCCCACCAATTTTGTAGGCACAGATCAATGTCAGAAGCATTAAGGTTTTCTACACAGGATATTGTAGTCAATCACACTATAAGAGGAAAACTACAAAACCGCTAGCATTGTCGCAAGCTAACAAAGGAAAATAGAAAGAGAAAAGATTGCATGTGTGGTAATAATAGCGGCAACTAACGTGGGAGTGGTTTAACAGCAATATACACGATAATAGAAGAGGGAATATACTCGCAACTATTATTGCATAACCTGCCGCTACTGTTATCGGGCTACACACTTATTCAAAAATAAAGGTGCTCATTTGGGCCATCCAATTTTGGGTGGCCCAAATGAGCACCTTTATTTTTTACTTGCATAAAACATATGAAACATCAATTGTTTTTTGAAAGAGTATACAAAAAAAGCAAAAAATTGAAATTGAATATACTTTACCTTGACAATTTAATGTGGAGAAGATCAATAAGTAAAAAATTTACAAATAAAATGAAAATAGTTGTATATACATTGTGCCACATTGGGACTTTATGAGAGTTTAGACAAATAATTTTCTATCTAATCCTCCTCCTCCTTATCATCGTCCACAGGCCGTACATTTGATCGCCCTGACTGTACATTAACACAAACCAAATTTGAAAAATCAACAACTCAAAACAATTGATAGAATATTATTTGTTTAAACTTACCGCTTGTAGAGATCCAACTGCTACGTCAAATTGCTTGCAAGAGATGTGGTTGTTCTCCAACAACCATCGCCAAGTTTCAAATTCTGTATGCCGCTCCTGAAACTTGACCATCTCTCGGGTTGGTCGACTAAGAGTGATATTTTCCTAAGTGAGCAATAACAACAACAAATCATTAACTAAAATCTTTCTAATCACCTATTTAGGTTGTAATTTAATCAAACTTACATATTTGTCCTTCTGAGCTACTTTGTCTCCCGAGCCATAGTGTGTGGGAGTTTGTCTGGCCGAAGGTTCCTGTTGTTGTCTATAGGATGAGCTCATTGCAACCCGATCGCTCTTTTCTTGCATTGCCCACACCCATAGCATTTTCCATGTCGTCACCATGATGTCTCCTGTCTAGATCTCTAACTTGGTTGGCTGTTGTGCGTCGTACATTGGACTGCTTGTTTTTCAAAAATGTTTTCATGTAGCCCTCCAACCACTATTTTGAAAAACGTTGATTGGGAGAATTTTGAAATCTAGCATGCAACGCGTCCTCGATGTAGTGTGCATGATTAGGCAGCTGGTCTCTAAACTTTAAAAAACAATTCTAATATGTTGAATGTATAAGAATCTGAAGATGGCGTCGGAACGCCCTGCCCCCTGTGCCGTATAAAAGTCCACCTCCCCGCCATACTTATCCCTATAGTAGCACCCATGCGTGTCTGGCATGTGTGCATGAGTATCCTCATCCTCTACATCTAGAGCAGCACGCTCTGAAATAGGGACACCCCCCCAAACCAAAAAAGGCGAAGCCTCAAGATCCTTTGTCGCTCCGTCTCTCTTGGCGATCGCTGCCCTGAGACGAACATTGATGTGTGCCGCTAGAAGAAGTTTGTCAACAGTGCTTGGGCAAAGCAGGAGTGGTGTGGGACCTTGCGATGCCATGGGAGTGGGACCCTCCGATGGAAGGGGAGTAGGACGATAAGAAGGGGTCGTAGACTGAGGTGCCATTGGTGTGAGGCTCTGGACATAAGGAGTCCCTCACTGACTCCCCATGGTATAGACTGCGGAGAAAGACTATAGCTCACAAGCTGCTGTGGAGTGTAGCGGCCAAACAATCCCTCCGTTGAACAAAGGTAATTGTCCGGTAAAGAGAGCGTCCACTGGATCTACCAGTACCAGTGGAGGAACCTGAGTAGAGTAGGTGTAGAAAGGCCATGCCTGCAAATAACAAAGAGAAACCTATAACATTTTCATGGTCACAAAAAACTAGCCACAAATAATCTTAATTTCTTTGCTTGGTCTTACCGCCTCAAGACTCGGGTCCACTGGAGGCGATGTCCACCTTTGGTGGGAGCCCATCTAGGATGTGAACCAACCAAAAGAAGAACCAGATGGCTGCTCCCCATCAAATGGTCTCTCGTCTGACATCTACATTGCAGAGAGCAATATGAGATTTATCTACTCCTATTACTCTTTATCTGCATCTATCTTCCTTTCCCTCTATTGCTTGTTATCTACTCCTATTGCACTTTATTTTCTTCTCTCTACCTCTCTGCTTTCTCTCTCTACTCACTCATATATAAATATATACGTACACACCCACCTATAATTTAAGTATATACAATTACGTACTCTCTAGAATTAAGTATACTTTAAGTATATACAATTACGTAAATGTAGCCATTGTTTTGTATAAATTAGTTCAGTATATACAATTATGTAAAGGTAGCCATCATTTTGAGTAGAGATAAAGAACTATGGCTATAAATGTAGCCATCATTTTTTGTTGTGTGCAGTGCGAGAGTGCTCCCGCTTCTGTAAAGTACTTTGAAGAAGAGCTTCTTTATTGTGCTTATTGCACAGCATCTCTTCACAGTAGCTCTTTGTCTGAGGGATTATTGTGCACATTGAATGCCTACCTCCATTCTGAGGTGCAATACTGTTGAAAGCTTTCCAACCTAATGCCACGTCCGTGGGGAGAAAGAGAGGGAGAAAGAGAGAGATAGGTAGGAAGAGAGAGAGAGAGAGAGAGAGAGAGAGAGAGAGAGAGAGAGAGAGAGAGAGAGAGAGAGCGAGAGAGAGAGAGAGAGAGAGAGAGAGAGAAAGAAAGTGTAAGCCCTGGGTGGGACTGCGTAGGAATGAACCTCCCATTAGATAGCCCCTTGGGCCTCATTCCCTATCCACACTTGCAGCCGGCCCCTTGGGCCTGGTCCTTGACCACCGGGCATTGCCCTTGGCATGACATTACTCCCCCCTTCGAGAAGCATTTTCGTCCTCGAAAACAAGAGTGATGGTGCACTAATGCTTTCCACAGGGGCATCCTGCAAGGATGCAGCTGTTTGCTTGACCAGAACATGGTTCAGTAGGAGGTTCAATGAAACCAAGAGTAACATCTTGATTTTCCATATTGTTGTCATGTTGCAACCGTCTTGGTGTAAATGTCGCATAGATAATATAGTGTGTAACCTCTATGTAGAACTCACTTGAATAGCTAATGAGTAATCACAACTAAGATGTACCCAAAGAGGACCTCTTTTCACTTTCCTTGAAAGTAACTTGATTACGTAACTCATCGGCCAAGTTTAAGTCCTTGACTTGCACTCAAATTTCATCAGTAAACAACCCCACCATAGTTAGTGTTTCACGGTTGAGAATCTGACTTATACATGAAAAGACTAAGCCTAGTCACTAACATACTTTAACTTATGGTAAGAAAACTCCAAGGAGAGCAATAAATGCTTATTAATTGGATTGCTTAGTGCTAATATACACACTTTGCATATATTTTCGCACAAAATTACACTTTGTAATTTTCCTATCCCCTTGGATAACTGACATTACTGAGGTGTGTTTCCCCCACGGTTTACAGAGAGTCGTCCCAGATGACTAGCAAACAGGGATCACAATATCGTACAATAATGCTGAGGAAACAACAATGTCCTGAATAACCATCATGGTTAACTTGACAAATCCACAAGCACCCAAACCGAGCCATGACCTCTATTGGTGATTGGTAGACCCAAAATTAATCTCATAGAGATACTACACATAGAGTGCAAAATGCTTCATGAGCAACAACTTGATGAATATGCATGCTGTTCCAAATAAGCCTTTGCAAAGAAACGAAATACTTTCAGCTACAATCATTTTCCTGCCGTGCTGAAACGTTTGAACCATAATAGAAGGTGAAATAGTGATCACTTCTAGGTACAAACAATGAAACCTTTTCATTAACAACTCATAGCCTTGCTATATGTATAAACAACCATCTATAATGTTGTTTAGCTACACTTGTACCTTAACAAGTCATTCTAAGTATCCGACAATTTTTTGCCACCAAAATTGCTCCTGCTACATTGTGCTAAAAATGGTCTAGAAAACAGATTTGACCATCACCTAGGGACTTTGTCTTGACACGGAATTGAAATAGTGGGCGCCAGTGTCAGTCCCAAAGACTCATATTCTCCACATGTGGAATATGTCTCATGTAAGGTTGTCTGAAAAAAGGACATCCTTCAAGTACGAGATGTACTTGGGCGTGGAGGTAACTGCAAACACTCTGCGACGGAAGTGAGAGGTACCCTCATTAGCCTTGCTCCACACTGGCTAAATCAAACTCCTTGAGTTCTTAGACCATGTTGTATCCCATGTGACAACATGTGCCAAATAAACCCTACAAGTGGGCTATAAATGCATAATGCAGAAACTTATTTTGGATCCCACAACCCAAATTTATTGGCTCTTAGATGACCTTGAAGAGCAAACATAGTTTATGCAAACTTAGATGACCTTGTCTTTTCTTTGAAGAGCAAACATAGTTTATGCATCCTACATAAAAAAGAAAACCAAAAGAAACAAAACCAAAACAGATGCATACCTATATCGGAGTGAAAAGCACTTGCCTAAATTTCCTGCCGGCAAAGGCCTAGGAATACTAATTGAAAATTAGTGAAATGCAAGTAGTATTGCATATGTAACCTTGGGTGTTGCCTTTGCAAACCATACCCCTTGGGTAAATTCAACATTGTCAAACCCCTAGGTTAAACGTTGCAGGAAAACTGCTCAACTAGTAGCCGATAGTATCTTAATTCAACTTTGGAAGTTGAAATTATCCACGAGTCCTTAGCAGCTTATGGACTTCTTTCCTTGAAAGTGCAAGTGTGAAGATTCCAAGAATTGAGCATCACACTTAATAAGTGATTTGATTAATCACGAGATGGGTCTTACCCCAAACTGGACTCATATAGACCCTCATAGTGCTAGAGGTAAAACAAGAGATCCACTGAAGTTGGAATCGTATTCACAACTAGATCTTTTTCGGATCCAAAACTCCATAATCTTGGGTTTTTATGAACAGCCATGTTGTCTGAAATGTTGGGGTCATCTATACACCTTGGTAGACATAAGCCCTTACGAGTTTAAGACGTTCAAGTACTCAACTAGATTTTTGCAATGAAAGTGTGTAGTGCTAAAATAATGCCCAAAAAATCACTAATGGCAAGACTCTTGCTTGTCCATATCGATGGGTACTTAACTGGATAGAAGTGTTTGATCTTGAAATCGATCACTGATAGACTACAAACAAATGGCTCTTAGCCATGCCAATAGATGGCACTTAGCCCTTCCTGTTACCGCCCTTCCCGCATAGAAGTTGGAAAGAGAGGGAGAGAGAATGCTGAGATGAGGAAATCCCCTTATTCTAATGTGTTGTATACCCTTGTCAAATGCTCCAGTGCAGACCATGTCAGTGTCATAGCTTATCCTATAAGCGTACATCAGTGTAATTGTACCCATGCCCTCCTAGAAAGAGGTACCAGAAGTCACATCTTGACCCACTTACCTTGTATGTGATCGTGACTATCTCAAAACAACAACAACTGAGCTCATCCTTGACAGAATAGTTAGTGCTATAGCAGAAGCGTATACAATGATGGAGTGTCATACATCCAGCGGACTAGTACGTCGTGCATACATAGTAAAAAAGAGAATAATAAGCCCTTGGCGTCAATGACAGTCTCAACCTTGTAAGCCGTTGGTATACGTGTTGTGCACGATTACACTGGCATGGATACATCACAGTGCACCGTTGCATAAACTGCGAGCTTATATCCATATAATGCTAAAGATGTGTGCCATTAGCATCGAGCTGAAGTCAATCAAGGATACCTTGGCACAGAAGAGAAGTAGTGCTTCACATAAAGACAAGCAAAGAATTTTTCTTTGTACAGTTGCTTTGTATGGAGTCTGCCTAAGCACTTTGCTTTGCACAGTAGAGAGACCTTTTCCAAAATGAAAAGTAAAACATAGACAAAAACAAACATAACTGGAGATTGACTAACGTTGTTGCCCTATTGTGGCAAGTTGTCGTGAGTTTTCAAAATAAAAACTCACTTAAATCTGGCTCATAACCATATTTGTTGCGTGAATGAGGTAGTTACGTCCTCGTGTGATTCAAAAACCTGCATACATCTTGGCAAGTTTCCCTAAGTTCATATGTTATTAGCATATTCCCAACTTTGGAAACCGCTATGCCAAATGTGAAAAGGGAAGCCATGCTTCACATAAGGTATGGAGCCATGCTCCATTTTTGGAGGATCATAATCTAGTTTGACTGCATCGATGGCAGACAATGAGCCTTAGAGCTCTCTCCTAGCATTGCTTGCCAGCATCATGAAAGAATAAGTAGTGATCGGCCTTGTCGAGTACGATGGCAGACAATGAGCCTTAGAGCTCTCTCCTAGCATTGCTTGCCAGCATCATGAAAGAATAAGTAGTGATCGGCCTTGTCGAGTACTATAACCTTACAAATCACAGGCCATGCCTGACTTTCTTTTACATGCCGAAGGGTGGAAGAAACCGTGGCTATGTAGCCCAACCAGATGATCTTGGCTAAACAATATTTCCACATGAGCACCATGCACGGAGCCTTGCTCCCTCACAGTACGAATGATAGGTCATCACTCGTTGGCCTTGCTGAATTTCTATTCCCTACAAGGCACAGGCCTTGCCTGTACGTGCTTACATAACCAATGTAACCTTGGGCATACGGAGACTACTCCAATCTAATGAATGATGCATTGCCGGTATACCCATATATGACCGTGTGTTCATGTTCAAGGTCGAAACAAAATTGGAAGAAACTTGACCGCCGGCAATCCACCACCTCATCTATTAGACGCCAGATTGAAAGCACATAATTTCAACAATCCATACCTAGTGCAACCATAGAACAAAGCGTACCAGGATTGTAACCGTTAACAGTGCCAAACTCGTACCAGGCAATTTATCATCCCTTTGGCTTGAAGAGTGCCAACCTCGTAGCTAGAAATTTGTAGTCACAATGGCCTGGAGCCTTGCTCCTCACTACATGATGCACTTGCACGTTGTGCCACTTCCAAAGGCAACAAGGAGTGGATCGACATCACGTGAGAGATGACGAAGCCATGCTTCCATAATCAACCTTTTCCATTTACATTGCAAAACAATCAAAATCTCTGTGCTGCTTGCATGCGTTGCATGTTAGGCAACCTTGCCTTGCATCAAACTTGAATCTGTGAAGAGATCTCCATAGAATCTCGATGATCCATTCAAACGCGCCTCTGCTCCAAAATTGATGAGATCCCAATCATTAATGTAATACCATCCAACACCGTTGACTTTGGTTTGCAGCCATGCATACCTTGCATGATTTGCCTTGACTATCCTTGTAGGGTTGGCCATGACGAAGCCCTTGAGTTTTTGTAGGGCATTTTGTCGAGCGGTAGGATTCTTGCTTAGGGTGCGAGGATCCCAAGTTCAATACTCTAAATACCTGTTGGTGGGGTTGCCCATGTCGATGCCGTGCCAATTGCTTGTCGGTCGCTGGTGGACCTCATAGTCGAGAATACAGCCCGTGGGCACCCTCCCTTCTTCTTTAAAAGTTTTCCCTAATGCCCTTGGCATGGGCGTTCAAGTGTGAACAAAAGCTTTCAAGGACCCATGGCGGCGAGCTCCAGCGCAGAAGAAAATCGACCAGTATGTATGGCGAGCAGGGAAAGCCCACTGGATGGGGGCGGCCCTATGATGTCTTTTGCTCCCCATGCCAGTGTGAACAGGTTGATGCCTTCTGCACGGTTTTGTGATGCTCGCTTGAGACCTCTTCCATTCACAAGCGGCCGTGCCCGCATGCTTCTCGACAGACACTCCTTGTCGACCGAGACCTCTTCCCTTCACAAGCAACCGTGCCCACCACAAGCTTCTCGACAGACACTCCTCATCTTCCCCCTGACTTGCATGGATTGCATGAGAAGAGCATGCCCTCCTCCTCCTTTCCAAGAATAGCCTAAGGCTCTGATACTAGTGTAAGCCCTGGGTGGGACTGCCTAGGAATGAACCTCCCAACCTCCCACTAAATAGCCCCTTGGGCCTCATTCCCTATCCACACTTGCAGTCGGCCCCTTGGGCCTGGTCCTTGACCACCGGGCATTGCCCTAAGCATTCACTTGCAGTCGACCCCGGGGCCTGGTCCTTGACCACCGGGCATTGCCCTTGGCATGCACTTGCAGCCGGCCCCTTGGGCTTGGTCCTTGACCACCGGGCATTGCTCTCTCTCTCTCTCTCTCTCTCTCTCTCTCTCTCTCTCTCTCTCTCTCTCTCTCTCTCTCTCTCTCTCTCTCTCTCTCTCTCTCTCTCCCTATCTTATATATATATATATATATCCCTCTCTTTCTTTCTATATCTATCTCTCTCTATATCCCTTCCCTCTTTCTCTTTCTCTTTCTCTTTCTCTCTATCTCTCTCTATGTCTCTATCTCTCTTTTTTTCTCTCTCTTTCTCTCTCTCTCTGTCTTTCTCTCTCTCTCTCTCTCTCTCTCTCTCTCTCTCTCTCTCTCTCTCTCTCTCTCTCTCTCCCACCCATTCTCTGTATCTCTCCCTCTATCCCCTCCCTCTTTCTCTATGTCTCCCTCTCTTCCTCTAGCTCTCTCTCTCTCTCTCTCTCTCTCTCTCTCTCTCTCTCTCTCTCTCTCTCTCTCTCTCTCTCTCTCTCTCTCTCTCTCTCTCTCTCTCTCTCTCTCTCTCTCTCTCTCTTAATCATACACCAAAGAAACAAGCAATCTCACACCAGAACCTAAACTAATCAGGCACCAACAACAAGCATTATTACCGTGTGTTCACAATGATCGGTGGAAGAAGAGAAGGCTCTACTTTGCACAACAATTTGTAAATCTCTACAAATGGAGGAGGTATGCACAATTGATGCATTTTTTCTATTTTCATTATTGTGTGTGTGTATATGTGTATGTGTGTGTATACACATGTGTGTGTGTGGTGGTAGAAAACAATAGGGAAAGGGGGGGGGGGATTAGGTATTTACCATGCATTGAAGAGTTGGTCGCCAACGAGGTTCAACGTCCAATGTCGTTCGCGAATAACCCTCACTCCAAAATCGTCTCTGGAATTGATCCAAATAGAATGTATATGTGTGTGTGCTTTGATCGTAGTTTGTGTGTGTGTGTGTGTGTGTGTGTGTGAGGGAGGGAGAAGGAGAGGAGAGTTGGACAAGGAAGAGAGAGGTAGAGGGTGGGGGAGGTAGAGTAGGGAGGGTGAGCAAAGATGCAGGTGCGATGGTGGAGAAGAGAAGGGCAGAGCACGCCGCAAATACTGGCATACTCTGCCCTTCTCTCTTTTTTTAGGCGCTAGCGATTACCACAAAAATTAACTCATTTATTATCGCATTATGTCATTTCAAATAGATACAAACGTATCCGATGTAGCGGGAGGGGGGGTTTACAAACCACCCCCCTCTACCCTTAGATCACCATAATTTCATACATAGCCTTTTGTTTTTTCGTTTAATTCTTTCTTTTTTTTGAATTGATAGTATTGAATATTTTATACTAACATGTACTTAAATAATTAACATATGTTTATTTGTAGCACTTTTAAGGTTTTTTTATATGAATTTTTTCCTTTATTACTATTTGCGATTAAAAATTAAGCCATTTGGTATAAGTACTGATTGCACTTTATCTAAAAACAAATTGTAGCACTTGAAAATTTGTGATTCACAATATTTTCTTTAATTAATTGTTTATTTTTTAGGACACATATATATAAATGTAATTTTTTTGAATTATAATCTCTATTTCACGCGTGTTCACGACAAATGGGATGATTATGGCCCTGCAAACGGCCCTAAATGTGATCGATCGCTCAAGGAAAAACTCTCTTGTACTTGTGCAAAGTGCAAAAAGACAATCCCTTGTTTGAGGCGCATTGCTTTGGAGCACGTGGAGAACAAAGGGCTTTGGCGTCCTCAAAAAAGCACTTGGAGAGATGAGGGAGAATTAGGCGTGGTGCATGGTGACCCTCCCACTAGCTCTACTTCGACAACTCCTCCTCTAGCATCTTAGGAGCACTTTGAGCTAGAGAATGAGCACATATTCAACATGTGTGATGAGTTACTGGCTCATAAACGGGACGTGTGTGAGGAGGATTGTCAGCCATGCACTCAACAAGCAGCGACAGCGAAGGACAGATTGTTGACGAGTGCCTAAACACCTCTTTACGATGGTGCACAATACTCAGTGCTCCGGGCATTGTCGTTGGAAGTCCTCAACTTGCAAGGTAGGAGCAATGCAAGTGTAGATGCACGGCTTGGGTAATTTTGTCATATGTCTTTTTATACATCTCTCTCACTTCATGGTGCCTGCTTGCAATTGTATCAATACTCATTTTTTTGTAGTTTGATGGGGAAAATGTTGCCAAAATATCACCACATGCCTCCGGATCACTAATGAGCAAGATCATATGTCACTGCACTTGGCATGGAGTATAAGCGCATCCATGCCTGCGTCAATGACTGCATACTATACCGCAATGAGCATGCACATGCTACCTCATGTCCCGTGTGCAAGGAAGCACACTACAAGACCGGAGTGACCGAGGCACACCTACCCTGTAAGGTATTAAGACATTTTTCATTAATCCCTCACATTCAACACATGTTTAAAAGCAGGTCTATCGTGGAGATTCTCATGTGGCACACCAACCACCGCTCAAATGATGGAATGATGTGTGTCCCTACGGATTCACCTGCATGGATGCACATCAAAACTCAATGGCCAAAGTTTGGATTGGAGCCTCAAAACTTAGGGCTTGGGCTAGTGTGTGATGGTGTCAACCCCTTTGGCACTAAGTCTACTTCATGGAGCACTTGGCCTGTGGTGATCATCGACTACAATAATCCACCATGAAAGACAACTAAGAAAGGCAATATACCAAGTACAAAGTGGCAAATATTGATGTCTACCTTGAGCTCCTCATTAAGGAATTGGAGGAGTTATGGAGAGGCATCCCTGTTGTAGATGTCTCACTTCCAAAGGGGGGGAGAGAAGCCATTGTGAGGGGAATCCTTATGTGGACTATGCACGACTATCCTGGGCTTGGAGAGATTTTGGTATCTCCCTTTTCCTTCTCTCTCTATTTCTCTCCCTCTATTTTGAAGATTCTCTCTAACAATATGATATGTATGCAGGGTTGTCCACATCACGCCACAATGCATGTCCTACTTGCGGGCCATCATTGGTGACGGAGAGGCCGGATACCTTGCACAAGGTAATCTATCCAAACAACCATCATTTCTTACCCCAATGTCATAGCAAGTACAAGGCTCCAAAAAATGGGAAGACACCTCTAAAGCTCATGATGGCAACTTGGGAAACTATTTGGGAAGAGCAGTACAACAACAATCCGGCTTTGAGTACTCCACCAAAAGGTATGTCAAGGTATTCCATATTTTTAAGGCTCCCATATTGGAAGGACTTAAAAATACAACACCTCTTGGATCCCATGCACATATTCAAGAATGTTTCCCACATCCTGTGGGACCACATTATTGGCAAGAAGGACTCATTGGGGGCGAGGGAGGAGTTGAGGGTCTTGAAATGTCTCCCTGCCTCTGCTACTCCACGTCATGTCCCCAATGGGAAGATTGTGCTTCCTGAAGCGCCATGGATGCTATCCAAAGAAGAATTGGACCAAGTGAAGGGTATCATTGCATCTATTTGCACCACCAATAGAATACATGAGGTCACTAAAATGAGCTTTCACAAAAGCAAAGAAAGGTGGAAGCGTTCAATTGTATGGGTTGAGGTCCATGATTGGCACAAGATGCTTCAGGTAACTCCCTCTCTCTATTCTCTCTATTGTTTATTTTTTAGGACACATATGATTTGTGTGTATAACTTTCTCTACTTTCCCTTCATGCTAATTTACATTGTAGTTCATTCTGCCAGTGAGTGTGTGCATATGTCGGGAAAAGAAAGTGAGGAATGCTATTTTTAAACTTGGAGATCTAGTAAGGTACACCACAAGACTCCACCCAACTACACTTTTTTATGTACACAATAACCTCAACTAGCACTTAGTTTATTCTTGTGTGTTTTCTTGCAAATCTATGAGCTCCAAGGAAATTGAAATAGATGCTATCTCTACTGCTCAAACACTTGCAGCAAAAACTATGTGTGCAATTGAGGATTCTTTTTCTTGATCGGTTCTTCTTAGTCAATTCCACCTCTTGGTTCACGTGGTTGAGGAGATCGCTATAAGCGGAGTAGCAATGAAGCGGTCCGGGGCGGGCAACAAGAGAGGCGACCTCTAAACACCCCTCAAGGCTCCCGTGCTGCTCAATTGGGGTTGGGGCAACCACAAGCACAACAAAACAACAAACCCACAGCCAAATCCCAACTACACAAGGGGCACCACCTAGTTTAAGAGAGAACTAGGACGCAAAAGAGGAGAATCGTTAGAGCAACCCACAAACAAGCAAGGAATTTACACTAACCCTAACACCAATGGAACACTCTCACA
Source organism: Adiantum capillus-veneris (assembly GCF_014529385.1). NCBI lineage: Eukaryota > Viridiplantae > Streptophyta > Polypodiopsida > Polypodiales > Pteridaceae > Adiantum > Adiantum capillus-veneris. The sequence continues at coordinate 143,535,783 of NC_140933.1, read as the reverse complement.
CACTAAAACACGAGAGAGAGAGAGAGAGAGAGAGAGAGAGAGAGAGAGAGAGAGAGAGAGAGAGAGAGAGGGAGAGAGAGAGAGAGAGAGAGAGAGAGAGAGATAGTGCTCGGGCTGCTTTGAAACGTATCGGCAATGATCAAGCAAACACAAATATATATTTAAGAAAGAGAGAGAAAGGGGGAGGGGGTGCTTGTTGCATTAATACCTTCTTACAAATCTGTCATGACAAATCAAAGTGAGATTAGTATTTGTTCAACATAGCTTGCGTAAATTTCACCACAACACATCACAAGAAAATCCACCCCAATCACTGTATTAAGGCCAGGGGAGTCCTCTCCACCCTATCGCCCTCTTACAGTATGTGGGATTTATGGCTAGATTGATGACAACACCAGAGACAAGCTATCAAGAACTTAACAAAAAACACCAAGACACTTACGCATCATTGTTGTCCATTACTTCATGTTGGAAGGGAGACAAAGTATCCAAGCTTAGTCCAAATCCACCCTCCTTGATTCAGCAAATGTTGGGCTTACACTAGTAGGAGAAATGATAGATTTCCTACTCTCAATTGAATGATCACTCTCTCTCTTACAATGGCATAGAGTTCCCTTGCTAATCCCCTATTACAACACATGCACATGCATAAGACAATGAGCTTCCACTCAAGAGCTCCTTCTAGAGAGTTTGAGCTTGGCTTCTCAAGCTATAGCATAGTGCTCTTGCTTATGGCTCCCCCCTTTTGTGCTAGCTACACCTTCCTTTTATAGCAATTTTGAAGGCTAGGGTTACTCCTCTAACCATGGTTGGGTTAGATTTTCAGCAATTTACCTAATTTCTTTTGCTTGGAATTATCAAGAAGTTGGTGGGGAAAGAGAGAGGATAATGGAGGTGATAGGACTTTTCATAGTGGGTTAGTGTTAGTAGAGTTAGTATTAATTTACAAATGGAATTGGATATTTACAATGGGAGTATCCATGTAGGATACAAATAAGGAAGAAAAACTCTTAAGAGGTAAGAAAAGGTGGATTTCTTACAAGGTTGATGCTCCAAGTGTCTTGAGTAGGGCCAATTTTGACGCTTGTTGACGGTCCACTAGCTTTGACGGTACATTTTTCTCCACTCTTGACCTTCCTTGAGAGACAAGGTAATTGAAGCTGAGTAATCAACCACCATGATGCTGTCTTTTAAGAGAAGAGGCTGAATTTTGTGGTTTTTTGATAGATATGGGTAATTTGGAGGATGAAAAATGAGACTAGGTGGTCAATTTTGGAATGGAATTGTGTGTGGGAGGTATGAATTCACCATGGTTTCTCTTATTCTTCAAGGTTGAGGAGAAGGTGAGTAGGGTGCAGAGAGGAGTGGTGAGAGAGGTGGGGATGATGAGTGGAGAAGTGTGTGTGAAAGAGGAAAATGATAAAGTGGAAGAGAGAGTGTGGCTGCATAGCATGGGAAAACTGGGGTCCACTAATAAAATCATAGCTCACAGCTCGTAGCTCAAAAAAATATGAAAAAATTTGAGGCAAAAGTTCAGCCCACGAGCTACAACTTTTGTTTTATCACCTTTTCAAATTCGGAGAGCAAGTGAACTTTAAAAATTCCGCAAAACGGACTGTTTTTTTCCACTGCACAAAGTCCTTGTGGGGTCCTTCTTTGGATGATTCTTTTGAATACCTCCAAGAGTGAGCCCTCCATAGTGCATGTATGCATGCCACCTACCCTTGACCTTATTTGGTAGGTCTATAATTGAAGATATTGTTGAGATCGTGATATAAGTGAATAGTACAACTAAGAAAATCAAATATTGAGGGGTCTAAAAAAATATGTACATGTCAAATATAAATAATATAAGTGGAAAAAATATAAAGGGGTCAAAAGAAATCTCTCTCATTATGAGGCTACCATAAAAAGATAAATATATTTGGTGTTCTAATTTATTAAAAAAAAAACAAAATAGATGTAGGAAGGGAAAAATCACAATAGTGAAAAAATATACATATAAATAAAACTAGTTTTTTTGGATTTTTGTTGGGGTGGAGTTACACCAAATATAAGAGAAGCTTACATGAAAATATTTCTATATGGAATAAAGAGTATGAAAAATGGTAAGAAAAATTGTGGTAATGGTGAGGCAATGTACAGAGCATAAATAACACACACCTAGGTAGAAATCTTTAAATAAATACCAAAATAATTATGAAAAAATATTTTATTTAGGCCCCATATACAAAGAAATATTTACATACGCATGGGCCATAATATACTTATATTTTTTATTTTTTTGGCTCAACTAGCCCAATGACTAGCTAATTGAGGGTTTTTTATTTCAGTAAGGAGATATGGGAAAAGTCCCCTAACTCACACGCACCTATATATAGTGAAAGGGTGAGGGTAACCACAGTGTTTGAGTGATCTGATAGGGTGAGATAACTCACTATGGCAATTACAGAGAGCCGAAAAACGGCTATCAGCAGCACACATGATGGATGTTCTTTTTAGAGAGGTTTTTAAAGACTCGCAAAGATTTTGTGCGGCTATAGCCTATGATCTCAACCAGATACATGTATGGCCAAAGGGTGGATTGTGCAAGAAGCATTTGTTTACATCTCAGAGTATTTGTCACAAGTTGATCCCTCAATGCCTCGCATGTGGTGAAACCAGGAGAATGCAAGGATGACTTCACACTTACCAAGTGGAAAGGGAAAATTGTTTAATGTGGATATAAATCAATCCTGAGTGGTCAATAACTTTTGTATTCTCAATGCAAAGGTTATGACCAAGTGGGTGGACTTATGGACAATGGCAAAGGCAAGGTGTTTGCAAGAGAGAGAAGCATGGAAACAAGTATATAGAGGAGTTAGGGCACCCCCAATTCCTAGACACCTTGCATGTTTCCCATATCTCATGACTGTGGAATTGATTCATGAGAGAATGATCAAAGCAAAAGAGTGCAGAGAAGACATCATCGACAAAGAATGGGAGCATGCACGAGGTTGTGTACCAAAGGTAGAGTACTCATATACCTAAACCATATTGTATAGTTTTTTCTTGATTTTATCTTTGTAATTGATAAAATATATTTTCTTATTTTGTAGTGTCTTTCCTTTAACTCTATGTGGTCAAAGGGTCATCACTTTCGTATGCGCCACATTGACAAGCGTAGAACCACCATGGACTATGGCATCATGGGAAACTTTGACACAAATGGTGATGAAGCCAAGTACTATGGAACTATTGAAAGGATACTAAAGTTTAATTTTAGAACCTTTCATACCTTCATCTTTGACTGCAAGTGGTTTGCAAATGTGTCTAGACAACATGAGAATGGCCTCTACACAGTGGACTCTAGTGTGCATCACCTAGGGAGGTATGATAATTTAGTTTTGCCATGCAATTGTGAGCAGGTGAGTGACTACCTTTTTTATTCTCTTTTGCTTGTAACATTAATTATACCAATGTTACTCACTTTGAGATTCTCTTCTATAGGTCATCTATATCCCAACAATCCACCAACCAAACTTTGGTTTGTAATTCACATAACACCTCGAGGGAGAACCATTTTTGCCACTAATGAAGTGGAGACCATCTTTGACCCTCTTCCACCTCCTACTTTGGATGAGGGGGAGACAGAGGAGAGGGAGATCGATGATTCAAGTCCAGCAGCCGCAAATCTTAGCAAGGATGATTGCCATGATGATGATGAGATGGAGGATGATGAATTTGAAGATGATGAAGCCAACGCATCTACAAATGACAATTCTATTTCTCTCTTTATTTATTTAGGAGCCATGGGCTTAGAATTGGATGATGCTTCTTATACAGATCTTTTCGAAGATGATTTATAAACATAAACTGTATACTTTATGTTATGAATTTTTTTTATCGTGTCGTACATTCATCTCTCTCTCCCCCTCTTTCTCTCTCTAATTTTGTGAAGCGTGCTAAATTATGTTAATCAAGTGGTAGTGATTAATTTAATTAATAACAAAAGTGTAGACCATGTGCACATTGCTACAAAATAAAGCTTGAGGAAATTAACATAGGTGCTACCATCTCATAAAATGTGGACACACTTCACTCTATCATGCCCATGCCTTGACAGGAGATGTCATCCATGTTTAGCTTCTCATCTCTAACAATGCTTGCTTTATGTGGAGCCGCATGCATTACTTTAGGATGGAGCAGGCCCTTTGTTGTTTCATGTGTATCCACATAGCTAACTATTGTTCCATGTTTTCATATCTTTTTTTTGAAAATTTCATATAATGTTTTTTAATTTTTATTAAGGTGGAGGGAAACACCAAAACAAAAGGAAACACCATTGAATGTTTAAGCCAAAATTTGAATGTTTAGGTGCTAAAGCGGATTTTGAAAATAAACGTAGTAATTTTTGCGACAATAAGAAAGGCAATTGTCACGGTAATGAGCGTGGAAAGAAGTGCCGTAATATTTGAAATGAAAAAAATCCCTCCCCCCTCCTCTCCCTTCCCTCCCTATCTAATTTTGAACTCTCTCTACAAAACGCGGGAAAAGGTCGTGGTAAACAATTAGAGATTTTCAAAGTGTTATTGGACAGAGAGATACCTGTGTCTCATAGACTGACTCGGTGCATAGTGTTTTGGATCATCTTCATGAAGCTCTCTTGTATGTAGTTGTGTGGATGCAGACCGTTTATAGTGCATATACAAGCTTTTCATTGCGTTTTTTTCACCTATTATCACAACTGCTTTTCATCGCGCTCATTGGGGTGTTTTATGTGTTGTTGTAGATGCACCATGTGGTGGCTTGTGGGGTCAAAGAGTAACCAAGAGAAACTTCTAGCTTCTCAAACTCAATACTTTTCATCGCTCTCTGTGGGATAGTGCACCCCATTATGGCCCTTGCTCCTTCTTCCATGCCGTAATGTGGTGCAATACCAATCGAGTCCATGAGATGTGTTGCAGCCTTTGGGACACTCTCTACAAATACACTTCAATTAATGCTTCAATGATGTTGCCAAGGGTCTTGCCAGATAAGACCCTATAGGAACTTAAGTATCCTTCTGTTGGATCCCAACAGTTGTATAAAGCCCCTTTGTGATGACTATCAAATTCCCTTTGTAATGCCAATGATGTCTACCGTCTTTATCCAATTGTCTGGATTATGTATAGATTTATTAGTTGGCTAGGACTCAATGCATTTCCACTTTGTAATTATGATGAGTAGAACTCAATTAAAACCCCATGTACATTTTGAGCTAAGGTAACAAAAGTATAAAGGTCACCTTAGAACCATTTTTAAAAAACATTTGAATAACTAATTCTTTGTCGTACGAGTCTGAGAGAGAGAGAGTGTGTGTGTGTGATCTTATCCTCTTTGCTACGTGCATCTCCCTCACCGGATTCACGAAGCGACCACACCATCGCGGTAGCCTCTCCGAGAGCTACGCGTCCACGCCACGCATTCGCATCTTCGAGCTGTTCGCGAGCGATCTTCCCACGAGCTTGTTTTGCTTGTAAGTAGCACAACGGTGTCTTTTTTCACCAATCAAGTACTTTATGGAACGAGGGCGAGATTAGCTACGCATAGATGTTCATAGACTTAGGTGTCGCACACTTTTAGGTTATGACCTTTGAGTCTATCACACGACTATATTTGAGGTAGCTAGGGTTATAATATGGTGAGCTTGGACTTATAGGTAAGTGTATCCTAGTGAGGGGATGGTGACTAGCAAGTTTGAAGCGATTCCGAGTTCATTTGATGTGTAAACGGTGTTATGAGCATTTAGAGATAGAGTGGGTTGGAGTTAACAAGGATTAGTGATTGATGCATCATAGAAGTGCGTATGTGTAGGTTGGTCTCAGCTTGACAAGCTAACGAGATTGCCTCCGTGCACCTACGAGTTAGTCGTGTCACCGGATGACAAGTATGTTGTCTGTGTCGTGCTTGTGAGCATGAACAGGGGAGTAGTTAGCCCTAAAACATTGGCGCCGCTGCCGGGGACACAAGACCTTAAGTAGGGAGATCTACGTCACTCGTGTGATGGTTAGCTTACTTTAGTTTTGACTAGAGAGAGCTTAAATTTTAAGAGAAGACCCAGGAGAGGGTATCCTGAGGTCTAGTGGATAGCCACGAAGCCTGTGACTCGCCGAGGATCTACGACTAGTTAGAGTTAGTTAGGTAGGATAAGGTGGAGTTAGGATTTATGGTTTTGAGTTCTAAGTGATGTTTGTGTGCGAATAGTGTAGAAAAACGCTATAAAAACGCTATAAAAACGCAAAACAAACAAAGAGAAGAAACAACGAGGCTGTTTGCTTGCCTTGAAAGCAAAACCCACATCATCCACTCTTCAAGGGTGTGAATAGTGTAGGCAATTGGATTTGTGATCCAGCGCTTGAAAAAACGTTAAAATTGCGACAAAACCAACCAAAAGAAACAAGGGAATGCCAAAAGAAAACACTAGGTAAACCTAAAGAGGCCAAGAAGAGATATAACCACTAGCCTTGGGTAAGCTGATTGTGTCATGTTGTACAATTGTTGTTCACAAGTTTCAGTTTGAATTGTCAAATCAAATTTGCATCATTTTAGTGCATTTGAGCTGTGAAATTGCCATAGAAGAGCAAAATTGACAAGTGCTTGGGTTTAAGGTCAAAAGGAATCCAAATTGCATGAAACTTGAGGGATGTCTTCTGATAGCATAAGGGACCCATCTAGTTGAAAACAGTAGGAAAATCACTTCTCAGATAGCCTCGGGTGAGTCTATCACGATAGACTCAGGTTTTTGAGCTGTGGACCTCATCTTGCAAAACCCTCCTAGGGTTAGCTTGAGCTTGACTTAAATAGCACACACACAAAATTTCAAGGTGTTTGGATCACTAAAAGTGAGTCTAAGACCCAGAAAAAAAAATCAGGCTCTAACAAATACTAAAATTGGTCTATAACCCAGACCAAGTGTCCAAATTGCATGAAACTTGAGGAATAGACTCAAGAGAGTAAGGGAAACCCAAGGGTGAAGTCACAATTTTGATTTGAGCCAAATTGCAAAATCTGTCAGTCTATCGTGATAGACTCATGATCTGTTGATTTTGGCATTTTTTTAAAAATTGTGACTACACAGCGGGGATAAGCTCTTCACCTAGATCCCAACCATCATTTCAAATCTGAAATTGACTACGAGAAGACCCTGAGACATCCAGTGGGGAGAAAACACAAAATTGCTCAGAGTGACCAGTGTCATAGAAAATTAATATTTGTTGTACATAATTGAAAAATTTAGTCAACGGTTCAAAGACAACCCTTGTGAACATACTAACCATACATGTAGATTTCAGAAGGAGATCATCACATAGCCGCCCAGGCAGGAGAAGTCCAGGTAAGCTTTAAGATTGCAATACAGCTTTGAGTCTCTTATGTATTTAAGGTCAGGAGCCTTTTTTAAGTCATGAGCTAAAAGTGTCAAAAGTCAAGTAAGCACCACGTCCACTGAGGATAGTGTAACTCAGGCAAGGCTAGATCCATTAGCACCGATCATTGAGGAACATAGTGATACTGACACTTCATCAGATAAGTCCTTCTTCATGATGGGGACTCAACAGCCAGGAGGTTTCTCCGGTCAAGGACCAATGCTAGGAGGAAGTACCTCCCAAAACCCTTTGAACGATGCCAAGTTCACTATAATCTTCTTAGAAGGAACAAACTCTAGGGGAGCCCTAGTTTATTATGACTATCGGGGACGCAAGCGTATTTGTAGAGAAGAAAGACCGTCTCAGAGACTAGAGATAATTCAAGTCTATGATGATGGAGATAGATTCCGAGATGAAAAGGGGAACCACTATCTGATAGTTAGCAACCCTGAGGATTACAATAAATATGGAGATAATGTGGCAAAAGGAAAAATGGTCTCAGAAACTCAAGAACCGCCTCCAAAAATTGATCGACCTAGAGCTCTTTTTATGTATGATAAAAAAACAACCATGGTCTCTACCTACAATGAGAATGTGGGAATTTACAAGCATGAGAGCGAGGGAGTAGTCTTTTATTTTCGATGCAAAGAACCCTACCCAAATGAATTAAGCAAAGACAAGGATCTTTACTTATTCTCTTATGAAATTGCTATGGGGAAGGATATCATTTTTGTTGGCAGGTACCGGCGAGAATACAAACGAATCCTCCCAGAGGAGGTAGAAAAAGCAACAGGTCCAGAAACATCAACATATGCCCCCGAAGACCAAGGTCCACCTATACCCCTAGCAAGTCAACAAATCCATTTTCAGAAGAGTACAAGACAACATCACATTCTAACTGACAACAGACGTTCAACTACTAGAACCAACAAGCAACCCAACCATCATTGCAGGCATGGCTTCAACAAAGTGCGACATTAGAACAAAACCAAAACAGAGATGGTTATCCAGCTGCAAGAGGGCTAAGAGATTTACAAGAACAACCACTCTATTCACAATATCAAGGCGAGAGTAAGCCAAAAACTCAAGAGACGGCACATCCTGGAAGACAACCCATAGAACGAGTTCGAAGGGATGAACCATCTCTTGCAAAAACCATCAGAAATTATGGCTTAGGGGCACCTCTAAGAGAGGAACCCTCCCACTACCAAAGGCCAGAGGAGATATATCGAGTAGGACAAGGAGAACCAATGATGAGATTTATAGACCATTGTAGAATTAGACCTTCTCAGGTGCAAAAATGGGTAAACAAGAAATACACGGGAAACAGAGACCCTAGGGATCATGTAGCAGCATTTGTGCGTGTAATTAGAGCTGAAGAAGTGTTGGACTTCCCTACTCAATTTGCAGGGTTTGGGCTTACTCTAGAGGAGGATGCCGCTACTTGGTTTGACTCTGTGGAGCGTAGAGATCGAGTCTATGGAGGAGGTTTTTGACGAGTTTATTGAGGAATTCTCACAAAGGGGGATAGCTCATAATACAGTTTCACAAATCCATAAATTCAAACAGAAAGAAGGGAAATCTGTGCAAAAAGCAGCGCTACGACTAAAAAGATATGTGAATTTCTGCCCTGTGGAAGAACTGCCAACTCAGTCCAGACTTATGCTTATATTTATTCAAGGACTAAGGAACGCAGATCTCCAGAAGGACTTACATATGAAGAGGAGCACGACGTTAAATGAGTTAACTAAGGAAGCTCTTTACCTTGTAGACAATTATGCGATCTACAAGGAGGGTGAATTCAAGGATCTTGATGACGATTCATCCTCACAACAAAGTGGAAGCAAGTCCTCTAAGACAGCACCAAAAGAAGAAGTAGTTGTAAGCCAGGAGCAGCTTTTAGAGGAAGTGCTAAAAAAAATTAATATATATGCCAAGCCTCAGGCTAAGCAGCCAAAGTGGTGTGCTATTGAACAAAAATGGACAAACCATGTGACGGAGGAATGTGATTATAACAAGGGATATGTGAGAGAGTGACCATATGCTCCCCAAGTTCAGGCAGCATCTCCCAACTTCCACCGATGCCAAGGTATCAAGCAGGAAACCTACCCGGACCTGTAGGTTTTGAAAGACCACAACCAGTATTGGGGCAACAACCACCCCTACCAGGAGTAAGACCGATAAGCATAAGATACACACCAACAGTAAACGAACCAGAAGAGAAGGTTTTGGTACCTATGCATGCATATTATGATGATTCCAAAGGATATGCAGCAAATCCTGTCTATTATACACCGGAAGAACCCCCAACGCCAGAACCTTGGAGCATGATTGGAAGTACAGGACCACCAACAGCTGAACATGCAGCAGGAGAAGGAAGATACATCTTGAATGAACGAACATTGTTGTTCATAGCCAACAGAGGCATGGGCAGGCAGAGGCATGCATACCAACAAAGAGGAGCTCAAGGAGCACCTCAACAGCCTAAGGGACCTTGCTACAAGTGTGGTGGAGACCATTGGCTAAGAGACTGTCCTCATGATGAAATCATTAGAGTCAACGCATATTGCACCGTGTGTGGAATTACTCATTTGATTCCTGATTGCCGTAAGAACCCGAGCAAAGGAGCAAAAACTACTTTGAACATGCTGGAAGCAGTGCCTTCCAGTGGAGGGTCAGAAAACGAGACAATAATACCTATTCAGACAGTGACACGAGCACAAGCTCAAAGAATGACAAACGAACCCATAATTGAAGAGCCAAAGACCGATGCCCCAAGTGCAGAAATGAAAAATTAGAGAAGCACTTGGAAAGCTAGAAAGGCGCCTATGAAAGCCAGGAGAGAACGAGAGCAAACGGCTCTATCCGAGGAGTTAAAACACACAAAGGATAGCTTAGAGCGGTTAGAGGATCTAACTAGTTTAAGCTCAAACAATGCGGCAACAATAGGGCCCAAGAAAGTAAAGGAACCCCAAAGCACAGGATCGGGAGGATCAGTGCTAGTAGAAAAAGTAAATGAGCAGCTAGATGCCCTTTTAAAAGCATACGAAGCCATACTCAAAAACAACCAAACCCAAGAGCAAAGATGGATGACTTATCCATATGCGGAAATAGAAAAACAGAGGTTGGAAATGTGTCGGAAGATGATTGAAACAGCCCAATCCTTGATAGAAAATCCCCTTGGTAAACCTGCAAGTTGGCACGAGGTAACAGCACCAACCCCTATCAAACCAACTCTAGAGAAACAAGTAGACATGAAGGAGAGACTCACGACTGCATCTGAGTCTAAGAGAGAACCTATCATAGTGCCAAATACAATAGATGAGACAATTAATGGTTTCCAGCCTCAAACATTGGTAGAAATGGGTAAGGATTGTAACAGTCTAGATGACCTGTGGAAGCAAATCCCGGAAGAAAATGAAGCTAACAGGGTGAACCACCAAATAAGAAGCACGAGAAAGGAGAAAAATGAGATCTTATCTCCCATTGAAGAGTTTGAGGCAAGATCACAAATGAACTTTGATATGCATTCACATAGGGGAGACCAGGGTTCAATTAGTTCGGGGCACAGCCAACCAGACTCGCTAAAAACTCTACCCTCATACCTAGGGGAGTATGAAGCTAAGTCTGAGGTGAGAGCAATCCCATCTCAAAGAATTTCTTCCAACAGAGTGATGGATTCACAAGGGTTGATTGAGTTATTGTCCACCCCTGCGGCATGCACAATCACGTTAGCCGAACTCCTGAGGTTACGACCAAACATGTGGACCACTGGAGGCAAATGCTTAGAAAAATTTGGAGTAAAAGACCCTACCTCGAAGCTTCAAGAAGGGATCAGAGAATTGGACAAGCCTCAACTAAACACTAGGCCTGTACCTTTAAACAAGGTTGGAGAATATTGCGAGGGAGAAAATGGCAATACCACACTACCAGTAGAATTTCAAGGAGTAGTATCCAAAGCTATTCTTGACAATGGAGCAGGAGTCGCTATTGCCACCAAAGAAATCTGGAAAAAATGGGGGAAAGCCGGCTTTGAGAGCTACTAGAATGAAATTGCAACTGGCAGATGGGTTCATGGAAAGGCCTCTAGGACTTTTAGAATTATTAATTGTCACCTCTTGTAGAATCGAGTATGAGCATACATTTGCAATAGTTGATTTCGACAAAAAGAACAATTACGAGATCATCTTGGGAAGACCATTCATGAGACAATTAAAGATGGTCCAAGATTGGGGTTACGACCACATATACCTCAGACATGGGGAGACTACAACCAAAATTTACCTAAAAGACCATAGTCACAAGGATGTGAACCAGACACCAGTGGAAGAGTTTGATTCAGCTACATTGGCAGGGTCCGAACTCCCAGCATGGTTAGGGCAGAAAAAAGAGCTATGGATGTGCGGAGCTTCACATTGTGGGAGCTTAAAAAGAGAGGAATGCATCTTAGAAAGAGCTATTGAGGACAAGGATTACATTCCGGAACCTTTTCCCGAAGATGCCTTAGAACCTGTGGAATGGGAACACATACTAACAACATTGGATGTCTGTACCATTACTGATAGCCCAACAACAAAATTTTGCGATAAGGACAGCTATGATGTGCTACCCTATTACATGGTAAGCCTTATATCAACAGGAGATGAGAATATAGACTTGCCAGAACAAGAAGAGTTTTATGACTCCTCTGAGCATGTGGAATTAAGTCACAATGCAGATAACGAGTGTTCAGACAGCTCAAGTGAGCGTGGGGAGACAACCGTGAATATCAAGTTTTATGATTTTGCAAATCAACATCCTAAACGCCAGGAACGCTATAGCAAAAAAGAGCATAAAACAAAATTAGAGAGAACCTAATGCCTAGGATAAAAGATAAAACTCACTATCTAATGTTTGTCAAGGCAGAGGATTGTGTAAAAGACCAAATATCCAGAAGATTCTCAAGAGTTCGAAGGGAAAGGACACATGAGGAAATAAAACAAGCACGAAAGACTAAAACAGAAACAAAATCAAGAAAATCTCAACAATCAAAACAGGAAAAGACCAAAGATCCAGAGTGGACCAAAATGGAGCGTAAAAAGAAATTCCAAGAACTAAAACGGTCGTTACGAGAGGTATGGACTACTGAAGAAGAAAGTGAAGGGAGGGAGGGTTCAGAAAAAGGGAACATAAATGTACCATCCCATTATCAAAAATTCACTATCCAAGATAGAAAAATCATAATGACGCCACTAGTAAGGGAAAGAATAAACTAGGAATCTTACGATGGGCCGGAAAATGCAAAACGGATAGACCTCGTTGCGCCAGGCGAAGAGCCTCAGCCTGTCTATATAGCAAATGATTTAGAGCCTGAAGAAGAAGAAAGGCTAACACAACATCTCAAGAAGTATAAAGATGTGTTTGCATGGTCCTACAAAGACCTCAAAGGAGTTGATCCATCGATATGCCAACATACAATTTCTTTGAAATCAGATGCCAAACCCAACAAACAGCGCCCTTACACATATAATGACACATTTGCTAAACGAATCAAAGAAGAGATTGACAAGCTGATGGATGTTGAATTCATCTATGAAATCGAGCATACAGATTGGGTGTCACCCATTGTGGTTGTCCCCAAAAAGAACAGAAAGGTGCGTGTGTGTGTGTGAACCTCAAAAAAGTGAACGCTGCCACAATAAGGGATAATTTTCCCTTGCCGATCATAGAACATGTGCTTGAGAGGGTGGCTGGAAAATGGGCTTATTCCTTTTTAGATGGGTTTTCGGGGTATAACCAATTGGCAATTGCAATAGAGGATCAACACAAAACAGCATTTGCCACAGAGCGAGGAATATATGCGTATAGAGTTATGCCTTTTGGCCTAACCAATGTCCCAGCTACCATCCAAAGGTTAATGACTCATGTGTTCAAAGAATACCTGAGAATATTCTTAGAGATATATATGGATGATCTCTGTGTCCACTCTCTTATACGAGAAGAACATATTGACCATTTACAAAAGGTATTTGAGAAGTGCAGGACATATCGAATCTGTCTCAACCTGGAAAAGTGCATTTTTATGGTAAGACAAGGCCGAATCTTAGGACATATTGTCTCAAGAAATGGCATAACCACTGACCTAGACAAAATTAGAGTCATAGTAGACTTGCCCAGGCCTACTAATGCCAAACAAGTACAATCCTTCATGGGACACTGTGGATATTATCGAAGATTCATATATATATATATATATATATATATGCGGTCATTGCACAACCACTATATCGCTTATTAGTCAGTTTCGACTGGACTGAGGAGTGTGAAACTTCATTCCAAAAGCTTAAGAAAAACCTTGTATCAGCACCTGTACTTAAAGCACCAAATTGGGAAAAGATATTCCATGTTCATATTGATGCATCTGCATATGCAATTGGGAGTATTCTGGCTCAACCTGGAGACGAAACAGTGGATTTCCCAGTTTGCTATGAAAGCCGACAGCTAAATAGTGCAAAAAAGAACTACACCACCACGGAAAGAGAGGGATTAGGAATTATTTATGTTGTAAAAAAATTTCGGCATTACTTGCTTGCAAACAAATTTGTGTTCTTCACAGATCATCAAGCTCTTTTGTATCTAGTAATTAAACCATGCAATACTGGGAGAATTGTACGCTGGTTTATTATATTGCTAGATTTTGACTTCACAGTGGTAGTAAAAAAGGGTAAAACTCATCTACGAGCGGATCATCTTTCAAGGCTACAAAACGGGGAAGCTCCTGAAGGAGTAGATGATGACATACGTGATGCCTATCTTTTCAATATTGAAATGATACCCAAATGGTCTTAGGAAATTGTTAGCATTCTTTCCTTTGAAGGAAGATTTGATAACAAGGAGGACAGATCCAAACAACAAATATTTCAACAAACAAAAAACTTTTAGTTGATTGTAGGACGATTGTACCATCTAGACTCGGACCAAATTCTACGATTATGTATAAATCCAGAGGAATTCGAGTGTTATCTTGAAGAAGCACACATCTAGGATTGTGCATTTCATTGTTCAACAATGAAAACACACCAAAGATTGAAACACTTAGGAGTTTATTGGCCAAATATGTATGCTGACACACATGCTTATGTTAACAATTGTACTATATGTAGTATCAAACGATCGATGGATCACGCGACATTGTTTCAGGTAAACATTGCACCTGCATGGAGTCAATATATCATTGATTTCTTAACAACAAGGACATTTCCTGAAAGCATAACAAAAGCGTAAAAAAGGGCTATAGAGTTGGAGGCTCGAGACTTTAATTTAATTGGAAATCAACTCTATAAGAGAGGAAAGGATAATCAACTTAGAATCTGTGCAAGTGAAAGTGAATACCTGTTGATTCTAGAACACGCACATGGAGGAATAAGTGGAGGCCATTTTTCAGGCGATAATATGGCAAAAATCATCTTAACCGTGGGAATATGGAGGCCTACATTGCACGTGGATGCTGAGGAGTTTGTAAAGCATTGTGACGCATGTCAGCGCACTAAGGTGCCGATAAAGAGAGATGAGATGCCACTACGGCCAATGATGGAAGCACGGGCATTTGCAAAATGGAGAATTGATTTTGTGGGACCTATTTTACCCCCTGCATATCGCACCCATACCCAATATCATTGTGGCTACAGACTATCTTACAAAATGGGTTGAAGCTAAAGCAACACAAAAAGCAGACGCAAGAACCACTGCACAGTTTTTGTATGAGAATGTCTTTGTACAATACGGATTACCAATAGAAATTATCTGTGATCGAGGAACACATTTTCTTAATGAAGTCATTGAATATCTGCTAGAGGATTCATGGTCATACATAGAAAATCTACTCCATATCATCCACGGGCAAATGGACAAGCCGAGGCCACAAATAAAACACTATGCACTGTTTTGACTAAAATTGTATCAGAGTCAAGGACATACTGGGATCAGCAATTACACTCAACACTATGGGCATACAAGGTAGCTTACAAAACATCAATCGGAACCACACCATACAACATGGTGTTTGGTCTAAACGCTATATTACCCATAGAGTTTTTAGTTCCAACTCTACGAGTAGCGAAACGCTTAGAATGGACAGGGCATGAGCTCTCTTCAAGAATAGATGATCTTGAAAAGCTAGATGAACTTCGATTGAGAGCTGTAGCTTTGATCTATGCTAAAAAGAGAAGACAAAAAGAGTTTTTTGACAAACATGTGCGTACGAAAGAGTTCAAAACAGGTGATTATGTACTTGTTTACACTTTGAAGAAACATGCCAAAAAACTTAAAAAGCGAGGGATGGGACCCTTTGTGATTAGTGACTTATCACAAAGTGGAGCTGTCAAACTTGCTACATTGGCAGGAGAAGAAATGCCAAATTGGATTAGTGGGTGTTGGTTAAAAAAGTATCATTTACCACTAACACAGGATATGCTTCAACAAATCCATCAAGAAAAACAACGAATGAAGGAGAAACAGAGGGTATGAGAAGAAGCACAAGCAGAGGCAAAAGAACGCATTGCAAAAAGAAGGCTTCTACGACAATAACAACAAAGTGGATCACCGTTGCGAATAAATGCTATTCAATTAACGAACTTTGGTGAAGACACAGTGGAACCAATAATTGCAGTTAAAGTGGGTAGCAATCAAGTTGAATCGACGGCATTGCTTGATTCTCGAGCTCAAGAAAATATGATCTCTTATAAATTATATAAACAGCTCAAGCTCGAAGATCAACTACATCCTACTCAACAAGACCTGGAAAGTAGTACATCACATTCGCTAGGAACATTGGGCTGGACAATATTGCATGTACAAATACATCAATATGTTTAACCCCACAAGTTTTATGTGGTTGAGGATGCGAGCACACTACACCCCATGTTGTTGGGACAACCTTAGCAGAAAGAGTATAATGTGCAGATCCATTGGAATTCGGATACAGTCAAAATTCAGCATGCACAAGAACAACAGGTGGTAGCCTTTGCTCAAACAACCCGGAAGAACCAGATAATAGCACCACGATTACTGGATAAAGAACAAAAAGGATGGGTCCAATAAAGCACAACACGATACCCATGGAGAACAACCAAGGAACTACCAACCATGTTCACTACAAAAATAAGACAACGCAGACAATAATGAATAGATCAAGGTTAGCAACACGCAAAAAAAAAGTATGGGTACGCAAGGATAGAGGCGACTTGGCATACAAACCACAATACAACAGCAGAAGTCAACAGAAGTGTTGGAATTAGGGTTGCAGAGAAACACACACAGCTTGGAGAAGACGAAGGAAGCTCAAGGCACACAATAGAGAGTGTGTTACTTAGTGTGCAATGTAAAGATAGATAGCCCTAGAGTGATGGGCGTATATACAATGCATGGGGGAAAAAACCTCCTAGAGAGAGAAAAAATGCCCCGGCAGTCCTAATGTGTTCACACACATCACTACCACATGTATATGGTAACAAATCCCCCCTGGAGTGATGCGGTGAATGAGAGCTGGCACATGAGTAAAGGGAAGTGCTATGCCCTGAGGACAGGATCAGTCCACAAAGGGGAGTAAGCCCAAAGCTTTGCGGAAAGCTTCAAGCTTCTCACGAGACAATGCCTTTGTGAAAAGATCTGCAAGGTTGTCTTGTGTTGGCACATAAGCCAAGCTGATCTCTCCTGTTGAGAGCCTCTCCCTGACATAGTGGTAATGCACCTCAATGTGCTTTGTGCGAGCATGAAAAACTGGGTTCCTCGCAAATGCCAATGCACTCTGAATGTAAGTGCAGATAGTATTGGCAGTGTCCTGTCCAACACCCAAATCAGCCATAAGGCGTCTGAGCCATACACACTCAACCGTAGCTGTGAAGACTGCCCTGTACTCAGCCTCACAACTCGAAGTGTCCACAGTAGGTTGCTTCTTGCTCAACCATGATATACATGAACTGCCAAGCATGAAACAAAACCACTTGTGGACACTCACGTGTCAAAACAACCAGCCCAATCTGATTCCGAAAAATCATGTAAGTCTGGCGGCAATGATCCCCCCTTGGGATAAAACAAGCCAAGATATAAAGTGCCACTAAGGTAGCGAAAAATCCTCTTGACAGCCTGCCAATGCTTAGACCCTGGGCTATGCATAAATCTGATGACCTGTGAGACTGCAAACTGAATATCTGGCCTCGTGTTGCATACATAAATGAGGCAGCCAACAGCAGTTTGGTAAAGAGTGACATCAGCAGGATTGCCATCATCATGTAGACTCAACTTCAAACCTGTTTCCATGGGAGTGGCAATAGGTTTGCAATCCTCAAGTCCAAACTTACATAGCAATGTCTCTATGTAACTTTTCTGACACAAGGCAATACCACCATCACACTGCTTAAACTGTATACCCAAGTAATGATGCAACAACCCCAAATCTTTCATCTTGAAAGTAGCATTCAAATCATCCTTAAATTCAACAATATGTCTCTCATTTGGTCCAGTGATCAGCAAATCATCAACATAAAGAACCACGATGAGAAATACATCACCCTCACGCTTTACATACAATGTGCTTTCTGTTGGACTGTTACGAAAGCCTTGTTTGACCAAATGAGTGTCAGCTTTCTCATACCAAGCACGAGGAGATTGCTTCAACCCATACAAAGCCTTGTTACATTTGCACACTTTGTCCTCTTGTCCTTTTATGACAAAACCGCGAGGCTGCGTTACATAAACTTCCTCAAATATGTCACCATTCAAAAAAGCAGTAACAATGTCTGATTGATGTACATCCCAACCAAAATGAGCTGCCAATGCACATAGAAAACGCATAGTAGTCATACGACAAGTGGGAGCAAAAGTCTCTTCATAATCTATGCCTTTTTGCTGTGCATAACCCTTTGCAACAAGTCGAGCCTTATGGCGATGGATCTCACCATCCGGCTTGCGTTTCAACTTGTAAACCCACTTCGTACCAATGGCCTTTTTGCCAGGAGGCAAATCACATAAAGTCCATGTGTCATTTTCTATAAGTGCATCATATTCTGATTGCATGGCAGCCATACAATTTTCTAAATTCTGTGCTTCATCAAAAGTCAGAGGCTCCTCAACATCATGTAAACTAGACACAGCCAAAGCATAACAATCTGATGCATAAGATGCATGGCAATAGCCTGAATGAGTACAACTAGACAAAGGTGTATCCAATTTACTGTCACGCAAAGTGTGCACTAGCCATTTTGGCATACCTCTAGCCTGCTCATTTTCAGTCCTTTCCTCATCAAGTACATCATGTACATCTGCATCAGTAATAGGCTAATCTAAAACATTTTTAGAAACCCCCATAGGCTGTACATTTTCCTCATTGGAACTTACATTTGTATTTCCACCATTGAAAAGAGGCAACAAAGTGTCATAAATGTCCTGTGAGCTTACATTACTGTCTCTAGTACATGACAGCAAGGGCTGAACAGAATCTTCCACAAACACTACATCCCGAGAAACCAGAATACGTTTTGTTTGCAGATGATACAACCTGTAACCTTTGCTTTCAGCACTATAACCAACAAAAATACATTTGACAGCCTTATCATCCAATTTTCTGCGCTGCACTTGTGGCACCAAAGCATATGCCAAACAACCAAAAACATGCATGTGCTCAATAGAAGGCGAGTCTATCATGCCATGCTTCATATGGAGTAATAGACTGCAAAGCTTTTGTAGGACACCTGTTTAGTACATAAGTGGCACACATGATGGCCTCAAGCCAAAAAGAATGCGGTAAAGCTTGACTTTTGACCATACATCGTGCCATTTCCGGCAGTGACCTATTTTTCCTCTCAGCAACACCATTTTGTTGAGGTGTATAAGGCACTGTACATTGGTGTTTTATCCCACAACTAGCCAGAAATGCATTAAATCCATGAGACATATACTCCCCCCCTCAATCGGAACGGAGGGTGCCCATAGTACATTTCGAGACATTTTCAGCCATAGCCAAAAATTGTTTGAAGCACATAAAAACTTCGGACTTTGCTTTAAGCGAAAATACCCATGCATGCCTGGAGTAGTCATCAATGAAAGTCACGAAGTATAGGTAATTGCCCAAGGACGGAGTTTGCATGGGCCCACAAACATCACTATGCACAAGCTACAACCTGCATGTGGCCCGAACTGAACCATCCTTTGGAAATTTAGAACGCTGCATCTTACCCAAAATACAGCCTTCACAAACATGTTTGACAACTGCTTCAAGAGGTGGCAAAGAAGAAACCATATCAGATTTCTGCAAACGCAGCAAACTGGCAAAATTAAGATGACCAAAACGTGCATGCCAAAGTTTTGCATCTGAAATAGCCCTTGAATCTGCAACAGCATTTGCAAAATTTTTTCCACACTTGTCATATAAAGTGAGCTTATACAGCCCACGACACAAAAGCCCAGATGCAACAATTTCATCACCAAAACTGAGATCATGAACTGTACATCTGTCATCCACAAATTTGACTACAAGTCCAAGTCTAGCAAGTGCGGATACAGATAAGAGATTCTTCTTGATCCCAGGTACATAAAGTGCATCAACAAGTGTGAAGGAACTGCCACTAGCAGCAGTGAGCACAATCTTTCCAACTCCCTGAACTGGATAAGAGGCATTGTTGGCACAAGTGACTGAATTCCCATGAGGGACAGACTCGAGAGAGGTAAACAATTCACGATGTGAGGTAATGTTCTTTGTAGCACCACTGTCAAAATACCACACATGTGAATCTGCACCAACTGACAAGCATGCATCATGGACAGCAGGATTGTAAGTGCACTCTGCGCTAAAAGCCCATTCTTCATCAACATCAGCAACACAGTCTCCTTTCACAGAAGACTCAACAATGGCTGCATTTGTGGTGGAACCAGCATTTGCAGTGGAACCACCCTCTTTCTTCTTAGCCTCTTTGGCCTTCAACTTAGGACACGACTTGATCAAGTGATCATTGGCTTTACAATAATGGCAACGCATCTTCTTTTTGCCCTTATCACCAGAATTGCCAGACGAAGTACTGCCAGCAGAAGCATTAGGAACATAATTTTGCCACTCGCGCGCAGCAGAACCATAAGAAGTGGTTGCATTGCTGTTACCACCCTTTCTTTGAGAAGCAATAAAAGCCTATTCAACTGCACGTTGTCTAGTCTTGTTTTTTCTGGACAGTGACTCTTGCAACAGCAATGTGCATAATGCATCAAACTTGACAACTTCTGGATTTCCTTGGGTCATCAGTCTCCAAGTACTAGCAAAAGTCTGGTAGGAATCTGGTAAGGCATCAAGAACAGTCTGCACAAGGGAACTGTCTGAAATGACTTCACCTGCAGAAATAAGCTGCTCATTGATATCCTTGACACTAGCAAGGAAAGTGTCCATATCATCTTCCTCATGCATAATCTTCGACTCCAGCTCTTTACGCAGCAAAGAAATTTTAGCCTCATTGCGGCTTGCATAAAGACCTGCTAAAATATCCCGAGCCTGTTTTGCAGATTTTGTTGAACGGATGTGAGGAACAATGGTGCGCTTCACAGAAAACGCAATCAATGAATGAGCTTGCGCATCCTTAACATCCCAACGAGCTTGTTTTGCCGTAGGCAAAACAACTCTAACAGCTGCAATCCTTTCAGCAAGACCTGCAACATCCTCAACATCGCCTACATCCTCAGAACCAGGACGTATATCAATGCCCTGCACAATGTTCCAAACACCTTTTGACACAAGAACATGTTGCATCATATAAGCCCACATAGGGTAGCTATCCCCATTCAACCTGTCCTCAGCAGCAAACATCTTGAACACATCTGTGTTGTTGTTGTCAGCCATGGTAAATGCTGCACCTGATGTGAAAACTGCCCGAAAATAGGAGAAACGGAGCGGGAACAACCTGTGCTATATAGCACAAACCGTAGAAGACTATAAGGCACCTGCTATGCAAAAATTGGCACTGACAGAAATTCTGCACAAAATGACGAAATAGCCTGTGCAGTATTGCCTGTAGTGAAAACGGAGGCCGAAATGAGCCCAAATCAAAATTCTGAGTAGACCAAGCTCTTAGAGCTTCCCCAAAATTTTTGTCGACCTACGAACGCTTGCCAAAGCTCACTGAAATCGAAGAAAGTGAGCAGGCGTGTCCTGGAGCAGCTGGCGACTAAGCCCGGGAGGACGTGACCTGTTCTGATACCAATTGTTGGAATTAGGGTTGCAGAGAAACACACACAGCTTGGAGAAGACGAAGGAAGCTCAAGGCACACAATAGAGAGTGTGTTGACGATACCCTGTCGTCCGGGAGGACTCCGACCAGGAGGGGGGGAGGCATTCCAATTCCACCAGGCATTCCAAATGCGGACTCACGTCATATATTAGAGGACAATGTTTGTGATTGCTTTTTCAACCAATTTTGCGTTTTATTGTGTGATTTTTGGGAAAAAAATATGTCCTCATAATTAATCAGAATTGGGGACCAAATGATCATATATGAACCCCTAGGGATGTGTATATGCTGTAAAGCGAGTCAAAACTAGCCAAAAACCGTCGAAAAATAGCAAAAAATAGGCCAAGGTTGACGATTGAGAGTGAGAATGTACATAGACAAGAGAAGAGTGAGCTACATAGTGTTAGTATATTTATTGGTAATTTTCTAGGTTAGATTTGCTATTTTTGGGTTGATTTGGGATTTATTTGCTCCATTTGAGGTATTTTTCTAGCAAGAAATAAAGAAAAAAATCCATAATCCAGATGGAAACGCAACAAAAGAGACGCCTGATCAGAGCGAGGAAAAGAATACATAGTAAAAATATGGAGTGCGAAGGTGACAGGGCAAAACTGGCCATCGTCATGATGGGACCTCCAAAAGGAGAAATTTGCAAAAATTGGTGGAACTGGAGCAAACGAGGTCCAAATCAAAAAATTTGCGAACCTAAACCGCATCTTGTGAAAAGTTATGGCCACAGATAAAAGATGGGAAAATTTTCTATCGAAGCCCCGATCACATATAGGGAAGATAGGCTAGAACACTCTCATTTGTGTCATTTCACCTTCCGAGAGAGAGAGCTTCCTACAGCATCCGAGAGTTCCAGGAGCTCAACTCTAAGTGTTGTTTACTTCAGTTAGGCACAAAACCTCGCCAGAGTCACCATCCCAACCTGTGCACATGCACTGTCACATGACTGATAGGGAGACCTAGAGGCCACCAAATAACACCAAAATTGAAAGGCACAATGCCTATAGCTTAGGGAACAAACCTATAACCCCGGATAGCGCAGAGGAAGCCTCCCAAAAAACCCTAATTTCACAGGGCCTGCAGAAGTGTAGCTGACCCCAAGTGAGTGGAAAAGAGCCAAATTACACAGGTAGCAAGCCAATGACCTCAACAAACCAACCAAAGGGTTAGACCATGAAAAATTTAATCCAAGCTAGACCTAAAGCCTCTATCTGACAGAGACCGCGCAAAGCATCACGAAGCTCTAACGGGCCAACCAGGTGACCAAATGACACCAAATTTGATAGGGCACATCCTAAGGATGTCGACTACAAGATGGAATGATGTGACTCAAGAAAAAGCATTTCCACGAGGGAAAACACCAGCAACAGGCTAGAAAAGCGTCCAAATGATAGTTCTCGGTGACGTAAGCACCAAGAGAACAACCGACGGCTCTGACGAAAAGTCTAAAGAAATGGGAAGCCAGCGTGAGTCATACAATGACCAAAAAGTACAGTGGCAACCACGTAAAGGGTCACCCCCATTCCGAGAACAGCTAAGTGTTGCAAAAAGGAAGTACACTTTTCCAAATTGGTTAAAACTTAATGTGTGTGTCTAGAAGAGCCCACTAACACCAGGGGAATCAACTAACTTCAAAAAAGGTAGACAGATGACAACTTAGGGAGTCTATCGCGATAGACTCACCCTGACACACAGAAGCATGAAAAATGGAGTTTGACATCACAAATTATATTGACAAGGTATAATAACAACAGATACCATCTAAAATTGCAAAAATCAATCTATCTTGACCATCTTACAAGTCTATCGCAATAGACTCATGATTACTATCTGGGGAAGTCTCTTTCCAAGAATTGTCACAGGGACATACTTAACATAGCATGTGGACAAAGTACACCAAGTTTGGGGCAAGGTGGACACATAATGCAGGAGGAGATAGACTTGACGGACAGTTCAAAGTCTAACAGAGCAGTATGAAGCCCACACAAAGCCAAATGTATATGTGATGAGCTAGGTGACCTTACAACCACTAAGAGAAGGAAGCCAATGAGTTACAAGACAAAAATAGGGTAATTTGAGGCAACCCCAAGTCTATCACAATAGACTTGGCAGAATGATGAGGGGGCTTCAACCTAAAATCTGGCTTCCACAACTGTCTTCTACATGCTATCAAGAGGATACCCAAAAAATTTGGACCCAAAACAACAAAAAATGAGGGAGATAGACGAGCATCTCCTCACAAGAATTTTGGGACAAGTGAAGTTGATCCAAATGTAGGTCACATGACATCCAAATGAGGTGGAAATAAAATCAGACCATGTACAAGCCATGGGGAACAAGTGTGTACAGTCACATATAGAAAATACATCATCTAAGAGAAAAAACCCAGTCTATCGCGATAGACTGGGCAGAATGCTTACAGGGGTTGATTTTCAAATTGTGACTAGATGGAGACCTCACATACCCTATGCACATGTACCACACAAATTTTCAAGGCATTTGGACATGTTCTCCTTGACCTATGGATCTAATTTGAAGCTGTCAGGATCAAAAAATAATAATAACTTGTCTATCTGCTAACATTTGTCTCTAACTCATCTTGGGGATTAAGAGAGCTCAATTAGATGCATGCTTAAGTGATAATCAATTTAGAAAAGATGTACCATGATTATACATTAACCCTTTCTTATGAATTCAGGATCCATGGAAGCCTCCCCAAGCAAGAAGAAAGGCAAGAAGCTGGCAGTGGATGATGCACAACCCTTCACACTGTTGCCAGACTCTCTGAAGCTAGCAGCCACATGGATCCCAGCAGATGAACAACAAGCAACATCTTTCCAAATCTATCAGGGATCCTATGTGGATGACAAGGGCAATGTAGTGGACACAGTCATGATCCCAAAAGAAGCATAGAACTACTTGAAGAGGTCCCCACAAAGATCATGGCTGAAGAAAGTAGGGTTATGGGAATTTGTGTCCCTACCACCGGTGGGAATAGATTTCAAAAGGGTGCACCAATTAATTCGAACAATCCAAGAAGACGGAACCTGCAGAGTGTCAGGGCTTGACAATGAGATGATGGAGATTCAAATCACCAAGGAGATTATCAAGGAAGCCCTGAAGGTGTCAGATAATGGGCTAAACATGAGGGAAAGGAGGAAGAATCTGGTGGTCTACCTGAGAAAATCAAAACTGTCTTCCTTCAAGGACATAGCAAACCAAAAGGTGGTGGTAATCACTCAGATCTACAGTGAGTGCCTGCTGAGTTATAGCAAAAGACCAAATAGATATACTACACCACATGTAGTTCTATTGACGACAATAACTTGGGTTATAAAAGCAGAATATGAATGTTACATAGATCATGCTTCGTATTTGTTTGAAGAGGTGACAAGAATACGGGAAGACAACCCCAGTTACATTGCATGAGGAGAAGTGCTTACGAGGCTGATCTATCATGCAATAGGAGCAAGAGATCAGATGACTCCTGCCCCTCATCAGAACGAGTGGCTTATTCTAAGGCAATAGCTTGATGAAAGACCAAAAAGGAGAGTGCCTCCTTCCATCAACACCATTGGAGGACGCACACTGGAAAGGGTTACCAGGAGTACCCAAGAGAAAAGAGAAGAGGAGAGAAAGGATGAGGAAGAAAGATTGAGACAAAAGAAGAGAAGAGTTGAGGCTGAGCACAACACCAAGCTGCAAAAAATTGCCAAGATGGACAGAATGCTAGAAGGGTTTGTCCTAGAAAGATCTTTACAAGGAAATGTAGGCGCCACCTGGAAACCCTCTAGTAGCTATTACACACTAAGAACGAAGAATGCCAACAATGCATCCTTTGAGTTGGACTGGTTTGAAAGATACATCCAAGAGAGGAATGCTACGGATGAGCCAGAGCTGCCACTTGAAGAGGAGGATCTCCAAACATTAAGAGATCAATTGAGGCCAACTACAATAGATGAGGAAGCACCACCTCCCTCTCTAAGGCCAGTGGCAAGTGAAAGGCAACCAACTCCACCTGCCGACTCTCCTCCACATCCAGAGAGCTCACATCATGATGAGAGAGTCCCTACACCACCCCATAGAGAAGAAGAAGAAAGGACAGATGACCATCCACCCACTGGAACAATATCTCACCTTGATAAAGGCAAGCAGATAGTGGTGGATCAGACAAGAGAACAAGCAGCGTCCTCTTCTCAAGTAATTAAATTGGGAGCTAGTATCAGACTGGATTTGGGAGCAATGGAGACTCTACTAAACCAAGTAAAACTGCACAGTCGGTTGTTAGCTGATCAGAACAGGGCTAACAAAAAGAGAATGGAGACAACCCAGCAAGAGGTTCTGAAGTTGCAAGAGCAAAGAGACGACAACCTTACACTGATCAACATTAAAGATGTTGAGATCCTGGGTCTCAAAAGCAGAATAGACCTCCTCAAGGAAAATTTCCAGAAGTCAGAAAGTTACAATGCTATTTGTGAAGATACCATCTTTGTGTTTCTTGAAGATGTCAATGATAGAGATGAACAAATCCAGAGGTTGATGGCAAAAAAGCAAGATGCTCTAGAGGCAGTCAAAAATTTACAAGTCATAATTGATGACTTACAAATTGAAGTGAAGGATTTGAGAGCAGTGACGGATATACAGGCAAGGGAGATAGAAAGAGCAAAAAAGCAAAAGACGTTGCTACAAGCAACATCAGTGGCCCAACCACAAGAAGACGTGGAGGCACTGAAGAGAGAGCTAGAATTAGAAAGAAAACAGAGGTTGATGATAGCTGAAAGTGCACTTAGAGTTGAGGATCAATTGCAAAAGCAAATAGCGGACTTACAAAGCAGACAACAGCAAGGACCAGCTCAAGACATTGAAAGAGAAAGCCTCGCTTTCAAGTCCATCAAGGAAGAAAATGAGAATCTGCACAACAGGGTCAAAGAATTGGAAGATGGTGCAGTCCAAAAGGAGATGCAATTCCAAAACACTCCGAATTGATAATCAAACAATGGCTGCACAAATTCCAAATCTCCAAACTGCAAGCCAACCCCACGGGTAGGTGAGGGTGCACACGGTGCAAGAGGCCATGGATTTGACTGGCCTGGCAGAGCTATATGGTGGTGATGATGAGGCTGAGGAAGGATCAGAGGACCACGGGTCCCCCAGATACTCAGGATGATCAAGCTGGCCCCAGCAACCAAGAAGAAGACGAAGATTCCAGCACAAAACTTGAAGAGCAAAAGCTGGCCGAAGAAATGGAAAAGCAGTCAGATATGATGTGGTACAAGGCCATGAAACTAGAGAGGGAAATGCTACGAGGACTCTCTAGATCAGGCAAGACAGCAGCAGACAGCAGAGCTATGGGAAGAGTGGAATGCCCTGATGTTACCCTATGCTCTGCTGAAATATGAAACACTGACACATCAACGGTAACTAGCAAATGAAGAGCAAGTGCCACTATTTGAAGGAGATTCATAGATTCAGAAACAAAAAAGCAGAATCATAGATAGCCAGCCAAAGTGGAGGTGTTAGTGGCTATTGGATCATCCTGACAACCTGATCCACTTAGTGAATGCACCACCTGAGCTCAGAGATGATAGAACTTTTTGCCCAACACCAAGAACTTATACTTATAGCCAACATAAAGCCTTACAAAGCAGAAATCCCACATGGGTGAACTATCCAGTTTTGTCAGGACCGACCGAAGGAGAGAAAATATCCGGTGCATACATGGTGAACCTTGAGGGCACAATTGAGGAATTCGGAGGCTCTTCTGACCTGTCCTGCAAAATGCTTTGTAAAATAGCTAGGACATTTTTGGCCTGTCTCACAACGTTTTCAGAGAGCTTGAGTTCAGAGTTCATGGATACGGAAAAAACATATCGGAGCTATCATATGATCTTAGTGTGCCACCTACATAGCCAGTTTTGTACTCATACTTCAGACGGCTCATGTTTTTGCCTAGTTACCATCTCCAGACATTCGAAGAAGCATTTTACACCGGCTTCTTCATGTACAAATCACAAATTTTTGGCCCATTAATGGCGAGAAAATCTATGAGATACGATGCCTTTCTACATCAAATAAACCAGGAAAGAAGACAAAGACATTGAAGACGAAGCCAGTCATGTCATGGTAGACATGAACTAGGAGGGGGGGAGTGTTGGATCCCAACAGCTGTATAAAGCCCCTTTGTAATGACTATCAAATTCCCTTTGTAATGCCAATGATGTCTATCATCTTTATCCAATTGTCTGGATTATGTATAGATTGATTAGTTGGCCGGGATGCAATGCGTTTGCACTTTGTAATTATGATGAGTAGAGCTCAATTAAAACCCCATGTACATTTTGAGCTAAGGTAACTAAAGTATAAAGGTCACCTTAGAACCATTTTTAAAAAACATTTGAATAACTAATTCTGTGTCGTACGAGTCTGAGAGAGACAGAGAGAGAGTGTGTATGATCTTATCCTTTTCACTACGCGCATCTCCCTCACCGGATTCACGAAGCGACCACACCATCGCGGTAGCATCTCCAAGAGCTACACGCCCACGCCACGCATTTGCATCTTTGAGCTGTTCGCGAGCGATCTTCCCACGAGCTTGTTTTGCTTGTAAGTAGCACAAACGGTGTCTGTTTTCAACAATCAAGTACTTTATGGAATGAGGGCAAGATTAGCTACGCATAGATGTTCATAGAATTAGGTTTCGCACACTTTTAGGTTATGACATGTGAGTCTATCGCGACTGTATTTGAGGTAGCTAGGGTTATAATCTGGTGAGATTGGACTTATAGGTAAGTGTATCCTAGTGAGGGGATGGTGGCTAGCAAGTTTGAAGCAATTCCGAGTTCATTTGATGTGTAAACGGTGTTATGAGTGTTTAGGGATAGAGTGGGTTGGAGTTAACAAGGATTAGTGATTGATGCATCATAGAAGTGTGTATGTGTAGGTTGGTCTCAACCTGACAAGCTAACGAGATTGCCTCCGTGCACCTATGGGTTAGTCGTGTCACCGGATGACAAGTATGTTGTCTGTGTCGTGCTTGTGAGCATGAACAGGGGAGTAGTTAGCCCTAAAACTTCACCATCTTCTTCTGAGCTTGGCTCTTCATTGCTATCGTTGAGCAATTCATACTCATTGCTTTGATCCTTCAACTCCTCTTTAGATTTATCTTTTCATAGATCAAACATACTTCTCTCAGACATCCATCCTAATTGTCTTCATTGAAAATAAGAGGAACCCCATGGAAAGTCCATTTGCATGGAGCAAACAGTCAGTTTGAATGCATACCTATAGTGCTTTATGGAGAGCATTTCATACAAAACCATATTGCTAACTTTTTATTGATGCATCCAAGTAAGTTGTACCTCGTGCTTTTGAGGAAACTTCAAAAAAAGCCATGGACTAACGACCCATTTTAAATAAGCATCTCCCAAGAGCCTTGAAAGCTCATAATAAAAAGTCTCTTGACAAGACGCAGTAGTCAAAGCCTCCAAAACTTGCACAAAATTAAAAATAAACTGATTCTTCAAAAGTCATAAAACATACACTCCGATGAGCAAACCTTACTATCTACTTTGCCTCAGCATCTTTGGTAGCGTCCTCAAATGTTTGAGCCTCCACTAGCTCTGGCACATCATCATTCTCATCACCCTCAAGGATTCCTTCTTGCCATTGATATTGCTCTGCAATTTTGTTCAGGTTGGCCAAATTGTTAGGACCAAGCTGATTTATAATGCCTAGTAAGAGGTCTTGAAGTCTTTTGGTCTATGATGAGCCACTCACAACCCATGTGTTTGCCGCAATTGAAGCTTGCACTTTAGGTTTGGTAAAATGAATGAGCATATCATCCTAAAGATGTTGACTTCCACAACACCAGGAATAATATTTACACCCAATCTTTTCAAGGTGTTTCTTGTGGATGGCCTTCTTCTTTCTTCTTACAATGTCTTTGCCCCCAGCACGTACGGCACTAGCCATCCTCATGAGCTTCTCTCTATTCATCTTGGACACCTGAATGAAGAAACATTGAAGCTCTTAAAGATGGGCTCCAGAAGGTCAGTTGCTCATGTAAGACACACGCATAGCCAAAGACTTGTCTCAGAAGCTGAAGCAAAAGTAGGGAGAGGATTAGACGATGAAAGAAAACTCTCTCTCTCTCTCTCTCTCTCTCTCTCTCTCTCTCTCTCTCTCTCTCTCTCTCTCTGTGTGTGTGTGTGTGTGTGTGTGTGTGTGTGTGTGTGTGTGTGTGGGTAAAAGCATGAAAAGGTGGTCAAGTTTTGGGGCAAAATTGGTGGATCTCTTTGGTACTCTCATATTGTGTGAGGGTCTAGTCTAAGTCGTCGAAGGGGCTACCAAGATTTGAAAACATCACTTCAAGATTTCATCATTTGTTGAAATGAAAGCATGCAAAAGGTAATCTGCTCAGTGCTGGCATGCGCCAAGGTCGGGTTGCATGGATTGCTCCTACTTGCAACTCTTTCGGAGCTCACTTTCTGCTTTGATGTACCACTAGTGCCACGAGAATGCTTACAACCATTTCTTCCTCAAGGAAGTGAGAGCTCTCTCTCTCTCTCTCTCTCTCTCTCTCTCTCTCTCTCTCTCTCTCTCTCTCAAAAAACGCAGCCGTTTTTTGACCTAGTAGATAGCAGTCCACTCTTTTGATCATAACTTCTTCATTTGAACTCCGATTTGGGTGATCTATAGCCTCAATCGAAGACCACAAAGTCCTCTACGCATTGATGTAAAGACAGAAATTTTCAGAGTTACGGAAGACATTTCTGTAGCAGCATTTCCGAAGTGAACAGGTTCAACAAAATTGATTCTCATCTCCTATTTTACATACAATGTCTTCCGGCACTCGCAAGGGTTCTTCTTCTTCAAGAAGGTCCACAACCATTGTGGAAAATGATCCAAAATCTCCTAAGTGTGGAGATAGCAACACAACCACCCAACCAACGACATCGAAAACCATGATCATGGAGTACTTGGTATCATTGCAAGAGACCGTAAACAAACAAGGCGAAAACTTACGAGCACTTGCAATGGAGAATGGCACACTAAGGGTACTTGTGGTTGAGAATGAGAATATCAAGAGGACACTTGAGATGCAAACAACACGTTTGATGTAACTTGAAGAGGAAGTCAAGGAATGTAAACGCTCTCTTGTGGACTTGAATGCTTTGAAGGAGCGGATGAGCAAAGTAGAGCATGACCATGTATTGAAAGAGGAGAAATTTGACACTATGAGTCGGGATGTATGCGACATGAAAAATGTATGCACAAACAAGTCTTGGGCTGATGTATGTGGTAGCAATGTGGTTTCTAATTCCTCACTCATGCAAGCTATGTTTCAAATAAAGAATGTTGAGAATGTGGATGTGGAGGAGTTGAAGGAACAGGAGCGACGTTCCAAGAACATTGTTATTCGTGGAATTCCCGAAGAGAAGTTAGAGACACCTCCTTCTCTTGCCATTGTTATTCAAGATTTCTTCAAAACCCACTTTGGCATGTCCGGAGTTATGGTCTATGGAGCACATAGAGTGGGGAAGCAAGGAGCTCCTCGCTCGGGAGAATGGTCAATTGTATGCACCATGCCGGATGAGACCAAGCGAAAGATTATCCTTGATAATAGTTGGATCTATTTGAGGGATACAAAATGTTTTGTATGTGAAGATCGCACTATTAAGCAACAAAATATGCGTCGCAAGGCATATGAGGAAAAGAATAATAAAAACAAGGAGATCTCTCATGAAGAAAATGTGCCCAAGGAGGAGGCAAGACTCTCAAGCAAATAGGGATGCGTGACCTATGAGACCGAGTTACAATTGAAAATATGCTTTTGGAATTGTAATGGATACCCATGGAATGCGGGGGTTGGAATTGATGAACTAACAAGCAAAGCCGATGTTGTACTTCTTGTTGAAACTTGGGAGCATGATACACAAAGGATTAACGGCTTGGAGGATTACAATGTACATTCATTGATGTGGTCAAAGAATCTCAAGCAACGAAGAGGACAAGGAGGGTTAGCATGTATGCTTAAGAAAGGATTGGAAGATTTTGTATCAATTGTGAAAGATGACAAGTACAAACGTTATGTATGGCTGAAAATTATGACACCAAAAAGAGCACCCATTTTTGTAGCCGGTTGCTACATTCCTCATCATGATTCTCCCTTTTATGCTTGCATGGATAGAGATCAACCATTTTCTGATTTGGAAGAGGACATTGCTTATTTCAAAGGTGAAGGTGATGTTATTGTATTTGGGGATATGAATGCTCGCACAAAAACATTGCAACATGATACTCAACAATTTTATATGCCATACATTTCAAGGGAGTTGGAGGAAGTTCACTTGTATGATCGTACTTCAATGGATGAGAAAGAGCCGGATCACTATGGAAAGTTACTTTTACACATGTGTAATAGCACGGGTATGCTCATTGCCAATGGTGTATCTTTGTGGAGTGGAACCAATGGATTTACATGTAGGAGACATAATGGGGATAGTGTGATTGACTATATGCTACTCTCTGAAGCCATCATGTATCGCATAAAGAGTTTTATGTTTGATCAATGGACCCCGGAATCCGACCATCGCACCTTATGTATTGACCTTTCATGCGAAGAAGCAACTATCGCACCTTATGTATTGACCATCGCACCTTATGTATTGACCTTTCATGTGGAGAAGCAACTAAGCATGATAATCTCAGCCAAAGGAAAGAGAAGTTATCACTATGTATGGATTTCAAACGGGCACCAATGTACATTGAAATGGTTGAGAAAAAATTATGGATGACAAAGCTTCAATGTGATGCACCATTGGAAACTAAATGGGAAGCTTTCAAGAAAGCTATTTATTCTTGTGCGGAAGAATGCTTTTCCATAAAGCATCTCCATGGTATCAACAAAGATAGATCACGCAAAAGGTGGTTTGATAAAGAATGTCAAGATGCTCGAAAGTCCTTGATAAAGCTTGATGCAACTATGGACAAAGACAACTATCAAAGTCATTTGCATACATACAAGGCATTGATTCAAAAGAAGAGAAGAAGATGGGAAGTAAAGCAACAAGAATTTCAAGTCCAAGAAAAGGCACATGCATGTGGAAGATTTTGGAGAAACTTGAGAGGCAAGCGGATTGAGAATTTTGGTAACTTGAGTCTAGTGGATATGTACACACATTGTAGGCAATAATATGAGCAAGCAAATACTGAAAAAATACCATTTTATGGTTCACTCCCATGTATGCCGTCTTTTTTTACTATTGAGGATGTATGCGGTGGGCTTGAAAAGTTCGCCACTCGCAAAGCGGGAGATCTTCAAGGTATCAAGCCGGAGATGATCAAATGGACGGGAGATTCTACCCATGAGTGGATGTGTGATATGTTCAACCTTGCACTTCAACATGGTATGCCTTATGATTGGAGTACTAATTGGGTTAAGCCTTTGCATAAAGGAGGGGATGTAAAGAATGTAAGCAACTACCAGACTATAATGATTGGGTCTCTTATGGAAAAGTTGTTTGGGTGCATAATGGAGATGAAATTGAGTGATTGGGCTGAAGAGAATGACAAGCGTGCAAAGGGACAAGCGGGTTTTCGTCGATGCCATAGCACCATTCATCATCTTGTCACTCTTCGTGTTCTCATGGAGAAAAGTCGGTTGAAAGGCAAGCGATTGTATACTTGTTTTGTGGACTTTAAGAAAGCCTTTGATATGGTTCCACGTAACAATTTGTGGAGAAGGATGGAAGAACTCCAAGTGCTAAGTGAGTTTATGCTTGCGGTTTCTCGAATCTATGAGAAGGTGATTTGTCAATTACGCATGGGAAGAGAAATTTCAGAAATTTTTGTAAGCACTATTGGGGTTAAACAAGGATGTCCATTGTCACCAACTCTCTTTGGTCTATGCATCGATCAATTGGAACAAATGGTACTTGACTTTATGCAAGAAGAAGGCATTGAAGAGGTCACTATTTGCAATGCGGTAATCATGCTTTTGTTGTATGCGGATGATGTAGTGCTTCTAGCACACACTTTAGAAGATGCACAAAAGCTTATGGTTGTCCTTGAGAAATTTTGCTTGCATAGTGGGCTGATTGTAAATGAATCCAAAACAAAGGTTATGCTTGTGAAAACCAACCATAAGGAGAAGCCATGCATTGTGTACAACAACGAGACACTTGAAGTTGTTGAGAGCTTTAAGTACCTTGGCCTTGAGGTTCCATCCAATCACAAGTGGCATGAATGTGCTATGCGTCGTTTGGAAGCGGGAAAGAGAGCATATTATGCATTTGAGAACATGTGTAATGCGGGAAACATCAAGTGTTGGGTTCTCAAGAAGTATCTTTTTGATGCATTGGTGACACCAGTTCTTCTTTATGGAGTTGAAGTGTGGGGCGGGAGCATCTCAAAGTCTACTTGGAAAGAGTTTGAGAATGTCCAAAAGCGTTTTCTTACTAACTTTCTCCAAGTTAAGACACAAACACCATATATGCTCCTACTTCTTGAGTCGGGATCTCTTCCAATTGAGGTTATGGGCATGGAAAGGGTTGTGGAGTACATGATAAAGATGCGTCAAAACCCCTCACATCGACTTCCTACAATTGCATGGGAAGCAAGCAAAAAAGTTCAAAAGACGCATAAAAGCAAGATCTTGAGCACGGGATGGATGCAAGACATAAAGAAGTGGTTTGGGAGATGGGATGCATTACACTTGCTACATGATGCTTCAATTGACTCTCAAGTGAATGAAGCTTTTCTACAACGCCAATGTATTACGGCTTGGGAGAAATCCGGTGGGTCACGCTTCATACATTACACCACCTATATTGCCCCCAACTACAAAACCATGTTCTTCACTGAGAGAGGAAACCGTACTCACACTTACATGCTTGAGCCTATTCCCTTGTCCGCGATACGCACTATCGCAGCAATTCGGCTTAGCTCCCATTTCCTTCGATGCGAGATAGGGCGTTGGGGCAATGGAGAAGAGTCAAATCGATTGTGCACATTATACTCACTGCAAGTTCGAGAGTCTGAGTACCACACACTACTAGAGTGCTCAGCTTTTGATCACATCCAAACTTGCTTCTCTAACATTTTCAGCCATAACTTAGACCTACACACTTTCCTCTCCCAGCCAAAGTGTGGGCTCTCCATTGCGACTCTCATCACTACAATTTTGGAGCATCGAGAGTCACTCATCAGCCATACACATACTACATCACATGTAACTTTGGTCCCATAGGTCATATTTGACCTCCGAGGACGATAATAAAATCTATCTATCTATCTATCTATCTATCTATCTATCTATCTCTCTCTCTCTCTCTCTCTCTCTCTCTCTCTCTCTCTCTCTCTCTCTCTCTCTCTCTCTCTCTCTCTCTCTCTCTCTCTCTCTCTCTCTCTCTCTAGGCTGAGGGTGTTGCATTCATTGTTGGATGAGATTTGATGGTTTTTTTATTTGGACGCCAGAAATGAATGCGTCACCACAAAAGTGCACCTTACCAAACAAATCGCCGTTTGAGGTGTTATCCACAACTTGCATTCCAGCAGTAGCAAACGGCCCAAGAGTGGTGCAAGTTTTTTGTCAAAGGACACCTTTCTTGCCTTTGATAAGAGCAATGGAAATCACCCATTTCCTTCTCATGAATGTATGAATCTGTTAAATTAGTACTTGTTGGTTAAAAAATTATATGTTCAAGGTTTGCCCCACTGTTTTTCCATGTCCACATTTCATTAGTTTTATTACATTGAATGCATAGTTTTACATGGCGGTCAAAGTGTTTTGACTAATCCCCTTCCATCTAAATTTTTATGCTCATTAGTAGCATCTCGGAAGGCTCAATATCCCAAGTAGACCATGTTTTGCTTTACCCGACATGACCTACACAAGGAGTATGGTCTAAGTTTGGAAGGCAAGTTGTACCAACATTTGTCTGATGAGGATGTGACAGATGAGGATTGGCTGGTAGTCTTCACAAAGAAAAGGGAGAAGGGTGCCATGATCTTCTTGCATATATTGCAGCTTGAATATACAGAAGAATGTAGGTTACTGTTTCACAAAGTATATCAAGCCTTACCAAACAGGGAATAAATATTTAAGTAATTACAAAAAAAAAATTGTGTGATCACAAGGTCTTGTTGACATATTTACATGATCACAGTTAACATGATCACAAACAAGCCGGTTCAGTGCAACTTGGAAACCCACAAAAAGCCCGTCGGGATTTTGCGTTTTCCCTACGGGCTCCGTCGGGCTTTTGCATTTTCCCTACGGGCCCTGCCGAGAAAACCCAAAGCCCGGCGGGCTGCAGTTTAATATCATAGAGAGCCCTAATCGGGCACATTGGGTGTTTTTTGTTGAGCCAACACACACACACACACACACATGCACACACGCACGCGCGTGCACGCACACACACACACAGATCAATGACTATCTTTGTTGTGGGAGCTACCCAAAGTTGCATCAATTATAATGACTACTTGCACGCAAAAAACAGACATCATTTGATACACTTACAACCACAAATAGCTCGTAGATGCGTTAGCACACATGCTCATGTTTGCAAGGAGTACTTGGTATTGTTGTGTAGCTCTCTCCGAGGCAATCGTGATGGTGCAGTTGAATCTCCAATGCAATGAGTAAGCAAGAACTAGCATTAGGATGAAGCTCACACTCTCTCTCTTTCTCTCTCATAAACGGTCAATGACAGCTTAAAACTTTGATCATGATTAAGTTCTCTTTACAAAATGACTTAGGTACCTTATATACTAAGGCTACCATAGGTTAAATCAAAATAGAGTTCAAGGGGTCAAATGGCTTTGTATTTACAATCTAGAAGTGCCACTGCACCCCGGCTTCTACAACTAGAATAACTACTTATTATAAATGATGTTTTTAACCATAATTTGCATCATTTCATAACTATCAAAACATAAGACTTTGGTATGAAAATTGAGTTATGTTGTGTTGTTGACCCATGGGTCAACACTCCCCCCTTGCGAATTCATGTCGTCCCCCCTGACACGACCTCATTGTCAATGTCATTGCGGTCTTTGTTGTTGTTTTTCTTTCTTGTGCTTTATGTCCTTCACATCCAAACCCCGAGTTGCAACATCTATTGTTGTCATTATAGGGCTATTGCTAGATCTAAATTCAAAAAGAAGCCAAGCTCGTTCAGCTTGACTTTTATCATCATGGATAGATAAAGCTGCAAATTCATCCATTGGAAGTTGTCTAGTAGCTTGATCACAACCTCTTTTTGTTTCCATAAATATGATCACTTTACTTCCATCCATCATTCGCTTCAGTAAATCTGGCAATTTTGAGTATTTCTCATTCTGAAAAACAGCTCCTACAATCTGTAGAATTGAATGATTGTCTTTTAGAGCTTATGAACCAATGATGACTTTGTAAGGATTCTGAAGAGATTGTCTAGCTAAACCTTCTACTTGTTTAGGCCAAGTTATACTCTAATACTAAGTCAGTTTGTCAGGCCGAATTTGGGAGATAAGTTTTTGATTTGAGATTCAAAACCCATGTTTGCTAGTGGCTTTTTAATTCTTTGCCTTATTCGTATCACTTGTGCTGACATTTTTCTCCATTGCTTTCAATTTAATACTGCAAACATAAGAACTAGATGTTCATTTAAAATAAACAAAAACCTTTTCAATATATATTAGAAAAACAATCACTAAGAAAACAATCAAATCTACATAATATGAGATTTGCAATGCATTCTAGTCAATTTCACATATCGACCACATATGTTCTGAGAGAACATACACATTGCAATGCACTCTCTACATGCATTATGGATACAAAAATAATATGAAATTGTCAATGCAATTATAAATAGAATGATTAGTTATATATCCTCTGCGATCTGAAAACAACAAGACAACTATTTTCACATGCTACAAAGAATCATCAACATTTACATTGAAATGATGATAATTAATTGCAAAACACACATGAAAAAAATAATATCAATGATTGACCATCTCATGCACTAAATTTTTTTTAATTATAATACATAATTCACTCCCTATATAAACCAATGCATAAAACAAGGTAATGAAATCTCCAATACAATTACACAATTGAAGACTACTTGTACCCAATCAAGGATTGTAGCCCCCTTATGCATCCAATTCAACATATAAAAGCTAATTTCACCCAATTAAGGATTATAGTTTTCATATTGCGCAGTGGAAATGTATATCATTTCAAATCTATGATGGTGAAAAATGCAATAATTCAAGGATATTTATATACCGAGTACAGTAGTACAGGGCATCCAACCCTTGACTATCAAATATTTAAATATGCTCATCTTCTAAAACCAACTACAACCCTTTTATGGACCAATGGCTTCATCACAATGAGCATGACTCTCCAAATTCTCAATTGTTTTGGTTTCATACCTTTATGTTGGTGAAGGACTTAAATATTTTTAGAAGTGGTTACCGAATTAAGAATCACGCCTGTGACTCTGTAACCTTAGGTCCATTCACAAGGAGATGACTATACCCGGCGCTCGGATACACTCCCCAGGAATTTCCTTAGTTAAAATGCCAAAGTTTACTATATATAGTCGGGTGCACCGGGCCTTTTCATTTTCTCGGCGGACCTGCCGGGAAAATGAAAAAGGTCGACGGGCCTACCGGCTCTATTGGTTTCTATAGGTCACCATCAAGATCACGTTAACAATTAACATGATCACGTGATTTTCTTGTGTAAATACTACAGCTATTAACGTAATCACACAATCGTGATTACGTCAATGAAATCCCTGCTTACCAACCAACAAAGAAATCACACACAATTTTTCAACCTTGTTTATATATGAGAGATGCCCAACTAGTCATGGTACTTTATATAAGTACCAATGGAGATGTATGGGTGCTTCACAGAGCCTAGGGATGGTAGAAACAAGGCAGAACTCTCAAATAGGTAGAACTCTCAAAATCCAACATTTGATTGTGATTATATACACCATGGTACTTCATAGAGCTTGTACATGGTAGCAAATAGGTAGAACTCTCAAAATTCAACATTTGACTGTGATTGAGTAGATCATGGTATTATTTGTAAGTACCAATGTTGGGTTATTGACCAGTGGTTCACAAATCTTAGTGATGGTGGTGGAAATCACAAAGTCCTCCGTTAGACTAGGATTAAAGGTACTTTGTGAAGCTAAGTAATATGGTAGCTTTTTATATCGTAGTTCATTCAAGGTACAACCAAGAGTACCCACGTAGGCACTTTGTACATATTGTTCTATTACAAGGTAGAGTTTATAGTACCCATCATAGGTACATTGACAAAATATATATCCCTTCATCTTTCAAAGTACCTTTCATAGGTTGATACTTTGAAAGTACATATGCCATGTTTCCAAAGTACCATGCATGTGTTTGTACATTGTGAAAGTACATGTCTTTTTTTTGTTAAGTACCATGCATGTGTGTTTGTACCATCAAGTACATATGCCCTTGTGTTGCAAAGTGCCTTTCATATGTGCTTGGTAAGTTCTCTTGATTGGTACTCTTAGCTTGTCCTTGGTACTCTCATAGGTACTTAGAGTGTATCCTTGGTACTTTTTTGACATGGACTAATATTTACTTGTCAAGTGTGGTGCAAAAAGAACTAATTGAGTTGGCAGCATCAGATACATGTGCTTCTCAAGTCATGTTTTATGAGAGCTTGTTGGATCAAGGGAAGAGAGGTGACTCAATGTTGTTACGTCCGACAGGCTGGAGAGCATGGGAGTCACTGACAGACCAAAGTGGTTTTTATAGGAGCATGTGCTGCATAATGGTTGGTTTTCTATTCTTCATGTCTATCGAGATTAATAAATTTTGTTAAGAATGTAAGAAAAAAAAAATTATTACCCCAAGCTACAACCTTTGTGGTGTAGTTGCAAGTTCCAGTCATATGCCATATGTGGAAACAATACCATCTGAGGTGCCAAACTTGAATGGTGATCCAACTCCGGACGCCTACACCATAGACATAGACATGCAATTTGATGATCAGTCAAATCCAGGTGTCAAGGAAGGCTCATCCTTGGCAAGTGAAAAAACTCTGGCTTGCGAGGAAGGCTCGCATGTGGAAATTGACAAAACCCCAGCTGCTGAGGTGGAGCCCTCTCAACAGAAAGTAGGTGAATCAGAACCAAAGTAATGGAAGATGTTGATGTTAAGATGATAGATTTTATAGCACAACAGGGGGTGGAAGCGGTGCAACACATGGTTCATGGTGATGCAGATCCAGATTCCCCTGTCTTCCTTAGTGATATGGTGAAGAAGTCAAGGAAGCGAAAGAAGCATGCTGATGGTAAGATGTTTTGGCTATCTAGGACTTGGCTCCCTACAAGCATTGAATGATTTTTATTGATGTGTCTCTATATGGTGCAGCTGGACAGTCCAAAAATACGTGAGCATCAGAGATGAACCGCTCAAAGCAGCAACATAACAAGGCTGAGGGTGAGAATGATGGTGAGACCTCTTTTACTCATGGCTTGTTCAAGAAAAGCATCTCAGCACATAGAGGAAGTTTGTAAGGTCAACCTCATTGATATTTTTATCTCTATCGCTCATGTTCATTCTCATCAACGTGTAAGTTACTTGGGTTTTGGTTTTAGGCAGAGTTTTAGGCGGAGATGAGAAGGCGATTAGTGAGGAAGTTCCGAAGTCACCACCTCCTGCGAAGAAGTCCCCCAAAAAAAGTACTCCCCTCCAACATCCCAATATGATTTCCCACCCCCCAAGGCCTCGTGTTTGCAAGAAACTGTGACATTGAAGACACTTTGTGTCTGCACTCTCTTGTAATGACAAAATCTTTGATTCTTGCTTTTTGAATAGAAATGAGAATTTTATGTTGGCCTCCATTTCTCTATCTCTCAATTTATTGCAATTGTCACTCTTATTTTGGTTCAAAATTGCTTAGTCTATTACTTGAAGTATGTTAAACTCCTGTCTTTTACAAGGATATCATAATAAAAGGGACTCCCAAGTTGCCTGTTGAAGAAATAATAATTATCAATGATCCACCCCCTATATTCCAAAAACCATCACATCGCTGCCATTCGATATCCCCTCACGACCAGCAATAGTGTTTAATCTTAACGGTGTCCTTTGTACTTCATGGATTGAAGATCCTAATAACTCGGATGCCCAGCCACCTAATCTTGAAATTGTTGGATTCGACCTCATCAATGAAAAGGATGACACGTTTGACTGAGGCTTTGAAGTATTTTTTATGTATGTATGATTTGTACATGCCCACAGAGAAGGAATTGTTGTTCTTCAGGTACCTCTAAGTTCCCAAGGATGCAAAACAATTATGAGCTTGGGATGTGTGCTAGGCAAATATTTACATTTGGAGTTCAGCAATGCTAAACAGAGTGAACATAATAATCAAGGCAGCTTTTGGGGGGCTTTGTGATTACTTCAGCGGATGTAATGGACAACAGTAGTGTGATGTAGCTACATTCAAAATTGTAGGTGGAAAACCAGTCTTTTTCAAGAATCTGTAAAATTTTCTAAAGCTAGTTCTGCGATACGATATGAGAAATGTGCTATTGATTGACAACAGTCTTTATAAATGCCATTATAATTTGCATGGTTCCTACATCATTGTACCTGGACTAGAGGATCGGAGTAGTGAACTTTTGTCCAGGGATTTGCAAGAGGTTCTTGCCAAGTGTGATGCTACGGATCGGTCAGCAGAAGCTTTCAACTTCAATGTGAAGCCTACATCAGAGGACAACTATGTTAAAGCTGCACTCAAGCAAGGTGGAAAGACCACCAGTTATGGAGAATACTTGATGGGACCACATTTGATGCCAATGGTCTTTTAGCCCTAGTATCTCATCCTTAAAAAGCTCATGTAATTTTAGGAAGCCAAGCTTTGTAGCAAACCCTTGTACTACCATGTTTTGTCATTACAACTTAACGCTCTCTTCTAACCCATGTATATGCCTACTTCCCATGAGGGATGATTTTTTGGATAACATTTTGAATGCCTCTATACTGAGTGATTAACATGTAACTTATTGGCAACACGAAAGTTGAATTTATAGTTATTCCATTATGTCAGTTTAACATGCCTTTGGATGTTAGGAAATAAAACGTAGCTAAATAGATAATTGAGTAGATTACTTAATGGAGAGAGATAGATTTATATACACGAGATTATAGAGTAGAGAGAGAGAGAGAGAGTACACACGATATACGTGGTTCACCCAATGTGGGCTACGTCCACGAGAAAGCAGCCACTCAATGGCTTTAGTACTTCAAAACAACAAGTAGTTTACAAAGGGATTATACCCTTAATGGAGCTCCCGCCTTGCTTCACTCTCACCACCTCACACTCACCTTGTTGCATCAACTTCACACTATGAAATGTGTGTAGAAATGGCCTCCTTTTATAGGCCAAAAGGGCTGCCCTCTCTTATGAGAGACAGCCATGTGTAGCTGCCCTTTTGCGAATAAGTCCAAATCGGACCCTCCAATCCGCCCATGTGTGGCCGCCCTTGAGAAGACAAGTCTGCTTTTGAATTCGGCCACCGGCCATTGAATTCAGTCACCGGCCACCGGCCATTGACTTCCGACCACCAGCCACCGGCCATTGACTTCCGACCACCGGCCATCGGCCATTGACTACCGGCCACCGGCCAACCGACCGGTTGTTTTCCGACCACTTTCTGGCTACCGGCCGGCCATAATATTCTGGCGAAAAAGAATATTCCGAAAGAAAAAAAAGTCTCGGGGACCTCCGCCCCCGAGGCCTTTAAAGTTGCCCCTGGTTCTTGTCCGTGAAAAATTTGGTTTCCGGTGAGTGATTTTCCTTCACGCACGATGGCTTCTCCTCATAATGGGGGCCTTACAAATGTGCGCTTTTACCACAGAAAATTACAAGGGTAAATCAGGCTCCATACTTAACAATCTCCCACTTGGAGACTGATCTCCAAACCAAACCTGTGATTGCTTTCCATTCTGGCTTCTTATCCTTGAATGCCGATTGAAGATGAGCAAAAGCTCAACTTCTCCTTGTTGACCACCTTTGTAAACATGTCTGCAGGATTTTCACTTGTATGCACCTTTCCTAGCTTTAGCTGTCCCTCTTCCAAAAGAGTGCGTATGAAGTGATATCTCACCTCAATGTGCTTTGTCCTTGAATGAAATGCTAAGTTCTTCGCAAGATGGATAGCGCTTTGGCTATCACTGTACAAGACACAATTGTCTTGTTTGAATCCAAGCTCTTCTAAGAATCTGTGAAGCCACAGAATTTCTTTGCTTGCCTCCGTCATTGCTACATACTCTGCTTCCGTGGTAGAAAGTGAAACCACTTTCTACAGCTTTGAAGCCCAGCTTACTGCTGTGCCTCCAACCGTGAACACATAGCCAGTAGTGCTCCTTCGAGTATCTTTGTCACCTGCCATATCTGCATCAGCATACCCTTCTAGAAAAATATCAGTTCCTCCAAAATACAAATCATTTGTTGTTGTCCCTTTTAGATACCTAAGTATCCACTTCACAACTTGCCAATGCTCTTTACCTGGGTTGTCCATGAACCTACTCACAACTCCCACTGCATGTGAAATGTCTGGCCTTGTCCAGACCATAGCATACATTAGAGAACCTACCGCTGCAGCATATGGAGCTTTAGACATATAGGCTATCTCCTCTTGTGTCTTTGGACACATATCCTTCATTAGTTTAAAATGACCAGCCAAAGGTGTAGAAACTGGTTTTGCATTTTGCATTGCAAACCTTTCTAGTACCTTCTTGATGTAATCTTCTTGAGATAGCCTTATTGTCTTCTTCGTCCTGTCCCTTGATATTTTCATACCAAGTATCCTCTTTGCAGCACCTAAATCTTTCATTGAAAAAGATTTGGATAGCTCCCCTTTTAGGTCTTTGATGTCCTGCATGTTAGCACTTGCAATCAACATGTCATCAACATACAACATTAGGATGATGAATTTCCCATCTCCCAAATTCTTCGTGTAGATGCAGTGTCCGAGTTGCATCTTATGAATCCATGATCCAACATCCATCGATCAAACTTCAAGTACCATTGTCTTGATGCTTGCTTTAAACCATACAAGCTCTTCTTTAATCTGCAAACCATTTTCTCCTTACCTTTTACTTCATACCCCTTTGGTTGAAGCATGTAGATTTCCTCCTCTAAGTCACCATGAGGGAA
Source organism: Adiantum capillus-veneris (assembly GCF_014529385.1). Taxonomy (NCBI): domain Eukaryota; kingdom Viridiplantae; phylum Streptophyta; class Polypodiopsida; order Polypodiales; family Pteridaceae; genus Adiantum; species Adiantum capillus-veneris. The sequence continues at coordinate 143,491,921 of NC_140933.1, read as the reverse complement.
TGCCGTATTTACATCCATTTGCTCGAGATTTAGATCATGAGCAGCCACAAGGCTTAAGACAAGCCTAATTGAGTTCATTTTTACAACAGGAGAAAATATTTCATTGAAGTCAATACCTTTCTTTTGAGAAAAACCTTTTACCACAAGCCTAGACTTGTACCTTTTCTTCCCACCTTCTTCTTCCTTTAGCTTATACACCCATTTGTTTTGAAGTGCCCGCTTACCTTTAGGCAACTCAACCAACTCCCATGTTTGGTTGCGATGTAGTGAGTCCATCTCCACTTGCATGCTCTTCATCCATTCTTCTTTGGATTCATGTTGCATAGCTTCTTCATATGATTCGGGCTCTCCAGAATCTGAGATCAAGAGATGGTTGAAGGAAGGAACAAACCTTTCTGGAGGTCTACTTGCTCTTGTAGATCTTCGGGGAATAGGTTGAGGCTCCTCATTTGGTTGACGTTGTTGCACATTGTCACCGTTTGCAGTCCTTGAGTCTTCACCGTCCTCAAGCTCCATGTACTCATCACCTATTTCTTTTGTTTGTTTTCTTTCCAAGTAATCTTTGTACATATTTTGTTCGTTAAAAATTACATCCCTACTCCTTAAGATTTTACCATCTTCAGGATTCCATAGGCGATACCCAAAGTCTCCTTCTCCATAGCCAATGAAGAAACACTTTTTGGACTTTGCATCTAACTTTGATCTTAGGCTTCTATCTATGTGCATGAAAGCCTCACACCCAAACACTTTGAGAAATGCATAATTCACCGGTTTACCTGTCCATGCCTCTTCTGGAACTCCCCCATCCAATGTCGTTGAGGGTGACCGATTGATTAAGTACACAGACGTACTTACAGCTTCTGCCCAAAGCTCAAGCGGTAGGCCTGCATGTAGCCGCATGCTTCGTGCTCGTTCCATGATTGTCCTGTTCATCCTTTCCGAAATCCCATTTTGTTGAGGTGTCCTTGGGGTTGTCCTTTACCTCCAAATGCCATTGCTAGCACAAAAGCTTTCAAAATCTTGGCTGCAATATTCGCCTCCATTGTCGGATGTGAGGCATTTAACCTTGGTACCTGTTTCATTCTCCACAAAGGCTTTCCACCTTTGAAATATGGAAAATACATCGGATTATTCTTCATGACATAAACCCATGTTTTTCTAGTCGCATCGTCTATGAATGTTACATAGTACAATGAGCCACCAAGTGATGGTGTACTTGCAGGACCCCAAACATCAGAATGAACCAACTCAAGTTTTTTATTTTTTCTTTCATTTCCTGATTTTTGAAATTTTACCCTCTTTTGTTTTCCATAAACACAATCTTCACAGAACTCTAAGTCCACTTCTTTCAAACCTGGTAGAAGCTTCTTTGTTTGAAGGATTTGCATTCCTTTGGCACTCATATGCCCAAGTCGGTAGTGCCACACCGCACTGTCAACTTCTGTAGTTGCTGCACAAGCTGAAGATTGCGTGCTAACAGTACACAAGTAAAGTGTACCGACTTTTTCACCCTTGGCAACCACCAAAGATCCCTTTGAGATCTTCCACCGTTTGTTTCCGAATGCAATGTTGTGACCTTCATCGTCCAATTGTCCTGTAGAGATCAAATTTTTGCGAAGAGAAGTAACATGCCTAACATCTTTAAGCTTCCATTCATTTCCGTTAGCAGTTTTGACAGAAACTGTACCTTTGCCGACAATCTCACAAGCTTCATCATCTCCCAAGTATACATACCCAAAATTACCTTTGGTGTAGTCTTGGAAATGTTTCTTGTGTGGTGTCGCATGGAATGAAGCCCCGGAATCTACTATCCAGGAATTAGACACATTGTCTAATGAGAGAATTAGAGCATCTTGCTCTACTTTACCTGCCACATTGGCCTCTGATGTTGGCTTGTTGTCTTGAGACTCTGTCTCCTTCTTCTTCATGGACCAGCAATCCTTCTTGACGTGGCCTTTCTTGCCGCAGTTCCAACATTCAAGAACTGACTTTGTGCGTGACTTGCTCCGCCTTGAGTGATCACGACCCTTTTGGTTTTTGAACCTCTCCTTAGGCCTTCCTCTTGTTTCCACTGATAGTGCAACACTTGATGATTCTCCTGTGCTTCTCCTTCGCATTTCCTCGCTTAGGAGAACACCCACAACATCATCAAACTTAAGAGTATTAATGCCAACAGCCAACAGAGGCCTACAACAACATCAAAGACTCCTATCAATAGGCCTAATTGGAGAATCCAACAAATAATGGAGTCTTCACAGTCAAACAAGGACAACCCAACCAACAAAGCTTTTGAGTTGAAAAAGATAAAACAGGTATGGCAAAAGAAACCTTCAATGCCAACTTGGTCCTTCATTAATCCTCTTATTCAAGCTTACTTTTACCTGAAGCAATGTTTGTAGTAAGCACAAGAATGTAAAGATTCAAGTCGCCAAGGTGCAAAAAACACTCTTTGGCATAGTTAGAGTCGGGCTACTAAGCCATAAAATGAGCACAGCATTAGTCCCAAAGCTTCAAGTCGTATTAAACTATGTGCTAAGAGTTGCAGTTATTAGGCTTATGCCCAAGTTGGAAGAGTTGAGCATTTGAATTTTGACTAGGAGTATTAGAAGATTTAGGAGTCCAAATCTCTTGATGACCTTTGTATCTCCTTTGTTGACTTTGTTGAGCTCTAGGTCTTGTTGAGCTCTTGAGATCTCCATGCATGTTTCATGTAGTTGTAGTTGGCTTGTGGTTGACTAGTAGCCATAACTATGTAGAATCCTTGTCCAAGAGGAAGATTCTTTGAGATCCGTCTCTGTTCTGTATCCTCTTGAGAGTTGTGGTTGACTTTAGCATCTTTTGATGTTGTTCTATTGTATACCTGCTTTTTAGGTATCCTAGGATATTGTCGAGGTTGATACCTTGTGGGCCTTCTTTCTTGGGAGGGACTTGAAGTTACTTCATATGCTCTTACTTGTGGTTCTGGTACCCATATCTGTATGTTACCTCTATAGTACTCATGTTCCTTTAAGCTCCATTGTGATGCTATCCATCCCATGGCATATCTTAGTCACGTCGCTCATGCTGGATGAGATGAGCATAAGAGTCAAAGTCTATTAACTTACAATTGGTGGAGTGTCGTAGAGTTCAACTCTCACGCTTAGTGCACAGTAAGATGAGAGCGCATATCCTCGTCAACGAAAACCATTCTTAAAGGCGTGCCAGCTTGCAAGGCCATGTCATATGCTTTTATAGCTATACCATCTTTCTGAAGAACCCCTCAAAATCCTTCTTGCACAGCATATTGTTTCCCATGCATTTATGTGAATGCATAAATAGGATGTCCCACCATTGGACAACATGCATTAGACACTCTTTTTTGCTTCCACTTATGCACCTTGAGTGGACTACAATAGGCAAACCAATGTTCCATCATGCTACCCTTTCATATTCGCTGCCTTTTTAATTCCATATCTATCAGCAAATAATCCCTTGAATATTTTATTAATATTTCCCATGCTAATAAGTACTCCAACAATGCACGTATCCCAAAGGCACTTTTTTCCACTTGGTTTTTTCCCTTTGGTCATCCAGGTATTAGACCCTAATTTAGGATCTCATCATTCTACTTCCCTTGTACATACTTTTTATAAATAAACAGTAGCCTCATCATTATGCAATTACAACGAACAAATGTGACATCATCTCTCACATCAGACATATTCAGACCAATGAAGATGCTGCAGCAAATTGAACCTCGTCAACAAATTCAACGACAATTGAAGACAATCAAGCCATCAACAACCAATCAAAACCTTCCACAGCCTCCACGGACACTTTTCCACAGTGCCGGACGGGCACTAAAATCGAAAGGGAGCAATGTTAACTGAGTCAACATCAGTTAACAAAAGCTGCTAAATACTGAAGATGTACAGATGCACATCAAGGATGAATGCAAAGAAGCAGTAAAGATTGGAGTTACACATTTTTCACATTTTTCCAAAATGGTCATGTATTATAAATTCCTGACTTATTTCAAGCCATTGTAATATTTTAATGTGTTACGGGCTCAATGGGAGTTCCAAGCTGTAAAGGACATGTCAGTAGTGTGTCTAGGTTGCAAATTCAATAAGTAGTGGAGTCCTAAAGGCCTTGGGCGCCCGAACATTGCATATTTTTACCTTAGGTATATAAGGTAGTGTGTAAAAGAAATTAGGGTTCTCAAGCTCATTTGTTGAGAGAATTCTTGAGGTGTGTGGCTATGGAGTCCTTGAGCTTCTCTTTGCTCATTTGACTTGGTTAACACTCATCAATGCTTAATTCGCTTTCACTATGCCTCTCTCATGCTTCTTATGATTGCCTATGATGCTTTGATTAGCTAGATCATAACTAATTAGTGGTTAATCCATCTCTAATTTATTTGTGATTTCCCTCCTTTGCTTGTGTGTGCATGTAGGTTTGATTGGAGTGTGGTGCTCGATAGATTTGTGTGTGTGTGCTTGCAATTAGTGTGTTGCATGATAGGATTAGTGTTGTGTGCATCTTGCAATCGTTAGTGTGTGTGATTGAGTTAATTGGAGGTGAAGAGAAATGGATGTGGAGATTGCCGTTCATTGTGGCTTAGCTCCCCCATAGGCCGAGAAGCTCACCTCATAGAGTCACCATTCATGTTGCCATGATTAGCTCACTAATCGTGTGAGTGTTTCCATGCCCTAGCCGGGTAGCTCATCCCTCCGGATTGATAATGATTTTATGACATTACCTCTCTCTTGAAATCATAGTCATCCTCGACGATGAGGTAGAAGAGATAAAGCTTTAGTCATTAGTCAATCTTACTTAGCAGGTAGAGGATCCCTTTTTACCCTACGACATCTTTCCAAGATGGATAACTAATCCATTTGGTGCTTGGGAGACATAGCTACCACAAGCATGTCTTCTTTTAGTCCATTTCATTCTCCCAAAGTAGAGTGACAAATTCTACCTTGGTGTTTGAGAGACTTCATAATCACAAACATGATTCTAAGCATGCATACTATTTACTTATAAGACAAAAACATGGGTCATTTAAAAGAAATTTGTACATTTGCTTACTCTAATGTAGCATTGTAAGCATTGACAAGATCCATACTATCCTTAAGTTGTATTCCTTGCATCTATCTAGCATATTCAAAAGGATAACTTTTGAACTTAATAAGATATCGTCGGATAATCTTACTATGTCGTAGCACCTTGTCTTCGTGCCGAAGAATAGCTTTGGATTATAGCCCCTCTTCTTGGTCCTCAACTTTGGGAGGGTCTTCAATAATTGGTTCACTTGGTGGCTCTCTTGTAGGGCTTGAGTAGGCTCACATGAAAAGCATTATGTATGAGCCAATGGTTAGGCAACTTGAGTTGATAAGCCGTCTCATTGATAGGCTTCAAGATTTGGAAAGGACCATAGTATCTTTTTGCTAGCTTAGCATAATACTCTTGATGGCCTGTAAGATTTTTGCCCGTCGTTTGCCTTGATCGAGCCTTAGGAAACTTAAGGAAGACCCAATCATTTTCTTTGAACGTTAAGGCCCTTCTGTGCTTATTAGCAGCAACTTTTTGCCTTCGTTGAGAGATGAATATAGCCTCCTTAATCTTTTGAAAAGATTCTTCTAGGTCACGGCTATACTCATCGACAGTGAAGATCTTCCAATGTACTTTAAGTAGCAAGGGACTTTTAGGTCTTCCCTCAATGATCTCAAAAGGTGCTTTTCCCATAGAAGTATGTACAGTATTATTGTAGGCATACTCTACAAGAGGTAAGTACTTTTCCCATCGTGAGCGTTGATCTACTTCGGTAAAATAAGTCTTGAGTAGATCGAGTATCGTAAGATTGGCTATTTCACTTTGGCCATCCGTTTGTGGGTGATAGTCCGAAGAGAAATTCAATCCTGTTCCTAGATTTTCAAAGAGACCTTTCCAAAAATTATTGGTCATTCTAAGATCTCTATTTGACACGATGGAGGTTCATAATCCATGGTGTTTGAAAATATGAGATATGAAGAGAGTTGCCATTTGGTGTGCCTTAATTGTCTTTTTGATAGGAATAAAGTGTGCTTGCTTGCTAAACCTGTCGACTATTGTCCATATTCCTGTATTCCCATGGATATACTTGGGTAATCCAAAGATGAAATCCATAGATATACTCTCCCATGGTGAATTTGGGATAGGCAAAGGGCTAGAGTAATCCAAGTTGCTTTTCTCTATCATACTTAGTCTGTTGGCATACTACACATTTTGAAACATACTATTGTATGTCCAATTTCATGGTAGGCCAGTAGAAATATGTTTCTAATCCTCAAAGAGTAGGTTGAACACCTCTATGCCCCGCATAAGAAGGAGCATGGGATTCATCCATAACTTTCTCACGAAGGAAATGGGTAACACATAGCCTATTGCCATGGAGAAGATAACCATCCTGCAAGGTGAATGGTTCCTCTTTCTTCCTGAAAGCAAGGGCTGGCATTATGTCTCTAAAGTCAGGGTTAGTAGCATACTCATCTATCATAGAGAATAGATCATTGTGAGTAGCTATAGACACCGCATTAACTTTTGGTTGTCGTGAAAGTGCATCAGCCACTTGATTGTGCTTACCAACAAAGTGAGCAATATGAAAATTAAATTGCGAAAGAAAATTTTCCCACCTCATTTGTTTGTCGCAGAGCTTGGTTTGCGTCATGAAATACTTGAGACTTTGGTGGTTGGTTCGTAGAATAAATGAGTCCCCAACAAGTATTGCTTCCATGTATCTAGGGCATGTAGAACAGCTAAAAGCTCTTTCTCATAAATGCCCAAGACTCGTTCATTGGTATTGAGCCTTCGGCTCTCATATGCTATGGCATGCCCTTCTTGAAGCAAAACTGCTCCAAGGAAATCATCACAAGCATCACATTGGACCTCAAATGGTTTTGAGATACCCGAAATCATGAGGACTGGTTGGGAGGTAAGCTTTTCTTTGAGCTTATCAAAAGCATTTTGCTCCTTAGCAGTCCATATATACTTAACGTTCTTCTTAGTTAAGTCATGTAGTGGTCCTGCTATTTGAGAGAATTTTGCTATGAAGCATCTATAGTATGCACACATACCAATACTGCTTCTTAGCTCATGTAAATTCCTTGGATTAGGCCATGCTTTTATTACCTCTAACTTCGATATCCATCCGGATACCATCTTGAGAGATAATATGACCTAGGTATTGAATCTCTTGAAGGAAAAATTCGCTTTTCTTTTGGTTGAGAAAAAGCTTATTCTTCTTCAATGCTTGAAAAATCACTTGGAGATGTTGCTTATGTTCCTCCAAAGACTTGGAGTAGATGATGATATCATCAAAGAACACTCCAGTGAATTTGCGGTAAGGTCTAAAAAATTTCTCCATTAGACAATTGAACGTAGCTGGCACATTAGTCAAGCCAAAAGGCATGACTAGATATTCATAAAGACCAAACATTGTGAGAAACGTGGTCTTTAGGATATCTTCATCCACTATCCTTATTTGATGATAGCCACTTTTAAGGTCAATCCTATTGAAGTAGGTAGAGCCTTGTAGCTTATCAAACAGACCTTCTACCCGAGGCACGGGAAATCTGTTTTTGATAGTGATATGGTTTAGTGCTTGATAGTCCACACACATACGGTATGTACCATCTTTCTTTTGACCAATAAGAGGTGCTACAACCCGAAGCTATTCTTCAGCATAAACACAAGGTACTACAACATGGTAAGATTATCCGACGTATCTTATTAAGCTTAAAAATTATCCTTTTGAGATGCTAGATGGATGCGAGGAATACAACTTAAGGATAGTATGAACCTTGTCAATGCTTACAATGCTACAATAGAGTAAGCAAATGTACAAATTTCTTTTAAATGACCCATGTTTTTGTCTTATAAGATTAGTTCTTTTTTTAATTGTGCACAAATTTAAATAGTATGCTTGCTTAGAATCATGTTTGTGATGACGACATCTCTCAAACACCAAGTAGAATATGTCACTCTACTTTGGGAGAATGAAATGGACTAAAGAGCAGACATGCTTGCGACAGCTACGTCTCCCAAGCACCAAATGGATTAGTCATCCATCTTGGAAAGGGTTGTAGGGTACAAAGGGATCCTCTACCCGCTAAGTAAGATTGATTAATAACCAAGGCTTTATCTCTTCTGCCTCATAGTCGAGGATGACTATGATTTCAAGAGAGAGGTAATGTCATAAAATCTAATATCTAACCAACCCAAATGATTTTCTCATATTAAAGTGATCATTTAATGTGGGAGAATAAACGGGAACAAGGGTGAGGATATAGACATGTGCTTATAGATCTATCTCAACACGAGGCCAATGGTAAAGAGGCCCAAATGAGAGACGGTCTATCAAAGAGCAAGGCTAACCAATGGAGGGTTAGCTTCATTGAAGACCTCCAATAATTAGTGTAAAAGCCCTTTGACCTTAGGTAAGCTAGGGCTGAGCTTTAGGTGGGAACCCGGCCCAAGCTTAAGGTGCTTGAGGTGCTTGTCGTACTTGATGACTAAGGTGCTTGAGGTGCCTGATGACTGAGATGCTTAAGGTGATTGTCATGCTTGAGATGCTAGGGCTATACTTGAGGTGAGAACCCAACCCAAGCTGAGGGGTTTAAGGGCCAAGCTTGTGGTGAGAACTAGGCCCAAGGTTGAGTGGCTTGAGGTGTGCAAAAGTCAAGATTCAATCCCTACAAGGAGGGGGTGAGTCCTACAAGAGGGGGGATGAGAGAGAACACACACACACAAAGCATGCTTGGTACAAAGAAAGCAAAAGGGACACTTGTCAATTTCCTCCTCATGTTGCCCTCATGGTGTGATTGAAGCCTATTGGTTGGCCACCCAAGGGGTCCAATGATAATTTAGGAGATTTAGTTAATTGATTTTGCATTTATCAAGTCCTCTCTCTCAAAGGGGAAAGGGGGACACTTGTCCCAAGGCTACCCTTGTTGCTTGGTATGACTCCTGCTTATGATTGGCTAGGCATGGAGGGGTCCGATGAACACACACTCACACAAAGCATGCTTGGTACAAAGAAAGCAAAAGGGACACTTGTCAATTTCCTCCTCATGTTGCCCTCATGGTGTGATTGAAGCCTATTGGTTGGCCACCCAAGGGGTCCAATGATAATTTAGGAGATTTAGTTAATTAATTTTGCATTTATCAAGTCCTCTCTCTCAAAGGGGAAAGGGGGACACTTGTCCCAAGGCTACCCTTGTTGCTTGGTATGACTCCTGCTTATGATTGGCTAGGCATGGAGGGGTCCGATGAGCTTCAAGCTTGAGCCACAAGGGGGGGTCGACCAAAGGTAGTAGGGGGCTTGCTTAGGGGGTATACTCTACCACACACACTCACACACATTCTCATTGTGCATTGTGCAAAGTGCAAGAGCTCCCTCTCCTTCTCCAAGCAAGTAGAGGAGGTTGAGAGCCTACATGAACACTCTTGGCTATGGAGTGCAGATCCAACCAAGAGCCATGCTTCAATGCTTGAACTTGCCATCTTCATTACTATGCTATTATATATGCTATCAAGAAGAGTGATGATAAGTGAGGAAGTAATTCTTTCTCCTATGAAATGTTTCTTCTTCCTCTTCCCTACCCTCATTCCTTGCTAGCTCTCGCCACCTTCGAAGGTGTTTGAGGTCTTGGGACTGAGGCTTGGGATAGTTAATGCTTTCCTCAAGGTTTATGTTATGCTCGTGATGCATGAAGCTTTCCATCTTCATTGCATCATCTAGGTCACAAGGAACACAAAGACTGTATTGTAACAAGTCTCTCTTGATAGGAGAAATCATAATACAAATGCCTATTGGAGGGGGGACCCGCTCCACATAAATCTGGTCCTCAACTGTTGTCATGTTCTCTAAATTCTCTCTCTTGCAAAAGTATTGTTCATGCCAAGTTAATCAAATGCTATGTTTATGTTGCTACCATCAATTATGTTCACCCGCTATGCTCACAAAGTAATTTCTCAAAAGTACTCTCATTAATTTTCGCTACTCTCAAGTTAATAGGCCAATTCCATTACATTGGTATCAGAGCATTTGGTTTCTCTTTTCTTGCTTAAGAAGAGAGGTCCTTAAGAAGCCTATAAAAGGTTGATTTTGTTAATTATATTAGGGCATGTGGTGGAACTGGGATCTATTATTAGTTTTGTTGAGCCCACTACGTGGGATATGGTGCACACCTTGGAAGCTTTGGACTTGCCTACGGCTTTACCATTATTGAGCCATAAACAGTCCAAAAGGAGCTAGCCCTCGGCAACTCTGCTATGTTAGACTTACTCCACTACTCTCTATAATTAACCACTTCGAGCCGTGGGTGTAGATACTTAAGAGCCAATTTTCAAAGGCTAAGAGGAGTGGCAACTAAGGTTTTGAATTGCCAAACATACACTAAGTACATACATAAATTTTGTTAACATGGCTGACAATAACCTCAACATACCTCAACTGTTGTCATGTACTCTAAACTCTCTCTCTTGCAAAAGTATTGTTCATGCCAAGTTAACTAAATAATATTCTATGTTGCTACCAGTAATTAAGTTCACCCTCTATTCTCACAAAGTAATTCCACAAAAGTGATTCTTCTAATTTCCGCTACTCTCAAAGTTCATAGGACATTTACATTACATGTAAAACAGCTAAAAGCTCTTTCTCATAAATGCCTAAGGTGCGTTCATCCGTATTGACCCTTCAGCTCTCATATGCTATTGCATGCCTTTCTTGAAGCAAGACTCCTCCAAGGCAATAACCACAAGCATCACATTGGATCTCAAATGGCTTTGAGAGATCCGGAAGCATGAGGAGTGGTTGGGAGGTAAGCTTCTCTTTGAGCTTGTCAAAAGCATTTTGCTCCCTAGCAGTCCATACATACTTAACGTTCTTCTTTGTTAAGTCATGTAATGGTCCTGCTATTTTAGAAAATTTTTCTATGAAGCGTCTATAGTATGCACACATACCAATAAATCTTCTTAGCTCACGTAGATTCCTTGGATTAGGCCATGCTTTTATTACCTCTAACTTCGATGGATCCATCCGGATACCATCTTGAGAGATAATATGACCTAAGTATTGAATCTCTTGAAGGAAAAAATCACTTTTCTTTTGGTTGAGAGTAAGCTTGTTCTCCCTTAATGCATGAAAAATGACTTGGGAGATATTGCTTGTATTCCTCCAAGGACTTGGAGTAGATGATGATATCATCAAAGAACACTCCAGTGAATTTGCAGTAGGGTCTAAAGATTTTCTCCATTAGACAATTGAACGTGGCCGGTGCATTAGTCAAGCCAAAAGGCATGACTAGGTATTCATAAAGACCAAACATTCTGCAAAACGCGGTCTTTAAGATATCTTTATCCACTATCCTTATTTGATGATAGCCACTTTTAAGGTCAAACCTACTGAAGTAGGTAGAGCCTTGTAGCTTGTCAAATAGATCTTCTACCCAAGGCACGAAAAGTATGTTTTTGATAGTAATATGGTTTAGTGCTCGATAGTCCACACACATACGGTATGTACCATCTTTCTTTTGCATTAAAAGGATTGAAGAACAAAAGGGAGAGGATCTAGGCCTCACCATCCCGTTGTCAACCAATTCTTGCACTTGCCTCATGATCTCCTCTTGTTGAGCTTGAGAAACTCGATAATGAGGCTTGTTAGGCGGTGAGCTTCCTAGTAGGAGGTCAATTTGATGGTCATCATCCCCTCATTTTGCAGGTAAGTCCATAGGGATATCATCGATGAACACATCTTAGAATCCTTTTAGAAAATTAGACAAGCCTAACTCTTCTTGATTCCTACCATTTTACATTTTATGAAACATTAGGCCCTTTTAGGGACTCTTTAACAAAAAATCATGTACGCAAAAACTGAGCTCTCATTGATTTATCAAAAGCAAGTGAATTTACAAGTGGTATAGTACGACCAAACTCACTAGCATCTATATACATATTCTTTCCCCTGTAGGTGAAGTAGATTCTCCTTTCAGGGAACTTCATGTTGGCAGCCATGCGGTTGAATCATGGTGCCCCTAGGATAGCATCCTCATGTTGGAGAGGAGAGATGAAGAAGTATTCTTTGTCAACATAGCTTTGGACATTAAGCCTCAACTTCCCAATCAAGGGAGTAACGGAGGCTCGTTGTCCCTTAAAAGCAGTGTCGGTCGTTACAGCATCTCTCATCTCGAAAGCTTGAATGTCCAACTGGTGGCCAACTTTGTTGATATAAAGTTGTGAGTAGAGCCAGTGTCAAACAAGATGAAGACATCATGCTCCCTTAAGTTTCCCCAAGCATAGGAGAGAGGTGAACCTTGCAATGAGCATCCTCTTTTGGAGCTTCAATGGTGGAAGCTCTATGAGTCTCATTGCGAGCATTTCTCTTGGGGCAAGAACAATAGCCATGTCCTTGCTCCCCACACTTAAAACATTTTATTGGTCTTTGCAAAAAGCTTCATGCTCTTCAGGAGAGAGTTTGTTTTTACCTTTGCAAACTCCCTTCTCCTTGGACCAATTGTTGTTGTTATTGTTGGAATTGCCTTGGAAAGATTTTTGGGCATGGTTTTCCCCTTTGCATCATTTTTGTCTTTATTTTCCATGGGCTTGACATTCTGTCTAGCCCCTTGTTGGAAATTGATGCCTGAAGCAACCATGGTGTGGTGGATTACTTCGGTAATAGAACCAGGCTATTGGGAGTTGACATACTCGGTCATCTCTTTGGGTAAACCCGCACAAAAATGTTGCTTTTGCTCAGCAAAGTCTATCTTTTGGAAGACAATAGCCTTGAGATGTAAATCCCAAAACTTGTCCACATATTTGTGAATATACTCATGGGAGAGAAGCTTCAAACTGTGCCATTCGGTGAGCACTTTGTCCTTTGCATCGCTTGCAAGGAATTGCTTCATGATGGAAACTTATAGAGTTTTCCATGTCTTTGGGGCTTTGCCATTGCCACAAAGGCTAACCCACCATTGACAATACGATTTTTGGAAGTGCATAGCTATATGGCGTAGCTTGTTGGACTCCCTAAAGCCCTCGTCTCCAAAGGCCGCATCAAATTGTTGGATGAAGCCAATACTTTGTCGGTGGCACCAAAGGTGCCATCATAGGTGAGAAAAGAGATACTCTTTCCTCCTCCTTTGAACTTCTTGAGCTTTTGTGACCTTCGCCATGCAGGGTATGCTTTGCGATGTCATCCCTTCTTGTATTCTGGAGGAATTCTAGCCATAGCTTTTGTCGGAAGAAGAGGAAGGTGAAGAAGAAAAAGAAGAGGGTGACCTCTTTCTTGCCCTTTTCTCCCTTTCTTTCTTCTCTTCCTTTTTTGAGTGACAAGGAGAAGGATTGTGGGTTGATCGTTTCCTCTTAGGAAGAGTTGGCGATCGTCTAGACCGCCGTCTTCATGGAGGCACATCTTTAAAGGAACTTAAAGTTTTATTACTTTCTTGTTCTTTGGATTCCTCCTCTCGTATGGGATAGAGTCTTCTTTTGGGGGTCTCTTCAAGAGGCCTCCTAAGCTCTCTCTCCTCTTGGAGAGGAAGGGTAATCCCATAAGCACGAAGTTGTTGAGTAACTTCGGCTTGCAAAGCAAGGTTTCCCATGGCTTGCTGTAACCTAGTAACAAGATAATTGACAAACATGGGAGCATCATCATTAGCACCTCTGTTTGAATTAGGGTTGGAGAGAAATGCCACAGCTTGGAGAAGATGAAGGAATCTCAAGGCACACAACAGAGAGTATATTACTTAGTGTGCAATGGAAAGATAGATAGCCCTAGAATGAATGGGCGTATATACAATGCAAACCTCCTAGAGAGGGAAAAAATGCATCGGGGCGGTCCTAAGTGTGTTCACACACGTCACTACCACATGTACATGGTAACAAATCCTCCCTGGAATGATGCAGTGAACGAGAGCTGGCACATGAGTAAAGGGAAGTGCCATGCCCTGAACATGATCAGTCCACAAAGGGGAGTAAGCCCAAAGCTTTGCGGAAAGCTGCAAACTTCTCACAAGACAATGCCTTTGTGAAAAGATCTGCAAGGTTGTCCTGTGTTGGCACATAAGCCAAGCTGATCTCTCCTGCTAAGAGCCTCTCCCTAACATAGTGGTAATGCACCTCAATGTGCTTTGTGTGAGCATGGAAAACTGGGTTCCTCGCAATTGCCAATGGGCTTTGACTGTCAGTGTAGATAGTGTTGGCAGTGTCCGGTCCAACACCCAAATCAGCCATAAGGGGTCTGAGCCATATTGCTCAACCATGATATACATGAACTGCCAAGCATGAAACAAAAACCACTTGTGGACACCCGCGTGTCAAAACAACCAGCCCAATCTGAGTCTGAAAAAGCATGTAAGTCTGGCGGCAATGATCCCCTCTTGGGATAAAACAAGCCAAGATGTAAAGTGCCACTCAAGTAGCGGAAAATCCTCTTGACAGCCTGCCAATGCTTAGACCCTGGGCTATGCATAAATCTATTGACCTATGAGACTGCAAACTGAATATCCGGCCTCGTGTTGCATACATAAATGACGCAACCAACAGCAGCTTGGTAAAGAGTGACATCAACAAGATCACCAGCATCATGTAGACTCGCCTTCAAACCTATTTCCATGGGAGTGGCAATAGGTTTGCAATCCTCAAGTCCAAACTTGCATAACAATGTTTCTATGTAACTTTTCTGGCACAAGGAAATACCACCATCACACTGCTTACACTGTATGCCCAAGTAATGATGCAACAACCCCAAATCTTTCGTCTTAAAAGTAGCATTCAAATCAATCTTAAATTCAAAAATTTGTGCCTCATTGGGACCAGTGATCAACAAATCATCCACATAAAGAACAACAATGAGAAGTACATCGCCCTCACGCTTGACATATAATGTGCTTTCTATTGGACTGTTACAAAAGCCTCGTTTGACCAAATGAGTGTCAGCTTTCTCATACCAAGCACGAGGAGATTGCTTCAACCCATACAAAGCCTTCTTACATCTACAGACTTTGTCCTCCTGTCCTTTCTTGACAAAACCGCGAGGTTGCGTTACATAGACTTCCTCAAAAATTCCACCATTCAAGAAAGCAATAACATTGTCTGATTCATGTACATCTCGACCAAAATGAGCTGCCAATGCACATAGGAAACGAACAATAGTCATACAACAAGTGGGAGCAAAAGTTTCTTCATAATCTATGCCTTTTTGTTGCGCATAGCCTTTTGCAATAGCCGTTTGCAACAAGTCGAGCCTTATGGCGATCAACCTCACCATCCAGCTTGCGTTTCAACTTGTAAAACGACTTTGTACCAATGGCCTTTTTGCCAGGAGTCAAATCACATAAAGTCCATGTGTCATTTTCTATAAGTGCATCATATTCTGATTACATGACAGCCATCCAATTTTTTGAATTCTGTGCTTCATCAAAAGACAAAGGTTCGTCAACATCATGTAAGCTAGACACAGCCAAAGCTTAACAATCTGATGCATAAGAGGCATGGCAAGAACCTGAACGAGTACGCCTAGACAAAGGTGCATCCAATTTACTAACACGCAAAGTGTGCACCAGCCATTTTGGCAAACCTCTAGCCTGCTCATTTCCAGCCCTTTCCTCATCAAGTACATCATGTACATCTGCATTAGTAATAGGCTGATCTGTAACATTTTCAAAAACCCCATAGGTTGTATAGTTGCCTCATTGGAATTTACATTGGTACTTCCACCATTGAAAAGAGGCAACAAAGTGTCATAAATGTCCTATGAGCTCACATTATTGTCTCTAGTACATGGCATCAAAGGCTGAATAGAATCTTCCACAAACACAACATCATGTGAGACCAAAATATGCTTTGCTTGGGAATGGAATAACGTGTAACCTTTCCTTTCAATACTATAACCAACAAAAATACATTTGACGGCCTTATCATCCAATTTTCCACGTTGCACTACACTATGGTACTAAACCATAAGCCAAACAGCCAAAAACACGCACGTGTTCAATAGATGGCTTTCTATCTATGCTTCATATGGAGTCATAGACTGCAATGCTTTCGTAGGACACCTGTTGAGTACATAAGTCGCACACATGACAACCTCGAGCCAAAATGAATGTGGTAAAGCTTGACTCTTGACCATACGTCTTGCCATTTTCGTAAGAGACCTGTTTTTCCTCTCAATAACACCATTTTGTTGAGGCGTATATGGCACTGTACATTGGTGTTTTATCCCACAAATGGCCAGAAATGCATTAAATTCATGAGACATATACTTCCCCCCTCGATCAGAACGGAGGGCGCCCATAGTGCATTTCAAGACATTTTCAGCCATAGCAATAAATTGCTTGAAGCACATGAACACTTAGTACTTAGCTTTCAACGGATATACCCATGCATGCCTGGAGTGGTCATCAATGAAAGTCACGAAGTACAAGTAATTCCCCTAGGATGGAGTTTGCATAGACCCACAAACATGAGGAATCCCAAATCCCGAGCGAGTTTTTTCGAGCAATTACTAAATCGAGCAGAAATTATCGATATACGATTTTGAAAATCCCAAACTAATCAAGATACTTCTACTGATAGCCGTTTTTCGGCTCTCTGTAATTGCCATAGTGAGTTATCTCACCCTATCAAATCATTCAAACACTGTGGTTACCCTCACCCTTTCACTGTATATAGGTGCGTGTGAGTTAGGGGACTTTTCCCATATCTCCTTACTGAAATAAAAAACCCTCAATTAGCTAGTCATTGGGCTAGTTGAGCCAAAAAAATAAAAAATATAAGTATGTTATGGCCTATGCGTATGTAAATATCTCTTTGTATATAGGGCCTAAATAAAAGATTTTTTCATAATTATTTTGGTATTTATTTAAATATTTCTACCTAGGTGGGTGTTATTTATGCTCTGTACATTGCCTCACCATTACCACAATTTTTCTTACCATTTTTCATACTCTTTATTCCATATAAAAATATTTTCATGTAAGATTCTCTTATATTTGGTGTAACTCCACCCCAACAAAAATCCAAAAAAAACTAGTTTTATTTATGTGTATATTTTTTCACTATTGTGATTTTTCCCTTCCTACATCTATTTTGTTTTTTTTCTAAAAAATTAGAACACCAAAAATATTTATCTTTTTATGGTAGCCTCATAATGAGAGAGATTTCTTTTGACCCCTTTATATTTTTTCCACTTATATTATTTATATTTGACATGTACATATTTTTTAGACCCCTCAATATTTGATTTTCTTAGTTGTACTATTCACTTATATCATGATCTCAACAATATCTTCAATTATAGACCTACCAAATAAGGTCAAGGGTAGGTGGCATGCATACATGCACTATGGAGGGCTCACTCTTGGAGGTATTCAAAAGAATCATCCAAAGAAGGACCCCACGAGGACTTTGTGCAGTGGAAAAAAACAGTCGGTTTTGCTGAATTTTTAAAGTTCACTTGCTCTCCAAATTTGAAAAAGTGATACAAACAAAAGTTGTAGCTCGTGGGCTGAACTTTTGCCTCAAATTTTTTCATATTTTTTTGAGCTACGAGCTGTGAGCTATGATTTTATTAGTGGACCCCAGTTTTCCCATGCTATGCAGCCACACTCTCTCTTCCACTTTATCATTTTCCTCTTTCACACACACTTCTCCACTCATCATCCCCACCTCTCTCACCACTCCTCTCTGCACCCTACTCACCTTCTCCTCAACCTTGAAGAATAAGAGAAACCATGGTGAATTCATACCTCCCACACACAATTCCATTCCAAAATTGACCACCTAGTCTCATTTTTCCTCCTCCAAATTACCCATATCTATCAAAAAACCACAAAATTCAGCCTCTTCTCTTAAAAGACAGCATTATGGTGGTTGATTACTCAGCTTCAATTACCTTGTCTCTCAAGGAAGGTCAAGAGTGGAGAAAAAATGTACCGTCAAAGCTAGTGGACCGTCAACAAGCGTCAAAATTGGCCCTACTCAAGACACTTGGAGCATCAACCTTGTAAGAAATCCATCTTTTCTTACCTCTTAAGAGTTTTTTTTCCTTATTTGTATCCTACATGGATACTCCCATTGTAAATATCCAATTCCATTTGTAAATTAATACTAACTCTACTAACACTAACCCACTATGAAAAGTCCTATCACCTCCATTTCTCTCCTCTCTCTTTCCCCACCAACTTCTTGATAATTCCAAGCAAAAGAAATTAGGTAAATTGCTGAAAATCTAACCCAACCATGGTTAGAGGAGTAACCCTAGCCTTCAAAATTGCTATAAAAGGAGGGTGTAGCTAGCACAAAAAGGGGGAGCCATAAGCAAGAGCACTATGCTATAGCTTGAGAAGCCAAGCTCAACTTCTCTAGAAGGAGCTCTTGAGTGGAAGCTCATTGTCTTATGCATGTGCATGTGTTGTAATAGGGGATTAGCAAGGGAACTCTATGCCATTGTAAGAGAGAGTGATCATTAAATTGAGAGTAGGAAATCTATCATTTCTCCTACTAGTGTAAGCCCAACATTTGCTGAATCAAGGAGGGTGAATTTGGACTAAGCATGGATACCTTGTCTCCCTTCCAACGTGAAGTCATGGACAATAATGATGTGTAAGTGTGACAGGGTGGAGAGGACTCCCCTGGCCTTAAGACAGTGATAGGGGTGGTTTTTTTCTTGTGATGTGTTGTGGTGTAATTTACTCAGGCTATGTTGAACAAATACTAATCTCACTTTGATTGGTCATGACAGATTTGTAAGAAGGCATTAGTGCAACAAGCACCCCCTTCCCCCTTCTCTCTCTTTCTTACATATATATATTTATGTTTGCTTGATCATTAACGATACACTTCAAAGCAGCCCGAGCACCATCTCTCTCTCTCTCTCTCTCTCTCTCTCTCTCTCTCTCTCTCTCTCTCTCTCTCTCGTGTTTTAGTGTGTGAGAGTGTTCCATTGGTGTTAGGGTTAGTGTAAATTCCTTGCTTGTTTGTGGGTTGCTCTAACGATTCTCCTCTTTTGCGTCCTAGTTCGCTCTTAAACTAGGTGGTGCCCCTTGTGTAGTTGGGATTTGGCTGGGGAGGTTTGTTGTTTTGGTTTGTGTTGTGTTGTGCCCCAGCCCCATTGAGCAGCACGGGAACCTTGAAGGGTGTCTAGAGGTTGTTCTTCTTGTTGCCCGCCCCGGACCGCCTCACTACTTAATTTAATAATCATTCACACATGTGATTTTATTTAGTTCCTACACTCTAGTCAAGCCAAAATAGAGGTGCTAGCTATTGGAGTACATTAAGTTGAGACATTAAGTTGAGAATGGATGATGATAGCACATTGCAAAGGATAAATACTAGGCTCCACATTCCCTACTGCAATCTTCATGTATGCATTGTAGGGAGCCATGATGTGCATACTCTCTCTCTCTCTCTCTCTCTCTCTCTCTCTCTCTCTCTAAAACATAAACAAATGTCTTTGTCTGATTATAGGGTTGAAAATCACGAAGCTATTTGCAGAGTTGCTTGTAGCACCACATGTTTATACATGATGCTATTAGAAGATTCATACGAGCTAATTTAAGCACTTTATGAAGTTACTTGTAGCATCACGTGTCGACACTATAGCACCACATGTCAACACCTAGTGCTAAAGGAAGTTTCAAAGAGGCTAATTTAAGTGCTTTGTGGAGTTGTCTATAGCACCACGTGGTGACTCGTGGTGCTAAAGGAAGTTTCAAAGAGGCTAATTTAATATCTTTGTGGAGCTGTCTATAGCACCATGTGTCCGTACTTAGTGTTATATGAGTCTTCATAAGGGCTAATTTAAGCCCTTTATGGAGCTCCGTGGAGCACCACGTGTCCATATGTGGTGCTATAGGAAGCTTCAAAGAGGCTAACTTAAGAGCTTCGTGGAGACCCTTGTAACACCATGTGTCGACACGTGGTTCTAAATAAAGTTTTAAAGAGGCTAAAGTAAGCGCTTTGTGGAGTTGTATGTAGCACCACATGTCAACACGTGGTGCTAAAGGAAGTTTCAAAGAGGCTAGTTTAAACACTTTGTGGAGCTACTTGTAGCACCACGTGTCAACACGTGGTGCTAAAGAAAGTTTCAAAGAGATTAATTTACGTGCTTTGTGGAGTTGCATGTAGCACCATGTGTCAACACGTGGTCCTAAAGAAAGTTTCAAAGAGGCTAATTTAAGCGCTTTGTGGAGTTGCTTGTACCACCACATAGCGACACGTGGTGCTAAAGGAATTTTCAAAGAGGCTAGTTTAAGCGCTTTGTGGAGTTGCTTGTAGCACCACGTGTTGACACGTGGTGGTACATGAAGTTTCAAAGAGGCTAATTTAAACACTTTGTGGAGTTGCCTATAGCATCACGTGTCGACACGTGGTGCAAAAGAAAGTTTAAAAGAGGATAATTTAAGTGCTTTGTGGAGCTGCTTGTAGTACCACATGTCGACACGTGGTGCTATAGGAAGTTTCAAAGAGGCTAATTTAAGCGCTTTGTGGAGTTTCCTGGAGCACCATGTGTCGACACGTGGTGCTTAAGAAAGTTTCAAAGAGGTTAATTTAAGCCATTTGCAAAGTTGCTTGTAGCACCACGTGTCGACACGTGGTGCTAAAGAAAGTTTCAAAGAGGCTAATTTAAGCACTTTATGGAGCTGCTTGTAGCACCACGTGGTGACACGTGGTGCTAACGGAAGTTTCAAAGAGGCTAGTTTAAGCGCTTTGTGGAGCTGTTTGTAGCACCACGAGGTGCTAAAGGAAGTTTCAAAGAGGCTAGTTTAAGTGCTTTGTGGAGTTGTTTGTAGCACCACGAGGTGCTAAAGGAAGTTTCAAAGAGGCTAGTTTAATCACTTTGTGGAGCTGCTTGTAGCACCACGTGTCGACACGTGGTGCTACAAGAAGTTTCAAAGAGGCTAACTTAAGCGCTTTATGGAGTTGCATGTAGCACCACATGTCGACATGAGGTGCTAAAGAAAGTTTCAAAGAGGCTAATTTAAGCACTTTGTGGAGTTGCCTATAGCACCACGTGTCGACACGTGGTGCTACTGGAAGTTTCAAAGAGGCGCTTTGTGGAGTTGTCTGTAGCACCACGTGTCGAGACGTGGTGCTAAAGGAATTTACTAAGAGGCAATTTAAGCGCTTTTGTGGAGTTGCTTGTAGCACCACGTGTCAACACGTGATGCTAAAGAAAATTTCAAAAAGGCTAATTTAAGCGCTTTGTGGAGTTGCTTAGCACCACATGTCGACACGTGGTGCTAAAGGAAGTTTCAAAAAGGCTAATTTAAGTGCTTTGTGGAGTTGCATGTACGTGTCGACATATGGTGCTAAAGGAAGTTTTAAAGAGGCTAGTTTAAGTCCTTTGTGGAGCTGCATGTAGCACCACGTGTCTACACATGGTGTTGTATGAATATCCAAAGCGGATTTAAGCCATTTGCAAACTTGCTTGTGGCACCATGTGTCGGCACATGTGCCAAAGAAAGTTTCAAAGAGGCCAATTTAAGCACTTTGTGGAGTTGCTTATAGCACCACGTGGCAACACGTGGTGCTCAAGGAATTTTCAAAGAGGCTAATTTAAGTGCTTTGTGGAGTTGCTTGTTAGCACCACGTGGCGACACATGGTGCTAAAGGAATTTTCAAAGTGGCTAGTTTAAGCGCTTTGTGGAGCTACTTGTAGCACCACGTGGAGACACATGGTGCTACAAGAAGTTTCAAAGGAGCTAATTTGAGTGCTTTTGTGGAGTTGCATGTAGCACCACGTGTCGACACATGGTGTTAAAGAACGTTTCAAAGAGGCTATGTTAAGCGCTTTGTGGAGCTACTTGTAGCGCCACGTGTCGACACGTGGTGCTATAGGAAGTTTCAAAGAGGCTAATTTAAGTGCTTTGTGGAGTTGCCTGTAACACCACGTGTTTACACGTGGTGCTAAAGAAAGTTTCAAAGAGGCTAATTGAAGTGCTTTGTGGAGATGCTTGTAGCACCACGTGTCAACACGTGGTGCTAAAGGAAGTTTCAAAGAGGCTAATTTAAGTGCTTTGTGGAGCTGCATGTAGCACGACGTGTCGACACGTGGTGCTAAAGGAAGTTTCAAAGAGGCTAGTTTAAGTACTTTGTGGAGCTGCATGTAGCACAACATGTCGGTACATAGTACTATAGGAATATCCAAAGGGGATTTAGCCATTTGCAAAGTTGTAGCACCACGTGTCGACAAGTGGTGTTATTGGAAGCTTCATAAGGGCTAATTTAAACGCTTTATGAAGCTGCTTGTAGCACCACGTGTTGGAACATGCTACTCTAGTAAGCTTCAAGAGGTTAATTTTAGTGCTTTGTGGAGCTGTCTGTAGCACCACATGTCGACATGTGGTACTAAAGGAAGTCTCAAAGATGCTAATTTAAGTATTTTTGGAGCTGCCCGTACCATCACGTGTCGGTATGTGGTGCTATAGGAATATTCAAAGAGACTTTAAGCCATTTGTAGAGTTTCTTATAGCACCATGTGTTGGCACGTGCTATTGGAAGCTTCATAAGGGCTAATTTAAGCAATTTACGGAGCTATTGGTAGCGCCATCTGTCAGCACGTAGTGCTATAAGAAGCTTCAAAGAGGCTAATTTAAGTGATTTGTGGAGGTATCTGTAGCACCATGTGTCAACACATGGTGCTAAAATAAGTTTCAAAGCAATTAGTTTAATCACTTTGTGAAATTTTCTATACCACCGCGTGTTGGCATGTGGTGCTATATGAATATTCAAAGGGAGATGCTTAGAGCACCATGTGTCAGCACATGATATTTTAGGAATCTTCAAAGGGGCTTTAAGTCTTTTGCAAAGTTGCTTGTAGCACCATGTGTCAGCATGTGGTGCCATAGGAAGCTTCATAAGGTCTAATTTAAGCACTTTATGGAGCTGCATGTAGCACCATGTGTCATCATGTGGTGCTATAGGACACTTCAAAGGGACTAATTTAAGCGCTTTGTAGAGTTGCCTATAGCACAAAATGTCGGCACTTAGTGCTATAGGAAGCTTCAAAGGGGCTCATTTAAGCAATTTGTGGAGATTCTTGTAGCATCACATGTTTTCAAATGGTGCTATAGCACCACATGTCGTCACATGGTGATGTAGAAATCTTGAGAGGGACTAATTTGTGAAAGTGTGATGCTTACATGCACGGTGCATAAAGGGGAAGAGGAGAGATGACATGGAGAGTGGATGGGTGATCTCTCAAAAGTGAAGTGAGAGTACTCCTTATTGCTTGTATATGTTCAATCAATAAGGTGAAACAATGGGCATCCAGATCTAGTGTTCGGCTCGGGATAATGGCTCGTGTGGTAAGGCACCTGCCTTTACCCTACCATAATAAAGCCCCTGCAAAGCTTCATATAGCTCCATGTGCCGTCACATGGTACTACAAGCATCTCTGAAAAGGGTATAAATTTCTCTTCCAAGATATTTGGCCCTTTTGGACTAGAGAAGAATTGGGCAAAACAAACTCCTATGTAGTTCCATGTATCACCAATGACAACACCTGGTGGCAAGGGCTTAATTCTCCCTTTGCAAGGGCTTGATATTGGTTCTTAGACACTTGGGTCATTGTGGACAAGACAAAAATAAGGGGAAAGAAGAAAAAACCATTTCACCCATCACAATATAGAGTGCAACACATAGCACAAATTGGGTCCTAACCATTTAGAAAGTTGCTCGGGTTTTAGGTCGCTCGAAAAATCTTGCTTGGGCTACGGTAAGACTCCACAAACATCACTATCACAAGTTGCAATATGCATGTAGCACAAAATGACCCATCCTTTGGAAACTTAGCATGCTGCATTTTACGCAAAATACATCCTTCACAAACATGTTTGGCAGGTGCTTCAAGAGACGGCAAAGAAGCAACCATGTCAGATTTTTGCAAACGCAGCAAACTTGCAAAATTCAGATGCCCAAAACGTGCATGCCACAGTTTTGCATCTGAAACAATCCTTGAATCTGCAACTGCATTTGCAAAATTTTGTCCACACTTGTCGTACAAAGTGAGCTTATACAGCCCACGACACAAAAGGCCAGATGCAACAATTTCATCACCAAAACTGAGATCATGAATTGTACATCTATCATCCACAAATTTGACTACAAGTCCAAGCCTAGCAAGTGCAAATATAGACAAAAGATTCTTCTTGATCCCAAGTACATAAAGTGCATTAACAAGTGTGAAAGAACTGCCATTTGTAGCAGTAAGCACAATCTTTCCAACTCCTTGAACATGATAAGAGGCATTGTTGGCACAAGTCACCGTATTCCCATGAGGGATAGACTCAATAGAGGTAAACAAATCACGATGTGAGGTAATGTGCTTTGTAGCACCACTTTCAAAATACCACACATGTGAATCTGCAGCAATTGACATACATGTATCATGGACAATAGGATCAAAAGTGCACTCTACACTAATTGCCCATTTTGCATCAACATCAGCATCACAATCTCCTTTGACAGAAGACTCTACAGTCGCCGCACTTGTATTGGACTCTGTAGTGGATCCAGCCTCTTTCTTCTTAGCCTCTTTTGCCTTCAATTTCGGACACTGTTTGATCAAGTGATCATTAGCTTTACAATAATGGCAACACATCTTCTTTTTATCCTTATCACAAGAATTCCCAGACGAAGTGCTGCCAACAGAAGCATTAGGAACATAAGATTTTCCACTCGCACAACAAAACCATAAGAAGTGGTTACATTGATGTTCCCACGTTTTCTTTGAGCTGCAATAAAAGCCTATTCAATTGCACGCTGCCTAGTCCTGTTTTTTTTGAAAAGTGATTCTTGCAACAGCAATGTGCATAATGCATCAAACTTGACAACTTCAGAATTTCCTTGGGTCATAAGTCTTCAAGTACTAGTAAAAGTCTGGTAAGAATCTGGCAAAGCATCAAGAACAATCTGCACAAGTGAACTGTTAGACGTGACTTATCCTGCAGATATTAGTTGCTCATTAACATCCTTGACACCAGCAAGGAAAGTGTCCATTTCATCTTCCTCGTGCATAATCTTCGATTCCAGCTCTTTACGCAACAATGCAATTTTAGCCTCATTGCGGCTTGCATAAAGACCAGCCAGAATATCCCAAGCCTGTTTTGTAGATTTTGCTAAATGAATGTGAGGATCGAGTAATGGTGCACTTCACAGACAGTGCAATCAAACATGAGCGTGCACATCCTTTACATCCCAACGAGCTTGTTCTACCGTAGGAAAAACAACTCTAACAGCAGCAATCCTTGCAGCAAGACCTGCAACATCCTCAACATCGCTTACATCCTCAGAACCATGACGTACATCAATGCCCTACACAATATTCCAGACACCCTTTGACACAAGAACATGTTGCATCACGTAAGCCCACATAGGGTAATTGTCCCCATCCAATCTGTCCTCAACAACAAACATCTTGAACACATCTATGTTGTTGTCAGCCATGGTAAATGCTGCACGTGATGTGAAAACTGCCCGAAAAGAGGATAAATGAAGCGGGAACAACACGTGCTATATAGCACAAAATGTAGAAGATTGTAAGGGACCTGCTATGCAAAAAGTGACACTGATAGAAATTTTGCACAAAATGACGAAATAGCCTATGCAGTACTGCATGTAGTGGAAACGGAGGCCGAAATGAGCCCGAATCAGAAATATGAGCAAACTAAGCTCTATGAGGTAATCCAAAAATTTTGTCGACCTGCGAAGGCTCGCCAACGCTCACTGAAATCCAAGAAAGTGAGCAGGCGTGTGTTGGAGCTGCTGGCGACTAGTGTCTCCCTTTTCCCTTTGAGAGAGAGGACTTGATAAATGCAAAAACAATTAATTAAATCTACTTAATTATCATTGGACCCCTTGGGAGGCCGACCAATAGGCTTTGGACACTCCTTGAGGGTAACCTAGCTAGGGGCTTGACATGTATCCTACTTGCCTCTTGAGCAAGGGGTGCCCTTTGGGAGAGAGAATGGTCAAGCAACCACCTCCCCTACTAGCATGGCTCGCCCCCTCCTTGTAAGGATATGTATTGACTTTTTGTGATACCTCAAGCCCCTCAACCTTGGGCCCAATTCTCACCACAAGCTCGGCCCTTAAGCCCCTTAAGCTTGGGATGGGTTCCCACCTCAAGTACAACCCTAACATCTCAAGCATGACAAGCACCTTAAGCATCTCAATCATCAAGCACTTCAAGCATCTCAAGCATCTCAGTCATCAGGCACGGCAAACACCTCAAGCTTGGGCCGGGTTCCCACCTCAAGCACAACCCTAGCTCACCTAAGGTCAAAGGACTTTTAAGACTAACCTTTGGAGGTCTTCAATGAAGCTAACCCTAAGGTCTTTAAGTTCCATTGGTTAGCCTTGCTCTTTGACATATTATCTCTCATTTGGGCCCCTTTACCATTGGCTTCGTGTTGAGATAGATCTGTAAGTACATGTCTATATCCTAACCGTGTTCCCATTTATTCTCCCACATTAAATGATCAATTTAATATGAGAAAATCATTTGGGTTGGTTAGATATTAGATTTTATGAGAGGGGCTCGAAGGAAACCTTTGTTATTCACAGATTGGATGTGTGTCGACAAAGTCTCTTTGCCACATCAATACAATTTGGCATTGTGGCATCAATGTGGTGCCCTTTCATGGAAGAACACATATCAATCACGATTGTAGAACATACATGGTATCAAGGACATACATTGAGGATGAGCCTTCATGAAAAACGATTGCAGGGCATGGTGTTGAATGAGACCATCATACATGTGGTGCATGAACATTGGAGCAATCGATTGTCATGCTGGGGTTGCAGATTTTTTCGGCCTGTTGGCAACTTGTCGTATGCAGTTAAGTGTGGTGAACACGAGAAGAGGACCCATTTGGTGAAACCCACAAGGGTGTGGTGGGCCTCTAGGACTTTTTCAAACACATGTGCACAACATAGGGTGTGTTGACCTGCAATGATGCATGACTTCATTGCCTCTATCCTTTCAATTCATTTTAGGTGGAGGCAAATTTATCATTAACAACCAAGGCATAAAATTCATTGGTTGGTGAAATTTCACTGCCACACTTTCCATGCTTCACACTAAAAAACAAGCAACAATCCAACCAATGTCTGTGTGTGTGTGTGTGTGTATTGGGAAGAGGGGGGAGGGCTTGCCTATCCTTTTGTCGGTAGGCAAAGTTTTGTTGCGCTTTTTGACCAATGAGAGTCTACCATCGTGGATTTAGAGGGCTCCCCCACATGCCCTTGAAAGGGACCATTGGAGGGCCCTTAAACTGTTGCGTGTGAGCCCCATACGCAACCGTGATGACTCTTACATTCTACGATAACCGATTGTAACTATCTTTTCGCGAGGGGGTGTTTCAACCACCCGAAACGCCTTTTGAACAGGCTGTTGACCGTTTCTTCAGCTAACCCTTCCATCGTTTACCGGCTGCTGTCAATTTGCATGATGAAGGGCCCTACAAAGCTGCAGTCCGTTAAAGGGAGTATGGGGGAGGGCTCTTACGGCCCTGCCCATACTCCTTCTGAGCCCAGCTCACGACAAGTTAGACATAGTCACATAGCATAACTTTTTCCGAAGAAAGGAAAATGAAAGTTATCCAAAGGCTATAAAACGTAAAGGGGCGCCCACAAGAGAACTTCCGGTGTCTTCTATTATCCGCAAAAACTGATAAAAGAAGAATGCAAGACAAGCGTTTCTTGATGATGGATCGAGCAGGAGAGATCAGGAAGCGATGCGGGTGTATGTGTGCGCGATGTGGGCGCCAATGAAAAACACACACATTTTCGACACACAGAAATAGAGAGAGAGAGAGAGAGAGAGAGAGAGAGAGAGAGAGAGATGTGCTGCTCTAGCTAGACTTTGTCATCCCGATCTCTTGCCCTAATATGTTGATCGAAGAGTTGGACGACGAGGCTGTCGTATGCGGACAAACTTTGAACAAAACAGATTCGCACTTGGAAGGCGACACAGATCTTTACCCTAATAAGCTGATTGAACAGGCGGGCCTCGTCCGCCATGACCTGTTTATGAATCCGTGTTCAAGCCTTTGCCCTAGCACGGTGAATGAAAAAAGAGAGAGAAATCCTGTCAACTCTCAGCATCTTGCCGTCAAACTGTTTGTTGGTGCTGGTGCCCGCCTTCTCTTCTATCCCACTCTTTTCTACAACGTTGTACGCAACAAATTCGAGGCAGATTTCCGATGGTGGGATGAAATTGAACCTGTAAGTTTTCAAATTCTCTCTTTTGTTTTCATTGTTGAAGTTGTGGAATAAGACAGAGAGTCTTGTAGGGTTTTCAGAGTTTGCTTACTCCCACCCAACTTCTTGTTCCATGAAATTTTGCATCTTCTCTGTTCGTTAAGGTTAGGAAAAAGTTCATCTTCTGAGTTGTAGGAAGAGAATCCTTACAACGGGACTCTCTGCCGAAACTGCTGTTTGGATGCTAGCACACTGATATGGAAGAGTTAGGTCTAACAAACATTTTAAATAAGAAGTTTTCAATTTCAAACACACTATGGGCTCTACATAGGTGGGGCAGATATCTCTTTCAATTGATAGGCAGAGACTTGGAATATAAGGCAGGAATTGCATTTGTTCATGACCTTCATGGCACATTTTCAAGTAACCAGCTTGTGCCTTTGTGATAAGACATTGCACAACAAAATCTTAAACCTAACTGAACAATGCTCCAACAATTTAAATATCTACTACAGAAAAAGGAGAAGAAGAAGAGAATTTTTAATGTTGTTGGAACAATCCCAAAAGAAGGCTTGGACTCAAGACCTGTTGTGTAGGGAATGGAGAAGGTGTTGTGTAACAAGCTTGGACACTCCTAGCTAGAGATCTTTAACACCACATGTGAAAAAATTGTAATAATTTAACTTGTAAAGTGCGCGGAAAGAGCATGGGTGGTATGCGTGCAGATTGAGGGGTAAAGCGTGTGCAGGAGAGTGCACGAGTAGCAGAAGCAGAGAGGGAGAGAGGAGCTTGTAATTTTTAAGTGTGATCCTCAAAAAAGGTTTTTAGGGTTCACATAAAGTTTTATTACTTATGCTTTAAAAATGTCCAATTCATACTAGGCAAACATAAATAATACATGTGTGCATTGTAAACTATATTTGACCCAACAACCTCCTGCTTAAATGTCTGGAATGAGCCTTAGATCATCCTCCAAGATCCGTTTGATGAAATGATTCCGAACATCAATATGCCTGTACTCCGGGCCTATAAAAGTAGCAAGGGCGTCCCCATTCATCCCAGTTGTGCCAGTGCTAGGAAGAGGAGACTTTGCCGCGACGGAATCGCAAGTGCTCGCGACAAGTTTGCTTTATTGAGGTTGTTTTCCGTGCGAGGAGCAACAGGTGATGGTTGTGTATAAGATCTACGATGCTTTGCTATTGTGTTTGTGTTTTTGCAGGTAGTCCATCTTGGAGAAGGAGCAAGGAGGCTTCGGCCTAGGGGATCCTGTAAACGGAATTTAGGACGGTTTGCAGAGCTTCTATGTAACAAGACGGCACCACGTGCCAACGGAAAAGAACAAATTGATTAGACTTTAGACGCTTCAAAACAACTGAACTGAGAGAGGGACATGTCCTTCACACAAGACATGGAGTGGTGCAGTTCCACCCCTAGAGTGCACTGGCTCCAAACTGTGGCATCGAAGCTGTAGCCTTGGAAAAGCAGTATATGAAAAGCATCAAACTCGACTACCCAAAAGCTGCAAGCAGCTGAAAGCGCGGAAATCTGTACACATGTCATGTCATGAGCAGAAGCGTAAAACATGGAAGTCCGTACATGCTGTCACGTGGCACTGCCAGCGCAATTCGTGGGTGTCTGTACAGTTGCCATGTCATCATGTGTTACGCATGATTATTGTGTGTGTGCTAGTCTTGCTTTATTCGAATGTCTTGTGTCACTAGGGCCCCATCGAACGGGGTCCCATAAGTAGGCGGGAACTGGTCTTTTAAAATTAGGCCACTCGGCAAGATTTGTAAGTTGGTCAAACTTCTTGTGCGTTTGCTTCTTCTTCTCTTAAGGGTTTAAGCCCCTTGGCCGAGATTTGCAAGTCCTCTCAGGTCTTCTGCGGCTTGACACGTCAGCAGTTTGTGACATCTCCCCTTCTTGAAATCGTCCATCATTACCGTATATGTGCAAAACAACTCAAGTTAGCTCAAAAATTTTTGAGGGTCATTGTGAGGGACAATCAGTTTTCTCATTCCAAACTGGAGCTCTTGATATTCCGGTGTAGCAAATTAGCCATCACACCCAAACCACGCTGATCTGAACGGGTGATGCACTAAAATTACATACCAAGACAATCTCACCCGATTAGGAATATTCAGTGGTTGGCACATAACAATGCAACACAAATGCTCACATATGCATGTTACAAGACATAGAAACATAAGAGTCGTCGATGAACACTCTCCCCACAAATCTCGGTCCAGGCCATGAGCTCCTCAACGACTCCCTCATCACTCCCCCCGCAAATAACCTAAAAAGGTCCAGGCTATGAGATATAGAGGTCCTTTACAACAAACTCCCCAGACCGCAGCTTGCGTCGCTTGGAGGTTCTGAGAGTAACCACTAATCATACTCCATCATTACCGTATATGTGCAAAACAACTCAAGTTGGCTCAAAAATTTCCGAGGGTCATTGTGAGGGACAATCAGTTTTCTCATTCCAAATTGGAGCTCTTGATATTCCCGGTGTAGCAAATTAGCCATCACACCCAGACCATGCTGATCTGAACGTGTTTCTCGATCTTAGGGTCCTTGGGTACTTGGGTACTTGGGTACTTTGGATACTTGGGGTTCTCGGTACTGCTTGCAATCTGCATTGAAGAAGGCTTTTCTCTTACCCAAGCTCAACTCCTCCTTGCAAGTGCACCCCTTAGCGGCCTCGCGCTCACCAAAGTTGCTTTTTCCCACCTGGCCTGCCGCAATGTGCAAGGTCCGCTCTCAATTAGTGGAAAGAGGAACAAGGGGAGGCTAGGCAAGCCCTTCTTTTCTGGGCTACTTGTCACTCTTCAAAAACACAGATTAGAGAGATCGACATGCCCAAGTGGTCTTGGGTTATGTACAATCACAAACAAGCAAAGAGTTATTTTTTTGTGGTTCTTTTATGGCCTAATGGCCTTAAGACAAAGCAATGAATACGGGAGCGATTGCGATGCACGATGGACTAAGGGTGGGAGTCGCTAGTAAGCTCGGGGCAGGGACACAAAGATTCTTTGACAAAATAAATCTGAGAGGTTTTCTTTTCTTGAGTGGTGATACTGAACACTGCCAAAGAGTTTTGATACCAATGTAATGTGTAGCGGAAGTGATTTATGGTGAATGCTTAGGATGAGTGCTCATTGCATACTCAAGGTTCCTTTTATTGAATGAGAGAGTTTCTTTTACTTCATGAGAGATATGCAAAGACTAGAGAGAAAAGAGAATGATACTGTGAATGAAGGTTTTTTGATTGAGAGAGAGAGAGAGAGAGAGAGAGAGAGAGAGGACTAACACTAGATGGGGTCCCAAACCCCCCTCCAAGGGGCCCCCTCTATCGCTAGAGAGGTATTTGCTTTAGATTGCACAAATGTTGATACAATGGTCCTAGATGTTGAGATGCTGATGGGATCTTGTGGTAGATACTTGGATCTGTGAGGCTAAGGGTTGGACACTGAAAACGCTACGGCTGATCTGACTTGGAACTGTGATCTGACGATGAGGCTGGGCTGAAATTTGAAAAACGCTGGGCTGGTTTTGGTGCGAATGCTGGCAATGGGCTGATGGCTGAAAACGTTGAAGATCCCTGTGCTGCAAGTACTTGTATTGCGGGTTCTGGATGTTTGAGAGGTGGCCCCTAGGGCCTCTTATATAGGTGCAAAAGTATGGGTCGAGCAGTGTCAAATTGAGCCCCATGACTTTATAAAATGATGCTAAAATGTCACTATTAATAAGTTGATGAACCACTAATAAGAGGTGCTTTGTATGCAGTTATTACCTAGGCTTGGTACTAATGGTGCTGTATGGGAACACTCCCTAGTGCCTACACCTAGCAGACTGTAAGGTGCAACGGAAGGAATGTTGAACTTTGCTCAAGATGAGTGCTCCAAACTGTGCTCAAGGTTCCTTTTACTTATGGAAGGGAGAGCCTTCCGTTCTTTGATGTCATGTGACACATCCAACCCTATGTGTCCGTGGACAAGCTACAGCACGACAAGGGTTCAGTCAGTCCAGTCAGTCTAGATTAGAAGTGATCTGGCACTTTTGCGAATCTATTCGTAGACCGTGCATGCCCAGTCATTTAGTGTAGATGCATATCCTCTGGTTGCACTCAGCATGATCATAAGCATTTTCCATCAGAACCCATCAGAATCCTTCAGGGGAATTTTCCAGTGCATTTAGCCTATTTTCCCTATTTTTGACATTTTTCACTTATTATTTTTAAGTGACTTTTGTTGGAAAGTAGGCAGGGCAAATTGAGTAAGTTTGTATATAAGCAAACGTAGATTAGCACTATTTGGCAGAAGAGGCAGCAGGGAGCTCCACGCTCAACAGGCACCTTCTCAGCAGAAATCCCCCCCCCCCCCCCCCCCAGGAGACCTAGCGTTTTTGGAGCAGAAGCCAAGACCTAGCGTTTTCATCACCAGATCAGCCAGATTTGCTTTTGCAGATTCCGGCGACAGCAGAAACTCAGATCAGCCTAGCGTTTTGCATATTGCAGAACAACTGGCGATAGCAACAGAATTTCAGCCCTAGCGTTTTTGGTTTGCAGATCAGCCCCGGCGTTTTGCAGCTTTACTGCGACGGAACAGCCAGGAACACCAGCGTTTTCAGTTTTCAGCCTTTAGACACCGCATATCAAGTCCCGAACCTCGCAGACCTCACCTTCTTGCAACAATTTCTTGCCGCACGGTCAGTTTCCGCAAGGTTTACAGTTTCAGCCCGGAAAACGCAGATTTCAGCATCTGCGTTTTCAGCGCGTCGTCTTCGCATCGTCGCCATCGACATCGTCACCGACATAGAGTCAGAATTCAGCAGATAAAGATTTGCAGATTTCAGCCCATAGCGTTTTTAGACAACAGATAAAAGATTGCAGATTTCAGCCCTTAGATCGGTCTCGCCGTCACCGTCGTCGTCATTGATCTAGCTTAGACTTGCATCAGTCACATGCATCCCCATTGTACCAGTTTGTGCAATCATAAGTAGACCACTCTCGCCGACGAGAGTGGGGCCTTTGGAGGAGGGTTTTACGTCTCTGGTGTTGTATTCTCTTCTCTATTTCTCAGTCTCATACACTTGCACGCACAGTGTCCACTCACTTTGTTGTGATCATAGCATCCTCTCATTAAGAATGGAAGGCTCTCCCTTCCATAAGAACAAAAAGGAACCTTGAGCACAGTTCGGAGCATTCATCTTGAGCAAAGCGCAAACATTCATTCCGCTGCACCTAACATTTAATGAGAGAATGCAATGGACACAAACAAAGTTAATGGACACTGTGAATGGAAGTGCATGAGACTGAGAGATAGAGAGAGAAGAGAATACGACACCAGAATGTCGTCAAACCCTTCTCCGAAAGCCCCACTCTCTATGGCGAGAGCGGTCTACTTATGATTGCACAAATCTCTACAATGCTTGGACTTGCTGACGAGGTCGACGACGACGAGACGGGCTGAAATCTGAGAATGCTAAGGGCTGAAATCTGCAAATCTTTATCAGCTGAATTCTGACTCTGTCGATGACGACGTGCTGAAATCTGCGTTTTCCGGGCTGAATCTGCAAACTTTGCTGGATCTGACCGTGCGGCGAGGATCTGCTGCAAGAAGGTGAGATTTGCGAGGATCGGGACTTGTTCTGCGATGCCTAACTGCTGAAAACTGAAAATGCTAGTGCTTGTGTTGGTTCCATCGCGGTAGATCTGCAAAACGCTGAAATGCCTGGCAGATGCAAAAACGCTAGGGCTGAAAATCTGACTTGCGGTGCAAATCTGCTAACGCTAGGGTTGATCTGCTGTCACTGTGCAAATCTGCTAACACTAGGAGTCTTCTGCTTCTTGCTGTCGCCAAGTTGTTGCCAATGCAAAAACGCTGGCTGATCTGGTCCAAAAACGCGAGCCTTCTGCTGTGATGCAAAACGCTAGGCCTCGTGGGGGTTCTGCTGAGATGTTGCCTGCTGAGCGTGTGCTCTTGCTGCCTCTTCTGCCAGAAAGTGCTAGCGCTAGGTTTGCTTATATACAAACTTAGCAAAATTGCCGTACCTACTTTTCAACAAAAGTCACTTAAAAATAATAAGTGAAAAATGTCAAAAATAGGGAAAATAGGTCTATGCTCTTTAAAAATGCTACTGATGGGACCTGACTGGAATCTGATGGTCATGCTGTGTGCAACCAGAGGATATGCATCTAATCTAAGTGTCTGGACATGCACGGTCTGCGAACAGACTCACAAAAGTGCCAGATCACTTCCTATTCTAGATTGACTTGACTGAACTGAACCCTGGTCATGCTGCAGCTTGTCCACAGACACATAGGGTTGGATGTGTCACGTGAGATCCCCTCCTTTTCAAAGTGAGGTACTGGTACTGAACTGAATGGCGTCGAGGGAGATCGCCAATAGCATCCGGAATCTTGGAAAGCACTCTTCGCGGGCCCACTCTGATGTGTGGGTCGTGCGATACTTGAACTTCATAAAGGTCTGCAATGCCTTCTTCTTTGGGCCGCGCCAAAAGCGACACAAAGTCTTCTGAATCTCCTTCAATGCTTCATCTTCGTCTATGGACGTAGGTCCATATTCTTCAAGAATCTCCGAGGTTGAAAATTCTTGAAACCACTTCCAACACAAAAACATGAACATATCTATTCCATGTAAAGTGATTGGAAAAAATCTTGTCTTCCTCAAAGACTATGCATGCAATGTAGATGAACAAAGAGACGGAGTGCCAAACCGTTCACCACACACACGCAAAAAATTAATCGAATCTTGTCGTGCTGATCTAAATCAATCCATTGTGGCAAAACACAATGGAAATGACCATGCTTGGTGCTCATACTTTCTTGTGCTCTTTCTACGACTGTATCGCGCCAAGGAAGAGACATGGAATGTGAATTCCTTGAATGCAAACATTTCATCTTTCCATGAGTAATCCACTTACATCCGTGCTCATTCATGAGTGAATCGTGCTCAACGTACAATATGTCATGCCCAGGAAAAGGGATCACATAAAGACGCTGACTAAAATACAGGAAACGATCACGAATGAAACACTTGTACAAGGCGAGCTGACTAATCATTCGAACACATAGTACTTCCTGGAAGGGTTCTTTGGGCCTAGGCTCGAGAGCCAAGATCGGTGCTTCCTGTTTGATTGAAACTGCCTGGGGGTTTGCTGTGGACCTCGACTCGAAAGCCAAGATCGATTCTTCGTGATCGATCGAATCTGCAACGAGGTTAGCTTCGCTAGAAAAAGCATCAACTAAACCATCATCCTGGTGAACAATCACGTCTTGATCATACAAATCATCATGCTTGTGAGAAATCAAATCGTGGTCATTATGCAAATCATCATGCTTGTCCGTGTCATCCAAATCATCATGCTCATCTTTATCATTATCAACCAAATCATGTGTGTCGTGCTTTGGAGAAGAAGAGACTGAGAGAGTCTCCTTTTCTTGATTCTGTGCAAACTGCGCCTGCACAATAGAAAAAAGTCGCAAGAACTCTTTCATGTGTTGGTCGCTCTTCTCTTTTCTTGCTTTGTTCTCGCGATCAAATTCTGCTTCTCTTGCTCTGTCTTCGAAGCGTGCTTGCTCGTACTTATGCTCGATGGATGCCAATCTTTCTTCGTGTTCACGTGCTATGGCTGCCATTCATTCTTCGTATTTACGTTCTATGGCCGCCATTTCTGCGTCGCTTTCTAGCTTACTGTCCATCATCATCTTGTCGAAAGCCTCCATAGGAGTGAGTACAATCCTTGGCGTAGATGGGGAAGGGGGAGGGTCGGAAAAACCTCCTGGTGGGGAAAATTCTTCTTCGCATCTCTCATGCTCATCATCTCCATGCTCATCATCTCCAAGCGAAATATCCATTTCGCTTCGAGTGATGACCATCCACTGAAGTTTTGGGTTCTTGTGGGTTCTTGTGGTCTTGGGTTCTTAAGTTCACAAGGAACTTGGGTTCTTGGGGGTCTTGGTTCTTGGGGTTCTTGAGGGTCTTGAGGTTCTTGAGTTCTTGCGGTTCTTGAGGTTCTTCTTTCGCTTGCAATCTGTGTTAGAGAAGGATCTTCTCTTCACCCCAGTTTTGCTCTTTTCCGCGGGCGCATCCCTTAGCGGCCTTGGGCTCACACCAAAAGGTGAGATCTGCGAGGATCGGGACTTGTTCTGCGATGTCTTAAGTGCTGAAAACTGAAAACGTTGGTGCTTGTGTTGGTTCCGTCGCGGTAGATCTGCAAAACGCTGAAATGCCTGGCAGATGCAAAAATGCTAGGGCTGAAAATCTGACTTGCGGTGGAAATCTACTAATGCTAGGGCTGATCTGCTGTCGTTGTGCAAATCTGCTAACGCTAGGAGTCTTCTGCTTCTTGCTGTCGCCAAGTTGTTGCCAATGCAAAAACGTTGGCTGATCTGGTCCAAAAACGCTAGCCTTCTGCTGTGATGCAAAAACGCTAGGCCTCTTGGGGGTTCTGCTAAGATGTTACCTGTTGAGCTTGTGCTCCTGCTGCCTCTTCTGCCAGAAAGTGGTAGTGCTAGGTTTGCTTATATATTAACTTAGCAAAATTGCCGTACCTACTTTTCAACGAAAGTCACTTAAAAATAATAAGTGAAAAATGTCAAAAATAGGGAAAATAGGTCTATGCACTTAAAAAATGCTGCTGATGGAACCTGACTGGAATCTGATGGTCATGCTGTGTGCAACCAGAGGATATACATCTAATCTAAGTGTCTTGACATGCACGGTCTGTGAACAGACTCACTAAAGTGCCATATCACTTCCTATTCTAGACTGACTTGAGTGAACTAAACCCTGGTCATGCTATAGCTTGTCCACGGACACAGGATTGGATGTGTCACGTGACACAGACACTGGTTGTGCTCACGTGCAATCAGAGGGTATGCAGCTACATTAAAGTGCCTGGACATGCACGTCCTGTGTACAAGCTCACAAGGGTGCCGAGACACTTCCTAGGCTGTCCTAAACCCTAGAAATAGGAGTTTCAGATTGTCCACTAACAAAGACGGTAAGTGGCAGAAGTCCACCCCAAGAGAGCACTAGCCCCAAACCCTGGCGCTCCTTTCGGTATTTCTTTATATTGCTTGAACTCAGTACAAGGCTGGAACCCCTCTGCTCTGCACACCCACGTGAGAAAATTGTCAGAGAGTGGGCCCTAGGCACGTATTTAAGGCCCTTGGCCTTGGAAAAGAAGTACATGAAAAGCATCTGGACTTCCACAAGTTGGCAATAGCTGAAAATGCGAAATTATGTACACTTGTCACGTCATCAGTAGCAGCGTAAAACGCGGAAGTGTGTATAGTTGCACATGGCACTGTCAGCGCAATTCGCGAGTATCCGTACAGCCACCACGTCATCATGTGTCACGCATGATTATTGTGTGTGTGCTGCTCCTGTTTTACTTAAATGCCTCGTGTCACTAGGGCCCCATTGGACGGGGTCCCATAAGTTGGTGAGAAGTGGTCTTTTAAAATTAGGCCACTCGGCAAGACTTGTAAGTTGGTAAAACTTCTTCTGCTTCTTCTTCTCTTAGGGTTTAGGGCCTAGGCCCCTCGACTGGGATCTGCAAGTCGGCTGAGGTCTTCAATGGCTTGATACATCAGCAATTTGTGACAACATTTGTAATCTTTTATAAATTTCGATTCATTGGTTTCGTATGCAAAGGCTGATGACAGTCTCCTAGGTGCGCAATTTTCTGTGGAGTGGTTTAGAGGGATCTAGCGACACACGGCCACCTTGTTCATTGGGACATAGTTATGTTGCCTAGAGAGGAGGGAGGGTTTGGGATATGGTATAGGTGTCTGGTTGTGACCAAGGAATGCCGAATGAGAATCATATTTGTGCAGTTGTATGTTAGGATATGACTTTTAGTGAGAATGAAGGAGTTCAAAATGATGGCATACAGTTAATTGAAATTAGACCTAGTCAACCAAGGAACCAGATCTGGTCAACGATAAAATCAGGCTTTCAACAATATGAACCTCAACATTTCATCAGTAACTGTCACAAATTGATGACGTGGCATGACCGGTACATGCAGATGACGTGGCAAGCTGTACGGCAGGACATGTAGTTGACATGGCAAGCGGTACGACAGACAATACAGACGCTTGGAATTCGTGTTGACATGCCACGTGGACAAGTCGTACGGATTTTCGCTTTTCGCGTCGACATGCTGACATGGCATATTGTATGGAATTTCGAAACTTACGTTGGCTGTTTTTGGCAGATTTTAGAGCTAGTTGCTTTTGGGACTCATTGTTTTTGAGTTTCATTGCTTTTTGGGGCTTTGCTTTTGGCATCCCTTTGTAAGAATAAGAGAAGCCCAAGGGCCTCACTTCTCAGAGCATCTGGGCGCAGAGTCTGGTAGCTGAGGACTTGCGGGAGTTGTACTTTGCTCAAAGAAATTAATATAAAAAGAAATACCGAAAGGGGCGTCAATCTTTTGGGCCAATCTCTCTCGGCACGGAACTGCGCCGAGCCATGTCGACTCAAATTCAATTGTGATTTGCCAGTTTTAAGTGAATCTCTCTCGTGTCACAACATATTCTAGACTTGGGGTGCCCAAATTTGTTACAGTGGTATCAGAGCACGATCGATTTCTCTTCTACCGGGAAATCCGATCCTCCTTTTCGCGGCATATATGGATTCCGAAAGAATTAGAGGACCCCACCTCCCACCTTTGGATCTAGAGGCAATACGAAAAATTCGAGTGGATTAGCAGCGAACGGGTACAGGCCACCTCGGCCTACACAATATTAACTCATGGAGATGCAACATGAACAACAGGTTGATGAGTGTGCAAAGGAGATGTTCCAGTTTGCCAAGGATCCACAATATACAAATTTTTTGACCCGGCACCCGATGGATGAAGTGCATCCTCATTGCTAGAAAGCCATTGAGTCACCAATTAAACCGGCAATCAAGAAACCTCCTACTCCAAGGATCTTCACTGAAGAAGAACTCACCGTAACTCACTGAAGAAGCACAACAAGGGGACTGACTACACCCATTACTTGAGCCATCAATCCTTTTTGCAACTGCACGAAAACAAAAGAAGCATGTGCGTTTCGAAGGACTACCCAGTTCTTCTTCGTCTTCTTCTGACAGTTCTTCTAGCTCTTCCTCTTCCGACTGAAGCGAGGAGGACAGAAAAGGCAAGAAGCCCGAAGCAAGAATCAAAGTTTTGGAAAGAACAAGAAAAAGACAAAGAAGATCAGCTTCCGACCAGTTTCTAATAGTTCTACTGAGGAGTCATCCTATGACAGTTTGGACTCCGATGATCACATGTTTTATGCAAAGAAAGAAACACTTTTACAGAGCCAACCATTATGGTTTCCTCGAAGATAAGAACAAAAAGACTAAGGAATTTAAATAGGGTGGATAGTCAGTGAAATTTGAATCCTTTTCCGGATTCCGCGACGCTCCCAAGGCTTTGGCTTTCATTCTGCAGTTTGATATAGCATTCTCTGGAGGGCACTACTTAGAGCACTCCAAGATCAGGAGGGCATCATTGTTCTTGAAGGGAAATGCATGAACATGGTGGTTCGCTCTTCTTCTGAGGAGAGAAGCTCCGACCAAGTGATTGAAGTTCAAATGGCTCTTTTATTTCTTGTTGGTTGACCCAGGAGTATGAATGGGATGTGAGAACCACTTGGAACCATCTTCGGATGACCAAGGGTGACACTTTGGATGCTTAGTGTGAAAGATTCTGGGATTCTTTTCTACGGACCTCTTTGTTTAAGAAGGTCACTTTCAAAGAGCAGATTGAACGATTTTGCTGTGGACTCCCTAAAGAGATCCAAGATGACTGACTGCCTTGAGCAAAAGTCCGAGTCCATACAACAATTGATGGGGCATGCTAAGCAGGGATTCTCGATACGTCAAGGACCAGTTAGAACTCGACAAACGAC
This sequence comes from Adiantum capillus-veneris, assembly GCF_014529385.1. Classification (NCBI taxonomy): domain Eukaryota; kingdom Viridiplantae; phylum Streptophyta; class Polypodiopsida; order Polypodiales; family Pteridaceae; genus Adiantum; species Adiantum capillus-veneris. The sequence goes on along the minus strand of NC_140933.1, from coordinate 143,451,762 downwards.
AATAGAATGAAGAACTCCTCCCAGAAAAAGAAGGATGCATGACCCCGATTGACTGTGGAACAGAGAGCGGACTATCTCAAAGAGAGGAGGTGTTTTGGTTGCGGGGAACAAGGACACATCTCCGCTAAGTGCCTCAAAAAGAAACAACAAGAATAATCTGAAGAAAGGCCTGAGAGTTCTAGAGCGACAGAAGAACGTGGCAGAAAAGGCAAGATGAAAGTAGGATTGGTATCGGATTTCATGGGGATCGACCCGAGTCAGATGGACAAAAGTACGGAACTTTGTCGCACACGGGGCAAAGTAAAAAGATTAGGAAGCCCTCATTTTCTTTGATGGAGGAGCCAAGGCTAACTTCATTTCACCTGAATTGGCGGCTTGACTTAAAATTACGCCCGACAGGGGCCACTGACGGAGGTAGTTCTAGCGGCGCTCGGACGGGATGTTGCCATTACACCTGTCTGTCATTGGCAAACTTTGTTTGCATTGTCAGGGGTATGTAGGGCACGAGGACTTTTACATCATGCCTTTGGAAGGGTGTGATGTCCTCTTAGGAATCCCTTGGGACCACAAGAAGAACGCCGTGGTCGACTATCGGGCCAAGAAAGCGACTTTGACGAATGAGAAGGGCAGGAAAATTGTACTTAATGTAAAATTGAAGGGAAAGTCCTTCCCTGTCTATTGGCTTCGACCATTTCGAAATTAATGAAATCCAGTCTTTTTGTTTACTCGATCTACTTGAAAGAATTGAATGATGAACAACGAACCAACATGTCTGAATTGGATAAATAACGACAAGAATTTCTTCACACACATGTTGACTGTTTGTCAAAAGGCCTCCCAGGCGAGTTGCCCCCATCTCGTCCTGAGGACCACACCATTGATTTGATTCCTGGAACCACACCACCGAACCGGCCACCTTACTGTGTTAGGTGAGCCTAGAATGAAGAAATCATGAACTAAGTGAAAGACCTCCTTGAAAAGAAGTCTCATCTAGCCTAGCACATCACCTTACCGTTCTCCGGTTTTACTAGTACTAAAGAGACGGATCTTGGAGAATGTGCATTGATTATAGAGCTCTCAATAAAATCACCATCAAGAATAGATTCCCGATTCCAAGGATCGATGATATTCTTGACAGACTTTAGGGATCCTCTTGTTTCAGCTAGATTGATTTGAAAAGCGTATAACATCATATCAGAATCGCTTCGGGAGATGTCTACAAGACAGCCTTTCGGATAAGTTTTGGTTTATACGAATTTTTTGTGATGCCCTTTGGACTTACAAATGCTCTAGCTACTTTCAACTGAATGATGGATAGGATTTTCTGAGAGCATCGATCTTTTGTGGGCACTTTCTTTGATGGCATTATAGTTTTCTTCAAGAATGAAGCAGAGCACCGACACTATCTGCTACAGGTCTTTCAGGCATTGTGCGATTATAGATTGGTTATTTGTAACAAACTTGGACACCCCAAGTCAAGATTCTGCCGCGACACAACAGAGATTCACTTCAATTTTATTCACTTCAATTTTATTCACAGATTACAAGAGAGTCGACATGGCTCGGTGTAGTTCTGTGCCAAGAGGTATTGGTTCCAAAGACTGGCGCCCCTTTCGATATTTATTTTTATATTAATCTTTGAGCAAAGTACAACTGAGCCCACGGGTGCTCACTCTCAGACTTTGCGTCCAAATGTTCCGCAAAGTGAGCTCCTAAGGCCACTTATAAAGAGTTTACAAGGGATGCCAAAAGTAGAGCCCCAAAAGCTCCCATCTCAAAAGCAATAATCTCCAAATTTCAAAAGTCAACTGGTCCAAAAACTGGCACAAAAAGCTGTCAGCGTAATTTGCGGAAAATCCGTATGCTTTGTCAGTGCAAAAAGAGGAAATCCGTATGCTGCTGCCACGTCAGCACAGTCAACGCGTATCGCGGCAATCTGTACCGCCACTTCAACCTGTCAAGGCATTTTTTGGGCGTCCGTATTGGCTGCCACGTCAGCATGCGCGCTCACGCGTGTGTCTAGGTGGCTCTGCCACGTCACCAGTTTGTGACATACCCCCAATAATTATAATTGTCCTCGATTATACGTGCAAAACAAACAGAGGCCATAAATTGTCTTAGTAGACACTGACTGTTAGTACTGACGCACTAGACACGACACATCTAGCACTTTACAAAACGACAGTCACATCACTCGGCATCACATGACAACTCACAGAAAAAATCATTCCAAATTTTAGACCATGACTATCGGCTACGTATTTAGTAATCGCATTTAGATTTATTTTGGACCTCACTAATGCCTAATTAACTAATTCTTATTGCAATCGTCTATAGAGATTTATGAGACCGAAATGCTACAGTCATTTCGTCTTTCAGTTCTTGCACTCAAACAAGTCGATTGAGAGAGTACAAATCAATCATATTCATTTTTGGGAATTCCGTGTCATAAAGTCATACAACAGAATACTAGTCAGTCCATTAGTATCCTTGAAACCCAAAGGGTCAGTGACCTTATTCGAAAATCGGGGTAATGTGTTGACAAAGGAGCGGAGTAACTCCCCTCTTGTGCAAACTCGCTGCACTAGATTTACCCTCACTGAATTCGGGGTTCTTCAGAGTAGACTATGCTAAACCGAATGCTTCAAGGTAAAGTTCCAAAATCTAAGGAGTATCTGCTAGGTCCTCCTCCATCCACTTACATCCAATGCAGGATAGTTCTTGAATTTAACCAAGAACCGCCTAATCGCTTTACCTTTTATCTTTCTGTCCTTGGGTGCCAAAATCTGTTCTGGAACGAGTATCTCCTCGCTTTCCTCCACTTCGGGTTGCTCATCAGGCTCCCCATCAACTGGCACATCGCCTTTAAAAGGCTTCAATAGACTCATATGGAATGCATTGTGAATCTTCCAAGTATCGGGCAGCTTAAGTCTAAAGGAGACATCATTTATCTTTTCTTTTATCTGGAAAGGGCCATAATACTTCATGCTAAGCTTTGGGAAAAGCCGCTCCTTCCTTTTCGTTTTCTTAGGCGTGCCTTCTCAAAACGTAAGAGCACCCAATCGTCTTCCTTTAATTTCAAATTGCGACGATGTCAATTTACTGCCTTCTTATGTTGTTCTTGAGATTTCACTAAAGTCTCCCGGACCTTGGCAAAAGCAATGTCCAAGTCCCTTGTCTACTGGCCGGCTTCAAAAATCTTATCCTTAGTGCTAAGGAAGGGTGGAACCTTCGGAGCACCTTCAATGATCTCAAATTGCGCCTTCCCCATCGAAGAGTGAATCGTGTTATTATAGGCAAATTCCACCAAGGGCAATTTTTTTTCCCATTGATTCTTCTGATCAGAAATGTAAGACTTCATTAAATCCAGAACAATTGAATTTGCAATCTCAGATTGCCCATCTATCAGCAGGTGGAATGATGACGAGAACTGCAACTGTGTGCCAATGCTCTCCCAAATAGCCCTCCAAAACAAACTCGTGAATCATGGATCTTTGTCGGAAACTATTGTCTCAAGCATGCCATGTAGTCGGAAAATCTGTGCAATGAACAATCTCGCGGCTTGATTGTTTTCTTCATTGGAATGAAGTGAGCTTGCTTGCTAAATCTATCGATGACAGTCTAAATGCCATCATGCCCACTTTGTGTCTTCGGGAGATCAAAAATGAAATCCATTGCAATACTTTCCCAGGGGCAGGTGGGAATGGGTAAAGGTTGTAATCCCTATGCCTTATGCCTGTCAAACTTGACCTTCTGGCATACTAAACAATTGCGAACAAAGTGGTCCACATCTTTCTTGAGTCTCGGCCAAAAGAAGTAATGCTCCACACCTTTCAAGGTGGTGTCAATGCCGCGGTGACCCGTAAAAGGTGGACAATGGCACTCAATCAAAACCTTTGCTCTCAATGGCTGTGTGACGCACAGCATGTTTTCTTCATCAAGTAGCCATCCCCTATGGAATATCCCGCTACTATCTCCCCATTCTGTATTCGAGTGAATACATCGGAAAAATCCGGATCTGTGGCGTACTGAACAACCATGTTCTCGAAGCTTCTATGATGCATTGCGGAAATAGCCAAGACTAGGGGCTTCCGAGACAATGCATCTGTTACCAAGTTTTCTGTCCATGAACATGGACAATCTAGAAGTGAAACTGTGACAAGATGTTAGAGAGCTCCCCCATAGGTCCGCTAGAGGCACGTGTGGAGGGCCCTCGAAAAATGTTGAAACAGTGCCATACATTGTTGCGCTCAAAGATCACCCCTTCCGAAATTACCTGCGGCAGCTTCGACAGGGGGTACTTCACTACCTCCTACGATGAAGATCCTCCTCTTGACAGCGAATCGCTGGTTTGCTGCACGTGATGACCTGCCTCGTTTCACGCTGCTCCTCCCAACTCACCTGGATCGTCTGGGAAACATGCTTACGGGCAGCTTTATGGGGCTCTGATTCTTCCTTCGAGAGTCCTTCACCCACAAAGGGCCCTCTGGAGTGGAGGGCCTATGGGGGAGCGCTCTTAGCCCACCGCATCTGCTTTTCTGAAAGCTGTTTCTGTGACAAGAAGTAGCGTAAACTCTAATCATCAGTAAAGACTGTAAAATCAGCTCCGAGTAGGTAATGTCGCCACTGAGTAAGAGCATAGATCACTGTCAAAAGCTCTTTCTCATATATCTGTGCTGTCAATCCAGGCTTTGAAAACAATCGGCTTTCATAGGCAATCACATAGCCTTCTTGCATTAAGACCACTCCCAGACTACAACCACAAGCATCACAATATACTTCGAATGACTTTTGCAAGTCCGGCAAAGTCAACACTGGTCGAGTAGAAGTCAGTTTTCCTTTAAGTGTCTGAAAGGCAGTCACCTCTATTGGTCCCCACGAGAAAGGGACTCCTTTTTGAGTCAATATGTGCAAAGGGGAAGCTACCTTGTAAACTTCAGAATGAACCACCGATAGTAAGAACACAAGCCCAAGAAGCTTCTAACTTCATGAACATTCTTCAAATGTGGCTAGTCACGAAGAGTCTCAATCTTGGCCGGGTCCATCTGTCCTCCTGCTTCTGTGTAAGGTGCATCTGAATGATTGTTTGCGCTTTGCTCAAGATGAGTGCTCCAAACTATGCTCAAGGCTCCTTTTGTTCTTATGGAAGGTAGAGCCTTCCGTTCTTAATGAGAGAATGCTATGATCACAAACAAAGTGAATGGACACTGTGCGTGCAAGTGTATGAGACTAAGAGATAGAGAGAGAAGAGAGATACGACACCAGAGACATTGTAAAACCCTCCTCCGAAGGCCCCACTCTCGTCGGCGAGAGTGGTCTACTATGGATTGCACAAAGTGGTACAATAATGATGCATGGAAAACTGATGCAACTCGTGACTATGTCGGTGACGACGACGGGGACGACGACGATGACCTAAGGGCTGAAATCTGCAACCTTCTAATTGCTGTCCACAAAACGCTATCTGCTGAATTTTGGGGCTGATTCAGACTGCTGAAAAACGCTAGTTTGCTGCGTTTTTTATGCTGCTGAAAACGCTGAAATAGCCTGATGAAAACGCTGGCCTGCTGCTGCATTTTAATGTTGAAAAAATGCTGATTTGGTCTGCTGCGTTTGGGCTGGAAAACGCTGATGGAACTGCTGCATTTTGGGCTGATTTGGAAACGCTAGGTGCAAGGGGATGTTGCGGTCAAGCAATGGCTGAATCGCTAAGGCAAGGAAGGGCTGGCGATGCTACAAACCCTAGGGCTGAAATGTTGGCGATGAGGGTGAAACCAAAAACGCCAAGTGCTTGAGGGGTTCTTGCTGAGAGAGGGGAGTACCTGTTGCCAAAGGCCTGTTGTGCTCCTTGCTCATGTGCCAAAGAGTGCTAGCTTTGGTTTGCTTATATATTTTCTTAGCAAAATTGCCCTACCTACTTTTGTTGGAAAGTCACCTAAATTAATAAGTGAAAAATGCCAAAAATAGGTAAAGTAGGCTAAATGCACTGGAAAATTCCCCTAACTGATTCTAATGGATTCTGATGGGAATGCTTATGATCATGCTGTGTGCAACCAGAGGATATGCATCTACACCAAGTGACTGGGCATGCACGGTCTACGAATAGACTCACAAAAAGTGCGAGATCACTTCTAATCTAGATTGGACTGACTGAACCCTGATCATGCTGTAGCTTGTCCACGGACACATAGGGTTGGATGTGTCACGTGACATCCCCTCCTTTTCACAGTGAGGTGCTGGTACCGAATTGTATGGCGTCGAGGGAGATTGCCAATAGCATCCGGAATCCTGGAAGGGACTCTTCGCTGTCCCACTCGGATGTGTGGGTTGTGCAATACTTGAACTTCATAAAGGTCTGCAATGCTTGCTTCTTTGGGCCGCGCCGAAAGCAACAGAAAGTCTTCTGAGGCTCCTTCGATACTTCAACTTTGTCTTTAGTCATGCTTCCTTCTTCTTCAAGAATCTCCATGGCTGAAAATTCCTGAAACCATTTCCAACACAAAACCATGATCATACCTATTCCATGTAAAGTGACTGGAAAAAATATTGTCTTCCTCAAAGACTGTGCATGTAATGTGAATGAACCAATAGACGGAATGCCAAACCTTTCACCACATACACGCAAACAATGAGATTGAATCTTTCTCTTTTGATCTAAAGCAATCAACTGTGGCAATTCACAACGGAAGTGCCCATGCTTGGTGCTCATACCTTCATGTGCTCTTTCTACCACTGTGTAGTGCCAAGGAAGAGACAGGGAATGTGACTTCCTTGAATGCATATTGTTCAAATTTTCATGAAAAATCCGCATACATTCGGGCTCATCCATGAGAGAAACGTGCTCAACATACAATATGCCATGCCTAGGAAAAGGGATCACATAAAGATGCTGACTAAAATACAGGAAACGATCACGAATGAAACACTCGAACAATGCGTGCGTATCAATCATGCGAACACATAATACTTCTTGTGAGGGTTCTTTGGATCTAGGCTCGAGAACCAAGATCGATCCTTCGTGATTGATCGAATCTGCAACGAGGTTAGCTTCGCTAGAAAAAGCATCAACTAACACATCATCCTGGTGAACAATCACATCTTCTTCATGCAACTCATCATGCTTGTGAGAAATCACATCTTGATCATGCAAATCATCATGCTTGTCTTTATCATCCAAATCATCATGCTGAGCATTGTCAATCAAATCGTCATGCTGCTCACAATGATGCAAATCCTGTGTGTCATGCTTTGGAGAAAAAGAGACTGAGAGAGTCTCCTTCTCCTGAATCCTTTCAATCTTGTCCTGCATATTATCAATGAGAGATGAAGAATGAACAATGTTCTCTGCATGAATGACAATATGAGAATCACTTTTGGCATTGGGAGTGAAAGTGTTAGTCTCCCAATCAATGAGAGGGTTAGCATCACGAAACCATCGAATGCCCAAAATCATATCACATCCTGAGAGAGGAGAGACAACAAATCTTCTAATGAAGGTAGCTTGTTGAATTGCAAACAACACATCAAGGCACTCCTCCGTGATGAGAGCGTCCATACCGGGAAGAAAGCCAGAGACCTCGATAGGAGATCTCTGACTAACTTCTAGGCGGGCTCTCTCAACAAGAGAGGGACTGATCACATCATGCATACTACCGGGGTCAAACAATATGACAAAACACTGCCCCGACGTACGACCATAACATTTAATGAGAGAATCATCAATTGGAGGGTCATGAGAAACTTGGGGCACACTCGTGTTATCATTAATTGCATTGACAGAGGAAGTGGATTCTGTGGACTTTTTAGATTCATTCGATTCAAGTTTAGGACATGTTCTTTTTATGTGACCCTTAATGTGACAATGAAAACGACGACCTTCCTTAGAATAAGTGATTTGCTCTTCCGACGTGATGTATCCTCCTACAATTCCTTGTGCTACCTTTTCATCTGGAGTAAGCTTAGGTTTAGCAATTATGTTAGCCTTACTCTTAGATTCATTGGAAGAATTCTTTTTTGAGAGACTGTTGAAAGATTGGTTAGAAGAGTTACCATTCTTACCGTTCTGAGGGTTCTGAGAAGTCTGCGAGGTACTTGTGGAAGTCTTGTTCTCCTTAGGCTTTCCCTTGTTGTGCTTCATCTCCTGTGCGAGAGCAATCGCTACCGCTTTGTTGAGATCGATTGAGTCGAAGACCTCTACATCAAACTTGATATAGTCGTCTAATCCACAAAGGAATTCCTCTTTGCATTCATCATCCGACTTGCGTAATTGGGTACCTAGCTGCAAAACACGATTAGAAAAAGACATAACCGGCATACCATTTTGCTTGAGAGCGCGCCAATCGTTCTTCAATCGTGCGAGGTACTGAGGTGGTGTAAACTGCGCCTTGAGCTTGTCTTGGAAATCAGCCCAATTGAAGGAAAGGGGCGTGAATTTGTCGGCTTCCTCTAGGTGCGCGGCTAGCTGTGCCTCTTGCCATGCGTGGTATCAATTTATGGCATCACTGGCAAGGTACATAGCTGCCGTCAAAACTTTGCTATTTTCTGTCTTCTTAGTTGTCGCAAAATAAGCATTAAATTGATGCAACCAAGAATGAATAACCGTAGCATCCATCTTACCATCATACTTACTGAAAGTCAACTTCTCTGTGATTGGATGGGTGGAATCCGTATCGTGGCTTGCGCCACTTGAGGAACTCTCGCGATCTTTGGCTGGTTCGGACTTCGAGGCTAGCACTTGTCGAAGCAATTCTTGAGTGTGTAGCTCTCTTTGAGCCTCTCGCTCGGCCTCCCTTTCTGCTTTTTGTTCGTTTCGTTCATCGCGCTCGCGTTGGAAAGCAAGGCGATTTGCTTCTTGTTGTGCCAATGCAACTCGATTCGCTTCTTGTTGTTGTATTGCATTTCTTTCATTTCGTTCTTTGCGCTCGTGTTCTAAAGTAATGCGAGTCGCTTCTTGTTGTGCCAGCGCAATGCGATTCGCTTCTTGTTGTGCCGCCATCATGTCCAACATTGACTTGACCGTCATCTCCATGGGAGTTGGTACGACTTGTGGCGTAGATGGCGAAGGGGGAGGGTCGAAAAAATCTCCTGGTGGGGAAAATTCTTCGTCGCCTCTCTCATGCTCATCACCTGTATGCGAAGTATCCATTCCGCTTCGGGTGACGACCATGCACTATGATCTTTGGTTCTTAAGTCCACGAGGAACTTGGGTTCTTGAGGTTCTTGAGGTTTTCTTTCGCTTGCAAACCGTGTTTGAGAAGGATCTTCTCTTCACCCGAGTTCTACTCCTTTCTGCGGGCGCACCCCTTCGCGGCCTTGGGCTCACACCAAGGTTGCTTTTTCCCACCTCATGTCGATTGGCCGGCCGCTAAGTGCACGGTCTGCTCTCAATGAGTGAAAAGAGACACAAGGGGAGGCTGGACAAGCCCTTCTTTCTTGGGATTCTTGTCACTCTTCAAAAAACACGATTAGGAATCGACACGCCCAAGAGAACTTGGGTTCGTGCGACCGCAACAAGCAAAAAAAAAGATAAAAAAATTCTTGTGATTCTTGTGGTTCTTTCCTTGAGTGATACAGAACACTCCCAAAGCTCTAATACCAATGTAAGGTGCAGCGGAATGATTGTTTGCGCTTTGCTCAAGATGAGTGCTCCGAACTGTGCTCAAGGTTCCTTTTGTTCTTTTGGAAGGGAGAGCCTTCCGTTCTTAATGAGAGGATGCTATGATCACAACAAAGTGAGTGGACACCGTTCGTGCAAGTGTATGAGACTGAGAGAGAGAGAAGAGAGATACGATACCAGAGACGTTGTAAAACACTCCTCCGAAGGCCCCACTCTCGTCGGCGAGAGTGCTCTACTATGGACTGCAAAATGTGGTACAATAATGATGCATGGAAAACTGATGCAACTCGTGACTATGTCGGTGACGACGACGGGGACGGCGACGATGACCCAAGGGCTGAAATCTGCAACCTTCTAATTGCTGTCCACAAAACGCTGTCTGCTAAATTTCGGGGCTGATTCAGACTGCTGAAAAACGCTAGTTTGCTGCGTTTTTTATGCTGCTGAAAACGCTGAAATAGCCTGATGAAAACGCTGGCCTGCTGCTACGTTTTAATGTTGAAAAAACACTGATTTGGTCTGCTGCTTTGGGCTGGAAAACGCTGATGGAACTGCTGCATTTTGGGCTGATCTGGAAATGCTAGGTGCAAGGGGATGTTGCGGTCAAGCAATGGCTGAATCGCCAAGGCAAGGAAGGGCTGGCGATGCTACAAACCCTAGGGCTGAAATGTTGGCGATGAGGGTGAAACCAAAAACGCCAAGTGCTTGAGGGGTTCTTGCTGAGAGAGGGGAGTACCTGTTGCCAAAGGCCTGTTGTGCTCCTTGCTCATGTGCCAAAGAGTGCTAGCTTTGGTTTGCTTATATATTTTCTTAGCAAAATTGCCCTACCTACTTTTGTTGGAAAGTCACTTGAATTAATAAGTGAAAAATGCCAAAAATAGGTAAAATAGGCTAAATGCACTGGAAAATTTCCCTAACTGATTCTAATGGATTCTGATGGGAATGCTTATGATCATGCTGTGTGCAACCAGAGGATATGCATCTACACCAAGTGACTGGGCATGCACGGTCTACGAATAGACTCACAAAAATTGCCAGATCACTTCTAATCTAGATTGACTGGACTGACTGAACCCTGATCATGCTGTAGCTTGTCCATGGACACAGGGTTGGATGTGTCACGTGACATGCTGAGACGATGTGTCTCAAAAAGTGTATATCGAGCAAGAAAAATTCACTCTTTTTGGCATTGATAACTAATTTGTGATCACGCAATGCTTGAAAGACCTGTAGCAGATGGTGTCTGTGTTCTGCTTCATCCTTGGAGAAGACTATAATGTCATCAAAGAAAGAGCTGACAAAAGATCGATACTCTCGAAAATCCTATCCATCATTCGGTTGAAAGTAGCTGGAGCATTGGTCCGGCCAAATGACATCATCAAAAATTCATACAAACCAAAACTTGTCTGAAAGGCAGTCTTGTAGACATCTCTCGGAGTGATTCTGATCTGATGATATCCGCTTTTCAAATCAATCCTGCTAAAACAAGAGGATCTCTGTAGTCGGTCAAGAATATCATCGATCCTTGGAATTGGAAATCTATATTTGATAGTGATTTTATTGAGAGCTTTGTAATCAATGCGCTCTCCGGTGTTGTTGGTATTAAAGAAAGACGGAGCTTGGAGAATGTAGTAGGGTGAAGTACTTGGTTGGATAAGACCCTTTGCCAGGAGGTCTTTCACTTGGTTCATGATCTCTTCATTCTAGGCTCGGCTAACATGGTAAGGTGGCCGGTTCGGTGGTGTGCTTCTAGGAATCAAATCAATAGTATGATCCTCAGGTTGAGATGGAGACAACTCGCTTGGCAGGCCCTCAGAGAAACAATCAGCATGTGTGGAGAAAATCGTGGCGTTCTTTGTCAAGTTGAGACATGTTCTTTCTGTGTTCATCATTTAACTCTTTCAAATAGATCGAGTAAAGAAAGAGACTGGATTTCATTAATTTGAAATGGTCGAAGCCGATACATTAGGGACAAACTTGCCCTTCAATTTTACATCTAGTACAATTTTTCGGCCGTTTTCATTCGTCAAGGTTGCTTTCTTAGCCCGATTGTCAACCACGGCGTTGTTCTTATGGTACCAAGGGACTCCTAGGAGGACGTCAAACCCTTCGAAAAGCATGATGTAAAAGTCCTCGTGCCCTAAATACCCTTGACAATGCAAACGAAGTTTGCCAATGACAGGCGTAATGGCTATGTCCCGTTCGTGCGTCGCTAGAATTGCCTCTGCTGGAGGTCCCATCCTGTCGGGTGTAATCTCGAGCCACGCCGCTGATTCAGGTGAAATGAAGTTGGCCTTGGCTCCTCCTTCAAAGAAAATAAGAGCTTTTTGATCTTTCACTTTGCCCCAAGCTCGACGAAGTTGTGTACTTTCATCTATCTAGCTTGGGTCAATATCCATGCAATCTGGTACCAGTCCTGCTTTCATCTTGCCTTTTCTGCCACCCTCCTCTGCTGCTCTAGAACTCTCGCCTGTCTTCAGTTTGTCCTTGCTGTGCCTTTTTGGGGCACTTTGCGAAGATATGCCCTTGTTCCCCGCAACCAAAACACTTCCCCTCTTTGAGATAGTTAGCCCTTTCTCGAAGAGTCAGTCGGGATCGTGTATCCTTCTTTTCTTGGGAACTCTTTTTCTTTCTACTTTCATTGCTGGAGTTCTGTTTGGTCCTCTGAGTCAAGAACTCATCAGTGGGGTAAGTCAAATTTCCCGAATGTATTGAGAAATCTTGTTTTGCATGACCCATTAATTCTTGGATAGAATTTGACTTTTGTTCAAGGCAGTAATCGCGGATTTGTGTAGGGAGTCCGCAGTAAAACTGCTCAATTTGTTCCTTAAAGGTGACCTTCTTAAATGAAGAGGTTGGTAGAAAAGAGTCTTTAAACCTCTCGCAATAAGCGTCCAAAGAATCTCCCTTGGTTCCAAGCACATCCCGTTTGTACTCCTGGGTCAGCCAAGAAGAAATAAAGAGCCTTTTGAATTTCAACCACTTGATTAGAGCTTCTTTCCTCAGAAGAAGAGTGGACCACCATGTTCGAGCATTTCCCTTGAGAAAAGATGCAGCCCTCCTGATCTTGGAGTGCTCTGAGTAGTGCCACCTAGAGAAGGCTATGTCAAACTGTTGGATGAAGGCCAAAGCCCTCGGAGCATCTCGAGATCCAGAAAAGGATTCAAATTTTATCGATTGTCCACCTTTAAATTCTTTTGTTTTCTTGCTCTCGTCTTCGAGGAAGTCATATTGGTTGGCTGTGTAGAAGTGCTTCTTCTTTGCATAAAACATATGGCCATCCGAGTTTGAACTGTCAGAGGATGACTGCTCTATAGAGCTATTAGAAATTGGTTAGAATCTTAGTTTCTTTTCCTTTTTCTTGCTCTTTCCGAAGCTTTGCTTTTTGCTTTGCTTTTTGCCCTTTCTGTCCGCTCGAGTCAGAAGAGCTAGAAGAACTGTCAGAAGAAGAGGAAGAAGAAGAATTGGGTAGTCCTTCAAAGCGTACACGCTTCTTCTGCTTTCTTGCAGATGCAAAAGAAGATTGACGGCCCAAATAACCAGGGTAGTCAATCCCCTTCTTGCACTTTTTCAAAAAATTTTTTGATTTATTTTTCGTGTCTAAGAGCTGACTGATCTAAGTCTGAATCACCTCTTGCAATTCTTGTTCTGTAAACATCCTCAGAGAAGGAGGTTTCTTGATTGCCGATTAGATTGGTGGTTCGATGGCTTTCTGCCAATGAGTGTGCACTTCAGCGATGGATTGCTGCGACAAAAATTTTGCAAACTGAGGGTCTTTCGCAAACTAAATCATCTGCTTTGTGCACTCGTGAACCTGTTGTCGACTCTGCATTTCTTAAAGTTCATACTGAGTATGCCAAGGTGGCCCGCCCGGCCCCGTACTCTTTCTCTGTTAATTTGTTTAAATTTGCTGCGTGGTCTCCTCCTGCCTTGGCGGATGCAGAAGAAGTCGATTGATTCTTTTTGGAATCCATAACTTGGACACCCCAAGTCAAGATTATGCCGTGACACAACAAAGATTCACTTCAATTTTATTCACAGATCGCAAGAGAGTCGACACGGCTGGGCGTAGTTCCGTGCCAAGAGGTATTGGCCCCAAAGACTGGCGCCCCTTTCGGTATTTATTTTTCTAATAATCTTTGAGCAAAGTACAACCGAGCCCACGGGTGCTCGCTCTCAAACTTTGCGTCCGGATGCTCTGTAGAGTGAGCCCCTAAGGCCACTTATAAAGAGTTTACAAGGGATGCCAAAAGCAGAGCCCCAAAAGCTTCAAACTCAAAAGCAATAATCTCCAAAAGTCAATTGGTCTAAAAACTGCAACAAAAAGGCTGTCAACGTGATTTGCGAAAAATACGTACGCTCTGTAAGCGCAAAAAGCAAAAATCCGTACGTTGCTGCCACGTTAGCATGCGTGTGTGTGTCCGGGTGGCTATGCCATGTCACTAGTTTGTGACATTATTAATGCCGAAAAGAGCAAGTTTTTCTTGCCAAACATACATTTCTTGGGACACATCGTCTCAGTAGCAGAAGTACAGATGGACCTGGCAAAAATTGAGACTATCTGCGATTGGCTTGACTTGAAGAATGGTAATGAAGTTCGAAGCTTTTTGGGCTTGTGCTCTTATTATCGGCAGAGATAGCTTCACCTTTGCCCTTATTGACTCAGAAAGGAGTCCCTTTCTTGTGGGAACTGACAGAGGTGATTGCTTTTCAGACACCTAAGGAAAAAATGACTACTGGACCAATGTTGGCTTTGCCAGATTTGCAAAAGACGTTCGAAGTTTATCGTGTTGCTTGTGGTTGTAGTTTGGGAGCGGTCTTGATGCAAGAAGGCCATGTGATTGCTTATGAAAGCAGAATGTTTTCAAGGTCAAAATTAGTGGCATAGATCTATGAGAAAGAGCTTTTGGCAGTGATCCATGCTCTTATACAGTGGCGACACTATTTACTCGGAGCCGACTTCACAATTTTTACAGATCATCAGAGTCTTACGCTACTTCTTGTCACAGAAGCAACTTTCGAAAAAGCAGATGCGGTGGGCTAACATCTTGTCATAGTTTCACTTTCAGATTGTCCATGTTGAGGGGCATAAAAATTTAGTGGCAGATGCATTGTCCCGGAAGCCACTAACTATTCTTGGCTATTTCCGCGATTCATCACAGAAGCTTCGAGGATATGGTTGACTAGTTTCCCAGAGATCCTGACTTTGAGGACATTTTTACTCGGATACAAAATGGGGAGACAGCTCCATGGTATTCCATACGAGATGGCTACTTGATGAAGAAAACGATGTTATGTGTTACACAGTCTTTGAGGGAAAAGGTCTTGACAGAGTGCCATTGTCCACCTTTTACGGGTCACCGAGGCATTGACACCACCTTGAAGGGTGTGGAGCGTTACTTCTATTGGCTGAGATAAAAAAGGATGTGGACGACTTTGTTCGCAGTTGTTTTGTATGCCAAAATGTCAAGTTTGACAGGCATAAGGTAGAGGGATTACTCCAGCCTTTACCCATTTCCGCCTGCCCTTGGGAAAGTATTGCAAATGGATTTTATCTTTGATCTCCCGAAGACACAGAGTGGGCACAATGATATCTGGATTGTCATTGACAGATTTAGCAAGCAAGCTCACTTCATTCTAGTAAAGAAAACAGTCAAGCCGGACCATTTAGCGAGACTTTTTATTGGAGAGGATATTTTGGTTACATGGCATGCTTGAGACCATAGTCTCTGACAGAGATCCCCGATTCACGAGTTTGTTTTGGAAGGCTATTTGGATATAAGACACTGAAGTCTGTCTTTTCGAAGTTACGGCCCAAATATTATGGTCCTTTCAAAATTTTGAAGAAGTATTCTACTGTCAGTTACAGACTTGAACTTCCACCAGCATGGGGAAAAATTCATCCAACATTTCATATTCCTTGGCTAAAGAAATATATTCCAAGAGATTCAATTATTCCAGATGTCTCATCCTATGTACCAAAAATTGAAGAAGAGCACTTGATTTTAGTCCCAAAACTTATATTGGATGTTCGTCAGAAGGAGACAAGACGGAAGATTATTATAGAATTCCTAGTCAAGTGGATGGATCTTGAGAAATATGGCTCTACTTGGCAAACGGATGAAGCAATGCAACAATACCCTAACCTTTTACAAGAATTTTTGATAAACGCATGACTTTTATTTAATTCACGGGGTTTTATTTTAAATGGGAAGGAATGTCACGATTGTGACGTATTCTTTATCTTGGTATTACCTTCTTTACTTGATTCTTTTGCAGATAAGAAGATGCACTAGATCCGAGACCCTTGATTCCTTAAAGCATGCGTCTCTTCGCCTAAGAGCCGCACCTGTTTGGCGAATAGCCATGCCTCTACAGCGAATGGCTGCACCTTTACGCCAAAGGGTCATGACTCTACAACAGAGGGACACGAATATTGGCCTAGAGCCGTGTATTTTGACCTATGGTCATGTCTCTTGAGTTTCTATATAAGAACGCCCTTTTATGACATTTCAATCAATCAACATACATTCAATCTCTTGAGTCTTTGTCTCTAAGCGTGTCCTTCACACCCTTTCTCTGTGGACAATCTGCAGCAAAATGACCAGGTTGCTCGCATATAAAGATTTGTTCTCAGCCATTAAATCCTTATTCTCTTTGAATGACTTGTGCACAAGAGGCTCCCTTTTCTGTTTCTTTGCCGCTCCTCCAGACGTCTTGGCTGAGTCCTTAGCTTTCCCTGTCTACTCTGACCTCTGGGACGCTTTAGCAAAGGTTTCTTCGCTGAATTTTTCTTTTGCTGACCCCCTTTTACGTTGCCCTCAAACCCATTGTCCTCTCCCTCCAGCAAGGCATGGCCAGTGTTGGCAATTGCCATAAGCTGAGTAAGGGTGGCCACTTTGCTCTTTGTACAGTAGTTTCGCGAAGCCCTCTAGGCAGTCCTCAACAATACTTCTCAATCTGCTTTGTCAGTGGCACAAACCTGTAGGAGGTTACTGAGAGCAACGCTTTACAGAACCTCCTATTGTACTCCTCTAGGCTCTTGCAAGTAGCTGCAGTGGGTTGGTGCCAATTTGTCTCGACATCGGCTTCAAATTCGTTTGGCAGCCACACAAATCCAAACATTTCCTTGAAGTAAACCCATGTGGCGGGTGCCTGTCCTTGCATCAACAATGTCGTTCACCATGTACGCGCATTACCTCTCAAGAAAGTGGCAACTTTCCTGACTTTGGAGGCTTTTGTAAATTCCCCCCACATAGGCACTATCAAACTGTTGGAGAAAAGTGAGAGCCTTCGTCTTATCTTGAAATCCTCTGAAAGTATCAAACTTCACAGCTGCACCACCTTCTTTGTATGGTTTGGGCTTTTCGTGTGCTCCCAAATTTTCACAGGAAAGTGTTTGCACCATGGGCACTGTAATAGGGATCATCGGCGCCCCTTGGCCATTAACATTCTGACTCATTGTTGCCTGCTGGTTGGAAAACCAGCCATGCCAAAATTGCCCTGTGGCACCCCAAACTGATCGTGATTGCATTGAAACCCTTGTTGCATGCCAATATTACCATACATGGGGTTTGACATCATGCCTTGCATACCCCCAAAGACTGTTCCTGGCATGTATTGCTGGTTTCCAGGCGCATAACCAGCCATGCTTTGAAACACAGATCCACCCCGGAAATACCGAGGATGTATAGTGGTGGTGGAAGAACGTGTTGCATAGCTTGGAAACTGGTTCCCTGTCCATTTAATGCAACATTTAGACTCTTAAAGGTGGCTGGCTGAATTGGCAAAGCGTGTGCAATCGGCATCCTAACCACCTGTTCGTGGACAGAAGGAATTTGTCTTGGAGCCCCAATTGACTCCGCAACATGTGAGTGCTCCCTGAAACCGGCCTGTTCAATCCAAAAAGGGCGGTAGACTTTACTTCAAACCTTGATTTAGCTTTCACCCATTATTAGTCGTCTATTTTACCTGTACTTTCAAGACACAACAAAGGGGAGAGGGATACAGGCTGCTAGATTGCACCTGTATGAGTAGACGGACACCAGATTGGCCCCTAACTTAGGCGCCCCTTTCGGTATTTCTTTATTGTTCAAAAGAGGGAATAAACGCTGAGGTTCCCTACAAGCTGCCCCGCACAAACTCGGCTGAATTTCCACTGTTCCAGCCCGATTTCGGCAGCATAATTGTACTAGAACCCTTCACGGTCAGTATTCCCACGCATTAAATGACTTTCCCGACGCATACGGGCACTTTGCAAAATCTGGCGAGAATCTGCAGCACGCTGAATTCTCTGTTTTCAGCCCTGAAAATGCTCCAGATCACCTGTACAGCGGTCCCCTTGCGTCCCCGAACCTCCTGGGGGTATTAGGGTCCGTTTAGGGCCAAAACCCTAAACCTGCAAAAATACACAGCAGGCTGTAATTTACTGTTTTGGGCTCCGTTTCGCGTGCCGATCGCATCCGAGCGAGTCCTCGAGCTCCCGCACCTGTAGGGCTACTTGCCCTTTGAATCGGACGAGATTTCTGGCGTGAAACCTCTCCGAATTCACCTGTACCTGCGGGGGGATTAGCCGCTAGCTAATCGAGTACCTGTGCAAGAGGCTCTTGCCTCGGCAATCGCGCATGAACCCACACAACTGTACATTGGTCAAATGAAGAGCCCACTAGAGGGGCATAACATACTGCCAAAGGGGAGAGAGAGGGCAGTGCGTAGTGTGCAGGGCATCACTCCTGGCACCGCACTGTGCATAAGAGGGAAAGCAAGCACTCCATAGCTCTTAACCTGTGACAAAAACTGAAAATGAGGCTCTCCCCCTCCTAAATTCAGCGCCACTTCTTGTTGCATGAGGCAAGTGCACCAGAAGGTGCCACTTGGCACATTTATAAGCATTTTCCCGTTTCGGGGTTGCCGTCTAAAAATATCCCAACCGGTTGCCCAGTTGACTTCACGGCAGAGTAAGAAAATGTTCCCCTTGTCATTCCGGAGGTAATGACGTCAACACATTTTCAGGTCCCAAAATAGCAGTTCCCTAAATTTTAGGAGATGCTGCCATTGTATCTTTCTAGGTCATCCGACCCTCTTTGTACACTGCGGCCACATCCAAAACTGAAATGTAGCCTCTAAAGCAAAGGATTCCACTTTGGCTAGTCAATGACCCCACTTGGCTAACCATAGTCCTTGTCCAACCTTAGTGCTCTCTTGCCCTCAGGCCTGGACTCCCTCTGGACAGTTCCACACTAGCTATGCAATGCAGGGCAGTTAGATTTCCCGAGGGGTGTTTCCAAAAAGTGAAAGTAAATAGATAATAAGAAAGAAATCAACAAAAAGGATAGATAGTAGTCACACGCTGGTGACACTCCCTACCCTGCTGAGATGCACAAGGACCTGGGCTTGAATCTCAACGGGCTCTCTTGCATGAGAAAGTTACCTTGTCTGCTGTGATACTGGTGGCGCTTGCAAAAATTCCATAAACCTAGGATTCTGCACGAATGGAGAAAACACATTCACAGTAGCAACCAACTGTGTCCTAAAAGCATCCTCGTTTAGTTACCCAATCATAAACCCTTAACCTTGTGGAGAATTCACATCAACAAAAGGTACAAGTAGAGATGGCTGTGCGGCATGAACTCTTGCCAACCTCGAACACTGGAGGAGGAACAACCTTTTTGTCTTGTGAAGAGGACCCCTCTTACGTGTCATTCACTCTGTCGGCCATATTGTAATTCCAAGTCCCTGTGCTTTGTGTCCTCGCCAAAAACCAATCAAGGCTTACCTCTTAAGGAAAAAGTGATTCTGTCGTGGCAACGGAACCATGAAACCGACCCGTAGACTCGCTAGAGGGTGGTAAACTTTAGCTTTCACCCGATCTTTACTTTAACTTTACGACACAAAGCAACTTCACAAATAGACTTGTGATTGGAATTTAACACTTCAAAACAAGAACACGGCTTGGCAGCTAGAGTGCTTACAAGTAGAAAGAGGCCCCAAAGATTGGCGCCTCTTTCACCTAACTCTCACCAAGCTGTCGAAACCTGTCCATGGCTGTAATTGCAGACCCAATTTCGCCAGCATAACGGCGCAAAACCCTTGTAGGTCAAAAGTTCACGTGAAGGACACTTTCCCTTGCATTTTGGAAGCTTTCCGCTGAGTTGCAGGTCAATTTCAGCGTGCTGTAATTCCCTGTTTGTCACTACCGGGTGCCCAAATTGGCTTTCCTGAGGCTCCCCTAGTGATTTCTTGCAGTTTAGGTGCAAAACCTAAACCTGCAGAAAAACACAGCAGGCTGTAATTTCCTGTTTTGGATCATTTTGAATGGAGCAAACACGTGTCTCAGGTGCTCCCGCACGCAATGGGACGATACCCCTTTGAATCAGACGAGTTTTCACGTGAGAAAACTCTTTGATTTCGCAAACCTTCTCGATGGAACTGTGCGTACCTGCGGAGCGCAAAACGCGGAAATCCGTATTGCTGCCACGTTAGCATGTCAACGCAATTTACGGCAGTTTGTATAGCTGTCCACGTCACCAATCCGTTAGTACTGCCACGTCATCAGTTTGTGACACATTCAATTGCTTGAGCGAGTTCTAGAATATATGCTTTCTGCTGATGATGTTGTAGTCAATCCCCAACTGCAACAGTCTTCCACAATGAACTTACAGAGTTTAGCACTACAATTTTAAATCTTGCTGGGTAACTGACCAACGTAGAGCTACATGAAGGATATTCGAGTTGAGATCAAAGCTATGCTGATGAAGTTGTAGATTGCAAGAAATGTCTTGGCTCAGAAAGTCAGAATGTTGCTAAAAAACAATGCTACCAGCAGTAGAAGACCCAGAACCAGAATGAGCCTACGTGAGCAAGAGATGGTTTTGAAAAGTCTCTTTCATTCGGTTCAAATTTTCAGGAAGATGCTGTTGCAGGAAACTTTCTGAAAATTAGATTATCATGAATTTTCATTGAGTTTGTTCCTGATTTTCCTATTTTGCTGTATCCTTCGCCAATGAAGGATGAAGAATTGCCAAAGTTTTACCCTGCTCTCACTATGAGCGAGTTGATTAGTAGAAGTACTTAAAGATAGTAGACCAATTAAGAAAGTGGTATGAGCACAACAAAGCAGATTGGGTTCCATGGAAGAATGTTCTCAATGACACTGAATAGAGAGCAACTGTGTCTGAATTGAAGGAGGATTTGCATCGCTTCAGTGGGAGGATGAATCAGTCGATTGATTTGACTAACTAACGAAGCTTGCAAAATCTGTGAAAAGGAGCTGGCGAGGAAAGCAACATCAAAGCCACAATGCAAGGAGATGGTTGAGGTATTGTTCGAAGCAAGGATCAAGGAAATCAGCCATTACTAGAGGAATGGATTCACACAACATCAGTCTGTCATAAATTGGCCAAAGCTACTCACCAGAGGAAGGCGTACCTTGTATGATGCTGACACGAAAACGTGGAATGCTCTGACACCATATGAAATGGAGATGATGATTGATCGCAGGGAGCACCTGGAGTAGGAAGGTATCTTTCGGCTTATTTAGAAGGAGAATACTGACACCGATGCTCAAGGTACGGGTCAACCTCTGGCAATTCAGGCTCCACCTCAATGCATTCTGAAGGCCACAAGGAAGAAGGCTCTAGATAAGCGGAAACGATGACATTCTAGCGTGTCACAAATATGCAAGCCAGTGCACAAGAAGTATGGTGCACTAAGAGAAGGTTGAGATCAGTCGTAGAACAGCGAGATGGAAGGAACGTGGGTGGATTCAGACCACTCTTCGAAGGATATTAGTCATTTTCAGTAGCATACCTGAAATTTTGCAAACATTTCAAAATTCAAAAAAAGGGGGGAAGGAAATGTAGTGGGGAACAGACCCTAGTCGGGAATCAGAGCAGTAGTAGGAACTGGTAATTACCGAGTCTAGTTACCACGATAATTGTACAACGGTGAGTCAGTCAGAGGCTCAGTGCGATACTTATAAATAAGGCCCATTACATTAGTAGAAACTGGTAATTACTGAGTTCAGTTACCACGGTAATTGTACATCGGTGAGTGTGTCAGAGGCTCAGTCTGGTACCTATAAATAGGGCCCATTACTCATTTGGCGGGGGATTATTTTTGTCCCTAGTCATTCCTAATTCTACTCTACTTTGAGCATTACCTGGGTCTCATGGTTGTACTTGATACCAGTTGTACTCTCATTATATGAATATACATTCCAGTTCTAGTCTCAATCTCTTGCTTCTAGTCATTGTCTGATCATATATCTTAAGTCTACTTGTCTGATCTGATTTGACCAACTCTAACACTCCAACTTGGAATAGCTGTCAGAAGTGACCAGCTCATTCCATGAGGCTATGCTTGCTAATTGGAGTGGGAGACAGACTGTTTTACCTTCTCATTAGGGTTTGTGGGCCATTTTTTACTTTAACTCTAGAGACCCGATTGTTGTGTTGTAGCGGACTCTGGTGTTTGGCATTACACATAGTGGCCATCATGGTTATCGCATCAGATTGGTTTCTTAGAGTGAGGTGCTTGTTGATCAATGGTTAGATGCTCATTGGCAGCTTGTTCGGGTGGTGGGCTCTTTAGAGAGGTGCTGTTGTGTTGACTCTGTTTCCACTACAGAGGAGGCAGTGCTTTGGTGGTTGTGGACATGGTAAGGACAGCCTTTGGCTGAGCTGGGCTGGGATCTTGGTGAGTGGTAGTGGCCTTCTTATGAGTACACTGTCTCCCTTGGGAAGAGGATTATCTTGCGAACACGATGTCCGGCTCACCGTCTGCATCAGGCAGAGGTATGGAAGGATCAGCACATTTACTCCTTTTCTGCAACAATTTTGGTCATGCATTTGGACCCTCAGGATCAGCCGCAAGATATGTTATTTCATGTGGATGATTGCGCATGCAGGATTGCTTGTTGGCACTTGGGCTGTGATTACTGGTCATGATCCGACTTGCTAGAGATGTACTTTGCAGCCTTGAGTCTGTTTCTTGATTTGCCCATATGCTCAGCCATTGTGGAGGTCAGTTTGTTGTTTGTTGATCATTCATGATGGGCTTGTGACACGGGGAGCAATTGCATGGCTTTTGCAATTTTTGGGGTCACTCACCGGGCTCGCCGACAGATCCGGTCTTCATAATTAATTGGGATATAGACCGGGCACTCTACATATGATTCCAGATACAGGTCATCAGTTGGACCTCTACCAGCGGGATGGAGTTTTTCTACGATATGCAGCATCACTCTTTGGACCATGTGAAAGGCTAATTGTGCTCTCAGTATTTTCCTACATCCACTACTTTGACAGCTATTTGGATTGAGGTGCTACATATCTTCGCAGCCAGTGGGATACTTCAGTAGGCTCCACCAGGGCAGCGGAGAGTCGTAGTGGTCCTCTGGAAAAAGTGTATGAGCATATATTGGTATGCACTCTATACCTAGTATTGGGGATTAATGTTGTGCTACGAGGGGATGTCGTACTAGGAGGTTATTACTATGCATGGTACATTTTTGGTTGAATATGACCTTGAGCCTATCCCTGGATTTCTTTATGTATTCTTTCAATTGCATAAAACTGCTGTTGCGGTTGCGGTTGCGACTTTTGTTCCTGACGAGTTTGTCATTTTCTCTTGTACAGTTCCTCCTGCTAGGTGCAGTTCCTTTTCCTAAAGATGTTTACCGTTTGAAAAGTCTTGGAGTGGAGGCTGTCATCACCTTGAACGAATCGTATGAAACATTAGTTTCATCTTCTCTCTACAAGGTCTCTCTCTCTCTCTCTCTCTCTCTCTCTCTCTCTCTCTCACACACACACACACACACACACACACACACACACACACACACACAGCTCCAGCAGCAGCACAGATGCAATTAAAAAAGAAGACGTTCTGCCTTTCAACCAGAGTCAATCTATCATGTGCAGAGTCAAAAGATCAAGCACCTCGTGATCCCTACAAGAGACTATCTTTTTGCACCGTCTTTTGAGGATATAGAACGTGCTGTCGACTTCATTCATCGTAAGAATTATCTATCATCTAGTTTCTTGTAGGGTCCTTAAAGAAAGCTTGCGCCTTGCTAAGTACATGGTTGATGTTAGGGAATATTGAACGTGGCAAGGCTACATATGTGCATTGCAAAGCTGGGCGAGGTCGAAGTACGACCATTGTTCTTTGCTACTTGGTAGGAAGTGGATGGCTCATTCTGCAGGAGACTTTGTTTTGTTTGTGAAAAAGCTTGATTGATTTGTTTTCCTGTGGCTTACAGGTCAAGTACAGAGGAATGGCACCATTTGATGCATTCAATCATGTAAGATTAAAAAGACCACGCATCCAGCTGGCAGCATCTCAATGGAAGGTAGAATTTGTCCACCAACAGCTGGTGCCTTTTAAAAATTTTGTTTTATTTTTTATTTGGGACTCAATGATCTCTTCTAATTCTCCTTTTGTTATCATTGTCTGTGAGTATCTTTGTAAGGTAGCTGCCTGATCAGGGAGATTTCTTCTAATCTGCATTAAACATTATTCTAATATTGTTGGTGAAGATGTCGGAGTCTCTGGCTAAACCTATGCTTGATGGAGCTGATGATTTTCATGTCTTGTGTGTGTTTACCACGAGTCTAGAATTTCTACAGTTCTTCATAATTTGGGCTTTTGCTTAGATGCACCTGCCTTAATGTATCATCTGATGCACTTGGTAGTTTTGCATTCTCATTTTATATGTTTACTATCTTCTCACCTCTTATGTCAATAAACTCAAAGATTTCTGACTTAGAAGAGTGAGTTGTGGATCTATTGACAAGATCATAAGACACTAAATTACAATGATGCAGGCTGTGCTGAGGTATAGCGAGTATCAACTTAATCAAAGATGCACCAAATTGGCCCCCTTTATATTTGTACCACAGCATTGGCCAATATGCAAGAATCTACAAGATGGTGTGGGGGATCAGATCATGGCACCAAGCGAATATGATATAACCTTTTGTGGAGACTCACCTGTATTGGTCACTCTCTCGGACCTTGAAGGATACGAGGAGAGGAAAGAGTTGTGCAGTGACAATGAGTTTCAAGGTGAGCTGGGCTTAGTATATAAAGTGGGCATATTGACGGCAAAGAGTGTTATAGGAGTTGCAAAGGCATCGGCAACATTGGCAAGATTGTCTTACATATGGCTTGGCTACCAAACAGAGAACCAGACATTCAACATGACGCTTTCATGTGGCGCCCTATCGGATGTGAGAAGTCAGTCGGGTCAGCCCATGGTTTCCCTTCACATGTGCCAGCAAGGACTTGTAAAATGCTAGTGGGTTTATATGCATACAGCTCAAGGCAGTCGAGACATGTAATTGTGAAAATGAGATTTGTATATTCTGAAGGTTCTGTCCACTTTTGTTTTGCGCACCCTCTTCACAAATAAACTGAACGGGAAGTCCTTTCTGGTTTTTTCACGAACATGGAGGAAACATCGTGAATGGGATTGGTCATCCATGCTTCAATACTGCAGTTTGTAACTTTTTCTACAAAATATACATTCAGTTTGTAATGAATGCTGAATGGCTATTTTCAGTTCATTCTTTTAATGTGTGCTTAGTTAATCAGCTCAATACTTAGTTCATTTGCATTTGCACTTGTGCATTTTGGCCTACATAAGGTTGAAGTAAACTCTAGGGAGCAATTATATAAACTTTTTGGCCTACAGAAGGGCCAGCTAAAACTTGGAAGCAACTATGGACCATTGGATAAGCATGTTGACTGGTGCTACATGGCAAGTCAATGACATCCTTATTTCTAAGCATTGTCTTTTCCAAGTGTAGGCCCATGTGAGTTATAGTGACATTTGTTTTCCCTATAGCTCCTCTGCCCTACAGAGGGGTGATTTACATAAGAGAAATTTCAGAGGCAAATTGAAGGTCTTTACACTAACTTTCTCCAAAATTTTGTAGGTTCACCCTCAAATTCGAGATTTAGAGGCAAATATAAAAATTTATGGGTGTGATACCCTGGTTCCAAGCACTGAGTAGGCTCGGAAGGTGTCACTATACATCAGCTTTATGGGCAGGAATTGGTGTATTAAATGGAATACATACAATTGACTCTTAGCAAGCATTGGAGTGGAATAATGCTTGGTTACTACGCATTGGAATCAGTACATTAAGATCAGAGCACTAAGCAAGCAAAAAGATCCTTTTACAAAAAGTGTACATGGTTTACAAGATAACAATGTTTTGAGGGTTATCATTACAACCTAAGTAGACTTCACTGGTAAAACTCCATCGGCAAGTGCAAGTACATGATGCTCTCCTTGCAGATTGGAAGGGCACTTGAACCAAAAAAGAACTAAACTAGCAGGGATTATAAGAACCTAAAACCTGACTAACACATAAATTTTCACATAACTCGACAAGAGTTGGCATTCTCGTCGCTAAAGATGTGAGAGTTAACTTCCGTTGCCTCATCTCCATCCGCATCTGACGACAGCAATTTGCCCTTTGGACCATTCTTGCTCTTGTTACCAACTTTGCCAAAATTGAAGTTGCTGTTGAATGATGAGAGGTCATCTAGATGGTCACTGTCCGGGATGTAGTGACCCTTGCCCCCTTGAAGATCCACCTTCTTCCCTATCTTTTGAAGACATTTCACCAGTACTTTCGGATCGACGGAGCCCACCACAGTCACCTTCTCGTTCTTCATATCTACATCGATGGTCTCGACACCTGTGGCAAAACCGCAATTTTTGCATTGAAGCTTGCTTGACATTAGAGACAACCAAGACTCCTATATGTAAACAAGTGCCACGCACACGCACACGCACACACATGCAGGCAAGAACAACAAGACTCCTATATGTAAACAAGCACACACACACACACACACACATGCACATGCACATGTAGGCAAGAACAACAATGGCACCACCACACATAGACTTAAGTCGCTTGTTCTCTCTTTCGCGCGTTACACACACACACACACACACACACACACACACACCAGTTTCTATGCTACACTTTATGAGCACTAGCCAACTAGATGAAGAGCACATGAGTGAAGGCAACAATACCTTGTATTCCATTGAGGGCTTTCTTCACCCGCTTCCTACAAGCATCGCAGTCTATGGAGACCTTGAAAGTGAAGCTCTGCACAAAGCCACGCAAATCAGTGAGAAACGAACGTGAGAGAGAGAGAGAGAGAGAGAGAGAGAGAGAGAGAGAGAGACCTGGGTCATGGTTGGAGAACAGGCAGACAAGGAGTAACCCTGAAGGGCAAATTGAGTGTATGTGAGAGAGAGAGAGAGAGAAAGAGAGGGAGTCTAGAACGAGAGTACAGTGTAGGAAAGGCTAAGGCGCTAAACTTGTCGCACTCACAACTTACAAAGCCAGACTAGCCAGTTTCGCACAATTTGTACCTTTCTCTCTCTGCTCTGCTGCTCTGTGTGCGCGTCTGCCTTGCCTTCTGAGCCTCGTTGCACTCCCCGCCCTTTTTTTCCAACGTTAAACCCTTTCAATTCCTCTTCTCCCACACTTGTCATTTCAAAATTTATCCCATCACACTGAGAAAAGAAAGATCTCCCTTGGCTTCTTCATTTTGCACTCATTACTTACTTGATCCCCATTAATTCCCCAATATTCCCTTCTATACATGTAATATACGGATGCCCAGATTTCCTAGGATAATATAATCAGGGTAAAGGAGCCAGTAGCGAGACGGGCCCGGATGACAAGACACGCTACCCCCCATAAGCACACAAACGTGCACGAGTTGTTGGTCGATGGGAGCTGACGTGCTACTCATTGATTCGTCAAATTGAGGGTTGAATCGTGGAGCATCTCTGTCTTTTTTTTTAATGACATTGCATCTCCAATGCTTAAGCGTCCACAATTTGCCTCGAAAAATGTGTTAATCCTTCATGCGAACTGTGTGGTGGTCTACTTGAAGAGTTACCTTTTTCGTAGAAAACCTTTTCTCATCGTGCATCTTTTGCGCCTCTCAAAGCCCAAATTTGTGCATAAATGGATGCGCAGTGGCCTCCTCAATCTCATTGTCTCTATATTGGCGCATCTACCCTAGGTTCTTTCCACACAAGGATAGATGACATCCACGATACTACGTAGCACTGTGTAAAGGAAAGGGACTACGATCGTGGAGAGGGTGGATGGGCGGGATCTTGATACGACGTAAACACGGGCGGCGCAAGAACAGGGGTAAAGAGTCATATGCAAGCCATCGCCTACTCCTCCTTGCTCAAGATTTGAACCTACCACGTCGCCTAGAGGTCTAACCACTTCACTAGCATGCCCATTGTCTACCCCTTACCTTTCTTTGTCTTCTTAGTGAAAGCAAACAATATGGATTACACTCCTCTTCAATGTTTATTTAGGGACTTATTTACTTTTTAAGAAAATCAAGGGTGGGGGTCACCCTGTGGATTTATAGCATGCCGTGGATCCACGCAGCAGTTTCACGTTGTGGATCCTTCTGCCTCTCCCCTCCTTTAATGTTGTTGTCACATACTCATGGAGAGACCCAAAAAGGCACATCAAGTACACACACTTACACAAGCAATCACACACAATCTATGTTTTAACAGAGTGCAACAAGGCTCTAGGCCCCCAAGGGGCGGACTGGGGGCCCCATTACCTCAAATTCCTATTAAGAGTCACACAATTTTAGGAAGAGTGTAGAGGTGCTCAAGGACACTTTCATATTCTAAAAGAAGTGGCTTTCTTCTTCACCCCAAATCACTCGAGTGACTTTATGGACCTCTAGTACCACACCCAAAGGTGAAGCTCATGCAGTTGCAACATTCGTTCGCCAAAATTTACAAGGATCCAATGGAGCGTTTTTGTGTCAAAATAGACAATAGACCCAGTGACTTCAAGGACTTAGTTCCAGGGGACTACAACCAGTTTGATGACGATGGAATGGAATATAGAGTTGTTCTTTGATCCCTACATTGTTGATAAGTGGGCGATGGCAGGACCTAAGGCAAAAGTCGACCATGAGCTAGAGGAGAAACCTCCTCTAATCAACAAGCTGCATGCTAAGTTTACCGAGACCAATAAGGCTGTGAAATTTTTGATGGCCATGTCTATATGGGTCTTTATAGATTTGCAAATGGGGAGTAGAACAATTTTTATAGATGCCTAGAGCTCAATCCCCATGAATTTTGGACTATAAAAATATGTGCGTCTTTACCTATTCGGATATCTAGGAAATACAGATCTTCTTAACAGACAAATACGGATGAGAGTACAAAATGGTAGACCAAAAAGAGCTTGAAATATACACCTTTATGAATGCTCCAATCTCTTCCTTCTATATTCCGCGAGGTACAAACCCACACGTTAGAAATCTGCAAGGGCAAGAGGCCCAAACTAAGAGAATTGGGACTAATGATCCAAGGGATAATATTTATGTTTTAGGGACTCAACCCACATGATCAATGGGATCACAAACTTCTAGGACGACTGGGAGTCAAAACACAAATCACCTAAACTAGCAAAAGCATATACCAATGGGGCCATAATTTGGAAGTAGATGTGAATATTGTGTAATGGGAAGACTTTACCAGAATTTCCTCCTAGAACATAAAAACATGGAGAGATGGTTTAATAAGAGATCGAGGAATGTTCAGATTGATGGACGAACCTCAAAAAATGAGACCATTGCAAGTTTCCAAATGCATAAGCAAAAAGTACGGTGGATTAGGGGATCCCCATGCTCATGTATGGTTGGGGATTTGTCATAGAATAGGCCTAATCTGCAACTCAAGACCAACAAGATCATCAATTCGTGGCGCAATAACCCAACTAGGGCTTGGATGCACTGAATGAGAGGATTCATGGGATCCCTCTACTCTCATAGAGAGAAGCCATGGTACAGCTTGGATGCACCGAATGAGGTGATAGTTATTAACTTTCAAGAGTTATTTATTTTTATTATGTAAAAACCTTAGGTTAATCATTATCAGTTCAAAAATTAGCCAAAAATATTTTCACAATTCTTAATTATTGTGACTCTCCATGGTTTGTTAGTGATGGGTATTAAGCCTTATCTAGTCCATTATTATGCAAAAACAAGCAAAAGAAGCAACAATACTAAAAAGAAAACACACTTTTTACACTTTGATTTTATGATTTACTAGCATTTCTCCCCCCTCCTATTGGGAGTCCTTCTGGAAGACAATGAGTTAAGGGTGGGGTGCATGCATGGGTTATAAAAAAAGGGACTATACAAGGCCATGTAATGAGGCCCTATTATGCAAATTAAGTCAATGTATGGGGTATGAGAGTTATGAGCAATGCAATCAAGGTTTGTCATTGGTGAGGAATCTTTTGTTTTACCTATTTAGAAAGAAAATTTTGCAAGTGGAGAGTGCCTTCATTGATAGTGAATGGATTGGGTAATTTAGTGTGGCATCGTGGTTTGTCTTTAGAGATTTGTTTGACTTTCCAAGCCAATGGTTGGTCTCATTGAGGGGGTAGTTTTGATTTAGGTCACCAAATCCATTTTTGTTTTGGAGTTTGTGGTAAATTGAAAAGGACTACCAATGGGGAAGTTGCATAGAGTGGAAATGTGATTGCCATGTTGAGTGTGGTGAGGTTTGGTAGTAAAGTTGGGTTGTGAATTTGTGTTTGGGTACCTAGATAGTCGAAGAGGATGTTTGAAGCATTTTTTTGGGTAGACAAATTTTCCTAGTTCCTTGCATACTTGAACTAGTTGGTTGTGGTGGGATTGGTTGAGGCATTGTGCCTTGGAATACTAGCCATTCATAGTCCGTTGTTTCCAAGGATATCATGTGTCTGACCATTGGGCGATAAACTGTAAGAAATTTATGGACCACATTGATGTAGCCTTGTAGGTATGCATCAAGGTAATCCAAGAAGTATAGCTTCATTAATGTCTTTGTCATCCATGATGTGGAATTGATGCGGGCATTGGTGAACATCGACTATAATGTTGACATTTGCACATCCCATACTTACCATAATGCCTTGATTTGCATCCTTGAGAGTAAAATGTTGTTTGGAAAGAGTTGTAGTGGTCATCTTGTAGAAAGTTGTGAGTTCATCATGTTCTCTCTTGCCTTGGCATTGACTAAAGCATGTTCAAAGGTTGCATCAAACAATTGCACATCGATGCATACATCAATGCCGCCTAGCCACTTTGCTGAGGATTGAATCACCTGAATGGGCGGTGGTGGTGGTTGTGTCATTTTTCCTTGTGCTTGAGATTTTCTTTTGAGGATTTGGAGCTTGGATTCCTCCTTTGCTTCTCAAATTTTCATCACTTGATCCATCTTCCCTTGGCACACTTCATGTGCTTGTGTCAACATTTTTGGGGTTAGAAGTAAGTGATATTTCTTGAGTTCGTATCCACTAATCCAATGAGACATTTCTTCCCCATCCAATGTAGCAAGTTTAATGATATATCATGGATCACAAATGATTCATTACCCCACTTTTGCAGTTTCTTAGGGTGGCCTTTCAATATGTATACAAGGACATACTCACCCATTGAAAACTCCTTACTTTTGATATTTTGGTCATGAAATCATGTCATGTGTTATTTTTGGGCAACTGTTTGTGATTGTGTGCCGTGAAGGGTTTCATGTTGGTCAAGCGATTCAAAAAGTTCATGTCTAGTTCACTCAAGTTTTTTGCCTACACACAATGTGTAAAATAAAATTTCCAAAGGTACTAGGGCATTTAGTCCAAAGGCCATGTTAAATGGTGTTGTCCCTATGGAATTTTTGAATGCTACCCAAATAAGCCCATCTGGATCCCAATCTATGTGTGAGTTATTGACAATCTTGGTGAGTACCATGAACAAGATTTTGTTAGTGCTCTGAACTTGTCCATTTGCTTAAGGATGGTAGGGTGCCAGTTTTTGATGAATTACCATAAAATAATTTATGAGAGATTCGATCACTTCATTTAAGGAGCGTGTTGCTTGTTAGCTGTGGCTAATATGCCATTGATTATGCACAAGCAAAGTATATGCAAAGATTGTGCACCATAATATTTCCTACTTATTTTGTTTAGGTCTTGGGCTCATTTGAGTTCTGATTTGTACTAAGCTATAGGCTAAAGGGCTCTATTGTAAAAAGGCTTGGAGTCCATGTCTATAAAAGTAGCCTATGCTAAAAGATAAGACATTCTTGAATAAGCTTTGCTCTTTGTAAGGTTGATGTTCATGAGGTTCTTGGGCTTTCCATACCAATGTAACTCGTGATCCTTCTAATCAAATTTATTGATTTCTTGTTAATCTACTTTGTGATTTATTATGTGCAAGTAAAGTTGTTTTAGTTGATTGAAAATCTCTAATCTCTCTTAACTTAATCTGACCTGGCATTGGCCACAGTGTGTATTGCCTTCCTAATCTCTCTCTCTCTCTCTCTCTCTCTCTCTCTCACACACACACACACACAAAGTATGTGTGTTAGTATTTGTGCATCCATGTGCATTGAGAGGTTGGACCAATGTGTCAAATCTAATACAATGTAGACATAATAACAACAATGCTTGTGTATGTAGGGATTAATATTGGTGCTCAACTAACCAATTCTGGCAAGCTCTCTAAGGAATATTGTACCCTTAGAACCCTACATGCTATAAACACTAGAGTCCACACCAGAAATAGTAAGGGATGTCACCGACTTATCATGCTAGATGTTATGTAAGATATCCAAGATTTTGATCACCGTGATCACTATGTTTGTAGATGTGGAAGCATCAGGCCATCCATGGACCATCTTCATCAAAGGTAGTATAGGCTTGCGTTGTGCTCTTGCCAAGATTCTATCAAAGAACATAATCATGGGATTGTATGCTAGGCTATTGTTCCTGCCAAGCCATTAATTACAAACACTTGAAGAAAACTTCATCACCAGATTCTTTGAAGTCAATTCATTGATCTTCAACCCACTGACCAAAGATCTTCAAGAATGACACAGTGCCTATCAAAATCAGGTGGTTTTCAAACCCCTTGCTTAACATCACATATATGGTTGACACTGAAGCAAGGGTGGCTAAGTATCACAGAGATCTCAACACACTTGACTCCATCAAACACCGAGAATTATCCTAAAACAATGTCAAGGGAAAGCATCATCTAGGAGGGGGGAGTGTTTGGAGATGCCATTGAGGAGATGCCTTCTAAACTTATATCTCCTATAAAAATCGCTTTGTAATGTCAAGATGGCTCAAGCCAAATTTTTGGTTATGTACTATGAAAAACCCATTTTTACTTTGAGAAGTTGTACCCCATGGGAATGGAACCTAAAGCCAAGGACATTTTGTAAAAGCAAAAAGGGTTTTCTTTTGGAGAAAGAGCATTGTATGAGAAAGAGAGCTTCTTGTTGCCAATCTACAATTAACATATCTCCACCACTTGTAATCAAAATCAAGTTGCAACTATTGTCTCTTGTTCCGCTTCTCTTGTTCTTTCATTAGATTATATGCATTGTCAGTCTCATTTAAGTTTGCAACTATGCTTTTCGATCATAAACTCATTGTTTTGATGCCTTAATCAAGTTCAAATAATGATTTTTGATGGGAGATGTGTCTTAGGACATACGTGATGTTATTAGATCTCTTCTATTTATGTTTTGTACACCTACAAATCCATGAATTGCAATTTTTGTACCTCTCAAAAATGAGTGTATAGGGTCCAAATAGGTTCTATCCTAGAGTTTTGTGGTGTTCGAAGCTTGTTTGGTTGAGAAAATCATCAATTTGTTGGTAGGAGCAAGTATTGAGTGTAGGTAGTTGTAGACTATCCATGTTGATTTCATGATTGTATTATAGTGTTCCCTTAGTCACAATAGCTCCATTGGGTCTCCCAAACTCAATGTATCTCGGCACCCCCATTTGCGTCCTTGAGTATTGACATAAACTATGTCAGTGCTCAAAAGATGTTCTATAGACATTCGCATTACGATCCACTAATACCATTCATCATGTGGGCAATCGAGTCAATTTCACCCTATGGCAATGTACACACTCTTACCAATCCTTGGAGTATGCATAGTAGTTAGATCGCTACTCTCCATAGCCAATTGAAACTGATCATAACCTAGTTATAAGTCTTCCATGGAATAGATGGCTCTACTTGGAAAATCCTATGCAAACCCATCAGCAACTAAAGTTATTTCACATTCCTGATAGTTATCTCGTTCACTGGCTAGATATTTGATATGAACCTCAATGTGCCATTCTTTGTGGGAATTGTAAACCACCTATTGGAATAAAGAGCTCAAGAGGGTGCAAAAATACCCATTTTCCAAACAAAACAACTTGGAAAGATGAGACTTTGGAACAAGAATATACCACAAATTCCAAGGCAAATGAGGAACATTAAATATTATAATTAGAGCTACAACATTCAAATCCACACAACCAATCTCATTTGGTAAAAAAGAAAAAGATTTTCTATGCTTTCGCAACATCCCTTTGAATGACTCCACCTTTTCTTGATACAACATCTTCATTGCCAATATTCAAATCCTATAACGTCCCTTTAATAAATGAATGCCCAATCTTACCCAGATCCTTGAAAGTGCCTATTGAGAAGCCTTATCCATAGCCATACCACTTTCTTTTTACAAAGGAATGGCTGTAGGTCTAATATTTTTTGTCATTATATTGTACTTAGTGTTAACATGAACTTCTTTCCTATCCAATCCTTCTTCAAAATCCGAAATAAACTAATACATATAAACTAAATTTACCTTAACGATGTCAACTCTAGCTTGATCATTGGATTTCACAATTGCATCCAATTCTTCCATTGTATCCACGAACAAAAATACTTCAAAAACCCTTGAAACTGCTTCACCTGGATCCACTGACACTTCACATTCCTAAACAACATCTTGGAAATTACAAATGTATCGATTCTCCCATTTTTTGTACGTTGTTGAATTTTTTGTATGAAACTAATCCCTCTATAAAAGTCAACCACAAGAATCCCAAAGAAAAAGACTATTTGTCTATACCAACTGCCAATGGCTTCTCATTCAAAGCACCATCATAGTCCCACTTTATGATGGCACAAAAAAAATTCCTAAAAGTCCATGTACTCCTTGAACTCCTTTGTCAACTTTGGCAAAGGATGATCTCGAAGACTATCCCTGTTTCTAGTATGGTTAAGACAAACGGTCAAAAATTGAACAACTCTCTTACCATCTCTGCTTTGAATTCTAGCGTAAGTAGATCGATAATCCAAAACATGTAGTTGAAATTACCACTACCCTTTTGTGGATCTGTTTGCTTTAATCTTGATTCCAAATCCATATCCTCAAGCTTGATAGCCTTTAGGTTAAGGTTCAACTCCCGTATACCTTTCAAAAGCTCATCCAAAATTGGTTCTTCAATTTCTCCTTTGCTTGCACATGCACATCTTCTTCAATTACATCAACACATGTACTGATCTTGATGAATTTGTCAAGCCTCTTCTGTCTATTGACAATCATATTGACCGCTTCAATCACATCCTTCCAATCCAAATTCAAGCCCAACTCACTTGTTGGATCCTCAAGAAGATCCACAAGGCTCTTTTGCAACTTGTAATCCATAGCATGTACAAATAACTCTACCTTGTCAAGATTAAGCACCTTCTCCTTGGTTGTAGGCAATTGGCCAAAGATCTTCTCAAAATCTCTTAGCAATTCTATAGCAGAGAGTCCCTTGTTGCACTATTGTACCCACTTCATGAACCTTTTCTTCACTGATAACATGCTCTTGGTCCTTGATAAAATACTCTTCCTTGAGGGCTTTCCTAAATTCCATCTATGTGGCACCACGCACAATCCAATTCTCATCAATTCATGCTCGCAACTTTGGCACCACAACCAAAGATAAATTCTCAACTATAGCTTGTTCATATACTTTGCCAAACTTCATCTCTACCTTCAAACCACCCCAAATTATTTTGTTACAACTTGCATGGCCTTGAAAATTCAAGCTTCCATCTATATAATTGTGCTCTAATTCAACATTTGCTAATGATGCAAAATTTTTCAATGCATAATTGCAAAAATCTATTGCAATGCCTATTGCATCCCGTTATCTTGGCTTGTAGACTCTATCCACCCTGGTTTGGTTCGTGTTGGTTCCACCACATTTCTTGGAGTACGTTACGCTCTAAGGGAAAACGGGTAGGCATCAAGCCTCTGGATATGGGAGGAGAGTAGCTAAGGGCTGAAACCAAGCATTTGGGATGCAAATAAGGGTAATCAAGTGGTAATAATAGGTGTTAATGATGATTAGAGACTACTAGTAAGAAATGATAGAGATTTAGAGTCATGATTATGATTAATAGTAGTAGAAAACAAGAATCAAAATAGAATTTAGGCTTGAAAATAGTAGAAGCTTCCATTTTCTATTTGCAATAACCCAAATACAATAATATTGCAATCTCCTCAGTGAAAAATCTTGTACTTGAACCACTTGGTAGGCTCAACTCTTGTAGAAGTAGCACCTTTGACAAGCACAAACATCTTTCTTGATGTATAAAGCCCCTTTCTTGCCTTCACAACATGAGAATGCAAGAGAAAAATATTCTTCTTGCCTTTGCTCTCCTCAAAAACTTGCTGTTCTCTATAACTCTGTGCAAAAAACCTGTGTAACTATTCTTCTTGCCTTTGCTCTCCTCAAAAACCTACTGTTCTCTATAACTATGTTCTCTGTAACTATGTGCAAAAAGCTATCCCCAAATAGACCTCATGGACTCACTTTGTGTGCCACCCAATAAAGAAAAAAATTAATTTTCTTTATTAATTTTGGTAGAATTTTACTTAAGGGTAAAATTTATTATTTGATGCTTGTGGAAGCTATAGATTGTGTGAAAGACAAAATCACCAAGAGATTTTAAAATTCCTCAATGAGCAAGCAAAGGAAACAAAAAAGAGTAGAAACCAAACCCAAAGAGAAAACAACACAAGTTAAAAAAAATGAAATACAAAGAATTGAAACAAATTAAAAAAAAGATTTGGACAATGGAGATGGAAAGTGAGGAAGATTCAAAGTCCAATAAAATTAGTGTTCCATCCTATTATAAAAGATACACAATCTAGGATAAAAAAATTGGGATACAACAACCGATGAGAGAGCTTAAATGATGAGAAACATCTTATGATGCAACAAAACCGAGAGATGGACGAAGACTTGCTCATATGGCTAATGATTTGAACCTTGAAGAAGAAGAAATTTTGACAACAATGCTCAAAGAGTATAAAGATGTTTTTGCTTGATCATAAAAATATATTAAGGGAGTGGACCTTAACATTTATCAACATAGAATTCTCCTTAACAGTGATGCTAGACTAAGTAGACATCACACCTATACTTATAATGAGATGTTTTCTAGAAAAATCAAGGAGAAAATAGACAAATTGAAGGTAGTAGAGGTTCATATATGAGATAGAATACATTAATTGAGACTCACAAATTGTGGATTTTCCCAAGAAAAAGTGGTAAATTGAGATTGTGTGTCAACCTCAAGAAGGTAAATGCTATAACCATTTGCTTCCTGTAACAGAGCATGTACCAGAAAGACTACTTGGAAAAGAACCTTATAGCTTCTTAGGTGGCTTCTCTAGACACAATCAATTAGAAATCAAACCTGAGGATCAACATAAAGAGAATTTTGACATTGGCTGGAGTACATTTTCATATAGATTTATGCCATTTAGTTTAAATAATGCACCTTCTACCTTTTAGAGACTGATAAGCCACACATTCAAAGAATACTACGTATGTTTTTAGATATCTACATGGATGAGCTATGCATTTATTCTTTTGTGAGAGAAAACCATATAGAAAATCTTTGAAAGGTGTTTGAAAAGTATTAAACTTACAAAATTTTCCTAAAACCTTAAAAATGTGTCTTTATGGTAAGGCAAGCCAATATTCTTGGTCATATAGTGTCTAAGAATGGCATTTCCACAAACTTGGCAAAAATCAAGGTGATTGTGGAATTGCCTAGACTCATGATGATGAAGAGGTCCAAGTCTTTGTGGGCCTTTATGTATATTGTTGATGATTCATATACATGTATGCAATAGTTGCAAAACCTCTTTACGTGTTATCACTTACTACTTTTGGATATTTTACCAAGTTTATTGTAAGGACATGTGTCCTAAGGGCAAGGCCACCGACACAGCCAGACAATGTGTACGTTAGGGGGAGGCTATAAGATAGCATGGTTGGGTGGAGACTAGCACGCGCATTACCCCCGCCCATTCACTGGTATCCGAGCTATTTTTGGAGAAGGGAAAAAGCTGGTTGCATGTGCATGCGACGCGTTGCTTCTCTCCCACGATTCGTAGACAGGGACAACAACGTCACTATTACTACTTTTGGATATTTTACCAATTTTACTGTAAGGACATGGGTCGTACGGGCAAGGCCACCGGCACGGCCGGACAGTGTGTACGCTAGGGGGAGGCTATAAGATAGCACGGTTGGGTGGAGACTAGCATACGTATTACCACCACCCTTTCACTAGTATCCGAGATATTTTTCGAGAAGGGAAAAAGCAGGTTGCAAGTGCATGTGACACACTGCTTCTCTCCCATGATTTGCAGACAGGGACAACGACGTCACTATTGCTACTTTTGGATATTTTACCAATTTTACTGTAAGGACATGGGTCCTACGGGCAAGGCCACTGGCACGGTCGAACAATGTGTACGCTAGGGGGAGGCTATAAGATAGCACGGTTCGGTGGAGACTAGCACGGGCATTACCACCGCCCTTTCACTGGTATCTGAGGTATTTTTGGGGAAGGGAAAAAGTGGGTTGCATGTGCATGCGACACGCTACTTCTCTCCCACAATTCGCAGACAGGGACAACGACATCACTATTACTACTTTTGGATATTTTACCAATTTTATTGTAAGGACACGGGTTCTACGGGCAAGGCCATCGCCACGACCGGACAGTATGTACACTAGGGGGGGCTATAAGATAGCACGGTTGGGTGGAGACTAGCACGTGCATTACCACCGCCCTTTCATTGGTATCCAAGCTATTTTTGGGGAAGGGGAAAAGCGGGTTGCATGTGCATGCGACGCGTTGTTTCTCTGCCATGACTCGCAGACAGGGACAACGACGTCACTATTACTACTTTTGGATATTTTACCAATTTTATTGTAAGGACACGGGTTCTATGGGCAAGGCCATCCCCACGACTGGACAGTATGTACACTAGGGGGGGCTATAAGATAGCACGGTTGGGTGGAGACTAGCACGTGCATTACCACCGCCCTTTCACTGGTATCCAAGCTATTTTTGGGGAAGGGGAAAAGCGGGTTGCATGTGCATGCGATGCGTTGTTTCTCTCCCATGACTCGCAGACAGGGACAACGATGTCACTATTACTACCTTTGGATATATTACCAATTTTACTGTAAGGACATGGGTCCTATGGGCAAGGCCACTGGCACGGCGGAATGGTGTGTATGCGAGGGGGATGCTATAAGATAGCACGATTGGGTGGAGACTAGCACACACATTACTATCGCCCTTTCACTAGTATCCAAGCTATTTTTGGGGAAGGAGAAAAGCGGGTTGCATGTGCATGTGACTCGTTGCTTCTCTCCCACATTTCGCAGATAGGCGGGCGACCAAGCCAAAATCCATCGGCAACACCGAGGCACCGAGGCTCCATTGGAGCCGTTGGCTAGACGCGTAGGAGGGCCCTCTAAACCCTTGCATGAAGGAGGGTTGAACCCACCCCATGAGGGTGAGAGGCCAACACTCTACCATCCAAGCTATTGAGCCTTGTTGTGTATAAGAAGGAAACATAGCATAGTTGTGTTGACAAGAAAGCTAGACGGAAAAGGAAAGCTTTAAACTTCAAGGAAGTAGTTTCACCTTTCCTTTTCACTTCTTAGAGGAAGGCAAATTTTCCACCAAAATTCTTTTTTTTCCAAGGAGGAAGCTTCCTTTGCCTTGTAGATATGGTTGCTTTCAAGACTTTGGAAAATCCCCAAAGCATACTTGAACGCAACCTCTCTGCACTCAATGCAAATGTTACAAATCTTGCTGAGCTACTTGTGAAATTTATGAATTCACAGATGGCTCAAGGAGCCACAAGTGGCACGGTTCAAGGAAACCAAGCTCGCACGACTCAAGGTGTCCAAGAGACAAGTGCTTCAAAAGATGCAGGAGGTAGCAATGCATTGCTTATGAATATCACCATTCATGAGTTTCACACGGAAGAGTGTGATCGCAACAAGGATGCGGTCAATACGTTCTTACACAAATGGAGTGATATTCATAGGTTGAGATAGACCCCAGATATAACGATGTCTTTGGAAACAAGTCTATCTCTTAAAGGCAAGGCGGTGGATGACATTTCCAATAGATGCTCGTCCTCTGTCTTAGGCTGCATTTCAAGCTTCTTTCTCCAAAGAGTTTTTGGAATCCAATGAAGAAGATAATAATTGGTTAGCATGGGATGGATGCCGCACGTCTGGCCTCTCTCTCACACAGTACCTTTCGAAGTATCGAGAAATCATATTAAAATTAGAAGGTCTAGATGAATTCCAAAAGATACGGGGTTTTAATAGGGGTCTTGAAAAAGACTATCATCTTCATGTCAAGACCCAACATCCAAAAACTTTGGAAGAAGCCATCGGTCATGCCCAAAGATATGATGATGACCAAGAGAGGAAGGGAAATGTTCCCTACTCTAAGAATAATTTTGCTAGCAATATGGCTAAGAGCCAATGGCAAGGTAGATCTCCCACACGTTCCAAGAGGAATAAGAGACAATCTACCTCTCCACGCCCACAAGAGGCTAAGAATCCTAAACAATCACGAGATAGTACTCTACGTGGGTCTCTCATCACTACTGATTTTGAGTGTGCAAAGAAACATAGTTTGTGTTTCAAATGTCTTTCAGACCAACATAACAAGAAGGATTGTCCTCTTTTGCAAGGCAAAGAGGGGCCATGCACACGATGTAGTAGAGGTTCTTCATATGGAAGAAAAGCACAAGTTTTGTATGATTGCTTCAATGTGGCAGCCCACCTTTGGCCCCCATGATTTGATTTGCATGCATGGCAGTATTAACGGACAACGTGTTCGTATTTTAGTGAATAATGGTGCAACTCATAGCTTCCTGAACTATAATCTAGTCAAGAAATTGAAGCTTACACAGACTCCTTGCTCCCACAAGTACGTGGTAGAGCAGATGTTTGGAAATGATAAAGAAGTATGGGACACGGTAGTTCAAGTGGTTGAGCTTATTGTTCAAGATCATACGATGACCCTTGACTTTCAAGTTATGAACATGGACCATGCTGATGTAGTTTTAGGACAGGAGTGGCTGCATGGTTTAGGAAACACATTTCACACTAGTTATGAACACAACTTCTTATCTTTTATGGCCAATGGTAAACATGTGTTTTTGCTTGGTGAGAAAAATATACCATTTGCACCTCTTATATGTATAGCCGAGCTTTCTATTTTATAAAAAGTAGATTTAATAGATGAAGGCTTTTTGTGTTATTGCTTATCTCCAAGTTTGTAAATTCTCAAGAAAAAAGTTTTGGGAATTCTAGTGATAGTATGCAAAGTGCAATGAATTCTAATGATAAGCAAAGTGTTAACAATTCTAAAGAGCAAAGTGCTCTCAATTTTAATTCTATTGATCAATGTGCAACTGTTGTAAAACAAACATTACAGGAATTACAAGATTCTCCATCCCAGCATAACTCTAGTTTACTTTCTCCTTTTGCACGGCAAAAGATGACTCACGTACTCTTCACAGAGTATAGTGATGTATTTTCAAGTGCTTTACCGCCGGGTTTACCCCCTACACGTGATGTGCAACATGGCATAGGTTTCCGCCAGACACTAAGCTCCCGTGGTTTCATTAAACCTAGCACTTTGCCTTGGGCATCACCAATTCTATTGGTAAAAAAGAAAGAAGGTATCGATGCGCATGTGCGTAGATTATCGTAGATTAAACGCTATAACCATCAAGAACAAGTATCCTCTACCTCGAGTGGATGAGTTGTTTGATCAACTCCATGGGGCAAGATAATATACAAAGATATATCTTCTTTTAGGATCCCACCAGGTGCGTATCCTTTTGCAAGATATCTCTAAAACTGCCTTTAGAACACGGTTTGGGCAATTTAAATTTTTGTTTATGCCTTTTGGTTTAAGCAATGCTTCAACTACATTTATGACACTCATGGATAGTGTCTTACGTCCCTATCTTGGAAAATTTTTTGTGGTTTTTCTTGATGACATTCTCATTTACAGTAAGACTAAAGATGAACACATAGAACACTTAAGATTAGTGTTCCAATAGCTACGAGCTCACGCTCTGTATGCTAAGCAAAGCAAGTACGATTTCTTTAAAACAGAGATACATTACCTCGGTCATGTGATCTCTTATTCTGTCATCAAAATGGACACTGACAAGGTCACTGCCATTCTTTGATGGCCACATCCCATCACGGTTGAGGAGCTTCAAATATTCTTAGGCATGGCTGGATTTTATCGATAATATATCCGTGATTATGCCAAAATCGTTGTTCCTATGACGGATCAACTTAAAGCAAAAGGTAAGGGAAGAAGCCCAAAAACGCAGTTTTGAACAGCTCAAGGTAGTTGTAGCCACTGCTCCCATCCTAGCAATCATTGACCCACTTAAGCCGTTTGTGGTAGAGATTCATGCTAGTGATAAAGCAATTGATGCGGTACTTCTCCAGGAGGGAAGACCTATAGCCTTTGAAAGTAAAAAGTTAGATAGAGATCAACAAAATTATGGTATCTATGAGAGAGATCTCTATGCTGTAATTCACGCTTTATGAAAGTGGCGACACTATTTATATGGTGCCGAGTTTGAAGTAGTTTTTGACCATGGGAGTATAAAATGGTTTACTGCTCAAACCGACTTGAAAAGCCGTAAAGCTAAATGGATAGAAATCCTTCAAGATTATGATTGTAAGCTACGATATCGGAAGGGGCGATATAATGTAGTAGTGGATGCACTAAGTTGGATGCCTCAAATTAATTCACTTGCTTTCACGGAAATAAAGAGTGGATTTTTGGAGTCATTACGTGGTAGTGTGCACAAGATCAATCATATGCTAAAGTGTGGAGTGCAATTTTAAAAAGGGATCCCTCATACTCACATGTTTCTGTACAGCCAGATCAACATGTCTCTGCACACGCAGATAAGAACTCCAACACACAGAGCTCCACCCCTACTCAGAAGAGCTTAAGCGATCGAAGAATTTTTCCATTGATGATGGCTACTTACTCCACAAGGGTAGGGTATGTGTACCAAAGGACTCAGACATTAGGCGCCGAATCTTATTTGAGTGTCATGATAGTCCAAGTGATGGTCATCCAGGTATTCATAAGACGTATGCCTTAGTTTGATGGCAATTTTATTGGCCAGACTTACATCATGATGTTCAAGAGTACGTACTAAACTGCCAACAATGCCAAGTAAATAAGGTAGAGCACCTCAAGGTAGGTGGCCTTTTACATCCTTTAGAGATTCCACAAGGTAAGTGGGAGAGTATCTCTATGGACTTTGTAGTAGGACTACCTACTACAAATCGTGGCCATGATGCCTTATAGGTAATTGTAGACCGTCTAACAAACATGGGTCGAGTCATTCCCACTAAGACTACGGTTAAGACACCAAAATTAGCACGGCTATTTGTAGAGCATATATATATATATAGACTCTATGGTCTTCCACCTAGTATCATTAGTAACAAAGATCAAAAGTTCGATAATCACTTCTAGAGAGCTGTGTTTCAAAAGTTGGAAACTAAACTTAATCTAAGTACGGTCGATCATCCAGAAACAAATGGTCAAACCAAAAGAGTTAATAAAGTGCTAGAAGATATGCTACGAGCGCACGTTAGCAAGAAGCAAACCAATTGGGAAGACTATTTACCTATATTGGAATTTGCTTATAATAGTTTAAAGCATGTGACTAGAGGGTTTATTCCATTTATGCTTTTATATGGATTTCAACCTAGCTCACCCGTTACGGTGGGGTTGGCTAAGAAGAAGATACAACAAGCGAATGATTTTCTCCAAGACCATTTTGAAATGCTTCGAGTTGCTCGACAGAATGTTAAGCAAACTCAAGATCGATATAAGAAGTACGCAGATAAGCATCATCGTCTTGCTACTTTGGAAGAAGGAGACAAGGTTTTCCTCAAAGTTCCGGAGCATTCAGAAAGTCTGGAGATGGGAAAAGTTGCTAAACTTTCACCACACTATTGTTGACCATTTACCATTCTCAAACGTATAGGTCAAGTGGCCTATAAGTAGCTCTTCCAGAGCACTCACGAGTTTATCCCGTTTTTCATGTTAGTCGTTTACAAAAACAACTAGGACAGAATGATAATGTCATTGACACAGGTGTGTTAGTTGACCTTATCGAACTGACCAACATCCCTCATGAGCCCGAAAATATTTTGGATTCTCATGGGCTTCGCACCAGACATCATGTCAGACGACAGGTGTTGGTAAAATGGCTAGATAGACCTGAAGAAGGTTCTACATGGGAGAATGTCTTCGCACTTAAGAAACATTTTCCTATGTTCGTTTTTGAGGACAAAAACGATTCTCAAAGGGGGGGGGGGTAATGTAAGGACATGGGTCCTATGGGCAAGGCCACCGACACGGCCGGACAGTGTGTATGCTAGGGGGAGGCTATAAGATAGCACGGTTGGTGGAGATTAGCACGCGCATTACCACTACCCTTTCGTTTACTTATGTTTTGTTCTCAAAAAAACATTTGAAAGAAGCAATAAAGAGAAATCCCTTTTATTTACTATTCCAAGAGTTTAAGTGAAAAGAAAGCACTTTTA
Source organism: Adiantum capillus-veneris (assembly GCF_014529385.1). Taxonomy (NCBI): domain Eukaryota; kingdom Viridiplantae; phylum Streptophyta; class Polypodiopsida; order Polypodiales; family Pteridaceae; genus Adiantum; species Adiantum capillus-veneris. The sequence goes on along the minus strand of NC_140933.1, from coordinate 143,407,281 downwards.
TTTCGGATGCACGTATGCAAGTGTCAAGGCTAGGGACTTGCTACGCGCCGTGTGCGAGCCACAAAGGCTCCTAGCACACAGTCATACAACAGACAAGCTCACAAGGAAGAACGGTGTGTCACTCACCTTCCTGCGTAGTTGCGAATGAAGGATTCCCGCGCCGCGAAGAAGAGGGAGACGCCGCTACGCCGCGCTCAACCGCCTCGCCGCCGTCGTGTAGCCGCAACGCTCGATCGCACACACACACTCTCACACTCTCTCTCTCTCTCTCACACACACACACACACGCACACACACAAGGAGATGGTGAAGGAGAAGGTGGAGATGGAGCAAGAGCAGCTTCTATTGCACAATGAGAGAATGACTCAATTTTAGGTTTAATTGGCTTTTATGTGAGCTCACCCCATTCACACTTGGGCGCCCATGCTTAGCCAACTAACCCTAGCATGTTCGTGTTAGAGTGCGCCTCTCATCGGCGATCACTCTACCTTTCCCTATTGGACCGACAAGCCCGGTGGCTGACTCTACTTAAATAAATAATACGGTTACGGTGTCTGTCGTAGGCGATAGGATGTCCGTGAGCCACGAGGGTTAACATTGCCCCCCTTCCTGATGTAGATTCCGTCCTCGGAAGCTATTGAGTTGAAGCTTGGTATGTCCATGTTGTAGAGCATCTAGATTTGAATCTGCAAGGCAAAGTCACTGTTTTAGCAAGCGGAATTATATTGCCATAAATCATGAGCGGAATGTAAAGTACATGTGGAAATGAGTAAATGCAAGATTTATGAAATGTTAGACTGCCATTAAGGACAAATAAATTGCACTTTCAGTAAATTAATTAATCAAGAGTTTTGAGCTTATGGGTGAGTCTATCAATTAGTTAGCTATGACTAAGGTTAAAACAACTACTCTAGTACTAGCTAAGCTAAGAAGATTATCTAAATGCAAGATTCCCTAATTATGCTTTTCAGCTTTGATTAGCCAACTCGCTCTCACAACTGCAAACAAAAGCTTGAAATGTTAACTGTAAGCTCAATGGAAGTCTTTTATTTTTTATTTTTTTATTTTTCTTTTTTTACTTTGGGTCACAATCATGTGACGTGTGTGCTTATTTTGTATGTCCGGGGTTTTTTGCTTCTCAAGGAAAAGCGCCCACACTGGGAACCTCTAGGGCTCTAGTACCATAGACAATACATGTGAGTGAAGTACCAATTCAAGCCAGGATTCATTTCCAGCGTAAGATTTTTTATTTGTGGCACTTATGTTTTTTTTTTTTTTTTTGCTTCCATTTCCTTGGTATTCGCACTAGTGTTTTTTTTTGTTTAAGTGAGCAAGCCTTTCTCTGCCTAAAACATTCCTAAGGTCTCAAATACTCGGATAATTTTATTAGCTAGGCCTAGTGGTCAAGTAAATGAGTTAACCTAAAGTCACGGTCTCCTAATCTCCAGGCTCATCCATAAGATTAAACTGGAGTTCAATCAACTTAAGCAAAGACAAATTTATACATCTATAATGGCAGATAACAATCATAACTATTGCACTCAAACAAAGCATGAAAAATCATTATTAGCAATTACACATATCCACCAACATGAATCATGGAAAGTAGTATACCTGGAGGTATGGAGTGGCTCATTTCGTTGAAGCAGATGTCCTCAGCCATGTGGATGGAGATCCATATAAGTCCTACCTAACACATCCAAAAACAGGCACTATACCTCTAGGAGGCATGTCAGTGTGAAAAATTAAAACTCCTAAAAAACAAACTCAAAACACAATCTAGACCCCTAACCTACCTATCTGTCACCCCTTTTAGAATCAAGGAAAGAGGATATTATATAAACCGGGTGGCCACCCTAAGGCTAGGCCTCTATCCTCATCATCTAGATAAATAAAATCGTTGTCCGTGAGGCCATAGTCTTCCTCGGTCTCTATTAGTTCCTCTTCATCATCCTCTTGTGCAAGCATGCTAATCAAGAACCTCGCGATGCGTGGATACTCATCTTGTGCAAAAGAATAAGCATGTGCCACTGGGGACACATTCGCTACTGGGTAGGGATCACTAGTTAGCCATAGACGTATCAGCCATTCTAACTCCTCAAAATTTCTCTCACATGCAAGGCTCTCTATCAAATCCCATTCGCAAGAAAGTATAGGGTAGCATACGTAGAATACTTGAGGAAAAGACAAAGGGTACCTTTCATCAAAAATAGAAGTGCATGCCTCTGGTGAAGTAGCCATTTTTGACAATACAGATAGATTTGGTTAGGACTTTAAAACATAAGAGTTGTTTTTGTGTGTTGCTTGAATTGACACGGTGAATTTGGACTTATATGTAAGATCTGATAGGGTGCTCTCTCGTTGCTAGTCGCTCTTGCTCTTTACTATTTTTGTTTTTTGTGAGTATAAGGCTATATATATATATATACAGTCCCTAAGATTGGAATTGAGAGGTCAGGGAGGAAGGTTGAGAGGGGAGCGAGTGAATGATTGATGTTAGCAAACACTCCCCCCTTCCTTGGGTAGATCATACCTTTTGGAATGAGGTCGTCACCTTTTGAAACCAATTGTTCCAAGTTGTTATGGGTGAAGGTTTTAACCAATAGTTTTCGACCGCCCTATGCGTTTCATCTAGTTGCAAGGGTGGTAAGGTACTCTCCCATGATTTTATTTGCAACATTGTTGTAGGTGGTGAACTTACCCCGGGAGGTGCAAACTCTTTCGTGCTTGTATGGATATGTACAGTGGTAGGTGGAGGTTGTGTCGAAGCTTCTATTTGCGTATAGGAACTACATGAAGAGCAAGAAGCTTCATTTGATTTCCCTGTTCCTGAGCTAGGTGGAACAAATCGTTCTTTCTTTGGTACCCAAACTAGCTCTAGAGCGGGTGTATAACATTCCATGATTTTTTCCTTTCCGCAATTTTCAATTTGTTTTGGAGCCACAGGATTGGGTTTACATGGGCCAGGTGACATGTAAGAGTACACTTTACGTTTGGGCACCTAGATTTGATCATTTCCTTCACAGTATCCTTGGGCTTCCAATAGTCGTTTAGGAATCCAACGCAACGTTTCTTTACATTTCTTGGAGTGAGTGGGACGGTTCTTACGAGGTTTCCGTTTTTTTGCATCAACCATGCTCACTACAGAAGCTTTAGGGACCCACTTGTATGTTTTCTCTGTTATATTAGGATGGTTCTTGTGTGTCTCAAGCTTTCTTTCAACTACATCAGTTGAATCTCTAGAGAGTTGGGCTATGGGGACGTATGGTTCAACCTCCTGGACATGCAATGTCTTGGGTTTTATTTCCTTAGGCAATATCTCAGGGACTATGGCTTGAGTGGTAGGGCTAAGAGTTGGTTTTTGCGTTGTAACACCCCCAGTCCCCCAATCAATAGTGCATTTGGTGGCTATCATCCACGTGCGGCCTAGGTTTATATTACCCTCCATAGTTCCAATAGGCATGACCAAAAAGTATTGAGCTACAATTCCATTGTCATAACTGACAGAAGTGTGCCAGATTCCAAAAACCGTAGTTTTTTTCTTGTTGACACCCTTGACTTGGATAATACTCTCAGATAGAGGTGGCTTCCCTAACTGACACCACACCCCATAGGATAGCAGATTATATTTAGCACCCGTGTTCAATAAGGCGTTATATAGCACTTTTCCATAGGCACTATTTAACTCAATAGGGTATCGTAGAGGTGTGTCAGAGTCCAACCCATCCTCTTCGATTTCCACGTGGAATGCATTTGTGACTCCATGGTTAGCCTCTCGTTTTTGTCTTATACGTTGTTGTCGCTCCTTAGCCTCAACTTGAGCTTGTATCTTGTTTAACTCGATTTGTGCTTTGGCGGCCTTCTTTTGATGAATGGCCCGTAGTTCTTCTTGGCTTAAAGGATCATAATATCTTTTGAATTTACTCCCATTGAGGAATCCAATGGTTTCAACTCCATCAAGAGTTTCCACACGAAGGGTACCTTGTGGGGTAATTTCACATACTCTATATGGTCCTTTACCAGCATATTTCAACTTTTTATTCTCTTTACGTACTCCATACATAAGGACTTTATCACCAACTTTGATGTCCTTGTCCTTCACATGGCGATCAAACCACTTCTTTCTCCTATCCTTTTCCACAAGAGCATTTTGCACAGCCAACTGTCTCTCTTCGTCTAGTTTTTCTAAGATATACAAACGCTCGGTTAAGGGGTTACCATTCCATCCTTCCTGTGAAGCTACCCTAAGACTAGGAATGACAAACTCCCAAGGCATAACCGCTTCTTGGCCGTATACCATTTTGAATGGCGTACAATTAATAGCCACTTTATAAGCAGTACGATAAGCCCATAGAGCAGATGTCAACTTCAAATCCCAATCAGTGCGATGAGCTTCTACCGTCTTGGTTAAAATAGAGATTAGAGTCTTGTTGGTACTCTCGGCTTGTCCATTAGCTTGCGGGTAATAAGGTGTAGACTTATGGTGGGATATCATAAAGGTCGTGGTAAGCTCTCTTATTACCTCATTTATAAAATGGGTACCATTATCACTAACAATTTCAAAAGGGCAACCAAATCTTGTGATAATGTTCTCAAAAAGAAACTTAGCTGTTGTCCTCGCGTCAGCTTTTTGTGAAGCCTTAGCTTCAACCCACTTTGTTACATAGTCCGTAGCAACTAGAATATATCGAGATTGAGTGTTGCGAGCTGCGGGATTAATTGGACCTACAAAGTCTAAGCCCCATTTTTCAAATGGTTGGGTTACTTTAATAGGATGTAAGGGCATTCTGTCTTTGCACTGTGTGGTCTTGTAACATTGGCACTCATCACACCCTTTTGTAAAAAGTGATGCATCCTTAAATAAAGTTGGCCACCAATAGCCTGATTGCAGCACCTTTCTAGCAGTCGGTCTCCTGAAAAATGTCCTCCTGCTATGCCCATATGTGCTTCTTGCAAGATATACAAATATTCATCCTCGCGGGCACAACGCCTAAGAATATCGTCCTTGCCTAATCTATACAGAGTTCCGGCAATCAAACAATAGGGTTCACATTCTTTTACTAGCCTTCGAGCGATATCCTTACGAAGTTCCTTGGGTGGAAAACCATTAACTAAAAAGTTAACAATGTTCTCACTCCATTCAGGCATAGTCTCAACTATGAATAGGGAAGTAATCGGGTAATTCGTCATCAACTCCTGTAGAGGCTTCACCATTGGGTATGCGAGACAAATGATCAGCCATGACGTGCCTTTTACCGGGTCTCACTACAATTGTGAAATCAAACTCCAGAAGAATTAACAACCATCGTGTGATTCTTCCTGTGGAGCATGGCTTGTTTACCAGATACAGCAACGCTTGATGATCCACATAAAATACAAACTTGTTTGCCAGAAGGTAGTAGCGAAATTTATTTACTGCATAAACCATTGCCAAACCTTCTCGCTCTGTAGTGGTGTAGTTCCTTTCAGCATCGTTGAATTGACGGCTTGTAAAGCTAATGGGATAGTCCAATTTATGTTCTCCTGGTTGAGTGAGAACACACCCAATAGCAAAGTTTGATGCATCAATATGCACATGGAAAATGACATCCCAGTTAGGTGTCCTTAAAATCGGAGCACTTGCTAGTGTTTTCTTCAATTGTTCATAGGCCTGGTCACACTCTTCAGTCCATTTAAATTCAATGAGAAGCTTGTACAAAGGACGTGCTATCTCAGCGAAAAATAAAATAAACCGTCGATAATAACCCACGTGTCCCATGAACCTTTGAACTCCCTTGTAATTGGTTGGTGGTGGTAACTCTAGAATCACTTTAATTTTGCTCTCATCGGTTGAGATACCATTCTTGGATACTATATGCCCTAAAATAACTCCATGCTTGACCCAAAATTGGCATTTGAACGGGTTCAATGAGATATGATATAACCTACACTTTTCAAACACCTTCCGCAAACATGATAGATGTTCTTTCCAAGAAGAGTAAACACAAAGGTCGTCTAAGAAAGCTTCACAAAACTCTCTCAAATATTCTTTAAAAGCAGTGTTTATTAATCGTTGGAATGTAGCAGGGGCATTTGTTAAGCCAAAAGCCATCACTCGAAATGCAAACACGCCAAATTCTGTGATGAAGGCAGTTTTAGCTTGGTCCTCTAGCGCTATCGTGATTTGGTTGTAGCCTGAGTACCCATCTAGAAAGCTATAAGCTTCCTTGCCTGCAACTCTTTCAAGTACATGTTCGGAATATGGTAGGGGGTAATGGTCTCTTCTAGTAGCTGCATTAACTTTTTTGAGGTCCACGCACACCCTGAGTTTCCCATTCTTTTTTGGCACAATAACTATTGGAGACACCCATTCAGAGTGTTCAATAGGATATATGAACCCACATTTGATAAGCTTTTCTAGTTCTTTTTGAATGATCTTTGCGTACTTAGGATTCATCGGGTAGGGTCTTTGTTGTACGGGCTTCGCAGTGCTAATCATAGGGATTGTATGTTGGACCACAGAAGGTGGAACACCTTTCATATCATGGTATGTCCAAGCGAATATGTCCTTGAATTCCTTGAGAAGCTCTTTGAGGACCGCCTCTTCAACTTCTGTGAGGTCTTGGGCAATAAAAACAGGTTTTGATTCTTCACCGGGGTCGGCTAATTCTATTTCTTTAACTATTTCCGGACCATCATAGATTCCATTATTCCCATCGATAGGTATTCTTTGGGCTTTTTTGTACACAACCTTTGCTTCCCCTGTGGTGTAAGATTTGAAATGTTCTGGTGCAGGATGCAAGTCTGTGGATTCTGGTTGTGCTTTGGTTTGTGCTTCCATTTCTGCTTTCTTGTGTTGTCGAGCTAACTCTTGGTTTTGACGCCTCCTTGCAGTGCGGCTCAACTTTGGCTTGTCTATGATCTCTAATTGGGCTATGTCATGGGGTCGTGGTCTACACCACATAACATTTTGGAGATATTCACCCCAATTGTCTACCAATTTTCGATGAGCATCACATGCTCCTATATAACTGAGCCATTCTGCTGAGGATCTCTTCTTTTTTATCCTAGCACGTACATTGGCTCGATATCGACGCCTCTTAAGGTCTTTCTTTTTCTTATTTGAGACCTGCTTTTGATTTGCATTTAGATTTGGCTCACTAAAGGAGTCCTCGTTGGTGTCCTCTTCACTCTCGGAGGAGCTATCATGGGTTGATGTGCTCGGTCCTTCCGAATGTTTTGACTCCGAACTTGCTCCACTCTTTAATTCATGAGATTCAGAATCCGTTTCACTCTGGAAGTCAGTGTCTGAGTCGTGTTGGTTAAAGTCTTCTATTGAGATATCGGTGTCACTGTCACATTGGTCCACAATTGCCTTGCCCTTAGAAGATGCATGTATGGCACTTATCATGTTCAGAGGTGCAATTTGTGGTACCTCTTCCCCCTCTGGTGTGACCCAAGTGGTTCCTCTATTTCCCCAGGTATCTATGGTTGCAGCTAGGTGTACCCAGTCTACGTTGTCTGATTCCGTCATACCCGGTAACACATCCATGTAAGGAGAATCTTGGCCAATGTTTGTATCCTTCTTACAAGTGTAACAATATTGTAGTGGGACCGAGTGAACTGTGGTGTCAGAGCGATGATCAATAATGGTTTTACTCCCTAAGGGGTGTACCTTACCAGTCACCAAATCCACTCTAAGGACAGAGTCTTGGAATTGCAAATAGACATGATTTTTAGACCAATCGTGAACCATTTGTGCTTCTCTCATGAATGGTCGTCCTAAAATCATTTCATATGACATAAGGTGTTTAGAGAAATCCATTACAATGAACGTATGTCGTACCTTGTGTCCTAGAACTTTGATCTTAAGATCCTTGAGCATCCCCATAGGTTTGGCTATGGTACCATTTGCCATCTTTACCACAATGTTAGTAACACTGAGACGGGGTTTTCCCATGGATTCCCAACAATCTTTTGTAACGATTCTAACTCCCGCACCACCATCAAGAATTCCCTTTATAGTTAATCCCTTGGTAGTGATGGGTAGGGTCGCATTAGACTCGTCGCCTTCAAAATACTGCCCTAATTCGTTAATGGGTACCTCGATCACAGACTCGTGTCTATCTAAGTCAAGTGATTGCACATGATTTTCCTCATCAATCATAATCGAGTCAGGCCTATTTGGTTGCGCAAACTGCGGTAATCCCGTTCGTAGCTCTCCGTTAAGGAATGCTCGAAGTGCAAGGAATAACTCAGGATCTCCATACAGCTTTGCTATGATCGTGGTTCGGACCTCAGAAGACATGAAGTCCACTAGTTTGGCAACATTCATTGGCATTTTGCAGGGTGTAGGTCCTTGACTAGGAACTGGTGAGGATGGAATCTCATATTCCTCAATGGGATCAGGTATTCCTTCGTTAAACATCCTTTCCAACAAGAAAGGTGTATGCTCACTTTCTGATGTCCCGTCCTCACTCCCTTCTTGGATGATACTAGATATGGCTAACGGTCTATGGTTCATGTGGGGTGGATGAACTTGCGTGGGAAACACTGTGTCATGAATTTTGACATGCATGGGTTCTGGTTCTAGTTTCCTTTGAGTCTCCTCCACTAAACCTCTTAGATGTTTCACCTACTCAATCTCGTCTACTGGGTTTGGGTACGTCCCAGTTTTCTTTTTACGATTCTTCCCTTTTTGCCCCTGCGGTTTATCTTGGGGGTCTTGGATTGGATTTGGACACACTTGTGGTGTTTTCAGAGGCTCTTTATGGTTTTCTCTTATTCGGTTTTCATTTGGTTCCATGTTACGGTTTTCTTTGTTGGTCTTTCCCTTTGTGGTATTGGTTCTAGTCTCCATTGTCTGGATTGAATCTGAATCATCCTCGAGGTCATTCATATACACGGGGTCATCTCCTTTCCTATGTTTGTTTTGGAACTTGGCTTTGAATTTCCCGTATTCTGCGACCTCTTCCTTCGTGTCTTCTTTTTCTTTGCTTGGATAACTGACGCGGTATCTCTCTCTTCGAGGATATGGCCTTGCCCTTGAAGCATGGACCGTGTAATCGCATAAGCGAGTGCGACGGGTGGTATTGGCAATGTCACACTAGCAATTTCGACCAAATTTAGGGGTGTGATTTTAGGCGCATTTGGGTTATAGGGGCATTGGGCAATCAAGTGATCTATGCCACAACGATTACATGTGAGTATTGGCATTGCAGACGTGCTCCCTTGATTCATTTGCATCTGTGCAGCATTCTTTTGCAACCTAATAGGGCACTCCGGTGCTCGATGTGGTCCACCACACTCGTAGCATTGAAGAGGTGGCCTCCTAGCCTGGGTGTTGATATTTTGACCTCTGGATGCGAGAGCAGCAGCTTGATAAACCGGCTTGACTTGCCCCCAACAATCTTCCATGTAGTATATAGGACACTCTTCCAATGTATCAAGTCCGTAGGCAATACTAGTGTCTATTTCCTCCTCACAGCCATCTGCATAAGCATTAGATGGCTCGCAACCCACTTGGTTCATAGGGGCGACTCTTGGATGCGAGGGCTGTGGTCCTAGCACAGGAGGTGGTAGCGGTGTAGCTTGTACAACATTTTGAGATCTAGGGACCATGTGTTGCGGTGGTTTCTCAACAGGTGGAGCAGGCATCAATACAGGAGCTCGAGGTGCATCCGTCCAGGCTACAGGTGGTCTATTTGCCATCATACGTTTGATCATTAAACAATCCTTAGCTTGGTGACCATACCTACCACATGCATTGCAAGTTCCATTCAATTTTACTCTAAACGTAGGGCACTCACTAGTGCTATGTGGACCTAAGAAAATGGAACACCATTGTTGCTCCCTTCTTGGATACATGTGACTATTTTGAGGGGGTCGATTATCCTTAAGAGACTCTTGGATTGCCTTGGTGAGGTCTGCCAAGAATGTCTCAAATACCTTTGGCTCATTGGCAATGGGCTTTGCAGTCATGGGTTCATACTCAATGGCTTGTGAGCTAGTGGATCTCGTGTCAGTAGACATCCTCATGCCTGCTATCATCAAGTTGTCCTCTAATTGGATTGCATTGGCAGTGACATCTTCCCAGGTTGTGATACCTCTAATCACTAGTCCATTATAGATTCCTTCATTCCTCAACCCTCAAATGAATCGATCAAGCAGTTGGTTATTGTTGAAGCGCTCATTTACAGGGCAGCGAGAGTTTAAGTGCTTTAGACGACTAATGAAGTCCCTTACTGACTCTCCTTCCTTACGTTCAGCCTTCTGTAGCTGAGATGCTACACCCCAAAGCACACCTTCTCGTATGTACTCCTTTAGAAACAACCTTCGAAGGGTAGGGTAGATTGTTTTCTCGTCCACCCTTAGGGTTCTATACCAATCTCCAGCCTTCCCACTTAATGTCAAGCTTAAGGCATTGCACTTATGTAGTTCGTTGCGTTCCCCTAAGGAATCACATACTTGTTCAAACACTTCAATGTGTTTTCTAGCATCTTCGTCCCCATTGAATTTTTGCGTGAGTTTGGCAATTTGTATTGCCTTACTTCTAAGCTCTCTATCAGATGCATGACGCATATTTTCCGCGATAGATCGACCTATGGTTTGAGCAAACACTGCCAAGTCACCTATGTGAGGAGGCAGGGCCGGTGGAGGTACTCTTGGAATCATATGTGGGAGAGGGACGGGTACCGGTCTTGGCATATGTGTGGATGATGCAGGATATGGAACATAACCGGGCATAGGTCCACTCGGATAAGGGCTAGGGAGCGGCACTCGAGGAGCATAAACAAGTGGTACAATTGGAGGTGTGGGGGCCATGTGTGCATAAGGGGCTAGAGGCACATACGGTGGAGGCCCCATATTAGGTACTACGACACTAGGTAGTGGCACTGCGCTAACTGTAGATGTCATCGGTACATTCTCTGTCAGGCTTATCCCTGGAGTGAGCACTGTGTTTTCCTTAATAGAGGGTTGAGCCAAGTTAGGGAAGCTAAAGTTGTCGCTCGGAGGCTCATATTGCATAGAGACCCCAGGTGAAATGACGTAAGATGGGTCCATGGGGCTCATTAGAGGAGTCTCCATTTGTGATAGAGTAGGCTGTTGAGCCTTGCTCGTATCCAAAAATCTCATGGGGCCAGTTGAGAGTATATTTACCCCTCGGTTTTGCCTTTCTGATTGAATAATGCCATGGATAACATTACAGATCATTTTCTGTTGATCTTCGATGCTCGTGGCACTAGAGGTGGATTGTACAATCTCTATCCATCCTACATGGTAGGCGTGGCCAGAGTGTAGATCCGTCAACACCTCAGTGTGGAGGTCGTATGTCCAATGATCATTAATGAACAATCCTTCTAGAGTCGACGTGTTACCGGTTTCTTGTGAGGTAGAAGCAATGTTGCTCCCCGTGGTTTTACTTGTCAGCAATGGTACTCTAGAGGGAACTTCTGAAGGAGGCAGCTCAACAGGGCCTTCTTGGTAAGAAGTTGGCAGGATATCCACATGGACACTCTTTGGGGGTGTGGGGTCCACGTGCGATGTGAAAGGAGAGTCCACTTCCCCACCCCCTTCGTGTGCTTCATTTGCATCAGGTTCCGAGCGAGTAACTCTACCTAATGTTTCCATGAAACGGCTAAACATACTAGTACTAGGCTGTGGAGCTTCGGGAGGTGCATGGCCTTCTCTCTCAGTGGTTTGGGTAGGGTATGCTTCCATGATTTCTGAGTCGGAGGAGGAATCACTAGCGGCTATTTTAGGGTCTTGGGTGGTGCTACCTTGTGTCCCCGCTGAGGGTCTAGAGCCTATCGTGGATGGGTAATGGGTGTCCGTATGAACAGAGGCACCCTCAATATGCTCGTGTTCTAGCACCCACCCAGAGCGTAAGTGCATGTGCTTTTGATACCCTAAGGTGTCAAAAAGCTGCTCTAGGAGGCCTTGTGACTAGTTTTTAGCGTGTTTTTTGTTTGTTTTTTTGCTAGATTTTTTAGAGCGTGTCATGGAATGGGCCGTGTGATAGCTTGAAACGAGCGTATCGCTAGGAGGGACGCGCTGTGCTTTACAAGCCACCGTTTGGTTCTATTTTGCTCCAGAAAAGCCCGAAACAGTCTTTTCCTAGCTAGGGAACTAGGCTCCAAATAGCAAGTCTAAGGGTGCAAGTGGGAAGAGAAGGGAGGAGAGTGGAGGACTTGTCCCACATGCTCTCATTCCCTCTTGAGGAGGTAGGGTATATATATAAGAGTGAGTCTAATATATATCATAAGACTGAGGACTGAGGCCTGGGCCTGGGCCTGGGCTTGGGCTTGGGCTTGGGCAAATGATCCCGATCTAACTTTATATACCAACCCGTCCGTTTTTATAACTCACGTTTTTTATTTTCGAAAATCTAACCTCCCCCTCACTCACGACCGATCTAGCTTTTATACAAACCAACCTGTCCGTTTTTATAACTCACGTTTTTTATTTTCGAAAATCTAACCTCCCCCTCGCTCACGTTTTTATTTTTCGTTTTTTTTTTTTTCGAAAACATTTTTTTTCCAGAAATTTTTTCTTTTTACATTTTTTTTTTTTGGAGATATTATTTGGTACGCGTTGACCTCACCTAACTATTTACTGTCCCACCTACCTACTGACCTGCTAATCAGTGGTTCACCTAATTACTAACCCGCTTAATTAACTAACTGTGCGCCTAACTGTGCACAAACCAGAAAACACAGAAAACACAGAAAATGCAGAAATTGAAACTTGACAGAACTGTGCAGTGAAAACACAGAAAATGCAGAAAATGCAAAAACGCAAGAAATGCTAACTGTGTAAGCTGAAATCTGAACTTAATAGAACTAGCAAAACAAACCTTAACAGAACACAGAAAACTTGAATGCAGACAACAATAATCAAACTTAAGCCAAGCCTTTCCTGCATAAAAAATAACTTCAATACAATTTACAGGTCGCCATTGGAGCTTCACGCGCAACAGCTCCCCGGCAGCGGCGCCAAAAATGTCAAGACTAGGGACTTGCTACGCGCCGTGTGCGAGCCACAAAGGCTCCTAGCACACAGTCATACAACAGACAAGCTCACAAGGAAGAACGGTGTGTCACTCACCTTCCTGCGTAGTTGCGAATGAAGGATTCCCGCGCCGCGAAGAAGAGGGAGACGCCGCTACGCCGTGCTCAACTGCCTCGCCGCCGTCGTGCCGCCGCAACGCTCGATCGCACACACACTCTCACACACTCTCTCTCTCTCTCACACACACGCACACACACAAGGAGATGGTGAAGGAGAAGGTGGAGATGGAGCAAGAGCAGCTTCTATTGCACAATGAGAGAATGACTCAATTTTAGGTTTAATTGGCTTTTATGTGAGCTCACCCCATTCACACTTGGGCACCCATGCTTAGCCAACTAACCCTAGCATGTTCGTGTTAGAGTTCGCCTCTCATCGGCGATCACTCTACCTTTCCCTATTGGACCGACAAGCCCAGTGCCTGACTCTACTTAAATAAATAATACGGTTACGGTGTCCGTCGTAGGCGATAGGATGTCCGTGAGCCACGAGGGTTAACAGCAAGGATCGAGAGAAAAAGAGAATTGCGTCTTTGTGCGCAATGTATTTTTTTAGCAGGAATCATCTTCTTGACCCTCCACAAGGAAGACGAGTACTCTGAAAATATCTTGAGCAAGTGACCTACTGTTTTACCCCCTTTCAAAGCCAATTGAACCATCAAAATCTCTATTAGAGCTAAGCTATAGAAGATATATTTTTGCTTCCTTTTCTGCTTATTTTCTCTCTTAATCATGGCATACACTCTCTTGTGGTTACATAGCTCATGCTCTCTCTTATTTCATATATTTATCTTATCGTAATTCATTCTACATGAGATGAAGAAAGAGGTAGAATGAAAATATTTAATCATATTGTTTGAGGGGGATGGTTCGTACCATGTATGGTGTTTTGTATTTTGGTTCTTGTTTATGTTAATCTCTTTGTATTTTGTGATTATTCAATCAATTATTTTGCTACATTTATTTTTACTTAATGAATTGAAATTGTGCTGAAAGTATTGGGAAGATATCAGGAAGCCAACAGTGGTATTAGAGCTTTGAAAACACTCCAAACAGTGGGTAGAAGCAAAGAAGAATGCTTCTTATGGGCAAATCAAATAACTTTTGGCATGAAGACTCTCAATAAGATCACCTTTGGGAAGGATCTCTCTTTGCTAAAGATGCAAGAATAACAAGCTTCCTCATCTCAACAGTTTCAATGACAACTACGAGCGACCTACTTTGAAAAAATGGATATCAACAATAAATAAAAGAGTAACAAAAAGCAATTCATGCATCACTAATACACTCAAGGGACAATCACACATTATTGAAAATTAGCTTTAAAGTCAATCAAAGTACCTACAATCATCAACAAAACAAGAAGACACTGTCTCAATTGCTTCTATCTACCATTTTGGATTGTTCAAAGGCTTTTCATATTCACTGGAGGTCTTCTTGGATTTTTGTTTCTCGTTCAACATACGCAAATATCCTCTTATTTTTTTTCTTATGTTGTTTTTTTATTTTGAAATTTAACTCTTGCATATATTTTGGATTTATATCTATTTTTTTACTTTTTATTTGCTTCAGTTAACCAACTATGACCATCCAAAATTCTCTTGTAATGGATCAAAATATTGATGTTCTTTTTGAAGAGCTTCAAAACAAATGTCCTACATGTAATCTCCTTCAACAAAATCTTGAGAAGATACAAAAGTAGAGTCCCCACAAGGGAAATCATGAAGATGCCAATGAAGATAAGCAGCTTATCAAAGTGATTAAGCATACTTTGGATACTCAAGCCAAGAAAAAACAAAACAAGATCTTTAAAAATACGTTTACTTTTATAAAGTATGATAGAAGAAAAGATACACGTAAATTTCTCTTTTGGTTATCATCCTTGGATGACTACTTTCAAGGAAAAAAGTTCAACAAACGAGAAAAAATCAAGTGTACAATAAATCAAATGATGGAACATACTTCTCTTTGGTGGAAAATGACAAACGTTTACGAAATTGGAAGAAATTTTAATGAATGGTAATTAAGTACTTTATCCCTTCTCAATACAAAGAAAAATCTAGATAGACATAGGATACTCTTCAATCTAGGACATGGGAAACTGTTACACAATACACAAAAAGCTTTTGGAAAATTCTAGTTGCTCTTAAAACTGTAGAAAAATTTTATCACTCTACTTACAAACACAAATATGTTTCTAGCTTTGAGTATAATTTGCATGCTGAGGCTAACAAAATTTTGTCCACATACATTTGAGAGAGCTATTTCTTTAGCTCATGATGCCAATTAAAGGGACACCAATCAAAAAGAGTTATCCTTTTCTTCCACCAAAATGTACAAATGCTACTACTCTTCAACCAAGGACCTATGACAACAATGGAAAATGGTGGATACAAAATTACTATCAATATCAACCACAATCAAGAAATTCCAATCAAAATGGTTTTGGACAAAGGAGGATAAATTACAATGGCATAAGCAATGCTTTTAAAACTTTATCTGTTTCTTTCTTGAAGTCACCAAGCAAGGCTCCATACAATCACAACAAAAATAATGATGACAACAAGAATATTGAACAACTTGATATGAAGACTGTTGTTTACTATATGTATCACAAGATGTAACATTCAACTAATAAGTGTCCTAAAAGTAGATTAATACCTTCCTCGCACTTTATTGAGGGAATTGAAGATGATAATGAATATCAAGTGTGTAACATGGAGATGGATATCAACATTCCAACACTAGTGATGATAGTAATCAAGAACCTCAAGGTAACTTAGACTACCAAGATCATACATGTACTTCTACTTCTCAGCTACATAGTCTCTTACAAATGCAAGATAAAGTTGGTGATGATGCTTTTAAATTATTACATGATAATAGAAGAACATATGATTTCATTTCTACATGTGTTGCACAGAACTTATAATTGCATATGACTCCCATGAATTATAAAGTAAAAGCATCTTTCCAAGGAACCGAATTAAATTGTGTGTATATGGTAAAATATTTGCAATATTGATTAGGAGACTTCATTGAATGATGATTTAATTTTGGGTATTACTTGGAGATACCATTTTAATCCAAAGATTGACAATGATAAGCATACACTCATTGTCACACAAAAGGAAATATCTTTTACATTACAAGCTAGCCAAAAACTAGAACCAGAACGTCTTCTTAGTCACACTTAAGCTAAAAGGTTAGCTCATTAGGAAGAGGATGGAGTTTAGGAGGACCTCTTTATTTTCCCTAAAATTATGGAGGTGATTAACATTTTGATGAATAGGTGCACTCCATGGGTGCAAGAATTGTGTCTCTGTAAGAGAGATGTAAGAGTGGTCAAAGGATACACTTTTCTCATCAAAAGGGGGAGCAAACAATTTTATATCTTTTGTGCTTTCATAATTCCTAGAAATGATCTCCAATTTGAGAAGAGATTTTAGATTTGTGATCTATGCACCAAGATCATACAATTGTGATCAAACAAATAAAGAAGAAGGTTAGGATGGTTCCAAAGAAGACTATCCGACCTGTATTTAGACCTTTGTATATAGAAGAGATTAATATGCGGAAAGATTTGAGGAATATGAGGAAGAGGAGTTCCTTCAGAGGAATGCAACAATGGAGTTCCAATATTTGAGGTAGATGTGCAAAAGATTGAAAATATAGTTGAAAATCAGAAACAATCACCAAAAGTGAACCTAAAAGAAAGCAAGGAGAAAACAGTCAAAATAGCTAAAGAGCAAAGATTATAGGAGGAGCTGGAAGCATCTAAATCCATTAGGCATGTAGAATGTATGTTTGAAGAACAAAATGTCCAAGAGTTCCATAGTGAAAGAAGATGAACTAGAAGATATGAATTTCGAAGACGAAGATGACCCCAAAATGGTGAAAGTAGCAACTAAGTTAGATACTGAGTTTAAAAAAGCATTGAGGTCTTTACTAATATAAAAGGAGAAGATCCAATTGTATGCCAACATATCATAAATTTGAAAACATGTGCAATCCCAATGAAGCAGAAGAGGTACAAGATGAACCTTAATTATACCAAACAGGTGAAAGAAGAGATTGATAAATTGTTGAAAGTTGGTTTTATTTAGCCTATGGATAAAGTAACTTGGCTATCACCAATTGTGGTTTTTCTAAAGAAGAATGGGAAAATTAGGATGTGTGAAGACTACATGAAATTGAATGCTACAACAATTATTGATCCATTCCCTTTACCATAGTGTGACACAATGCTAGATGCAGTAGATGGTGAGGAGATGTATAGTTTTTTGGATGGTTTTAGTGGATATAACTAGATTAGAATGGCCTTGAAGATTAGGAACAAAACAACCTTCATAATTGAATGGGGAGTACAATATGCTTCCACACTGATGAATTTTGGGTTGAAGAATGCATCACCTACTTTTGAGAAGTGGGTCATGGAGGTGTTTGGTCCTTACCTGCCCAACTTCACAAATGTATTTTTTGATGACTTTAGTATTTTAGGGAAAAAGAAAGATAATTTGAATCATTTGAGATTGTGCTTTGAGAAATGAAGAGAATCTAGATTGTTATTGAACCCTGCAAAATGTGCCTTTGCTATGAAAAGAGGCATTTTATTTGGACTTATCATCAATAAAGAGGGAATAGCAATTGATCCAAGAAAAATGGAGGCAACTAATGAGGTTCATTGGTCAAGTGAAGTGGCATAGAAGGTTCTTGAGGTACCTGGTCTATGTATGTCTACCACTCACACCTTTGACTATAAAAGATGTGGATTCTGTGTGGAAAGAAGAACAAGAACCTAATTTTGACCTAATGAAGGAAATGTTGGTAACTACACCAATACTAGTTTCACTAAATTGGGAATTACCATTCCACTTATTTGTAGATGTATCCCATGCAGCAATGGGAGCAATTCTGATGCATGAATCAAAAAAGGGGTGGTTCAAACAAATTTATTATGCCAGTAGAGCGCTTACACCTACATAAAGAAACTATACATTGACTGAGAGGGAATGTTTGGGGATTATTTTTAGACTACAAAAATTCAAGCACTTTTTGTTGGAAAATAAAGTGGTGATATATGTGGACCATCAAACTTTGGTATACCTACTGTACAAGCCTCATCTTTTAGGAATATTGGCTAGGTGGGTGTTGTTAATGTAGGAACTTGAATACAAAGTGATACACATGCTAGGTCAAGAGTAGGTGATAGCAAATTACTTAAGCAGGTTTGGCGACAGGAGAAGCCCCTACTAAAGAGATGCATGAGTTGCCCGATGCAAGTTTATTTCCAATAGAGTTGGTTGATGATGAAGATTCTTGGTATGAAGAAATGTCTCATTTCTTTCTTGAAGGCTTTCTTACTCAAGAGATGTCAGTGGTGGTGAAGAGGAAAAATCTAGCATGGAGAAACTGAATATTTACAATTATTGTGGGTTTTTCTATATGAGGGGATATATCAAATTTTGAGAAGGTGTGTTCAATTTTTTTAACAAAAAGTAATATTGAGTGAAGCACATGTAGGTGATGCAAGAGGTCACTTTTTAGGGGACATTACTGCAAAGAAGATTTTTCAGGCTGATTTGTGGTGGCCCTCAATTTTCAGGGATGCTCATGAGTATGTGAAGACTTGTTTGACTTGCCAAAGGGATGATAGACCATTGGATGCAAATAGAATTCCACTGCAACCAGTACTCCCACTTGAGCCATTTCAAAAGTGGAATATTGATTTTGTGGGGCATGTGTAACATTTAATGGCCTAATAACGTATGTGTAGCGGAAATTAGTATGAACATAGTGGGTATTTCATTAGAATAGATTCCTAATGAGAATTACAAGAGTGCTTGGGTGGAGAGAGCAACAAAAAGCATAACACCTAGTTAGATAGCATCAACAATACTTTCAAAAGAGAGAGAAATGAAGCTATTGACAACAGTTGAGGACCGGATTTGCATGGAGCCGGTCCCCCCTCCAAAAGGCTTTGTATTATGGTTTCTCCCATCAAGAGAGACATTGTACAATACAATTATTTGTGTTCCTTCAAGACTAGCTAGTGCAATGAAGATGGAAACTTCATGCACTAAGCAAAACACTTGATAAACACAACTTGAATTATCCCCGTTCTCAGACCCAAGACCTCACACACCTTCGAAGATGGTGAGAGCTAGCAGGGTATGAGAGTAGATTGGGAGGAAGAAGGAGTATCTTACGAGAAAGATGTACATCTCCTCACATAATCACTCATATTAGCATAGCTTAGCTTAGTAATTAGCTTGGTAGAGGAGAAGAGCATGCATTGAAGCTTGGCTCTTGGTTGGATTTGCATCCACATGCCAAGAGAGTGTTGATGTAGGCTTCTATCTCACAAGCTTGGAGTAGGTGATGAGTTCTCCATTAAAGCTTGGGAAGAGATAGTCTTCTCTTTCTTCACACATGAGCTTGTGTGAGTGTGTGTGTGATAATTCCTTGCAAAAATCAGCTCCCTCTCTCTCTCTCTTGGGCGAGCCCTCTTGCTAATTGCTCTTGCTGAAGCCTCATTGGCCCTCCCCAAGTCAAGCCAATTACAATTAAGTAGCATAAGTGATAGCCTTCTGACATGTGTCCCCCTTTCCCCTTTTGTGAGAGCTTTAGGTAATTAAATAATTAAACTAAACTCTCATTGGACCCCTTTGCCTCCTGGCCAGTAGGAATCAGGCAAGCCATGGGGCTCCTGAATGCTCATTGGACCCCTTGGGAGACTGCCCAATAGTCTTCTAGGAGACTTAATTCTCATCGGTTTCTTTTATTAAATGTTTTTAAATTAATTAAAATATATTTACTCTAGCTTAATTCTCATGGGTCCACTTCAAGGGTCATCCAATAGAAATTGGGCACACCTTGTGGGCATCTGGCCTAGGGAGCTGACATGTGTCCCTCATTCCCTTTGTGTAAAGGGAGCCTGTGTGTGTGTGTGTGTGTGTGGATTTCTCTCTCATCCCCTACCTTTAGGGCTCGCCCCCTCCCATGTAGGGATGTGCAAAGACTTTTAGGGCACACACAAAGCATTCAATTTCCCCTAGGGTTGACCTTTGGACACAACCTTTGAATTTTGGAACCTTAGCATTTCGGAAGTCTTAATGGGCTGAACCTTAGGGTCTTTTTAGCCCATTGTTGCACATGGATCTTTTGCAGATGCCCCCCCCCCTTTGGATCCCTATTTTCCCTCCTTTGGATCCCTAATGTCGCCGGTCTGCTAGCTTAACCAATATTCTAGCTTTTTCTCCCCTGGCACTTCCCCACATTAAATGATCAGTTTAATATGAGAAAATCATTTAGGAGAATTAGATATTGATTATTATGAAATTACCTCTCTCTTGAAATCATAGTCGTCCTCGACTATGGTGTAGAGAAGATAAAGCATATTCATGAGTCCTTTTCTTAGCGGGTAGAGGATCCCTATGTTACCCTACGACATCATTTCATAATGGATGACTAGTCCATTTGGCGCTTGAGAGCATGAGGCTGCCGCAAGCATGTCTGCACATTAGTCCTATCAGTCTTCCATAGTAGAGTGACAAGCTCTACTTGGTGTTTGGGAGACGTCGTCTCCGCAAACTTGATCTAAGCATGCATACTACTTCATTTTTGTGCACAAATAAAGAAAAGAGAGTCTTATGAGACAAAAACTTTGTTCATTTTTAACATTTTGTACATTTGCTTACTCTTGGGAAGCATTGTTAGCATTGACAAGGTTTAGGTTATCCTTTAATTGTATGCCTTGCATCCATCTAGCATCTTCAAAAGGATAATTCTTAAACTTAATAAGATATCGTTGGATAGTCTTACCGCCTCTTAATACCTTGTCTTCATATCGGAGAATGGACTCGGGCTGCAGCACCTCCTCTTGGTCCTCGATCTCCGGTGAGTCTTCAATAGTTGGTTCTTGAGGTGGCTCTCCTTTGTAAGGCTTTAATAGGCTCACATGGAAAGCATTGTGTATGAGCCAATGATTGGGCAACTTGAGTTGATAGGCCATCTCATTGATTGGCCTAAGAATCTAAAAGGGACCATAGTACCTTTTTGCTAGTTTAGCATAGTACTTTTGGTGGCCCGTAGGATTCTTGCCCGTCGTGTGTCTTAATCGAGCCTTGGGAAACTTTAACAAGACCCAATCGTTTTCTTTAAAGGCTTGGGCTCTTATGTGCTTGTCAGCAGCAGCCTTTTGCCTTTGTTGTGAGATAGAGATAGCATCCTTAATCTTTTGAAAAGATTCTTGTAGGTCTCGGCTATACTCATCTGCAGCGAAGATCTTCCCATGTGCCTTAAGTAGCAAGGGACTTTTTGATCTTCCCTCAATTACCTCGAAAGGTGATTTTCCCGTGGAAGTATGTACAGTGTTATTGTAAGCATACTCCACTAAGGGTAATTACTTCTCCCATTGGGATCTTTGATCTACTTCCGTTACATAGGCTTTTAGTAGATCGAGAATGGTTGGGTTAGCTATTTCACTTTGGCCATCCGTTTGTGGATGATAGGCCGAAGAGAAGTTTAGCCTTGTCCCTAAGTTCTCAAAGAGACCCTTCCAGAAATTACTGGTCATTCTAGGATCTCTATCCGACACTATGGACATTGGCAAGCCATGGTACTTGAAAATTTGTGAAACGAAGAGGTTTGCCATTTGACGGGCTTTGATAGTCTTTTTGACAAGTATAAAATGAGCTTGTTTACTAAACCTGTCTACTATCGTCCATATTCCCGTATTCCCATGGATAGACTTAGGCAATCCAAAGATAAAATCCATGGATATGCTCTCCCATGGTGAATTAGGGATTGGCAAGGGTTGAAGCAATCCAAGTTGCTTCCCTCTATCAAATTTTGTCTTTTGGCATACCACACATTTGGAAACATACTCTTGTATGTTCACTTTCATGGTAGTCCAATAGAAATATGTTTCAATTCCCTTTGAGGTAGACTGAATCCCTCTATGCCCCGCATAAGGTGGAGCATGAGATTCATAACGCATAACTCATGCACTTGCCGCATAATCTCCTCTTGTTGAGCTTGAGAAACTCTATAAGGAGGTTTATTAGGCGGTGAACTTCCTGGAAGAAGTTCAATTGCATGGTCATCATTACCTTGTTTAGGAGGTAGCTCACAAGGGATCTCGTCAATAAAAACCCCTTGAGAAAATTGGATAACTCTAATTCCTTTTGGTTGCTTTTATTTTCTTTTGTTAAAACATTAGGTTCATTTTGAGAATCTTTAACAAAAATCATGTACATGGAAATAGAGCTCTTTATTGACTTGTTGAAAGCTGGTGTATGTACAATGGGGATGGTGTTACCCATTTCCTTAGCATCTATATACATGTCTTTTTCCCTGAACTTAAAGGAGATTCTCCTTTCAGGAAATTTAACATTGGCAGCCAGGCGGTCAAACCATGGTGCCCCTATGATTACATCCTCATGCTTGAGAGGAGAGATAACGAAGTCCTCTTTGTCCACATAGCCTTGGACATGAAGCCTCAATTTCCCAATTAAGGGAGTGACTGAAGCTTCTTGCCCCTTGAAGGCACTGTCTGCAGGTAGGACATCTCCCATCTCGTAGGATTGTATGCCTAGCTTGGTGGCTAACTCCATAGATATAAAATTGTGAGTAGAACCAGGGTCAAAGAGAATAAAAGCATCATGTTCTCTTACCTTTCCCCAAGCATGGCATAGAGGAGATCCTTTGTGGTGAGTTTGGTGAGTCTCCTCCTCTTGGATTTCAACCAAGGAAGCTCTAGGAGGATCTTGGCGGTTGTTCTTTTGGGGACAAGCGCGGTACGCATGCCCTTGTTCGCCGCACTTGAAACACCGGTTATACTTACGATAACGCTCAAGCTCTTCAGGAGAGAGTTTATTCTTACCTTTGTAAACTCCCTTCTCTTTAGCTTTGTTGGAATTGCCCTTAGGAGACTTTTGGACATTGTCCTTCCCCTTAGGCTCATTGGAACCCTTGTTTTCCGGGGGCTTATTATTTCTTTTACCCCCCGTTTGGAAATTGATTCGAGAGGCCACCATAGTATGGTGTATTACCACCGATATGGTACGTGGCCTTTGGGAGTTGACATACTCCACCATTTCTTCGGTTAAGCCCGCACAAAATTGTTGCTTTTGCTCTCCAAAATCCAACTTTTTGAAGACAGTGGCTTTGAGTTGTAGGTCCCAAAACTTGTCTACATATTTGTGGATGGATTCATTGGGAGAGAGCTTTAAGCTTCGCCATTCGGTGAGTACTTTGTCTTTGCCATCGGTGGCCAAAAACTGCTTCATAATGGAAGCTCTTAAAGCCTTCCATGTTTGTGGAGCTTCACCGTTGGCTCGTAGGCTAGACCACCATTGTCTGGCGGACTTTTGAAAGTGCATAGCTACATGGCGTAGCTTAGAGGACTCCATGAAGCCCTCATCTCCAAACGCCGCATCGAATTGCTGGATAAAGGCCAAGACTTTGTCCGTGGCACCAAAGGTACCATCATAGGTAAGGAAAGAGATGCTCTTCCCTCCCTCTTTGAATTTCTTCAGCTTGGACGACCTCTTCCATGCGGCATAGGATTTCCTATGGCCTCTTCTTTTTGATGGTTCAAAAGTTGCACCATCACTTTCTTCAGAAGGTGAAGAATTTGAAGAAGGTGGAGAAGAGGG
The DNA here is from genome assembly GCF_014529385.1 of Adiantum capillus-veneris. Classification (NCBI taxonomy): domain Eukaryota; kingdom Viridiplantae; phylum Streptophyta; class Polypodiopsida; order Polypodiales; family Pteridaceae; genus Adiantum; species Adiantum capillus-veneris. The sequence continues at coordinate 143,383,574 of NC_140933.1, read as the reverse complement.
TGACCTCTTTCTCGCCTTTTTCTTGTCCTGATCTTTGTCGTCTTCACCATAGCTTTCATAAGAGGAAGAGGATGAAGAAGATGGAGAAGAGGGTGTCCTCTTTCTCACCTTTTTCTTCTCTTGCTTTTTATCATCCCTCTTCGAATTGTGGTGAGGAGAAGAATACGATGGTCTTCTCCTCTTTGGTGGTGATGGAGAGCGTTTAGCCCGCTGTCTTCGTGGAGACATCTCCACCGAGGTGGCGGGAGACTCACTTGTTTCTCGTTCCTTCGGTGGAGTCTCTTGAGTTCTCCTTTGGGAAGGAGATGCATCATCAAGAAGTAAATTCTTGAGCCCTTCATAAGGATTCTCTTCTTCTTCCCGAATCGGAGAGAGACCTCTTTTGGTAGTCTCACAAGGAGGCTTCCTAGGTGTTCTCTCGTCATGGTGATTAGCTTGAAGAATCCCGTGAGCACGGAGCTGCCGTTGCACTTCACTTTGGAGAGATGGATTGCCCATGGCTTGTTGAAGCCTAGAAACAAGATAGTTAACAAGCATTGAAACATCATTAGTAGCTTGCTCATGAGCAAAATCAAAGTTATCAACATTAATTTCACTCTCTTTACTATTGTCAGCCATTCTAACAACTTTTAGGTGTAAACTTTTTAGGTGTACTTTGGCACTTCAAGCCCTAGTTGCTACTCCTCTTTACCCCTTTAGAAAAAGCACTCAAGCTACTGTACCCACGGCTCGAATACCATTAATTGCAAGGAATAGAAGAGAGGGTCTTTCAACACCAAAACAACACCGGCTCCTGTAAGGCTTCTTATAGCTCAATAGTGGTTAAGCCGTAGGCAATCCCCGTAGGACTCCACTATTAAGACCATAGCTCTCGACGGTGATGCCCCGTTAACTGCACAAAGGCAGGCGCACTGCAAGGCTGAAAAATCTCTATTCTACTTACTCACAGGCAATTAATAATACCAACCATTTGTAGCTAGCTTGAGGACCTCCCTTCTTGAGCAAGAAAAGAGAAACCTTGAGCTCTGATACCAATGTAACATTTAATGGCCTAATAACGTATGTGTAGCAGAAATTAGCATGAACATAGTGGGCATTTCATTAGAATAGATTCCTAATGAGAATTACAAGAGTGCTTGGGTGGAGAGAGCAACAAAAAGCATAACACCTAGTTAGATAGCATCAACAATACTTTCAAAAGAGAGAGAAATGAAGCTATTGACAACAGTTGAGGACCGGATTTGCATGGAGCCGGTCCCCCCTCCAAAAGGCTTTGTATTATGGTTTCTCCCATCAAGAGAGACATTGTACAATACAATTATTTGTGTTCCTTCAAGACTAGCTAGTGCAATGAAGATGGAAACTTCATGCACTAAGGAAAACACTTGATAAACACAACTTGAATTATCCCCGTTCTCAGACCCAAGACCTCACACACCTTCGAAGATGGTGAGAGCTAGCAGGGTATGAGAGTAGATTGGGAGGAAGAAGGAGTATCTTACGAGAAAGATGTACATCTCCTCACATAATCACTCATATTAGCATAGCTTAGCTTAGTAATTAGCTTGGTAGAGGAGATGAGCATGCATTGAAGCTTGGCTCTTGGTTGGATTTGCATCCACATGCCAAGCGAGTGTTGATGTAGGCTTCTATCTCACAAGCTTGGAGTAGGTGATGAGTTCTCCATTAAAGCTTGGGAAGAGATAGTCTTCTCTTTCTTCACACATGAGCTTGTGTGAGTGTGTGTGTGATAATTCCTTGCAAAAATCAGCCCCCTCTCTCTCTTGGGCGAGCCCTCTTGCTAATTGCTCTTGCTGAAGCCTCATTGGCCCTCCCCAAGTCAAGCCAATTAGAATTAAGCAGCATAAGTGATAGCCTTCTGACATGTGTCCCCCTTTCCCCTTTTGTGAGAGCTTTAGGTAATTAAATAATTAAACTAAACTCTCATTGGACCCCTTTGCCTCCTGGCCAATAGGAATCAGGCAAGCCATGGGGCTCCTGAGTGTGTGTGTGTGTGTGTGTGTGTGTGTGTGGCTTTCTCTCTCATCCCCTACCTTTAGGGCTCGCCCCCTCCCATGTAGGGATGTGCAAAGACTTTTAGGGCACACACAAAGCATCCAATTTTCCCTAGGGTTGACCTTTGGACACAACCTTTGAATTTTGGAACTTAGCATTTTGGAAGTCTTAATGGGCTGAACCTTAGGGTCTTTTTAGCCCATTGTTGCACATGGCTCTTTTGCAGATGCCCCCCCCCTTTGGATCCCTATTTTCCTTCCTTTGGATCCCTACTGTCGCCGGTCTACTAGCTTAACCAATATTCTAGCTTTTTCTCCCCTGGCACTTCCCCACATTAAATGATCAGTTTAATATGAGAAAATCATTTAGGAGAATTAGATATTGATTATTATGACAGCATGTCAAACCAACTGCAAAGTATACATGCATCAAATATATTTTGGTGGCCGGCAACAGATTATTGCACCAAATGGGTGGAGGCACAAGCAATGAAGGATAATAAAGCAAAAAATGTGACCAAATTTTTGTACAAGAGCATTATGGAAAGGTTTGATGTCCTGTGGAGTTGATCTTAGATCAGAGAGGTCATTTCACTAACAAAGAGTGATAAAAAAGTTGATTGAATATAACCTGATTATTCACAAGAAGTCCACAGTGTATTATCCTTAGACAAATGGTCAAGCAAAGTCCACAAATAAAAACTTGATCAAAATTTTAAGAAGAATGGTTTCAAAAAATAGGAAGGAACGGGATACCAAATTGGATTCTGCTCTGTGGGAATTCAAGACTGCACTCAAGGTCAGTATAGAAATGACACCATTTAAGATGGTTTATGGATTGGATGCCATTGTTCCAATGGAGTTTGTCATGCTAACTTTATTGATTGTATTAAAGTATAAATTGTTAGGGGACATCTTCTATTTTCAGTCACGAACAATTCCTGAAGTTTGAAGAAAACAGGATTCATGCTGCCTACATCATTGAAGCAATCCAAAGAAGGAGACAAGCATGGGTGGACAGAAATTTGAAGTACAATAATTTTTCAAAGGGAGATTGGCTACTGATGTATAACAACAGGTTAGAAAAGAGGCTAGGAAAGTTGAAGCTCAAATATTTGGGTCCTTTTGAGATTGTTGAAGACATTGGACCTTCCACTTACTTGTTATCTAACCTTCAGGGGAGGATTTTCCCAAAGGCTATTAACAGATTTTTCTTGAAGCCTTATGTTAGTGGTGGTTCTCATTTTAAGGAAGGTGAGACAAGAAGCTTAAATCTAAGAGAATATTTGGGAGAGGTTTATGCCATAAGTGGGGAAGGGTCACATCCACGGGTTTCAAAATTGGAAGAGAAAGCGGGTCTAAACGTACCCTTTGTCCTTAACCTCTCATTGCTCTCACACATGCGTTTGTACTACTGCAAGCTCTATGGGAACTATTTCTCTCTTGCTATGTCTAAGAAGCCACTAGCAATTGAAGTAGGAGTCTGCAGGAACCTCCTCAAAGGTGGAAGAAACAAAAACCATGGTGACAAGGTAGTTTGCACGAAAGGCAAAGACTAGTGCTCCAGTTTTACCAACATCACCAGATGTGGTGATAGAGGAGGATATTTCAACACCTATTGAAGAGTCAGATTAAACAATGGATTTAGGTCCAGTAGACGACAACTTTGTCAACATGCAACAAGAGATTGACTTCAATGTACCGATGCATACGGAGTGGTTGGAGAAGATTGGCTTGCTGGAATATGCAATGCTGCCAAGGAAGCATTGGGAAAATAACCTCACAATGGTAAACACAATTACCTATATTCAAGACATAAAGGGATATATTTTTGACAGCTTTTGGTTGAGTCTTGAAATGGTAGGCACAATGTTCAACCTGCATGTGGAGGAGGACAATCAGGGTAGGAAAATCTTCTGATGATTTGATGGTCAAAATTTGGCCAAGCCCAAGGTAATAGAAACTATTACCCAATTTCAAAGATGTAAAATCCTCTCATGCATCAGTAAATTAAATGGTATCTGAAAGAGTTTGTGTGCTAGTCAAGTTGGAGTAGATCTTCCAAAAAAGTTATGTTATACTTCATGTTGCAGAGTGTGGGAGGAAAATTGGATGGGCCAACTTGTCGTTTCAAAGACTGAACATAGAGCTCTACCAAAACAAGAAAAGAAAGGATAGGAAAAAAAATTACACCCTTCCTAACAGCCTTGCAGATTCATGCTATGAGCATGACATCTCTTGTGGGCAATAATCCAAGCAAGATGGACATGCAAACATTGGCAGACAAAGGTTCCTCAATGTTTGACCATCAAGCTAGGGGAATAAAGGATACAAAAACAGAAAGGATGCGGAGGGAAATCAAGAAAAAAATCTTACAAGAGGGCATACAAACTCAGGGAACATCCTCAATGAGCTGGCAAGATCAGGAAGAAATTTGGAAGACTTTGGGAATGTAGTTTAATGATGACATGGATATTCTTATGACAACCCCAAATGCAACTCCAAAGCAAACACCAAGCACTACTTTTTCCACCAAACCTTCTTTGAAGTTGAAGAGAAAAAAACTGCATCAGGAAACTAAAGAAAGGAGAGATAGTCCATCTGCATTTGAGAGACGGGAGTATTAATCAGCAAATTTGAAAGCCAAATTAGTATTACAGATGCTTATAAAGCTTTGGACCTACTGAAAACCTTTGTTGGTCAAGGGCAACCAAATTACAATGTCTTGCAAAGAGAGAAGTTTCAATTACAAGGTGAGATTTCAATGCTACAGAAAGTGGTCAGAAGAAGATGCAAAGCTAGTCAAGGACTTAGAGGAATCTTTTGGATATTTGAAGAAAGAGTTACAAAAGACCAAAGATTCTGCTTTGTTTTACAAGTCCCAATTGTGTAAGAGAGCTCTAGACTATTGTAGAGAGATTGCAAGAGTGGAAATACAAATGGTTTGCAGCTTTGAATGAGTAATGGAATTGTTGAAGTTTGATTATTCCAAGATTAAGTCAAAGAATAGTATTCTACTGAGTAGAGTGCAAGCTTGCAAGGAGTTGGAAGGGAAGTTGAGAGATATGATTGTGATGGTTGCTATATGTCATCTCATGATGTGGAAGTGCCTAAATTTGAACAAGGTGAAGGGGTTTGGATGGAGCTAAGAAAAATATTGTTTTCTTTGGTGAAAATTTTTCACCAAGTATTTGCTAAAGAAGAGGAAAATACTGAATTTTTACTGCTTAAAAGAAATTTTGGAAACTTGGAGATTGAGATGGCAAAATTGAAGGCAAGAAGTACTACAGGAAATACTGAGGTGTTTGTTGAGGACCAAGATATAGTTGTAGGTGAGGTGCATGCATCTATAAGTAAACCAATATTTTCTCACTTTAGTGGAAGCTACAAAAACACATGGATTCATTAAATAAGGCACTAAGGAACAAGAATTTAAAGATCCTGCTAAGAGGAGATTACTAAACAAGAAACAAAGACAAGGAACATAATTGTAGAAGCGGTTCAGGATGTGTACTAGAAGAAAACATAGGGAAGGAGAAATTTGAAGACTTGCCTGACAAACTAGAGGATACTTTAGAGAAGAATCAACCTGAAGTGACAAGAAAAGTGCATGAGCATGATGTGGAAATGTCAGAATGTGTGCTGATAATTTTGAGGTGCCTTGAGGAGAGTTACCAAAGTCATCCACTAGCATGATTGATTAGAAAAGTGTTTTTAAACACTGAGGGTTTTTTTTTTTTGGTCGAGGGTAAAGGAAGTGATTTTCACATGTAACTACATCTTGAATTTGGTTCCAGGCACTGCAATCCACGAGGAATTGTCGAGCACCATATTGTCAAAAATTAGATTGAAAAAAGATTAGCTCAACATCAAATTGAGGGATTCTTAGATTTGATTTAATTAAGCCAAGTAGTTCACCTTTTGGTGCACTAGTTCTCTTAGTCAAAATGAAAAATGGTACTTATCATCTGTGCATTGACAATAGAGCACTTAATAAAATCATAGTAAAGGATTTTTTTTCTATTCCTTGTGTTGATGAATTGCATGATAAGTTAAGTAATGCATCCATTTTTAGTAAGATAGATCTTAAATTTGGATATTTTCAAGAACGTATGATGGAAAGCGATGTCCATAAAACTATGTTTCAAACACAATTTGGTCATTATGAATTACTTGGTTTAACAAATGCACATGGTAAATTTTCATGCATGGTGGATTTCATCTTTTTCAAGCATCAATATTGTGTTGTGGTTTTCTTTGATGAAATTTTGAGTTTTAGTAAGAACAAAAAAGACCATTATGCACATTTGGATTTGGTTTTTATATTATTGCATGATAATCAGCTTTATTTGAATTTTGAGAAAAGCTCGTTCTTCAAAATTGAGATTGAATATTTAGGTCACATGTCTCTGGTGAGGATTTGTGTGGATCCTAAGAAGACTAAATGCATCAAGGAATGGCCTAAAACTCTATCTATTCATGAGATTTACTCTTTCCTTGGTTTGTGTAGTTATTATAGAAAATTCATTCAAACTTTTCCATACTTGGCTTTATCACTCACAAACTTTTTAAAAAGCAAGACATCTTTCACTTGGAATGACCAACATCAAAAGTCTTTTAAAACACTCAAATGTGCACTCACACATATTTCTATCTTATAAATTTTTAACTTTAAAAGACCTCTCTTTTTTGTTACGACTGATGCTAACAACATATTAGTGAATTTGGCAATTTTCCAATTCCCACTTTTAGCAAGACCTTAAGACTTGACCACATGGTCAAATCTTAGCCAAAATTTTGAGAGCGTGTCTTGGAAGATCTTTTCAAGTACTACCTTGTGGAAGGCTTTGATCTTTAAAAACAATTTGAGATTTGTCCATATGGCCAAATATTCAAGAATCTAGTGATTCCCAAATCGTCTCTAAAGTCTCAAACTCTCTAATATGGCATTTGCTAGTGGACTTGGTCTTAGTGCTGGACTAATGCAAGATAATCATCCCATTTCATATGAAAGTAAAAAATTGAGTCCCAATGAGCTCAATCATAGCACTTATGACAAAGAATTGCAACCTATTGTGCATGCTTTGAAAGTGTGGAAACATGACTTGATGGGATCTGAATTTTTGATTAAAATTGATCAACAAAGCATTCATCATTTTCTTTCATAAACAAGTATTTTTGATCATCATATAAAGTGGGCATCATTTGTTCAAAGTTTTTCATCCAATCATTCAATATAAACTAGGGTATGAAAATAAGGTTGTAGTTCCACTAAGTCACATAACATTGATTAATAACATTTCCATTCTGTCTATCAGTTTTTTTTTCAAAAATGGTTGATACTTATGCTCATGACTTTGCTAAAAAATTATGGTTTATACTAATGCTTATGACTTTGAATTTGACTTTACTCACATTTATGCTTACTTTTGTAACCATGCATCTTTTGTTCATGCAAAATACTCCTTTGATGATGAGTATTTTTTCTTTAAAAACTGATTGTGCATAACCATTGTATTTCATCACCTTGTCCTTAAAGAGTTCCATGAACCACCTTATATAGGCTACCATGGGATTGCCACAACTATTCACATAGTAGAATCTCAATTTTATTGGCTTCCCTTTGAAACAATATTGCTATAATCAACAAATCAAGCATCATCATGGTAAGCAATAAGGTTTGTTGATGCATTTACCTATTCCTAACTCTCCTTAACAACACAATCTATGGATTTTATTTTCGGATTTTCACTTACTTGTGCACACAACAATATGATTTGGACCATCGTAGATAGATGTAGCAAACATGCTTACTTTCTACCTTGTAAGAAGATCCTCTCTACTAAGCAAGAGACTCTATTATTTCTCAAGGATATTTTTGTTTTGCATGGAATTCTTAAATCTATCAAATCTTATAAAGATAGATGTTTTTGCAATAATTTTTGGGTGACATTTTTCAAAAATTTGTGCATTCAAATACTTTACTTTTGAATTTCATCTAGAATCTAATGGACAAACTGAAGCAACCAATAGCACCATTCTAGATCTTTAAAAAACATACACGCATTAGAAGCCAGGAACTTGAGACACATACATCTACTTGATTTAGTTTGCATAATACAACACTCCTCATTCATCCATAAAAAAATCACCATTTCAAATTGTATGTGGGTACTAATTGTCTACTCCTTTGTAATGCATTTCTCATGAAGTACCACATGCTCGACAACACACCCAAATATTGGAGCAAGAAAAATAAGAAATTCACAAAGCACAACATATATACATGAAACAAGCAAATAAAAAGAGACAACCCATGCAATTCACAGAGGAAGATTTTGTGATGTTTGCATTGAAAAGAGACTTCTTAAGAGTGTTGAGACTAGTCCCGTTGTCAAGTTATTACCACGATATTATGGTCCCTTCAAAATCACTAATCGTATTAATGCTAATTCCTTTTGATTAGCTCTCCCTAACTCTTGGAAAATTCACAACACATTTCAAATAATTCTTCTTTGTCCTTTCAAAGGTTCTCTACCATCACTCTCTATCATTGATGATCCACCCTTTTTAGAAGAATATTCTAAAATCCGTGTACATGAGACCATCATAGACCATCGAGGAACTTTGATATGCAGTAGTATATTGCATCACATGCATTTGCTTAAGTATAAGAATCATGGCCTTGAATGTACAAGTGGATGCTAGAGAGATTCTTTCTCTCTCATCTTAGTATCCTAGAAGCATATCAAACTTATAGAAACTAAAAGTTTTTCTTCTTTACCTAAGGTTTTCCGTTTGGCTAATGACTGTGGTATTCCATACATGAGGTTCTCCCTTTGACAATTCATTTAGTGATAATTTGATGCTAAGGTTTTTCCTTTGTCTATTAATCTGTGGTATTTGTGAGATTCACCCTTTGCATCATTCAGAGCAATACTTGATTGAGGTTTTGCCCTTTGAATAGTGTAAAAGGTGATTGATTTTCACTTTTTCCATGCTTCTTTTGTCTTTGTTAGAGGGACCACTAACAAAGATCTCTTTCAGTTTTGTAGACATTTTGCTATGTGGATTGCACTTACCTTTTTGTTTTCCTCCTTTTAGGATATTATGATGAGAAATGGGAATTTCCCTTTGAGTACTTTACTTGATTCAATATATATCATGTCGAGATCTACCTCATCTCCACACAAATTTTAAAGATTCCTAGTTTTCACTATTTTTTTTGCAATTGAGAGCAGCTGCTTCCCTATCAGGGAGGATTGTTATCAATATTACTACATTTGGACATTTTTATCAATTTTGATTATGCTTTATTCTCAAAAAAACCATTCAAAAGAAAAACTTGTATATAACTCCCTTTTACTTACTATTATGAAAGTTTAAATGAAGAGCAACCACATCCATTTTGGGTGCATGCATGCAAGGATGACGAGAGAATGAGAATTGAATCATCTTATTGACCCTCCGCAAGGAAGATGAGTGCTTCAAAAGTATCCTCACTAGGAGATTTGGAATTTTATCCCCCTTTTGAAGCCAAGTAAACCATCCGAATCTCCATTCGAGCTAAGCTACAAATGGTATACTTTTGTCCTCATTTATGCTAATTGTCTCCCTTAATCATGGTATAAACTCTCTTGATTACGTAGCTCATGATCTCTTATCTTTCATGTATTTATCTTACTGTAATTTATGCTACGTAAGATGAATAAAGAGTCAAGTGAGCCATCCAAATTTCCATTAGACTCTAAGCTACAAATGGCATACTTTTGTCCTCATTTATGCTAATTGTCTCCCTTAATCATGGTATATACTCTCTTGATTACGTAGCTCATGCTCTCTTATCTTTCATGTATTTATCTTACTGTAATTTATGCTATGTCAGATGAATAAAGAGACGGAAGGAAAATACTCAATCATATGTATTGATTGAGGGAAGGTTGGTACTCAGTATATGTCTCGTGTTTTGATTCTTGCTTAAGTTTTTCATTTACTTTGTTGAATTTATTTTGATCTTAATGAATTGAAGTTGTGTCAGTAGTGTTGAAAAGATATCAAGAAGCCAACATTATCAATTGATAACAAAGCTTAAGAGGATAGAAGGATATAAAAAATCTTTTTGATAGATTAAGAAGTTCTTGATTTTTGTTGGAGTCTTGAAAGATCTTGATTGAACTAAATTTTCATGTCCACATTGGTGTGTTAGCTTATGCTATTGGATATATACTAGCTCAACCAAGTAACAATAATATGGATTTCCCCATCTATTACACTAGTCTACAATTGGATAGTACTAAAAATAACTACACCGTTTTGGAAAGATAAGGATTGGGTATGATCTATGCAGTAAACAAGTTTTGACACTACTTACTATCTAGCTAATCAATTCACATTTTTTTGTGGATGATCAAACTTTGCTTTATTTGGTGCAAAAACCCTATAACATAGAACTTATTATTTGATGGTTTATAATCTTGCTTGAATTTGATTTTATTATAGTAGTAAAAATGGGGACTATCCACCATAGAGCTAATCACCTTTTATGGATGATGCATGTAGATACACCAACTGGAGTTGACTATGATCTACTAGATTCTTATCTTTTCAACATAGAAATGGTTCCTAAATGGAGTGAAGAAGTTTTCCCTCTTTTCACCATAGGACTGTTCAAATAGAGAAACAACCTCAAATATTTGTACTATCAAAATCTCTTTTACTATTGTCTGGATGCCTCTACAAATAGGACTCTAATTAAATATTGAAATTATGCATTGAGCTTGAAGAGAAAACTATCTATCTAGCTCAAGTGCATATTCAAAACATTGGTCTTCATAATGAAAAATTATAGACTTATCAATGCCTAATGCGATTAAGTGTGTATAAGCCAAACATGAAGAGGACAATTCATGAATATATTAAAAAATGTATGCAATGTAGTGCTAAACCACCACGATACCATGTTACTATGTTTCAAATCACAATGGTATTTAAGTAGAGCAAATACATTGTGAGATACTTGATGACTTAGACCTTCTTAAAAGCATAGAGTAAATCAATAATCAAATCAATTGATCCTTGGAATGGAAATGGAAGCCCGGGACTTAAGCCCAAGAATATGAGTCATTTTCTAATTACCTCGTCAAAAGGGGTAAGGATAAGCAATTACAAGTTTGTGCAAGGTAAAGTAAGTATGTATCAATGCTTGAACAAACACATGTAGGTAAAAAATTAGGTCATTTTTCTACTGACAAAATAGCCATAGTAATAATGGTTGTTGGAAGTTGGTGGCTTACTTTGTTTATGGATGTTGAAGCTTAAGTCATGATATGTGACAAATGCAAGCAACCAAAATGTCTGTCAAATGAGATGAAATGTCTTTATGACACATGATGGGGGCAACAACTTTTGAAAAATGGAAAATTAATTTTGTGCCTTCCATAGCTCTCTTGTCTATTGAACACATGTATAAGAATATATCATTGTTTCTACCAATTATCTCACTATAGGGTGAAGCTAAAGCAACACAAAAGAATGATACTCAAACAACTCCATAGTTTATATAGAAAAACAAATTTATGTGGTATGGGTTACCAATTAAGATAGTAAGTGATTGTCGCACACATTTTTTAAATGAGGTGATTGAATGCCTTTTGGATGAATTCATGATAATCATAAAAATCCAGCATACCATACCATCCACAAGCAAATGAATATCTTTTGGATGAATTTGTGGTTATTCATAAAAAATCAGCACCATACCATCCAGAAGAAAATGAATATCTTTTGGATGAATTCATGGTAATTCATCAATAATCAACACCATACCATCCAGAAGCAAATGGTAAGAGGTTGAAAGTACAAACAAAATCTTGTGTACGATGTGTTAAGTATGGAGCCTGATTTACCCTTGTAATTTTCTGTGGTAAAAGCGCACATTTGTAAGGCCCCCATTATGAGAAGAAGCCATCGTGCGTGAAGGAAAATCACTCACCGGAAACCAAAATTTTCATAGACAAGAACTTTAGGGGCAAGACAAGACAATTTTCACAGACAAGACAACCCCATTATGAGGAAACTTTAGGGGCCTCGCGGGCGGAGGCCCCCGAGACTTTTTTTCCCCTCGCCAGAATATTCCTTTTCGCCGGAATATTATGGCCGGACGGCGGCCGGAAAGTGGTCGGAAAACAACCGTCGGTTGGCCGGTAGTCAATGGCCAGTGGCCGGTGGTTGGTAGTCAATGGCCGGTGGCCGGTGGTCGGAAGTCAATGGCCGGTGGCCGAATTCATAAGCGGACTTGTCTTCTCAAGGGCGGCCACACATGGGCGGATTGGAGGGTCTGATTTGGACTTATCTACACAAGGGCGGCTACACATGGCTGCCTCTCATGAGAGAGGGCAGCCCTTTTGGCCTATAAAAGGAGGCCATTTCTACACACATTTCATAGTGTGAAGTTGATGCAACAAGGTGAGTGTGAGGTGGTGAGAGTGAAGCAAGGCGGGAGCTCCATTAAGGGTATAATCCCTTTGTAAACTACTTCTTGTTTTGAAGTACTAAAGCCATTGAGTGGCTGCTTTCCCGTGGACGTAGCCCACATTGGGTGAACCACGTATATCGTGTGTACTCTCTCTCTCTCTCTCTCTCTACTCTATAATCTCTTGTGTGTGAAATCTATCTCTCTCCATTAAGTAATCTACTCAAATATCTATTTAGCTACGTCTTATTTCCTAACACGATGCTTGCCAAAATTGTGAGCAAATCTTGGCCAAATTGAGACCAAAAGCTACATTTAGCCTTATGGTCAAATCAAGCTGCATATAAAATATCTATATACACAATGTCATTCAATATGGTTTTTGGAATTAATGCTATATTGCCCTTGGAATTCTTTACTCCTCCTCTACATGTAGTCATTGAAGTAGAATAGATGGGAGATGAACTACTGAAAAGAAATATTATGCTTGAATAACTTGATGAAACATGGCTTAGAGCCGTCACATGAATATGTGCTAAAAAACATTGCATTAAAGAATTCCATGATCCGTATGTAAAAAACAAGGAGTTTGCAATAGGTGATTACGTCCTAGTATACATATTAAAACAACATGCTAAAAAACTAAGAAAGCAGAGAAATAGACTCTTTATAATTCAATCTATATCACCCAACAGTACCATTAAAATTGCTACATTAGAGGAGCGAAGATACCTAGTTGGAATAGTTGATGTATGCTTAAGAAGTATCACCTTCCATTTACATAAAAAATGCTTGACAAAGCCACCACATTGTTACCATATACATGTGGTAGTGATGTGTGCGAACACACTAGGACCGCCGGGTCATTTTTCCCCTCTTTAGGAGGTTTTTCCCCCCGAGCATTGGATATACGCCCATCACTCTAGGGCTATCAATCTTTCCATTGCACACTAAGTAACATACTCTCTATTGTGTCTCTTGAGCGTCCTTCATCTTCTCCAAGCTGTGTGCATTTCTCTGCAACCCTAATTCCAACACTTGGTATCAGAGCAGGTTGCGTCCTCCCTGGCTTAGTCGCCAGCTGCTCCAGCACAGGCCTGCTCACTTTCTCTGATTTCAGTGAGCTTTGGCAAGCATTTTCCGATCGACCAAAATTTCGGGTGAGCTCATAGAGCTTAGTCTGCTCAGATTTTTGAATCGGGCTCATTTAGGCCTCCGTTTCCACTACAGGCAGTGCGGCATAGGCTATTTCATCATTTTGTGTAGAGTTTCTGTCAGTGCCATTTTCTGCATAACAGGTGCCTTATAGTCTTCTATGATTTGTGCTATATAGCACGTGTTGTTCTCGCTCCATTTCTCCTATTTTCGGGCAGTTTTCACATCAGGTGCAACATTTACCATTGATGACAACAACAACACAGATGTGTTCAAGATGTTTGTTGTTGCTGAGGACAGGTTGGATGGGGACAATTACCCTATGTGGGCTTATATGATGCAACACGTTCTTGTGTCAAAGGGCGTCTGGAATATTGTGCAGAGCATTGATGTACGTCCTAGCTCTGAGGATGAAGGCGATGTTGAGGATGTTGCAGGTCTTGCTGCAAGGATTGCTGCTATTAGAGTTGTTTTGCCTACGGCAGAACAAGCTCGTTGGGATGTAAAGGATGCGCAGGCTCATGCATTGATTGCGTTGTCTGTGAAGTGCACCATTGTTCCTCACATTTGTTTAGCAAAATCTGCAAAATAGGCTTGGGATATTCTAGCAGGTCTTTATGCAAGCCGCAATGAGGCTAAAATTGCTTTGCTGCGTAAAGAGCTGGAGTCAAGGATTATGCATGAGGAAGATGATATGGACACTTTCCTTGCTGGTGTCAAGGATATCAATGAGCAACTTATTTCTGCAGGTGAAGTCATTTCAGACAGTTCCCTTGTGTAGACTGTTCTTGATGCCTTACCAGATTCTTACCAGACTTTTGCTAGTACTTGGGGACTTATGACCCAAGGAAATCCAGAAGTTGTCAAGTTTGATGCATTATGCACATTGCTGTTGTAAGAGTCACTTTCCAAAAAAAACAGGACTAGACAACGTGCAATTGAATAGGCTTTTATTGCTTCTCAAAGAAAGGGTGGTAACAACAATGCAGCCACTTCTTATGGTTCTGCTGCAAGTGGCAAAACTTCTGCTCCTAATGCTTCTGCTGACAGCACTTCGTCTGGCAATTCTGGTGATAAGGGCAAAAAGAAGATGCGTTGCCATTATTGTAAAGCTAATGATCACTTGATCAAGTCGTGTCATAAGTTGAAGGCCAAAGAGGCTAAGAAGAAAGAGGGTGGTTCCACTGCAAATGCTGGTTCCACTACAAATGCAGCCATTGTTGAGTCTTTTGTAAAAGGAGATTGTAATGCTGATGTTGATGCAGAATGGCCTTTTAGTGCAGAGTGCACTTACAATCCTGCTGTCCATGATGCATGCTTGTCAGTTGCTGCAACTTCACATGTGTGGTATTTCGACAGTGGTGCTACAAAGCACATTACCTCACATCGTGAATTTTTTACCTCTCTCAAGTCTTTCCCTCATGGGAATTCAGTCACTTGTGCCAACAATGCCTCTTATCTGGTTCAGGGAGTTGGAAAGATTGTGTTTATGGCTGCTAATGGCAGTTCTTTTACACTTGTTGATGCACTCTATGTACTTGGGATAAAAAGAAATCTTTTGTCTGTATCTGCACTTGCTAGACTTGGACTTGTAGTCAAATTTGTGGATGACAAATGTACAGTTCATGATCTCAGTTGTGGTGATGAAATTGTTGCATCTGGGCTTTTGTGTCGTGGGCTGCATGAGCTCACTTTGTATGACAAGTGTGGACAAAATTTTGGAAATGCTGTTGCAGATTCAAGGGCTATTTCATATGCAAAACTTTAGCATGCACATTTTGGTCATCTGAATTTTTGCAGTTTGCTGCGTTTGCAGAAATCTGATATGGTTACTTCTTTGCCGCCTCTTGAAGCACCTGTCAAACATGTTTGTGAAGGCTGTATTTTGGGTAAGATGCAGTGTTCTAAGTTTCCAAGGGATGGTTTAGTTAGGGCCACATGCAGGTTGCAGCTTGTGCATAGTGATGTTTGTGGACCCATGCAAACTCCGTCCTTGGGCAATTACCTGTAATTCGTGACTTTCATTGATGATTACTCCAGGCATGCATGGGCATTTCCGCTTAAAGCGAAGTTTGAAGTTTTTATGTGCTTCAAACAATTTCTGGCTATGGCTGAAAATGTCTTGAAATGTACTAGGGGCACCCTCCATTCCGATCGAGGGGGGGTGTATATATCCCATGAATTCAATGCATTTCTGGCTAGTCGTGGGATAAAACATCAATGTATAGTGCCTTATACACCTTAGCAAAATGGTGTTGCTGAGAGGAAAAATAGGTCACTTACGAAAATGGCACGATGTATGGTCAAAAGTCAAGCTTTGCCGCATTCTTTTTGGCTTGAGGCCGCTTGAGGTCATCATGTGTGCCACTTATGTAGTAAACAGGTGTCCTACAAAAGCTTTGCAGTCTATTACTCCATATGAAGCATGGCATGATAGAAAGACTTCTATTGAGCACATGCGTGTTTTTGGCTGTTTGGCATATGCTTTGGTGCCACAAACACAGCACAGAAAATTGGATGATAAGGCTGTCAAATGTATTTTTGTTGCTTATAGTGCTAAGAAAAGGTTTTAGGTTATATCATCCGTAAACAAAGTGTATTCTGGTTTCACGGGATGTAGTGTTTGTGGAAGATTCTGTTCAGCCCTTGCTGTCATGTACTAGAGACAGTAATGTAAGCTCACAGGAACATTTATGACACTTTGTTGCCTCTTTTTAGTGGTGGAAATACGAATGTAATTTCCAATGAGGCAAATGTACAGCCTATGGGGATTTCTAAAAATGTTACAGATCAGCCTATTACTGATGCAGATGTACATGATGTACTTGATGAGGAAAGGGCTGAAAATGAGCAGGCTAGACGTATGCCAAAATGGCTGGTGCACACTTTGCGTGACAGTAAATTGGATGCACCTTTGTCTAGTCGTACTCGTTCAGGCTCTCGCCATGCATCTTATGCATCATATTGTTATGCTTTGGATGTGTCTAGCTTACATGATGTTGAGGAGCCTCTATCTTTTGATGAAGCACATAATTCAAAAAATTGGATGGCTGCCATGCAATCAGAATATGATGCACTTATAGAAAATGACACATGGGATATATGTGATTTGCCTCCTGGCAAAAATGCCATTGGTACGAAGTGGGTTTACAAGTTGAAACGCAAGCCGGATGGTGAGATCGATTGCCATAAGGCTTGACTTGTTGCAAAGGGTTATTCACAACAAAAAGGCATAGATTATGAAGAGACGTTTGCTCCCACTTGTCGTCTGACTACTATGAATTTTCTATGTGCATTGGCCGCTCATTTTGGTTGCGATGTACATCAATCAGACATTGTTACTGCTTTCTTGAATGGTGACATATTTGAGGAAGTTTATGTAACACAGCCTCGCGGTTTTGTCATAAATGTACAAGAGGACAAAGTGTGCAGATGTAAGAAGGCTTTGTATGGGTTGAAGCAATCTCCTCGTGCTTGGTATGAGAAAGCTGACACTCATTTGGTTAAACAAGGCTTTCGTAACAGTCCAACAGAAAGCACATTGTATGTAAAGCATGAGGGTGATGTACTTCTCATTGTGGTTCTTTATGTCGATGATTTACTGATCATTGGACCAAATGAGAGACATATTGCTGAATTTAAGGCTGATTTGAATGCTACTTTCAAGATGAAAGATTTGGGGCTGTTGCATCATTACTTGGGTATACAATTTAAGCAGTGTGATGGTGGTATTGCCTTGTGTCAGAAAAGTTACATAGAGACATTGCTATGTAAGTTTGAACTTGAGGATTGCAAACCTATTGCCACTCCCATGGAAACATGTTTGAAGATGAGTCTACATGATGCTGGCGATCCTGCTGATGTCACTCTTTACCAAACTGCTGTTGGCTGCCTCATTTATGTATGCAACACAAGGCCATATATTCAGTTTGGAATCTCACAGGTCAACTGATTTATGTATAGCCCAGAGTCTAAGTATTGGTAGGATGTCAAGAGGATTTTCCGCTACCTTAGTGGCACTTTACATCTTGGCTTGTTTTATCCCAAGGGGGGATCATTGCCGCGAGACTTACATGCTTTTGCGGACTCAGATTGGGCTGTTTGTTTTGACACACGAGTGTCCACATGTGGTTTTTGTTTCATGCTTGGCAGTTCATGTATATCATGGTTGAGCAAGAAGAAACCTACTGTGGCCACTTCGAGTTGTGAGGCTGAGTGCAGGGAAGTCTTCACAGCTACAGTTGAGTGTGTATGGCTCAGACGTCTTATGGCCGATTTGGGTGTTGATCAGGACACTGCCAAAACTTTCTACACTGACAGTCAGAGCGCATTGGCAATTGCAAGGAACCCAGTTTTTCATGCTCGCACAAAGCACATTGAGGTGCATTACCACTATGTCAAGGAGAGGCTCTCAGCAGGAGAGATCAGCTTGGCTTATGTGCCAACACAGGACAACCTTGCAGATCTTTTCACAAAGGCATTGTCTCGTGAGAAGCTTGAAGCTTTCCACAAAGATTTGGGCTTACTCCCCTTTGTGGGCTGATCATGTCCTTAGGGCATGGCACTTCGCTTTACTCATGTGCCAGCTCTCGTTCACCGCATCACTCTAGGGGGGATTTGTTACCATATACATGTGGTAGTGATGTGTGTGAACACACTAGGACCGCCGGGACACTTTTTCCCTCTTTAGGAGGTTTTTCCCCCCGAGCATTGGATATACGCCAATCACTCTAGGGCTATCAATCTTTCCATTGCACACTAAGTAACATACTCTCTATTGTGTGCCTTGAGCTTCCTTCGTCTTCTCCAAGCTGTGTGCGTTTCTCTGCAACCCTAATTCCAACACACATGCGGCCAAAGAATATAAGACCAAATATCAACAGAACGTTTGTGAAGCTCAAGAGGAGGGAATAATCCACATATTCAAGCACAAAACTTATTTTGGACCAATGCAATAAGAAGTGCTAATATAAAACTTCTTGTTGATAGCACCAAATAATGCAACTCAAGTCGTAAATCCATGGCTAGGGGAAATGGATGTTAGAGTCAGTGTACAATCACCTGACAAACCTTTAGAAAGATCATTAGTGGATATTATGGCTACAACAAATATCATAATCCAATCCACTTATTTCCAAACGACTACTAAGCCTCTAGATTCTAATCAACAAGAGCTAAAAGCATCCAACAAGGGAATCAAAGTTAGTCTACAATGTACGGATGCCAACATTAATACTGATGGTCTTAATCATCCACATCAAATTTAGATAATGGTTAAGAGTGATATTTATGAACGAATCATCTCACGAGTAACTTGGATGTGTATATATCAAGTGACACTAAATTGGTTAAATAAAAATTTTTAATTATTTCAAAATGGTCTACCATACAAAATGCAAATGGCCACTACAAATCACATGTGGCCGGTACTATGGTCAAATGTAGCTTCTACACCCTTTAATAACATACGCCCACCACATGCCACTATGACATTTGGAGCACATTACCGCTCAGATAGACGCAGAAAAACAAAGGAAAAGTTCAAGGCAAAAAATCTCGAAAGCGGTAATGCTGGAGTCAATCCTCGCGGTAATGGTCCTTCAGTAATTCACGCGGTAATTGGCCCGGCTACATTTCCGCTCTTATTTCCGCACTTTTTACCGCCAGTATTACCGCGACGATTACGGCAACCGGGAGTATTTAAAAAAAGAAGCAAATGACCATTTGTATGGTACTTGGTTGGTAGGACCCATCCAAATGGTCATTTGCCTTTTTTTTCTTATACATTTAATAAATAAAAAACAACAATTTCATTGCACCAAAACTTTGGACCAAAATCAAATGTTTAATTATATTGGAGAAACTGTTCAAAAACAACAATTTCATTGCACCAAAACTTTGTACCAAAACGAAATGTTTAATTATATTGGAGAAACCGTTCATTACAAAATTGCCCAAATAGGCGATGCATGGCGGCTATACAACTGTGGCCAAAAGAAGACTTTGGGCCAAAATCAAGTGTTTAATTATATTGGATATTACAAAATTGTCCAAATAGGCGATACATGGGGGCTATACAACTGTGGCAAAAAGAAGACGCGCGCGCGGGCCCAAAAACACTTGGAGGATTGAGCTACTCGGATCTTGGGACCTCTCGAGGGACTCCTTGACTCTGGAAAAGAAAAAAACAACAAAACCTTTAATTAATACAAATGGATACATAAAGCTGCATGCAATGATTTAAAAAAAAAAGGTCACACTTACAGGCTGTAGTGTACGACATGCATTTTCAAATTCTTCGCGATTGATTTTGTTGTTTTCATACAACCAGCACCATGTCTGATATTCGGAGTGGCTCTCTCTCTGTATCTCTGGATCTCTCGGCTTGGACGGGTCATAGTAATATTTTGCTGTATATCAATTAAAAAATATCACAAACCTAACCTTATTACCACACATTAAATCAATTCAAATGAAAATACGCACACTCACAATTTTATCTTTCCATGCTGCTTTTCCGCCCGAGCCGTAATGCGTGGGCGTTTGCTACGCCCTCGCCCTCGAAATGTCCTCCCCAAAGAGGAATCTAGATCCACCTCCCCCCCACGATGTATATAATAGTAGTAGCCACGAGCGTCCGGGGCGGGCGCATCGCGGTCCTCATCCTCATGTGGAGCTCCAAGGGGTGATCGAGGAGGTCGGGGTGTAAGAGGAGGTGAATCTGTAGCACTGCCCCCTCCACCACCAAAGCAGCACGAGCCACTACCTCGACGAGAGCGTGAGAAACCACTACGGGAAGAGCGCTGGCCACCCGAAGAGCACTGGCCCGAGCCTGAACCGCTGAGTGGTGTAGGTGATGGATAACTCGACGGTGCGGGCGTGGATCGCTGTGAATGCAAGGTGGAGGGAGCTACGGGTGACGGGAAAGTCGAGGGTAAGGTGGAGGGAGGCCCACTGGGAGGCACACTCTGCACGATCCGAGTGTTGGCGCCCGGTGTCGTAAGCGGTGAGAGCCCATAGGCAGCCAACTGTGCTGGTGTGTACTACCCTCGAAGACTCTGCTGCGAGGATAGCCACTCTGCCTGGGTGCGGTATGCCCTCTCGAGGTCGGGGTCGTGTACTGCATCTCGGAACCATCGAAAGTCGAAGGTGGATTGTGACTGGTGGGAGGAAGACTGCGAGTAGTAAGCATCACAAGCGTCCTCGTAAGAGAGGCCCTCAACGAGAAAGTCCTCTATGGATGAGGGAGAAGGAGAGAGAGCTTGGAGATGGAGAGGGAAACAGGCCCGCGCAGAAGAGGACGTCGATTTTGAATTTTTGGCATTCAATTTTGCGGGGGCACGTAGGTGCCCCCTTTATATACAAAAATTTGCCTGAAATATTACCGCGTATATTACCGCGCCAGTTACCGCCGGTATTACCGCCATTATTACCGCGAAAATCTCTCTGATGAGACATTAAGGTTACGCTGACTGCATGACCTCTTATACCCACTCCCCTCTATCTTTGATGAGTGTCAGTCATGTTAGTACCAACATTCTTGATTTTTCTTTTTCTTATTTAGTGTGTGGTCGTGTGTGCAGGACGATTGGGATGACGTGGGTCCGCCGGTTGGCGCGGAACGAACTCGATGGTTGAGCGAGCGATTACCATGTCCATGTACGCGATGTAAGCGTGTAATTGCACGGATTCAACGTATATGCTTGGCTCACGTGGATGATTATGGGCTATGGGACGATCCGAGAAAACACGCTCGAATGGAAACTAGCGATCCGAGGGTTTTGACATCCATTGATGTCGCTCCCCATTGGAGTGTGATCGGGGGAAGAGACGGGAGGAGGGCGGAAGAGCGATTGCGTCAGGAAGCAGTCATGGGAGGGGGGTCACACCCGCCATCCGATGTGGGTGGGTCCACACGAGCGCATGCGCATCCTACATCCACCACATATGGGGATCTCCCCACCACCCCGCCCCACATGGAGGTGGAGGAAGATCATTTGCACAATATGGTTGAGGATCTTCTTGCACGTGAGGTGGCGAATGAGTGTGAGCCTGAGTGTGCATGTGAAGAAGCCGCCCAAAAAACCAAAGATTCATTGCTAGAGGTAGCACACACCGCTCTTTACAAGGGATGCTCCTACTCCATATTACGAGCATCTCTTGAGATCGTGAATATTCAAGAAATGTTTGGATGGAACAATGCAGGGGTTGATGCACTATTGAGGTACGTTTAAGTGTAATAAGTGTTAGTTGTGACTTTTTTTCGTGGTTATATGCAATAAGGAGTGTTATTTAATTATATCATAGGCTATTAGGCAAGATGATGCCTAAAGGCAATCATCTTCCAGAAAATCGAAGGAAGGCACGACAGGTGGTGACAAGGCTTGGGATGGACTATGATCGCATACATGCATGTGTCAATGATTGCGTGCTATTCCGCAATGAACATGCAGGGCTTGATGCTTGCCTCGAGTGTGGAGAATCAAGGTACAAAGAGGGAATTCAAGGAACCACAATACCTCGCAAGGTTCTTCGTCATTGCCCCCTCATTCCCCGCATCAAGCACATGTTCAACACCAAAGGAACAAGCGAGCTTCTTACATGGCATATGAGAAATCGCTCCACCGATGGGGTTATGAGAGTGCCGGCTGACTCGCCGGCATGGCAACACATTGAGCAGACATGGTTGGAGTTTAGAGAAGAGCCTCGTCACTTGAGGCTTGGTCTGGCTAGTGATGGGGTAAACCCATTTGGGCATCGGTCTACCTCATGGAGTACTTGGCCAGTGGTTGTTGTGAACTACAACATTCCACCATGGGAGTCAACCAAGAAGAGGAACATTTTGCTCTCTCTTCTAGTCCTAGGAAAACACAAGGTGAAGAACATGGATGTATATTTAGCACCTTTGATTGAAGAGCTTCAAGAGCTATGGAACGGCATAGATGTTTTTGATGTATCAAGACCACTTCGTGATCGGCGCACAATGATCAAGTGCATTCTCATGTGGACCATGCATGATTACCCCGGGCTTGGAGAGATTTCTGGTAAGCTTATACTTTGTGACGCTCTTTAATGTCTTTGCATTGGTCACTTATATGCAATTATGTTTTTTGTTTTTGTAGGACTATCGACATTTGGACATAGGGCATGTCCAACTTGTGGACCATCACTTGTGACAGAGAGACCTGCTCTACTTGGTAAGGTGATCTACCCCAATAACCATTGCTTCTTGCCGCCCACACATCCATCTTATGCTCCACCGTGCAATGGGATGGAGCCACTCCATTGGACCATGGCCGATTGGGTAAGACATTGGAACGAGCATCACATCACATTGCCTTCTCCCAATGATCCACCTAGGGGTATGTCTAGGTACTCTATTTTCTTATCACTACCCTATTGGGCTTCATTAAAAATCCAACACCTATTGGATCCAATGCATGTGTTCAAAAATGTTGGGTAAGCTATATGGGATCACATAGTAGGCAAGAAAGATTCATTGGGGGACTAGAGAGGACATGAGGGCCATAAAGAGAGCTCCCTCCTTTGGCCACACCTCGCATGGGGCCTCGGGGGAAGATGGTTCTTCCAAAAGCACCTTGGATTCTATCAAGGGTGGATCAAGAGCGTATGAAACAACTCATTGCATCCATCCGTACTCCAACAGGTTATATGCGTTCGCTCAAGGGTTCCTTCACTAAAACTAAGAAAGGAGGATCCACACAACTGTATGGGCTCAAATCCCATGATTGGCACAAGATTCTTCAGGCAATGTGTGTGTGTGTGTATGTGAGTGTGTGTGTATGTGGTTTCGGGTTCTGGATACTAAAAAGTCTTTTTGTTTGTGCAATAGTTTGTGCTTCCAATTAGCATTAGTGGATTTGCGGACATGAAGGTAAAGACTGCAATATTCAAGGTGGGAGAAGTTGTCAGGTATAGAACATTTGATCCTCCCTCCTAAACTTTACTTTGAAGACTAACTTTACTATGAAGATTATGAAGGGTTTTTTGGTTACAGGTTTGTGAGTTCCAAAGAAATCGAAGTTTCAACCATTCCAACAGCTCAACTTCTAGCGATTGAAGAAACTTGTGCTATTGAGGATGCATTCCCACATTCTATCCTTGTTAGCCAAGTTCACCTATTGCTCCATCTTGTTGAGGAGATAGCCATTTGTGGTGTGGTTCACTCCAGGTGGATGTTCTTTCTTGAGAGGTTCCTAAAGACCTTGAAAGACTTTGTAAGGCTACGATCACAACCAGAGGTATTCATCGATCTTAAGCGTTAAACCTTATTAGGATTGGATTGTATTCACAACGCTTTTTATTAGTTACTTTAATCACTAATGGTTTCATGTACATGTGTTCAGGCAAGCATAGCAGAGGGTTGGATTGTACAAGAGGCTTTTGTGTATGCCTCTCAATATTAGAACCATCATTGCCTCGTTTAAAGACGGAGGAAGAGGATCCAAAAAAACACGCAAACATTCCAAGTGGGAAAGGTTCTCTCTTGATTTTGGATAGGGAATTTCAAGCCATAGTCAACAACCATTGTCTACTCAATGCTCCCATCATGGACAAATGGGTGGATATGTATGTGGAGGTGCGTACAACGAGAGAAAGGGAGAGGGAAGCATGGAAGAGGTCGCCTGGCGGTAGGCGAGCACCTCCCTTTCCTAAAGATCTTGCCAAATACCCTGATCTAATTCCAGTTGGGTGGATACACAATGCCATGACCAAGGCCAAGGCACAAGGAGAACAAATAAGCCCTAAAAAATGGGAGTACGCGCGAGGATGTCTACCAAGGGTAATATACTCAATGTGTTTAGTGTGTGTGTGTGTGTGTGTGGGTGTGTGTATGTGTGTCACCCTTCTCTCTCTCTCTCTCTCTCCTCTCATCTATCTTGATTGGTTTTTGCAGGCCTTCACATTCAACTCTATGTGGTACGAAGGACGTCATTTTCGAACCCGCAAGATAGATGAGCGTCGAACCACTCACGATACTGGAGTTATGGGAAACTTTGACACGACAACACAAGAGGTGAGGGAATGTGGAACAATAGAAAGGATAATCAAAGTGCATTTCAGAACATTTCACAAATATCTCTTTGACTGCCGATGGTTTGCGGGTGAGGTTAAGAGACATGAGAATGGACTCTATATGGTAGACTCCGGGCAATTTCATCGCGGGAAGACCGACAACTTGGTGCAACCTAGTAGTTGTCAGCAGGTAAAGTCCATGTGCAACTCACTAAAACATTATATGATACATACAAAACTAAATTCATGTTGTTGTTTGCTCTATGACCTACATGTGTTTTATGTGCCTTGTATGTATCGAAGACGACTATGGTATGTTATTCCAGTCACACCACGGAGCAGATCTATCTTTGCAGATACAAACATAGAGACTTTGGCAGATCCCACCATACCATCTCAAGAAGACGCCAATGACGATGATGCAGTTGAGGTCGAGGAGAACCAACGATCCCAATAACCAACTATAGTGAGGAGGAGGACAAGGATGGAGAGGATGATGATGATTCAATAGGAGAGGCTA
Source organism: Adiantum capillus-veneris (assembly GCF_014529385.1). Lineage (NCBI taxonomy): Eukaryota > Viridiplantae > Streptophyta > Polypodiopsida > Polypodiales > Pteridaceae > Adiantum > Adiantum capillus-veneris. The sequence continues at coordinate 143,358,376 of NC_140933.1, read as the reverse complement.
TAGAGGATGAATCAATAGATTTATTTTTTGATTTAGCTACCATGGGGTTGGACATGGATGTAAGCACTTGTAGCGATCTCTTGGAGGATGAAAATTAATAAATATCTTTTGGATTTTGACTTCTTTCTCTACTTATGCTGTACAAAAGGGCTATTTGTTTATGAACGCAAGACAATACAATTTTGATCATCGTTCGCTTGCCATTTCCATATGAATGCATAGTTGACATAAGATTTTGAGGTGAAAACAAAATATTTTTGTTTATAGAATCTCATGGAGTACAAATGAGCAGAGTAGGAGAATCATACCAATAGATGAGGCAAGCAAAGAGAAGAGAGGTACTAAAAATCCCAATGAGAATGGTATTTCTTACACTCCGTGCAAAAAGGGGGTGACAATACAATTTTGATCATCGTTCGCTTGCCATTTTCATATGAATGCATAGTTGACATAAGATTTTGAAGTGGAAACAAAATATTTTTTGATATAGAATCTCATGGAGTACAAATGAGTAGAGTAGGAGAATCATACCAATAGATGAGGCAAGCAAAGAGAAGAGAGGTACTAAAAATCCCAATGAGAATGGGATTTCTTACACTCCATGCAAAAAGGGGGTACCAATTTTTGAAAAGTAACAAAATAGAATAGGGTTTATAGAAAGAGAAAAGTGGGAGAGGAATGGGCCACTTGGATTCTTTTCCGGGTGCGGTAATTTGGGCGGTTATGATGGCGGTAATAAATGCGGTAATACTCGCAGTAAAACTGGAAAACGCGCCAACGGGTCTGCACCATACAATCTCTCTCTTTCTTGCATCTCTCTCTCTCTCCTCTTATGCGGTAATGTTGTGTGGTAACAACACCATTCTCCCATAGTGTACAAGGATCATAAAGAGAACTAGGCAAATGTGGATTCCCAAATAACTTCTTCAAAGCTCAACTACTTCTATTCAAGTCCCAAAGAACGCACCCAATATTTTTCAACAAAAGACCTTCCAAAGTATCCGTTGCTGATATAAGGAAACAACAATTTTAGGCAAAGAAACAAATACTTATCTGCAAATTCACATGGAAATGTAGACCAAAGCCCAAGCAACTAAACAAAAAATAAACTCAAAATACGACAATTCAACCATCAAGAAACCAACCAAGAAAAAATGGTAAGGAATACACTGGGGGATCTACTTTTTATAGAAAAGGACATGCAACTCAGCCATCGAGAAAACCAATCAACAAATGGACATCCAATAAAAAATGGTAAGTAATACCGCGGGGGATCTACTTTTTATAGAAAAGGACATGGCACTTGTGAGCAAAAAATCTTAGAAATCCCTCTATTTACAACTAGTGTAGGTAGTATGACCTCCCTTCTTACTCTCACAATATTTGTAGTAAAAGAAATTGGTAGACCCCTATCTTACATATAAGATTTTGTATGGTTCTTCGAACATCACATTATGGCTAAATCTGTTTTGTAGTAAAATTATCTTTTGTGTTTTTAAGTGTTAATTTATGTCAATATATCTTCATGGGATTTTATTATTCTTAAGCTTCAACTAAACCTAAAATCATAAGAGAGAACAAAAATCAAGGAGTTCTCATTAGGTAATGCTTAATGGCAATGTGTGAGTATATAAAACCTTGAGGTGATTTATATGGAAAGAGTCTAGGTTTTGTAATATCAAAGACCAACTTTCAAGTCATATTAGATGAGAAAAAAAAACTATGCTAGCAATGTTGACCCAAAGGTGTATTCATCAAACTCTATATCTGTGTATGTCAATGGTGATGTATGTTATTGATAGACTTCATAGAGAGAATACGTGTTTCTCTCCTTTCAATACATCTCTATATTTTCTCCTTTCCCTTTTCCCCTTCCCCCGTGAGACTTATATCCCCCCTCCACCCCAAGAAAAAAAACTTTTGACGCAAAATTATTGGGGCTCTACCCCTAGCTTAAACACTTATCTAGCCTTTTTAAAACCCCCCTTCCCTACACTTATGTGGTATGGTATGTTTTCCATAGTCAATCTTGATGGGTCTCTAGCCCTAATTTCCATAGAGTAAGATAACTGGTGGACATTGCCCTTGCTACACTCATTGCTTAGGAGACACTAGTGAAGGGTTGGTCTCATCTTGCATTTTTAAAACTAAGAGACAACCATAACCCGACAATTGATGTTCTACTTTCTATACACTATAGAGACACCATAGGGCCGTGAATCTTAATGCCACATATCCTCAAGAAAGAGGAACATACAATTGAGCTTCGCCTTTGTCTATGATATTATACATTTAAACAAAAGGCAACCTGGAAAGTGTATACTCTAGATCAGCTAACCTTGGTGCTCCTTACCCCACAACTTTTAGTGGCACATCAGTCAATTTTTGTTAGTCCCTAAGGCATGATATTGGTTATAGAAATAAAAAATATTTGGAAAGCTACCAAACTTATGAGGTCCACTTGTCCACAGAATGTTGCTATTATGGCATCATTCTCCCACTTTTCACACTGCTTTCACAACAATTTGCCTTTTGTTTTCTAATTACTACCACATTGTGAAAAAAATTCTAATTCTTTCAACAACCTTTTAAATAGTATTGAAAACATTTTTGAAAAAATATGAGATATATCATTTTTCTCCAATCATCATCCATTATAGTCATGAAAGTGGCAAGAGAATTAGCTAAATCAATCTGCATAACTAAGAAATCAGAATGCCCAAACCTTGTATAGCAAGAAGCCTTTTGAATATCTACTAAACATGTACGTCTTTGATAACAATCCAAGTATAGATCTATTTTAGAGAAATAACAAGTTACTTTAGCTTATCAAATAACTCATCTACCCTTACAAGAGGATACTTGTTCTTAATAGTCATTGCGTTCAAAGCATGATAAGTATGACACATATGCATAGATTTTTCTGTCCACTTGACCAAAAGAATTGGTTCTACAGATGGCAACATACTAGGTTGAATGAAACCATGGATTAAGTAGTCTGTAAGCTGCCATTCTACTTCTGTAATGGAAATGGCCTATGAACTTTGGAAATAGCGGAATTAAGAGAATTAGAGTGGGCATTTTTGTGAGATTACTTTGAGAACATAGGGGGTGAACTTGATTGATGGTAGCAACATAAACATAGTACTTAATTAACTTGGCATGAACAATACTTTTGCAAGAGAGAGAGAGAGTGTTAGAGAACATGACAATAGTTGAGGACCAGATTTACTTGGAGCCGGTCCCCCCTCCAAAAACGTTTGTAATAAAGATTTTCCCATCAAGAGAGACTTGTTACAAAAAAATCTTTGTGTTCCTTGTGACCTTGGTGATGCTATGAAGATAGAAAGTTTCATGCATCACGAGAATAACATAAAATTTGCAAAAAGCATTAACTATCCTAAGCCTCAGTCCCAAGGCCTCAAACACCTTCGAAAGTGGAGAGAGCTAGCGGGGAATGAGGGTAGGGAAGATGAAGAAGAATCATTCATATGAGAAAGAATTAGTTCCTCACTTATCATCACTCTTCTTGCTTAGCATAACATAATAGCATAGTAATGAAGATGAAGAAGATGACAAACTTAAGCATTGAAGCATGGCTCTTGGTTGGATTTGCATTCCATAGCCAAGAGTGTTGGGGTAGGCTCTCCACTTCTCCACAAGCTTGGAGAAGGAGATGGAGCTCTTGCATTTTGCACTCCACACAATGAGAGAATGTGTGTGTGTGTATGAGAGAGTATACCCCCCCTCTCATTCTTGGTCCACACCTCTCTCTCTCTCTCTCTCTTGCATTATTTTATTATTTCATTTGGACATGTGTCCTCTTTTTACTTTTTGAGAGAAAGAACTTAATTGTTTATTTTTATGTATCTAAATTCTCATTTGGCCCCTTTAAAACCTAACCAATATCATTCAAGCACATCATGAGGGCCCCATGTGGAGGATCATTTGAACATGTGTCTTTTATGCTTATTAAGTCATTTGGTTGAATTGAATACTTCAAGGACTTAGTCAACCAAGCAAGCATGTGTCTTTTATGATTCTTAAGTCTTTGTTTTGAATTGAATACTTCAAGCCTTAGTCAATCAATCATGGACGATCATGCCTGTGAGAATTTATCTTTGAATTTAACATTTCAAAAACCTTAGTCATTTAAGCATAAAAATCACCTCAAGCTTTGGGCAAGGTTCCCACGACCACTTTAAGCATCTTAGCACCTCATGCTTGAGTACGATTTCCACCTCGAGGTTAGCCCTAGCTTGCGTAAGGTCAAAGGACTTTTTAACACTAACTTTTGGAGGTCTTTAATGAAGCTAACCCTAACGTCTTTTAAGCTCCATTAGATGCACGTTGCTCTTTGATAGACTACCTTCGTTTGGATCCCTTTTGAGATGTAACCATCTCTCCTCTTGGTCCCTTGCTGAGGTAAATCTAGAAGCACTTATTGCACATTGCTCTTTGGTAGACCGTCTCCTTTTGGACCCCTATTGTGATGCAACCATTTCTCCTTTTGGTCCCCTGTTGAGATAAGTCTAGAAGCACGTATATACTAACTCTTGTTGCCCTTTTATCTTCCAATATTAAGTGATCAATTAATATGAGAAAATCATTTGGTAAAGTTAGATATTATATTTTATGACATTACCTCTCTCTTGAAATCATAGTCGTTCTCGACTATGAGGTAGAGAAGATAAAGCCTAGTCATAAGTCCATGTTTCTTAGCGGGTAGAGGATCCGTTTTTACTCTACGACATCATTCCAGAATGGATGACTAATCCATTTGGTGCTTGGGAGACTTAGCTGCCGGAAGCATGTCTGCTCTTTAGTCCATATCATACTTCCATAATAGAGTGACAAGTTCTACTTGGTGTTTGGGAGTCGTCGTCACCACAAACATGATCCTAAGCATGCATACTTCTTAAATTTTGTGCACAATAAAAGAAAGAGAACGAGTCTCATAAGACAAAAACGTTGTTCACTTAAAATGATTTTCATTTGCTTACTTAGTTTAGCATTGTAAGCATTGACAAGGTTCATATTATCCTTAAGCTAGGCTCCTTGCATCCATCTAGCATCTTTAAAGGGATAATTCTTAAACTTAACAAGATATCATTGGATAATCTTACCGTTTCTTAGTACCATGTCTTCGTGTCAAAGAATCGATCCGGGTTGCAACACTTCTTCTTGATCTTTGATCTCTAGCGGGTTCTCCATTATTGGTTCTTTTTGTGGCTCTCCTTTGTAAGGCTTGAGTAGGCTCACATGGTTAAAATTGTGAATGAGCCAATGGCTGGTTAACTTTAATTGATAAGACATCTCATTGATTGGCTTAAGAATTTAAAAAGGCCCATAGTATCTTTTTGCTAGTTTAGCATAATACTCTTGGTGGCCTGTAAGAATCTTACCCGTAGTATGCCTTAGATGAGCCTTAAGAAACTTTAGCAAGACCCAATTATTTTTCTTAAAGGCTAAGGCTCTTTTGTGCTTATTAGTAGCAACCCTTTTTGCCTTTGATGTAAGATGGATATAACCCTTTTTACTCGTTGGAAAAGATTCTTGTGAGTCTCGGCTATATTCATCAGCAGCAAAGATCTTCCCATATATTTTAATTAGTAAGGGACTTTTGGATCTTCCCTCTTTAACCTCAAAAGGTGCTTTCACCATAGAAGTATGTACAATGTCATTATACACATACTCTATAAGAGGTAGGTACTTCTCTCATTGAGAACGTTGATCTACTTCCAGGACATAGGCTTTTAGTAGATTCAAAAATCATTAGATTATCTATTTTACTTTGGTCATCCGTTTGTGGATGATAGGCCAAAAGAGAATTTTAATCTACTTCCTAGATTCTCAAAGAGACCCTTCTAGAAATTATTGGTCATTCTAAGATCTTTGTTCGACACTATAGATGTTGGCAAGCCATGATACTTGAAAATTTGAGATCTAAAGAGGGTTGCCGTTTGATGTGCCTTAATAGACTTTTTGACAGGCATATAGTGTTTTTTTCTTGCTAAGCCTGTCAATTGAAACAATCCAAGTTGCTTCCCTCGATCAAATTTTGATTTTTGGTATACCACGCATTTTGAAACATATTGTTGTATGTTTAGTATTCATGGTAGACCAATAGAAATACATTTCTACTCCTCAAAGAGTAGATAATGGAATCCCTCTTTACCCCGCATAAGGAGAAGCATGAGATTCATACATGAATTTCTTATTGTATGGGTGAGTAACACATGGCCTATCGCTGTTTGGAAGATAACCATCCTTCAAGGTGAATGGTTCTTTTTTTTTCCTTCCCTAATGCAAGGCTGTAATTACCTACTTAAAGTATCGGTCAGTAGCATACTTATCTATCATAGAATTTAGATCATTGTTGCTATAGACACCACAATTATCCTTGGCCGTTGTGAAAGTGCATTGACCACTTGATTGTGCTTGCCAACAATGTGAGCAATATGAAATTTAAATTGCGAAAGAAAATTTTCCACCTCATTTGTTTGTCGGAGAGCTTGGTTTGCGTCATGGATTTCTTGAGGCTTTGTGATCCATTCGTAGGATGAATGAAGCCCCCAAGAGATAGTGCTTCCATGTGTCTAGGGTATGTAGAATAGCTAAAAGCTCTTTTTCGTATATGCCCAAGACCCGTTCATCGGCATTGAGCCTTTGGCTCTCATATGCTATGGCATGCTTGCCCTTCTTGAAGCAAAATTGCTCCAAGGCAATCACCACAAGCATCCCTCAAATGCATTAGGAGATTTCGGAGGTCTTTTGGAGGGCCTTTTGGAAGAGAGAGGAAAATAAGCTCCTCCAATGAGAGAAGAGCCTACGTTACGTAGAAAAATAGATTGATATTAACAAAAATATAAAAGGTGTCCCTCTCCTCATTTAATAATCTAGTGGTCCTTGAAGACGAGCACTCTCTTTCATTTAATGCGAGTACCTTTTTCAGAAGGTAGATGCGGTGCATTTGATACGGGATATGTCATCACTAGAACTCAAAAAGTCACAAAACTATCAAGTGGTGGAAGATTTTGAAACTTTTGATATTGTCAATGCGTCCGGAACGCACATATCTCCTAGAAATGAATGTCCAATTGCCTCGCTCAGACATCCAAAGAGGCAAAAAAATGTCAAAAATCCCTAAAGGAACATTTTACTAACGGCGCGCGAGGGGCCATTCCAAAATTTTGTAATGCCTCCTCGCGCGCTGTTAGTAAAAAGCCATTTTTTCCTCTTTTTAGGGAGCTTTTTGAGAAGAAAATGTCCAAAAACCTCTAAAAAGGGGCTTTCTGGAAAGATAAGTGTCCAAAAATCACTAAAAGGAGCTTTGCACTAACGACGCGCAGAGGGGCATTCTAGAATTTTGGAATGCCTCCTCGCGCGCCGGTAGTAAAAAGCCCCTTTTTCCTCTTTTTAGGGAGCTTTTTGAGAGGAAAATGTCCAAAAACCTCTAAAAAGGGGCTTTCTGGAAAGATAAGTGTCCAAAAATCACTAAAAGGAGCTTTGTACTAACGGCGCGCAGAGGGGCATTCTAGAATTTAGAAATGCCTCCTCACGCGCCTTAAGTAAAAAGCCCATTTTTTGCCTCTCTAGTTGTCGGAATGAGGCAAGTAGACATTCGTTTTTAGCGTATTTTGGCGTTCCGGACGCATTGGTGGTGTCAAAAACCTCAAAATCTATCACTATTTGACAGTTTGTGACTTTTCAACTTTTAGTGATGACGTAAGCTGCATTGAATGCGCCGCACTTGCCTCCTGAAAAAGACGCTCGCATTAAATAAAAAGTGACCGTTTTCAAGGACGATTGGGAATATAAATCTACTTTTTAGAGTGTCTGGTTGTCCTTTTGGACGTACTCACAAGGTGCAAGTGCATTTTATAAAAAGTTTCTAGAGAGAGAAATACAATTTCTTACAAGGCCCTGCAAATGACCTACGAAATTTTCTAATGGGCTTTGAGAGATCTGGAAGCATGAGGACTGGTTGAGAGATAAGCTTCTCTTTAATCTTGTCAAAAGCATTTTGTTCTTTAGCAGCCCATGAGTACTTACAGTTCTTCCTTGTTAAGTATAGCATTGGTCCTGCTATTTGAGAGAATTTTGCTATGGAGCATCTATAGTATGCACACATACCAATAAAGCTTCTTAGCTCATGTAGATTCCTTGCATTAGGCCATGCTTTTATTACCTCCAACTTTGATGGATCCATATAGATACCATCTTGAGAGATAATGTGACCTGAATATTGAATCTCTTGTAGAAAAAAATTCACTTTTCTTTTGATTAATGAAAAGCTTATTCTCTCTCACAACTTGAAAGATTACCTGGAGGTGTCACTCGTACTCCTCAAGGGAATTTGAGTGGCCTGAAGATTTTTATCCATCGTGAGTTTGAATGCGGCTAGAGCATTTGTCAAGCCAAAACTTGTAACTTATCAAATAAATCTTCTAGCTGCAGCACGGAGAATCTTTTTTTTAAAGAATAGTGATCTTATTTAGTGCTCTATAGTCGACACACATGTGATATGTGCCATCTTTCTTTTGCACTAAAAGTACTGGTGAATAGAATGGAGAGGAGCTAGGTCTCACTATCCCTTTTTCCACCAATTCATGCACTTGCCTCATGATCTCCTCTTGGTGAGCTTGTGAAACTCAATAAGGAGGTTTATTAGGTGGTAAGCTTCCTAGTAGAAGCTCTATTGCATGGTCATCATCCCCTCGTTTTGGAGGTAGCTCACTAGGGATTTCATCGATGAAAACATGTTGGAATCCATTTAGGAAATTTGACAACTCTAATTCCTCTTGATTCCCTTTATTGCTACTTGTGAAAACATTAGAATCATTTACAGACTCTCTAACAAAAATCATATACACAAACAAGAGCTTTTCATTGACTTATCAAAAGCAAGCGTATTTACCAGGGATATGGTGTTCCTTGTAGGTGAAATAGATTCTCCTTTCAGGGAACTTCATGTTGGTAGCCATGCGGTTGAACCATGGTGCCCCTAGGATAACATCCTCATGTTGGAGAGGTAAAAAGAAGTCTTCTTTGTGGACGTAGCTTTGGACATGAAGCCTCAACTTCCCAATCAAGGTAGTAACGGAGGCTTGCTATCCCTTGGAATCTGCATCGGCACTTGCAATATCTCCCATCTCAAAATCTTGAATGCCCAACTTGGTGGCCAACTCCATTGATATGAATTTGTGAGTAGAGCCAGGGTCAAACAAGATGAAGGCATCATGCTCCCTTACTTTCCCTAAGCATAGGAGAGGAATGAGCCTCTGCAATGAGTATCCTCTTTTGGAGCTTTAATCATGGAATCTCTAGGAGTGTCATTGAGTACATTTCTTTTGGGGCAAGAATAATAACCATGTCCTTGCTCCCCACACTTAAAGCATATATGGTCTTTAAATAAGGCCTCTATTTCTTAGGGAGAGAGCTTATTTTTACCTTTGTAAGATCCTTTCTTCTTGGCCTTGTTGTTGGTGGTGCTGCCTTGGGAAGATTTTTGAGCATTGCTCTTCCCTTTAGCTTCATTTTGATCCTTGTTTTCCATGGGCTTAAAATTTCTTCTCGCCCCTTGTTGGAAATTGATCCTTGAAGCAACCATAGTGTGGTGGATGACTTTGGTGATAGTGCTAGGTCATTGTGAGTTGACATACTCAGCCATTTCATCAGGTAATCCCACACAAAATTGTTGCTTTTGTTTGGCGAAGTATATCCTTTGAAAGACTGTAGCTTTGAGATGTAAATCCCAAAACTTGTTCACATATTTGTGGCTAGACTCATTGAAGAGTAGCTTCAAACTTTGCCATTTGATGAGGACTTTGTCCTTGGCATCGCTTGCAAGGAATTGCTTCATGATGGAAACTCATAGTGTTTTCCATGTCTTTGGCACCATGAAGCCCTCATCTCCAAAGCCCATCTCAAATTGTTGGATGAAGGCCTATACTTTGTTGATGGCACCAAAGGTGCTATCATAGGTGAGAAAAGAGATACTCTTTCCTCCCTCTTTGAATTTCTTGAGCTTTTGTGACCTTCTGCATGCAAGGTATGATTTGCGATGTCCTCCCCTCTTGTATTATCCAAGAGAATAATTATTGCTTTTGTCGAAAGAGGAGGAAGGTGAAGAAGAAGGAGAAGAGACCTCTTTCTTGCCTTTTTCTTCCTTTTTCTCCTCTCTTTCCTTTTGGAATGATGAGGAGAAGGACTATGGGTTGATCGTTTTCTCTTGGGAAGAATTGGCGATACTCTTTGTGGAGCCACATCTTTAGAGGAACTTAGGGTTTCTCTTCTTTCTTGTTCTTTGGATTTCTCCTCTCTTATGGGAGAGAGTCTTCTTTTGGGAGTCTCATCAAGAGGCCTCCTAAACTCTCTCTCCTCTTGGAGAGGAAGGGAAATCCCATAAGCACGAAGTTATTGGGTAACCTCGGCTTGCAAAGTAGGGTTGCCCATAGCTTGATGCAACTTAGTAACAAGATAATTGATAAACATGGAGCATCATCAGCACTTTCATGTGCAAAATCAAAGTTATCAATGTTCATTCTACTCTCTTGGTTATTGTTAGCCATGCTAATTATACTACTTATGTGTTTACTTATTGCATCCTTTGGAAATTCAAAACCTTAGTTGCTACTCCTCTTAGCCTTTGAAAATAAGTACACAAGTATCTACACCCACGGCTTGAATTCGTTAATAATAGAGAGTAATGGGGTGGGTCTAACGTAGCAGAATTGCCGAGGCATAGCTCCTTTCGAACTTCTTATGGATCAATAAGGGTAAATCCATAGGCAAGTCTAAAAAGACCCCATTATTAAGACCAAAGATCCCGAGGTGAGCACCATATCCCACATAGTGTGCTCAACAAAACTGATAATAGATCCCAGTCCCACTTACCCTAATATAATTAACAAAAGCAACCATTAATTTTTGTGAGATTACTTTGAGAACATAGGGGGTGAACTTAATTGATGGTAGCAACATAAACATAGTACTTAATTAACTTGGCATGAACAATATTTTTGCAAGAGAGAGAGTATTAGAGAACATGACAATAGTTGAGGACTAGATTTACTTGGAGCCGGCCCCCCCTGCAAAAGGCGTTTGTATTATAGATTCTCCCATCAAGAGAGACTTGCTACAATACAATCTTTGTGTTCCTTGTGACCTTGGTTATGCTATGAAGATGGAAAGCTTCATGCATCACAGACATAACATAAACTTTGCAAAAAGCATTAACTATCCCAAGCCTCAGTCCCAAGGCCTCAAACACCTTCAGAAGTGGAGAGAGCTAGCGGGGAATTAGGGTAGGGAAGATGAAGAATCATCATTCATACGAGAAAGAAATAGTTTCTCACTTATCATTACTCTTCTTGCTTAGCATAGCATGATAGCATAGTAATGAAGATGAAGAAGATGGCAAGCTTAAGCATTGAAGCATGGCTCTTGGTTGGATTTACATTCCATATCCAAGAGTGTTGGTGTAGGCTCTCCACTTCTCCACAAGCTTGGAGAAGGAGATGGAGCTCTTGCATTTTGCACTTCACACAATGAGAGAATGTGTGTGTGTGTGTGTGTGGGAGGGTATACCCCCCCTTTCATGCTTGGTCCACACCTCTCTCTCTCTCTCTCGTATTATTTTATTATTTCATTTGGACATGTGTCTTCTTTTTGTTTTTTGAAAGAAAGAACTTAATTATTTATTTTTATGTATCTAAATTCTCATTGGACCCCTTTAAAACCTAACCAATAGCATTCAAGCACATCATGAGGGCCACATGTGGAGGATCATTTGAACATGTGTCTTTTATGCTTATTAGGTCATTTGGTTGAATTGAATACTTCAAGGATTTATTCAATCAAGCAAGCATGTGTCTTTTATGCTTCTTAAATCATTTGTTTTGAATTGAATACTTCAAGCCTTAGTCAATGAAGCATGGATGTTCATGTCTCCTGAGAATTTATCTTTGAATTTAACATTTCAAAAACCTTAGTCATTTAAGCATAAAAATCACCTCAAGCTTTGGGCAAGGTTCCCACGACCACTTTAAACGTCTTAGCACCTCATGCTTGGGTACGATTCCCACCTCGCGGTTAGCTCTAGCTTGTGTAAGCTCAAAGGACTTTTTAACATCAACTTTTGGAGGTCTTTAATGAAGCTAACCCTAAGGTCTTTTAATCTCCATTAGATGCACGTTGCTCTTTGATAGACTATCTCCGTTTTGACACCTTTTGAGATGTAACCATCTCTCCTCTTGGTCCCTTGTTGAGGTAAATATAGAAGCACTTATTGCACATTGCTCTTTGGTAGATCGTCTCCTTTTGGAGCCCTATTGAGATGCAACCATTTCTCCTTTCGGTCCCCTATTAGATAGGTCTAGAAGCACATACATACTAACTCTTGTTCCCCTTTTATCTTCCCATATTAAATGATCAGTTCAATATGAGAAAATCATTTGATAAAGTTAGATATTATATTTTATGAGAACTTCTGTGGCTTTTGTGCAACTAAGCCTATATTACTTGCCATTCCACATGCCTCATATTGCTTGCAAGTAACTCATTGAGCTAGTTTGGGCATAGTCCTACTACCACAATAGTAGTGCAATTATAGATGTTGTCTCATGCCACAACAGAATGAGAAGTTTGCAATATTCTACTGGGCCAGCCTAGATGTACTCTTGTCACAATGATAGCAGTGCACCCTAGATGTCATCTCATGCCACAATAACTACCACCTAAAATCAATGCTAGTAAGTAGAGAGTCTAAGATAAACCATATCAGAACGTTCAATAATCATTCTTTCATAGTCAACCAGTCCCCGTCCCGAACATTTCTTTCCTATTCACAACAAAATGCCATTTTTCTAGGAGTAAACCCTATGTTTTAGTTAGTGCTTTTCTTATGATGGGTTTCTTATTGATTATCTATGGTCACGTATGCAATGTATACATAGCTTGAATGACATTTCTAGCTTGTACAACATCCACAACATGTATAATTTGTATACTTTCTCCTTCTCCATTGGTACCAGTAAGCTGCTAGACCAGCCTCATGGTCATTCATCACTTGATACTCTCTTACATGGTACCATAGTTTATGTAGATTATAACTACTACACTTAGATTAATTTATCAACATTTTTTCACTTCTATAAAGGTATCCAAGAATGCACTAAGGCTATCAAATGCAATCTCAAATTTTTTAGTAGTTTCATTGATTTAGTCTCATTATTATAAGTTTAGCTTTAGTAGAAATTATTAATCTATGAATTAGTAAGAAGTAAGTGGACTCTCTAATAATAGGAAAGAGCTATCTACCATAATCCTCTTGTAATTACTTGTGTTATCCTTGTAATTTATGGATTTTTATGAATTAAGTAGACTCTCTAATATTACCATAGGTACATATGGCAAAGAGCTATTTACCATAATCCTCTTGTAGTTATTTAAATTATTCTTGTAACTTTTCTACTCAATTTTGCTAAAAATAATTAAAAAATTAGGTACTCTAGCTTCTGATAATTATCTTTAGTTATTCTAATAGAGAATTATTAGATTAAGACTATTGGTATTTTTCTTAGATTTTTTTCTAATTTTAAAGCCTAGTAAGTTAACAATATTTTAGCTAAAATAGCCAAAAGAACTAGTAATTAAGACTCTGTATTTTTTCAAAAATCATAGCACTTTTTTAAGATTAAAAGTAACTCTAATTTGCAAGGATTTTTCAAAAATGGTTTTATGAATAATTAATTTAAACTCCTATTATCTTTCTTGTCTGATAATAAGGTGTATAATCAATAGAAATTAAAGCATAGAGAGATACATATCATCGTTGCATAGAGAATCTAAGGGAAATTTTTCATAATAACATTTGACTACCTTGTAAATCCACTTGAGATATTGATCTCAAGGTGGTTTGTGGATGCCCTTTTCTTGGGAGAACTCTACATTTCAAGTGTGGTAGAGATGGCCAACACCATATGTGTGTGAGTGAGATCTCTAAGCCTTTTTAACCTATTAGAAGCTGCCTCCCTACTATAGGAGGTAGCCCCTAGCTCCATAACTTTCCCTAGGCTACTATTTTAGCATTATGAGGTCCTACTACCTACAACTTCTACACTACCCAATTGTTGGTCAACTTCTAGGGATTTCATGCCTTTCAATTGCTTCCTTGCTTGATCTTAGTGCCACACTGGCCCCATGTGACTCCATCTACATCCTAGGTGTTGTCTTATCCATTCTAGCAAGTAGGATTGCATGTCTTATCCATTCTAGCAAGTAGGATTGCATGATTTTCAATCCTTACAGATTACCCAATATCTACAAAAGTTTAAGGCTCTATTAAATCTTCAATCTGGGCTACAAGGGTCTTGATTTGTCTATCTTCAAAGCCGAAAGTTTTGTGTGAAGTAATGCTTAACTTAAGAGTTATAAAATATCATACATGATCTAATTTGGAATATCCTTGATCCACTTGTAATAAAGAATTTAAATTTTTTACTCAAGCTATATTCAAGTTTGTTTTATGGTCATTAGAGAGAAATTGCAGATTTCAATCACTTGGTTTGCTGCTATTTTTGTGATATCTAATCACTCAAAAATATACCTTAGAAAATTCCTTCATGACAAAAGCAAAAAGCTCAAAGAGAGTGGGAAGAATCTTCAAAGGGAAAAGAAGAATCTATAAGATAGCAAGAAGATATCGAAGGGATTTGAATTTCACCCAAAGAAGATGTCGAGTCACTCATTGCACAAGACATAAAAATTAAAAGTACAATAGATAGAAGAAGAGGCCAAAGAGAAACATAAGTAATATGAACAACTGGATACAATCTATGATATAGTCAAATCCACTTTATCTACACTATTGTGAGCTGGCAAGACTAAAAAAATAATTAGAAGTGGAAATAATGTAGAGGTAGCTTTTGGTTAGTGGCATCATGGCTACAAATGCTCAAAGAAAACAAAGAATTAAAGAAATGAGAGAACAATTAGGTCTCCCCAATCTCGAAAAAATAAAAAGCCTTTCAAACATATTAAGTATGTAAGTGAACGGCAAGTTTAGGAAATGGATAGACAGATGAAGGTGGAAAGTCAAAAGACCTTTTGTGTCCATATAAAGAGGTGATTGAATTCACATTGCATATTGGTGTTTCTCTTCTCCTTTATTTTTCCTTTAATGTTTTCTTCTCTTTAAAGTGTCCTTGCTTCTCTCCCATGTATAATAGGAGGATTTTCAATGAGTGCAGTCTACTCTCTTTGGATGTTATAGATTCAACGTCATAGTAAATGAATGAATATCAAGAATTAAATGCTTGTGCTCCATGTTTTTATATTGCTGACAAATTATGGAATCGAGTACAAAATCTCATTCGGAAGGCGGCACTATTTTTAACCATAAGTGGAAGTGGGAGAAGTGATACCTTTGACAAACGAGAGCACAAAAGAGGGCATCCTTATTCTCCTCACCTTACTCTTTCATTTTGCTCCAAGAAGTACTACCTTCCTTCATGTCTTCCCGTGCTTTTCTTTGCTGCTACAAAATTTTTACCAAAATCGCACTCATTTTGAATTAGAAAGGTATTACGTTCAATATTGGTCATTACATTCAATGAACATCTCAATTCTTGTAGTTTTTGTGTCTTCTTTTTGTGTCTATAATGATCATAATAAGACATGTTTGGATGTCTTTGATAGTTTTTGGATGTCAATATGAGAGTGAAGTACCAAGCTATATCAATAGGCAGGTTATATAGTGCAGAATATGGGCGTGGGCAAGCAAACACAAAGGATAGGTCAAAAGAATGCAAAAAATGCCACTTTTTTGTATCTAATTCTACACATACTTTAAGAATTTTTGTGGACATAGTATCCATATACTAAGACTAGGAACCCATTGAAGTTCATGGGAAAAATAGGTTTGTAGCATGAACAATTTATATATGGTATACCATGGGGTTAAACGTGAAAGTATGTTGTTTTCGGTAAAATGTAGCACTACCTTGGCTTTGGAAGATTGTCAGGTTCAAGAAATAAAGAGATTGGCATGTAGTTATTTTTCAAAATTGGAATGGGTTCTTAGCTTGAAGCTCATGTGAGGTTTTAAAATTCACACATATACTATGAGTATTGAATTTTTTTCCAAAACCTTGAAAGGAAAATTTTATGTCATGGTAGGTTACCAAACTAGTGTTAATGGTTGTTTTTTGACATTTCAAACATGGGAGAGTATCCTTAGACAATAGGGAAACCTTTTTGGATAGTTCTATTGTAGTTTTCAAGACCTTGATCATGATGGATTGTGATTTTGGTACCTTGCAGGATTGCGACCAGACTTGGTAGGATAGTGCCCCTAGAAGTCTTAGACCTCCTCCTAGACTTTGTTTGAGTGCCAAAAAAGGCATGAAGACCAAGAGAAATGAGATAGGACATAGGCAGAGTGCCTGAGTAGAGGGTGATAGATTCGCTAGTGCTAGAGATGGCTTCATTTTGTAGGTTCACTTCTTGAGGTTGACACCCTCAAAGAGTCTCCGTTCCCCATCCGAGTCACTTTCCTGAGTATTGACATTATGTTAGTGCTAGAAATCTATGCTGGAGATGTCCGATTAAACAAACCCCTAACAAATTTTTATACTACAAGGAAAAGACTTATATTTTGTCAACAAAATTTTTAAATCCATGTATCATCAAGGTGTTTCATAACACCATATTGTCACAAGATTCTATCAAATCCAATGAGCTAATGATAGTCTCTCTCTCAATATCTCTCCCTATTGGTCTCTCTCTCTCTCTCTCTCTCTCTCTCTCTCTCTCTCTCTCTCTCTCTCTCTCTCTACAAAAAATAGCCTTAGTAACTTGTTGAGTCACATGGAGCAAGAGGGAGGCTCATAAGTTTGGTTGCTCTAAGAAACAATGAGGATTTCTCTCTTCTCAACATATCTCCTTTTGGGTATTTATTTCTCTCCCCCCCCCCCCCCCCCCCCCCTCTCTCTCTCTCTCTCACACACACACACACACACACACAACCAAAATTAGCTGATTTTTATTACTTGGAATTTTAGAAAATACCTCAAAATGCCCCCCAATAGTAGCCCTTGTCACTTGCTAAGTCACATGGGGTGAAAAATCCTCAAAATTAAGTTCATTTTCTCTAGGAAAGAATATGAATGTCATTGTTTCTCACCATGTGTCTCTTTTGGTCTTTCTCTCTCTCTCTCTCTCTCTCTCTCTCTCTCTCTCAATACCTTTGTCTCTATCTTTCCCTATCCATCTCTATATATGTGTGTGTGTGTGTGTGTGTGTGTCCCAAAAGTAGTCCTAGTCGCTGAGTCATGCGCAACAAGAGAGGGTCAAACTTAAGTTGCTATAAAAAAACAATTAGGGCATGCATGCATGGATGAGAAAAATTCAAAGATGTATAACCATTTTATCCGCTAATGTGATGCAATTGTGCATTGATCTTTAGTTTGATCCTCCTTTTTGTATGCAAAATAATGATGAAAAAAATTTAAGTTCATGCATCTGAGCTACATGCTAGTTCTTTATCCCTACATGAAGTAAGCTCTACACACTCTCAATCTAGAGGTGAGATGGATAGAAGACATGAGATTACAAGTGAGCCTTAGAAAAACAGGACTATTCCTAAATATGAGTTCTAATGTGAGAATGCCACCAAGTTGTTGCTTGTACTACTGTGAAAGGTGTTGATTCTACCTCCTTGCACTACTATGAAAGATGTCGATTCTCCCTCCTTAAGGGTGCCTAATCATTTCAAAATCTTTGGTTCTTTTGACTTTCCTAATTCCAATTGACAAAAGTGTGTGCTCAATATGCAATTGATGCACCACTTCTATACCACCAATTAGCACCAAAAAAGACCAAAAGTAGTGCTTGTTTGCAAAATATGGATAGAAGTAGTGCATGTGCCAATGATAGCAAAAGGAGGGAAAGTTGCTTCCCTTTCTTGGTTGCACTCAAAGTAAGCTATTGCTAAAAAAGAAAACACTACCTTTTGCTACTGAACATGCGCTACATGCTTGCTGATGTGTAATAGCAAACTACTTAAGACAATGAGAAAATATTTAATGTATTCAACCTCTTAAGTGACCCTTTTTTTTCACTAATTAAGTCTCAGCAAAGAGAAAATTAGAGAAAGGGATTTGTAGCATCCTAATGAATTTTTGTAACCCTAAATGAAAATGAAAAACATGCTATGTACAAACTTTCTAATACCAAAATCAAGCCAAGAAGGATGGTGCCTCAAGGAATCTTGGTTAGATCCTCAAGGAATCTAGTTCAAGAACATTCCCAAAGCTCAGCCTAATTGAACAATTATTGGAGTGTAATTATTGAATGAGAGAAATTAGTGATTGGAGTTAATGTGCTAAGAGGAAGAATCCCCTTCAAGCTTTGATACCACATGTTAGAGCTAGGGTGGATTAGAGAGTGAAGAATTCATGGTGTGTGTGTACTTAGAGAGAGAGAGAGAGAGAGAGAGAGAGAGAGAGAGAGAGAGAGAGAGAGAGAGAGAGAGAGAGAGAGAGAGAGAGAGAGAGAGAGAGAGAGAGAGAGAGAGAGAGAGAGAGACTCAATGTAGCTCAATTAAATCACTAGATTCTGCATATGAAAGAGAGACTACAAATATCTTATATAGGCATCATAGATGGTAACATCATGGGGTAAAACCTCAACCTATACATCATCATCCCTGGTGTAAAGTAACAACATGATTTCACAAGGTCTATCATATGATCTTAACCACATTGTCATCAAAATATACTAAAGAGGGTACACACAAAGAATTGTACAACATAGGTACTCATGTCTTGGGTAATTGTAGAGGATATTATAGGCAAGAGCTCATACACAATAAATATGCTATGTGTTTTTGTGAAATGATGCAGATTAAACAAGCACTTTAGTAAACTATTTTGATGATTTGGAAACCTTGTAGATACTACATGTACAAAGTGACAAATACAATGTCTACTAGGTGCCACTATGCATGGTGCATATGTGAGAATTATGTGGGTTTGATGTTAAGTGTTACCACATATGTGATAGTGATGAGTGTGAACACATAATTACCGCATGTGAACAAACATAGGACTATTGAGGCACTTTTTCCCTCACTAGGAGGTCCCCCCCCCCCCCCCCCCCTCCCCTCCATGCATTGTTTATATGTCCATCACTTTAGGGCTATCTTATCTTTATATTTGTGCACTAAGATATACACACTCTATTGCGTGCCTTGAGCTTCTTCACCTTCTGTTGTGTGAATCCCTACAACCCTAATCCAACAATTGGTACGAGAGTAGGTTGCATCCTCTTGAGCATAGTTTCTAGCATTGCACCCCCCTACTCACTTTATCTGTATCGGGTGGTCTTTGGTGAGCATTAACAAGTCAAGTAATACTTTGAATAAGCTTGTAGAGATTGGTCTGCTTAGAATCTTGATTGAAGCTTGTTTCATCCTCTATTTCCACTACAGGTATTGCGTAAGCAATTTTGTACTTTTGTCAAAAGTTTTTGTTAGTGTAATTTTTTGGAGAAGAGTTCCTTTAAAATCCACTTTAGGTTGTGCTATACAGCTTGTTTTATTCCAACTTTGGTTTTCCTTGTTTGGGGTAGTTTTCACATTAGGTGTAGTCACTCATCATGGCTCACAACAACTTAATTGTTTCCAAGATGTTTGCTACTTTGAGGAAAAATTAGATGGGGATAACTACCCAATGTGGGATTACATGATGACACATGTTCTTGTGTTAAAGGGAATCTAGAATGTTGTGAAATGCATTGATAAATGTCCAACTTCTATGGATACATGCTCTTTTGAGGATGTTACAGATTTTAGCAAATTGGTTACTGCTAGAGTTGTTTTATCTCTAGCTGAGTAATTTTGTTGAGACATAAGACGTGTGAAGGAGAATTGCATTATGCATGAAGTGCACTATTAATGCACACTTTGTCTCAGCAAAGTCAACAACATAGGCTTAGAATTCTTTGGATGGTCTTTATGCAAGTTGTAATGAGGCAAAAATTGCATTGTTGCGTAAAGAGTTGGAGTGGAAGATCATGTAAGAGGAAGATGACATAGACACTTTTCTTGTTAGTATCAAGGATATTAATGAGAAAATCATTTCTATAGGTGAGTTTATCTCTGACAGGTCACTTGTACAGACTATGAGTCACTATGCATTGCTAGCCTCTTACCAAATTTTTGCTAGTACATGGAGACTTATGACCCAAGGAAACGCTCTAAGCTATCAAGTTTGATGCATTCTACACACTACTACCACAAGAGTCCCTTTCAATGAAAAAAATCACTAAACAATGTACAATTAGGCTTTTGTTGCTACTCAAAGAGGAAGTGGTTAGAGTAATGCAGCCACTCCTTGAGGTTCTTTTCTATGAGTAGTAACTCACCTGTGTCAAGTGCTTCAATTGGAAGCAACTTGTTTGGAATTTCTGGTGAAAAAGACAAGAAGAAGATGCATTGCCATTATTACAAGGCTATTGATCACTTGATCAAGTAGTGTCTTGAGTTGAAGTCCAAAGAAGCCAAGAAGAAAGAGGCTCGATCCACTACAGATGTAGCTATCACAAAATATTCTATAAATGGAGATTATGATGACGATGTAGATGCAAAATGGGCATTTGCATAGAGTGTGCTTATGATCCTTCTAACCATGATGCATGTATATCAATTTTTGTAAAGTCACATATTTGGAACTTTGATAATGGTGCTACAAAGCACATTACTTTGAATCATGACTTGTTTACCTCTCTTGAGGCTATCCCTCATGGAAACACGATCACTTGTGTCATCAATGCCTCTTATCCAATCAAGGAGTTGGAAAGATTGTGCTAACTATTTCAAATGGTAGTTCTTTCATAGTTGTTGATACACTTTATGTACCAGGGAGAATAAACTTTATTTACATATGCACTTTCAAGACCTTTTCTTGTTGTCCAGTCTATGGATGACATATGTGCAGTTCATGATCTCAATTTTGGTGATGAAATTGTTGTATCTAGCAGTTTGTGACACACAATGTATAAGATTACTTTTTATGAAAAGTGTGGGAATTTTGTTGCAATTGCAGTTGTGTACTCAAAGGCTATTTTGGATGCCAAACTTTAGCATTCATGTTTTAAGCATTTTAATTTTTCTAGTTTGTTGTGTTTACAAAAATTTGATATGGTTGCTTCTTTGCAGCCTCTTCAAGTACCTTCTAAGAAGGTTTTATTTTGGGTAAAATGTAGTGTTAAAAGTTTCCAAAGGATGTTATAGTAAGGACTAATGTAGATTACAACTTTTTCATATTGATATTTGTGGGCCCATGCAAACTCCATCCTTGGGTAATTACTTGTAACTTGTAATTTTTCTTGATGATTACTCTAGGAATGCATGTGTATATACACTTAAAGCTGAGTTCAAAATGCTCATGTATTTCAAGAAATTTTTGAAAGCTTTTGTGTTAGCAATGGCATTTGGAGGGAAAAGAGAACCCCAAGGAAACCTAAAAAAAATAGAGTTTTGAAAAGGATGAACATGACAATCATGAAGCGAGAACGAAGCATGTGGCTACATGCACATCTACAACTGGAGCTTTGGGTGGAAGCAGTAGGTACATATGTGTACTTGATAAACCGGTCACCCTCAATGGCATTGGATGGAGGAATTCTAGAAGAGGCATGGACATGTACATTGGTGAATTATGAATTTCTCAAAGTGTTTGGATGTGAGGCTTTTATGCACATAGATAGAAGTCTAAGGTCAAAGCTAGATGTAAAGTCCAAGAAGTGTTTCTTCATTGTCTATAGAGAAGCAGATTTTGGGTATCACCTATGGACCTTGAAAATGGTAAAATATTTAGGAGTAAGGATGTAATTTTCAATGGACAAAATATGTACAAAGATTACTTAGAAAGAAAACAAACAAAGATTGCAAGTGATGAGTAATTGGAGCTTGATGATAGTGAAGAATAAAGGATTGCAAGTGGTGACAAATTGCAACAACATCAACCAAATGAGGAACCTCAACCTATGCCCCAAAGATCTATGAGAGTAAGTAGACCTCTAGAGAGGTTCATTGCTTCCTTCAACCATATCTTGGTCTCAGATTCTAGAGAGCCAAAGTCATCAAAGAAGACATGCAACACAAATCCAAAGAGGAGTGGACAAAGAGCATGAAAGCAAAGATGTATTTGTTGCATTGTAACCAAACATGGGAGCTGGTTGATTTGCCTAAAGGTAAATGGTGTTGTGGTGAAGGCGGTGGGAACTAGTTAATTTGCCTAAAGGTAAGCGGTGTTGGGTTAAAGACGGTGTAACCAAACATGGGAGTTGGTTGATTTGCCTAAAGGTAAATGGTGTTGGGGTAAAGGCTCTGATACCAATTATGTGTATGCAAATGCAATGCGTGTGTGGAGAGTGAGAAGGAGAGAGAGGGAGAACACAAGATGTGGGTGGATTAGCTCAACAATATGTGTGTGAGAGAGTCCCTTATTCTACTATCTAGTAAAGAATAAGGTGTGAACAAGTAATGGTCTGTCATACATCTCTGGCGTGTTTGATTGGGATAAGAGGCACACCACCTTTACCCTAACAAATAGGAACTACAAAAAAATGGGTGTAGAAGATGAAGGAAGAAGAAGGTAGGAAAAAGAGGTACAAGTATAGGCTTGTGGTAAAGGGGGTTTCTTAAAAGAAAGGTATTGACTTCAATGAAATATTTTCTCTTGTTGTAAAAATGAATTTCATTAAGCTTGTCTTAAGCCTTGTGGTTACTCATGACTTGAATCTTAAGCAAATGGATGTAAATACGATGTTTCCTCATGGAAACTTGGAGGAGGAGATTTACATGCTTTAACCAAAGGGATATGAAGAAAAGGGTAAGGAGAAAATGGCTTGTAGGTTAAAGAAGATCTTCTAGTGGTCTGAAGTAAGCATCAAGATAGTGGTACATGAATTTTGACCAATGGATGCTGGATCATGGATTCAAAAGATGCAACTAAGATCACTGAGTGTACAAGAAGAAATTGGGAGATGGAAAATTTATCATCCTAATGTTGTATGTTGATGACATGCTGATTGCAAGTGCTAGCATGCAAGTAACCAAAAAATTAAAAGAGGAGTTGTCCAAAATCTTTTTCAATGAAAGAATTAGGTACTGCAAAGTGAATACTTGCTATGAAGATATCAAGGGACAAGGAGTAGAAGAAACTAAAGCTATCTCAAGAGGATTACATCAAGAAGGTATTAGAAAGGTTTGC
Source organism: Adiantum capillus-veneris (assembly GCF_014529385.1). Taxonomy (NCBI): domain Eukaryota; kingdom Viridiplantae; phylum Streptophyta; class Polypodiopsida; order Polypodiales; family Pteridaceae; genus Adiantum; species Adiantum capillus-veneris. Next base: position 143,335,094 of record NC_140933.1, on the reverse strand, counting down.
AATGCAAGATGCAAAATCAGTTTCTACACCTTTGTCTAGTCACTTAAAACTAACCAAGGATATGTGCTCAAAGACACAAGTGGAAATAGTCTATATGTCTAAAGTTCCATATGCTGCATCATTAGGTTCTCTAATGTATGCTATGGTCTGGACAAGGCCAGATATTGCACATGTAGTTGGAGTTGTGAGTAGATTCATGGATAATCCATGTAAAGAGCATTGGAAAGCTGTGAAATGGATACTTAGGTATCTTAAAGGCACAACAAAAAATGCTTTGTGTTTTGGAGGAACTGATATTTTCTTGCAGGGGTATGCTGATGCAGATATGGCAGGTGACAAAGATACTCAAAGAAGCACTTTCACTATTCAAGGCACATCCATAAGTTGGGTTTCAAAGTTGCAGAAAGTAGTTTCACTTTCTACCACGGAAGTGAAATATGTAGCTCCCATGGAGGCCAACAAAGAGATTTTGTGGCTTTCACACATTCTTGGAGGAGCTTCGATACAAGCAAGATAATTGTATCTCGTAAAATGATAGTCAAAGCACCATTCATCTTGCAAAGAATTTAGCCTTTCACTCAAGGAAAAAGCGTATAGAGGTGAGATATCACTTCACACGTACTCTTTTGACAAGGAGAAAAGTTGAGCTTTTGCTCATCTTCAATCAACATTCAAGGATAAGAAGCCATAACAAAAAGCAGTCACAAGTTTGGTGTGGAGAGATCAGTCTCCAAGTGGAAGATTGTTAAGTATGGAGCCTGATTCACCCCTTGTAACTTATATTCTAAAAAAATGCACGTTTGTAAGGCCCTCATTATGGGAAGAAGCCATCTTGCAAAAATCACTTGCCAAAAAATCAAAAATTCATTTCGCCAAAATATTATGACCGGACTGTGGCTGAAGAGTGACCAAAAGATGGCTGGTTGGTGGTTAGTTGGCCATGGCGGTGGTTAATGGCCGGTTGACTAATGGTCAAAAGACTATCGTTGGTAGCCAAATTCAATGGCTAGTGGTTGATGTTCAATGGATGGTGGCCGATTTCTAGGACTTTTCTACCTAAGGGCAACTACACATGGGGGAGTTCTACGTGAACTTGTCTGCACAAGGGCAGCTACCCACAGGTGTCTCTCATGAAAGAAGGTAGCCCATTTTGGCCTATAAAAGGAGGCCTCTTCTACACACAAAACAGATTAAAGGTGGTAAGGTGTGGTGAAATAAAGTGTGTGTGAGGTTGTAGAAGAGAGTGAAGCAAGGCGGGAGGTCCATTAAGGGTTGCTAATCCCTTTGTAATTACTTCAAAATTGAAGTGCAAAGCCAATAAGTGGCAAATTTCCCATGGACATAGCCCACACTTGGGTGAACCACGTATATTGTGTGTTCTCTCTCTCTCTCTCTTGTCTATTATCTCTCTTGTGTGTAAAAATTATCCCTTTTCGTTAAGAAAACCACTCTAATCTCTACTTAGCTACTCCTTAATTTCTAACAAAAATACCTTGTTATCTCCCCCCATGCTAGGTACTCCATTGCTTTGTTGCATTTTTGCACAAGCTTGCCCATTATGCCCCCAATTCTTAGGTCTAAGCATCAAGGGGCAAGCAGTTTGTCATGCATCTCAAGCCCTTTCCAGTAGCCATCTTGGGAGCACAATTTAGCATTGTCTATCATGTCCTTTGTCATAATTTCCTAGATCTGGTCTAGCTTTGTGATTGTAGGCATAAATTTTCACACTAGGCCACTGCATGAGTACTAGGGTTAAGGATCTTCACACCACCTTGCTCCATTGGTATTGCAATTGACTCCCATTTAGCCCATTGTTGGGGCGTCGAGTCTTTGGTGTTGTTTTTCATAAAAATCTTTTCACCAGTTTCAAAAATTCTGCATTTGGCCAACTTAAGTAGCAGACTGTCAAAGGCTATGCATGGGAGCATAAACAAATTGATCACTTTCACTCTACTCAAGAAGGGGACAAGCACATATTCCCACCTTTGCATCTTAATCCTAACATTTTTCAAGATCCATATGAATCTTTGCTTGTGGGTTATGTCACCCCTAGAGGGGCTCCCAAGTGCCAAAATACCTTCCCTTTTCACACTATCTCCCCGTCCACATCGATGAATCCAAAGAGTCATTTTCTAAGCGTGAGATCAATCTTGATTTTTCAATGCTACACTTTGACCCCGAGGCTAGTGCATATGTTTGCACAATCTTCAAAGCCTTCATGATCACCCGAGGGAAAGCTTTGAGGAAGAGTATGGAGTCATGAATCTCCCCTCTTGCAACACTATCTTGGAGCATGGTAACCAAAGGATGAGATCCAACGAATAGTAGTGGGGCTATCGGGGATCCATGTTTGATTGATCCCTTGACCTTGAATGTACCCACAATTATTTCATTGAATAAAAGATCAAATTGGCTACCAACTCCAAGGGTACAACCCAATCGATACATTTGTAGCCTAAAGCTCAACAATTCCATGACATCTTTAATGAATGACCATGTGATCTTGTCATAAGATTTATCTACATCTAGCTACAATAGGATACACTCTTGCTTAGTGAAGGATTCATACTCTATGCCAACCCCATTGCTGCCAAAATGTTATCATATATTGACCTTGCCTTGATGAATCCATGCTGGTGGGGAGTAGTAGCTTTATTGAGTAGGGGAGAGAGACTCAAGGCAATGGTTTTGGCAATAATTTTATAAGCCATTCACATCATAGTTATGGGATGCCAGTGTTTCAATCGGGAGTAGCAAACTTGTTTGGGGAAAGGCTTTATGAGGCCCATTTTAATGCTTGAGGCCAAGAATCCATTGACCAGAGCTTGGTTAGCCAATCACGTGATTGAGGACTTAAGATCATCCCAAAATTCTATGCAAAACTCAGTAGTCAACTCATCCTACCCATGAGACTTCTCCTTGCCTAGTGCTTGCAGTGCAAGAGAGCATTCCACCTCGGTGAAGTCCTTCTCCAAAAGGTCTATGTCTGAGTGAGATATTATTTTTTTGACACTCCTAAGTAGAATAGCCCTGGCTTCATCCACTTCAGGGCAAAAGTGATCAAGCATCCGTTTGGCCATTTCATGTGGGTCCTTAACATCATTTCCTTCCCCATCTATGAGTGAGTGGATAAGAACCCTATTTCTCTTGACTTTCAGTGCCCTAAAGGAGTGTACTTGATTGCCCTCCTTCAACTATAAGTAGGTTTCTCTGGATAATATTTTGGACTTCCTTATCTCCTTGAGTTGTTGTTTAGATAGGTTAGATTTAGCTTCCAACCACCTCTCAGCTTGTGAGGCCGACCCATCTTGTTTTTTGGAGGCTAGTAGCTCTACTTCATTAGCCAACTGCTTCAGGCGCTGCTGCACACTGTATCTCTTTCTTCTAAAGCCTGCAGTTTTGATTGATTTTTGAATATTCTTGGCGAAGATTTCCCAACCCCTAGGTTTTTCTGAATCCATATCTTTCCAGAGCTTTCTCATAGCTTTTAGGACCAAGCTTTGGAACAAAGGGTCTTTGAAAAGGCAAACCCTGTAGTAAGTAGCTTCTTAGCCCCTTTTAGGGAAATGACCTTCTCCTTGGCTTTTTTGAACTTCATGCACAACAGGAAGTGATCTGACAGGTACTGCGTGTCCACCACCCCCTATTCAATTATCAAATGCATCTTATCAACTTGATGAGAGCAGTAGTATTGATCAATCTGAGATGCCATTCCGACATATGATAGGCTGGTGTACATCAACCCTGGCATGCAATTCCAAGGCTCTATCTCCCACATGTCCACTAACACTCACTTCTCACATTGGCTTAGCCATTGGGTTTTCTTTGAGCTAGCTAACACAAGACCCTATTTTTTCCTTTCTCTTCTCCACCTTGTTAAAGTCTCCAACAACCTGCAGCAGTAATGTCTTTTAGGTGCTCCCACAGTTTGGCTCTTTCCTTCATCGTGCAAGGTCCTTAAATGTTGATAATGGTGATATGTTGATCTTCCCACTTGACCTTCACTCCAAGATCTCTCCTAGAAGGCACCATCTTTAGCTCTAGGTCCATGCCCACAATAGATATGATGCCACTATACCCATCCGCACCTACTCCGTAGAAGACTAGCTTTTTCCCCACGGATTGTTTTCTTTTGCGTGCAACATCCAGGTGATGCTCTTGGATGGCCCAACAATTGATTTCCGTGCATTTTTTAACTTCCTCCCAAAATCGGGAGCTCTTCTTTAGGATTTTAAGCCCCTTTAAGTTCCATGATTGAATAGCAATATCTTCCATTATTGTGAAAGAGGTGTTAACTCCCCAAGTTCTTGTAATTCCTTCTTTGTGCCCTCTTTCTTGCTATCCTCCTCCATTGGTCCTTTCCCATTTCCCATCTACAAGCTCTCATCTCAATTACCTTTAGATTTTTCGGGTTGGCATCCCGAAGAACCTCAGAGATATTATCATAGGGAAAGGGGGTTCTGGGAATCTCTGGCAAGGCCTCTTTTAGTTGACTAGCCGCCCACACTTGGGATTTGAAAGATTTTGGAGATTTGTTGCCAACCTTATTCTTTATTTCTATAAGTGGATGGCACCATCCAAGATGCCATTTTTAGTTGGTCAACGGACCGGAATTGATACCTCCAAGCGGCCTTTCCCTTGCTATGATGGGCTTGTATGGGCTTCTTTGAACTCGCTAGTGTTTTCTTGATTGTCTGGGAGTGCACATCTTCCCGCGACTGTTCATTAACCTTCTACAATGGGAATCGTGGACATGATGTAGCAAAGTGCCCAAATTTATTATACTTAAAGCAAGTACCAAAGAAGGTGCCACAGTTCAAAGGAATGACCTTCAGATTGGCTCCCACATTCACTACCAGATTCTTGGGTTGAGGCCTTTTGAGATCCCACATATACACACCTTGTTAGAAGTGATGCCTACTCCTCTACTAGTTGGTACAAACAATGGGGTACTGAGTGCTGCTTCTAGGTCTTTTGATTTTCTTCTCAACCACAACATGAGGTTGAAGAATTTTACCCACACTGGGCACATATCTTGGAATATCAGAGGACTCGAACGAGGGATCCCAAGGAAGCACGCACATTGGCAATCGATCAGGGATTTTTCCACTGCTGCCTCATCATTATATTGAATAGAGAAAAAGCCTTTTGCAAGGTATTGAGCATTAGGTACATATCCACTCTGATTCACAACATTGGAGCTATAGAGACAAATGATTAGTTCGGCTTTGATAGGCACCCTACCCATGAACACGGAGACCAACATAGAATTAGCAAGCTCAGTGAGTTGTCTCTTGATCAGAGCTAGAGGGACAACAACGGAGAGTGCATCCTCAACTTCCACTTTTTGTGGGAGTGTTTTTTGAGAGCTTGATAGGTCTAAGCATTTTGGAGACTGACAGGCGTCTCTAATTCCTCCATCAATCTTTTGTTCAATGAGAGTGCACTTAAAATATTTGCCAATTCCTTCTCAATCTGTGCTTTAAAGCCATATTTGTTCATCCCACCAAGAAGTTTTGACCGCATTCCTTACCGACCGTTCCGTTTTGTTGTGCAACACCGGCTTCCAGACCTTCTCCACTTTGATCAACTTGCTAGTCCTTGGACTACTTGTCCTTGGTCAACGATCCCTGACCCCCCAGAACTGCCTAAGTGTAATAAGGTTTGGGCATATTCTCCATCATGCACTATCGCAACGGAGGGATGGAATGGATCCTAAGACCAACACAAAAAAAGGCGCTTAATATCTAGGAGCGATAAAAATCGCAAGTAAAATGGCGCTAAGCTATCAAACAAAGCAACATGGATAATAATAATGCTCAAAGACAAGATGCCAGGGCATTGGACAATGAAGCTGGAGGGCAGTGGGGGGTATGATCTGTCTTCCTTGAAGTACAGACCCCAGCTCACCACTCCCTCACATCACCAACTCCCTAGCAATGAGAGCGATGGCGTTACATACAACCCTATAAATTAATAACAATTGTTGCATGAATTTCTTTTTACATGTCAACAAATCATGAAGCTCCACCATACATTAGGAAATTTTGGAGGTCATTTGGAGGGCCTTCTAAGAAAAATAGAATTTTGACTTTCTCTCTCTAGAAAATAGGTGTGGTAAAAGAAATTGTAAACTTGGAATAGCCATTCAAAAAGTGTACTTACAAGTAGATTCTTGCCATAGCATCATAAAGATCGTGATGATTGAAGAATAAATCATTTTTAGTTGCATTTAATGAACGTCATAGAATTAGAGGGAGTTTCTTGTATGTGGAATGCATGACTAAAGGAAAAAGATGTCGTCCTTCCAAACCTGCTTTCTCCTTACTCTCTCATTGTTTGTGCACTGACCTCAAAGAAATCCTCCCTTTCTTGCACTGTTGCATACATGGCTTCCTCTTCCACCCCCACAAATGTCCTCCTTAGAAGACCCCTCTATCATCTACACATTGAACTGGATCCCAATATACGCCACTGTGTAAGCGAGGCAAAACTAACATCAAAGTGACACCGATCATGACAAAGAGACTCAAAGTAGAGGGAGAAAAACACTTAGATATTTGGAAAAAAGGCTCACTCTATCCATTGAATCCCATGACCAATGCTTTCCCTACATTTTCAAATCCCACTAACTTGTTGACCTTTGCAGGTAATGGAGAGAAAAGATTGCTTGGCTACTATAAAGCTCTAAACAACCAATTAGAAACTTATAAATACATGGTGAAGCACCAAGCAGATGAGATTTAGAGACTTTCTAACTTGCATTATGAGGACCAAAAGACTATAATGCAGCACACACAAGAATCATAGGTCTTGCGGACAAAGGTAAGGACATTACAAAACAAAGAGACAATGTTAGGCACTTGTGTGCGAAAGAACTACGGAATCTTGAAACATTGAAGGTAGGCTCTAGCGGTCTTAAGAAAAGAATCCAAGCATTGAGTTGAGCATTGTAAACTGTCTAATTAATTTAAATTAATCTGAGTTTTTGCTTATGTTAGTTATGCTTTCTTTGTAGAGATTCTATCTACCCAAACAAAGAAAACATAGACGAAGGCCAATGTAGGAAAGCAGTTAAAGCCATTGATAAACTAGTGGTCTTGCAAAGGATATAATGCATGACAAAAAGTTTAAGGTTTTGCAATGGGATGTCATTGACAGATTCATTTCAAAGAATGCGGTGCTTGCCAAGCAAGTACAGGGTACAATGGACTCCCTTGGCGTTAGTAAAAGAGGTTACTCAGCTATTTAACAGTCTATCTCTTCCATGTTTGTGAAGAAGGGAATAAAGTCTAAGCTTTTACCAACGACTGCAAGTGTTTAGAGGAAAAGACTCCAGCTCAATAATGAATAGACCAAGTTCATTGGATGTCCATTTCATATTCAAGATATTTATAGCTCACACGGAACTACTATCACTTATGATGAGTACAACAATATCTTCATGGACCTGACTTTGTTGCAAACTAAAATGGTAGAGTTCTACAATATCGCATTTGAAGAGACAGGTGGCATTCTACATTTTATTTTCAAGCTGGATGAGTGTGAGATTCTTAAAGAGAAGAAGCTACAGCGAGTTACAACGACATTAATAAATAGGGATCTTTCCAAATGTCCCACTGATGATCCTTCATACTTCAGTGTTCAATCAGAAACAAACATATGGTGGCTTGGTGCATTTCAGGTAATCCAATTATTTTCAATTTTGCAGCTCTAGCAAGCCCTCTATTGTACCTAAATTTTAGATTTATTTTTCGTAACTCATAAGGATTATTCTTGTCGGTAAAGAAAGAAGATCATGACATTTTATTTTGGGTGTTCCATCAAACCCCTATTCCAGATATCATTGATAGGAAAATGAATCAAGGAGAGGTATTGGCTGTAGATGGGAGAGGAGAATTTCAAGTTCAATGGCATCTTGCAGGTGACCTCAAAACACTGAAGTGTATGTATAATTGTGGAATGGGTGCCATGGCAAAGTCTCCATGCTTGTATTGCATGGAGTCTGCAAAGGTGATGGACCCAAAGTGGTGGAGAAAGGCTCCTACTCATCACAATCAAGACACTAATTTCCGATCAGTTCTGGATATACCACTTGCTAATGTCCATGTTTGTACAATGCATGGTCTTTGCCAAATTGTAGAGAAGTTGGTATATTTGTACATTGAGTTTGCTTGGAAAATAAAAAAGTCATCTGAACGACAGGTTGCTCCAGAGGCTTTGGAACTAGTTTTGTTAGATATTGGTGTACATGGGGGCAATGTGAAAATCCAGCAGGACGAAAATAGGTCAACCAATGAGAAAGATGTACCTTGCAAACCATCCATAGGTGGGGTCAAGGCACGCCGTTTTCTATCTAAACCTCAAGGTATGAAAGATGTGAAGCTAACAAAGTGAGGGAGAGTATATCACTCTACCTATATTAACAAAGTTGAGTATATGCACTGGAAAAACTTCATTTATTAGTGAAAGACCAAGAGCCAACAACTTGCAATGCAAAGGGTGATGTGTGGCATACCATTGACGCGTTATTTCAAATGTGTGAGAATGATGATTGGTCGCAGGCTAATCTCAGCAAGTTTAAACAGAATCTTTAGCCCACTAAAAAAATCCTTCAAGATAACATGGACTGACACTCAAATCACACAGTACATGGTAAATTCAAAGCACCTCAGATAGTCAAAGTACTAAGTTTGTGTTTAAATTTCTAGATAAATTTCTTGTTTTGCAGCACATTATTTTTAATCATTTGCCATTCTTCATCCAAAAGTATGGGAATCCAGGTATATGGAACACCCAGGGCTTGGAGAAGTCTCATTACATGGCTAGAAATACCGACTTTAGAAGCACACAACATGGAGGCTCTCAAAGTAAGGCAAACAGTCTGAAGGAGTTATTTCAGTGGTTTTATCACAAAATCATTCACCGCATGCAACAGAAGCAAGTATTGGTCTCTTCAGCAACCATACAGGCAATCAAAAATTTGCAACTTCAAAAAAGAAAACGAGCAGACACATTCAACAACTCAAGTGCTCTTGAAAGTCAAATGAGGTGGAGGGAGACAATGCAATATGCCAATCATCGATGGAACAAGAGAATTAGAGTTTAGATGATCGGATGTACCACAAATGCCTGTAGAATTTAATTCAATATGTACCACAACTATTTCAAACTTTTGATGATTTGCAAATATCATCTGGAACCTCATCTTTTTATCTGATCATTAGATGTTTGCCATACTCTAAGAGTTTAGTAGGGTTTTCTTTCCCTAAAGATAATGCCATTGCTGTGTATGTGTAGTAATATGCTGCACGGTCCCCCAGTATATCCTGGTGAGTAACCAAAACATTCTCTCCCAAAAACCTTGTCGATGAGGATAACTTTTTCTGCATTTTGTGGCAGCATTGGACCACCTAAGAAGTGAGATAATGTCTTGAAAGCATAGGTTGCAATATTCCCCTCTTGTGACATTCCATTGTGGAAGATTAGGATGGGTGCCTCACATAGACTAGGAAGATATTCTCCTAGAGCTGCATCCCTGCCATGGAATTGTCTTCTTCGACGACGAAGAAAGTCGTCCTTTTTAGCAATCCATGACTGCGAACAAAAGAAGTGTGTGTGTGTGTGTGTGTGTGAGAGAGAGAGAGAGACTAGAGAGAGAGAGAGAGAGAGAGAGAGAGAGAGAGAGAGAGAGAGAGAGAGAGAGAGATTGAGAGATTTGGGGGGGGGGGGGGGGGGGGGGGGGGGGGGGCAAGATGTTATACCATGAAAATCTCATCTTGCAAAAAAAGCTCATTCTTCCATAGGTTGACTGATCGGGTTGACTCCTATGCTGGTCGCTTAAACCAATCCTCCATATCCTGATTACTAGTTGATGGCTTGAGATTGTTTCGAATAGTTTAAAATGTGGCTTCATTAGGAAGGATTTCTTTATACTTTTCTGCCTTTTAAAAGAAAAATTTAAGGCAGTCCAGTGGGTTACTGGAGATCTCCATTGCCTCGTCATCACTACTGTCATCTGAAATAAATCCATTCCTCTCCTCTTGATACTTGGAGATAGTGGCCAATGCAAAGTCTTCCCGCAAACAAAAAATACTATGTATATCATGAAGGAAAATGTATGACCTATCTCCAAATATAAACTCTGGCACTCTTGGTAGCATTAAGGTGGCTTGCCGCTCATTGAAACCTGACACATCTAGAGGTAGCTTGATATCTGAGGTTTTCACTGAGAGACCTTTGCTTCGTTCCACCTCTTTTGCTTCTTCTTCAAGATCAATGGACTCCTCTATCTTCGCCACTTCAATGTATTCCTCATCCTTTTCATCTTTTTCATATGCTGGTAAACCGTGTTCCTCCATGACCTCCTTAGGATCTTTCATGAGACTTGTAAATAATCCATTTAAAAATATTTGAAATCCAAAGGATTCTTGAACCAGCTTGCACTCCCGTTCATGTAAGCTGCACCAATGGGGTCTGCACATAAGAGGCAGCTGATTGTACTTCTTGTAAGACCGTCTTTTAGGATCACAGTCTTTTAAATGGACTACCACCATTTCACCAACATTAACCCTGCCCTTTTGAGTATTAAGCTCAAACTCCTCTCGTTCCAGCTTCAAGTGTTCACACTGTTCAGCTATAAACACATCAAGATTAAATGGAGCATTAAAAATGTAGGAGACCAAGTCAAACTTATCACCAGCCCCAGAAGAAAATGCAAAATCTAAAAACCTTTCATCAATCACTGTAGGGTCTTCATAAATAACTGCCTCGTTTTTCTTTGGGATTGTTGCAACACATTGGGCACTCTGTAAAGTACGTGCTAAAAATACACCTCTCTCTTAAGTGAGTTCATTAAAATAAATTTTGGAGTAGAAGGGGACTCCATTTCGAGAGATGGATCAGTATCAGGCTCCTCTAAACTCATGGCAGGCTCTGCACCAGATATATCAATGGGTTCTGTGAAGTCTACATTCCTCTTCATTGAAGTTTTTAACAGCTCCGGAAGTCTTCTCTGAACGTTTCCTTGGCTAACGATGCGCTCGGGATCTATTTTTTGCCTCTTCCTCCTAAGAGATCTTAATCCTGCCATTTATTTCATACTGAGAAATATAAGTTTCTTCAAAAATAAATAAAAAGAAGAGCACCACATGATCATATAAGTTTTCAACAAACAATAGCTAGGTATCTCACAATTATTTCCTACTGATCATATAGAAAATAACACAAGATAATTAGCATATGTGCATCTTTTGATGGTTGTGTGAAGGGTCACTAAAATTTTGCCCTGCATAATGATTGATCAAATGCAAAATTGCTCTATAGTTGTGAAGGCAAAAGCCAATCAAGTGGATCACAGCATGCGGAGTACATAAACAAAACTCCACAAAACTACTGGCGCACCGTGATTAGCATATGTGCATCTTTTGATGGTTTGTGTGAAGGGCCCCTAAACTTTTTCCCTGCATAATGATTGATCAAATGCAAAATTGCTCTATAGTTGTGAAGAGAAAAAGCCAATCATTCGGGCAAGGTAAGGTCTCTTGCAATTTTCATACCTGATCTAGAAATGGCAATCAAAGGAAAACACCAAAAGCAAGCAGTAATTAATAATCATATACATATTTATAATACAATACTTGATTTTTACACAGTAATAACTACCAAAACATCAAAGAATTTTTACTCTAGAAAAAAGAACCTTGTACACTCTAAAAAATGGATCACGACGTGCGAAGTACATAAACGAAACTCCACAAAATTGTTGGCGCGCCGTGATCCAACTTTGTTAGGTACAATATTAAATTGCCTTTCACATTTTGTAGCACAATTCCTAGACACAACTAAGCTATTGACCAAATTATAGGCATGAAGAGATTGCCTTTACCTTCGTTAAGACTAGACATTGATCTTGAAATAGGGATTCAGGGCTGGGGACGTTGCTCTTGGTCTTCACGCTTTTGATTCCTGCACCTTGAAGGAGGCAGTGTCCTTTCTCTCTCTCTCTCTCTCTCTCTCTCTCTCTCTCTAGACTCTATCTCTCTCTTGATGACTGTATTTGCTCGTTGGTCAAGCAACGGATTGAGGTAGTAGCTCTCCCCTTTACTAAGTTACTCTCTCTCTCTCTCTCTCTGTCTCTCTCTGTCTCTCTCTCTCTCTCTCTCTCTCTCTCTCTCTCTCCTTTTCAGACAATAATAAACAATACCGTTTTAGCATTATTCAGAATCACGCCGAATAATATCCTACACGTGTTAGCAAGACATGCAATAAATGGCTGGTATGACCACAATAATGATTTTTCTACAATTGAAAAAAACGGGTACTATTTATGGTAACAAATGCACACTTGTATTCATGATGAGAGAGAGAGAGAGAGAGAGAGAGAGAGAGAGAGAGAGAGAGAGAGAGAGAGAGAGAGAGAGAGAGAGACCTAACCAAAGATATTTGCATCATCCGAGATGACCTCTTCAACCAAGGCGCACAGCTGTTATTGCCGAAGACACAGAGTGAAGAGCTACTAAGGTCAAACAAACTCCTTCAAGCGTTTTCAACCCATTGAAGGCAGTCTGCCTTGTATACTCATTTCAAACCGCTTCTATCCACCAAGAGAGGTATTCCTAGAGTGTTTAATGATGTAGGGGAGAGAGAGAGAGAGAGAGAGAGAGAGAGAGAGAGAGAGAGAGAGAGAGAGAGAGAGAGAGAGAGAGAGAATACAGCATGATAGGCTATGTTCACTTCTCAAAATGGACCCCGTGCACCGTGATCCACACAAAGAGAGAGAGAGAGAGAGAGAGAGAGAGAGAGAGAGAGAGAGAGAGAGAGAGAGAGAGAGAGAGAGAGAGAGAGAGAGAGAGAGAGAGAGAGAGAGAGAGAGATCCCGTCCATTTTTCTACTGCAATGGAATGGTAAGAACAAAGGCAATAGCAAGGAAGGCAGGGTAAGGACCAGGGCTTGCAAAGAAAGCATGTGGAAGGTCTGCTAGTAAGAAGAAAACACCATGGAAACCAATGAAGATATTGAAGGGACCAAGAATGAAGAATATTCAGAGAGATTAGAAAATCTCAGAAATGTATTGAGCTTTGGGTCCCTAAACTTCCTTTCCAAAGAGCAGTAAGGCAAATTTGTGAGGAAGCATGTGCTGATATAATGAGATGGAAGGCTGTTGCCTACTCTGTCTTCAAGAAGCAGCATAAGATTTTTTACTAGAGTACTTTTATGATATCACCATTGTTGCTGCTCATGCTCACTGGGTCACAATAATGGACAAGGACAGTGAGATGCTCAAGAGAGTACGTTGGAGATACGATAAGCTCATCATCCCTAATGAGTTTATTGACCCTAAAATGAAGGATATATTGCTAATATCACCAGGCCGACGGGAGCATGGGGTTAGTATTCATGAGGTTACTCATGATGTGAACACTAGAGCCAGAGCTGAGCAAGAAGAAAGACGTTATCTGGAAGCAGAGAAATTAAAGAAGATACAGACTACTGCTACTGATGAAGAGGCACAAAGGAGAAATTATGGGCTAGTTACCACATACCTAAATGAAAGAAACAACAATATTTTACATTCCATGAAAGCAAACATTCCCCTTGCTGATGGTACTCGGAAATTAGCTCTGAATACTATTGATATTGGGATTTTGAAAGATCGCAATGCAAAGATTACAGACCTTATTGTTTATTTATGTTTAAAGTAAGTGCCCTTTTCTATCTTTAAGATCCTTTACTTTTGTATTTGGTCACTAATTAAATCCTTGTTATTGATTGTAGCTTAATAAAGAGCCAACTCCCTCAACAAACCCATACTAAAATACATGTTTTAGATCCACAGTTGTCTATGCCACTCCAAATAAAAAACACCCGTCATGGCACATTGGAGAGATGGTTTGTCCAGTGTCCAATACTTCAAGTCATAACTCTGGTGTCTCCATACGAATCAAATAATCATTGGAGCCTTGTATGCATTGAACTGGACAAACAAGTGGTATGGACTATCAACTCCATACGAGGAACACATTCAAAGATAAGAGTGTGAGTGTTGATATAACCTTGAGTCTTTATTTGGGCTAGGGATGATGATCTCAATATTGTTAATAACAAATAACTTTCACTGTTCATAGATGTGTAAAATGATTACTTCACGCCTATGGAAGGCTTTGTGGAAATCATAAACTCTACAAGGAAACCTTTAAAGTTGTTGAAGTGCCTAATCAAACATATTAAATTCTTGTCGTTGGAGATGTCTTCTCCACGCAGAGTACATACTACATAGATTTTTTTTCTTTGAATCCATTTATGTCTAAGGTATATCCGTGCTATGGTTTGGACCAACTTGGTGCTATTATTAATTGAAGTATTGACCACAAGTTAACCTAATTTTGCAGAATGCTGTGGAAAATTATACCTTGGAATATCTACAAAGGTATCGCGCATCAATTATTCAACATCTACTATCTATTTCTTCTCCAAGAGTTTTAGATGCAGAAGATAGTTTTGTCAACGACCATATAATAACTTTAACAATGACCAGTGATGAGGAAGTCATGCCAGTTTCCACCACTAGAAACCAAATCCTAAAACTAACCCAATATTAGAGGAATAGACACCGGTTTGCTTTGCAATTGGAGCGGCTGAAATGGAAGTTGGAGTTGATCAATGTGAAGTAGACCAAGCTCTTGAAAATGCTGATGTAAAATGATCTTCAGAACCGAGGAATGCAACAGAGGGTCTAGGCCAAGTAGATGAGGATAAGGGAGTGCCTATTATTGTGGCACAAGATGAGGCACATGATCAATATGAGGGAGTCCAAGCTTTAGCAATTGCTAATGTGAATAGCTCTTCAGAGCCGAGAGGAGATACAGAGTGTCTAGGCCATGTAGAGGAGGATGCCAACGTTGCAAATCAAAGCCAGGAACAAACAACAAAACAAGTTAACTATTCGGCCATGGAAACACAAGAGTTCCGTACTGCACAACCACAAGAGGTGGATACCTTTGGCAATACAGAAGGGAATATCGACACTCAACAACAGATGTCAACATTAGACATGACCAGTATGGACTCTTGTTTCAAGTAGATATGTTTGTTCCGGTAATATCCATTGTACTTAAATAATATACTCTTTTTTGTTTCTAACTACTTATATGTATGCACACAATGATTGCAGAGAATAAATATTTTGAATCTCAATGGATTGTTGCTGCTACGACAGATGTACAGTGTACCTACAGAGATCTCCGGTTTACGTAGTTTCCGCTTGGAAAATCTTAGAGTAGTAATACGACCAGGCACAAGGAATTTTTGAATTTTTTGATTCCATGGTTTAGGGTTGCTATCCGGTCTTCAATGCAGCCCCAAAACTTGAATCCCCTTCTTTCCATAGTTTGCAGTTTGGCTGAAATTCAGAGATCGGATTTTTATTTTGTGTATAGTCAAAGAAATTTGTAATACCATTGCGGGACATTGCCACCCAACTAAAGCTCATGTACCACTTTTCTACAAGCCCTTTGAATAGATCAATGTGCCTTATGATGCTCTCAATACTTTGTTGATTGATGACACACCACATAAGGGTTTACTTAATCCACCCGGCACTACTATTTCGCCACCTTCATTTGAAGGGCATCTTCATGATTTTTACCTAGAGGACATTTTGGTCCCATACCTGCAAGGAATGTACTTAAGCCCATCGAGCACATAAAAATTTGTACTTACAAATGTATTTAGTAATTCATTGTTTATACATTAAATTGATACTGTCAACCTGTCTATGTGTTTTGAATACTGAGAGAGAGAGAGAGAGAGAGAGAGAGAGAGAGAGAGAGAGAGAGAGAGAGAGAGAGAGTTGTGAGCAAACACTTGATATTAATATTAAACTAGTCAAAAAATTTACATTTCATTGAAGCCATTCAGGCTAGATTACATGGACACGATTTGAATACGGCCAGAAATATCTCCACTGAAAATGCTTCTCCCTTTGTTGCATTACTCTTCATCCGCCTAGCAAGAAATAAAAGTTTACGGAGTCAATGTCGACAGTCTCCTCTACTATGTCATGTTAAAGTTGCAAAAGATTGCATTGCTACCTTATTGTAGTTACTCTCATAAGATTTAGGTCTTTGTCCACCACTTCCACGTCTATGACAACATTGTTTGCCAAACTTGTTGCCTCTTGATCCATAGGCACATAGCAACCTTCAACAAGGTGAGAACGCTTGTACCAAAAGGAGATTATTAGTGTCTGTGTCACAAGCATATACTTGACAATGAGAGTGTCTAGAGAAATCTTGCAACATATGCCATCTATTTCTTTCACATACCACCCTCGATCAAGAAGCTTATCATACAAGAGGGAATCAAATGATTTGCAGAGCAACATAGTTTTAGCAACATGAACATTGTAGGTATGAGATAACTCAACAAAGAGACCAAAAGGACATAAATTTTCAAGTTTCACCAATTTAGTGGGTACAAAGTTTTGGAGAGACCTCTAAACATCCCTATAGAGCCTGCTCATCAATGCCTCACTCATTGTTGTGTCGGGAACGGGCCAATCCACGGAGTTCCAGTTGGTTGGTAGTGAAACCTTCACCAACAATCCTCTCTGATTCCTTTGATTGAGTTGGTAGAAATGGTCATAGAAGAAAATACCCTCGTCTGCAAGGCTTTTGCTAGTTCTTCCCGCATACTGCAAGACCCCAACATGAGCATGGGTCATAGAGATGAGACCTATAATGCACTCCAGTGGCTCCCATTCCTCGTATGAGGAAGGATAAACATCTGTGACTGTAAAAGAATAGAAATAAATACAAACATTTGTATACCATAATTAAATATCCGTAATAAGAGGAGAAAAAAATAGATTCACATTAGAAATGTAAGATAACATTTATAGCGGAGTGCTAAATAATTAACTCACAGTTGCATCGTGGATTATGCACCATGGAGACATCGCCGCCATTAGCAATCACATCAGAGTGAGTGAAAAAATGTTGAACAAAGACCTCTTTCACAGTCTTCTTACCAACCTCAACTTTGAAATCCAGAACTCTTGCTTTCCATGCAGAACAAAACATATTTGTTGCCTTCGAGCTTTTTCTCCTTCTTGGCTGCATAAGAACCCAAGAACCTTTGCTTATCCTCTGCTCTTGCCACCTATTATTTGTATTGAGAGATTTTGAGATTGAGATACTGCTTATGCTACTATATGGTTTTCTTGGCACACTAATGGTGAGGTTAGTTGGGGACAATGTAGAGGAACCTCTAGAACTTCCTGAGTGGGAAGAAGACGAAGCCATGGCTATAATGGAGGGAGAATGAGTTTTGAAAGCCTTTCATAAAGGGAGTGGATATCTTTTAATAAAGGGAGAGAGTTAGCTATCAATCAGTAGTCAGGTCTCAGCAACTTGACGGCTACTGGCAATGGGCCCTACTTTGTGAAACGAGGAAGTTATCTTACAAAAATGGGACAAATCTCAATATTTTAAAATGCTTTCTTTCTTTTTTGTGATTTTTGCCATGCATTTCTACGTTACGTAAGGTTGCTGATCATTGGTTGCGCCTTCTTTTCTCTCTCTTCAATAAGGCCCTCCAAATGACCTCCAAAATTTCCTAATGTAGCTTTTAACAAGTTACAAGTGCATCTCAAGGCCCAAGTAGCCATCCTAAGGAGGTCCACCTTACATGCTCCATGAGTTCAAACAAATGGGATAAGATTATTAGAATTTTTGGGCTACAAAAGTATCCTATATGAAAGATCTTTTGGCAAAAAATGATGCTGATAAGTAGAAGGAATAAAAGCATCCCATAAATGAAGATATTTTCGTATTGAAAAAATAGGGACACTAGAAATATGAATAAAAACCGTATCAAAATTCTTACATGCATTCATTATATACACAAAATTTGAGTAGTGCCCCAATTAAGAGCACATGCAACATCCGCATGCATCCTGTGAAACATGAGCCAGCTTCGGAGCTTTTTGGCAAGATTCGACATTTGCATCCTTCCACAATGCATGCTACAAATGTCGTCTCATTGGCCACTATTCAAGGAACTATCTCAAGGCAATGATTGTTAGCGGTCCAATGGTAAAATCCACTTAGCGGCGTGAGTAGTAAGAGATAAAAAGCCCCCTATGAATACATGTAAGCTGAAGAAGGGTGTATGTGATTAAGTTGTGGCTATTGATGAAATGGTTGAGGAGGTTGACCACAATCCAATAGACAAGTAGGAAGAGCCGAGTAAGCTTGTTGGACCCTCTCAAGAGAATTTGACTTTCACTAACCCCCCCCCCCCCCCCCCCCCCCCCCCCGCGCTCCTCTTCAAGATGCGCTTGTTGAAGACAATTAGGATTTAAAGTTGGACCTTATTATTCAACTCTTATTAGCACGTGCAACATCATGAAGAGTTACTAAAGACACTACCAATCTTTGCATGTTTTTTGTTTGTTTGCAAAACTCACAATTGCAAAACTCGTAACTGTTGAGTGATTGTATTAGAATGCCACCAAGAAATATACAAAACAGCCTCAAGCTCATGCCGAGCCTTGAGGGACAGATGATTACATCAGTAACATACTATTACCAGAAGCCCAGTCCTTTACATAGCAAGGCTTGACCGGATGGTGAGGGTCGCCCTAAGCCAATCATCCGAGTTTTGCCTTTTACATATTACATTTATTATCTCCTTAATTTCTTGTACAATCTCTGAGAAGCTAGCCACAGAGAGGTTGCTATCAAATACACGACAGTTCCTGACCTTCTAGATATTATTGAATAAACAATATCTGACAATTTGAGTACATATTAGAAGTACGACACTTTGAAACTATTTCCCACCAAGACACATATCACTCTTGAGAAACCCTGTCTTCCACATTCTTTGTATCCCTTTGTACACCTTCCCTGCTAGGCCTCTAATTGCAGAACATGATTCCATGAAAATGTGGGCGAGGTCTTTGCTAGACAATCTACACCCTAAACATCTATCGGATCCTATACCATGTGGGTGAATCTTGACGCCTGTTGACAAAGACCTCCACAACACCTTCCATAGAAATATATTCATAAAATGAGGCCACTATGGATTCCAAAATTTTAATGTTCTTCTTGGCTTCAACCCATTGAGCTTCCAACCATTGTTTCTTCCACTGTTTGTTCAAAGGGGCAAACCAACGAGCCTCGTGCATTAACACTATGTATATGCCCTTGTTATGAGGTTTAAAGAATTGACCACTCATGCGCCATTTCCAAGCTTTCCACTCAAAAGTAGATTCCCAGATCGGCATCAAAATATTGTCCAGGTCTTCTACAGCCTTGTTGACAAGTAGCTTCTCAGTGCCATTGAGTTGACACTAGGAATCCAACTGGGCATAGGATTTCTAGAACTTGCTGTTTCCATCCCAGAAGTGGATCAATTGCTGGAGTCCTTTATTGTTCATCCTTCTTGCAATTTCTCTCCAATAAGGGTTCACAATTACACCATCAGCTTTGGACAGCCAAGGAGACCAATGCGAGATGGAAATTTGGAAGTATCTAATTAATTCACCCCATTACAATACCCATATTTCTCTATTGCACTTTTGCCCCAAATCTCCTGGGTATGCCACCCAATATCAAGCTAGACCACCTCGGGGATAATAGTTTATTGTGTACCTCGATCCCTTTTCACTGACCACCTATAGAGAAAAGTTTTGCCTTGTCTATCCTATCCTTAGTCATGATAGCCCAAGACTGGTCTTGTATTGTGATTGAGACCACAAAATTGGCACATAGGGCCTCAACATGAACAACATGGTTGAGAATTCCGAGGTCACCTTGGACTATTGGTCGAGCGATAACTTCCCACTTTCCCAATTTCCATGGCGACGAGGCTTTGGTGTTGTTCCTCCATAAGAATCTTTTAACAGGTTTGAAAAACTCCTTTCAGTTACATTTGGCTATTTAGAGGAGCGGACTCATGAATGCAATATAAGGAAGCATAAATGAGTTGATCACTTTGGCGTGACTCGGGAAGGGAAGCAACACATACTCCCACCTTCTCGTTTTTCTCTGGATCTTCTCCAGGACCCATTGAACCTTTTCTTGTGTGTAATGTGCGCACCCAAGGGGCCGCCTAGATGTCAAATGTAAATACCGGATAAATATGAGAGTGTGCAGGTAACAAGAGTCTGTGGGCTCAATCACCAACTCACTTGAGTATCTGGAAAGGCCCACAATATCTCAAAGATAATTTAGGTGTTGGGCCAGTCTTCAAACTTTCTGAATGCTCTAGCACATGCAAAAATACCTCTTCCCATTTCATGAAGGTAACTTGCCAACCATTCTCATCACCGTACTCCTTATACAGATCCTGCACTTATAGAATATTGTAAAGAGTCAGTTTTAGCATATCCATATGGTCTTGGATAAAACCCTTGACTTGTTGGAGCTTTTCAGTTGCCAACCCCACCGTAACTTGTGACCTAGGTTGACAACCATCCAATAGCATGAAAGGACTAAATCCAGTTGTTACATGCTTAGCACTATTGTAAGAAAACTCAAGAAGAGGTAGATAATCTTCCTAGTTTGACTGCTTTTTGCTAACGTATTCTTGTAGCATATCCTCTAAAATAACTTCCTTCAGACACAATCTCCCCTGAAAAAATTGATGGGTCAAATGAGTCATTTTCCATCAAGGAGATCAATCTCGACTTCTCAATACTACACTTCAACCTCGAAGCCACAAAAAATGTCTACACAATCTCTAGCGCCTTCCTGAGTACTTGAGGGTAGGCTTTCAAAAAGGGGAGGATGTCATCTACAAACATCTTGACCATGAGCTGGTCACTGCCGTGTAAAGTTAAACCTTGAATTTCACCTCACTAAGTAGCATCTTTGAGCATCATTATTAGAGGATGCGACCCAATGGCAAAGAGAAGAGGGGTGCATCCTTTCTTGATAGATCTTTTGGCTTCAAAAGAGACCACAATCCTATCATTGAACAAGAGCTTAGATTGATTGCCTTCACCCAGAGTGTGTATAAGTCAACAAAGGTGAAGCCCAAATCCCAGTGATTTCATGACATCTTCAATGAAGGACCACATAATCCTATCATACGCCTTGTCCAGGTCTAGCTGAAGAAAAATGCACTCCTGCTTTGTGAAGGCTGTGTACTCAATCCCAACCATTGCTACCAAGATATTGTCATATAATGACCTTCCTTTGATAAACCCATGTTGATGAGGGGAAAGGACTCTGTCCAGGAGAAGGGCAATTCTAAGAGCGATTGCCTTGGTAATGATTTTGTGTGTCATAAACATCATAGGGACGCCGATGCTTAAGATGCGAGCACCAAACTTGTTTCAGGATATGCTTGATAAGCCCTCTTCTCACACTCGGATCCAATGATCCCTTGACAAAAGCTTGGTTAGCCACATATGTGACTAGGACCTTGAGGTCGTCGCAGAACTCCCTGAAGAATTTAGTGTTCAAACCATCCTAGACAAGAGACTTCTCCTTGCCAAGAGCTTTGCAACACAAGCAAGCAGTCATCTTTAGAAAAGGCCGTCTCAGAACAATTGGCTTTAGGTTTGGGGAATTTTCCTATTGACACTCTTGAGCAAGGTTGCTTTGGCTTCATCCACTTGTTGAGAGCGGGTCTATGGTTGGCCTATGATTGGGCTTAGATGATTAAGCATCATCCTAGCCATTTCATCTTGGTCTTGTGTAGCATTCCCATTCTCATATGTGAGAGTGGACAGAGCCCCTACTTTTCTTGATTTTCAAGGCCCTAAAAAAGTGCGCTTGATTAGGGGTCTCTCACTGAAGGAAGGTCTCCCTAGATATAAATCTTTGCATGTTAAATGTGTATATTTACACCCCAAGATAACAATTTTTTTTCTTTGGGCAAAACTTACAATGGTGAGTATATTAAATTAGCATAACCTAGAAATTACAAATTCTAGCCATGCTCATGTGGAGCTATGGCATCTCCCAAAGACCATAGTTACATTGGATGACAGGGGAGCCGCCCCATGAAACTGAAAGAGACTCCAGAGCAACGATAGGGGGACCCAAGATTAGTTATCGATCTGAGCAAGGACCCACACACTTAACCATGCAAGTTAGCCAATGTGGCTCCAATAGCCTTGTTCCACTCATAAGAGTTCATCTGTTTCCCAGTGACCACAATCGATCCCCTGCTTTCTTCTATTATCTCCGTGAACCTAGTTGTTCCATGGCGTTCTTCGAGATCTGGCATTTTTAATCCTTCTAGACGTGTTTGAAGTAATAGAATCTCACAATTTGTGTTACTATAAGTAGCACTTGGCTCTTGAACACCTTCCCTCCTAGGAAGAGATCGTTCTTGAAGAAACCTATCTTCTAGGTCTTTTGGACCCATTTGCAAATTTTCTCCATTAGGCCACATATCGTCGAGCACTCCTTGAAGAGGTGAGGGAGGTCTTCACTAGCCATTTTGCATTGCGAGCATCTATTAAGACTAATACCTCTGGCTAGCACCTTCACCCTAGTCGGTAAAGCTCCCCAAAGGACCTTATTCCCATTAAAAGACCACCCTCCCATGCGGCCATTGTGATCACCAAATGTTCTTTGCAATTGCCGTCCATCTTGGCTTGGGCCATTGCTTGCTCCATTTCTTGTTCAATGGGGGCAAAAAAGATGACAATTTCCTATCTGAATACACTTAAGTGAGTTTACAAAGATCCAAAAAAGTAAAGTTGACTGCATGGAGATTTTTTGTATGAATATTTTAGATGACAATGACTTTAGTGAGTAAGGGCTATAGAGGCTTAAACATAAGGATGCACATGCACTAGTTTAGTACCAAAATGGACCATAAGTGTCCTTTTTTTCAACGTCTTGAATAAAATGTCATGTCTATCAAACAAAGAATCTCAAAAATTTCAATTTGAGGCCTTACGTGCAATAATCATAGTGTTTTTAAACATTTTCTCCTTATACCTTTGAACGTATCAATATATATATTGTTCATGCAAAACTATAACAATGAATATAAAGGATATGTAAAGTTGTTTATGTAACCTATAAGTAGGATATGCCTTTCACAAGAGAAATATAGATCCACTTTGGATCATAGCTTTGCACCAAGATTACATCCATCCTGTGATACAAGCTTTCAAGGCCCAAAATCCCCCCCCCCCTTTAAAGTAATTTCAAGATTCCTTATATTTGCTAACTATGCTTAGTAGATATGGAAACTAGGCTTCTAAGTTTAAATTTTTTATTTTTATAGTAATGATCTATTGCTAAGGATCAAAAAACTTGAGAAACAATTTGTTTTCATTGTATGTTTTTTTAAAAAGAAAATAACTTTATATTTTTGTTGAAAATTCAATTTCAAACTTGTGATCAATCTCTTCGTCTATTGCTCATTTTGACACAGAACAAAATTCTCTATTTTCTTTGGCTCATAAGCTAACTCCTTGATAAGAAACTCTCCAAGAATTTAATTCAGGTTGAAAGCAAAACAAGGCACTTAAGTGTCTCAGGGCCTGAGCTTCCAGTTACAGAACTAGTGCTAAGGCATATGCCATATACTTGCTGACCACCCTCATGTGACATAGACCTTAAGCAAATAAATAAAATGCTTGGAAAATCAAAGAGAGATATGCATGAAGAAGAAAATGGGAAAGCGATCCTTTAGCACCCACAAAAGCTCATAGTGGTGGAAATTTTTAATGGCTTTTGAGAGAATCATTATATTTAAATGATTTTTATAAGAGTGGATGCCATATGTGAGTTGTTGTAATTTGGAAAGGAGTATAACATACAATAATGTGGATTCTTTGCATATCAAGAACACATCCCTAAAAAGGAAAAGAACAATGCTATGGAATGAACCAGGTCACGTAATGCATGAGAGCACAATGATCATATCAAGGCTCCGGAACCCGACTTTGGAACCTTTTCACGTGCATATGAGTAGGCTAACTGTAAATTTGAGACAGATAATCACACTAAAAATCTCATGTTATAACTTAAAGTTGAACTGGCTTGATAACCTTCTTGTCCAAATTTGAGCCGCGGCCATTTTTCATTTTGAACAAGTTACGAATAAAGCGAACCTATCTTTTCCCGGGCCTTGGATCATTACACAAGAAGATTTAGAAATTTTCTCATGTAGGAAAAGGGAGCCTTTTCCAATGTTTTTCATACAATGCATAACATCATGAGCTTATGCTCGGGAGGCAACGCATACCTAGCTAGGTATGCCATGCCTTCCTCACAGAAGCTCATGATGTTGAGGTAAGTCATAATGTGGGAATTATTGTGAGAATATGTTCAAAACTTCTTGTGATATAGGGCCAACTCTAATCTATAATGAAGGTAAATGAAGAATGTTGCAAAAAATGAGGTTTGAACTTTGAACTAGGCTACATTGCTTTTGAGTCTTGAGCCCTTGGATTCTAGAAGTGTAGCCTCCTTCCTTTCCCTTGTGTGGGACAAAAAATTGACCTTGATTAGACAGAAAGTGCAATCTCTCTAGAATCTCAAAGTACAGGAAATTAGCTTAATTTAATTGGTATGTCCTTTTCAAATGCCCTCTCCTGTAAGGTAACCTATACTAGTCCAATTTTGTGATAATGACATGACAATGTTCAAATGTCTTCTTTTCCTGTTGAGCCCCTCTTTGCATACATTTACAAATGCACTTTTCTTGCACTCCTCCATCATCATTTCCTCTAGTCATCTCCGTTTCCAAGTCCCTTTTAATTTTTGGAAGCTTGTCCATTTACATCCTTTTCTTTTAGTACATCTGGTAAAACATTACCGACAGAGAGCTCCAATTCTAACAGAAACCAGTGTTTTGCAGCAACTCAATGTCATCTACAATATCAAGCTTTGATGTTTCTATGTTTGAAAACCAAGAAAAAACAGTGTGAAAATACATTGTATGTGTATGTGAATGGGTGATGTGTGGGTGTGTGTGAACACGCATTGCACGAACGAACACCATGTCTACTATAGGTCCATCTACTAAGATAGTTGAAAGCCATGATTGGACTGAAATACCCATCTCATATAGGATTATCTTGAATAACTTCCCAAGTAAACACTTATCAAAACAAGGTTTTTTTGTTTCAAAACTCACAATAGTGAGTGTATATAAATATTACAAAAGCAAAAAAGGTTACAATGAAAGCCATGCTCCAATTGACTCATGGCATCTACCAACACTTGACCCACCAACCCACCCCTTAGCTGACAAAGGGAGCCACCTTGAGACCACAAATAACCAAGCTAGGAGAGGGTTGTCACCAAGGAGGAAGCCCTACAACAACACACCCCTTCACCACCAAACCAGGGCACCCGTAGCTTACAGTGGAAACAAATATCATCATCTTTTTGTCTTCTTCTACCTAAGCAAGCTGACAATACTAGTTGTGGTACCCTTAACCTTAACAACATGGTTGACGAGGTCTATTTTTACATCCTGAGCACTATTTGCAACCGGCTCATGCTGACAAGATTCACTCGACGTCCATGGCTCAACTATAGGGTTATCCATTGGCTCAGGTTTGTCGTTTATCTCCTTAGTTGGGCTCTCAAAATCTTTGCTAATTTCACCAGAAGGCTCGATCGGAGAAACTTGTTCCTCTTGTACCTCCACTACAATGCAATCCATCTCTTTAGCCACCTCTCCCCCTATCCACTTTTGATTACTGGTGCTTATTTCCATCTTTGTATCATCGTTGATGGCTTGCCCTCTCTAGGGACCCGCTCCAAGTTGTTCTGACCCTTTGAGTGGGGTAGTTTCCACCTCAGGCCAATCCCTAGCATAGTGCCCAATCCTACAGCACTTGTAGCAAGCATTTGGGAACCACAAAAATGCTAATTCTTGCAATACTACCATGTTTAGATCCAAATACTTGGGGATGGGTTTGCTCATATTCCAAAGTATACACACCTTAATGTCCAAGTCTGACCTTACCCGTTGCACATTCGGAATGAACAACACCCCGTCCAACAAGGCATCGATGGAGTCACCATGATCTTGAAGCCATAGAGGGAAGTTCTTCAGTGTGACCCACATTGGGCAGTAGTCCATAAAATCTTCATTCACACAGAATTTGGACATCCAAGGCATATCATAAGCAAAATGAGAAGATCCCCAACTGCCTTTTCTCATGACCAGATATTGAACAATTTTCTCAAAAGCACATCCTACCACATTGAAGCCTTTTCCAACTACCATGAATCAACAAATCACATTTCTATTGTTAGTCACCGCTGTTGCCCACTCCCATAAGCCTTGGGTTTTCATTTGTCGGCCCATAAAATACAACACTACTGATTGAGCACAACACAACTCTAAGTTTTGAATTGCAAATTTTGGATTGAACTCTGCCTGTAGTGCATAACCATCTTTCGCCTTATTATGAATTTACATGATTGACTCGTGCAAAATTTCTTCTGACAAGGGTTAAGTGCCGAAGGTAGAGGGATTCAATATCTTTTCCGGATTGGAGGCGTTGGAAACTGAATCAATTGCCCTCTTTCTCCCCTCTGCTATGAATACAAATTCCGCCCTCCACCCATCGGGATCCAACGACCCCTTATCGTCCACTACCCCAAAAATTTCCCTGTCAGATTCCATGCCAGCAAGAAAGAAACCCCTGAGGGGGTTCGATAGTTACGTGGCACTGACTGCTTGTGCCACACCAAGCACGGCTTCACCACCACAAATTAGTCCCCTTATTGGCGAAAGAAGTAATCGCACTTATTAATTTTAAGGCTTCTCGAAGGACAAAATTGCACTTATTATGGTCCCAAAAAAAGCGCTTATCACAAATAATAATCGCGCTTTTGCCTAGCCTCCCCCGCTTCTGATGTTGGTGCTTGGGTGTGCACAAAGCCAAAACCTTAAGCGTCGTGAGTGAAGCTGAAAATAATTGCTCTAAGTATAGCTGGGTTGTCTCCTAGCTCTAGGTTGATGGCACAACGGGCCCCTTGAATGCAGGTATATTTGATCACCCGCAACAACGACTAGCTTTAGCCCGTGCCCTCAACCACCATACCTGCTCTCCTTAGCTTGCTCACCCTGCTACTCACTCCCTCAATGCTCTCAATCGTACTCAACAACCCTCATCCTTGCAGATTCTCTACCTACCCACAAACACTTCTTATCATAGCCCGTTTAACAAAACAAAGTTATTGTGAATTTGCAAAACTGATGGGAAATTAAAGCTTATGATTGCATAACAAACTTGAAGCCTCTTATACCACATAAGAAAATGAGTACACAAGGCTACAAAGATAATTATATCTCAATTTCCAATGTAAATTTCCTAGTTGAACATAGAATTTCAATTGGGGCTAACTTGGAATTCAAAAATTTCAGTCAAAATTTGTGCAATCCTAGTAAATATCTTAGGTTTTCATCTAAAATTTTGACGTCTCATTAGTTTGACCCAATGATGGAGAAAAGTGTCTTAGACTACAATTGTGCCACTTTGAAATCTCAAACTATCACTTGAGAGCAAGACGACAAAGGAAAAACTTCTTTAGGCAAGAGGGCTAGAGTAATATTTTGAGAAGCACAACTCGAGGTTGGCCAACTATTTGTTGACATTTGGATAGCCCATGGGATGGGAAGCATTCTACTCTGCTATTGAGCTGCATTTTTAGCAAGCGAGTAGCAAGGTATCTATATGCAAAGGCCAATTCCGGTTCTCACAATCTTTGCATGGTGACCAGGTCCACTATCCATGCTAGCTTTGTCCTCACATCTTTAGAGCTACCCCTCTCCCTAGAAACCTTCTTGAATACCCTCGCTTGATATCTCTAGGAAAATTGCTTCATCCCTAGATTGAAGCAATGCTTACCACACCCTGCACATGAGTAGGGGAAGCTTGATGTGCAAGACTCATGGGAACTTTGGGCAGTAATGATGAGTGAGCTACACTACAAAAGGTGCTCTATCTTGATTCTTGATCATCTACCAAGGGAATGTAGTATTCACATCCTACAATCAAATACTATGTTACATGTTGAACATAAATTCATGGCAATGCGCATAGTAGAGAACAATTACAAATGATGAGAATAAATATAACAAGTTGCAAACAAATCTTTCCACTCACACAAACATCAAAAAAGGATCACGCTTTGTGCATGAAAGATATACATTTCAGAGTTAACCAACCTGTTGCATGCAGTGGAAAAGATGTAGATATGACATTCACACTACTAACTTTCTTGCAACAACATCAGAGATGCTACACTTTGCTTACATGCCTAAGAGTAAATTGACATGAAGTTATTTGATGTCAAACAGTATACATAAGAGATGCAACACTTTGCTTACATGCCTGAGAGGAATCGACAATAAAGTTATTTGATTCCAAACATTGTACAAGAAAATGTAAAAATTTGCATTGATGCAGGGTTATGCCCACTTTCAAAATAGAAATAATGGTATTCTAGTTGGGTTCCATGTTCTCAAATCCATGCTTAGCATAACCAAACATCATGGTGCACCAGGTGACTAGTTACCAACCGGGCCAAAAACATGGTGAACTGACTCAAGGCAACCATAATGTGCATACATATGGATGAGAGAGCTACAAACACAGAGTTGAAGAAGGTCCACAACATTCTTTACAGTTTGAGTTTCCAACATAACGAAGAGAATGAGGTCTAGGAGGGCCTCTTTATTTGCTGTGAGTTTATGGAGGTGATTAACATTTTGGCGAATAGGTATATGCCATGTGTGCAAGAATGGTGGGTGTGTAAGAGATGTTTAAGGGTGGTCAAAGGATGCACTGTCCCCCCAAAAAAGGAGTTAGACAATTTTATGATTTTTGGCCTTCCATAACTTCCACATATGATCTTTGATTTGAGCAAAGATAATAGATATGTAATCTACATGTCCAACTCTTCAATAGATATGCTACATGATATGGTTTTATTCGCTAGATTTTGAATTCCATTTTGGGGGGAAATTTGAATTGAAATAAACTAGCCATTTTTTCTGTTTGAATTCAAAAGCTGTCCTTTGATTACTTTCTTAATACTAAAGTTTTGACTTCCTTAAACTTCCAAATAAAGAGGCCCTCCTAGACCCCATTCTCTTCCTAATGAAAGAGCATTTTGAAGAAAAGGTGGGGGACATGGTGCATTGTGAGGGCACACAAGCTTGGAGAAGGTTGTGACACTGGTGTGCCATGATAGTATAGGTAGTTTTTCTAGAATTGCATGAAAGAGGATCAGAGCTTAGTCTTGGGTGTGGTGCCACAAAGGGCAAGAGGAGGAAGATGTAGATGCGTACCTTAATGTAGTGCTGGGAAAGAACCGAATGAAAAGCCTCTAGCTTGTCACACGATGTCTTTGCATGCTAGGTAGCTCTTCAGTAGAACCTTCAAATCCAATCCTACCTTTTCCTCCCAAGAACTGAACATTCTTTGCTTGGAGATGTAGGCATCAACTCTATTTTGCTCCAGCTTGCTTGACATCATTTCTTGATTCTCATGCTGTAGTACGATCTGCATGTTTTTTCTCCAAGACCCACCATCGTGGCCTTGCACTACTATGCTTGCATGACCTTCACACCTACCTCACAAGACACTTCTGACCCCTTGCTTGACATGAAAGCATTTAAACCTCGGTAATTAAATGCTGCCTCTATCTCAATCTTCTTCATTGGTAGCCTCGGGGGGTTCAGTATGTGTAAAACTACCATATCACGTGCGTTCAAGACATGTTTGTAAAACCCCTTATCTATGAATTTTGTTAAGAATATAATGTACCCTTTTTTTTAGAATCTGTAAATTTTTTTCAAATTTGAAAAAATACCCTTTTGTATATATATTTCTGTAAGTTTCAAGAACTTTAAATACCCTTCTGTTGAACTCACGTGATAGGTTACATTTTTATTAGGTGACCTACCTGGGTTGGTAGCACACACGTTGTGGAAGATAATAAAGAGATCAACCTGCAACACTTTCAAGGTGTTGTCTTGACATGCAATCTTTTTCTCAACCCCCTTCATTTGTAGCACGCAAGTTGTTGAAGATGATGTATAAGAGATCATCTTGCAATGCTTTCACAGTTCCATCTCTAAGCTCCTCCAAATCAAGGACAAGAAAACAACACCAATGCCGACGTGTCCAGCTTCTTTGTTGAAAAATCCCAACCATACAAGAAACCACAACCCCTTTGTTGGTAAACCCAATTTCATCAGTCGGATTGGCAACCCCAATCCTTGTGTCAATAACCCCCAACCACTACCTTTAGCCTTGAAGTTTGACCAGTCCTTCTCAGCTATAACCCTACCACCCACAATAAACATGAACAAATTGACTGGCTTTATGCCCATTATCGGCTCCCAACACAACCATGCAACCAGTGGAAACACCTTGCACCTCCAAGCTTAGTGCTTCACCTTTGCCATGGACACCACATCGCCCAATCCTCCCATACATATTCATCGGCAACATACTTATCCCGATGTGTCCACCTCGCCCCTCTCCTCGCCATCACCTTCTTGAAAATCCAACTCTTGCCATACCACATCTTTGGCACTCTAAACCCTAAACTTCCAAGATTGGTGCATATTAGCTAAGCTTCACCATGGACACATGTCACCCGATCCTCCCATGCATGTCCATTGGAAACATACTTATTCCAATGTGTTAACTCAAGCCCTCTCCTTGCTAAAACCTTCCCTTTCTTTCAAGACCAACCCTTGTCATACCACACCTTTGGGAGCCTTTTGGTGTGAAGCAATATCCATATTGCTAGTCCTTGTGTGGTAAACACCCTTTGTTGTCTCCCAAGTCCTTACTCACACATGATGCAAAGATGAGAAAAGGACGTTTATCTTTTAGAAAACTTAAGCTTTCAAGAAACTAGGCCACACGTATGCAATCCAAGCATTGTTGATCAATGGCTCAAACAATGTACGTTTTGTCAACCTTCCCCTATGGCGTTCTACATGCCAAAAATATGACTTCTATTCATCTCTTTTTGTGTGTGGCCAAACTCACAATTATGAGTGGATGTATTGAATTATTCAAGAAGAAATGTACAAAGTAACCTCAAGCTCGTGCCAAGCCTTTAGATATAATGGGATACGAGTGGGATACATCAAGAAGCTACAAAGCCCCAGATAGAGGTGAACCATTACCCATGATCTCGTGCACATGGATAGCAATTTGCAAACCTGATAGCAAGGATTTCCATATTCTACTTCTCTGAGTTCTTCCTTTTATGAATGGCAATAATCACTTCATGAAGCTAGCTGTTGAGAGGACATTTTCAAAAACCCGATAGTTTTTGGCCTTCCAGATTGCTGAAAGTAGCAAAATCTAACAATTTGTGCACATATTATAAGGGCTTAAATTTTCACCACTCTGAAGAATAAATCATTCTTGAGGATCCTATCTTCTAGGTCTTTTAAATCCATTTTCATATCTTGCTTTCTAGGCCGCAAATTAATTAGCACTGCTTGAATAAGTGAGGGAGGTCCTCACATGTTGGTTTGCACCCTAAGCACGTATCTGATCCAATACCTCTGGCTAGAATCTGCATGCCAGTCAAAAAAGACCCCCATAGTACCTTCCACAAAAAGATCTTCATCGAAAGTGGCCATTGTCAAATCTAGATGTTATTTGCTATCACCATCCATCTTGATTCTGGCCATTGCTTTCCCCAGTACTTGTGAAGGGGGGAGAGAACCAAGTAGACTTGAGCATTAAAGTATGATAGATATCCTTGATTTGCAGTATACAAAAATGTCTATTCTTAGGCCACCACGAGGCTTTCCACCCAATCTTAGACTCGCATATAGGCATTAAGTAGTTGTCTAGCCCTTCTATAGATCTACTAATCAGTAGTCTTTTAGTACCAATGAGGTACAACTGGGTAGCCAATTGGTCTATTTCTTTCCAGCTCTTTCTAGTGCTATCCCAAAACGGTTCAATGGGGTTGAGGTCCTTTGTTATTGACCTTTTTAGCAATTTCTCTCCAAAATGGTCTCAGTAAGTTGCGTCCTACTTTAGAGAGCCAACGAGATCAGTGAGTTATAGAGTTTTGAAGATATTTGGTTATCTCTCCCCACTCTAGAGACTTGTTGCTCTGGTACACTTCCATACTAGCTTGCCCATTATGCCACCTAGTCTAAGATTGGACAACTAAGGGGCTAGAAACTTGTCTAACTCTTTCCACCGGCCACCTTGGGAGAAGAGAGTACCTTGTCAATCATGTCCTTTGCCATCATATGTCCCATGCATAGTCTTGCTTTGCAATTGAGGCCATAAATTTGGCACATTGGGCCTTTGTATGAGTAGTAGGGTTCTAACATTGTACGTTGGCACATTGAGACTTTGCATGAGTACCAGAGTTCTAAGTCACATTATACGTGCCCCCTACATTATACATGGTACATATAATATGATTTAATCGGGCATATTATACAACAACCCAAATTAAACGGGTGTATTATACAATGTCACATCAGCAAAAGCACCATCTTGTATAATTTTCTAGCAATTGGATTGAAATATATTTTGATCAAAATATAGTTCTATATCAGAGGCATCCACAAGCCTTTCACCATTGTGGGCATCTTTTTTGAAAGGTTTGCCTTAATTCACTCCAAAGGTGAATTCTAAAACCCAATTTTTTTTTTGAGCTTTTAATTAGAAATAACTTTATTTTATTAAAAATACAAATTTTAAAAATCCAATTTAAGGTGTAATATTTAGGAATAGTGAAGCAAATATAGAATATGGTTAATATATCTCGTGAAGAGTTTTAGTCACACTTGGAAGTAAGTTAGTTGGAATAAATTTAGTGATTGCTTGGCTCAAACTAAAGATAAAATATTATGAAATGAAACTCAAGAACAAAGATTTAAAACTTAAAAAATGATAGAATTGCTAATGATTATGTTTGTGGACATTGTAAATGGTTGTTGATCTTTAAATAAGATAACAATGGTAACGATTTTCATTTTAAATAGAATAGCAATGATTTGTATAGATTGAACTTTATTTGAGCTTTAATGATGGTAGATGGTTTTGTTGATGTTCACAAATCCTTTTACAATATGGTGAAAGGATATGAGTGGAGACATAGATGAATTGATAGCAAGAAAGACCTCATGGAAGTTGAGGTGTAAATCTTGTGTCCATAAATTTAGTGGGAATGCACACATGATAAAAGGACATGTTCAAAATTCCATAAGATGTGCTAGCTTGCAAAAACCCTCCCAAGGTATTCAAGAATAATTTTGTGAATGGGCGCTCAAGGCATTTAGATAATATGTATGGGGTCCAACAGGGTCAACACCTACCACATCTTTGAAAGAGATATATCCAAAATGAAATGTTAATCTTGGGAAGCAAGTGACTTGACTAGGGCATGGAGGCATGCAAAGAGGTTTTCAATCTCTTTTCTGAACACAACACACTCCACTATGACACTCGACGTTTTTCCCTCTTACCTAACCACAAGAAAATCCTTGAGTAAATCAACTCCAATTGACTCCAAACTTCATATGCAACATACTGAGACTATATAAAATATAACTAGGTTATCAAACTTGTAATGCATCACCAAAAAGAACATAATTTTCTTCTAGGAGACTGATATAAGTCAGCCTTTTGGATTTTAGATGTGCCTAATTGGTTCTCCTAACTAGTGGGAATCGCGTGCAAGTGACGGAATTTCAGAACAACACTCAAATAGAGAGAAATATCACTTGGAAGGTCGTAGACATAAATTCTTGTTTTTTGCATGACACTTCAATGTATATATCCATACGTAGATCTTGATGACATGACCACAATGGTGCCCTTTGAATTTTGATGCGACAACATCGTGGTGTAGTGTATGCAATTGATATACACATTAGAGAAGAGATAATACACGATGTACAAATGAAACCTATATCTGCCCATTTACTCATAAAATGATTGTACAAAAAACCTTACAATGTTGCCTTTTATCCCCTGGCTCTGGGTTTCATAGTATAAAAGCTAGATTTGCCATAATTGTATCAAAAATTATGTTTTTGGCTTTGAAATACATTCAGGTAATAGATACAGGTTGTGGGAGAGCTGCCACTATCAATTGGGATTATAATTAACATTACATGTGAGATAGAATAATTGGAATCTTTGTTGGAATCTTCCAACACTCCCCCCCTCCTATTTCATGTCATCCCTGGAATAAGTCAGAGCTTTGGTTGCCCTGGAGAATATCATTTTTTTTGCTCCTTAATTCTTTCCTGATACTCCTTTTATAGCTCTTTATCTTCAGGGGAAAAGGGTCCCAGGATGTTAATGGATTGAAGTCCTATTGCATGGTTGTTGCGGGAGCAAATCACACCACCTATAAAGTGCATGCAACACTACCTAGATCAACATAATGTCAGTTGAGGAGACAGATGACACGATAGGTGCACGGATGCAACCTCTTTAGCTTTTCAGGATGTGACCATCCCACACATACAACGCTCTGGAAGGCTAACCAAACAATCATCAAGAATCTCACTGCTCTCAACTACACCACCCAACCCACATATGCACAAACGGAAGGAAGCTCACTAAACCATACCAGAATTGTCCAAAACTTAAGGAATACCATCCCTTCACTAGGAGACACCTTTCCCAAAGCCTCTACATTCAAAATCCTCACATTAAACCCATATGCGAAAAATGCGTATGAAGACAAAGGACCATTTTTAAGGTGCCCAAAACTGAAATCTATGAGTACCTATGCATAACTTATGTCACCACCATTCTAATGACTACTTGCACGTAGAAAACATACATCATTTGATACACTTACGACGATTAATAGCTCATTGATGCATTGGCACGCGTGCTCCATCTCACGTGGAATGCTTGGCATTGATGTGTAGCTCTCTCTGAGCCTATCGCAATAGTGCAGTGAGTTCTCCAATGTGATGATTGAACGGGGAGTAGCGTCAAGATGAAGCTCACACTCTCTCTCTCTCTCTCTCTCTCTCTCACACACACACACACACACACACACACACACACACACACACACACACACACACACACACACACACAAGTGACGACAGCTTAAAACTTAGATTATGATAAAGTTCTCCTTACAAAATGACCTAGGTACCTTATATGTTAAGGCTACCATAGGTTAAACCTAAAATAAAGTTTAATGGGTCAAATGGCTTTGTACCATCTAGAAGTACCATTGCACCCAGGCTTCTACAACTAGACTAACTACTCAATACAAATGATGTTTATAACCATAATCCGTACCATTTCATAACTCTCAAAAAATAAGGCTTGGTTGAGTTATGTTCTACTATTGACCCATGGGTCAGCACCCCACTCCGAATTCATGTCGTTCCTGACATGACCTGGTTCTCAATGTCACTGTGGTCTTTGTTTTTGTTTTGCTTTCTTGTGCTCCACTGCTTGTACTTTTGTCAAACCACAACAAGATCTATGATCATAATTAATGATGAACTTTATGTCCTTCACATCCAAGTCCCAAGATGCAACATTTGTTGCTTTCATTATAGGGATATTGCCAGATGTAAATCTCGTTAAGCTTAACTCTTATCATCATGGGAAGGTAAAGATCCATCCATCACTCACTCTAGTAAATGTACCAATTTTGAGTATTTATACTTCTCAAAAGAAACTTCTACAATCTGTAGAATTGAATTATTGGATTTCAAATCTTGTGAAACAATGACAACTTTGTAAGGATAATGTAGAAATTGTGTGGCTAAACCTTCAACTTCTTTAGGCCAAGTTGAATACAAAGTCTATTTGTCAGACCAAATTTGGGAGATAATATTCTTGATTTGAGGTTCAAAATCCATATCCAACATTTGATCCACCTCATCAAGGAAAAGATATGTAGCCTTGCAAAGGTTGGTTTGTCTACCATTTGTGTCTGCTCTTCTTCGTTGGTGACTCCTTTACTCCTGCATCAAGGTGATCAAAGTTGGATTTGCCACTATTAGCTTTTGTGTAATCTGTAAATCATTATACTACTTCTACTTGATAAACCCCATTAATTCCCCAAGTTAGTCACTTACTTCAAAAGGGCCTTATCTGACATCATTCGCAATAGATGACCATCTATGAGCTTTCATTGTCCATTTGTCCCCAAAACTCACATGATGTACAGGGTATGTAGATGGCTATCATGGCTTCATATTTGAAAAATTGCATCGTTGTCTTTGAATAGGAAAGGTCTCATATTACTTCACCCTAAAACACACAATTAAGTTAACAACACAGAAAACAATACTTACTCTGTTTAAGAACTTCTATCCAAGCGGCTAGCCTATGGTTGCCCTTGCCGGGGGGGGGGGGGGGGGGTGTGGCGGTTCACTATTTGTAAATTGTGTATATCGTGTACGTTCAAGGACTATTTATAAGACACCTTATCTGTGAATTTTTGATAAATAAAATACACCCTTTTTCTATTCAATCTGTAGATTTCTTTTCCAATTCCATTTTAGGGTACCCTTCTGCATGTGAAAATGTGATAAAAAATAAAATTAAATAACCCCTACTGCTGCGCTCACGTGTAGTCACATAATTATTAAGTGACCCCCCTCCCCCCCCCCCCCCCCCTCTCTTGAGTGGTTTCCATCTCATGTGTATAACATTTTACCGCACAGGTCACCCCAACATATATCTTTGATTTTCGCGTCGAACTCTTCATTAGCCATCCGCTACAAGGGATCCCATGTTTGCAAGATAGCTTTGTCAACATCAATGCTAGCATGGCCCGGTGCATTGATAGAGCATATGAAGCATCGCTTGGGCTCATAATATCCCTCCAACAAAAATGTATCAGCCAATGGCTGCAGGCGCTTTGGGTCCCAACTTACTTGTCTTGCTTTCTCCAGTTTCAACAAGTGGCACAAAGAAACCCAAGGCAATGAAGTTTCATGCTCTATCTGAAATATCCAAATTATGTTAACGCCCATACTTTGCAAAAGGTACTACATGCTTTAAATACATAAGCTCCTTGTCCAAGAAAATGCAAGAATTTTGGCTAGGTGTGATGTATAGAGGACAACCAAGAGGTGCAAGAGGCAAGGCAAGGCCATTGCTCAACAATTGCTAAAATCGTGGAGAAGAAGGACATTCTGCACCAAATTGCCCTCATCCATCAAGAGTAAGAGGTGATATTTATATACTCTTTGGAAGAGGTAGAGGTCAATCATAGTTTAATGGCTAAAAAGAGCAGGCAGTCAAGAATCCAGTGCAACCAATAATATTCACTCTTGGGACTTCAGAGAGGTTTTTAATTTCTTGGACCGCCAAAACCATAAAAAAGGGTTAGTCAATCTGAAAATATTTACTCTTGGGACTTCAGAGAGGTTTTTAGTTTCTTGGACCGTCGGAACCATTAAAAAGGGTCTTATATCATAGCCGTCTTTGTCACAAAATTTGGTGCTAGTCACCTCATTTACACAGACATAAGAGTCGCCAGTATTTGATCCCGTCCAAAGGGTTCAAATGACTCCTCTAGAAATGGTTTCTTAATGTAAGCTTCATCTTCTACTGGACGCTCTAGGATGCAATCTTCCTTTCTATGACTTCCACATTTAGATGCTCCTCACATCCAAATGTGCCCTTTGCTTTTTGCAACCAAACATGTATCTCCTTTTCTTGTTCAGTTGTGGAGTTTAAATCTTCCCCCGTGGTTTGCTCTACATCTCTATAACTATGATCTTTGACACTAATTTTTGTAGTGACCTCTTCGTGTCTCAAGTAGATATGGTTATAGCCCTAGTCTTGTACCATTTTGAGGTAATGCATGAATGGTCTGCCCAATATGATATCAAAGTTAAAATTCATTATGGCAAAGGTGTGCTAATACACAA
The DNA here is from genome assembly GCF_014529385.1 of Adiantum capillus-veneris. Taxonomy (NCBI): domain Eukaryota; kingdom Viridiplantae; phylum Streptophyta; class Polypodiopsida; order Polypodiales; family Pteridaceae; genus Adiantum; species Adiantum capillus-veneris. Next base: position 143,297,213 of record NC_140933.1, on the reverse strand, counting down.
TGCCACACGAGGATACAAAGATTTCTTCTAACATTCCTATCTGTCTCTCCATGTATCCATCCACTAATTGATGTTTCATGTGAGTTTTCCTAAGAGCAAGGTCTTGGTCACCAAAATTCCTCTAACTTTTGATAAACAACTCCAAATTGAGTCAGGTATAGCCAGGGAGAAAGCTTGCGGACAATTGGATTGAATTTTTTGTCTTGTTTTTAGAGCTAAATTTTTCCAGGTTTCTTAATTCCAAGCTTTTAGGGCACCCCAAGACTAGTTTCCAAAGACCAAAGTACCACAAAGACTTAACTTTTGAGAGGCCTCATTAGGGGATGCGAGTCAGGTTTTTGAGCGAGCTTGTTTTTTTTTTGTTTTGGAGGGCCGTCCTCCCTACCTCCCCTTCCTCCTCTCATCGCCCATGTGCTTCCTCCTCTTCTTTTGCTCCTCATTTGACATCCTCCCTCTCCTCCACCTCATGTCTCCATCTACTCCGCTAACTACCCTCCCTTCCTCCATATCCTCCTCTAGCAACCACCCTCTCTTCCTCAAGGTCCTCCTCTTCTCCCATTCCCTTCTCCCTCTCTCTTTCCTTGCCACTCTATAACACCTATTCCTCTCTCTCTCTCTCTCTCTCTCTCTCTCTCTCTCTCTCTCTCTCTCTCTCTCTCTCTCTCTCTATGCATGTGTGTGTGTGTGTGTCCACCCTCACCACCATGCAGTATCACTCGTGACTTGTTTTTTTGTGAAAGAGGGAGAGAGAGGAAGAGCAGGGAGAGAGAGCGATAGTGAGAGGGGTAGAGGTCTTGATCGGGAGGGAAACACAGATAAAGGAGAGAGAGAGAGAGAGAGAGAGAGAGAGAGAGAGAGAGAGAGAGAGAGAGAGAGAGAGAGAGAGAGATGGGGGAGAGGGCGGGGGGAGGCAGACAAACAGAGGAAGGGGAAGAAGGGGAAGAAGAGGGATTGGAGAAAGAGAAGGACAAGGGGGGGACACACAGACACAGACACACACACACACACACACACACACATAGAGAGAGAGAGAGAGAGAGAGAGAGAGAAGAAGAAGAAGAAGAAGAAGAAGAGAATTTTTAACATCGTGGGAAACAATCCATTTTTTTTAATATAATGCTTCATTCAATATTGTTTTGGACTCGAGGGACGGTGTGGTGGAGGGCAGAGAGAGAGAAATGGAATAAGGGATGAAGAGAGTGGTGGCAAGGCATCAAAGAGGGGGCGGGAGCCAATTTTTAAAAGAAAAACAAGATTTCTCTAGTGCCTCTTTTTAGAGAGAGAGAGAGAGAGAGAGAGAGAGAGAGAGAGAGAGAGAGAGAGAGAGAGAGAGAGAGAGAGAGAGAGAGAGAGAGAGAGAGAGAGAGAGAGAGAGAGAGAGATTAATTATTGTCCATGGAGGTCAGATATGACCTATGGGACCAGAAACAAGACATTACAAAGAGTTCATCAAAACGAGGGAGTTGTGAGATACATTTTCAGTTAAGGACTGAGTGTCCAACAAGGGGTAAATGAAAAGGAAGATAAGCTGGAAAAAAAAAACCTATGGAGGGGAAGACGAGGACGGAGCCGGTTTGGGAGTTCTAAACTCCTCGATGATAGCTTTACCTCCTCGATAGACTACCCATTTTCCTACTACACGCACTTCTTGCATCTTTTGAAGTTCTACCTTCTTTTGTTTGAGTTGAGTGGGTGTCAGATCTTCTGCAAACCACATTGTGGTGTCCTTGAGAGCCTCGATTTCTTAAGGAGTTTGATTTGGTCTGTCTTGGTCTTGAAGGTAAGGATGGCATGGTTGGTGCGGTGTGCGTGTGTAAGAGAGGTGATTGTTGCGGTATCCCATTGTATCACGTGGGTATTTTCTTGGATGTAGGCAAGGGACTCGTGGAACTCGACGTCCCTCTCCCCTTTCCAATCGCTTGGGAACCCACCAATGCGAATATTGAGAGCGATTTCCTCTTGTCGTTGCCGTTCGTGCAGCGTGGCCACCACATGGTTTTCAACCTTGCAGGACATTTCCTCTTGCACTTGAGTTTGGATTTCCTTTGTGAGGGTCGTCTTTTTACTGCCACCTTTGCTTCATTAAATTTGACTTCCATTTGCTCCAACTCTTTCTATTTGTAGTTCTCCCTACAGGGAGCCGAGCCTCAAAGTCCATAAGCCTTTGCTTCAGCTCATCATTCTCCTTACGGAGTCTTTCAACTGCGGTTTGAAGGTGAGCCATGCTTTCCATCTTTGAAGGTGTTGCTACGACGCCAACAAAGCTGAGTTTGCCTCGAGATGATGCCGAAGTGTCCATGGGTGACGCTCGACAGCCTGTTGCTCAGGGTGGCATTTCAGCCCGTGGTTCGTATTGACCGGCTCAGTAAGATGTTGGACAGTGTGCTGTCCAACAAATCGGGTGCACCACAGGTTGCATGCCATCGTCAAGCAACACTTCACACCATCGCCGGGCTTCAAGTCAGGAGAGCAGCAGTTCACATCGTTATCGATGGAGCAGCGGTTCACACCCTTGTCGGGCTTTAGGTCGACAGAGCACTAAAAAATAACGTTGGGCTTCAGGTCGGCAGAGTAGCAATTTCATGTTGGTGCAAGGCAGCAGATTCATGCCGTCAGGCTGTAGATTGAGGGCAGATGCCACCGTCGTTGGCGGACAAATAGTCCATCGATTCAGGGCAGATGGTGCGCCATAGTTGGCGGGGCGGGGCTGGGCTGTAGATTCAGATGTAGGGCAACGCGGGGCTGGGTTGTGGCTCAACGCCTCCCCCAGGGCAACCCCTCACCCAGGGGGAAACAAGGAGATTGAAAGAGAAAAAGGATGGCGGCCTATGCAGAGTTACTGGCTAGAGAGAGAGAGAGAGAGAGAGAGAGAGAGAGAGAGAGAGAGAGAGAGAGAGAGAGAGAGAGAGAGAGCAAGATAGATAGTGAAAGATAAATAGAGAGGGAGAGTCAAGAAGATAGAGAGATAGTGTGTGTGAGAGAGAGGAGGTCCTTGGCTACTCTACTGGAGGGAGGGGGGGCAATGGGCGGCGGTGGTAGGAGTAGGGGGCAACACATGGTGGTAGTAAGCTAGCACCACTAACCACTAGTGCCGGGCTAGGATGGTGGTGGTGATGGGTGCTAAGTGGCGGCAATGGGAGGTAGTGGTGGTGGGATGGAAAAAAACAAGCTCGCTCCAAAGCTCGCTCCATTGAGCTCGCTCCATAACCGTCCCCACTAGATGCTATGATATCAAAAGTTTTGGATTTGGACTAGTTTTTGTCAACCAAAAGTGAATTCTCAAGTCTGTTCTGGTGGTTACCAATTATTTGCTATTTTTGGCCTTTTTCACCTCTTTTGTAAACTTTTTTGCCAATGGTTCTTTTGGGAAATGTGTTTCAACTTGTATCATTTACCCACTTGTCAATTTCCAGACAAAAATCATGATAAGGTACATGGATCGCGATCCATGTTTGACCTCATTTTGACATGAAACTTGGTTAACTTATAGACCATGTTATGGTGACACTCTTCCTCAGATCTTTTTGAATTTGAATCACTCTCGTCCAACCAAAAGTAGAATTTTGTGTTTGCTTTGCAGTTTTTCGCTATCTGGCAAAGTTTTGGTGTTTTGATCAACTTTTTTCAATTTTTTGCTATGGTCCCTTTTGGCAAAGTTATTCCACTAGTTATCAGAGATCTACTAGTCAAATATCAATCGCAAATGTGTTGCCCATATTATTTTAGCTGAGGATCTAACAATGGATGTAGTGAAGTAGCAGTTATATCAAAATGTCCTTCTCCATAAAATTTGGAAGAGTTAAAATTTTATTGGGTTTGGCTAGCTATTATTGCAAGTTTATTTAGAATTATGAAAATATAGACGTGCATATGATTGAAGGGTCAGGTTTGTCAGTTCATTTGGAAAACATAGCAATAGGGTAGCTTTGACAAGCTTAAGACAACTTTAGCTACTATTATCACTAGTTTATGTAAGATTATGCAAATATAGACGTGCCTACGATTGACCAATTGAAGGGTCAGGTTTGTCAATTCACTTGGAAAACATATCAATAGGGTAGCTTTGGCAAGCTTAAGACAACTTCAGCTACTACTACTCTATTGAACAAAACAATCTTTTGTTTGGATACTGATGCTAACAATAAGGGCATTTTTGCAATACTACTTCAAGATGGTAGACCAATCACCTTTAAAAGTAAAAAAGTAGATAGTGTGTAACAAAGCAAACTAGCATTAGCTATAAGCCAGTATACATGCTCTTCACTGGTGGAGGCATTAATTATATGGTTTAGAGTTTAAGAATGTGTTTGAGAGAATTCAATGGTTTACCAATCAAACAGATTGAGAATCTAGGCGCCAAATTCTTTTTGAGTGTCACAATAGTGCATATCATCCTAGTATTAGGAAGACATACATGGTAGTTAAAAGACAACTTTATTGGCTAGGGTTACATAAGGATGTACATGAGTACGTGCTATATTGCCAAAAGTGTCAAGTGAAAAAAGCTAAGCATCTCAAGGTAGGTGGTCTCTTACATCGATTAGAGATTCCAAATGGAAAATGAGAGATCATTTCTATGGATTTCATTGTGAGCCTACCTATGATAGTTCATGGCCATGACTCTATTTGACCAATTGACCAAGATCTGTACATTTATTCCTACAAAGACTATGGTCAAAGACCTAGAATTGGCAAAGCTATTCAACGAGAATGTATACAAGTTATATGGCCTTCTGTCTAATATTGTTAACATTAGAGATAGAATTACTGCTGGCCATTTCTAGAGATCACTATTCTCTAAGCTAAAAAATACATTCAACTCAAGTGCTACTAATCATCCTAAGACATATAGACAAACCGAGCGAGTAAATCAAGTACTAGAAGATATGCTATGAGCCTATGTTAGTAAGAAGAAGCAAGATTGGGAAGACTATCTACCTATCTTAGAATTTTCTTACAATAGTGCAAAGCATGTTTCCACATGATTTAGTTGATTTATGCTTATGTATAACCTACCAACCTTGGTCTCAAGTCACCGTAGGTTTAGCCAATGAATGTGTACATTTAGCTAAGGAATTATTAAACAAACATTTTGATATGTCAAGGATTGCTAAGAGCAATGTTAAACAATCTCATGACCATTACAAAAAGTTTGCAAATAAGAAATGCCAATAGGTATTCTTCATGGAGATAAAATGGGTGTTTTTGAATGTCCTAAGGATTCAAAAATTCTTAAAACTTTCCCTACACCTAAGATTTCACTAAGGTAGTGTGGTCCATTCTAGATTCCTAAGAAAATTGGTGACCGTGCTTATAAGTTTCATTTACCAGCACATTCACAAATTCGTCCGGTCTTTCATGTCATTCATTTACATAAGCGATTAGGATAGGCAAAAAATGTTATTGATTCAAGAAAATTGGTGGGTGTGCTTACAAGGTACATTTACCAGCACATTCACAAACTCATCCGGTCTTTCATGTCATCCATTTACATAAACGATTAGGACATGCAAAAAATGTTATTGATTCAAATGTTTTGATTGACGTCATTGAGCCACCTACTTTCACAAGCCATAGAAGATTTTGAATCATCACAACTTACAAGACATAAATCATGGTTTCTAGCAAGTTCTCATGAAGTGGAAAGATAGATTTGAGGAAGGTGCCACTTGGGAAACATTAGTGTACTTAAAAATAGATTTCCTAGTTTTGTGTTCAATGTTTTTGAGGACGTAAGTTCTTCTCCAAGGGGAGAGTAGTGTCAGGATAAAGGTTCTATGACCTTAGCAAGGCTAAGTGAGCAAGACTTAGCGGCATGGACACATGAACAAGATGCACGAGGGTCCTCTGCATAGCTAAGAGATTATAACTTAGAGAGGGGATGGTTGGGAGGAGTATTAGTCGTGACCTTACAATGCCTTTAACCTTTCAATATTGTTTGCATTGAATGTAATAAATTTGTCAAATGACCCATTGAGGAAATTTGCATCTTGTATGTGACCAACAATGTTATCTAGTACACTAACACACAACCATTACATCACCTTGGCAGAACCTTGATGCCAATCCTTCAATGAATTTGCCTACTCGGCCATAGCATTCCTGTTTGTAATCTTGGGGACCTTCGCATTGATACCCTCAATGCAATCTTAATAACCTTTTCCCTTTAAATAATTTGTAAATCTAAACTTCCATGCATGGAGGTTGTCCCTTGTCAAATTCTCACAAACAGTCTGCATGTTTTTTTTCTAAACTTTCCATTTTTGCAAAAAATAGCAATTTTCACGGAACTTGTAGCGATACCAAATAACACAAAGCCTATCACAAACTTGTCCACAATATGATTACATACACCGATTTTTTTATTATATGATCCTTGTACAATAACCGGTCTGTTTAATGAGCAATTTTCAATTCTTGCAACACCTAAACCAAAGATTTGTAGACTTACTATAAATATGAACTTTCATGCAAACATAGTTTAGCTGCTAGTGGTGAGTGGTGGAGTATGCTATCACTTTCAGTAGGTAGACTGATTTGGTGTAGTTGAACTATTGTGTCACTGGTAAAGATCCTCGCATGCACTAGTGATGAATGATGTGCATAAAAAATTGGGCATAGAGCTTGATATCTATACACCAACATACACCAAATATATCAAACTACAAGTAGCATTATATTCCATTTAGATAGACACAAGCAGCTATTTGTCAAGCACCTTGCAAAAACTTCAGGATTCCTCTACCAGAAGGTACCATATTAGAACACTCTTTTTTCCAAATTTAAAAACAAATCGGTAGTCCAAATTTAGAAACAAATTGATAGTCCAAGCTTAGAAGGAACCATATTATAGCACTCGATAGTCCAAAATTAGAAAAAAATCTTCAAACGTAAATATACAGTAGGTATTAAACGTGGCCCTGATTATGAAGGCCCAAATGTTTGAGTAGTAACATTGCGGTTTAGTTCAACATAAAAAAATTGAAACAATATACTAAGAATAGCTAGTGGTTGAAGTCAAGATGAAGAAGATGACATCACCATAGTGCCCTCTTTGTCCATAGAGATACTCTCCTATTATTATGAATCTCCAAAGGATGTAAGAGACCTCTTGACTTCAGGAACTTTGCTTTGTTAGCTTGATATTTTTGGCAATATAAGACATAGCCTTGAACATACCAATGTAATCTTGAACAATCAAACTATCATCATACAAGTGTATAAGTCTTATCTATGCATCGATGCCCGACACTTAGGCTATGATGTCATTCATAAAGAATTTGGAACCAAATGTCTACATCTGTTGACTCACAAACTCTATCCTTGTCGAGTAGGTACCCATCGTCAATGGAAAAAATCTTCCATCTAGTCAGTTCATCACTCAAAAGAGAAGAACCGAGTGTGGAGGAAATAGACACACTACCACTATTGGAGTGAGAAGCAGAGATTTAATTAACGTGATCACAAACATCTGAATACGTTAATAACATTGAGTGATCACGTTTCAAAATACGTGATCATGCTAAATATTCACATGACTTTCCCTTAACTAACCTATAGAAATCATCCAATTCGGTAAGCCCGATGGAATTTTTTCATTTCTTAATGGACTCGGTCTATGATTCACATAGTTTCCTAGTAGCCTCGTTAAAAAAAAAAAACCTCGGTGGGGTTTTGGTGGGTTGCCATGTCACCACTTATCGGCTTTTTTGTGATCACGTGATTATGTGAATGTGATTATAAACATTGTGATCACAAGAAATTTCATGTGATCGCGTGAATAGTAAATCCCTGGTAAGAAGGATCCCTCTTTTTGACATGACTCCACACCTTATATTATGCATCATTATGCTCACATTTACCCTTAAGAGACTCCAAATACTTAGTTTTAAGTTTTTTAACTAGAAGAGTGTCAATTTCAGGCATTCAACAGAGCATCAGCTACTACCACATTGTATCATCCAAGTTATGATACTGAAGCTTTTGCATCATACTCCTAAAGGATCTCAGCCCACCTGGCCTTTTGACCATTCAAATTAGACTACTATGTAGTAAACCACTTTATACTTTCATAGTCAAATACTATTTCAACTGAGCACCATACACCATACAAGTAATTTCACCACTTTTTTAAAGAGTCCACTATTACATAGATCTCTCTTTAATAAGAAAAATAATTCTGTTATGCAGAATCAAGTTTCTTACTTTCAAAAGAAATCGGATTTTCCTTTTGAAGAAGAAATACTCCAATATCTCAATTTCTAGCATATATCTCACACAAAATAATACTTAAGTGCACCAAAGCATTGTTGTTTATCCTCTCCACAATGAGATGCTTTATCCTTGGCTTCCAATTGCTCGATCATAAGAACATCAATTCTTCCATAGTTTTTTACAAACTTTGCGATAAAAACCTTCGAATCCTAAGAAAATTTTAAGCTCTTCAATTTTTTTGGAGGAGGCCATTTATGGATAGCTATGGTTTCCACTTTGGATTGATCCATATGAAGACTTACAACAAAAATTATATGCCCCAAATAGTGAATTTCTGTCTTATACGAATCACACTTGTCATATAATTTGTGTTCCCTAAGAATATCAAACACCTGATTCAGATGTTTTACAAGTGCTCTTCCTTAGATGCACTGTAGATTACAACGTCATTAAGAAGAATAATGAAAAACTTGCCTAGATAAAATTTTCAAAGCATTATCCATGAGCCATGAAAGTACATGTTGTGTTGGTTAAGCCAAAAGGGAATAACCAAAAATTTATAATGCCCAAACCTTGTTCAAAAAGCAGTTAGGTATATTAGGAAAACTAATTCTTACTTGATAATACCCTAACCACATATCTATTTTTGTAAAAGTACGTGCATGGATGCATTTATCAAACAACTCATCTACCCTTGGCAATGGATACTTATTCTTAACAGTAACTATGTTGAGACCATGATAGTCTACGCACATGTGCATACTATCATCTTTTTTTTCACCAACATAATGAAGGAAGCCCATGGTGAAGAACTAGGTTGAATAAACAAACTTCCATTTCACCTCAATAGCCTCATAAAGACTCAATCTGTAAGGAAATTTACTAACATTCTTACTACCTACAACCACATCTATGCCATGTTCCATAGAACATGTCGGTGGTAGCCCAGGTGGTAAATCTTGTGGAAAAACATCCTAATATTCCATTAAGAGCTCCTTCAATTTATTAGCAACATTTTCTTGTTATGATGGCTGAGAAGCATTAAGAGAAGGAAAAGAGGAAAAAGAAGCATGCAGCGTTGAGGAATTTTGACACATAAAATTATTATCAGCATTCGATAAAAAATGACACAAAGAGTAACACAAAAATATCTTTTTTGTTTCATAATTGGAAGAGAGCTTCATAAGCTTAGCTGTATAAATGAGTGGTGAGGGACTTAAATCTTTTTTTCCCAACAACAAACGTGTGTACCATCGGATTCAAACATAATACTATTATGGTCATAGCTACGATGTAATGAAAATGAACCTAACCCATGCAACCCCTCCCAACTTCAAACCACATCTACTCTATCCATGTTCATTATCTGAAAATATAAGGTCATGTGGACCCTCGAATCTCAAGAGTCACACCTTTTACTTGGGTATCCCACACTTCAACATCATAGCCATTTACCATGGTATAGCTACCTTGTAGTGATGGGAACTAGGTCTAAAGAAAATTGAGACATTTCACTAACTTATGGTTATGAAATTGTGAGAAGCTCCATCATCTACTAAGATTCTCACCTTATGACCTCCTTGATATAGCCATGCTCGTGTGGACAAATGTCGATTTCCACAAAATGGAAGTGATACAACACCCATGATCTGCTTTGGTATGTGTCACCTCCTCATTGAAATAACAATAAGAGTACTGCAAGGGAAGAAATTGCACCCTGTGCACCATTTTTTTCTTACCTTGCGAATAAGATTTTTCCCAAGGTAAATTGAGACATTTCACTAACTTATGGTTATGAAACTGTGAGAAGCTCCATCATCTACTAGGATTCTCACCTTATGATCACCTTGATATAGCCATGCATTCTCACAAGCTCGTGTGGACAAATGTCGGTTTCCACATGGAGTATCGTTTTTTCCAGTACATACCTTCTCTTTCTTTACATTTTCAAATCCCTCAATTGAAAGATGGCATCTAGACCCTTGAGCTTCTTGGATGCATCACATGATGCTACAACAAAATTTCTTTTATTATGTGCTTGATTACTACATTTTACAATGAGATAGAAGTACATGCAAGCTATTATGCATATATGTGTTATGCAATGATTTATCATCAGGATTTCTCTATAGTGCAAAATATATTCAACAACTGTCTTATGTTTCCACATAGAACACTTATCCCATGCTTTTCAATTTCTATCCTTTGCATTGGAAGGAAGAAATTATTTTTTGAACTCATCCTTGAAGGCAACCCATGTGCACGATATGATGCCCTTATCCTTGAGAAACATCCACCTTTGCCTTCTAGTTTCAAGCTAGTTTGCAGTGCCTTGACCACATCCGGAGTACAATGAAGCCGGTAATTACCATCCCATTTACCAAGGAAGATATTTATTGTATCTTTGTTGCGTTCTATCTCCTCTCATTGAAAGACTAGTGGTTTGGCATTTTTCAATAGCTCATCCACCTCTTTCTAAGTAAGATTTTGCAATGGCCGGTCTGGATCATAGATAGAATTTTTGGGCCTTAAGCCCGAAAAATTCCTAAGAGGCTCCCTTACAGTGCCCTTGGCCTACTTCAGTAATTGCACTACTAGAATAAACAACTTAGTGAAATTCCCATTCAAATGTGCAAAAAATTCTTCTAACACAGACATGTGTGAGTGATTGCAGTGCCCTAAGTTCTTAAAGGTCAAGCAACTCTATCTGGTAGTTCATGCCAATTTTCGTGCAGGTATCTCCATGAGAGTATCCTGTTGTGGGGCAATGGTAGACCTAGCGGGTAGTGCATGCTCAAAATCAAAGATATGATGCATGATTGTGTGAATCCACGGTCTAGTGCTACAATTAACCAAAAAAATAGTACCTTGTAAAAATGAACACCTTGTGAAGCTATGTCAAGTATTTATAGTGCTTGTTGATGAGAGAAAAGCAAGCAATGGAATTTGATTGGACTTGTTGAATCAAATCCTATGCAAAAATACTTTGTCAGGGTCAATTTTGATGCCAACAAACTACCTTGTCAAGTCAAGCTCAATGCCGAAGTAATGTCGAGGTCAAGTATGATGATGCCGAACTTCTTTGCCGACTACAAAAGTGAAGTCGTGAGAGCTTTGATGCCCCGAACGTGTTGTGCAAGATATCCAAAGTACAATTTGGAAAGCCTTGAAAACCAACATTCCATGTCAAAATCTTGAGGTTGGATTGATTTGACCAAACTTGTACACTTTGAAGTCAAATTTCATATTGTCTTGGATATGCAGGTGTTGACAATATCCTTTTGAGAGTGCCATGAATATTGGAAATGGCCCTCGCCTTGTGTAAATTGCTTTGGGGGGGGGGGGGGCACTTGACCTCCCCAAAGCCCAATTATTTTCTAACTACAGTGCCTTTGAGTATGAACTTGAAGGCACCAAGCATCCAACAATGGTGGGCAACGCAAAGTCGGGGCGGGGCGAGAGAGAGAGAGAGAGAGAGAGAGAGAGAGAGAGAGAGAGAGAGAGAGAGAGCATGGCAAGTGTTTCTTGGACGAGGCGTCCCCTATGACAAAAACGTAGCCCAATCCTATGCAAATCTAGCAAGATGTTGCGATTTGTCGGCAAGGGTTGTGTGTGAGCTAGGAGAGATGTCCATGTGACAGACATGTGAGAAACCTCTTCTTCCTCTTTGTCTTCTCCACGCCTTGTTGTTGCTACTACAAACTGAGGGGAGGTGGCCCTGCAAAATACCCAAAATAGCACTCCGCAAGCCATAAACAACAAACCTATAATCGAGCTAAACAGGAACTGAGAGAACAGAGAGCGGGAGAGAGAGCGTAAGTGAGCACGTGGAGGTGCACCTCCTTGAGCAGAGTGCTACACCGGCACAACAAGAGAGAAGAGAGGAGAGGAGAGAAGAGAGACACAGACACTGGGTGCAATCTCCCCCCGTGCAAGAGTGAGAATTTCCCTCTTGCACGTATGAATTTATAGATTCTTCAATGCTCAAAAATAAATATACATTAGCTGCCCGAGCATAAATGGCCATAGCTCATAAAATGAGCACTTGAGTAATAAATGTACATATCGTTTATCCATAACATACTCGGGGGTTGGGAAAGCAATTGCCCTTAGTTGCTTGCGAGGGACATAAGTGGTGGAGTCGAGTGCGAGGTACAAGACATTGGGTACATGCCTGCACAGCACAATGAGTAACTTAAAAAAAAAAGAGTAGCAATGATTAGTAGGAAGCAATTTAAAATTAGAAAAAATGTGTAACATGTGTATGGTATGATAGGAGTGCATAAAATAATGTAAATGTGCATAGGTGCGGTGTGCTTCCATTTATTTTACAATTGTTAAGAAGTCATTTTTATTGTTTTGTCTTTGAGAATTACTATTGCAGATAAAGCCACGTGCAGTGGTTTCACATCAAAAAACCTCCAGGTATGACATTTTGTACCACACAGGTAATAAATGTATTGTAATTTTTATGCCTTCTCTAGTCCATTGGTGACGTGCACACAGATTTGAACATACTCACAATTTTTTACACAAACCCTTGGTCACATTACCTAGCACACTGGTTGAGACATTGTACATTGTTATGGCAAGGATCTTATGGGTTGAATTGAATTGGAATGGAAAAAATTATACACATGTTAGAGCTCCTACGCCCGAAGAGGGAAAGTGCTTCACAAAATGTACACTACATACAGTAGGTTGATGCTAAGCTTCCTAAAAATGATGACGATGGCAAGATAGGTCATTAGATCAGGAGGATAGCTATCCTATGAGTAACTGTTCTGACCGCAAAACACTAATCCCAATACAAATATGTAAGCTTAGAGTTACCTCATGAGGTCGTGTGCAATTTCATAGCCCAGTGTATCGGGCTTGTGGTAATTGTACTTGAGAAATCTATGTTGTTTCTCTTCAATACAAGAGATAAACTCACCTTTGCATGGGCAATAGCCATGTGGAGATGATCAACAACTTACTTTGATTATTATTGTCTATCAAGCTGTGTCATTAGAAGGTTGGAGAGAGTGAGAGAGGGTTTGATTGGTTTGCTTTTGAGTGTACAATAAATTAAATAAATCTCTCTGTCTATAGAAAATATTCATATAGAGAGATGGAAATCGAGGTGGATGTTCAAAATGAAGAGCTGTAGCTCAATAAGCATGCCATATAAAAAATGCGAGCAAGCAGCATTTAGAGGATGTCAAATGATCCGCCAAGCTTGAGGATGATTTCCAGCGCCTCCTTCTTCACCATCGCTTCAACCTTGCCGTCACCGTTGCTTCGCTTCGTGTATCTTGATCACGCTCATATTGGGCAACCATTCTTTTGCTTTTCCAACGTCGTGAGAGTTGTCCTCTGTCCACCCATGTGCCCACTTGATAAGCACAATCCACTCCTGTCTCAGTCGCTTCTCGTTTGAGCTTAGAATGTTACTCACGAAATATTTCTGCTCATGTGGGCACGAGCGAGAGTATGGGTTGGGTGAATACAACTTGAAGACTACAAGTGGGCTCTATTCAAGAGAGACATGAGAGAGGTATTGGTTGCACATTATTTTCATAATTCAAAAGTTAGGAGACTATATTTGAAAGGTGGGGAAGGACCAGCTAGAAATAAACGGGGTGTCATGAGCACAGGTTAATGAGGCCTATTTGTAAAATTTAATGGCCTAGAAACTTGTGTATAGCGGAAAAATAACATGAACATAGTGAGCATTTCATTAGAATAGATTCCTAATGATCATAACAAGAGTGCTTGGGTGGAGAGAGCAACAAAAATCATAACACCTAGTTAGATAGGCATGAACAATACTTGAAAAGAGAGAGAAATTAAGCTATTGACAACAGTTGAAATCCAGATTTACATGGAGCCGGTCCCCCCTCCAAAAGGCTTTGTATTATAGGTTTCCCCCATCAAGAGAGACATTTTACGATACAATTCTTTGTGTTCCTTCAATAACTAGCTAGTGCAATGAAGATGGAAGCTTCAAGCACTAAGCAAAACACTTATAAAACACAACATCAATTCCCTCACGGTCTCAGACCCACAAGACCTCACACATCTTCGAAGATGGTGAGCGCTAGTGGGGTATGAGAGTAGATTGAGAGGAAGAAGGAGTAGTCTTACGAGAAAGATGTACATCTCTTCACATAATCACTCATATTAGCATAGCATAGCTTAGTAACTAGCATGGTAGAGGAGATGAGCATGCATTGAAGCTTGGCTCTTGGTTGGATTTGCATCACAAAGCCAAGAGTTGTTGGTGTAGGCCTCCCTTCTCACAAGCTTGGAGTAGGTGAATATGAGCTTTCCATTAAAGCTTGAGAAGGAGAGAGAGAGTCTTCTTGCTTCACACATGAGCTAGTGTGAGTGTGTGTGCAATAATGCCTTGAGAAATTCAGCCCCCTCTCTCTCTTGGTCGACCCCTCTTGCTAAATCCTCTTCCTAGCACCCTCGGGGGTTCACTATGTGTAAAACTACCATATCACGTGCGTTCAAGACATGTTTGTAAAACCCCTTATTTGTGGATTTTGTTAAGAATAAAATGTAGCCTTTTCTTTTAAAATCTGTAATTTTTTTTCAAATTTGAAAAAATAATGCTCTTTTGTATATATATTTCTGTAAGTTTCAAGAACTTTAAATACCCTTATGTTGAACTCACGTGATAGGTTACATTTTTATTAGTGAACTACCTAGGCTAGCACCTCATCATTGGACCTCTCCAGGCTCAGCCAATAGGATTTAAGAAGCATAAGTGATAGCCTTCTGACATGTGTCCCCCTTTCCCCTTTTGTGAGAGCTTTAGGTAATTAATTAATGCATCTAAACTCTCGTTGGACCCCTTTGTCTCCTAGCCAATAGGAATCAGGCAAGCCATTGGGCTATTGAATGCTCATTGGAACCCTTGGGAGACTGTCCAATAGTCTCCTAGAGAGCTTAATTCTTATTGGTTCTTTTATTAAGTATTTTTAAATGAATTAAACTAGATTTACTCTAGCCTAATTCTCATTGGTTCACCTCCATGGACATCCAATAGGATTTGAGTGCATCTTGTGGGCATCTGGGCTAGGGACCTGACATGTGTCCTTCATTCCTTTTGTGTAAAGGAAGCTTGTGAGTGTGTGTGTGTGTTTCTCTCTCATCCCCTAGTTACAGGGCTCGCCCCCTCCTGTGTAGGAATCATGAAAACTTTTTTGTACACACACAAAGCATACAATTTAACTAAGTTTTGACCATTCAACACAACCTTTGATTTTTGGAACCTTAGCATTTTTGGAAGTCTTAATGGCTGAACCTTAGGGTCTTTAAAGCCTATTGTTGCACATTGCTCTTTTGCAGATGGCCCCCCCTTTGGATCCCTATTTTCCCTCCTTTGGATCCCTATTGTGGCCGATCTCCAGCTTAATCAATATTCTAGCTTTTTCTCCCCTAGCACTTCCCCATATTAAATGATCAGTTTAACATGAGAAACCATTTAGGAGAATTAGATATTAAATATTACGACAAAAAGTATAAATTTTCACACTTTTTTCCATCCTGCAAGATTTATAAATTTTCACACTTTTTGCCATCCTGCAAGATAAATTTTCATCTCTACAAACTCTTTATAGATTTCATCTCCCAATAAATATTACGACACAACAAGCAATTGATACAAACCAGTGTTAGTTCTTGCATGGATCTTTATAGCTATTGACTCAAAAGTTCAAGGGCAGTGTTAGTTCTTGCATGGATCTTTATAGTTATTGACTCAAAAGTTCAAGGGCAAACTCTTTTGGGAAGCTATGATTTTGAAACACAAAAACTTCCTCTTATTTTTTCCTTTCCTCACCCCCCCCCCCCTCCAACCAATAAATATGATACCCCCTCCCTTATTTTTAAGCTTGGGAGATAAATTATTGGGGGCCTGCCCCTAACTTATACGCTTATGTAACTTGTAAAAAAACCCCTCCCTTGCACTTATGTGGTGTGGTAAGTTTTCCAAAGTGAATCCCCCAGGGCTGGCGCATGTAGAGAGCTGCCCATAGGGTGGGTGAGGAAGTTGAGTGGATTGTGACCGTCACATCTTGAGTTTGAGTAGGGAGTCTCGGGTGAGTAATTTGAGGGACAGTTGGCGCATAGTGTATGCAAGAGCCACCATGCACAGGAGTGGCACCAAGGTTGGTTGTATGATAACAGCTTCAGAGGACATATAGGCGGCATGCATGGAGTGGTTGTTGGCTTGGGTAGGGGAGAATTTCAAGTGAAAAAGCTTGGTATGGGTGCCTCAATTGCACACGAGGGATAAAAGAGACAGTTAAAGGCGGCGCCAAAGGGTCTGTGATAGGTAATGCATGCACAGGTAGGTGGGGGAGGAGTTGATGAAAAGGGTGAGTTGCGAGTTGGCACCCCCCTTGGAAAAAGGTGAACTGCCATCTTTGTAGAGTATGTGGCTTGACACTATGGAACATTGGATTGGTGATGGCTCATGGTCTGTATGGGAGAAAATATCAGCGACCAGGAGGGGACGTTTGTGAAGATGAGGACCAAGTTTTGTATGCAACTGAAAGAGAGTAGGTGGTTTGGTAGATAGCGGAATAGCTGGCTACAGCAAACGTATGATCTTGCAGGATGGCAAAAAGTGTGAGAGAGAGACACAGAGAGAAAAAAAGTGATCAACAGTCAGTCGTCGCAACAGACAATCTTCACTCTAGTATTGTCGTTGCCGATGCTTGTGATTGCTTTTGTGTGTGCTGATGTCATTGGCTATCGTTGATAGTAGCTGACGTCCATGGTTGACTGCTCCTACGCTTGAGATTGCTTTTGTGTACATTTATTACTCAAGTGGTCATTTTACGAGCTATGGCAACTTATGCTCGGCTGGTCCATGCGTATTCATTTTTTAGCATTGAAGAATCTATAAATAAATATGTGCAAGAAAGAAATGCTCACTCTTGCACGGGGGGAGATTGCACCCACTATCTATGCTTCTCTTCTCTCCTCTCCTCTCTTCTCTCTCGCTGTGCCGATGTAGCACTCCGCTCTAAGAGGTGCACCTGCATGTGCTCGCTTACTCTCTCTCCCGCTCTCTGGGTTCAACAAGTAACACCTGGGTTGGAAATGGTTTTTATTGTGTATTGTGGTTTTGACTGGTTGAAACAACTTACCCAATTACACCACACCCACTAGTGCGGCAGGCGGCCTTCGGACGCCTCTCTCTCTCTCTCTCTCTCTCTCTCTCTCTCTCTCTCTCTCTCTTTGCGTCGTTGTGCTTCCGGAGCTACATACCGCAACTACCGTTTGAAGGAGCTTCTGACACGTGGCAAGGAGGGGGACTTGGGATCGCTCCCCCCATTATAAGTAGTATAGATGAAGGAAGTATTGATTTAGAAAGGTGTATCTTGCAAATGTATAGTATGTCTCAAAAACCAAGTACATCACTCTTATTAAATATAACCATTAAGGACTAATTAATGATTTAGAAACGTGTATCTTGCAAATGTACATGTCTCAAAAATGAAGTAAATCACTCTTATTAATGATAATCATGGTTAGGCACAATAATATGATGGGCGGGTTTGGTTTCTGTCTTTGAGGGATTAGAATTACCAAATCTTACGTAGGGTAGTTTTTTACAGATTGGTTGTTATGTGGGCAAATGTACAAAAGTGCTTTTTTTTCAAGCGTCGAGGGTTTTATACTTGCAGAGCTATGGCGCTACGTGATTTTGAAATCGTCAGCAGAGCCATCAAAAGGCTCCAGTTTTTGCATGATATACACTCCGCTTTCTGCTTGCTCTTCTTCGTCCTCATCAGGCAAAGGGGCGGCCTCCGTCCATGTACTCAAAATCTCCCCAAACACGGTCGTATTTCTGAAGTGGGGCTCGCATGCAGCAGACGCCCAAGTTGTGCTGCTACACTCTCCCCATCTCGCACCGCCATTGAACAATACGCCACTACCCGCCCCCATTATCATGCAGCTCTCATTTGCCCAACTGTTAATTGGGTTTTCCACTTCCACCAAATTTGTGCTGCTCCCTTTCATGGGCACCAGTGCGCCTCCCACAGTCGGTATCATTGCCTTCCTGAAGCTAGAAAAGGAGCCCACTCCTCCTTCGCTAAAGGCTGTGTTAACCAGGGATGAGTTATTGCTAAATTCGTCGAAGACCCCCAATTCAGTATCGCTGCTTGTGAATAGTGTGTCCTGCTCATCAGAGAGTGTGGGAATTGCTGCTGTGCTGATCAGCATGGATGAGTTGTGGCCTGACACTATATTGTTGGATGAGGTGTTGTGAGTGTAGGAGTCAAATGGGCATGGGTTAGTGGTTGACTGTGCTGTCAGCAGTTTCATGCCTTTTTCGGAGACTTGCGAGTAATGTGGAGATTCCTGCGGCAGAGGTGTAATTATGGGCATATTTGTTTGGGTTGCAAGATTGGAGATTGCTGCTGGCAGCCAGTTTTGATGCCGTAGCATGTTTATCGCATTAGATGAGTACAGAACACGACTTTGCTCGCTTGCATCATTAATGATTGAACCGCAAATTTGGCTCCCCGGACTCGCAATCCAAGAAACCGCTGGCTGAATGATGTGACTATTGTTGAAGTTGTTCCCCAATCCCAGGTCAAGAAATGTGGGCTTGAGCCAAGGGGGCTTTTGAGTGATTCCTGAAGATGCAGTTGCACTGGAACTTAGTTGACTTGCGTCACTACTGGCTGCAGGCTTCTGCTTTGTATTGAGCTTCTTTTTGATGCAGGAATTCCAGTAGTTCTTTATTTCATTATCAGTTCTCCCGGGCAAGTGTGATGCAATTCGCGACCACCTGCATCCCATACACAACATGCAGGTTTAGAAAGAATCAATCAATTCTTCAATTCTTCCATGGAACACAGGTTATTATTATCATGCATGTGTGCATGCAAACACATGACTATGCCACTCGCTTGCTTGCACATATGCATCTCTGTCATGTTTTCGACATGGTTGCGATCCATTGTGGATGCTGAAAATAAATTAAAACTGTTAAGTTGATCTAAGTTCTGTCGAAGCTAGTGTACATAAATAGAGTTTTTCTAGATGCCATGAGAATGACTGGCTCAACTGAGTATAACTGATGTTGTCATTGTCATTGTAGGCCCATTGATGGTTTCTACTTTTCAAAGATCCAAGCCTAGTTGAAGTTTCTGCAGGTAATTCAGAAAACAAGCATAGATTGCTTCAAATAGTAGGAATTTGGAGGGAAATGAAATTGTTGATTTTGCTGGTCAAAGCATGCTGCTGGGGCCGGTAACTAACGTGAGGAAAAAACAAAATTCGTGCATGGAAAAAGTGTGAGTTTGCCATCGCAGTGGGGTGTCGCGACGTAGCGGTGCTGCGGTGGTATGAAAACAAAGTACAAGACCAGGGGAACTTGCAATAGGACAAGAGAGAATACAATGACATGCACATAGAAACATACATGTAGAAACAGTAGTGTGTGTTGAAAGAGTGAATCAAAATAATTGATGGATGATGATGAGGGATGATGCAATACCTTTACCACTTTTTGGCAAGGGCTTATGGGGTAAAGTCTCATGTGGGCTCCAATAATAAGGTTGTAAAAAGGAGGGCTATTTGGAAACTGAAGGCAGGTCTATTTATTTTGTGCTACAGCTGGTTTGATCATTTGTCAAAGCATCCAGTACATTACACATGGAAAAGAAGGGGAAGGGGGGGGGGGGGGGGGGCATAATTACTGTAGAGCAAACAGTAAAGCCACCTTTTGATGCCATCATGGCCCATGGGATGTTGACAAAGATCTAGTAAAAGGCTCCAGACTTTCTAGCTTTTGTGAAATCCTGGTTTTCATCCAGGCACTGGATTGCTCTCTCAGCTTTTTACCCCTTTTGGACCCTTCAAAAAAATCATGAAATCTCTAAATTTTGATTGGGCAAGCGCACCCGTCAAAAGTCTGCGCATTGGCTCGCGCAATTTTTTTTCAGACCAGACAGAAACAGGACATGCGTATAACTCTCTCAGTTTTTTCGGTCAGATTTGATAGATCTGCCGGTTTTGCAACTATAAATAGCTGAATTTTACCGGTTTTCTTCAAAAGGGAAGCTCGGAATCTGGCCGGGCCAGATTTAGCAATTTCAACTGGCAGAAAAAATACACTAAAGGCCAATTTTTTGCGAACATCGGGCTCTTTCGCACCGCCGTGACAAGCCAGCATTCCGATGACGATCTCTACACATCTATGATAAGCTTAAGTGCCCTGGCATATGCACTTCCATGCCAGATTGTGTGTTGTAGATGATAATTGAAAGGATGGCACTAGCTAGCCTTCAATCAGATTGGCAAAAGTGGCCATGTCCTCTTGGCATAAACAGATATGTGTGCAATGCTGAGGTAGTACAAGCATGCAAAGTGCCTGTCAGAGGCATATTTGGTTGCATGACCTCCTTGCCCAACAAGATAAAACTACCGGACATTCGGTGATGTTTCGGTGACATAAGCATGGGAAGTACATCCATGTGTCTTGAACCTAAGCCCCTCTTTTTTCCAGCTACCCAGTGTCAATTTCATGCTCGATGCTTGCCAAAATTTGTACTCGTTCTATGGCTGCCCGTGTGTGTGTCTGTGTGCATAGCCAAGCCTTAATTTGCAAGCTATTCTGAGTCACCACGTGTACGTGCGCGCGTACACACGCATGACGGCAAAGAGGATGAAGCACAAGAGAACTTTCAACATTGGATGAACATTTCTTAGAGAACAAGTATAAGGGTTTCGAACTCAAGACCTATGGGGAGAGAGAGAGAGAGAGAGAGAGAGAGAGAGAGAGAGAGAGAGAGAGAGAGAGAGAATTTGCAAGAATAGGACTATCTCATGAGCAATGAATTAAAGAAACCAATGGGAGAGATGAGACTAAACACATGTTCTAAATTCTTCTGTTCGCAATGAACATAACCCCAAGAAATGCATCTCACAATCAGGTGCACCTTGTTGGCATTTGTCTCGGAAGAGTGCATTACCGATTGCCGAGGATGGCGTGCAGCTCCGTGATAGTCTTTTCCTCTGTTGGAGTAAAGTCCCCTCGCTTCAGATCAGGCCGCAAATAATTAATCCACCGCAACCGGCAGCTTTTTCCACATCTTTGCAAGCCTAAAAAAACCCATAGATTGTTGTGCAACTCGTAAAATTCAACAGAGAAATACATCCAAGCTGAAAAGACCATCTTCTCTGGAAATGCCATTGAGATGAATTTCCCTTTCACATGTTATATGCGAGCGGTTAATTCATTCCAATGGCATGGCCATGTCCAGAAGACTAACGATATTGCCCATGCATTGGCCAGATTAAATATCTGAACTTATTAGAAATGCAGCTGAAACGGAGCTGCTTATAATCTGCTGTGAACAGAAAGCGCCATAGGTGCTCAATAATGTTTCACAATAAGATCAATTGTTTATGTCTAAAACAGAGCTGCTCTTAATCTATAATGCACGATCAAATGCTGTGTACAGAAAGCGTAGGTGTTCAATAATCTTTCACAATATAATCAATTGATTATGTCTGAAACTGAAGATCATGCCTCAAAGTGAGCATGCATTTTCAACGTGAATGTAATTCAAAGCTCAATGCAACATCACTGGCGAAGCTTTTTTGAAAAAAAGTGCAGACTCTTATAAACCAATGTGCTTAAAATATGCATAAGCTTACTTGAAACTGATTGAAGGAATAATTATGGGAGGAAACCCAATTAGTGCCGTCGGCTTTCAATGCATTATCAATGCACAGTAGAGATCTCATATGTGCTTCACTTTTTAAGTCTTGACTCACAAATGCAGAGTATATGAAGAACCTGAGAGGCTTGGAGACATGACATGAAATATGAAATAGCAACATGTAAGGTTACTTTTAATTATCTAAATCAACATTTGGCCTAACAAACAAACTAGTCTTAATGAAGTCCACAATCAGGCGTTTATCAATGACTAATCATGAGATCGATGCATTAAAAAAGAGTGGATTTTTAACATTAATTCATGATGAAAGAGGCAATGCATGGAGGTAACGTAATGGAATTGTGCAACTAGCATTAGAGCTCATGAACCGTGAGGGGTAATTAATTAAGAATAACGCATTGGAGTTGAAACAAGGAGTGCTGAAGAGTAACAAATACATTGCAATTATGATTTGGGTCTGTAAATACATTGCAATTATGATTTGGGTCTGGATTGGTGATGAGTCATTATGATGCATTGATGAAAGGACTAATTACGTGTGGACATGGGCAAAATTTAACGAAAGATTAGACAGACTGCAGCTAGAGACCAATACTTGGGCGCGATATATATTTAGAGAGCTAGCAATATTGAGCATGAATGGTAATTTGAAGGGACGTCGACACTAGAAGAGGGGCAATGGATGATGATGAAGAAGAGAGAGTACCGGCTTCTTTAGGGACGGAGCTCCAGCAGCCGAGGCCGTGGATGGAGATATGGTGGCGCAGCTTTTCATCCTCGTCAGGGGACCACAGCCCTCTGCGCAATTTCTGCTTGTGGCAGCACGTGTGGCGCCCCATTATCTCTCTCTCTCTCTCTCTCTCTCTCTCTCTCTCTCTCACACACACACACACACACACACACACTTGACTGCGAGCTTTGCTTTGCTGCTGCGCCTTGCTTGCTTAATTGGTTTGTTGTTGTTTGGTATCACCCGCCCCGCCCCAGCATTATTCGGCTTTCTCTCTCACTCTTATAAAGCGAGAGACCCTCTCTCTCAGCCTCTCTGCTTCGCATTACCAATTTTTAAAGTCTTTGCTTGCAATACCTTATTACACAGCGATCCCGTCACCCTCGTTCCCTCCCTACAAGACTACGTCATGCTTATTTCCTTGAGTTTTCTGTCAAATATGGCTTGCAACTTTGCAAGTAATTTACCTACGTACTTCTCCGTCACCTTTCAAGGTTTTCCTTTTACCCCCCCCGGACCTCCTCTTTAGGAGGGGATCTACGGGCCCAGTTCATTGTGTTAATTCTGGACCCTTCAATCCTTAGGGCGCAAAATCGGGCTTAGGAAATGGTGGCGTGAGGCACAATTATCAGTAATACCTAATTGTGCCTACTGAGCCCTAGGCTACTACTGAGCCACTTCTATGGTCACATGCATCATAGTAGAAGTTTGTCGCTGCCACTTGGAGGTATAGGGGTCGCCGGTTGGGCTTGTATTTAAAAATCCTCCGCACATGCAATCAACCCGCAACAACTTCCAAAAGCCAATACTGTTTTGATATGAGGCACTATCGCAACTTTGCATCGCAACCAACCAATTCGCTCTGAAGGAACTTGCACTTACCTTTTGCAACTATGCTAATTTTGGCACACTGAACAAAAGGGTGGGCTTTGTAGAACTGCCTCGGGGGGGGTCACTTAATAATTATGTGACTATCACATGAGTGCAACAGAAGGGGTTATTAAATTTTATTTTTTCTCACATTTTCACATACAAAAGGGTACTGTAAAATGGAATTGGGAAAAAATGTACAGATTTCCAAGTGAGCAAAGCTAGGCTCAATTATTTTGGCCAAATAATTGATAATTAGGCCTCATGTGACCATTATCGTAGATTGGGCTTGAACTCACAATGTCCTCATCCGGAGGCCAATGGAGTTCACAACAAGTTCACACATATTTCCCATCCGGGGAGTTCGCACTTAGTTCACACCAAGTTTACATCTCAATCAACGGTTGTGAACATTTCAATCAACGATTGAAATCTTTACCAATGAAACATACCATAGATCCCTTCCAACTCTATGGTGAATGTGATCACCAAAAATTTATTACCCAACTAGTGAGAAATAAGACATGCCTAAAATCCATGTCCAAAAAATGAAGAATTTGTCGATTTTTACGCTAAAATGTGCAAAAATTTAGGTGATTTTCTCTGAGACAACGTGAAATTTAGTCGAGATATTGTGATGTAAGTTTGTAAAAAGTACACTAAAGGTTGGTTTTCATGAGCACTGATAGTGACCTTTAATCACCAACAAACCCCAACGCCCCTGTCCCCCCCCCCCCCCCCCCCCCCCCCCCTCTGCCCCTGAAAAAAAAGAAAAAAAAGAAAGAAGAAAATATCCCACAATTAGGGATCACATAAATTTTTGGCTCCAAGGTGAAATACATACCGCACTTTCTTTGGACGGGCCAATTTTCCTTTTCTACCACAAATCTATTTTATTACCAAGTTTACCTTTCTTCGTATATCTAGTTTAGGAAATCTACAGCTAGATTTATATACCCATACACACATAAAACTGCGGAGGGTTAGAAATGAATGCACTTTTAGATTCTGCATGTCGGCATGCAAAATCTGAAAAGGCTTTCTACTAGGTACACCTTGGATTTGCAAACACCAACCTGTACCGAAAAAAATGCCATCTTGAGCATGGGTTGCCTCACAGAAAGTTGAACTAAACCACACTCCGTCCAAGAATCATCATGTCCAAGATTTTACAAGACTATGAACTTTAGAACACAACCTGTCCATAAGATGGCCAACAATGGATTGACTGCAACATATCCATAGTGTTTTATATACATCATGTTGGTTCCTTGCATGATGCAATTTGCACATTGATTACTAGAACACTAGCATGCGGGCCGTCAAAATAAAGTATTGGGAGCTTCTATTTCCCCTCTCTACCACTCACTTGCCTCTCTCTAGCTGAAGCATGTTGGATAACCACCACCGAACTAGAAAGATGTAGTTATTGCCAATGTAATATGTGTCACATTGATAGACTCCATTAAGCCATTGGCCAAATCACTATCATTGCTATCCTCATCAAGCTTGCCTTTGCCTTAATCTTTTTTTGAGCTTTTGCCTTTGCCTTAATCTTTTTTTGAGCTTTTGCCTTTGTATCTGGATTTGTGATCCACAAACAAATGACCACACATCGATAATTATCAGAACGGCTCCTAGTCCTTTTTTGAGTTTCCAAAGCAACAAATGCCTCTCCAATGCTCCGCCTTTTCTTGAAACTAGAACATTGCCTTGGGAGACTAAGACAACTTCCTTCTCAATGAGAAAAGAGCTTAGATCATTAAACTCTAACTTTTCCTTCGCGGATTGCAAGCATAATGTCCTTGCCACCATCTTGTACATCTCATGAAATTTTGTAAGTACTAAGGTAGCTAACTAAGTACTAGTCAATGCACTTTTGATAGCCGATAGTTGATCATGGCTCACCCTTTCCTTCATCAGAAAAGAGGACATGGAATTCTAGACTTAAAACTTGATGGAAAATAACTATCCAAAAGGGTGAGCAGTCGCATTGTGGAGTCTCGATCAAGCATTCTACCAAGCTTGAACACATTTCACTTTCAAATTATGTACATTAGCACATATTTCCTTTGAGTGCCTCAATAATGGATCATATTACCTTTGCATTACTCGCATCCCAATCAACAAATGATTTAAGATACTCTTCATCCTAAAGTTGAGTGTACATATTTTTGTTGGCCATCCTGGGACGTGTCTTAGAGCCGTTTTTATGATGTTCTAGAATCCCTTTCAAGTGAACCACAGCCTCATCATCAAATTCCAATTAGAAAAGTTGTCCTCGTTCAGTTTGTCGTTGATGCTTGAGCATGGTGGAGCAATTGTGGCAAACACCCTCCACTTCACCATTTCAAAACATTGCCAAAATTGAGTAGAGTACATGGGGTTCCCTTCAATAGCATCTCAAAATGTTGCTTAAAATGCAAGGTTGTCTACTTGGCATCTCAAAATGCCCTCCTCGTGAAGCAAAAATGGTATCCTTTTGTGTTAGTGTTTCGAATGTCACCTTTAGAAGGCCAAAAACACTCGTTGTTTCAAGAGTGTTTCAAAACGCTATCACATGTTGTCCAAAAAAATGCGTGTCCCTCAATCGATCCTCTTCTTCGCATGCTAGTCCTCCATGATCAAAGAGCATGAGGTTCTATCAACCGATTAAGAAACGGGATTGATCTTTGCACTTGGAAAAATTAGTAACTGCCACACCTACCATTGCATTAAATTTTTGTGTGTGTAGTTGGCCGTGCATGTTACAATCTTGCGGTCTTCACTTACACAACATGGGAGTTGTCTATTAGGTTTAGGGTGGATGAAATAGAGTTGCATTCATACTAATAGCATGCTATTTGCTCAATAGAAATTGGCTAGAGTGTAGACTAGGGATGCCTAGTAGACTAGGGACATGCTCCATGGTGACTCTAGGACAAAGCCCACAAACATACAATCCTCAAGCTTCGGGTTTGGACTAAATTGACACACTGAAGATACAATCCAATATCCCACATACTGACAGATGACACTATCCACACAAGATGACAAAACCCCTTCTTAAAGGTATGAATCTTCATAAAATTTTTGCTTCAAAAATTCCATAGTCTTCTACTCCATAAAAAAGGTTGTTTTTGCCTTCTTCTACTACATGTGCCACTACTTTCATTGGTTGCTTTCCTTTGATGGTTGCTTTGATCCTTTGAATAGTATTTGGAAGGAGGATGACCCTTCTTCCCGCACTTGCTCAAATTTTGTTAATGTAGCAATCCTTTGCTACATGCCCTGTTCTCCCACAATCGTAGCATTTTTGGACATTGTATGGTGATGCACGATCTAAGGATGGTGGTGATGGTTCTCCTCCCCTACAAGGTGACGCACCATGAGCTCCTCTTGATGATTTCAATGAGTCCTTTTGTTTCTTTTTCTCGGATTGAAGAGAATTGAAGACCTCTTGAGGTGTTGGTATTGTATCTTTCTCCTAAAGGATGGTGACTAAGTGGTCATATGAAGGTGGAAGAGCACTCAAAATGACATCCACTTTGTTGTATCTGGGGACTTCACACTTGATGTAGGTAATTTGATGGTAATGTTCTTAAGCCACACCCATGGTAAGCTTGTAAAGTTTGCGTTTAGGCTTAACTTTGCTCCTTTTAGCTATGGCCCCAAAAATTTTCTTAAGGATAACCCATGCTTCAAGTGCAATTTTGTATTCATCAATGAAGTAAATGTAATTGTCATGAAGTGAGGGAATGATGATGCCTAGTGCCTGCTCATCTTTTTCTACGTTTACTATGACCATTCCCCTAGTTTGTGTGCCTTCTTGGTTGGCCGGTGGTGGTTTGAATACTGCTCAGAAAGTTTTTTTGATCAAATATTCCCTAAGCTTGGTTGGACGGTGGTGGTTTGAATAATGTCCAAAAAGTTTTTTCATCAAATATCCCCTAAGCTTAGTTTGCTAGGTATGAAACATTGCGATTTGGACTCTCAACTTGAAGGGGCCCTATAAGGAGGTTTGAGTTTGCCTCTCTATTCCAAATTGGGCAACCCGGTGAAGTACATAAACGCTTTGTCAAAATCCTATCAACCAACATATCATTGGAAATATCTTAGAAAGTAGATTCTAATTAATCCCCAAACTTTGACAAATTTGGAGTTGATTTGTAGAATTTATGGCCTCCCGACTGAAGCTGAAATGTGGCGAGAGATTCCATTTATAAGACGGAGTTGTCACATCAAATTAAAAAATGGAATCTTTTAGAATATAAGGAATCTGTTGGTATGCTATACATCAATGGATAGTCTTGATGAGTACATTCTAAATCCAAAAGGTCCAACAAGTTTTGATTTTATTTGTAAAAATTTTACTGTGCGCCCGTTTTTGGACAAGATGGAGTCCAAAATTTCTCTAATGATTGCCACCATTTAATATGGCAATAAACTTGTCCTCCATTGTGCCTTGAGACTCTCCAAGATGGTGTCTGATTCCTCTCACAAATGCACAATTACCTTCTAATTCCTCTCACAAATTCACAATTACCTTCCAAACGATATATTGCAATGTGATGTGTTGTGCGAGGATGCATATTTTTTTTGATAGGGGGAGAGAGAGAGAGAGAGAGAGAGAGAGAGAGAGAGAGAGAGAGAGAGAGTGTGTTTCCTTTTAATGTGAAGTACCTCTCCACTTGAAAGTGAAGTCACCCTTCACATGGGAGCAAGGATACCATTTCTTCTTCGCTTGATGATGGGATTTTCTATTGATGCTTTTGCTTGTTGCGATAAAGCTTGAGTTACAAAGAAGCACCACCCTCTTGTTGAGCAGATAGACGAGCCCTTTTAGAAGGATTAGGCCCCTTTGCAACTCTTGTATGAGACTAAATTTATTTTGCACTTGAACTTTGCAGCAAAATGCAAAATGTTGGGAAAATATGGCACTACATAGCACTAGTGCTAGTGCTTAGCACTTGAAGCCTTGGGAACTTGAAGGATCTTGGATGATGAGAAGCATGGGAGAAGGTCCTTGTAGACCCAAAAGAGACCAAGAAATTTCTTTGGAGAACTTGTTCCCATCGAGGTGAGGCCTTAAGGAGTTTGCACGCGAGAAACTGCACCTATGGACCCACCTTAAATTATAGGCCTTGTTCCATGAAATTTAACGTCCACTGACTTGCTTAAAATAGTCCTGTAAGATTTATCCCCTTGACCACTATCTTTGGCAAGGCTGCCACATGAGCTTCCACACTTTGTTGTCTGAGGGCTCCACAAAACAGACACTTGTAGCAACACTTGGAGAGAAAATCCCACACACACCTAGAACAAACACTTGTAGTGACACTTAGACAGAAAATCCCACACACCCCTAGAAATTGCAAGCTAATTAGAGTGGGCTAATGCCATCCGATTAAAGAGTTTGAGGACTATAGAAGAAAAATCAAATTTTTAATGCCAATCTCATTCATCGGCTTCAAAAATGTGGGTAGTGTCACATCTTTAAAGGGGTACATATGTTACCAAATACATGTGGTAGTGATGTGTGTGAACAGACTTAGCACCACCGAGGCATTTTTCCCTCACTAGGAGGGTTTTCCTCTCATGCATTGTACATACGCCCATCACTCTAGGGCTAAATTATCTTTCCATTGCACACTAAGGAATACTCTCTGTTGTGTGCCTTGAGCTTCTTCATCTTCTCCAAGATGTGTGTGTTTCCTTGCAACCCTATTTCCAACAATTGGTATCAGAGTAGGTTGAGTCCTCACGCGCGTAGTCGCCAGCATCGCCAACACACGCGTGCTCAGTTTTTTCGATTTGGGTAAGCTTTAGTGAGCATCAACAGGTCAAAAAATACTTTGGGAGGGCTCATAGAGGTAGGTTTACTTAGATTTTTTATTCAGGCTCATTTCGGTGTCCGTTTCCACTACATACAATACTGCATAGGCATTTTTGTCCATTTGTGAAATTTTTTGTCAGTGCTAATTTTTGCATAATAGGCCCCTTACAATCTTCTTCGAGTTGTTCTATACAGCATGTGGTAATCCCGCTTTGTTTCTCCTCTTTTTGGACAGTTTTCACATCAGGTTCAGGTACTCACCATGGCTGACAACAACAATTATGTGTTCAAGATGTTTGCTAGCTGAGGATAAATTGGACGAGGACAATTATTAATTGTGGGATTACATGATGCAACATGTTCTTGTGTCAAAGGGAGTTTGGAATGTTGTGCAGGGCATTGATGTATGTCCTGGTTTTGTGGATACAGGCGATGTTGAGGATGTTGCAAGTTTTGGTGGCAGGATTGCTGCTGCTAGAGCTGTTTTGCCTATGGATGATCAGGCTCATTCGGATTTTAGAGATGTATAGGCTCATGCATTGATTGCATTATCTGTGAAGTGCACTATTACTCCTCACATTTGCTCGGCTAAATCAGCTAACATGCTTGGGATATTCTGGCTAGTGTATATGCAATTTGCAATGAGGCTAAAATTGCATTGCTGCATAAGGAGCTAGATTCAAAGATTATGCATGAGGAAGATGACATGGAAACTTTCCTTTTTGGAATCAAGGATATCAATGATTCACTCATTCCTCCAAGTGAAGTCATTTCTGACAGTTCCCTTGTGCATATTGTTCTTGATGCTTTGCCAGATTCTTACCAAACTTTTGCTAGTACTTGGAGACTTATGACCCAAGGAAATCTTGATGTTGTCAAGATTGATGAATTATGCACATTGATGTTGCAGGAGTCACTTTCAAGGAAAAACAGGGCTAAACAGTGTGCAGTTGAACATGCTTTTATTCCTACTCAGAGAAAAGGGGGTAACAGCAATGTAGCCACTTCTCATGGTTCTTCAACGAGTGGCAAATCACCTGCTCCTAATGATTTTGTTGGCAGCACCTCGTCTGGAAATCCTGATGAAAAGGGAAAAAAGAAGATGCATTGTCATTATTGCAAAGCTAATGATCACTTGATCAAGTAGTGTCCTAAATTGAAGGCAAATGAGGTCAAGAAGAATGAGGCAGGTTCTACTACAAGTGTAGCTATTGTAGAATCTTTAGTGAAAGGAGATGGTGATGCTAATTTAGATGTAGAGTGGGCATTTAGTGCATAGTGCACTTATGATCCTTCTATCCATGATGCATGTGCGTCAGTTCCTGTAGTGTGGTACTTTAATAGTGGTGCTACAAAGCACATTTACCTCTCTTGAGGCTGTACCTCATGGGAATATAGCCAACAATTCCTCTTATCTGATCAAGCGAGTTGGAAAGATTAGGCTAATTAGTGCAAACAGGAGTTCTTTCACACTTGTTGATGTACTTTATATACCTGGGATTAAGAAGAATCTTTTGTATGTACATGCACTTGCTAGACTTGGTCTTGTTGTGAAATTTATGGATGTACAATTCACGATCTCAGTTTTGGTGATAAAATATTTTTTCATCTGGCATTTTGTGTCGTGGGCTGTATAAGATCACTTTGTATGACAAGTGTGGACATAATTTTGCAAATGCAATTGTAGATTTGAAGGTTGTTTCAAGTGAAAAACTTTGGCATGCACGTTTTAGGCATATCAATTTTTCCAGTTTACTGTGTTTGCAAAACTCTGATATGGTTGCTTCTTTGCAGCCTCTTGAAGCACCTGTGAAGCATGTTTGTGAACTTTGTATTTTGGGTAAGATGCAGCATTCAAAGTTTCCAAAGGATTGTCAGCTAGGGCCACATGCAGATTGCAACTTGTGCATAGTGATGTTTGTGGGCCTATGCAAATTCCGTCTTTGGGCAATTACCTTTACTTTGTGACTATCATTGATGATTACTCCACGCATGCATGGGTGTACCCGCTTAAATCTAAGTCTGAAGTGTTTATGTGCTTCAAGAAATTTCTGCATATGGCTGAAAATGTGTCTAAATGTACTATGGGTATCCTCTGTTCAGATCTAGGGGGGGGAGGGGTAGTATATGTCTCATGAGTTTAATGCATTTATGGCTAGTCATCATGGGATAAAACACCAATGTATGATTTCATATACACCTCAGCAAAATGGTGTCTCTAAAAGAAAAAACGGGTCACTTACGAAGATGAAATGATGTATGGTCAAGAGTCAAGCTCTACCACATTCGTTTTGTCTTGAGGCCATCATGTGTGCTACTTATGTACTCAACATGTGTCCTATGAAACCTTTGTAGTCTAGACTCCATATGAATCATGGCATGATAGAAAGCCTTCTATTAATCACATGGGCATTTTTGGTTGTTTAGCTAATGCTTTGATGCCACAAACGCAATGCAGAAATTTGGATGATAAGGTTGTTAAATGCATTTTGTTGGTTATAGTACTGAAAGCAAATTTTTCAGGTTTCACCATTCGCAAACAAAGTGTATCTTGGTTTCACGAGATGTTCGGTTTGTGGAAGATTCTGTTTAGACCTTGTTTTCATGTACTACAAACAATAATGTAAGCTCACATGACATTTATAACAATTTATTGCCTCGTTTCAATGGTGGAAATTTGATTGTAAATTCAAATGAGGCAAATGTACAACCTATGGGGGACTTCAAAAAATGCTATGGATCAGCCTATTACTGATGTAGATGCACATGATGTACTTGATGTGGAAAGGGATGAAAATGAGCAGGCTAAAGGTATGCCAACATGGTTGGTGCATACTTTGTGTGATAGTAAACTGGATGCATCTTTGTTAAGTTGTACTCATTCAGGTTCTCGCTATGCATCTTATGCATTGGATTGTTATGCTTTGGCTATTTTTAGCTTATGTGATGTAGAGAAAACTCTGTCTTTCGATGAAGCACAAAATTCAAAAAATTGGATGGCTACTATGCAATCAGAATATGATGCACTTATAGAAAATGGTGCATGGACTTTATGTGATTTGACTCTTGGAAAAAATGCCATTGGTACGAAGTGGGTATACAAGTTGAAACGTAAGCCGGATGGTGAGATTGATTGCTATAAGGCTCGACTTGTTGCAAAAGGTTATGCATAATAGAAAGGTATAGATTATGAAGAAACTTTTTCTCCCACTTGTCGTATGACTTTTGTGCATTTTCTATGTGCATTGGCAGCTCATTTTGGATGGGATATACAACAATCAGATATAGACAGTACAGGTGCAGGACAGGTTTACCCGCAGCTTACAGTGTCAGAGAGACAGTGTTTTTGAGCTATTTTTTGGTCTGTTTTTGAGTACACCAGAGCCATTTTACAAAGGAGACTCTGCCGAAATTTATGAACAATCTGAAGCTTTTTTGGTTCATTTGACAGGTTGATATTGGTTCAGAGGTCAGTTTACAGGAGAAACTCTGCCGAATTTTTCCCAGGAAAGTAAACCACTGTGAAGCGTAGCTATGGCTGGATCACAGGACACTGCTCTTTACAATATCAAGAAGCTGGATGGAACCAATTTCCCATTGTGGAAGAAGCAGATTTGGCACGTGTTGGTACAAAAGAAGCAGATAAAACCTATAAAGCTCAAAGGGATAAAACCAGAAGATATGCACGAAGATGAATGGAGCGAAATGGATGAATTGGCACTTTCTACCATTATGCTAACTTTGGCAGAAAGCGTTTACTTCAATGTAGCAGACGAGATGTCGGCTTATCAAGCATGGTTAAAGCTGAGTGATCTTTATGAGAAGCAGAGTGCAGCTTCACAGGTATACTGGCTTAAGAAGCTTGTTGACTTGAAGATGAAAGAAGGGACACCTATGTCCAATCATCTGAATGAATTCAACACAATCTATAGTCAGTTGTCAGCTCAAGGTGTCAAGTTTGATGAACCTGTTAGAGCTATGTTCCTGTTGATCACATTGCCGGAAAGTTGGGACACTTTTCGCACAGCTTTGAGTAATTCTGCACCTCCAGATGGTTTGAACATAGCAGGTGTAGAAGGAAGTCTGCTTACTGAAGAAACCAATAGAAAGACAATGGACAAAGGCAAAGGAACAGCCTTAGTTGTCAGGGGAAGGACCAAAGAAAAGTACAAAGGTGAAAGAGGAATCAGTCTCGTAGCAAGTCCCGCAGTGCTAAAGGCAAGAGTGACATAGAATGCTACCATTGTGGCAAGAAGGGTCACATGAAAAGAGACTGCAGAGAATGGAAAGCAGAAAAAGGCAAAGAGAAAGCTGAAGACCATGGTGAGAAGAACAAGTCCTCAGTGAAGATTCAAGAAATAAATGTGACAAACACTGTTGCAGAGGATGACAGTCTAGTGTCAGGAGACATCTACTTCTTGAAGAATACAATGGACTCAGCTCTTCTTACAGCATCTGATGGAAATGCACTGAGTGACTGGATTATAGACTCAGGGGCATCACTTCATGTGTCTCCAAACAAGGAGTGGTTTACCTCTTATGTGACCACTAAAGATCATGTTCGGCTAGGCAATGGGCAGACATGTGAGATCTTAGGTGTTGGAGATGTTCAATTGAAGTTTCAGAATGGCTCTTCTTTCACGCTGAAGAATGTGAGACATGTTCCCGCAATTACAAAGAGCTTGATCAGCACAGGTTTACTTGATGATGCTGGCTACGTCACCACTTTTGGACAGAACATGTGGAAGATATCCAAGGGTTCTATGACAGTAGCACATGGAGTAAAGTCTGGAGGACTTTACATGATTTATGTATCAAATGTCTCTAAAAAATGTAATCAATGTAACCGAGCAGCCGAACGTTTCTTTGTGGCATAGCCGGTTAGGACATATGTCCAAGAAGGGAATGGAAATCTTGTCTCGTTCTGGTTATTTGCCTGGCTTTTCATTTAATGATTTTGAATTCTGTGAACATTGTCTGTATGGTAAGCAAACACAGCAGCCACATAAGCATAGAAGCAGTAGAAGAGATACACAGTTGGCACTTGTTCATAGTGATTTGTGTGGACCTATGCCTAACCTATCTCTAGGGGAGCTTCTTACTTTATGACATTTATAGATGATTACTCGAGGAAAGTATGGGTTTACTTTCTCAAGCACAAGGATGAAGCGTTTAGTGTTTTCAAAACGTTTGTGACACTTGTGGAGAATCAGAGTGGCAAGAAGCTTAAATGCTTACGCACTGACAATGGTGGAGAGTATGTTTCAAAGGCCTTTCAGGACTTTTGTGAGTCAAAAGGTATAAAACGTGAACTTACTGCTCCTTACAATCCTCCTCAAAATGGTGTTGCTGAGAGGATGAATAGGACCATACAAAGAAGGTCAGAAGTATGTTGTCTAATGCACAGCTGCCAAATGGGTTTTGGGCTGAAGCTGTATCAACAGCTGTTCATCTTGTAAATAGATCTCCTAGCAAGGTTTTGCAGAAGGATTCAGTGCCAGAGATGGTATGGTCAGGCAAAATGCCCTCATACAAGCATCTCAGAGTCTTTGGCTGTGAGGCATATACTCACGTTCCAAAGGAATTTAGGAACAAACTTGAGCCAAAGAGTAGAAAGTGCATCTTTCTAGGCTATGGTAATTCTGGTGAGATGGGGTACAGACTTTGGGATCCCGAATCCAGAAAGGTTGTCCGCAGCATGATTTCACTTTAATGAATCCAAATATCATTCTAAACCAGAGAGGGTTGAGGAGATTAGAAGAGTTGTCTTCCAAGAAGATGGACCTGCACGTGCAAGACAAAATGTCAGGGCTCAAGAGGAGCAAGGACAGGATAGAGTGGAACCACAGGTTGTGGCTGAGCCTGAGCCACCTATTGTGCGTAGATCTGGACGTGTCACGCGACCTCCTGATAGGTTTGTTCCATCTATGAACTATGTCATGTTGACTGATTGCAATGAGCCTTCATGTTACAAGGAAGCAGTGCAAATGAAGGACTCCGGGAATTGGCAATTGGCCATGCAGTCAGAGATGACAGCTCTGCATAAAAACCAACATGGAAGCTAGTTAAATTACCACAGGGCAAAAAGGCTCTACCTTGTAAATGGGTTTACAGGTATAAGATCACCGCTCATGATAGTCAGCCAAAGTACAAAGCAAGGCTTGTTGCCAAGGGCTTTAAGCAAGAACAAGGCATTGACTTTGATGAAGTCTTCTCTCCGGTGGTCAAGATGACTACATTGAGATGCTTTCTTGCATTGGTTGCCATATTAGATTTGGTGTTGCACCAAATGGATGTCAAGACAGCGTTCTTGCATTGGTGATTTGATGTGGAAATTTTACATGAAGCTGGTGACCAGAAGGTTTCTCTTTTGTTGAGAAAGGCAAGGAAGATTGGGTATTATTATGCCAGGTTGTTTAAGAGTCTTTTTGGCTTTCTTCTTTTTTTAAAACAATCACGAGGGCATGGTTACAATATAAATTTCCACAAGTTTATGCTTTCTCAAGGCTACAAACGTAGTGAGTTCGATCACTGTCTATATACAAAGAAGGCTAAGGATGGCAGTTGGCTGATCCTTATTTTGTATGTGGATGACATGTTGATTGCTGGCAAGCACTTGGAAGAAATTTCAGCTTTGAAGTCAAAGATGGCAAAATTGTTTTGACATGAAAGACATGGGTGAGGCAAGTCATATACTTGGTATGCGCATTGAGAGAGACAGATCAAAGAAGTTGATTTGGTTATCTCAAACAGAGTATATTGACAAGGTTTTGCAACGTTTCAATATGGAGAAGGGAAAGGCACTGAGTGTTCCATTGCCACCATATGTGAAACTTAGCAAACAAGATTGTCCTGTGTCTTGAGAAGAAGAACAGGCTGAAATGGATAAGATTTCCATATGCATTTGCAGTGGGGTGGTTTGATGTATGCAATGATTGCTACTCGCCTAGATATTGCAGTTGCAGTGGGAGTAGTAAGTCGATACATGTCAAACCCAGGCAAGAAACATTGGGAGGCAGTGAAAGGAATATTGAGATACCTGGAAAAGCTACAAAGGAGTATGCGTATATGCTATGGGAGTTAGAGCTCAGTGTAAAGGGTTTTACAGACTCAGATTATGCGCGTGACTTAGAAACCGAAGGTCTTCTACATCAGGGTATGTCTTTACATT
Source organism: Adiantum capillus-veneris (assembly GCF_014529385.1). NCBI lineage: Eukaryota > Viridiplantae > Streptophyta > Polypodiopsida > Polypodiales > Pteridaceae > Adiantum > Adiantum capillus-veneris. The sequence continues at coordinate 143,260,710 of NC_140933.1, read as the reverse complement.
GGCTGGTGGAGCGTATCATGGCGTTCTAGATTACAAGATTGTGTTACTCAGTCTACTACAGAGGCTGAATATGTTGCAGCATCAGAGGCATGCAAAGAATCAATTTGGCTTAATCGACTAGTAACAGTTTTGTGAATCAAGAAGAGAGATGCCTGTGTTATATTGTGATAGTCAAAGTGCTATACAATTGGCTCGCAATCCAGTTTAGTTTATCACTCAAAGACAAAGCATGTGGATGTGAAGTATCATTTCATCAAGGAAATGCTCGAGGATAAGCAACTTCATCTTGTCAAAGTTCACACCACAGAAAATCCTGATGATCTACTTACGAAAGGACTTCCCTCAGAGAGCTTTGCGCATTTTCGCAAGCAGTTAGGTGGAGGGTAGTACATCACTTCTCTACATCTCTTGTATATTAGCTTGTATAGTAGCTTCTCTCACACTTAAAGTACTACATTGGACTTTAAGTGGGAGGTGTTGGGGTATAAAAGCCCAATGTGGTCGTCCAGGTAAGTGGGCGGGCGCCAGGCAGTACTATGTACAATGTTCTTTTGTAAAAACCTAATAAGAACTCACTATGCTCTACACATTAATTAGCATTATAGAGCTTCTCTCACACTTAAAGTACTACATTGGACTTTAAGTGGGGTTGTTGGGGTATAAAGCCCTATGTGGTCGCCAGGTAAGTGGCGGGCCGCCAGGTATGTACACAATTCATTTGTAAAAACCTAATAAGAACTCACTATGCTCTACACATTACATAGAGAGGTTCACCATATCGCTCGTGCTCTTCTTCTCGCACTCTCTCTCTGTCGCACTTCCGCTCTACTCCTTCAGCTTTGCATAGACAACATACTTCTGACCTTCTCTGTATGGTCCTTTCATCCTCTCAGCAACACCATTTTGAGGAATTGTAAGGAGCATAAGTTCACTGTTTAATACCTTTTGACTCACAAAAGTCCTGAAAGCCTTTGAAACATACTCTCCACCATTGTCAGTGCGTAAGCATTTAAGCTTCTTGCCACTCTATTCTCCACAAGTTCACAAACGTTTTGAAAACACTAAACGCTTCATCTTGTGCTTGAGAAAGTAAACCCATACTTTCCTCGAGTAATCATCTATAAATGTCATAAAGTAAGAAGCTCCCCTAAGATAGGTTAGGCATAGTCCACACAAATCACTATGAACAATGCCAACTGTGTATCTCTTCTATTGCTTCTATCTTATTTCTTGCTGTGTTTTGCTTACCATACAGACAATGTTCACAGAATTCAAAATCATAAATGAAAAGCCAGGCAAATAACCAAAACGAGACAAGATTTCCATTCCCTTCTTGGACAGATGTCCTAACCGGCTATGCCACAAAGAAACGTTCGGCTGCTCAGTTACATTGATTACATTTTTAGAGACATTTGATACATAAATCATGTAAAGTCCTCCAGACTTTACTCCATGTGCTACTGTCATAGAACCCTTGGATATCTTCCACATGTTCTTTCTAAAAGTGGTGACGTAGCCAGCATCATCAAGTAAACCTGTGTTGATCAAGCTCTTTGTAATTGCGGGAACATGTCTCACATTCTTCAGCGTGAAAGAAGAGCCTTTCTGAAACTTCAATTGTACATCTCCAACACCTAAGATCTCACATGTCTACCCATTGCCTAGCCGAGCATGATCTTTAGTGGTCACATAAGAGGTAAACCACTCCTTGTTTGGAGACACATGAAGTGATGCCCCTGAGTCTATAATCCAGTCACTCAGTGCATTTCCATCAGATGCTGTAAGAAGAGCTGAGTCCATTGTATTCTTCAAGAAGTAGATGTCTCCTGACACTAGACTGTCATCCTCTGCAACAGTGTTTGTCACATTTATTTCTTGAATCTTCACTGAGGACTTGTTCTTCTCACCATGGTCTTCAACTTTCTCTTTGCCTTTTTCTGCTTTCCATTCTCTGCAGTCTCTTTTCATGTGACCCTTCTTGCCACAATGGTAGCATTCTATGTCACTCTTGCCTTTAGCATTGCGGGACTTGCTACGAGACTGATTCCTCTTTCCACCTTTGTACTTTTCTTTGGTCCTTCCCCTGACAACTAAGGCTATTCCTTTGCCTTTGTCCATTGTCTTTCTATTGGTTTCTTCAGTAAGCAGACTTCCTTCTACACCTGCTATGTTCAAACCATCTGGAGGTGCAGAATTACTCAAAGCTGTGCGAAAAGTGTCCCAACTTTCCGGCAATGTGATCAAGAGGAACATAGCTCTAACAGGTTCATCAAACTTGACACCTTGAGCTGACAACTGACTGTAGATTGTGTTGAATTCATTTAGATGATTGGACATAGGTGTCCCTTCTTTCATCTTCAAATCAACAAGCTTCTTAAGCCAGTATACCTGTGAAGCTGCACTCTGCTTCTCATAAAGATCACTCAGCTTTAACCATGCTTGATAAGCCGACATCTCGTCTGCTACATTGAAGTAAACGCTTTCTGCCAAAGTCAGCATAATGGTAGAAAGTGCCAATTCATCCATTTCGCTCCATTCATCTTCGTCCATATCTTCTGGTTTTATCCCCTTGAGCTTTATAGGTTTTATCTGCTTCTTTTGTACCAACACGTGCCAAATCTGCTTCTTCCACAATGGGAAATTGGTTCCATCCAGCTTCTTGATATTGTAAAGAGCAGTGTCCTGTGATCCAGCCATAGCTACGCTTCACAGTGGTTTACTTTCCTGGGAAAAATTCGGCAGAGTTTCCCCTGTAAACTAACCTCTAAACCAATATCAACCTATCAAATGAACCAAGAAAGCTTCACATTCTGCATAAATTTTGGCAGAGTCTCCTTTGTAAAATGGCTCTGGTGTACTCAAAAACAGACCAAAAAACAGCTCAAAAACACTGTCTCTCTGACACTGTAAGCTGCGGGTAAACCTGTCCTGCACCTGTACTGTCCTGTCACTGTCCTATAAGCATATACTGCGACAATGCCTGAACGGCAGTAAAGCAAAGATGCAATCCCAACTGTCTAACTCACAGTCAATACATCCTAGCTGCCTATCTAAGGGTGCTCGAGGGATCGCTCCAAGACCTGTATCATTGAAAGGATCTCAACATTCGAGAATCCCCCAGCTCAATAAAAACTCACTCGACCCTCAACAAAGGCTGCAGTAAATCTGACAGTACATAGACTTCCCACAAAGTCATACATCCACAAATTTCCCACTGTATGTTGTAACCACTGCTGCGGTTGTTTGCTGCGTGACTCACAGCCAGCAAACCCTCAACAAACATACATCATCTCTGACAATACATCCCATGTGGAAGTACCTGCAATGTCAGGATGAAATCTGGAATATCAAGCAGCAAACACAAGCTACCTCATGAACTAGTGGATGTCGCCTACAGTCTGTGTGTAGATGCGCCCATGTCGTATGTGACACGCCTCCAAGAACTGTGAGCCGTCCTTCGATGTGTAGACAGCCACAAATCAACACTCTGGGAGTGTCGATATCCTCAGCACCTGCAGTCGTAGGCCGAAAAAACCCAAATTTGCAGAGTCGGATCTGCACCCGCCGAGACCACGTAGTCGAAAATGGCCTGCGCAGACCTTTGTCGAAGCCGAACGGTGACCGAGATGACCTCAGAATGAAATTCTGACAACACCAAGCCCTTCGAGTATTCCCACGAGATTTGGGGCCGTGTTTTCGCCTGTCGAATTTCACTCCAATCTGAGTTGGTGACTCTAGCCTCCTGTAGTGCTGCCCCGAGCCTCGATCTGAGCTCTGATACCGGTTGAAGGAGTACGAGCGGAAGTGCGACGCGAGAGAGAGAGTGCGAGAAGAAGAGCACGACGATATGGTGAATTCGCTCTACTGTAATGTGTAGAGCATAGTGAGTTCTTATTAGGTTTTAACAAAAGAATATGTGTATATACCTGGCGGCCCGCCCACTTACCTGGGCGACCACATTGGGCTTTATATCCCAACACCATCACTCTAGGGCTAACTAAACTTCCCCTCACTAGGAGGTTTTCTCCCTTGTGCATTGTAAATACGCCTATCACTCTAGGGCTAACTTATTTTTTTATTGCAAACTAAGTAATACTACTCTCTTTTGTGTGCCTTGAGCTTCTTCATCTTTTTTAAACTATGTATGTTTCTCTACAACCCTATTTCCAACAACATATCTCATCATTAACAAGTCTCCAAAAGAGATTTTGTGCAGCTCTCATATGTAGTGCAAAAACAATGTTAATTAGCAATCATAATTAGCAAGAGAGGGTGCTAGTGGAATCTAGCATAGGGAAATTATGCCTAGGTGTAATGTACCCAACATTTTTCAATAAAACTATTGCATTTACTTTGCAAAAGTGTTTAAGGTTCAAATTTTGTTAAGTCGTAAAGCGTTACAATTGGATTGAAAATTGGACGCTTGAACTATTAATTATGGTTTTTATTCACTTGAAAACAATAGGTTGATATGGAAAACTAAAGCGTCAAGTCTATTTCTAAAGTATTTGTAGGAAAGAGAGAGGAAAGGAAGAGTATTTTTAGAAGAGAAAGTGTAGAAGGATTACTTTTAAGAAAGAGGGAGTATTTTTAGAGAAGTGGGAGTCTCTTTTCTTGGAAGCCAAGCTTCTTCTAATATTAGAGAACGAAATCGCGAATCAGAATGCTTCATGCCCAAAAAAACAAAAATAATTTTTTTTTAGAGCTGTGAATGTGCGTGAACGTATCTTTCTACTTTTTGCTATTCTTAATTTATGCTTTTGGCTCTTGAGAGCCTATGTAAAGGCCCCTCTTCCCTCACTTTCAAAACACACACACAGAAGTTTCAAAAGTGGAAGCTCTCTTGCCATAACATCGGAGTTACCCTCTCTCCCTCAATCCATCTCCATCTCCGACTCCCTCTCTACCATCGTCGTGTTGTCCTTCAGATCCTTGCGTTCTCTTCCTCTCTTTCCCTTTTCTCTATCTCGTTATGATGGCCCCGAAGCGAGTGATTCGAAGCTCGAAGGATGCTCATGTTGTTCCACCTCCAAGAAACGTGTAAAAGAAGGTATCATCTACTCTAATCATAACTCAAGTGGAGATATTAACTCCACAAGAAGTTCAAGCCGTCCAACCTCCAACACGGGAGATAATTAAACATGTCGCTAATCCACTAAGACAAATTTATAATTTTGCATTGTTATTCATGTTGACCAAGGAAGCTAAACATATGGATTCTCTTAAACCATCCAAGAAACGTGATTCTATCACAAGAAACAAACATATGTTTTCATAGATGAACGAAAGAACTGTTTGATAAATTATCACTATTTGTTAAATTGTTATTGTTTGATAAGTTGTTACTAGTTGATATGAAGAGTTGGTTGATCATGTTTGAAGAATCATTTGAAGAGAAGAATTGTTGGAAGAATATCTTTTGTGTCTCGCGGTTAGCGAGATGATTTCGCAAGATTAAACTGAGGTTATCGACTCTCTTTTGTTCCTCCCGGTTAGCGGGATGCCTGGCGGTTAGCAAGATGCCTCGCTATAAGGGGTATGAGCCTCCCGAAGACCGGCCACGGGAGGGGACCCCCCACCTAGACACTGTAGCCTCACTCCACGCACTCGCGCACCGTGGGGACTCCACGCAAGGTTCCCCGGGGCACGCTATGACCCGTCGGCGGTGCGACGGAGCCTGAGGCTACGTGGGGCTAGGGACCCCAAACGCAAGACCCGCGAAGACCCGCGAAACGCAAACGGCCGTCGACCCATGGAACGCAACCACGCCCGAGCCGGTCGCGTCCGAGCCGGGCCCTCCTGAGCCGGTGTCGTCCGCGCCAGGACCCCTTGAAGCAACACCTTGTCCCTCGGCGCGCGCGGGTATAAATCCCCGCCGGGCCCTTGAAGGTAGAAGTCCCTCGGCCGCGCGCGGTATAAATCCCCGCCGGGCCCTTGAAGGTAGAAGTCCCCTCGGCCGCGCGCGGGTATAAATCCCCGCCGGGCCCCTTGAAGACAGAAGTCCCCTCGGCCGCGTGCGGGTATGAATCCCCGCCGGGCCCCCTCCCCGACGCGCCCAGAAACTGGGGCGTCACACTCGCGGTTAGCAAGATAGAAAGGTTACCCAATTCACAGTTAGCGAATAAACCCTTTGCAAAGGCTCTGTTGGTTATATAGAGAAAGTCTACAGGTAGGGGCAACTCATGAGAAATTGAAAAAGTTATTTTTGTTGAATTATAGGGTTGTCCTCATTAGGCCTTGTTTGAATTGTTTTGTTATTATTTGAAGGGCTGTATAGAAGAACCCATGTCAAGAATTAATTAAGGAACACTGGACATGGGAATTAATTAAGGAACATTGTTTGTATATGTAAAATAGTGTGGTAGTCATTAGAAAACAAGCTAAAAAGTGTGAGTGTGGGATGAAAAGTGGGGGCTGGCTCAGGTTGCCAGTCAAGGATGGGTGGTCTCGATTAGTCGAGAAACTCTCCACTCCCTCGTATTAAGAGAAGCAAAATTAGAGACTCATTGTGCCAAGAGTCGAGATGTTCTAAATATACGTGCCCCTCAAAGCTATGGATTCGATTAGTCGGGCACTTTTCACAAGATTACTCGTTAGTTTAAACAATATCTCATATCAAATTCAAGGTTTATGAATGGCGACCGTGCCTCTTAAACGTGGAAAAAAAGGCGTTGTTTATGGATTTTAAATATGTCAATGGGATTTCATCTTTATGTTATAAAAAATAGCTTCCATTTGAATCCTTGATTTATAAACCTGGCTTGTGGCGTATGACCCTTACAACCACGATCACTATGGATAGAGGACTTCCTCTCTTCTGTTGCTCGTATCTCTACTTCGTGGAAACCGAGTAGAGTGTCATCAACGGAACTTGAGAATAAAAGAAGGCCATCTATCAAGTTGCCCCAATCTTCCAGGGTTGGGGAGCTCACACTAGGATTTATAACGTGATTAGGAGATACTAATCACTAGCATGGATCTAATACCATATGTTAGGTTTACGGTGGATAAAATAGAGTTTCATTCATACTAACAACATGCTCCTTGCCATGCTAATTGCTCAATGGAAATTGGCTAGAGTATAGACACAAAATGAACTTGATTGCTTGGTAAAAATGAGCACAAAAGTGGTGTTTAGATACTACAAAGGAGGTAGCATCTGCTTAATGTCATGTCATGCATGACAACTTGGAACAACCTATTCTAGGAGCCAAACTCAAATTTGCATATTTAAGGGGTTTTATTCATGCCTACATGACTCTTGCCTATGATTTTATGGTCTAGAAATGCTCCACATGGGGTGGCCTATGACCAAGATCTCTTTTGGCAATGCTAGACATACAAATTCCACTTAGGATGCCCAATAAATTAGGGGCATGCTCCATAGTGACTTATGACAAAGCTCACGAACCTTACATTGCCACTTTATTGCCCCCCTTTACTCTAGGTGTTACTTGTAATGAGCATGTTACTCAATGTTGAGCATCAAGTGTGTGCGCACGCGCACGCGCACGCGCACACACACACACTAGGTGAAACCCTTAAATAAGAACGAACACCCTTCCAAGGGAGTTTAACCCTTCTAGAGAAGGACTAGAGAGGGGCTAGGAAAATGCTACCCTTCAAAAGAATGATAGGAAACTAAATTTGTCTAAAAAGGTGATATGCCCTTCCAATTATTTTGTGTAGCAAGAAAAGGGGAGTTATGTTAAGTTTTTCAAAACGAAAAGTAGAGCCACCCTACAATACCCTTCCCCCCCCCCCCCCCCAAACCAAAAAAAAAAAAAAAAACCCCAAACACCCCGAAAAGAAAGAAAGACATAAAACGCAATGTGGCAAGGTGCACACCAATGTTCAGTAAAGAATCATTTCCCTCGATTTTCAACCGGCTCAAGGCTAAGCCAAGGCAAACAGTCGCAAACCGTTCCACAATGGTGGCACTGCACACCCACACGTTCACACCACAACTTTTTTTTTTTTTTTGGTGGCAAACGATGTGTATGATTTAGCATGTGCTAATTCAACCTTGACATTCCTATAATAAATGGAAATAGCTTATTGAAGAATTTGGTCGTTGTAGCTGTTGGGTCCATTTCATGTCTTCCTACGTATTCATGGCCTCAATAAAGAAAAAAAAGGTTGTGTGTTACTTTGGGATATGTTACTATTGCATAAAGTGTATACAAATTTAGTTCGACCAGCTAGGTAGTAGGCCTAGGCCCTAGGGTTTACACTTTAGAGTGGGTGACCTAAAGATTCATGTTGGATCAGTACCATCGGTGCTTGCAAGAAACTAATATTATATCTTGAACACATTGAGAACTAAGAGCATGCTCACACGAAGCCGTTTGCATGTTCCCACGCGCACTCATATATTAAGTTCCCTTTTAGTTTTTCACCTTATCCAACATAGGCAAAATTACATTCAACCAGTTTGTTTAGATTAACCCATATCCATGAGCATTGTTTAGCTCGTGCAACCCCACATGACTAAGTAACATTCAGACTTCAATGAAGGAGGGGGTGAGGAAATCGGTTACCCAAATGTCCACGCATGAAAATCGAGGAGATCGTAGTTGTGGGTGTCATATCAAAACTAAACTTGAGATAAACCCCAAAACTCGAACAATGCGTATTGGCTCAAAACATTAGATTATAAACATGGGTTGGTATACACGATGTGCAAGCGGGTGCAGTGCTTAGCCCACATGATTTACAGCTTGAATCATGGTTCAAAACCTGGATCGCAAGGTTGAGGGTGCCTTGCTACACCCTTGTTTTTTATGCTGCTCAAGTTTGCCCCGCCTCGAGATTTTGCATGCTCCTCCCGACCATCGACCCCTTCACCCCCCCTCAATTAAAGCGGGGTGTTACTTAGTGTTGAGGTGTGCACCCCCCCCCCCCCCCCCCCCCCCCCCTCTCTCTCTCTCTCTCTCTCTCTCTCTCATGAGGAACCAACCCTCAAGTGATCTCACCGAATGTTGAAGCAGACAATTACTTCTCTTCTCCCTCCTTCCCTTCCTAGGATTGTTAGAAGACATGTGTACTGCCTCCCATCTAGGCTAATACTTCTTGCAGGTTGACAATATGGCATAGGTATCCCTAGACTAGTCTCTCGAATCTTGCTTACTTTGAAGCATATATATCATCACTCTGCTTCTCAAGGCACCTCAAGGCTCGGCCTGAGCTTGAGACTGTAGTGTAAATTCGATGTTGTGCTTAATACAAGGGATTGTTAGAAGACATAAAAGTCTTCGTTTTGGCATATCTTGGTAAACTAGTTATCCTGGGGCGAGGTCCTTTTTTTTTCCTTTGAGAGATGTCCTTTTGGCACACCTTGACTGATCTCCTTGTGGTTTTCATGCAATGCAACCTAGTCTTATGCACTCCACACTACCTATTCGCTCTGTAGAGAAAACACTGAGATTAAGCGAGACCAACACAAGATGGACGAGATAAGAGCTGAGTTGCACCCATCACGAGTGGGGGCTATGGTATTATTGGTCTTCGCTAGAAAATGAGCAGTCGCACCTCTGGTGTATTTCAAAAACAAGATGCAACGCAGTGTTTCAAGGAGAAAATATCTCTCACTTTCCATATTTTGATCGATCAAATTTTTCCTACAAATGAGGACATAGCAGTATCGCCTAAATTTTAACTTATCACCTACTCTTTTCACAGTACTAGCACAACTCTAGGAGGGGCTCAAAAATCAAGGAAATGTTCCCCTCATATCTAAATTGATTATATTGTGTCCCCACTCTCACTGGGTGCGACCTAGCTCTAATAATCACCGGATGAATAGAAATATGACATGATGACGTGGACAATGAGGTGGCTAATATATCCAAGTGCATAGGGAGGTGATATCTTTGCTTAGGCCATGGATAGAAGGCTAGCATAGAGAGGACTCCCACTATTAGAAGCTCTAGATGGATAAGAAACTAGCCAAATCCTCCCCTTTCGCTTGGAGGTGAAGTGAATCTACCTCGGGGTGACCAGCTTATGTAAAACAATTACAGAGCAATGTTCAAGGGAGACTGCCAATCAAGTGCACTTTTTTACGTCCCTTAAAGTCAAGAGGAGTCGGGGCCTTATCCACTCACTCACCAATGGGGAAGAGATTTGTGCAAGGCCAAGATAAAATGGCCAAGCTGATGCTCAATTATTTCTTGCCAAGCCTGGATCAAGCTTTGGCCATTATGGCAAGAGAGATGATTGACAAGGCAAATATCTTTTCAATAGGTGTCTTGTGGAAAGAGATTGAGGTGCATGACAAATTGTTAGCCCCATGGTGGACCAACCTTAGATTGGGTGGCACAACTTGCGAGCTGATACGTAGATGTACCAGAGCAACGGGAACACTAGGGTGGGGAGAAATAACCAAAAATTTCTAGAACTCCATCGTGCATTGGTCTCACACACACACACACACACACACACACAGAGAGAGAGAGAGAGAGAGAGAGAGAGAGAGAGAGTGTAGGAGACTATACCCCCCAAGCAACCCCTCTCCTTGCTTTGGTCGACCCCCTCTTCTAGCACTCCCTATCATTTGATTGGACCTCCTCAATCTTGGTCAATCACAGGCCTAGTGCAGAACAAGCAACAAGGGTAGTCTTGGGGACAGCTGTCCCCCTTTCCCCTTTGAGAGAGAGGCCTTGATAAATGCAAAAACAATTAATTAAATCAACTAAATTATCATTGGACCCCTTGGGAGGCTTACCAATAGGCTTTAGGCACACTATGAGGGCAACATGAGGAGGAGCTTGACAAGTGTCGTATTTTCCTTCTTGGTACCAAGCTTGCCTTATGTGAGGGTGTGTGTGTTCTCTCTCTAGCCCCTTCTTGTAGGGCTCGCCCCCTCCTTGTAGGGATCTTTGTTGACTTTGTGGAACACCTTACCCTCAAGCACCTTAGTCATTAAGCACCTTAGTCAGCAAGCACAACAAGCACCTTAGTAATCAAGCACGACAAGCATTTCAAGCACCTTAGTCAGAAAGCGGGCCGGGCTCCCACCTCAAGCACAACCCTAGCTTACCTAAGGTCAAAGGACTTTTAACACTAACTTTTGGAGGTCTTCAATGAAGTTAACCCTAAGGTCTTTAAGCACCATTGGCTAGCCATTCTCTTTGACATATCATCTCTCATTTGGACCCCTTTACCATTGGCCCCGTGTTGAGATAGACCCGTTAGCACATGTCTATATTCTAACCCTTGTTTTCATCTATTCTCCCACATTAAATGATTAGTTCAATATGAGAAAATCATTTGGGTTTGTTAGATATTAGATTTTATGACATTACCTCTCTCTTGAAATCATAGTCATCCTCGACTATGAGGTAGAAGAGATATTCCTTAGTCATTAGTCAATGTTTCTTAGCAGGTAGAGGATCCCTTTACCCTACAGCATCATTCCAAGACGGATGACTAATCCATTTGGTGCTTGGGAGACATAGCTGCTGCAAGCATGTCTGCTCTTTAGTCTATTCCAAGTAGAGTAACAAATTCTACTTGGTGTTTGAGAGACGTCGTCATCACAAACATGATTCTAAGTATGCATACTACTTAAATTTGTGCACAATAAAAAGAGAATTAATCTTATAAGATAAAAACATTGGTCATGTAATTTTTTTTTGTATATTTGCTTACTTCAATGTAGCATTTTAAGAATTGACAAGGTTAATACTATCCTTAAGATTTATTCCTTGCATCCATCTAGCATATTCAAAAGGATAATTTTTGAACTTAATAAGATACCGTCGGATAACTTCTTACCATGTCGTAGTACCTTGTCTTCATACCGAAGGATAGCTTTGGGTTGTAGCACCGCTTCTTGGTCTTCAATTTTGGGAGGGTCTTCAATAATTGGTTCACTTGGTGGCTCTCCTTTGTAGGGCTTAAGTAGGCTCACATGAAAAGCATTGTGTATGAGCCAATGGTTGGGCAACTTGAGTTGATAAGCCATCTGATTGATTGGCTTCAAAATTTGAAAAGGACCATAGTATCTTTTTGCTAGTTCAGCATAATACTTTTGATGGCCCGTAGGATTTTTGTCCGTCGTTTGCCTCAATCAAGTCTTGGGAAACTTAAGTAAGACCCAATCATTTTCTTTGAATGTTAAGGCCCTTTTGTGCTTGTCTAGCAGCAACTTTTTGCCTTTGTTGAGAGATGGATATAGCCTCCTTAATCTTTCAAAAAGATTCTTGTAGGTCAGGGCTATACTCATCGGTAGCAAAGATCTTCCCATGTACTTTAAGTAGCAAGGGAAATTTAGGTCTTCCCTCAATGATTTCAAAAGGTTCTTTTCTCCTAGAAATATGGACAATATTATTGTACACATAATCTACAAGAGGTAAGTACTTTCCCATTGTGAACATTGATCTACTTCTGTAACATAAGTCTTTAATAGATCAAGTATCGTAAGATTGGCTATCTCACTTTGGCCATCCATTTGTGGGTGATAGGCCGAAGAGAAATAAAATCTTGTGCCTATATTTTCAAAGAGACCTTTCTAGAAATTACTGATCATTCTAGGATTTCTATGTGACATGATGGATGTTGGCAATCCATGGTGTTTGAAAATCTGGGATATGAAAAGAGTTGCCATTTGTTGTGCCTTAATAGTCTTTTTGACAGGAATAAAGTATGCCTGCTTGCTAAACCTGTTGACTATTGACCATATTTTTGTATTCCCATGGATAGACTTGGGTAGTCCAAAGATAAAATCCATGGATATACTCTCTCATGGTGAATTAGGGATTAGCAATGGTTGGAGTAATCCATGTTGCTTCCCTCTATCATATTAGTCTTTTAGCATACCACACATTTTGAAACATACTCTTGTATGTCCACTTTCATGGTAGGCCAATAGAAATACGTGTCTACTCCTCAGAGAGTAGGTTGAATGCCCTTATGCCCCGCACGGGGAGGAGCATGGGTTCCTACAAGATTTTCTCACGAAGGGAGTGGGTAATGCGTAGCCTATTTCCATGGAGAAGATAACCATTCTGCAAGGTGAATGGTTCCTCTTTCTTCCCCAAAGCAAGGACTGACATTATGTCTTTAAATTTAGGGTTAGTAGCATACTCATCTATCATACATGATAGATCATTGTGAGTTGCTATAGACACCCCATTAACTTTTGGTTGTCGTGAAAGTGCATCGGCCACTTGATTGTGCTTACTAGCAACGTGAACAATATGAAAATAAAATTGTGAAAGAAAATTTTCCCACCTTGTTTGTTTGAGTCATGAAGTACTTGATACTTTGGTGGTTCATAAAATAAATAGAGTCCCAAATAGATAGTGCTTCCATGTGTCTAGGGCATGTAGAGTCCCGTTCATCCATATTGATCCTTCGAATCTCATATGATATGGCATGCCCTTCTTGAAGCAAGACTTCTCCAAGGAAATCACCACAAGTATCACATTGGAACTCAAATGGATTTGAGAGATCTGGAAGCATAAGGACTAGTTGGGAGATAAGCTTCTCTTTGAGCTTGTCAAAAGCATTTTTCTCCTTAGCAATCCATGAATACTTAACATTCTTCTTTGTTAAGTCATGTAATGGTCCTATTATTTGAGAGAATTCAGCTATGAAGCATCTATAGTATGCACATATACCAATAAATCTTCTTAGCTCACGTAGATTCCTTGGATTAGGCCATGCTTTTATTACCTCTAACTTTGATGGATCCATACGGATATCATCTTGAAAAATAATATGACCTAAGTATTGAATCTCTTGAAGGAAAAATTCACTTTTCTTTTGATTGAGAAAAAGCTTGCTCTCCCTCAATGCTTGAAAAATCACTTGGAGATGGCTTGTGTTCCTCCAAGGACTTGGAGTAGATGATGGTATTATCAAGAACACCCTAGTGAATTTGCAGTAGGGTCTAAATGTTTTTTCCATTTAATGATTGAACATGGATGATGCATTAGTCAAGCCAAAAGGCATAACTAGATATTCATAAAGGCCAAACGTTGTACGAAACACTGTCTTTAGCATACCTTCATCCACTATCCTTATTTGATAATAACCACTTTTAAGGTCAATCCTACTGAAGTAGGTAGAGCCTTGTAGCTTATCAAATAGACCTTCTACCCGAGGTACGAGAAACCTTTTTTTGGAGTGATATGGTTTACTGCTTGATAGTCCACACACATACGGTATGTACCATCTTTATTTTGCACTAAATGGACTGGAGAACAAAAGGGAGAGGAGATAGTCCTCACCATCCCTTTGTCTATCAATTCTTGTACTTGCCTCATGATATCCTCTTGTTGAGCTTGGGAAAATCGATAAGAAGGCTTGTTAGGTAGTGAGCTTTCTGGCTGGAGATCAATTATCGTGATGGTCATCATCTTCTCATTTTGGAGGTAAGTCCATAGGGTATCATTGATGAATACATCTTGGAATCCTTTTAGAAAATTAGACAAGTCTACCTCTTTTTGATTCCTACCATTTACATTTGATGAAACATTAGGATCTTTTAGGGACTCTTTGACAAAAATCATGTACTCAGAAACTCAACTCTTTATTGATTTTTACACAAGAAGGAAGATTTGCAAGTGGTATAGTACGACGAGACTCACTAGCATCTATATACATGCTATCTCCCCTATAGGTGAAGTAGATTTTCCTTTTAGGGAACTTCATGTTGGCAGCCATGCAGTTGAACCGTGGTGCCCCTAGGATAGCATTCTTATGTTGAAGAGGAGAGATGAAAAAGTCTTCTCTGTCCACATAGCTTTGGACATGAAGCCTCAACTTCCCAATCAAGGGAGTAACAGAGGCTTGCTATCCCTTGAAAGCGGTGTCAGCCGTTACAGTATCTCCCATCTCAAAAGCTTGAATGCCCAACTTGTTGGCCAACTCCATTGATATGAAGTTGTGAGTAGAGCCAGGGTCAAACAACATGAAGGCATCATGCTCCCTTACCTTTCCCCAAGCATAGGAGAGAGGTGATCCTTTGCAATGAGCATCCTCTTTTCGAGATTTGATAGTGGAAGCTGTAGGAGTCTCATTGTGGGAATTTCTCTTGGGGCAAGAACAATGGCCATGTCCTTGCTCCCCACACTTAAAACATTTATGGTCCTTGCAAAAAGCTTCAAGCTCTCAAGGGGAGAGTTTTTTTTTAACCTTTGTAATCTCCCTTCTCCTTGGACGGATTGTTGTTGTTGTTGGAATTGCCTTGGGAAGAATTTTGGGCATTGGTTTTCCCCTTTGCATCCCATTTGTCTTTTCTTTCCATGGGCTTGACATTCCGTCTAGCCCATTGTTGGAAATTGATGCACGAAGCGACCATAGTGTGGTGGATTACTTCGGTGATAGAACCAAGCTGTTGGGAGTTGACGTACTCGGGCACATAATTGTTGCTTTTGCTTGGCAAAGTCTATCTTCTAGAAGAAAGTAACCTTCAGATGTAAATCCCAAAACTTGTGCACATATTTGTGGACAGAATCATGGGAGAGAAGCTTCAAACTCCACCATTCGGTAAGCACTCTGTCCTTTGCATCGCTTGCAAGGAATTGCTTCATGATGAAAACTCATAGAGATTTCCATGTCATTGGGGATTCACCGTTGCCACGAAGGATAGCCCACCATTGACGAGTGGATTTCTGAAAGTGCATAGCTACATAGTGTAGGTTGGAGGACTCCATCAAGCCCTTGTCTCCAAAGGTCGCATCAAATTACTGGATGAAGGCCATTACTTTGTCGGTAGCACCGAAGGTGCCATCATAGGTAAGAAAAGAGATACTCTTTCCTCCCTCTTTGAAATTCTTTATCTTTTGTGACCTTCTTCATGCAGGGTAAGGTTTGCAATGTCCTCCCCTCTTGTATTCTCTAGGAGAATAGCCATAGCTTTCTTTGGAAGAGGAGGAAGGTGAAGAAGAGTTTGACCTCCTTCTTTCCCTTTTGTTCCTTTGTTTCCTCTTTTCCCTTTTGGTGTGATGAGGAGAAGAACTGTGGGTTGATCGTTTCCTCTTGGGAGGAGTTGGCGACCGTCTAGACCGTCGTTTTGTGGAGCCACATCTTTAGAGGAACTTAGGGATTCATTACTTTCGCGTTCTTTGGATTCCTCCTCTTATCTGGGAGAGAGTCTTCTTGGGGTCCTCATCAAGAGGCCTCTTAAGATCTCTCTCCTCTTGGAGAGGAGGGAAAATCCCATAAGCACAAAGTTTTTGGGTAACTTTGGGTTGCAAAGCAGGGTTGCCCATTGCTTGATGCAACCTAGTGACAATATAATTGAAAAACATGGGGGCATCATCATTAGCACCTTCATGTGAAAAATCAACGTTACCAATGTTCATTCTACTGTCTTTATTATTGTCATCCATGCTAATTATATTTATGTATAGAATCACTTTGTGCTTTTGTACACTCAAGAACCTTAGTTGCTACTCTTCTTTACCTTTGAAAATCAGGTCTCAAGCAGCCACAACCGTGGTTTAGACACTATTGATTGCAAAGACTAGTGGGGAGGGTCTAACATTTCTCAGTTGATTATGATTCCTGTTGAGCTTTCTGGTAGCTCAATAATGGTAAAGCCAAAGGCAAGCCCCAAGAGGCTCCATTATTAAGATTATAGCTCCCAATGGTCTACCTCGAACTAAGTCCTTCTCAACCAAGATAATAGATCCCTCTCCTACTTACCTTATTGCAATTAATAGGTCCAGCCTTTCATGGACAACTTAAGGACCTCTCTTTTTAAGCAAGAAAAGAGAAACCAATAGCTAGCCTTTCATGGACAACTTAAGGACCTCTCTTTTTAAGCAAGAAAAGAGAAACCAATAGCTCTGATACCAATGTGATGGAAAAGGCATATGAACTTTGAAAATAGCAAAATTAGGAGAATTAAAGAGAGCATTTTTGTGAGGCTACTTTGAGAACATAGAGGGTAAACTTAATTGATGGTAGCAACATAATCATAATACTTAATTAACATGGCATGAACAATACTTTTGCAAAGAGAGAGAGTTTATAGAACTTGACAATAGTTGAGGACCAAATTTATCTTAAGCCAATCCCCCCTCCAATAGGCTTTTGTATTGTAGATTCTCCCATCAAGAGAGACTTGGTACCATACAATCTTTGTGTTCCTTGTGACCTAGGTGAAGCAATGAAGATGGAAAGCTTCATGCATCACAAGAATAACATAGACTTTGCAGAAATGATTAATTATCCCAAGCCTCATTCCCAAGGTCTCAAACACCTTCAAAGGTGGAGAGAGCTAGCAGGGAATGAGGGTAGGAAAGAGGAAAAAGAAACATTCATAGGAGAAAAAAATAGTTCCTCACTTATCATCACTCTTCTTGCTAGCATACATAATAGCTTAGTAATGAAGATGGAGAAGATGGCAAGCTTAAGAATTGAAGCATGGATCTTGGTTGGATTTGCATTCCATAGCCACGAGTGTTGGTGTAGGCTCTCAACTTCCCTACTAGCTTGGAAAAGGAGATGGAGCTCTTGCACTTTGCACTTCACACAATGAGAGAGAGAGAGAGAGAGAGAGAGTGTGTGTGTGTGTGTGTGTGTGTGTGGGGGGGGGGGGGGGGGGGGGGGGGGGGGAGTATACCCCCCAAGCAACCCCTCTCCTTGCTTTGGTCGACCCCCTCTTCTAACACTCCCTAAAATTTGATTGGACCTCCTCACGCTTGTCAATTCATAGGCCTAGTGCATAACAAGAAACAAGGGTAGTCTTGGGACAAGTGTCCCCCTTTCTCCTTTGAGAGAGAGGACTTGATAAATGTAAAAACAATTAATTAAATAAACTAAATTACCATAGGACACCTTGGGAGACTAACCAATGGGTGTTAAGCACACTATGATGGCAACATGAGGAGGAGCTTGACAAGTGTCGTGTTTGCCTTCTTGGTACCAAGCTTGCCTTCTGAGGGTGTGTGTGTTCTCTCTCTAGTCCCTTCTTGTAGGGCTCGACCCCTCCTTGTAGACGCATCTTTGTCGACTTTGTGGAACACCTTACCCTCAATCACCTTAGTCATGGAGCACCTTAGCACCTTATTTATTAAGCATCCCAAGCACCTTAGTCAGAAAGCACAACAAACACCTCAAGCTTGGGCCGGGTTCCCACCTCAAGCACAACCCTAGCTTACCAAAGGTCAAAGGATTTTTAACACTAACATTTGGAGGTATTCAATGAAGCTAACCCTAAGGTCTTTATGCTCCATTGGCTAGCCGTTGTCTTTGATAGATCATCTCTCATTTGGACCCCTTTACCATTGGCCATGTGTTGAGATAGATCCGTAAGTACATGTCTATTTTCTAACCCTTGTTCTCGTGTATTCTTGCACATTAAATGATTAGTTTAATATGAGAAAATCATTTGGGTTGGTTAGTTATTATATTTTATGAAAACATGGGATATGATAGATAAGGCAAATCTCTTCTCCCAAGGGGTCCCATGGAAAGAGGTAGGAGTACACAACAAGCTGCTAACACCACTTTGGACAAATGTAAAGCTAGACAGCAATACAGGTAAGCTGGTACGTAAGTGTGCCAAAGCATCAAAAACACTCAAATAGGGGGAGGTATTTAGATACTTAAAAAACACCATCACCCATTGATCACCTTGGCTCACTGAGATTGGAGGTGATTTATTAAGGACCTTTTGGAGAGAAATAGCTAAAAGAATCAACAATAATGGATTAATACACCTAGATCAATTGTGGGACAAAAGCAGATTAAACTAGAAAGAAACAAACTAACTAGCTATATAGTATAACGTCAACTAGAGTGAGAGGACAAAGTGAAGGAATAAGTAATGTTTTGTTGCCTTCATGGGAGGAAAAAATTGATTGGAAGGTCTAGTAATTACCGACTCAAGAATAAGAACTTTTCTTTATCTTTAAAAAAAGAGAGAATATACTACAAGCTTAGCTACAAATAAGATTGGTTCTCATCTCTTAACAAACATTGTAGGCTGGTATGGCCTAAGGCAAAAGAGGCAATGTTTGCAGTTAACATGTGGGATCCTCCATGACCTAACATAATGAAGCTATTTGTTTGGAAGGAATTATGGGGGGACACTACCAATAGGGATCAAAGAAAAAGCCCATGCTCTTTAACATTTTTAGAAATGACAAACGTGGCAGGATATGTTGTTCATGGTGGCAACGATGTTCTCGGTCCTACGGGGTTTGGAGTTCCTTTGGTGATCTGTTGGAAGCTTCTCATTGTAGGGCATGTGTATTATTTTATCTCTTCTTTGGCTTGTGGCGTTGTAGTCTCTTTTTTGAAGGTCAAGATCTGTTGACTCTTACTATAAGGGATTTGTTATTGGTGGTAGTTCGAGGAGATCTATGACATCCAAGGTTGTGGGGCATCTGGTTCTTATAGGTGATGGAGCTCCAATGGCTTATGGTTCGACATTACAGTATCTGTTTGTTCACTGTGGCTAATGTTTGTTTGTTATCAGGGTTATCTTGTCATTTGGGTTGATCTCCCAACTCCTTTGAAATGTGTGGGATTTTTTTTTATGCCGTGGCTCGGATTGTTGAGAAGGGTTAAACTTGTAACATTTTTATTAATCTAATCATACTCAATGTTGTGAGTTTTGCAGAAATGACTCCAAGCATAAAAGAATAGGTAGGGAAGGTGTGTCTTTTTCTTCTTCTTGCAAAACTCGCAATTGTGAGTGATTGTATTAGAATTCCACCAAAAAAGTACAAATCAGCCTCAGGCTCATGCCGATCCTTGATGGCTAGATGGTTATATCAGAGAAGTATCTACTAATGTACTATTATCAAAAGCTTAATCCTTCACACCACAAGTTTCGAGAAGATGGCGAGGGTCACCCTAAACCAATCATCCGAGATTTTCCTTTTTCCTAACACAAATATGAACTCGCTTTCTTGCACTATTTGTGAGAAGCTAGCCATAGAGAGGACACTATCAAAGACCTGGCAATTCTTGGACTTCCAGATATTACTAAAGAAACAATATTTAACAATCTGCATGCAAATTAGAAGTGTAGGGCTTCAAAACTGTTTCCCACCAAGGCACATATCCTTCTTGAAAAACCCTATCTTCCACATTCTTTGTACCCATTTGTACACCTTCCCTGCTAGGCCTCTAATTGTTGAGAATTCCATGAAAAGGTGGATGAGGTCTTTGCTAGCCGATTTGCACCCTCAACATCTATCGGATCCAATACCACGTGCTTGAATCTTGATGCATGTTGGCAAAGCCCCCCCACAACACCTTCCACAGATATACCTTCATAAAATACGACCATTGTGGATTCCAAATGTTCTTCGTGACCTCATCCCATCAATATTTTGACCATTGTTTCTTCCATTGTTTGTTCAAAGGGGCGAACCAAACAGCCTTGTGCATTAACACTTGGTAATTCCCTTGGTATGAGGTTAAAATAAATGGTCACCCATGGGCCATTTCCAAGGTTTCAACTCAAAAGTAGATTCCCAGATTGGCATTTTGCAAAATGTTGTACATGCCTTCTACCACTCTATTGACAAGTAGATTCTCCATGCCATTGAGTTGAAACCAGATAGCCAACTAGTCAGACGACTTACATCACTTGTTATTATGCCATAAGTGGATCAACCACTCAAGTCCTTGATTGTTCAACCTTCTAGAAATTTCTCTCCAATAAGAGTTTAAAATTATACTAGCGACTTTAGATAGCCAAGGGGTCTCAAAGTATATGGTCAATTCACCCCATTTCAAAACCCTTGTTGCCATATTAAACTTTTGCACCAGCTCACCCATGATGTTACCCAGTCTCAAGCTAGACCACCTCCGAGAAAATAGTTTGTCTTGCACCTTGATCTCTTTCTACTGCCCACCTTTAGAGAAAACGTTTTCCTTGTTAATCATATCCTGGATCATGATAGCCCAAGACTGGTCTTGTTTTTCAACTGAGACCACAAACTTGGCACACAAGGCCTCAACATGAACAATAGGGTTGAGAATTCCGATGGCACCTTGAAGTGCTGTTCAAGCTATAACTTCCCACTCTGCCCATTTCCATGGAAATGAGGCTTTAGTGCTATTCCTCCATAAGAATATTTTAACATGTTTCAAAACCTCCTTCCAATTACATTTGGCTATTTTGAGGAACCGGTTGGTGAAGGCAATATAAGGAATCATAAATGAATTGTTCAATTTGACCCTACTCGAGCAGAGGAGCAACATAATACTCCCACCTTCTCATTTTTCTATGGATCTTCTCCATGACCCACTAGAACCTTTTCTTGTGCGTAACATCCCCCCCAAGGGGGTGCCTAGATGTCAAAATATCCTTCCTTTAGACATGATCACCCCTGACGAGACGGAAGGATCAAATGAGTCGTTCTCCATCAGGGATATCAGTCTAGACATCTCAATATTACACTTTGATCCCAAAGCCCCAACAAATGTTATGTCTAGTGCCTTCTTGAGTATCTGTGGGTAGGTTTCCAAAAAGAGGAGGGGAAGTCTTATGCAAACATCTTGGCCAGGAGCTGGTTGTTGCCGGGGAAAGTTAGACCTTGGATTTCACTCTGCGTAGCAGTAGCTTAAAGCATTGTTGCCATTAGAGGATGCGAGCCGATGGCAAAGAGAAGAGAGGGTAGGGGGCATACTTGCTTTGATAAATCTTCTGGCTTTAAAGGAGCCCACAATTCTATCATTGAACAAGATCTCTAATTGACTTCTTGTAAATGTGTATAAGACAGAACATGTGAGGCCCAAATCCCAATGATTTCATGACATCTTCAATGAAGGACCAGATAACCCTATCATATGCACTGTCTAGGTCTAGCTAAAGCAAAATTCACTCCTACTTTGTGGAAGCTGCATACTCAATGCATACCATTGTTGCCAAGATATTGTCATAAATTGACCTTCCTTTGATAAATTGGTGCTCATGAGGGGAGATGACTCTGTCTAGGGCATTGATCATAGTGACTTTGCTGTGTAGAAAGGGAAGAGAGTGTATCCCCACCTTCTCATTTCACTATGGATCTTGTTCAATACCCAATTGAATCTGTGCTTCTTTGAAATGCTCCACCACAAGTGGAGCATTGAGGTGTCAAAATAGAGTGCCCTTCCCAACAAATTTGAGTGAATTGCCTTAACCACTCAATGGGCTCAACCAAGCCGCTTTCAAAAAGTGAGATCAATCACATTTTTTTGATATTGCACTTTGAGTTTGAAGAAATAGCAAATAATTGGACAAGTTGTAGAGCTCATCTTAGCATTTGTGGGTTGGATTTTATGAACAATTGATAATTGTCTGCAAACTGTTTAGCAAGCAATTGTTTTCCCCCTAGAATTGAGAGACCTTAAATTTTTCTTTTTGCCACACTCTCCTCAAGAAAGGTTTCTAGAGGGTGTGAGCCAATTGCAAAGGGCAATAGGGAAGCCTTGCTTGATAGATCTTTTGACTTCAAATATTCACACAATCTTGTTGTTGAAGAGTTTCTCAAAGTATATTGCCTCCCGAAGCATGTGAACTATCGCACACAATCTGGGTCCAAAGTCCAGTGCTTTCATGACCTCAGTGATGTAAGACCAAGAGATTCTATCGTAAGCATTGTCAAAGTCAATTTGAACAAGGATACATTCTTGTTTGGTGAAATTAGCATACTCAATGCCAACCATTGATGCCGTTTGAAATAGACCTTCCTTTGATGAAACCATGTTGATGGGGCATGACTATTGTATGAAAGATTAGTGATAGCCTTACAACGATAACCCTAACAATGATTGTGTAATCTACGGCCATCACAGAGATCAATCCCCAATGTTTTAAGAGGGAGCAACAAACTAATTTGGGAATAGGCTTGATCTACTCTTTTTTGAATATGTATCTATTTGTCCCTCTACTAGAGCCCTTCCTAGGAACTACAATAGTTGGAGTTTGATATCCTCTTGAAGCTCTTTAAAGAATTAAAATGTCATTCCATACCACCTAGGGGAACTTTCCCACTCAATGCCTTTAAGGTAGTCCACTATTCATTATCTAAAATGGGCCTCTCTAAATCTTTCACTTCATCGTGTGATACACTGCACTTCACTTGTGTTTCACATCCTTCCTGTGAGTACTCTTTTAGCTGGCCTACAATTTTACTAAAACAATCAAATTAAGGTTGGCCATATCATTTTGGTCATGTTTGAGGCTTCCCCTCCCCTCCATGATTGCTATAATAGGTCCTTTCTTCTTATGACCTTAAGAGCTTTGTTGGCAAGGTCAAGCTTGAAAACAAGCGCTCGGGCTAGCAGACAGGTCTTTTTTATCTCATCCTATACTCCTCCTCTAAAGCTCTATCGTTCACTTTACGTCCTGCTCTTTTTATTGTTGACTAAATGTTATATACAAGGGAGGGTCATTCACTGTCAAATTTATAGGGTATTGGACCGTGCAGTAGCTTGCCTAGGTTCACTAACATGAGCCTTCATTATGCCAGCATAGTTTTCCATGTACGTAGGTCTGTTTAATAACAAGCGGATTTTTTTTCAATGTGGATATCTCCATTACAAAGAGGATGGGTTCAAAAAGATCCTCTTTATTTCCCTGACATTATGGAGGTGATTAAAAT
Organism: Adiantum capillus-veneris; assembly: GCF_014529385.1. Lineage (NCBI taxonomy): Eukaryota > Viridiplantae > Streptophyta > Polypodiopsida > Polypodiales > Pteridaceae > Adiantum > Adiantum capillus-veneris. The sequence continues at coordinate 143,237,143 of NC_140933.1, read as the reverse complement.
TTTGATGAATAGATGTGTGCCATGTGTGAAAGAATGTGGGTGTGTAAGAGATGTGCTAGAGTGGTCAAAGGATGCACTTTTGCCCCAAAAAGAAGGTAGACAATTATATGATTCTTAGCCTTCCATAAATCCTACATATGATCTCTAATTTGAGCGGAGATTATAAATTTATAGTCTACACATCAAGCTCTTTCTATAGATATGCTACATGATATGGTTTCTACCATTAGATTTTTAATTTCATTTGGGGGGGAAATTTGAATACAAATAAGCTAACCATTTTTCTTGTGTGACTTTGAAAGTTGTCCTTTGATTACTTTCTTAGTATGAAAGGTTTGAATCCCTTGAATTACCAAATAAAGAGGCCCTTTTAGATTCCATTCTCTTCCTAATGCCTTGAGTATATCAGACCACTCTAAAGTAATTTTCTTAAGAAATTGTCAAACTTGAGTGAGAGGCTCACCAAGAAGTGAAATAGAAAAAATCTACCAAAAAAAGACACCTTTGAGACAAAAAACAACGTGCACTATTTGGAGTGTGCATTCCCTATTCCAATGATACCACTAATAATTATTGATGTGCTTAGTATGTGAGAGTGGCTATTTTTTTAGTGCCTTGCATTTAACATTTCCAATTTTTCATGTTGAGTGTACTAGCCCCTAGTTCACAATAATTTTCAAATGTTTCTCCTTGCACTCATAGCTAGTGCAAGCTTAAGAAATGTACAAGCTACATGATGCTTTTTGTTGCAAGTCTTGCCAATAAGAGCATGTCTAATTTTTTATTTCTATTTTCTTGCAAACATGTCTAACAATGTTGGAATTAATGGTATTGCTAGAAAGAAGATTAACAAGAACAACTTACCTGCTTGGAAGTTTAGGATGGCCAATTTTCTAATGGGTAAAGTTTATTGGGAGTAAATTGAAGGTGAACATGAAGATGCACCACAATTTTTGGAAGAGAATCCTACTTCTTAGCAAATGAAAGAGTTCAAAGAATGGAGCTAAGGAGCATTGAAGGCCATATAAAGGCCATATATTTGTTCTCAGTGATTGTGGAGATTTTTTTGATTGGTCATATACATGATGTGAATTCCCTCAAGGTGGCATATAATAGTCTGGCCTCACTAGATGTGACTAGCAACAAGGCAAGGACGCTATCATTAAAGATAGAGATCGATTGTGAAGAAAATGGTTTTGTTAGTGAATGATTATGTTTAAAAGATGAAGGAAATATGTGAATCGATTGCCCTATTGGTTTCACGATTGATGAAGATGATAAGGTGGAAGCATGATTGCAAGGTCTAGACCCCTCACATGCAAGCAATTCAAGAACACTATTCATATAGTCTGAGCTTTATAGATCTAGCATGTGGTGTGGGTCAAGGAGGTGATCGTGGTTGCTGAAATCTGAATCAAGGAAATCAACATATGGTTTACAATGGAAGGAAGAGCACATGTCGTTGAGGAAAATCCCAAGATAAGGTGAGTTTAAGAGGTCATGAAAAATTTTGTGCAAAAAACATGTACGCATAATATTGGCATGGGTTGTTGGATATGTGGTAGTAAAGACCACTTTGAGTGTGACTATCAACAAAGAAGGCAACATGCAGGTACTAGTAGAGGAGTGGATAAGCTAGAGAGATTGTTTTCTATGAGTACACATGACTAGCCATGGTGAATGGTTTTGGGACATGCAAAGTTTTTGACCTAGCTATATTGAGAACAGGGATGATACAATGCATCCGATTGTGCATACATGAACTTTTCAATTTCCTTTTATAGATGGAAAAGTGAAGTATTTGGATGATGTATTGCATGTGGCCTCTATTACAAATGACATGGTGTTTATTGGGGAAATGGTTGAGAAAGATTTGTAGGTCACATTCAATATTGATGGCCTCTATGTAGAGGAATACAAAAAGAATGGAAGGCTCATTGCACAAGAAAAAAATGTGGGAAAAAATTCCTATTTTTAATGTAGATGTACTAGAGACGAAAGCTACCATGTTTACACAAGGGTCAGGAGTTGTTGTAGATATAGAAATTTGGGAAAAGTGTGTTGGACATGCAAAGTCAAGAGCTTGTGACATATTTGCCAATGTTTTAAGATGGATGGAATACATAAAGTTTGTGAGGCTTGTTGATTTTCAAAGTAGAAAAAATCATCATTTTCTTATGACAAGTATGTAAAAACAGATATGTTGGAGATTGTGCATTCTCATATATGGGGTCCTGGCTGCATCTATGGGTGGATGCAGGTTTTATGCTACCTTCATTGATGACCATACAAGAAAGTTATGGGGGTACTCCATGAGGTACAAGAGTGAGGTGTTTACTCCCTTGTAGAATTGCATGGTTATGGCTGAACAAAAGACATTGAAATATGTACAATGCCTGAGGTCAGATGGAGGGAAGAATACTTCTCTGATGAGTTTAGTATTTACTTCTCTGATGAGTTTAGTATTTTTCTACAAAAGCATGGAATTTTCATGCACATATAATCCTCAATAAAATGGTGTTATTGACCTGAACATGCACATTGTAGAAGTTTCAAGGACAATGATGTCTGAGAAGAACATGCCTCATGATTGTTGGGCTAAGGTAGTCTGTGTCATAAAAACTAATATATCTAATTCTCCCAATTGATTTTCTCATGTTAAATTGATCATTTAGTATGGGGAAGTACTAGGGGAGTAAAAGCTAGAATATTGGTAAGGCTGCAAGATCGGTCTCTACAGAGATCCAAAGGAGGGAAAATAGGGATCCAAAGGGGGACAATCTGCAAAAGGCCAATGTGCTTCAAAAGGGCTAAAAAGACCTAAGGTTCAGCCCCATTAAGACTTCCATAGGCTAAGGTTCCTAATTTTTTATTATTGAATTGTACAAAGGCCAATGTAAGGGAAAATTGGATAGTCTTCCCACATCCCTATCAAGAAGGGGGCGCGAGCCATGAGAGTAGGGGATGAGACACACACACACACACTCCAAAGCTCCCCCTTTACACAAAGGGAATAGTGGACACATTTCAGGCTTCCCCAAGCTTCCTTCAAATCCTTTTGGATGGCCATAGAGGTGGACCAATGAGAATTAGGCTAGAGTAAATTTAGTCTAATCATTTTAAAAATGCTCGATAAAAGAACCAATAGAAATTAAGCTCCCTGGAAGACTATTGGACAGTCTACCAAGGGGTCCATTAATTGAATTATTTTAATTACCTAAAGCTCTCACAAAACGGGAAAGGGGGACGCATGTAGCAAGGCAGCAAGGCTAGCAATTATGCTTCTAATTTGTGATTGGCTGAGCTTTAAGGGGCCAATGGTATGCCAGCATGAGCAAATAGCAAGAGGGGTAGACCAAGATGAGAGAGAAGGCTGCATTTTACTCTAACTCATTGCTACACACACACACACACACACACACACACACACACAACTCATGAGTGCAAGAAGAACTCCATCTCCTTTTCCAAGCATTTGAGAAGTAGAGGCCTACACCAACAACTCTTCGCTATGGAATGCAAAGTTCCAACCAAAAGCCAAGCTTCAATGGAATGCTCATCTCCTCTACCATGCTAATTACTAAGATAAGCTATGCTATTAGAGTGATTATGTGAGGAGAATACTTCTTTCTCATAAGATACCTCTTCTTCCTCTCAATCTATCCTCATTCCCTGCTAGCTCTCACCATTTTTCCACAAAATGAAATTTTACATATTCTCATGTCTTTTTGTGAATTGTCCAACAAAAAAGCAAGGTGGTTAGTATGCACACAACACCAACCCCCTTTTACATACGCTTTTATATACCTTTCACTAAGAGAAAAAATCCCCATCTACAAGAGTAGATAAACGAAGTAGAGGAGGGGGTCTGTGACATTGAAGAAAGATTAAAGCTGCCACAGAATTTTGAGTGATATTCAACTCCGCTGGCTCTAGCTTGAATAGCCATGTCTTGTAAACTTAGAATATCCGCAAATTTTAGCTATTTTTTGCAAAGCTTTGTGCACATATTTACCTGCAAAAATCCGTGAATTTGAACAAGCCTCACCCAGGCATTATCTGGACTGCAAAAATTGCATACCTATAAACCAAGACCCCCTGTTGTGGCAGTGAATCTCCACCTTTAAAGACTTGCTTACACTGACTTTACAATATGAACCGTCCATGATATTTAAGTCATAAATTGCTTGAGAATTTACTCTTTTTAAGTTCCCTCTTAGGACAAAAACCACACCTCAGACACATTGTGGCACAAAGGGTGGAATTAGACACATGTGCATATGCCCATACACACAAGAAACCAAGATTTAAACATGTGCACATACATGCATGTATGTGAAACACACAGACACACACACACACAACTGAACCTTGACATTCTTCAATTAAATGGAAATAGTTTGATGGGGAGCTTTGGTCCATTCATGTTCATGACCTAATAAAGAAAGTTTGTGTGTTACTGTGATATATGCTACTATTGCATCACATATGGACTTAGACTAGCCAGTAGAGTGGGGGATATGAGTAGAGTAGGTTGGTGCTTGCAAGAAATTAACATGTTTTTGAAAACATGTGATTTATTTAAAATATCATTTTAAGAATTAAACAACGGATTTTCTCGCACTTGTACAAACACTCTACCAATTGTGCTCAACCACATTGGTAATCAAACATGGTTTTTCTATTCTAACCATAGAAAATATCATTTTAGGAATTAAACAACAATAGATTTTCTTGCACTTGTGCTCAATTCCAATTGAGAATCTAACATGGTTTTTTTATTCTCACCATAATTTGTTTGAACCTAAAGTGGGTGGTTTAGAAAAGGTACTCACAAATGTGTGTGTGTGGGGGCAATTGCTCATTTAAGAGTAGGGAGACAAAAACTAGGTAGATTAGAAATAACACTATTATGCTTGTGGGCTATCGTGAAAGGATAGCTTCTTAATTAAAGTGTTGAACGTGTCTATTGCATGAAAAAGGAACTCTTTGATTTGGACATTGTCATTATACCTTTAAAGAATTATTGTGTCTAAATAGGCTATGAATAGTCCATTTATAATGGACTATTCATGAGAAGGAGGGATGGATTATAAATGAACAGTCCATAAATGACCTCTTTGATTTGTACATTGTCATCAAACCTTTAAAGAAATGTTGTGTACATAGACTATTCACGAGACAAGGATTTCAAATGGACTATAATCATGACAAGGAACAATCTATTGCTGTGTTCAAAACCTAAGCACAAAGTTGAATTTCTTTTAAGGTGCCAAACTCCCATTTTCCCAAGTTCCGTGCCCCTTTTTTTTTTTCCCCTAAATCAAGAGACTTTCAAATATTACAATAATCTTTTTCCTCTAGCAAAGGCAAAGGGACGTTAAAATCAAGAGTCTTTATTTTAATGTCCAGCAAAGGCAAAGGGACGTTAAAATCAAGACTCTTTATGAGCTTAGTTCTTCAATTCTTTATTATCTCTGGAGTCTAACATTAGTATTTTATAAGTAAAATCTATACTAATAGATAAAGGAGGGGGGAATTCTAGCTCCCCTCCGGCCATATGTCAGAAGCTGCTTCATCCAACAGTGTCGCCTCTAGCGTTCTGAGAAATATAGTGACACAGGGAGAGAGAGAGAGAGAGAGAGGCGGCTTCGCCGTCGGCTATACTAGTGCTTATAAAGTGCTCAATCAATCTCAAATTATACAAAACCTTTCTTTTATTTTTATTATGTCTTTTTGACTAGTAAGGTCCCCTTGAGACATTATTCTTTGTCTTGTTTCAGGTATTTTCTCTTTTGACAAAAGTACCATATGTTATTTGTTATGTTTTTGTGCATAAGGTAGATAAGACTAGCCGTACATGTTGAGTGAATATTAGGAAAAAAAATAAGTTTTTGTCCATAAGGTCCCCCCCCCCCCCCCCCCCCGGCCACAGCGAGTAATTTGTTAGACTTTTGATAGGAAAATTTTCCTCTCTCTTTATCTCTCTCTCTCTCTCTCTCTCTCTCTCTCTCTCTCTCACACACACACACACACACAAAAGGAGAAGAGGGGGTAAGATGTTCAAACTCTAATTGCACCCTTTCGAGATGCAGCTAGTGGAGGAGGGAGGAGGTAATTAATAACTGTTACTCCCCTTCATGTGGGCATACCCTCGTCCCTAAGTACAACTATACTTCTTGTGTGTTTCCTCTGGGTTTTTATTCTACTCATTGTGCTAGGTTTTTTCTCTTCGACATAATTATGACTAGTTGGAATGAGCTAAATGTGTTCACCAGGTTGGTAGTTAGAGTTAGTTCAATCTACACTCAGACTTCAGTTCACTTGAAGAAAATCCTCGAACTGAAATGACAGGAAGTATTTTCTGCAAGCATTGAAGGAGGCAGCACAAAAATGGTACTGCCATTACCTAGAGTACCAACCCAAATCATATAGAAATCTTATTAAGGCCTTCAAGTAGGAATATTTAGATAATAGGGGTGATGAAGATATCTTGTGCAAGATAGACAAGATTAAGGTAGGGAAGTTATCCGTTAGAAGCTATGTTGAGAAAATCAAGAAACTCACTAGACAATTGCAAGAACCTCATGCAAAAAAGGATGAGAGCTTGGTTTTTGAACGGGTTGAGAAGCAATACATTATGGGAACAAAAGATTTTTACACCGACAAAAAAGTTCAATGATTTGGTGCAAAGAGCTCTAAAACTAGAGATCAGACAAAGAAGGAGAAGGGGCATAAAAAGAAATAGTCTAGTGAGAGTGATTCCTCCATTGAAGAGAGTTCAAGTTCCAGTTCTAGCTCCAATACATCTAAAAGCAAGTCAGATGATATGGGTAAGGGGAAGAAAAAGGGGTCTTGGACCAGAAAGATAGACTCAGATGTCCAAACAGATAGCTGAATTGCGAGGACAAGACCCTCAGTCAAGAAGACAGAGATCTGGTGTTCCAAGTGTAGGTCAAAGGACCATATGTCTAGTGAATGTTCTCATTGCACTTATTGTAAAGCCTTTGCTCATGTTTGGAATAACTATGGGATAAGAATTCACCACTTCAAGAAGGGTAAAGACTTATCAATGATCACGTTGACCAACCATGAAGCACCCAAGGCAAATGGAACTAGTGGGTCCAAGGATAATGAATCTAGTACAAGTACTGGTGCTAGCAGAGGGAGAATTGAGGGAGGCATTGGTAGGGGCAATGTACGAGGAAATTATGAAAAGCAAAACCTAAACTGCTATGGTTGCGGCAAGTATGGTCAATTTGTTGCCCAATGCCTAGAAGGTTTGAAACCAAAAACTCCCAACCAGAAGGCACCACAACTAGTGTCAAAGAGAATGGTAACCCAAATTCAAGTGATCCAGAGGAGGAGGAAATATAGACTGCTGAGATCAGGAAGTGAGAGCAATAGAGTATAGTCTAGAAGCCTAAGAGCAAGGTAGTAGATGAATGGTAGGAGCAAAGGGAGCTCGCAGCAAAAATCCCTGAAAACCTGGCTAAGAAGCTGCTAGAATAGCCAATGTGTTCTAAAACTTGTACGATTCAGAAACTACCACCCAAGTCTTTAGAGGTTCAGAAGGAGGCCAGTATTTGGACTAGATGAGTCCATGATAGATGCATTGCAAAGCCTAGCCACTAAGGTACAACAAGATAGGACAGACTTGACTGAATCTGGGTCAATTGAATTGAAGGAGGGCCAATCATAGAGTTCATCTTGGGTTCAACCAGCAGCCAGCAAAGAAAAAAAATGGAATTATGAAGATTCTCAAGACCAATCTTCCAATTTAGACAAAAATTCTGGTAATGAGCAAGACAAGATTTATATCAAAGTCTGCAAAAGAATACAGAAGTTGATAGTTGAGCTAGATGATATCAAAAAAAAAACTAGCTGCTACAAAATTCATCAAACACAAAAGAGAAAGGCCAAAGCTGAAGCTAGAGAAGTGGAATTGGCAGCCATTAGGGATGATGAAATTCTATTGATTCAAATAGAGTACAAACTCAGGAAGCAATGGGACCCATTGTCTAGAGTAATCCTAGATGGGGGAGCTAATGTAAACATTCTCGATAAGCATCTGAGGCAAAAGATGTGGATAATTGAGATGAAACCACTCCCATTTAAAGTAAGGATGGTTGCACACGAAGTAGTCTAAGTTGTTGGACTCATTGAGAATATGTTGATTAGGGTAGGAAAGGAGAAGTTCAAAACTAGTTTTTTGGTATTAGATGTGTAAGGAGATTATGGAATGTTGTTAGGAAGACCGTGGCTTAGAACTATTCGAACCATCATGATTATGAAAATGAGACTTCAACCATTTAGGGCTCTATTAGAAGAATTCATGTCATAACTGATAATACCAGAAGCTAGAAGAAGGCTCTAAGTCTTAAAGGAATTGTGTAAGAAGTATGGCACGAAGAAGATTGAAAGAATGAAGCAATATTTTTCCTTTAATAGAGATTGATCTAAGTGTTGTGCTTATGGATATAGAGCAAGTTGAAAGGCAGTGGCAACAATTTCTAGAGTAGTTTATCAAACTGAACTCTAGAGAATTACCAATCTAGATAGATGGCCGTCTGTCAGAACAGTCAGCATCAACAAATTTCAATTTCAGACCAGAAGAAGAAACTAGCTCGGTAAACTCTAATAATTGGAATCCAGTGACACTGACACCTGAAATTCAGAATGATCTTTTGGAATGGGTAATCCTTTCAGTGATTATGCTGTTGGCATTTGAGCTAAAAAAGAAACTAAATCAATGACCAAACGGAAGGGAGGAGGGCCAAATTGACTACTCCCAGATGATCAAGAGGTTGAGGAGTGGAATCTTGGCTCACAAGATTTGAACCCAAAGATCAAAGAAAAGGTAAAGGAATTTTTCTAAACATACAAGAGCATACTTGCATGGGAACATACTGACCTGAAATATGTAGATCCAGAAGTGTGCCAACATCGCATTCTAGTGAAGCCGGATGCCATACTAGTCATGTTGCAAAGGTACAAAATGATACTAGCGGTAGTTCCTAAGAAGAATGGAAAATTGAGAGTATGTGTGGACTATAGAGTATTGAATGCTCATACCATTAAGGATCCTTTTCCATTACCATTCACAAATATGATCCTAGAGGAAATTGCATGCCATGAATTGTATAGCTTTATTTATAGCTATAGTGGCTACAATCAACTAAAGATTGCACCCGAGGATATGGCAAAGACTAGATTCATCACTGAATGGGGAGCATTCATGTATTTGGTGATGCCATTTGGACTATGCAATGCTCCAAAAACTTTTCAACAGTTTATGATGAAAATTTTCAACAAATTTTTGCATAAGTTTCTGGCCATCTTTGTGGATGACTTCATGGTTTTCTCCATTAAAGAGTTGCACTTATTTTCTTGAAAAGGGTTTTTGAAAGGTACAAAGAGAAAAGGATCTATCTAAACCCCTTCAAGGTAGTATTCATGGTTTGGAAGGGACAACTTTAGGGATACATAGTGTCCAAAAACGGGATTGAAATGGCAAATGATAACATTAATGCAATTGTTCAAAGCTTGGTACATTTGACAGTTTCTCTACTAGGAAGATCTAGCTCCAGTATATAGCAATGTGCAAACAATCTGGGATAAGGTGACAAAGGAGGGGGCACAACAGTCACAGTCACCTCATCTAAAGAAATGGCCATCGCCGAGGCTCACAAGCCTAGAGAATAGAGAAAAACTGCAACAAATAAATTTTAAGGCAAAGGGAAAGCGAAAGTGCAAACTGGATCAAAACTACCATCAACTCAGACAGAGACTGGGTCAAGTAAAAAGAAAAAGATAGTAGACCTTTTGAAAGGTTTCAAAACCAGAATGCAAACCCAAGGGAGCATTTGAAAGGTTTCAAAGATAGAATGCAAACACAAGGGAGCATACAACGGGCACAATGCAAATCAAAGACACTAGTCAACAGCAACAAGAGAAGTAGACCGAGCGAAAAGCTACCGGCACTGAACAAGCCCAAACTAGTGCCATACCAAAAGGGGAGGGGCACCAAGCATCGGACATTAGTTCAACACCTGATCCCAGCCAGTTACCCATTGTGAAGCCCAAAAGGCTTCAACACCTTCAAAAACAACCACTTAAAGGGAGATTAGTAATGAAAAAACTAGATTGATCTACATTACCTTATGCCTTTTGGATGACTATATATGAGATAGATCAAACCAATCCAAATGTCATCACACAGGGGTGTGTTGCAACCATACAATTCGGATGGAACACAATTGTCAACTCCATAGGCTAGATGATGGAAGTGCAGGCATACATTTCCATATGAAAAGAAAATAAGTTAAAACATGAGCTTCAAATGACCAACGCTGAGCTAGAAAAGCTTAAGAAGGAGAAAGCTAGATGGACACATCACACTCTACAATTACAACTCCAACAACAACAAGGCACTAGAGAAATAAATGGTTTCCAAAAGAAGATAGAGAAACCAAGATGATGATTACTAGAAGGAGGATAATGGTGAGGATAATCAAACCCAGAACGAGGAAAACCAAAAGAAAGATGATGATGATGATCAAAATGGACATAACACAGGGTCAGCCGCGCAGGTGGATCAACACCCACTAGGAGCCAACCTCTAGATCACGCTACATTTAGGAATGCTAAGGACCAATATCAGGCTGGTCAATAGGCAAATCATAGTGAGTGTAAGGGCAAGACCATCCTACTAGAGCCTGACACACAGATGACTACAACGGAGGCTTCTAGAAATAATAATCCAAAGACAGTTACCATGATAATTGACAGTACAGAGTCAGTCAGACGCCAACCAAAGGATATAAATAAGACCCACTATTTCATTTTGCATCTCCGCCTCTTTCTTCCCGCTTACTTTGTGTTGTAATCCAAAGCCCAATACTTGTATCTTGAGCGATTGGCTAATGTACTTTGTATTCTCATTTGTTACTAATTCCTCGATTGTACTCTTGTATCATATCTGCATAATACAACTCTAGTTCTAGTGCTATTTCTAGTGTCTTTTATAATTCTAGTTCCAGTTATCTTTAATGACATTGAAACTAGAGTTGTATTATTTACAGATGATACAAGAGTACAACTGGGGAAATAGTATTGAATGAGAATATAGAGTACATTAGCCAATGGCTCAAGATACAAGTATTGGGCTTTGGATTACAACTCAGAGTAAGCAAAAAGAAAAATTTGGAGCGTGCCAATGAAATAATGGGTCCTATTTATAGCCTCCAATTGGTATCTCGGTGAATGTGTATTGTCAGATACCATGGTAATTGTCTCTGGATTAGTGCTTTTAGAAGACTTTGGTGTAGTCACCCGCCAGTTGCTTGCCAAGGGCTGTCCCCACCTTCTACACTAGTTAGACTAAAAAAGTTAGTATTATATATCATTTAGTTGTACTTTATGGGAAATCAAGGTCTTTGGGAGTGGGCGTCAGCTCCACTCAATAGTAAAAATGAGATGAGTCACTTCACAGCACTTGATGACCAAAGATTCTGTGTGACTGTGTGTGCCGTCGAGCAAGGGATTCATATTTTGCATACATCTTGCCATAGATGTAGGAGTTCTACCCAAATGAGGAATTTATGGAATCTTGCCCTATGTGGGTAATATTTAAAGGACTATCTCTTTGGCTTTAGGATCATGCACATACTATGATGGGCCGTGTACTTCTCATACCGAGATTGCAGTGGATTAAATTTGAGCTGGACATTAAGGTATGTAGCGTATGGAGCATGATTAGGCTTATTCTCAAATATGTAGATCTAAACATGGGATGTTTTGGAGTCTTTTGACAAGAGTTGGTGTTTGCCTTTGTCTTCAATGCATGTTACAAATGTCATAGGATTGGTCATTATGCTAGGAAGTACATTGAGGTGGTGGTCATGAGCAAACCAATGGTCAGATACACGTGGAACAATGTTTCTAGAGATGTCAAGCCATCTATGGCTATAAATGCATGTATGCCAGAGGAGGAAGTACAAGATTAAGATGTGGCTAAGGAGATGCAGTGCTTGAGGATTCTTGTGAACCTACAATGGAAAAGCAAGAAGAAGAGAGTAAGCTAGAAGGGCCCTCACATGATGTCATGACGGTCGTTGGAACCCAAGAGAAAGAAAACTTCATTGAAGACACTCATGTGAAAAAGATAGATCTCCTTCGTCATCGTGTGGATGTCTTTAAATCATCAAAAAAGTACTAACTAGTCTCGTTAAAAAGAAAAAGAAAAAGAAAATGAAGGAGTACCATGTTGATTACTTAATATTATGATTGTATGGGTTGCTTGCTCCATATAAAAGCCAGGTATATGTAGTCTCTAAGTCCCCATGGCAAGGCAACTTTGCATGCGTATATTGTATCTTTCTCGTTACTTTTAATACAAATATCCCACATACATATGTGTTTCAAGCATAAAGGGACCATTTCTCTAAATCTAGTATGTTTCGTCACCTAGAGACTATTTTAGCATAGTAAGGCCCAATTTCAAGCATCAAAGGATCATTTCTCTAAATTTTGTAGGGTTTCTCACCCACAAACTATTCTAGCATATCAAGGCCCAATTGTTTTGCCTTAAGTGTCGACTGAATAGAAACTATTTTTAGATTTTTGTCTTTCAAAAAGGTATTGTTATAGACCGGGTATTCATTGCAATGCTCACATATATCGGTTTCTACTTTAAATTTTCCAACCAAAAATAAAAATTCCCTATTGTTATCGGACATTGATTTTCAAGGTCAAAATTTGGGAATTTTAGTTGTGAATCACGGCAAGTATAGTAGATGTTGGTTGTTGAACGACTTTGCCCTTGAAAACAATGGCTAAGATTTTTCCAAGTCATGGGGGTAAGAAAAGTTGCTATTGGTTGAGGCAAATTCAAAGCTGAAATGTTCTTACCTAGAGATTGTAGTGAAAGGTTCAAACCAAAGAAAAGAGATTTTTGCACTACATAAGGAGTCCTTAGTAAAGCGTTGGATTTTTGGTGCAATTGTGGACCATCGGATAAAAGTTGTTGATTAGTTCCACATAACAAAAAACTCCTTTTTTTAATATTTCTTATAGGTTTTTGTGAGAGATATTGACATTTGTGTACCTCTCTCTTTAAAGAGGGCCATTAAATATTAGGTCACACAAAATCTTTCTCGTCCTCTTCCACCTATTTTTTTTCGATTTGTTACAATGCTTTCAAGCGGTGTTTCAGATGTTATTTTTTATGTTTTTGGAATATGTTGTAGTCTAAATAGTTTATTGTTGCAATTTCTTTTAAGAAACATAATATTTTATTATGATAACAAATGTTTTAGAAAATTAGTGTGACTTTTTTTTCTCTCACAAAGAAACCTTTTACTATCCGATTCTTCTCATAGCCTTTTTTTTTTCGACACACCAGAGGGCCCACAGGGGGAGGTGCTTATCCCTTCCAAATATTAGCCATGTTACATGGTCGGGCAAGGGCCGCGTACCATCGGGCAAGATCCACGCGTAGGCATCACCATGGCCACCTAATTGATGCACCACATGCTGGGAACGACGGAGAGAACTCGTAGCAACCAGCTAGGAACCTCCTCCTCGGGTGACCCACCCTAGGAGGAGGATGCACTCGAGTGTCCAAGGGCAAGAGTCCTAGCAACGTGAACACCAGGTGAGCACAAGGTGTCCCTCTAGAGTGTGACCCAACAGGGGATTTGAATCCACAACCCGTAGGTTGAGAGGCCAAAGCCTTACCGTTAGACCAACTCTTTGGGGACGATTCTTCTCATAGCCTTATGTAGGGTATAGTGAGCTTTCACCTTGTTTAATTGTGCATTAGCAATTTTTTTTTCAAGAAGAAAAAACAAAGTAGGTTCAACTCAAGGCGTCAAAGTCTGGTATTAATTAAGAGTACAAATCAAGGAATGGGATCTTATATAATATCAACGTATCGTGTGATGATACTCGGCCTTGAACAAATTAACTGGCTTCTAAATTGTACAATGTGATGGAATAGACACCAGAGTCGTTTGCTTGGGCCACCTCTTTGAGGCAAGTGAAGACTCGTCAAGTTTGATAATACCTTGTCAAGGTGGACTAATCTCGTGGCCCATTAAAGTTTGATAATACCTTAGCAAGGGGACCCAATCCCTTGAGGCTTTGGCCCATTGTGAAATGACCTTGACGGTGGCCCATTTTGATATGACCATGTGTCCCCCATCTTGTGAAACAACTTTATACTTTCTTGATTGACTTCATGGCTTTGATTTTGTGATTAGAGATGCCCCTCTACACTTTCTTTTTTCTTTTTTTTTTTGACATCTCTCAACATCACTCCACATCATGCCTTGATCTTAGCTTTGGCACTTTGAACACTCTTTGCCACTTATAATAAGCCTACTACCTCGAGCCTAGGCCCTAGCTTGTGTATGTAGTCTCGGTGTAATGAATACACCATAATGCAAACGGTATGGCATCCCGTTTTTGCTAATCATTGTTTCTTTCTCATTTAAGAAAGCCCATATTCTAGACACGATTCTAACTTACAACTCTAAAGTGGATACAGTGTCTCAAGATGTGTAGCTTTCCTTGAGAAAAGCTTGTTTCCTTGAAAGGGCAAGCTTTGAAGCTTTTAGTGTGCATAAATTTAGAGCTCATAATCTAAATACAATAATAAAATTGTATCTAAAAAAGACCAAAAACATGTAATACATAAAGTTGTGCTTGAGGCAAGTCTAGTTGTCTACCCTATCCTTAGAGAGAGAGAGAGAGAGAGAGAGAGAGAGAGAGAGTCTTTATACACATATGTTGAAAACACAGTGTAATGCCTCCTAACCCCACCCCTGTTGGCAGAATGTGCAACCAATACATTCCACGAGATAACATCTAGGACATCACAAATATTTTGTGCATATTTATCCCAAATTGAACAAGCAATGCCAAACCATGTCTTGTTTTTCAATTGCAGCATATAGTGAGGTCAATGCACTCCAATAACTAGAATTCTAGAGGTCCACCTTATCAGTCACCTTCCGCGCTCTGATGAATGGACCATTCTGGCGAGCATAACTTTCCAAAAGCTCTATACCAATAATCATTATGAATTTGCTTGCACATATTACATTGTTACATAATTCCACATTTCGTCAATATGCTAGCACATGCGATTGCATTTGGACAAAACTCCTCACTTCACATTTGTTGAATATAGCAAGATGCCTCCTTGCACTTCTCTTGTTGGTGGGTATGTGCTGCAATCAATGCACTTCAATAGACAACATTCCATCCATGAAGCTTATCAAGTGCTCTCTACATTTTGTAAAAATGTGTGATTGGCATGACTTAAACTTCCAAGAATACATACATTGGATTCAATGCACTCGATAGATGACACCCCTCACAACAAGCTCCTCTTCAAAACCCACAGTCAACATACACATGGATCAAATCAATGCCAAGCATGAATTTATTTTCCAAGTTCCCATGGTCAACACTTTATTCATAAGGACATTTTTCCATTTGAATTTCTTGCAGAATGCCACGTGTAGCTCAGTTAAAGCCCCCACTCATAGGTGAGTATGTCTTGAGAGGACAGACTTAAAGACCATCAACAGCTTGTGCTTTTGTGACAACCTTACTTTTCATGCATCCTAATAATGTGCCTCACTCTTCTCGAATTGAAGATCGCATTTCATCTTGCATATAGTGACTAGGCTAAAGACATAATTTAAGTCACAATCCCTAAAACAACCCTTTGCCTCTTGATGTTGCACATCGCATACATGAAGCTTGTCATCAAGGACTCCTTGTTCTTTCCAAAGTACAAAACACTTCTAAGACATGGCAACCAAATGAAGGCCAAGAGTGTTTTACACTTTCAACAACCCATTTTGAACCAAGAGTGTATTCCATTTTCAATAGCCATTAACTAATGATTTCATCACTTTTTTGCCAAACTTGATGTCTCGCATGATCTTGATTGCCTCCAAAATGCAAGCATAGGAGGAGAAGACTTGGCTTTGAATTTGTTGAAAACAAGGCTAGAGGTTCTTTGGCTTTCCCAAGCTAAAAAATCCTTCAATAAATGCAGTCAAAGAGCCTCCATCCTAGACACAAAACTTGTCATCAGCTTGTTGCTTGTTGCATGTCCAAAATTAGATGTTTAGCTAGAGTTTCCTTGTTAGAAATTTTATCTATCATAGTCACGACTTAGCATGTAAAATTGTGCATCGCTTGTTGCATTCAACAAAATTACCCTTTTGAGGGTGGTTCGAACAAAATCTAGCATATAGTTTGTCCCTTTATTGGGAAATGACACATTGATACACAAAAAATGGTTCACGGGAGCCCTTACCTAGACAACCACCATGAGAAACAATTCTCATGCATAGGAATGAACATGCAGCACTCAACATACTTTTCAAGCAAATCATGGTCCAACACAATGTCATTTTTTGGCAATCCCCAGCTAACAATCTCATCAAGAACTTGTTTGCCCTCATTAACATCTTATGCTTCCACATGCCTCCAAGGCACAAGTACATGTTATTGATTTTAATGAGAATCTTTGGCTACACATTACTCAAAGTAGGCAAGAGTGTGAGCTACCACATGTCTTCGTGAAGGAAGCTTAGGTGATTGCATTTTGGGAGAAGCCTTGGCTGCACATTTTCTAAAAGTAAGCCATACAAGTTTGGCATTGGGAGAAGCCTTGGCTGCACATTTTCTAAAAGTAATCCATACAAGTTTGGCAATAATGGAACCTAAGAGAGTGGGTGAAAGCATGTTATCTTTTGTCAAAAATCATGTCCATGGATAGTGTTAATGGAATGTATGCATGGTTAGTATAGTACTGTAGCTACCAGCATTTGGGGTGGTAGCAAATGCATGTGGTAGCAATTAGTTGTGGGTGCAACTTTTAAAACTATCTTTGAAAATTTTAAGAATGCAGTAGTGGGGCTCCATTTGTAACTTGAACAATCAAGTACTATTATTATGAGTTTGCCATCTATTAGAATGAAGAGGGAGATGAGACACAAAGAACTAGGTGCTACACGTCCCAGTCTTAAGTGTTAGAGTCTAGAAGAGGTGCAGGATATGTCTCTCTCTACTAGGTGGTTTGAGACACCATAAAAGAAGGAGGTCCCATAGCACACATGGATTATGTTGGGGGTAGTCATAGCATATACCTAATTTCAATCACAAACCAACAAAATAATCAATCCGTGGTACGATAGCTAGGATAGGGCTTGGAGGCATGAGCATCATTGAATGCATCAATATATAGGATTCAAGGGATCTCTCTACTCTCATAGAGAGAAACCTTGGAATGAGCTTACTCTTTACAAACACACAAACCTACTTACTAATCACATTTCGCACATTAAAAGTAATAACTACATTAATCACTCTATTCATAACTCTTAATCTCACACATACACAAACAATGTATTTAACATGCCCACTTCACATTAGTGTGGACACTCCGGTCCAGCCCCTCAATGCTAATTGCATGCACAAACACTAGCTATGCACTTTGTAGATAGAGAAAGAAAAGGAATGCATAGCCCTCATACACCATGGCCAATGTAGAGCTAGGAGGGATTGATTATAGAGGGATTACAGATCTAGAATTCACTAATCCAACTTCATATGCACATAATCGATGTTAAGTGGATTAACAAGACAAAAGGAGTATTTAATCAAGAAGAATCAATAATTCAAGGGCATGGAGAACCTAAGAACATCATGATCAGTAACCCTGCAAAGAGTAAAGCTCACCCAAGAATGTCTTATCTTTTAGCATAAGCTACTTTTATAGTTATGGACTCCCAGCCTTTTTACAATAGAATTTAATTGAGAAATTTAGCCTAAATCTTAATACAAATTGGAACCCAAATTGTAAAAATTATGGTGCACACTCCTTGCACATCCTTTTCTTTTGCATAATCAATGATGTGTTAGCCGATGATAGCATTTCTACCTCCTAATTTGGTGCACATACTCAAGTGCAGCTAAAGTAAAACAAAATGACATGATGTAAACTACATCCTTAGAGGAATGTATAGTTGTCAAGTCATAAAGGTATTTGTAAGAATCACATGAAGTGCAATGACCAATCATACAAAGTGAATTTTGCTTCCAAAAGATGGGCCCAATCTTACTCAAATTCTAAGCAACATAAAGAAAAAAAAACACCTAAACTATTACAAAGATTAATCCACTAAAAATTGAAAGTTTATGTATGTAACATAAGCAATCAAATATAACCTTGAGCTAATGCAAGTTCAGAAATCTACTGCAAGTTCATAAATCTACTAGCCTAAAAACCATATGATCATTCTTGATACAACAACCAAGTCTATACATGTTTATGGGTTACAAATACGCTCATAAATCCGTTAATACACTGTCACTTAGATTTTAATTAAGCTCATGGAAGTAATTTTATCTTTTATCACTTCATAGAAAAGAGTAAAGCACATCACAAGATGATCACCCCAAAGAAAGTCAAGCTACGAATTTTGGTTCCTTGAACCCTCAAGAAGGTGCTCCAAAAGTCTAGTAGCTTACCACGGCAGCAGATAATCCCTATGAGCCTAGTGCATCAATTTAGGGTCTTGAACAAATAAGCCAAGGTGATTCCCTTCACTTACCACGTGTCAATAGAGCACTAGGCCTAAGATAGACACAAACTTAGTATAAGGATTTGATTTTCAAGTGTCTAGTAGCAATTTTTGCTACTCTTTTTGAGGTACTTTTTTTTGCTTCATTTAATCATTTTTAAAGCACTTTTTTATTGCTTCCATAGTGAGAGATGCTTATGGTAAATGACTAAGGGAAGAAAGCCTAATCATAGCGCCATGTCATGTTATAAATGAGTGGAATATTAAGGCAATCATTAGGACTTTAAGAATAACAAAAAATGAACCTATATTAATCTAAGGTCAATGTGAATTACCTATGATTAACACAATTAAAGCCAAATTTTGAAAGAGTTTAATTTTCATAAAGCTAGGTGTTGAAAGTTTAGTGCATGGCAAACCTTTGAAATGACAAGAGCCATTCTTCGAAGAAAATTCACTTAATCCAAGCATTCAAAGAGTGTACAGATGAAGAAAAGAGCAACGTCATAAAAGGATTTACCTATTTGTGCTCTTTTGAGAATTCTTGAGCAAACATCCACTTTGGTAGAGGTCCCTTGATTTTTTATTGAAAGCCAAGTCTCTTTGGTAGAGGGCCCTTGATTTCTTTATCGACAGTCAAGACTCTTGAAGCCAAGTGTTAAAGGAAACATAAGCCACTTTTGTAGAAGCCCCTTGATTTGTTTATTGAAAGCTAAGTCTCTTGAAGCCAAGTGTTTAAGGAGACACAAGCCCAAAAACCCATTTATTGAAAACCAAAATACAAAAAAACTTTATTGGAAACACAAAGTGTCTAATTACAGAACTAGTGTTAAAATTCTTTTTCTACTAAAATTTCTACAAGTTTGAATAAGCTAATCAACATTATTTTTTCACACAAGTAGATTGTTCTTTCCCATTCCTATCCCTTTTTGTGGTTAAAAAATGGTTGAGGCCAAGGATGGGTGGGACCCCCCTTGGCTTTCTATAAAAAAAGAAATCTAAAAAATGTTCTTTTTATTGCTCTGTTCAAAACAATAGAGAGAGCGAGATAGGGAGTGTATGACACTTATGAGGAATGGGTGTGTGTAGTTGAAAATCTATACATGTCTGTAGTTGAAAAAGAGAAGGGGCTCAAGGACTCATGGAGAGCTGCAATTGCTGAATTTGCAACCAATTGTAATGGTGGACATTGTGCTAGTTTGGTTGGTGGGTAGCTAGTATAAGAGAAACAAAGGTATGGCCCAATGTGTGTGTTTTGATGGATTTGTGCCACTAGCAGCCAGTAGGAAATGACCATGGGGCAAGTGGGTTACAATGTGGATTAGCGAGAACAACAATGGGTGGTGTGTCACTTAGGATAGTAGGATTGAATTTTTGTACTATGGAGTAGTTTGCTAGTGCACCTGTTGTAGGCTAGAGAATGCAATGAGCATAGCAACCAAAATGGACCCATGGGATTTTGCAAGTGGTTGGTCATAAGCTGAGACAAGGTGGGACCTAGTGGCTGAGGTGTGTTGTGAGTGTGAG
This sequence comes from Adiantum capillus-veneris, assembly GCF_014529385.1. Lineage (NCBI taxonomy): Eukaryota > Viridiplantae > Streptophyta > Polypodiopsida > Polypodiales > Pteridaceae > Adiantum > Adiantum capillus-veneris. Next base: position 143,217,005 of record NC_140933.1, on the reverse strand, counting down.
TCCAAGGTGTGGACGAGGACCACAAACAACCAAGAAGAGAGAGAATTGTGTGTTGCTAGCTCATCTAAAATGGGTGCATGTATCTCAGATGGAGGAGTTTATGGTGGCTGGCATCTAAGCTTCATGGTTTCCAAGTTTCTCTATCTTATTGTAGGGATAATGAGAACCATATACATAAATGTCATATCCCAAATCACTTGTCATGAAATTTGACATGTGCTCCTATCTTGTCGAGAAACGCACTTTAGACTAAAAAATTTCTCGATTTGGGCTCTGTTTGCCCCATTTTTAGAAAATTTGTCATTTTCTCGAAAAACTAGTCAGATTGGATTTTTTGCAACATTCTCATAATTGCACCCCGGCTTCACCATATGTTGCCATTGACTTTTTTATCACCCCCATATTTTTTGTTTCATTTCATCACATCTCATTTGATTTTTCATTTTCTTTTGTTTTTCCAAAAAAATGCTAAAATAAAATAAAAACAGCAAATCAATTCCAAAAAATACCAATAACTCAAAGTAAGTATTAAATATCATAATAGACCAATATATATATTTTCTTGTAATATTTTTTGCCAGATTGCTTTGTTTTATCAAATTGTTAACCTAAAAACTGTTATTTTTACATATGTGCACACACCTAGAGGCTTCATTTTGACGTTTGTCCTCATATATGTATAGAATCATGCTAGATAAGGGCATGCATACTCGGGTTCACCAAAAAACTCCGCAATCAAACACAAAAAACCCAAAAACATAGAAAACAATGCCCTTTTTAGCACTCTTTATGCTTGTTGTGGGTTCGCATTGACATTGCCTTCTCTCCTCCAAGCTAGAGTCCTCCTGAATGAGGGAATGTATCATGCATGGGTATCAACATTGTGCTGATGCAGGCCATGTAGTGTAGCCCTATATGCATACACAATCAATGCATTTAAAAAATTAATGTTGTGCGAGAGGAGGGTGTAAGCAATATACTTATTAGCATTCAATGTTGAGGTTTCCTGGTTTGAAATTACCTATACTAGAGTAGTGAAATAATAAGCATTCTAATTGTGTTGCTCTTCAGTTAATTGAAATTTGATTCACTGAACTACTGATTCATCTTGCATCGTGTGGTTTCACACTTGTTTGAATCCAAAGACCGAATATGTCATATGCATGGGCTTTAGGTTAAGAATCCAAATATGAGGCTAACTCTTTTGAGCTTGCCATAAGCTCTTGGGTACCCAAATCTGCTTAGCATTTTATTTTGGTTGTCTTGACTTTGGTTTTGGTTGGATCGTAGGTGTTTGTACTGAAGGGAGTTTCCTGCCCTGTCTCTTTGGAATCCAAAGCTTTTCTTGATTACCTTGGGATGCAATAAACTTATTTGGAACCCACACTTTTGTAATATATTGTGGAGTTGGTTTCTTAGGTTCACCATATGTCAATTGAGAGGTAGCTTTGAGCATGGTCTACCTAAACTTTGCGACTTCATCCCTCTTTATCCAGACCTGCTTCTGTGTTGTTGTGGTCCTTACTGACTGTCTTTGCTTTGTGGGTTTCCATGACATATTCTTTGGCATTTTCTCTTTTTTGGTTGTAACTACCTTGGGTAGGATATATACAAAAAAGTTCTCTTTTGAACTGATCTTTGGTATCCATTACTGAATTGTTGTAATCGGGGATTTAATATTCACATGATCACGTGAAATTTCTTGTGATCACAATGTTTATAATCACAATTAATATGATCACAGCAAATTCAATAAGTGGTGACATAGCAACCCACCAAAACCCCATCAAGGTATATGTTTTTCTTGATGATCTTACTAGGAAACTATGTGAACCCTAAACCAAGCCCATTAAGAAATGAAAATATATCAGCGGACTTACCAAATTGGATGATTCTATAGGTTAAGGAGAAATCCTGGGAATATTTAATGTGATCATGTATTTTGAAACGTGATCACTCAATGTTATTAACATGTTCATCTGTTTGTGAGGATGTTAATGAAATCCCTGGTAGTAATGAAGAGTTGTTTGTTGCCCTTATCGTTTGACTCTAGTACCAATGGTTTATCAGCTTTTTGTGCAGCAAATGTAACCACTTCTCTTTCCTTAGCATGTTGAATGTTGAATTTATCAGAGCTCCAATCAATTTGTACATTGTACTTTCTCTATTGTGGTTGACCGAGCAATAACGGATGCTATGTTGACTTACCTTCTACCACATAAAACTTATGTGGATATACATATTTGATTAATCTGCACAAGTATCATTATCCATCCCATTGCCTTGATTGAATGCTTCGATTATCTTTGAATGTCATGTTGTGTGGGTTGAAGCTTGTCCTCAAGTTCAAGTTACTTATATAAGCTATATGAAATAAGATTTCCTTGAGCTCTTGAATCTAGAAGCGCATTTTCTTCCACTTGATTACTTTCAACCTTGACTTTGATTTACCATATCCTCGTCATTAATTTTTTTTACTTTGATTGCATTGACCTATAGTGGTGTCCATGCTATTGCCGTTGTCGTAGAAGCTTTCTCTTTTCCATTTGTTCCTTTGCTTTCGCTTGAGCTTCTTCAGCTATTTGATGTTTTTCTTGAGTTCTTTTCTTCTCCTCATGGATTTTCTAAAGCATGTCTTGGGGTAGTGAAAAATGATCCTTTTAAGCCTACATCCACTAATCCAGTTGGGCATTTTGTCACCATCTAATGTAGCAAGCTTGAAAGCCCCACTTGGCGATATATATTTGATCACAAAGGGTCCCATTCCTTGCTTTTTGAGTTTCTTGGCATGTTGTTTTAATGTATAGACCAGGACATAATTGATTGTTTTAAATTATTTTAAGCGCACATGCTTATCAAAAACTTTTAGCTTCATCCCATTTAGTGAGGTAATCTGTGGCAACAATGATATAATGGGCGTGAGTCCTATAGGCGGGAGATGCAATTGGTCCTCCAAAGTCTATACCCCACTTAAAGAATTCCCTGGCTCCCATGATTGGCCTTAAAGGCATCTCATCCCTCTTTATTGGCACTTTGGTACACTAGAAAGAATCGCATCTTTCAACATATTGATGCATTATCCATATGTCATGTAGGCCACCATATTCCAACAATTAAGACAATTTTTTCTATCTTATCCCTTGGAAAATGGCATCTGCTTATTTCTCCATGTGCCTGCTCTAAGATTGGAAAATATATGATTTCTATTGCATATATCTTGAGCTAATTATCCTTTCCTCTCTTATACAGCTAATTTTCAATCAATGTGAAGTCTCGAGCCTCTATTTTTATGGCCCTTTGACGTGCTCTAGAGGTATTTTCAAGAAATGTTCTCGTTGTTAGGTAGTCAATTATATATTGAATCCATTCCAGTACAATTGTTACCTGAAACAATGCTGCATGCTCTTCTGGTGGTTTAGATTTGCATGTAGCACAGTTAGTAACATACTCATGAACATTATTTTTAATATTTGGCCAATAAACTCCTAATTGTTTCGAGCGCCAATGTGTTTTTATTTACGAGCAATGATATGCCAAGTCTTAAATATGTGCTTTCAAAAGATAGCAGTCTTACTCTTCCAGACTTATGCATAATTAATTGAAACGTCCGCCAGTTAATTGAAAATTATTGGATTGCCAAATCGTCTATTGTTTAAATTCTTGCTCAGTCTTATCAAATTCTCCTCCACAAGATAGTAAACTAACTATCTCCTGAGACCACTTAGGTACCATTTCAACATTGAAAAGATGTGCATCAAGGATGTCATCATCTACCCTTTCTAGAGCTTCTCCATTTGGCAATCTAGAAAGATGATCTACTCAAAGATGCGTTCTCTTTTTAACCACTACTATAAAGTCAAACTCCAGTAATATGATAAACCATCGTACAATTCTTTTGGTATTGCATGGTTTGTTTACAAGAAGATATAGGAGGGCTTGATGATCAGTGGAAAACACTAACTTGTTTGCAAGGAGATAATGCCAAAAAATTTTAACATCATATATCATCCCTAACAGTTCTCTCTTAGTGGTAGTTTAGTTATTTTCAACACTGTTAAGCTGTTTGCTTGAATAACAGATTGGGAAATCCATATTTTCTTCTCTTGGCTGGGCCAAGATGCATCCTATAGCAAATGCCTAAGCATCAATAAGAACATGAAAGATCTTTCCTCAATCTAGTGCTTTTAATACAGGAGAAGATATGATTTCTTTCTTTTACTTTTTAAATGACTCCTCAGACTCATCTATCCATACAAAGAGTACTATAAGTTTATACAAGGGTTGAGCAATTATTGCACACATGTGTATAAACCTCTTGTAATAACCACAATGTCCCATAAAGCATTGTACTTGCTTTGTGTTGTTTGGTCTAGGCATTTCTACAATCATTTTTATTTTATCCAAATCTGTATATGCCATTCTCTAAGAAGATATGTCCCAAGATTTTTTCTTGTCTAATAATGAATATAAACCTTTTCTCGGTTAAGGAATATTTCATACGTCCTGCACTTCTCAAATACTTTTTTGAGATGTTCTTTATGTTCATCTCTCAATAGAGAGTGTACACATATATCACACATATAAGAATATCCTCAAGTATTGTTTAAAAACATGATCTCTAGAATGTTGTCGGGGCATTAGTCAATCCAAACAACATGACTATGTACGCATATATACCCCACTCTATGGCAAATTCCATCTTTTATTGATCTCTAGGAACGGTTGCAAGCTAGTTGTAGCCAAAGAATCCATCTAAGAAGGAATACACCCGCTTGCCTGACACTCGTTCTAGAACATGGTCAGTGATAGGTAGGGGCTAATTTTTCCTTAGGCTGCATTAACCTTCTTTAAAATTGAGACACACTAGGAGTTTACCATTCTTCTTAGTCACTACCACAATTGGAGATACCCAATCTGTGTGTTCTATCTCATAGATGAACTCAACTTGCTTCAATTTATCAATCTCTTCCTTGATGTACTTATCAAACATATCATTATATGTGTATAGTCTCTGTTAGCTAGTTAGGTTTTAATGGAATTGTGTGCGGTCATATTGTCGGATCTACTCCTTTTAAATCTTTATATGACCAAGCAAACACGTCCTTGTACTCCATGAGAATACCTATGAGATTCTCTTCTCCTTTTGGACTCAAATCAATTGCTATTAGATCGGCCTAAACTCTTCTCCTGGTTCTACCAAATCTATCTTCTTTGCGTCCTGTGACCCATCATATGATTCCTTGTTCTTTTTCTCTCATATGGACTGTGTCATCACTATCTTTTTTTCTTGAATAGTGAATTTTATGTAGTGGAAAGGCACACTAATTTTGTCATCATTTTTCTCATCCTCTTCCTCACCACTCTCTAATTCCATTTTCCACTCTTCACTAGGAGTTTTCTTAAGCTCTCTGTATTTATTCTTTCTCTCAAATTTAGTCCACTTAATTTCTCCAAACTCGTATAGTACAGGTTCTTTAGTTTTCTTGGGTTTTGTTTCAATCTTAGACTTTCAAGTTTGTTTTCTCAAGTTTCTTATGCTATCTTGTGTCTTTGGATCCTGATCTATAATGGAAATGACATATTAACTTTGAGAGTAGCGGAAATTATAGAAAGTACTTTTGTGGAGTTACTTTGTGAGCATAACGGGTGAACTTAATTGATGGTAGCAACATAAACATAGCATTTAGTAAACTCGGCATGAACAATACTTTTTCAAGAGAGAGATTTTAGAGAACATGACAATAGTTGAGGACCGGATTTATGTGGATCCGGTCCCCCCTCCAATAGGCATTTGTATTATGGTTTCTCCCATCAAAAGAGACTTGGTACAATACAATTTTTTGTGTTCTTGGTGACCTAGGTCATGCAATGAAGATGAAAAGCTTTGTGCATCATGATCACAACATAAACTTTGTGAAAAGCATTAAATATCCCAAGCCTCAATCCCAAGACCTCAAACACCTTTGAAGGTGAAGAGAACTAGCAGGGAATGAGGGTAGGGAATGTTGGAATTAGGGTTGCAGAGAAACGCACACAACTTGGAGAAGATGAAGGAAGCTCGAGGCACACAATAGAGAGTGTGTTTTGTAGTGTGTAATGGAAAGATAGATAGCCCTAGAGTGATGGGCGTATATACAATGTACGGGGGAAAAAACCTCCTAAAGAAGGAAAAAATGCCCTGGCGGTCCTAGTGTGTTCACACACATCACTACCACATGTATATGGTAACAAATCCCCCCTAGAGTGATGCGGTGAACGAGAGTGGCACATGAGTAAAGGGAAGTCCCATGCCCTAAGGACATGATCAGTCCACAAAGGGGAGTAAGCCCAAAGCTTTGCGGATAGCTTTGAGCTTCTCACAAAACAATTCCTTTGTGAAAAGGTCTGCAAGGTTGTCCTGTGTTGGCATATAAGCCAAGCTGATCTATCTTGCTGAGAGCCTCTCCCTGACATAGTGGTAATGCACCTCAATGTGCTTTGTGCGAGCATGAAAAACTGGGTTCCTTACAACTGCCAATGGGCTCTGACTGTCAGTGTAGATAGTGTTGGCAGTGTTGTATCCAACACCAAAATCATCTGTAAGGCGTTTGAGCCATACACACTCAACCGTAGCTGTAAAGACTACCTTGTACTAAGCCTCACAACTCAAAGTGGCCACAATAGGTTGCTTCTTTCTCAACCATGATATACATGAAGTGCCAAGCATGAAACAAAAACCACTTGTGGACACTCACGTGTCAAAATAATCAGTCCAATCTAAGTCTGAAAAAGCATGTAAGTGTGGCGGCAATGATCCCCCCTGGGGATAAAACAATCCAAGATGTAAAGTGCCATTAAGGTGGCGGAAAATCCTCTTGATAACCTACCAATGCTTAGACCCTGGGCTATGCATAAATCTGCTGCCTGTGAGACTACAAACTGAATATCTGGCCTTGTGTTGCATACATAAATGAGGCATCCAACAACAATTTTGTAAAGAGTGACATCAGCAGGATCACCAACGTCATGAAGACTCATTTTCAAACCTGTTTCCATGGGAGTGGCAATAGGTTTGCAATCCTCAAGTCCAAACTTACATATCAATGTCTCTATGTAACTTTTTTGACACAAGGCAATACCACCATCACACCGCTTAAATTGTATACCCAAGTAATGATGCAACATCCCCAAATTTTTCATCTTGAAAGTAGCATTCAGATCAGCCTTAAATTCAACAATATGTCTCTCATTTGGTCCAGTGATCAGCAAATCATCTACATAAAGAACCACAATGAGAAGTAAATCACCCTCACACTTTACATACAATGTGCTTTCTGTTGGATTGTTACAAAAGACTTGTTTGACCAAATGAGTGTCAGCTTTCTCATACCAAGCACGAGGAGATTTCTTCAACCCATACAAAGCCTTATTACATTTGCACACTTTTTCCTCTTGTCCGTTCTTGACAAAACCACGAGGCTTTTTTACATAAACTTCCTCAAATATGTCACCATTCAAGAAAGCAGTAACAATGTCTGATTGATGTACATCCCAACCAAAATGAGCTACCAATGCACATAGAAAACACACAGTAGTCATACGACAAGTGGGAACAAAAGTCTCTTGATAATCTATGCCTTTTTGTTGTGCATAACCCTTTGCAGCAAGTCGAGCCTTATGGCAGTTGATCTCACCATCCGGCTTGCCTTTCAGCTTGTAAACTCACTTCATACCAACGGCCTTTTTTCCAGGAGGAAAATCACATAAATTCCATGTGTCATTTTTTATAAGTGCATCATATTCTAATTGCATCGCAACCATCCAATTTTTTGAATTTTGTGCTTCATAAAAACACAGAGGTTACTCAAAATCATGTAAGCTAGATACATCCAAAGCATAACACTCTGATGCATAAGATGTATGGCGAGATCCTGAACGAGTACGACTAGACAAAGGTGTATCCAATTTACTATCACGCAAAGTGTGCATCAGCCATTTTGGCATACCTCTAGCCTGTTCATTTTCAGCCCTTTCCTCATCAAGTACATCATGTACATCTGCATCAGTAATAGGCTGATCTGTAACATTTTTGGAAAGCCCCATAGGCTATATATTTTCCTCATTGGAATTTACCTTCGAACTTCCACCACTGAAAAGAGGCAACAAAGTGTCATAAATGTCTTGTGAGCTTACATTACTGTCTCTAGTACATGACAACAAGGGCTGAACAAAATCTTCCACAAACACTACATCCCATGAAACCAAAATACGCTTTTTTTGTGGATGATACAACTTATAACCTTTTCTTTCGGTACTATATCAAAAAAAATACGTTTGACAGCCTTATCTTTCAATTTTTTGCGCTATGTTTGTGGCACCAAAGCATATGCCAAACAACCAAAAACACACATGTGCTCAATAGAAAGCTTTCTATCATGCCATGCTTCATATGTAGTAATAGACTACAAAGCTTTTGTAGGACACCTGTTAAGTACTTAAGTGGCACACATGATGGCCTCAAGCCAAAAAGAATGCGGCAAAGCTTGACTTTTGACCATACATCGTGCCATTTCTGTAAGTGACCTATTTTTCCTCTCAGCAACACCATTTTGTTGAGGCGTATAAGGCAATATAGATTGGTGTTTTATCCCACGACTAGCCAGAAATTCATTAAATACATGAGACATATACTCCCCCCCTCGATCGAAACGGAGGGTTCCCATAGTACATTTCGAGACATTTTCAGTCATAGCGAGAAACTGTTTGGAGCACGTAAAACTTTGGACTTTGATTTAAGCGGTAATACCATGCATGCCTGGAGTAATCATCAATGAAAGTCATGAAGTACAGGTAATTGCCCAAGGACGGAGTTTGCATGGGCCCACAAACATCACTATGCACAAGCTGCAACCTGCATGTGGCCCTAACTGGACTATCCTTTGGAAACTTAGAACGCTGCATTTTACCCAAAATACAGCCTTCACAAACATGTTTGACAGGTGCTTCAAGAGGCAGTAAAGAAACAACCATATTAGATTTTTGAAAACGTAGCAAACTTGCAAAATTCAGATGACCAGAAAGTGCATGCCAAAGTTTTGCATATGAAATAGCCCTTTAATATGCAACTGCATTTGCAAAATTTTGTCCACACTTTTCATACAAAGTGAGCTTATACAGCCCACGTCACAAAAGGCCAGATGCAACAATTTCATCACCAAAACTGAGATCATGAATTGTACATCTGGCATACAAATTTTGACTACAAGTCTGAGATCATGAATTGTACATCTGGCATACAAATCAATGAAAGTCATGAAGTACAGGTAATTGCCCAAGGACGGAGTTTGCATGGGCCCACAAACATCACTATGCACAAGCTGCAACCTGCATGTGGCCCTAACTGGACTATCCTTTGGAAACTTAGAACGCTGCATTTTACCCAAAATACAGCCTTCACAAACATGTTTGACAGGTGCTTCAAGAGGCAGTAAAGAAACAACCATATTAGATTTTTGAAAACGTAGCAAACTTGCAAAATTCAGATGACCAGAAAGTGCATGCCAAAGTTTTGCATATGAAATAGCCCTTTAATATGCAACTGCATTTGCAAAATTTTGTCCACACTTTTCATACAAAGTGAGCTTATACAACCCACGTCACAAAAGGCCAGATGCAACAATTTCATCACCAAAACTGAGATCATGAATTGTACATCTGGCATACAAATTTTGACTACAAGTCAAAGTCTAGCAAGTGCAGATACAGACAAAAGATTCTTCTTGATCCCAAGTACATAAAGTGCATCTACAAGTGAAAGAACTGCCATTTGTAGGAGTAAGCACAATCTTTGCAACTCCTTGAACCGAATAAGAGGCATTGTTGGCACAAGTGACTGAATTTCCATAAGGGACAGACTCAAGAGAGGTAAACAATTCACGATGTGAGGTAATGTGCTTTGTAGCACCACTGTCAAAATACCACACATGTGAATCTGCAGCAATTGACATGCATGCATCATGGACAGAAGGATTGTAGGTGCACTCTACACTAAAATCACATTCTGTATCAACATCAGCATCACAGTTTCCTTTCACAGAAGACTCAACAATGGTTGCATTTGTAGTGGAACCAGCATTTCCAATGGAACCACCCTCTTTCTTCTTAGCCTCTTTGGCCTTCAACTTAGGACACTGCTTGATCAAGTGATCATTAGCTCTTCAATAATGGTAGCACATCTTATTTTTGCCCTTATCACCAGAATTTCCAGACGAATTGTTGCCAGTAGAAGCATTAGGAACATAAGTTTTGCTACTCGCAGCAGAACCATAAGAAGTGGCTGCATTGCTGTTACCACCCTTGCTTTGAGAAGCAATAAAAGCCTATTCAACTGCACGCTGCCTAGTCCTATTTTTTTTGGAAAGTGACTCTTGCAATAGTAATGTGCATAATGCATCAAACTTGACAACTTCAGGATTTCCTTGGGTCATAAGTCTCCAAGCACTAGCAAAATTCTAGTAAGAATCTGGTAAGGCATCAAGAACAATCTGCACAAGGAAATTGTCTGAAATGACTTCACCTACAAAAATAAGTTGCTCATTGATATCCTTGACACTAGCAAGGAAAGCGTTCATATCATCTTCCTCATGCATAATCTTTGATTCCAGCTCTTTACGCAGCAAAGCAATTTTAGCCTCATTGCGGCTTGCATAAAGACCTGTTAGAATATCCCAAGCCTATTTTGCAAATTTTTTTGAACAAATATGAGGAACAATGGTGCACTTCACAGACAGTGCAATCAATGCATGAGCCTGTGCATCTGTGAAAACAACTCTAATAGCAGCAATCCTTGTAGCAAGACCTGCAACATCCTCAACATCACCTACTTCCTCAGAACCAGAACGTACATCAATGCCCTGAACAATATTCCAGATGCCCTATGACACAAGGACATGTTGCATCATATAAGCCCACCTAGTGTAATTGTTCCCATCCAACCTATCCTCAACAGCAGCAAACATCTTGAACATATCTGTGTTGTTGCCAGCCATGGAAAATGCTACATCTGATGTGAAAACTGCCCAAAAAGAGGAGAAACGAAGCGGGAACAACATGTGCTATATAGCACAAACCGTAGAAGACTATAAGGCACCTGTTATACAAAAAACGGCACTGACAAAAATTTTGCACAAAATGACAAAATTGCCTGTGCAGACCTGCTTGTAGTGAAAACGGAGGCAGAAATGAGTCTGAAGCAGAAACCTAAGTAGACTAAGCTCTACGAGCTTACCCGAAATTTTGGTCGGCCTGCAAATGCTTGCGAAAGCTCACAAAAATCGGAGAAAGTGAGCAGACGTGTGCTAGAGCTGCTGGCGACTAAGCCTGGGAGGATGCAACCTGCTCTGATACCAATTGTTGGAATTAGGGTTGTAGAGAAATGCACACAACTTGGAGAAGATGAAGGAAGCTCAAGGCACACAATAGAAATTGTGTTTCTTAGTGTGTAATGAAAAGATATATAGCCCTAGAGTGATGCGCGTATAAACAATGCACGGGGGAAAAAAACTCCCAAAGAGGGAAAAAATGCCCCAGCGGTCCTAGTGTGTTCACACACATCACTACCACATGTATATGGTAACAGGGAAGAGAAAGAAGAAACATTTTATAGGAGAAAGAATTAGCTCCTCACTTATCATCACTCTTCTTGCTATCATACATAATAGCATAGTAATGAAAATGGAGAAGATGGCAAGCTTAAGCATTGAAGCATGGCTCTTGGTTGGATTTGCATTCCATAGCCAAGAGTGATGGTGTAGGCTCTTAACCTCTCTACTTGCTTGGAGAAGGAGATGGAGCTCTTGCACCTTTCACTTCACACGATGAGACTGTGTGTGACATAGTATACCACTCAAGAAACCATCTAGCTTGCTTAGATCGACCCCCCCCCCCCCCCTTGTATCTCATGCTTGAAGCTAATTGGACCCCTCCAGGCCTAGCCAATCAGAAGCAAATGGCATATCAAGCAAGCATGCTAGTCTTGGGACAAGTGTCCCCCTTTCCTCTTTGAAAGAGAGGACTTGATAAATGCAAAAACAATTAGTTAAAGTAACTAATTTATCATTGGACCCCTTGGGAGGCCAACCAATAGGCTTTAGGCACACCATGAGGGCCACATGAGGAGGAGCTTGACAAGTTTCCCTTTTGCTTTCTTTGTACCAAGCTTGCCTTGTGTGAGGGTGTGTGTGATGCCTCTCTATCATCCCTCTTGTAGGGATCGCCTCCTCCTTGTAGGGATAGTTGTTGAATTTTGCACACCTTACCCCCAAGCACCTTAATCAGCAAGCATGACAAAGCACCTCAAGCCTAGGTAGTATTCCCACAAGCACTCAGTCTCCCTAGTCAAAAAGCATGACAAGCACCTCAAGCATCTTAGTCATCAAGCATGACAAGCACCTCAAGCCCCCCAAGCACCTTAGTCAGAAAGCATGACAATCATCTCAAGCACCTTAGTCATCAAGCATGACAAGCACCTCAAGCTTGGGCCGGGTTCCCACCTCAAGCTCATCCCTAGCTTACCTAAGGTCAAAGGACTTTTTAACACAAACCTTTGGAGGTCTTTAATGAAGCTAACCCTAAGGTATTTAAGCTCTATTAGCTAGACTTTCTCTTTGACATACCATCTCTCATTTGAAATCCTTTATCATTGGCCCTGTGTTGAGATAGATCTGAAAGCACATGTCTATATTCTAACCATTGTTCATGTTTGTTCTCCCACATTAAGTGATTAGTTTAATATGATAAAATCATTTTGGTTGGTTACATATTAAATTCTATGAAATTACCTCTCTCTTGAAATTATAGTCGTCCTCGACTATGAGGTAGAAGAGATAAAGACTTAGTCATTAGTCAATCTTGCTTAGTTGGTAGAGGATCCCTTTTTAACCTACAACATATTTCCAAGTGAATGTCTTATCCATTTGGTGCTTGGGAGACATAGCTGCCGCAAACATGTCTGCTCTTCATTCTCTCGAGTAGAGTGACAAATTCTACTTGGTGTTTGAGAGACGTCGTCATCATAAACATGATTCTAAGCATGCATACTATTTAAATTTGTGCACAATAAAAACAGAACTAGTCTTATAAGACAAAAACATTGGTCATTAAAAGAAACTTGTACATTTGCTTACTCTAATGTGGCATTGTGAGCATTGACAAGGTTAATACTATCCTTAAGATGTACTCCTTGCATCCATCTAGCATCTTCAAAAGGATAATTTTTGAACTTAATAAGATACCGTTGGATAATCTTACCATGTCATAGTACCTTGTCTTCATGCCAAAGGATAGCTTTGGGTTGTAGCACCTCTTCTTGGTCTTCAATTTTGGGAGAGTTTTCAATAATTGGTTCGCTTGGTGGCTCTCCTTTGTAGGGCTTAGGAAGGCTCACATGAAAAGCATTGTGTATGAGCCAATGGTTGGGCAACTTGAGTTGATAAGCCATCTCATTGATTGGCTTTAAATTTTGAAAAGGACCATAGTATCTTTTTCCTAATTTAGAATAATACTTTTGATGGCCCATAGGATTTTTGCTCGTCATTTGCCTCAATCAAGCCTTAGGAAACTTAAGTAAGACCCGATTATTTTCTTTAAATGCTAAGACCCTTCTGTGCTTGTCAACAACAACTTTTTGCCTTTGTTGAGAGAGATGGATATAGCCTCCTTAATCTTTTGAAAAGATTCTTGTAGGTCACAACTATACTCATCGGCAGCAAAGATCTTCCCATATACTTTAAGTAGCAAGGGACTTTTAGGTCTTCTCTAAATTATTTCAAAAGGTGCTTTTCTTGTAGAAGTATGTATAGTATTATTGTAGGCATACTCTACAAGAAGCAAGTGATGTTCCCATTGTGAGCATTGATCTACTTATGTAAGATAATTCTTTAGTAGATTGAGAATCGTAAGATTGGCTACGTCACTTTGGCCATCCGCTTGTGGGTGATAGACCGAAGAAAAATTCAATCTTGTTCCTAGATTTTCAAAGAGACATTTCCAAAAATTCCTCGTCATTCTAGGATCTCTATTTGACATGATGGATGTTTGCAATCCATGGTGTTTGAAAATTTGTGATATGAAGAGAGTTGCCATTTGGTGTGCCTTAATAGTCTTTTTGATAGGAATAAAGTGTTATCTCTTGCTAAACCTGTCGACTATTGTCCATATTTTCGTATTTCCATGGATAGACTTGGGTAAACCAAAGATGAAATCCATGGATATACTCTCCCACGGTGAATTAGGGATTGGCAATGGTTGGAGTAATACAGGTTGCTTCCCTCTATCATACTTGGTCTTTTGGCGTACTACACATTTTGAAACATACTCTTGTATGTCCACTTTCATGGTAGGCCAATAGAAGTACGTTTCTACTCCTTGGAGAGTAGGTTGAATGCCCCTATGCCCTGCATAGGGAGGAGCATGGGATTCATACATGACTTTCTCATGAAGGGAGTGGATAACACATAGCCTATTGCTGTGGAGAAGATAAACATCTTGCAAGGTGAATAGTTCCTCTTTCTTCCCCAGAGCAAGGGCTGACATTATGTCTCTGTTGTCAAGGTCAGCAGCATAGTCATCTATCATAGAAAATAGATCATTGTTGTGAGTTGTTATAGACACCGCATTAACTTTTGGTCATCGTGAAAGTGCATCAGCCACTTGATTGTGCTTACCAGCAATGTGAGCAATATGAAAATCAAATTGCGAAAGAAAATTTTCCCACCACATTTGTTTGTCGGAAATCTTGGTTTGTGTCATGAAGTACTTGAGACTTTGGTGGTCTATTTTTAGAATGAATGGAGTCCCCAATAAGTAGTGCTTCCATGTGTCTAGGGCATGTAGAATAGCTAAAATCTCTTTCTCATAAAGGCCAAAGACTTGCTCATTAGTATTGAGCCTTCGGGTCTCATATGCTATGGCATGCCCTTCTTGAAGCAATACTACCCCAAGGCAATCACCACAAGCATCACATTGGACCTCAAATGGATTTGAGGGATCCAAAAGCATGTGGACTGTTTGGCAGGTAAGCTTCTCTGTCAACTTGTCAAAAGCATTTTGCTCCTTAGCAATCCATAAATACTTAACGTTCTTCTTTGTTAAGTCATGTAATGGTCTTGCTATTTGAGAGAGTTTTTCTATAAACGTCTATAGTATACGCGCATATCAATAAAGCTTCTTAGCTCATGTAGATTCCTTGGATTAGGCCATGCTTTTATTACCTCTAACTCCGATGGATCCATATGGACACCATCTTGAGAGATATTATGACCTAAGTATTGAATCTCTTCAAGGAAAAATTCGCTTTTCTTTTGGTTGAGAAAAAGCTTGTTCCCCCTAAATGGCTGAAAAATCACTTGGACATGTTTCTTGTGTTCCTCCAAGGACTTGGAGTAGATGATGATATCATCAAACAACACTCTAGTGAATTCGTGGTAGGGTCTAAAAATTTTCTCCATTAATTGATTGAACGTGGCTAGTGCATTAGTCAAGCAAAAAGGCATGAATAGATATTCATGAAGACCAAACGTTGTACAAAACGTGGTCTTTAGAATATCTTTATCCACTATCCTTATTTGATGATAGCCACTTTTAAGGTCAATCCTGTTGAAGTAGGTAGATACTTGTAGCTTTCAAATAGATCATCTACCCGAGGCACATGAAATTTGTTTTTGATAGTGACATGGTTTAGTGTGTGAGATCCCCAACCCACCAATACAAAAAAAATCGGGATGAGGTCCTTGACAGGTCTCTAGGACTAATAGAAATCAGAGTCTCTAAACAAGAAAAATCCAAGAAATAGACCTTTACCATTGACAATGGCTTGGGTCTATAGCCCTAGAAGAAGACCTAGTCCTGTCTCGCAACAAAAACGGGACAACATTTTAAAAGTCCAAAGCTATTTCGGCCTGATAACTTCCACAAGCTGGGCTAAGATATCCTCAACCGACGCTTTTTCCCCCTTAACATATGTGAAGGAACAACCATTGATGGACTCCTCTTCCAGGTGAAGAAGTTTTCTAAACGTTTTTAGTGCGCAAGGATGGATAATTACCTAACTAATAAGGTCCACCCGTCCATGATTGACAACCTTAGTCAATCCCCACTTATCACCCCGCACTCACACTTGATTCTTTTGTTTCCTAATTAATATCACATTGTTTTAACATTTAAAGTTATAGTTTTCCTTAAGTTTCAGTCACAGTGATTCCTTAAATCAAGTATTAAAGACATCATTGAAAAGCATTCTTTTAGCAAGCAAACATCTTCAAACTTAAAACAGGGTACTGTCGTCAAAACATTGTCCATAATAACCATGACGAGTACTGTTGTTGTCTCAAGACCACCTAAGGGTGAAAATCGGCACCCATTCCTTATCCACAATCTTGGGTGGATAAACCCCCACCCAAGGTTCAGGGTGCCCATACACCAAACCAGTTGCCCATACAATCGGGTGGCTCCCCTAGGATAAAAATGATATCCTAACTTATGTAGAAACATCAAAACATGACACGAAGTAGAAACTCATTGTTCATGGGGGTAACCGACGTATTCATGGTTGAAAAGCCACCATTATCATCAATTTATACCAAGGAGTTGGAGGGGTCTTGAGACAAGCTATCTTAAGGATGATCAATCATATCTTTTTCTAATTCAACCAGGCTAGTCTAAACATTTCTTTCTTAATTTACAACAAATGCACGTTGGTTTCTTGGATGATGTCTCTCCTTTTTATCCAATTTTACTTTCCCTAATTCCTTACTCTCTTTTTCGTATGCAATGTTAATACTTTAAAGAAAACTTAAATTATTTAACCGCAATTATAATGAAGACCAACTTGGGACTAATCAGGTATTTATTATAGCACTTGCAGGGCCTGAACGCTCTTGTCAACAGGCCTACTACTAGGCCCAGCCTCGTCGTTGTGCGATGCTCTAGTTCTTTTTGGAGCTTAGCCCTCATCATCAGATGTAGGATTTTCTTGGGTCCTTTTAGGTTCCATAACTTCTTATTCTTATAAAAAAGGACGTCTAATAATTATGTACATTATCCAAAAGCTAGACTTAACCTTTGTGTTCAATTTTAACCCAAGGCTAAAAGCATGGTTTGGTAGCTACAAAAATTGTACCCATTTGGTTGTTTGCC
Organism: Adiantum capillus-veneris; assembly: GCF_014529385.1. Classification (NCBI taxonomy): domain Eukaryota; kingdom Viridiplantae; phylum Streptophyta; class Polypodiopsida; order Polypodiales; family Pteridaceae; genus Adiantum; species Adiantum capillus-veneris. The sequence goes on along the minus strand of NC_140933.1, from coordinate 143,199,833 downwards.
ACTTTGGTAGTTGTAGGGTTCTTGGAGGAGGGAACTTGCATTTGGACTTTTTAAAGGTTACATTTAAAAAGATACAATTCAAATATTATAAGACCAAGTGCAATCATGGTTTAGCAAGGTATAGTACGTGATAGTTGTCACACGTTTGGGATTGATTTGAACTCTCTCTCTCCCTATCGCACGCGAGAGCACTTTGAACTCTCTCTCTCTCACACTGTCGTGCATGAGAGCACTCTACAGGTTGTTCACAAACACCTTTTCCATAGCTCCCCTTGTGATCTTTCCTTCCTCCATTGACCTCTGCCAACATGAGGACACCAGCCCGCAAATGTGCACCCAGAGCCACACCCAAAGCTTCTGAAGAGAAGCAGTCTAGGATGAACGGGAGTTCATTGAAAATTCTTAGTAGTAGCCACAATGAGGCTCATACCAGCAAGAAGGAGCATCGTAGAACTAGTGGTGCTACAACCCTTAAAGAGAGGCTGAACATTGATCAATCAAAGATGACAGAGAGCATGGGAAAATACTTTGTTGCATAAGTGAACAGATCCACAACAAAGAAGAGGGGTAAGTACTGTTACTTTACATGGTTGGCAATGTACCATTTGGTTTGGTTTCATGTTAATCAAGGTATTGTAAGACATTATCTGCATGGTGGTTGCATGTTAAGTACTTTATACATTTGGAACTATAGTGACATGTCTAATTTTTTCCTCTTGCTGTATTTTAGGGAAAAACAGAATGGATGAGTACCCAACACTCAACGAATTCTGCTATACTGTAGAAGAATTACATGAGGAGTAAGAATCTAGAAGGAAAGGTTGCTAAGGACTTATTTGACTATGATCTACAAGATGATTAGTGGACTACTATTTTCCAATATTGGTATTCAGAAGAATACAAAGGTCTACCTTCACCATTTGCAGCCTTCTTTCATTGATGATTGCAGGCTTCTTTTTCATAAGGTGTACCAGGGTCCCCCATCATGTGGGGAGATTACAACTAAGTTTGCTAAATGATATGCTTTTGAGAAGTGCCATGCTGCTAAAAATGACCCAACAAGACATAAAATTGCATGGGCAAGGTTTGGGGAGAGTGTGTTGAGCATGTCCAGTAGTAAACCTGGAGGATTGGAGAGGAAGTTGAAAAATTGGAAGAGGGATAATGGAGCATTTCATGGTGGGCTATTAGGGTCCAACAAGAAGAAGCACTACACACAGGGTGCCAGCAATATGTGTAATATTGAAGAGGACAAAGTTTTGTAGTTTGAAACAGTGGCAGTAGACTACATTTTTTATTTGAATGCCATTGTTCGCGGAGTTTTGACAAGCTCTATGCAGAAGTTGAACAGGTTATTTGAGTTGAGGGCAAGTCTCCAACAAAAGAAAGAGAGTTTACTGAGGTTTGAAGGCTCAAATGCTATCACCAATAAAATTAAGGAGGATATTCTTTTGTTCGAGCAACACCTCGATGAACTACATCGGCAAGTTTCTTGTGATGAAAGATGTGGAAGCTCATATAAATGCATCGAAACACACGCTACGTTGACTTGAAGGCACTGCAAAGATGAAGAATATTGCTCTAAAAATGGAAATTGAATAGGTATTTTTACATCTGGTACCTCTTGTTCTCTAGGTTAATTTTCTCTAATTGTGCTTGCAAAGTTGTATTTAGTGTCATATTCTTGCATGTAGTTGTATGCACTTGTATGTAGTGCCATACTCTTGATAGGAACTTTTGCTAGGCTTGTCCTAGTTTATATCTCATACTTTTTGTACAATGTCATGAACAAAATTGGGTACTATTTGAAGTGTTTTCGTACTTTTGGTATATAGCTAGTTCTTCAAGTGTCCTTTGGTACATCCTGAATATTTCTTATGTACATTTGGTACATCTTGTAGGAGTATTTGGTACTTCTTGTAGGAACATTTGGTACTTTTGGTACTTTACATTTGGTCTTTTTGTTGGAACGTATATCTATTTATTGAGATGTACATATCAGGTGCTTTTAAGTACCTTTGTTTGACCATGAGTACTTTCATTTGTTACTTCTTGAAAAATTCAATATTTTTGGGTACTTTGGAGTCCTTTTGGTACTTTCTATAGGAGCATCATATGTATATCTGTGTTCTATGAAACGTGATAGACTGTTGTGCTCTTGTAGGAGCATGATATACTTAACAGGTACTTTAGGCATTGTCTCCTAGTTTTGCTACTTACCATATTGGTCACTGTTTTCTATTTGGTACTAGTTGGTCCTTTAGGTACTCTGAACATTTTGTATAGCTTACTATTTGTTACATTTGGTATCGTGTACTATTTAGTACTAGTAATTTCCATGCTATCTACATTTTCTACGGTTTACTTTTCTCTATGACATTACTTTGCTAATATTCACTGTCCTGACATTGCCATATGTGACGTGCAGAGGGAATGTGATGTCCTCGAGACTGATTGTGAAGAGGCTTAGATCGAGAGTGACTTTGTTAGAATGATGATTGCAGAAATCAACAAAGGAAGAAGTACGAGGTCAAAGAGGAGTATATGGACAACCTTGTTGCAGACAAGCACTCCAAGGCTGGACATATGTTTGATTAGGAAATGGCAGATGGTAGTAAGTTGTGTGATGTGGAGATGCACAAGGCAACTACATGCACATTTCAAGGCATGTCTAATGAAGTGAAATCAAACAAGCTAGATGAACACAAGGACACTACCACAGGGGCCTTTGAGGGAGTAAATGACCCAAGGAAGAGCCAGACCATGAGGTGCTACCAGACCAGAAGGATGTAGACAAGGACCATTCTGACAAGGACCGACAGGATATAGACAAGGACCACCAGGTTGGAGACAAGGACCAGCAGGAAGGGGGCAAGGACCAGAAGGGGGAAGTAGATGATGACAAGTCTCTACCAGAGAAGAAGGATGGAGACAAGGATCCCATTATAGAGGTGGATGATATTGGTGTGAGCAAGGAGCTGCTTGAGGAATGCTTACCTCATGATGATGCAGTGCATAAGGCCCAGTTTCTGGGAGACAAGGACCGCTCTATAGGCATTGATGTTAATGAGCATACAACAAGTGATGATGACGCTCCTCTAGCAGATATATTTTGTATCAAGAAGAAGCTCTTTTGAGTGCATGTGCCTAAGACCCGTGCGTGAAAGATGTAATCCATGTGTTGTGCCATATTGAATTACCAACCTTATTTCAGCCATTTGTTGTGAGCCAAATATGCCTATTACTTTCTAGTGTTTAATGAGCATTTATATGTTTTTTGTCTCTTTTGCCTATTATTGTTTGTTAGGGTTCAAAGCTTGGTGGCTGGATGAGCCTACTATTATAGAGGGTAATGCTCCAAAGGATCTCCCTAGATCAAAGGGAAGACTGATTATTCTTGATGTCAATGGGGTGGTCTTGAAAAGTTGGTCTAGGTTATCAAAAGATGAATTGGAACTCAAGCAAGTGTTACAAGGAATACATGTCAATAATTTATGTTTTGTAAGTTGAGACCAAGTGCCCAAGAATTCTTGGAAGTATTGGCAGCTCGAGAAAGCATTATGATTTGGAGTTGTTGCATGAAGCCTAAGCTGATGCAAATCTTGAATACTTGCTTCCCAAAATTTGTGAAGAACCCAAAATTCATAGAAGGTAATGTAACTTGGAGTAAGTGAATAATAAGCTGATGTGCAACCTTGTTTTGATTAAGTCTTATATGGTTTCTTTTGTATGAGCATACATATTTTTTCTCAGGAGGATTGTGAGATTTGGAAGGATAGTTTAAAATGTGTTCTGTACGTTGACAAGAAATTCTGGCAGAAGCCTATTTTCCTGAAGAAGTTGCAAACAGTGTGGGAAAAACACCCACAATTCAACACTAGCAACACGATCCTTCTTGAAGACACCCGCTACAAGTATTTGAAGAATGATTATGACAATTGCTTGCCGATCCATTCTTTTGAGCCAGGACTGGAGCTCAAGGGTTCCTCGTATCTCGCCGATATAGTAGATCCTTGGTTAGTTGAGTGTATCAAAGATCCTTGCCCACTTGCCTATTGCGGGAAACACCCATTGTTTGATGTTGAAGATGATTTGTCCCCACTGGTTGCTGATTATTTTGTAGAGATGGAAGGCTATTCGTATCGGTTTGACCCCCCAAATATACGATGTATCCCAATTGTCTACTAATGTTCAGTATCCAACTGTTAATATTACTTCCATTTATGGTAATTTTGTTACTTCCAACTACTTGCAATGTGTATTTTTTAACTTTCTAACTTCAAATTGGTCTTCTTGGGTACTGTTTTGGTAATATACATGTTAGGCACTACAACATTTGGTTCTGTAACTATTTGGTACTGTATAGTAGCAATATATAGTACCAAGTTTGGTACTATGGACATTAGCCATCAAGAGAGGATGCACTAGAATATCATGCAGGTGGGTTACAATTGCTGCAATACTAGTTTTGGTACTAGGTACTATTCATCTTCGTTACTGCAACATTTGGTTCAGTAACTATTCTAAGTTATTGGCATAGGATGATTAACCCAAGTTATTCTTTGGTACCTGCTATCAGAACACAAGAACAAAAAGAGAGGAAACTCAAGAGAAACAAAAAGTCATTAGGCTATCAAAAGAAGTACATGGTTGAATTTTTGGTAACTAATTGAAGTACTGTAATAGATTGTAATAGAAATCTATTGGTACTTTCTACCTCTGTGTTTGGTATTGTTTTGTTACATAATTAGTTCATCTTGATCACTCTCATCATCATATGGCATGCTATTGTATATGTTTTCATAAGTTTCAGTAGATAACCTAAATCTATTTTGGCATCCAGGGATAGGCTCCATGGGGAACCGTATTTCTCTTACAAGGTGTGAGTAGATCATAACTAGAGGTGTATGATCTAGAAGGCTGTATGTATCAAAACTGCCTTCAACTTGGCCATAGTACAAGCCTTCAACTACTTTCTTCCCTCTAACAATTTTGTTGTGCCATGCATCATTTTGTGCCTTCACTATTTATTATATTTTTTTGGTGCATTTGATCAGATAGAAATCATTCCTTTCTCTGCTGCCTTGACTGCAAAGTTGTCACCAATTGACAAAAATTCACACAAACAGTTAGAGTTCCCTTCATACATGGGGAGGTTAGAGACATTTTGCATTGGAAAAGTGAAATTAGAATTGTTATTTTCTTCGGCATTGTCGTCTTTATCACTGCAAGGATTGTTTGATTCTAGTAATGGTTGGACTATCAAACATTTCCATTCTTCTACATGTTGTCTGTTCTTGCATCTTCTCCATTGCCCACATATACATGAATCACAAAAACATGAGAGTGTCAAATATTGTAGAGTGCATGGATTATCTTGTTAATATCCATCAATGCAATGAAATGATTGTGAGCCTATAATACGTTGAAAATTCCGTTGGACATTGCATTGCACATCCTTGGAAACTAGACAAAAAACTCTTTGTGTACTGGATCTATGCTGAAATGTTTCATTTAGATAGGTGACTACATTGTCTAGAGACCTCATAGGCCAGCCATCTGGTTTCAACTCCTCATGAGTGAGGGTTCTCTTTATGACTACCCGTGCTCCATCGTGCTCGCCTTTTCCATGTCCTGATGGTGAAAAGTTATGCATCATCTGCAGACCTGTCAACCGATAATACCTAGCCACATAGTAGAAAGGTCTTTGTGCTTTAAACTGATACACTGCACCATCTGACCACACACAATGAAGTCGTAAAGAATGGCCTTTTTGTTCCAATCACTTGTCCCATGAAGAAGAAAACAATGTTGTACAAATAGAGTGTCATGCAACATATCATCAGATATGTAAAAATGGAGTGTCTTTTCAACACCACCTCCTAAGTTTCTCACATAAGTAATGTGAACAAGTATTGTAACCTGATTAAACCATCAGTGCATGGATTGTATCTCATTTTGTATTTTAAATCGATAATTCTTGGCAAAGTCGATGATCGGAAAAACAACCTCTGATGGAAACTTGAGTAAGCACTCTTTAAATTGTTGTGCATGCCATCGAAAAATGTAGTTATGATTGATGGAGCTCGTAAGATGAGATGAGAATAGGTCAATAAAAGTAAAGCTTCTGATTCGTTGCACTACCAAGTTCTTTCTTTTCTTCTCAGACCCACCTGCATCAACTTGCCCAGTTGAAACATTTGTGAAGATCTTCATAGTGACCTCCCCACTATCCATTTAAATATCATCCGGACACAATGTCAACCTATTTATGCCATATCTACAACAATCCCCAAACAAGCATTTTTTTGCATAGTATTCTACATCTTGAGCCTTTGGACATAAAAGTGATTCCCCCATATCAATGATGCTATGACACACTGATTGGTTTGTAGTACACTTACCTGAATCATCACTACAATAAACCTAACATGTGCAAGCATGATCATTTTCATGAAGCCCAAACTTATTTTGTTGCATTTGATTAAATGCCTCTTTAAAATATATCATTTGGACATGATATACACAGCAACATGTGTATCACTCCTTCAATTTTTGGACAAAGTAAGGCTTTAAAGGCTCAAAACATCTAAGAGAAATTTCCACTTCTGGATGGGCCCTCTTGAATCTTTGGTACAACTCAACCTGTGACATTAAAACAAAATAGCTTATGAGAGTAAAATATTTTGTTGAGTACTATTTGGTACAGTATATAATCAAATGTGGGGCTGTAAAATATTAGCCATTTTGTACAGTACCATTTGGTCCTATATAGTACCAATTTTTGGTACTGTATAGTAGGATTTTTGGTACATTTGGTAGAGTACAGTAATTGGATTTGGTACAGTACCAAGTTTGGTATAGTAAGACATTAGCTATATGGTTCTATACCATTTGGTGAAGTAGAGTACCAATTTGGTACTGTTTAGTACCAAGTTTGAAACTAGTTTGGAAACGTCTTAAAGAGTATCTTAAATGGTGGTACAAAGTGAATGCCATTAAGTACCAATTTGGTGGTATATAGTACCAATTTTGGTACTATAAGATTTTATCAATGAAAGATATTTTTATTTTGTACTAGGAAATGTACTATAGAGTACTTTGAGTAATGTTATATGGTGGATGGGGATATTATGTAGTACATAACATGCAATTATAGGGTAATCTTTAGTACCTTTTAGGGTGCTCTATGTAACATGCTACTATATGGTAGATAAATGTACTTTGGCCTACATCACAAGGTTCTATAGAGTAATCCAATCAGATGGAATGTATTATGGTGTACCTTATATGGTAGTATAGGGTGGATGAAGGACCTATGATATTATTATAGGGTACTCCAATCACATGAAAAGTGCTATTGAGTACCTAGCGTGGCAGCATAGGGCATTATAAGGTGAAAAAATGGAGTACCTTCATATTAATATAACTAATATTATACCTTAGGTTGCTACATGTACCAAATGACATACCTTTAGCAAGTTACTAGAGGTACTGTATGAGGTAAAACAAATAGAATACCTTCAAGTACTATAAGTAGAGTACATTACACCTGAGAAAAAAGAGAGGCGCAAAAGACATTAGAAACGGTTTGAATTTACCTGAGAGTCGTCAATAAGATGCACTGGATGTTTGACAACACTTTTTCTTCCAATCCTCTTCCAACATATGTCCTTTTTGTTGAGTAAAACTCAAGTCTTTCAGCTCCAAAAGACATAAACTAGATCTCTTACTTCACCTGTGACAATATTACCTTGAGGCAATTGTCTTTGACAATGCACTCAATGGCAAAACTTCCTCATCATCTTTAATCTCAAGACGATAATTGGCTAAAGCAATGTTTCTCTGATGAACACCCAAAATACATGCTATCCTTGTATGGTTCATTTGTGTTCTGCCATCAGTATTATTCATTACCATCGTCAAAGAATATCTCTTCAAGAAGAGCTCATCTATTGAGCAAGGCACCTTGAGCTGGCTGAGGGTGTTATGGATAATAGATAGAAGAGTGCTTTCAACATTAGCTATTGATGTTTGTAGATCCTTAAAAGTAGTATGAAGCAAGATTTGTTGGAATAAGTCTATCTGGATACTTCTTGTAATCCCTAGTGTCTGCGTGCGCCAAAACTTTTCCATACCTGAACAAACATGCTTTCTTGATTTGGCCTCATTCATTAAAGATGGATCTTGCAACCTACTGCTTTCTTTTTCTTTCCTTCTTTGTTCCCATTTCTTAACAACCCAATACTCACGCATAGAAGCGGTGTCCATGCTGTGAACACTTGCATTCCTCTCCATAGTCCAATCCCTATTTGAGCAGCCTTGCACGGTAGTCCAATCCCTGTTTGGACAGCCCTGCTCATTCACCATGCCAGGAGAAGTAGTTGTGGATTCCATGCCTTCATCCATGTTTATGCAGCCCTGCATATTCTCCATGCTTGGGTAACCAGTTGTATTCTCTGGTCAATCTGTGAATTCCATGTTGGAAAGAGTGTGGGTAGTGTAGAGAGGTAAAGAGCTACAACTACAGAATCGGCTATGTCGTGAACAAGGAAAAAAGATAGATAGAGAGAGAGAGAGAGAGAGAGAGAGAGAGAGACCACAACTCGTCTATATTCATTACATAGGACTATGATGTTACAAACCAAACGTTTTTTTTGACATAAAATAAATTCCCAAAAAAAAGATAAAAATGAATTTCCCAATAAAGTAGATAAAAAAGACTTCACCAAAAAAAGTAGTGTCCTTTACAGTGCATATCGTACCACCAAACCATGCTTTCAGATCCAATCAAGGTTAAATTTGTAGTCTTAATTGGTGAATTCTTGACCTAGTAACTTCTTATTTGCCTATATAGGTAAGATAATTTTTTCCAAAGCTTCCCTAAGGGTTTTCTAAGCTCCCATAAATTTCTTATAAGAATATCTTTTTCCTAATTTTTCCATCGAATTTTTAAGCTTGGATTTTGCTTATTTTTAGCTTAATATTTACTCTATTTATTTTCTCTTAAAGATTTCCTCAACTTTATATCATTGGTTTACACTTACTGTAATTTTCCTAGAAACTTTTGATCACAAAGTCTATTTATTTTAATTAATTTATAGCTAAAAATAGGGCTTTTGGTCAATTTCCTAATTGAATAATTAACTATAGTATAATTATCATAAGTAGATAATGATATCTTTGACCTTTGGTAATTATCTTTTAATTTTCTAACTTGATTATTTAATTTTCCCCTTTCGTTTTAGCTAGAATTAGTCTAATTTGACTTAGATAAATAGCTATATTAATTTTCTAACCTTAAAATAATTGTCACAGATTTCTTTCATGTAAACTAACTCTAATAAATAGCACTTAATTATCTAGCATGATTTACTAATTTCCCCCTTTAATTTCTAACTAAATTAGTCTAATTTGACTTAGATAAATAGCTATATTAGTTTTCTAACCTTAAGATAATTATCATGAAATTCTTATCATGTAAACTAACTCTCATAAATAGCACCTAATTATCTAACATAATTTACTAGTTTTTTCTTTAATTTCTAGCTAAAAATAAATAATTTTATATCAATTAAATACTTAGATTAGTTATCTATCAATGAGTAATTTATGTTGTGTTCCTAACAATATTTCATAATTATGATAATTAACTTAAGAATATTTGAGTTAACTAAGTAGATTTTCTATCAATTTTTTGATTAAAATCAAATAATTTTTTCTTAATCAATCATAAAAACTAATCAAAAAATTATGGTATAATTTTTCTAGCTTCTTAACAGTCTAATACAACTCTTAAAATTATCTTATAGTAAATTGAGTTTAATTTATATAATTATCCTTAATCTAAAACTAAAAAGATTAATTTCATTCTTAATATGGCTTAAACTAATTAGATTAACATTCGTAATCTTAATCTAAGTAATCAACAAATTATTAAGAGTTAAAAGAGTAATTTCTAATGTTAAGAGGATTAATATTCTTGATTAATTAAGAAAATAGAGATAAATTAATATAATGTTACTAATTAAAAAGGAATTAAGCTAATTACCATGGATAATTAGCTAGAGTTTTTGCTCTCTAGTGATTTTTTAGGACAGTTCTCTTTATGTGTGAGAGAGAAATGGCAAGGACTCCGAGTATGTCCAAAATTGTGAAGCAAGGGGTTATATTTATAGGTTTCTGGACACTCACAGGCTCGAAATGGCAGTAGCTTGTATCCCAAGGCATCCCTACAGTTCCCCTAGCACCCCCTGCTGCTTTTCGTATCCTTGGCACGTCACTGATGACCCCTCCCAGCACCTGCCTGCTTTAAAAATCAAATCTGCTAATTTTTTACCTATTTTTTGCTTAATTGTTAAATATTTGTAAAACATCTGGGAGGCGTTAGTAAAAGTCTATGCTCGAATGATTACTACAAATTTTTCTTGGCAATTTAATTTATGTTGAATCTTTTGGGGGGACTTGTAGGGTCAGTTTTTGTCCAAATTTAATTCCGAAATTTTTTAGCCTTGGGTTTGCTGTGCTTAAGATTCCAAAAATACCATTTTCTATTGCTTTTTAGATAGTGTTTTTTACCTGATTGTATGACCAATGCTTTCTCCTAAAGCTTTAAGTTCATTCCTGGCAACTAGAAAGGTGGAGACCTTACAATCACCCCAACTTAAGAATTTGATATGCCCTCATCTCAAGCGAAATTGGGAAAGTTTTTTGGGAAAGAGTTTCATTTTCCCAAGTGGCATCTTTGGTGGGATAATCTTTGCACTTTACCAAGTGTTCCTGATTAAGAGTTCTTTCTAGTTTCAAGGATACAATCTGGTTGGAGTCTCCACAATTCCTTACTAGTTATTAGGCTACTCAATTTTTGCGCAGTTTTGAGCCCATCTTAAAAACCTTTACAAACCAAAACGGGACAACATTTTAAAAGTCCAAAACTATTTCGGCCCTATAACTTCCACAAGCTGGGCTAAGGTATCATCAACCAACCCTTTTTTCCCCCTAACATATGTGAGGGCACAACCGTTGGTGGACTCCTCTTCCAAATGAATACGTTTTCTAAACGTTTTTAGTACGCGAGGATGGATAGATACCTGACATATCAGGTCCACCCGTCCATGATTGACAACCTTAGTCGATCCCCACTTACCACCCCGCACTCACACATGATTCTTTTATTCCCTAATTACTACCACATTGTTTTAACATTGAAAATAATGGTTTTCTTTAACTTTCCATCACAGTGATTCCTTCAATCAAGTATTAAAGACAGTATTGAAAAGAATTCTTTTAGCAAACAGACATCTTTAAATGTAAGACATGGTATTTTCAATCAAACTATTGTTCATAATAACCATGACCACTACTCTTCTTGTCTCAAAGACACATAAGGGTGAAAAACGGCACCAATTCCTTGTTCACAATCCGTGGTAGATTACTTGGAGCCGCTGTCTCCCCTCCAATAGGCATTTGTTGGTGCTTGAGAGACATTGTCTGCTGCAAGCATGTCTGTGCATTAGTCCCTATCATACTTCCTAAGTAGAGTGACAAATTCTACTTGGTGTTTGGGAGACGTCGTTGCCACAAAAATGATTATAAGCATGCATTCTACTTAAAATTTGTGCACAATAAGAAAAGGGAGAGTCTTATAAGACAAAACATTTATTCATTTACAATGCATTTACATTTTCTTACCCTAAAGCATCATTGTAAGCATTGACAAGGTTCAGACTATCCCTAAGTTTCATACCTTGCATCCATCTAGCATCTTCAAAGGGGTAGTTTTTAGCTTTGATAAGGTACCATCGGATAACCTTACCATGCCTTAGTACCTTGTCTTCATGTTGAAGGATGGATTTGGGTTGGAGAATCTCTTCTTGGTCTTTGATCTTTGGAGGGTCTTCAATTATTGCTTCACTTGGTGGCTCTCCTTTCTAAGGCTTAAGTAGGCTCACTTGGTCTTTGATCTTTGGAGGGTCTTCAATTATTGCTTCACTTGGTGGCTCTCCTTTCTAAGGCTTAAGTAGGCTCACATGGAAAGCATTATGTATGAGCCAATGGTTGGGGAATTTCAATTGATAAGCCATCTCATTAATGGGCTTAAGAATCTGAAATGGGCCATAGTATCTTTTTGCTAGCTTAGCATAATCCTTTTGGTGGCCCGTAGGGTTCTTGCCCGTAGTATACCTTAGACGAGCCATCTCATTGATGGGCTTAAGAATTTGAAATGGGCCATAGTATCATTTTTCTAGCTTAGCATAATACTTTTGGTGGCCCATAGGGTTTTTGCTCGTAGTATGCCTTAGACAAGCCATCTCATTGATGGACTTAAGGATTTGAAATGGTCCATAGTATCTTTTTTCTAGCCCGTAGTATGCCTTAGACGAGCCTAGGGAAACTTAAGCAAGGCCCAATCATTCTCCTCAAAGGTTAAGGCTCTTTTGTACTTATTAGCAGCAACCTTTTGCCTTTGTTGAGAGATGGATATAGCATGTTTAATCTTGTTGAAAGATTCTTGTAAATCTTAGCTATACTCATCAGCAGAGCAAAGATCTTCCCATGTACCTTAAGTAGGACAAGGGACTTTTGGATCTTCCCTCTATGATTTCAAAAGATGCTTTACCTGTAGAAGTATGTATAGTGTTGTTGCAAGCATACTCTATGAGAGGTAAATACTTTTCCCATTGGGAGCGTTGATCTACTTTTGTGACATAGGATTTAGTAGATCAAGATTTGTAAGGTTGGCTACCTCGCTTTGGCCATCCGTTTGTGGATGATAGGGCGAGGATAAGTTCAACCTTGTGCCTAGATTCTCAAAGAGACCCTTCCAAAAATTACTGGTCATTCTAGGATCCCTATCCGACATGATAGATGTTGGCAAGCCATTGTATTTGAAAATCTGTGGTATGAATAGGGTTGCCATTTAGTGTGCATTAATAGTCTTTTTGACAGGTATAAAATGGGCTTGTTTGCTAAAACTGTCGACTATTGTCCATATTCCTGTATTCCCATGGATATATTTCCAAAGATGAAATCCATGGATATGCTCTCCCATGGTGAATGAGGGATTGGCAATGGCTGAAGCAATCCAGGTTGCTTCCCTCTATCAAACTTTGTCTTTTGGCATACCAAGCATTTTGAAACATACTCTTGTATGTCTCTCTTCACGGAAGGCCAATAGAAGTACGTTTCTACTCCTTGTAAGGTAGATTGAATCCCTCTATGCCCCGCATAAGGAGAAGCATGGGATTCATACATTACTTTCTCGCAAAGTGAGTTAGTAATGCATAACCTTGCCATAGAGAAGATAACTATCCTCAAGAGTGAATGGGTTGTTCGTTCTTCCCTAGTGCAAGGGTTGATATGACATCTTTGAAATTGGGATCGGTAGCATACTCTATGACACTCGTGTCAGACCATCCATAAATAGTACGCACATTAAGTAAGAGAGTGGAGGGGAGGGCCCTCCTTGTTGGGGACTTTCATCGTGACATCATAGGATTCCATTGAAACCAGATGCTCAATCAGTAAGACTGTAGAAGTTTTGTTGGTGTAAGATGGCTGAAATTTGTAAATTTTTAAGGCTAAGAAACAAGAAAAGACATTGGAATTTGTTAACCTCCCGCTTTGGCTGAGAGATAATATAGAAGACTTTGCAGCCTCATTCACTGCTCTCACCATTTCCTCGCCATGGTTGAGAACCAATCAGGGAAAAATCTTTGAGATTTTAGCATGGTGCACAAACGTTGTAGGGCCGCAATCATTTGGGGATTTTCCCCCGTGCGCTCCTTCTCGAGAATGCAGGCATTGGGGTCCCTCCCCGGTGCGCTCTCTTTCCGAGGACGTGGCACTGGGATTCCCCCCCTCCTCGTGTGCTGTTTTCTCGAGAATGCGGAATTCCATATAAAATTTTCCCCCTTTACGCAAATCTCTCTTGCCCAAGGACATACCACTCTCTTTCAGACAGCCTTTCTCTTGCGAGCCTCTTACCAAGGTCTGCCATGCGTTGCAAAATGTGCATCTTCTCAAGGACGCTGTCGAGAAATTTGCGGTCTTCCAGGAAAGCACCGGGCTTATGGCTGTGAGAGTTTGTGAGAGAACTCAACAACAACTATATGAAGGAGTTAAACCATAGATGCCATGAAGACTAGGGTTTGGAAAGAAGTGCAATCAAAGAAAACTCACTCGTTCTCTCTTGCACTCACACACACGAAGAAAGAACGCAAAAGAGAATGTCAAATCAATACGAAGATGAAAACATCAAGGCTATGGTCATATCGTATCATGGGTAATATGAAAAGGTTAATGGATGAGTTAATGGCATTCAATCTTGGCTGACCAAATAGGCTACGAATTGTTCTTTGGAATTGTAGTTTTGTGCTTACCATAATATATATATTTTGTCTAGTGATTGGGATTAATTGTGTGTACAAATCCTCTTGGTTCATAGCAAGATAACTACGCTTACGTCAAAAGAAAAGTTATAGTCTATGAGAGGTAGTATGATGAGATCCGGTGATAGAAGTATTTCATTAAGCCTTTCTGGGCCAAAGAGAAACACTATACGTTGTTGAAAGTGTATTTTACGGCTAATCCATACGTTAATTCTAATAGATTGTACAGAGTGAAAGCGATAGAAATGATCATCATGTGGGTTATTCATCTAGGATAGTATGTGAGAAATATAGATATGAGAGAAGTGAAGAGATGAGAAGTTTCCCTCCCAAGCCCTATTCTTGCCCGTAGGCAATAAGGATACTGCGGGGAGAGATGTACCTGTAGCAAGAGAACCTAGAGAGGATGAATTACTAAGAATGAGAGAGATAGGTTTGGTTAAGGAGATGAAATTAGATACATATATATATATATATGTTGGATTAGAGATGAAAATGAAAACAACAAGAAATCAAAAAAACATCAATGTAGAACACATCTTACTTGAAACCCTTCGGCACCATTATTGATGGGAGAGAAAAGAAGAGGGGAGAATTCAATGTTGATTGATAAGCCAAGTACAACACCTTCTTTGATTAGAGTTGATCTTCCAAGGATAGCGTACAAGAATGGCTAGTCTTCCTCTAGGAGAAAGTGTAGGCTTAGCTTATGTTAATGGGGCTAAGTACAATTAGGCATTACTACTCACTCTCTCAAGAATTCCTCTCATCAATGGCTTGAATGCTTGAGTTCTTTTCAAGGAAGAAGAGGTTCCCTTTTATAGGTGAAGGGAACCCCCAAGGGTTTACACAAGAAGAGAGGAGCCAGTGTGAACAGGAATTGGAAAAGTTGGAAATGAGCCGTCCCTGCATGATGTGGGCAGACTGGGGTCCAGTATTTTGATCATATCTCCTCAACCGTGGCTCCAAATAAAAAAGTAAAAATATGGGCAAAAACTTCAACTCATTATCTACGATTTTCATTTTAAAATCGTTTTCCAATTCGGATTGGAACCTTGTGTAAAAAATTCATCAAAATAGGGTCCATTTATGGCAGCAAAAGTCTTCATGTGGTCTCCTTAGCCTAGACTTTCATTTAATTCCAAAGGACACCTCATGCCATATGAAAGCATGACATTGCTCCTTGACAAAGTTTTGTAATCATGCTTGCAATAATGCATTAAAATAAGTGTATCTTTGAAATCATGCCACCTAGTGTCCCACTAGGATTTGATTCTCTCCTAGTAGCTATTTAAAAAAAAATATAAGAAAAGTATAAAAAATACATAGAATATATATATATTGGAGTTTACCCTAGATATAGGATCTAGCTAGGGTGTGAGATGATAATGAAATAGTAGAAATAAATAATCAATGCTTTTTGCCCCAAGTTAAAGAGGCGGAGCTAATGATGCTTTTCCCATAGTATTTTCTGATGGTGAAGTAAGGATATGTTACCCTTGAGAAAAATAATAGGATGAGATAGAAGGCTTATTATTATACTTAAATATGCATATGTACACTATAGAAAATATAATTATGTATCTAAAAAAATACAAGATAGATCTTGTAGCATGCGTTCCCACTATGTATGTGTCACAGCACGACAACGCATTCTGTCTCGATTGCGCAAGCCCCATAATCCTTTCTCTTTTAATTTGCATCCAAATAATTCACCGGTGTTTTATCCTCCCACATTAAATGATCATTTTAATATAGGAAAATCATTTGGGATAGTTAGATATTAGTTTTTATGACATTATCTCTCTCTTGAAATCATAGTCATCCTTGACTATGAGGTAGAGAAGGTAAAGTCTTAGTCATTAGTCCATTGTTCTTAGAAGTTAGAGCCCATCCCAATTTTGAAGAAACTATCACCTTCTAGATATCTAGTCTGAGTGCTCGTCATTTCTTTGTATATGATGTAATTTGATGTCTGAATTGATAACCAAATGTATCTAAATCTGAATCTGAACATGACTATTTACTGAGCTTAAAAACACCTTAAATTTCAAGCTGTAATGTGTTATTAGAGCCCATCCCAATTTTGAAGAAATTATCCCCTTCTAGACATCTAGTCTTGAGTGCTTGTCATTTCTCTGTATTTGATGTAATCTGATATATGAGTTGATAACTAGATGTACCTGAATCTGAGCTGATAGCCAGATGTATCTGAATCTGAGTCTAAACATGACTATTTATTCAGCTTAAAAACACCTTAAATTTCAAGCTGTAACGTGTCATTTTTTCTTCCAAAAAAGCAAATAGTAATTAATATCTAATACAACATTTTCCAACTAAAAAGGGGAAGAAGAAAATAACTTTTCTCCCCGTTATCGTTGCGGCGATCTCCCATGCGCGCGGCCTTGAATTAAAGTGAACGACGTCCCCCAAAATGGCAAAAAAACTCCATCGAATCCCCCCCCTCCCCCCCCCCATGCGCTCACTCACCCTCTCCCCGCCCCCTGTTTTTCACACACACACACACCTCCCCTCATTCACCCCCGTTCACGCCCTCCCCTCAAAGCTCACTTACATACACACACGCATGCACACTCATACTCACATATACACACATGCACAATCACTCTCACAGACACATGCATGCTCTTACGCACACACAGATACACGCCTACGCACAATTGCACATACATGCTTGCACGCACACACACACACACGTGCACACACACACAACAAGAATACACACATGCGACGCACATAGAAGAAGCAAGAGGAAACATCGCCATATACACCCTGACAAACACCAAAATTAACCGCCAAAAGTACACAAAGCCAACCCCGAATGCCACGATGGCACCGAAGCCATGCACGATCAGGCATCAACCTTTCTCGAGCACCAAATTGGGCAGGTCGTGGCCATCTTGCATCAACTTGGAGAATTTCTCAGCGGCGACAAGCCTTTTTTATCCTCTCCAACCATAGTTACCATTGAAAAATCCCTTGTAAAAATCCCTCTCTCTCTCTCTCTCTCTCTCTCTCTAGCTAGCAATGACTAGCATACCATTCCCCAATTCCCCCACCCCCCCACCCCTCTCTCTCTCTCTCTCTCTCTCTCTCTCTCTCTCTCTCTCTCTCTCTCTCTCTCTCTCTCTCTCTCTCAAGATCTTGAGCATGGGATGGATGCAAGAAATAAAGAAGTGGTTTGGGAGATGGGATGCATTACACTTGCTACATGATGCCTCAATTGACTCTTTATACTCAAAATTTCTATGCAATTTGGAAGTGACATCTTGCTCTTCTTTATGGATTATGCCCCTTAAGACAGAGCGATGCAGATGGGAGTGTGTCCGATGCGCAATGTAGTAAGGGTGGGAGTGGCTAATTGGTCCAGGGTGGGTACACATTTTTTTTTTGAGTGGCTAATTTCTTTGAAATTTGTAAGCGCTCTCTTGCTCTCTCTTCTCTTTGATGGACCGGTATGCTTTCAGAAAAGCACACGCCTGAAGCTCTAATTGATACCACTGTCACCAAACAGGCACTACGTGCCAATTGAAAGAACGGATTGAACAAACTTGCACATGCTTCAATACAAGTGAAGTGAAAGAGAGATCACACGAGAGACACGGTGTGCCGTAGTTCCACCCCAAGACGCAATGGCCCCAAACATTGTTGCCCCTTCCTGTATTTCTTTATATTGCTTCAACAACGTACAGCTCCCAAGGGTCCTCTGCACTTAGAGTCTACGTCCAGATACTCTGTAGAGTGAGAGGCCCAAGGGATCTTTTATTCTTACAAGGGATGCCCAAAAGCATTAGGTTTAAAAAGCTCTACGCAAGACTGCCAAAATCAGCCAGTGTAGATTACAAAAGTCTGTATAGCCTGCCATGTCAGCAGCCACCGATGCAAATCGCAAAAATCCGTACAGGTCTGCCACGTCAACATGTCAGCACAAATCCAAAAAGATGTATTGAACTGCCATGTCATCATCTGCTACACGATCCTTGTCTGTGTGTGAGCTCTTCAATTTAGGCCCCATCGGACGATAGGGTCCCACAATTGGCTTAACACGTCATCAATTTGTGACATGCAACTACGTTAACATGCCTGGACATGCACGTTCTGCATACACGCTCACGAGGGTGCCAGAACACTTCTTAGGTTGTCTTAAACCTTAGAAGTAGAAGCTACACCTTCTCCACATGCACTTAAAGTTAGATGTGCACATGACATCCCCCCTTTTTATGGTGAGGTATTGGTACCGAGCTACATGACTTCCTTGTAATCTGCCAACAACTCAAGGTATTTTGTGAAGAAATATTTGTTGACTCACACCGCCTCGTGGGTTCCTTGATTCTTTTAACTCCCAAAAGTACTACCGTGCTTGCTGCTTTGAGCTGTTTCAAAAGCGATGCAATAAAAATTGATCCAGCTCGTTTACAATCTCGGGTTCAGCTTCTTCAAGAATCTCCTTTGGGGGATCTCCCTGAAACAACTTCAACCAAGAAACATGGAAAACATTGCATTGACCATGACTTAGGCAACCGCAATTTCATAGACACATCATTTACCTTTTAAATGATTAGAAATGGACTATGCTTCCTAAAAACCTGTGGATGGAATGCAGAGAAAAAATGTGATGGAGTGCCAAACTTTCCAAAGAGTGCTTCCCAAAAATGTGATCTAAACTTGACTTTCTACCAAAAACAATTGAGTTTGGCAAACCACAAAGGGATTCCCAATGCTTGATGGACAATCGTGCTAATGCTTGTGCCGTGACTTTGTCCTGCCAAGGGATGAAGCATGCAAAACTTACTAACACGACAAACAATGGTGAAACATTGTGTATTCCTTGAATGCAAACTTTCTACCTTTTCTAAAGTGATCGTCATGATTCTATGCTCTCTCGTGAGTGAGTGAATCATGTGCATTGTGCAATATCAATTTCTTATGAGAAGGTAGCACACAAAGAAAATGACAAAAATACAAGAGACCGTGACGAATGAGAGACTTGAAAAATGCATACTGACTTTTCATGCTCCAAAAATTATTGTATCTGCTTAAACCTAGAGAAATGCATCTTCATGGTAAGACAAGGGAAGATTTTGGGACACACTTAGATCAAAAAAAGGGGGAGTCCCTTGCTCTGAGTAGGGGTGGGGGACGACTCGTTTGTACTCGCAACTCCACGGCACATGCCATACTCGTATGTACAAGTCTGTATGTGCTATATATCTACCCATGACAATATCTGCTCCTCAACCTAATTCAACTCTCTTTTTGTCTAAGTACCCAAAAATAAAACACTTCTAGTTGCATCAGATCTTGGCCAATGATCAAAGAAGTGAAGTTGTAGTAAGCACACAAACCTTGGTATGCACAAGAAATTAATGGAAGCCACTGGGAGGCTTCACAATACACGCGTCCATGGATGTAGGCTAAAAAAAATACTTCTTACGTATTGATCAAGCGCCACCCATGGACATGCTAGAAGACGAAGCCTCCTCCATCGCAGGTGAAGAGGAGCTAGGTACAAAGCTAGATGCATAAATACCTCTAGCTTTAGAAGACGGCTAATGATGCCTGTCTTCTAGAAATACCCTTCCCCCCTCCCCCTTCGCCGTGAAAACCCCCCACTAGAAGGGGGTGTTTATGTTAAAAAAAAGAATGGAGGGTGGTAGGCTGCATCCCCTCTCTTCCCCCCCTCCTTGCACGCTCTTGTTGATAGACTTTCATTCTCGTGATCACCTCATCAACCATTTGGTCAACATTTAGCATGGTTTGAGTTCGAACATTCCGCTTTGTTGTGGATTTGCTTGTCATGAAAGAGGCACTACTAGTCGCATTGTCTGTATTCTTTGTAACCTCTCCATAAGCCTTACAATTGTCGACTAGGTACAGTGCTTCCCTCATGACTTCCTCAAACTTCATGCATCCTTTTAAGTGTAGGTCATTTTTGAGGGTCTCATTCCTCAATCCCTCGATGAAGAGAACGGACAGTCTCTCATCTTGCGGTAATTCCCTCACAAGTCATCTCTCCATGTATCGTTTGAAGCTTCACCATTTTGTTCTCTTTTTGCTTGAAAGCATAGATT
Organism: Adiantum capillus-veneris; assembly: GCF_014529385.1. Taxonomy (NCBI): domain Eukaryota; kingdom Viridiplantae; phylum Streptophyta; class Polypodiopsida; order Polypodiales; family Pteridaceae; genus Adiantum; species Adiantum capillus-veneris. The sequence goes on along the minus strand of NC_140933.1, from coordinate 143,179,351 downwards.
TGGGACACGATGTTGTGTTTGGTTCCTCTTATAGAGAATTCCTTAGTGAATTCACGCAAAAGTTGCTCTATGTTTGGAAAATCTCTATTTTTTAGAGGTTGGAACCATGTCAACGTTGTTCCTTCCAGAGTCATCCCAAATCCTTCATATTGTGTGTGGAAATCTACCACTTGTTCAGCTCTCAAAACCTGTTTGAAGAGTGAAACATGAGCATATGGATCTCCCAACCCATTGTACTTATTGGAAACACACTTTGCGACCTGAGATGGTCGCATACATCGTGTTTCTGCAACCATTCTCACGACTCTTGATTCTCTTGCTAAGATGTCTCTGGTCTCATAACCCCCGCTAGGTACTCTAGTTGGAGTTCTCTCTTGGTTGAAAGTAGTAAGTAGAGATTGGAGTACTCTTGTATGTATATCTTTCTAGGTCAACCAAAGTGACTCGTTTGTACTCTTGTCCATACTTATCTACTATGAGAACTTGCACACCTTGGGTATTTGTATACGTGAATGCATAGAGATCCTTGTGGTCTGCCAACTCTCTAGCATTGGGTTCTACACACTTATAGAACTTATGTTGATCCCCATTCTCAACCCTGTATAGTCCCTCATGAGTGTAATCCATATCGTAACTCTCATGGCTTCATTGGTTTTGATGAATCTCACGTTTGGCTTATTGATTAGAGGATGCTTATCCTCTAGGTCTTCATAAATTTTTTCTTTTGTGCCTTTGCCTATGTGGACTAGTTGAAAGGGCTCCCAATGACTTGTACGTCCTCTTGGTAAAGAGACATAAGTCATACCTTGAGGTGTCTCTTGGTATGTTCGATACATCTCCTCGTTTTTTCTGAAATCCGCCATCAAAGGTATTGCGACATTTCTTGTGGTTTGAGTTTCTTTGAATTGAGTAGAAAACCCTGGTGGTGGATGATTTGTCATGGTTAAGGCTCACTCAATACTCTCCAGATGGTCTCTCACAAGCTCTCTTTGTCTTGGTGCAACTACCTCTTTTTGTCCCAGGTGAGGTCTGTAGAAGATTAGGTCTTTGTGGCCCTTTGGTCTTTGGAAACTCGTTTTGGGTACCCCAAAAGTTTGAAATTAGAAGACCTAGAAAAATTGCTCACAAGCTTTCATCCTGGCTATACCTGACTCAATTTGGAGCTATGTATCAAAAGTTAGAGCAATTTTGGTGAACCTGACTTGAAACAACACTCAAAACAATTTCAAGATCAGGACTCACAGGAACTTTTGCTTATTGGTGGGCCTCCTGAGGGTATTTTTGGCTCAAACTTGAGATTTGGGATAAACTCAAGTATCTCTACAGGCTCAACAACTCAAATATACCCACTATCAAGAGGTACATGGATCACGATCCATGTCCCCCTACCAAAACTTTTCTTCAAATTTTGGCAAAAGGTTCATATGGTCATAATGTAAGCTCTAGACCAATTTTCAAAATTTTCAAAACTCTGACGTTGGGTCCATGGATCGCGATCCATGACCCCCTGTTAGTGCTGAGGTACATGGATCATGATTCATGTTCCCTTGTAACATTTTTCTTCAAATTTTCACAGTAGCAAGACAATGTCATATGCAGCTCAATACCAAATTTCACCAGTTTTTGATGTTGGGGAAATGGATCACGATCCATGTTCCACCACATCTGGACTTGAGATTTGGATAGCTTGTTACACTCTATGTCTAGAATCTATATCCTTTTTCAGTTTGGACTTCTTTCGATGGGTCAAATCCCAATTCTTTGGTCTCTACTACTATTTCTGTCTGTTGCCTGTTTATAGCTTGCAGATTCCTCAAATGATTTCCAAATTTTATTTGAAAAGACCACTAGGCTCCTTGAGACTAGGTCTAACAGTGATGCAAATCTGTGCTCAAACTATGTCAAGGGGACATGGATCCCGATCCATGTACCCTTGTAGCAGATGATGATGACAATTTACACACACCTTGCTCTTGGTACCCTGATACTAGATATATGATTTTTGTGTGATTTGGACTTGTTTAGGTCTCCAAAAAGTCAAAACCTAGGTCTGATCTGTGGTTTACAATTTGTCTTTTGTTTTGTTGCCTTTTGACCCAATTTTGCTCTCTTTTTTCCAAAATTGGAGGGGGATATGTTTCCTTGTATACTACATCACAGTCTGGGAAAATTTCAAGTCAAGCTGTCACCATGGGGACATGGATCACGATCCATGTTCCACAACATCTGGACTTGAGATTTGGATCACTTGTAGAAAAGGGTGTTTCTAGGCTATCCTTAAAATCTTTTTGGGTTTGGAGTTATTTGCCAGGTTAAAACTCAATTCACAGGTCTGTTTTTGCAGTTTTGCAGCTTGAAGTGTTTTTGGCCTTTTTGATGAGGATTTTGGACTTTTTTTTGGCAATTTTTCTTTAGGAAGTATTGTTTCCAATTATCATTGCTGTAGAGTAGTAAAGTCTCTATCCAATTTTTTAGCAGGGGGACATGGATCACGATCCATGTTCCACCACATCTTGAAAAACTGAAAGTACCATCTGGTAAAGCATGATATGGTGATCCAATGGTCCAAAAATTTTGTGATTTAATTAGATAAGTTTTTGTCAACCAAAAGTGAAATTTTGGGCTTGTTCTGACAGTCTCTGACAATCTATTGTTTTTGGCCCTTTTGACCCCCTTTTTTCAACTTTTTTTCATGTACTCTTTTTGGGAAATATGTTCCAATGGATATTAACTACCCACTTGTCAATTTCCAGCCAATTTTTTTTTAAATGGGTGACATAGATTGTGATCCATGTTTCAACTCATTCTGACATGAAGGACAACTTGTAGTCTATGGTATCGTGATGCTACTCCCCAAATCATTTTGGATTTGGATCACTTTTTTCCACTTAAAAGTAATATTTTGTGTCTGCTGCGTGGTTTTGGGCTCTTTGACACAATTTTGATGTTTTGACCAACTTTTTGCAATTTTTTGCTATGGTGTCTTCTGGGAAAGTTGTTCCACTTGATATCAAGAGTGTACTTGTCAAATTTCAGCTCAATTGGTCAGCGGGGGACATGGATCGCGATCCATGTTCCTCAGCCAAACTTGATGAAAATTTTTAGATTGCTTCCTGTGAGGTTTATTTAGGATACCTTTTAACACCAAATTTTCAGATTTTGATCAGAATTTGAAGTTCTACCATCAAATTTTTAAATTTCAAAGTTATGGTCTTATTAGCCAAAATATGGTTTTCACCCTTTTTTGCCCTAATCTTTGTAGCCCAATTTGATGGTAATAGTTTCTACTTAAACTACTCCTAAGTGCTGAAATGAAAGAACAAACAAAAACAAACACAACGGTACAAATTAAAGTCGAAATGGAATATGGAACAGTACTTTGAAAGCATCGAGAAGATTTGAAGAATGAAATTCTTTTGGTATCTCACTCACAACTCTCTTTGCTCCTCAAGGATTGATCTAGCCAGTCCCTCGACTCTAAACTCTATCAAGCACTAAACCCACGTCTAGCTGCTTTACTGCTAAAGTGTTAACGGAATGGATGAAAAATATTTGAAAAAGAATGCTCTAATTACGCACTAGGTCACTCATTACCCAAGGATCATTCCTCGGTGATGGTGCCAATGCTAGCGGGTCGCCACAACGGACGTCTGTAGCATAGCGATCTGGCACTAACATAATAAGTCAATACTCAGGGAAGTGACTTGGATGGGGCACGGAGACTCTTTGAGGTTGTCAGTCCTCAAGAAGTGAACCTAACAAGCAAACACATCATCTCAACAAGCTAATCACCACTCAATGATTGGAAAATCTTCCTATGTCCTTTCTCACTGCTCTATGTTATCATGCCATTTTGGCATCTAAATGAACTCTGAATGCAACAAAACTTAAAGAGAAGCTATATTAGGTCATAAGAGACAAGTCTACAAAGTTTGGAGATCATCTAATAAGGTACCAATATATATCACGATCCATCATGAAAAAGGTCACAAAAATTGCACCAGAACATCCCAAAGTAGTTGCCTAAAGTCTCCTATGGTCAAAATGACATAAAACATAGTTTAAAGCACTCAAATATGAAGATTCGGCTCGAATACGTGTAGTCACAAACCACAACAGAACTGGAGATGCTTACACTTAATTGAAAGAGCAGGAGGAGAGGAACATAATGCAAGTTTCAAAATTGATAACGGATTATTCAATCATTAGAAAAGTTGATTACAAAGTCGTAGTTGAGAAGTTGCTTGAGCGTACGTAAGAAAGAGTTATTTCTTCCCCCCCAGATAAGCCTCCCTTTTACACTAGACTTATTGACCTTTATACCTAGGGCTTTTACAATTGGCCAGTGGCCAGGATCTCATGGGCCTTTACAACCATAATAAGAATTACAACTTCATAGACAAATCAACCGCTAGAATCATCACTTACAATGGCTTATGTACTGGGACTCAAAAAATGATAAAGGACAAATACATCCAAAAATATAATGTCTGGCTAGGTGGGCACCTGTTTGGGTCAGACCCCAAACAATAAGTTAGAAGAGGGAAAATCTCTTGAGACCACTTAGGCACCATCTCTACATTTAAGAGATAAGCATTACACCTTTAGGTGCTCTCCATTTGGTAATCAAGAGAGATGATCCGCTCTCATGTGTGTTTTGCCTTTCTTAGCCTTTACTGTAAAGTCAAACTCTAGCATTACAATGAACCAACAAACTGTTCTCCCCATATTGCATGGTTTGTTTACTAGATACAAACGGGATTGGTGGTCCATGAAGAAGACAAATTTGGTAGCCAAAAGATAATGCCAAAATGTCTTTACAGCATATATCATACCTAACCTTTGTCGTTCCACGGTTGTGTAATTCTTCTCTGCACTATTCAGTTGTCGACTAGCGTAGCTTACTAGGAAATTCATTGTCCCTTCTCCTGGTTGAGCCAAGATGCAGCCAATGGCATAATCCGAGGCGTCAATATGGACATGAAATATCTTTTCCCAATCGGTCACTTTAAGTAATGTTGCTGATATAAGTGTCTATTTGAGTTTTTTTAAAGACTCCTCACATGCATCTATCCAATCAAATCCAATAATTAATCTCTATAGGGGTTGTGCAATGATTGCATTCATATATATGAATCTTCAATAATATCCGTAATGTCCCATGAATATTGTACTTGTTTTGCATTAGTTGGCTTTGGTATTTCTTCAATCACCTTGATTTTATCAAGATCCGTGGAAATCCCATTTTTTGAGACTATATGACCCAAGATTTTGCCTTGTTTAATCATGAAGACACATTTTTTAGAGTTTATGAAAATTTGATAAGTCTTGCATTTCTCGAGTACCTTTTTGAGATGCTCAGTGTGTTCTGCTCTGAGGTTAGAGTATACACATAGATCATCCATGTATATTTCCAAGAATATTCTAAGGTATTCCTTGAATGCATGAGCCCTCAACTTTGAAAGGTGGCTGGTGTGTTGGTTAAGCCAAAGGGCATTACCCTGTAAGCATATATTCCCCATTCTATAGCAAATGTTATTTTATATTGGTCCTCTACAACACTAGCCAATTGGTTATACCTTGAGAACCCATCTAGGAAAGAAGAGGCTTGTTGTCTAGCCACTCCTTCAAGCATTGTCTGTGATAGGTAAGGGGTAGTTGTCCCTTATGGTGGCTGCATTCACCTTCTTGAGATTTATACACACTCGTAATTTTTCATTCTTTTTGGGGACTACCACACTAGGTGACACCCAATCAATATGTTCAATCTCATAGATGAATTTGTCCTCTTTGAGTTTGTCAATCTCCTCCTTGATCCTCTTGGAAAAGGTATCTTTATAGGTATAGGGATGTTGTCTACTTGGTTTGGGATCAGGCTTCAAGGGAATTCTATGCTGACATATCGATGGATCCACTCCCTTGAGGTCCTTGTATGACCATGCAAAAACATCTCTATACTCTTTGAGGAGTTTGATGAGTAATTCCTCTTCTTCCGTGGTCAGATCCGTGGCTATATAGATTGGTTGTGAGTCCTTATCTCGCTCAGCTAGGTCTATTTGCTTGGCATTTTTTGGGCCATCATTTGACTCATTCTCGTCTGTAGCTTAGTCAATAAGAAGCTTAGCTTGTGTAAGGTCCTAGGGTTGACCATATTCTTTCCTAAAGTTCCTAGGTATAAGGACTTTTACACTAACCATTGGAGGTCTTTATTGAAGCTAACCCTAAGGTCTTTTAGCTCCATTATTTGCACATTCTAGCTAGCATACTAATTCTATCCCCTTTTATTCTCTCATATCTAATGATTAGTTTAATATAACAAAATCATTTGGGATAGTTAGATATTAGGTTTTATGATACTTTGTGTCAAACTTGTCCAAATTTGTTGAAAATTACTTCATATGCTTAATCAATGTGCATCATCAAAATCTAAAAAAGTGTATTTTTCAGCCAGTAGATAATTATCGCGATTATCATCTCTTACTTTATAGATAATTAATTTTTTTTTTTGATTCCCAAGTGTAAGGTATTTCTCACATAGATAGATTGAAAAATTTGGAGTCATTTGGATAATTTTTTGTTAAAATATGCAAGTTCACATCATCTCTACTAGGGGTGTGAACAAGGGCTAAAGATGAGGGCATGATGGAGGCGAGTCAAATAAACTCCAATATGATGTTATGACATGAGGATACATGCCTATGGTCATTGATTTGACCTCATCTACACGTGAGAAGAGTCTACATAACTACCAACCTGTCGGGTAGTAAAATACCAAATGTACCTAAAAGGTAGGTGCAATTTTAAGAGATGTAACATGCAGATTTGTATGAGTGATAATATCCACCTACAATACTGATATATTGGAGCAATACAAAGAGAAGTCTTTCTACTCAATATGGACTACAATATGATGAAAGGGTTTAACCTAGATACACTCCTACCATTATTGGTGAAGGTGCCAAGCTGGTTGGCTGCAGAGCTACAAACTGCACACATGAGCCAGCATACCAACTTGGGAGCTACCTATTAAGAAATACAACCATGATATCTTGATGAAATGTGAAGAAAAAATGTTCCCCACATCATGGAGGATCTACCTACCAAAGGAGTCCCCAAAATTCCCTTGGAAGGGTCATCTGCAATAGCAATAAAGAGTGCAGCAGTGGTGGTCACTTTGTACACAGCTTTTGTCTAGGAGTAGCCTAGTGCTTAGAACCTTGTTCCAAGATGATATCGGGCTAGAGAAAGGATGCCACTACACTTGAGGTAGTGAGCTTAGCAAGGTTGTGAAGTGATTCTATCGGGAAGAACACTCACACCTTAGCATTGGGAAGAAGAAGAGAGAACACAATGAAAGACATTGTGAGCTATTAGATAATCTTGTATTGAGTGTTGTAGCTAGGAAACACACTCCGTATACATAGTTCTATAGCCTTAGCATTGGGTTTGGGGATCATCTCGTTAGTCTCTCTCTCAATACCAGTACTGTGTATCTGGGTGGTTCATAGTACCTACTTTGGTACTAATTACAATACCCCAGATTTGGTACTTATTACAATACCTTAGATTTGTTACCTACTTTGGTACCTTATATTAAACCCATAGTAGAAAGGATTGTGGTGCAAGTCTTTATAAGGAAGCCATTATGCAAGGAGGCTTTATTCTTGAGTATCCACTCTTGATTATCCACTTTGGAGAGCTCTCTCTCTCTCTCTCTCTCTCTCTCTCTCTCTCTCTCTCTTGTGAGTGTTCACTCTATGGATGGCCTAGCCCCCGGGGGATTCACTATGGATTTTCGTATGGTATCACGTGGGTGTACAAGAGGGGGGTTTTTAAAGGTCAAACATAAGCGTATACAATAGGGGTAGCCCCCCATTATTTCATGCTCGTACCGTACGAATAAGGGAGGGGGGACCTACCCGCGGGGGGAGGGGGGATATTAAGTGCTTATGCCATAAGACACATGCCCTAAAAAGCCAATTAAAGAATCTTTCACATGAGGGTGTTGTTCTTGGTATTTCAAAAAGTTAATTTACTCCATTAGCAAACTAAGATAGCTATACCAATGAGAAAATATGGTACCTCCCTATCCTCTCCCTTAGCTAACATCTTTATGACTTGTTCAACAAGCTTCTAGATTTGTTGGGGTCGATGCTACCATAAACTTGACTATTCTTCTTCTATGTAGCCACTAGGCATCTATATCTTAGATATTCAGACCCTCATTAGCCTCTTCAACATCATCATCATCAATACCACCATATGCATAGCCTTTGCTCCACATCTGCACCCTCATTTTATTTATTGTTGTCTTCTTGTACATCATCCAAGTCACTCTTCTCTTCTTCTTCTTCGTATGCAAACTCAATAGTGACAACAATGGAATGATCAAGAGCTTCTCTTGCACCCACAATACCAGCTTTACAACCATCATTGTAATCAGCTCCTATTTGATACACACACTCGTTCGTGCTTTCTGTGACAAAGGCTCAAAAAGCTCAGAACACCTTTTCCAGGTGCCGCCCAAGCTCCACTAGGTCAGCTGTGTCCATTGTCTTGGTGTGATATGGGCTTACATCACAAAATGATAGAGCTTTATCTTAGGCCTGTGCCACACACGAGCAATCGAACATGTCAGAAAGTGCAATATTGGGCAACATGTGTATCAATCACAAATCAAAAAAATTAAGAATGTGTCTTAAAATAGGATGTGCGAGCTTACAACTTCACTTAGGAACACCGCTTTCTATACTCAAATTGATGTCTAGAATGGAGAAGCTTCATGTATGTATCTTGGGATCATAATTTGTACTACTGTGTAGGTCATGAGTGAAGGCATCGTCTCCGATGGAGCCCCCAATCTCTCTCTCTCTCTCTCTCTCTCTCTCTCTCTCTCTCGCTCGTGTGCGCGCCTTGTCTCATTGTGTGTCAAGTTGCAAAGCACATTGGCTCTCATAGGAGAATTAGACTCGTGCCACTTGCGTGCCGGGGGTTGGGTGGGGCTCAAATCCCTCCCCCTTTGTCTATAGTGTAGAGAGAGATAACATTTACTTAGCTTTTCTACATTGGGAAGCTTTCTCTACCGTTGTTGACCATGGTGCAACGTAACATTTAAGGTTTGAAATGTGCTATGAGATATAGTTAGTAATTTAACAAGAATCAAAGAAGCATTATTTTGGTTTTTTCTCGCAAAGGAGTACCTTGGTGTAATATGACTGCCTTGTGTTATGTACTTTGTACTCAATTCATTTTTTAGCTAAAGTTGCTGCGTGTTAGTTGTTTGTGTATGAAGACAAGTTCTTCCAAGGATGCTCTTTTTTTGGCATGCCCAAAGGGCTAAGGCAATAGTGATGTGTTTCCCCTTTCCTAATGAAAAAGGAGAGGTTGTTTTTACAAATTGTCCATTTTTTTAAATTGGTTGGAATAGACAGAGGATACCCTACTATCACTCACTTTAGAGAAAAGCCTGTAAAGGCCATGATGGAAACTTGATCATGAATAGAATATTGAAATTTACACCATAATTCAAATGCACGCTTCTAAATCTAAGAGTTGGGTCGCGCCCGTGTCAGTGGGAGGAATGGGGGGAATGGGATGCATAGAGTCGCACCCTACTTTCAATGAATGTAGAAAGACCAGCACATCAAAGGCCAACACACATGCTTTGCTTTCATTGGCTCCCCTAACCATACATTGAAGGAGAAAGCAACTCTCCCATAACCCTCGCTTAAGCGTCCCCTTTTTCAAAGTAATAGTAGGATTACCACAGCGTTTGGATTTCCTACAAAAAAATTTGAAATTTCTGAAAATGGTAACAATTATTCTCCTGCTCCTCCCACTCTCCCTGGGTGTGACCCGGCTGTAAGTATATCTACAGTGCACATAGATAAAGGTCAAAAGCACCACCAAGTGCTGAGTGTATGATGATGGCAACTCACGAGGAGAGCATTGAGTTAATGCTCTCCTCCTTTCGAGATCTCTCTCTCTCTCTCTCTCTCTCTCTTTCCCTTCCCTCTTTGTCGTCCTTTGTGCGGTATCTTTGGACTGGCCTGTGATGAGGTGGAGGATTCACCAAGGGACTCAGGGAGTTTATGGGCGCGCTACGCAGACAAAATCAGACAGCCAAGGGATGCCCGCTAACAACTCCACTGTGTGCTACAAATTACAGAGTGACAATAGTGAATTTGAGTGAGTGGTGAGTAATGCCAGCTTTATGAGAAACTAGTCACCCCCCCCCCCCCCCCCCTGACTCACACACACACGCAGACATGATATGAATATTACTGTTTTCATTGTTCAGACCATTCTCCCATTACGAGGGAAAATGTGCCTGCATGCAGCGGGTCCGTAAAGGAAAGGTATAGCATCCTACTATACTTTTGTTCATTCATTTTTCTATGCTTTATGCTGGTAGTGGTCATGGCTGGTTTACACTGGATTTTTTCATGATATTGGGTGGTTATGCTAGAGGCAGCTACCCCACTACAAATGTACTGTTTATACAAATGGATGCTCTTGTATGCGTGTCTTGGGGAGGTGGGTAGATTTGTCCAAGGCACCATGAGTTCATATTTTGTTATACACTCACTCCCAAGCATTAATGATGTAGAGGGATGTTTAGTATGTAGTCTGTACAGTTAGTGGCACACATTAATTGATTGATGAGTTTGCCACTATCTAGGAAAACGGCATTCAAAGGACCACGCATGGAAAAATCAGTAGAACATGTATTGTCTCATAAGAACAAGTTTGAGTGCTTTTTGTCACTACCAAATTTGGGCTTTTCTTTATTGATGTAATTTGTATCCTTGGCATCCTTAAATTACATAGATTGTAGCAGGCATTCTTTGGCTTGTTGTTTTTTTGAATCATATGGAGGAAATTGTTGAATTTCATGAAGGAGATTAACGAAGCAAACTCACATTTGTTTTGTAACCAGGGTGTCTATTTTTGGTGGAGCTCGACCGAGAGAATTGGTATGTGTTGTCATTCCAGTTTAGAAGGTCAAAATTTTAATCATTAGTTTTTTGCTGTGTGTACTAAGATGAGTATGGGTGAATTCAAACTTTAGGTTTTGAAAGAGCACGGAGTTGACGAGTCTGTGATCGTGGGGATAGACCTGGCTCCTAGTTCTGCACCTTCACCTATAAGGTATGCAATGGTCTTGCTCTTCAACTTCCTCAAATGTCAGATTCAGCATAGCTTTCATCTCATACATCCTCAGATATTATAAAGGTGTTCACCATCAGTCTTTGATCTTGTATGTAAGCAGCAGTGTACGCACACCTATTGAGGGAAATCATACGAGCATTGGAATTCTAGGCTATGGTACTGAGAAGCAAGAGAAGCTGGATGAGAGAAGCAGGCGAGAAGACCAGCATGAGACCAGAATGGGGAGGCAAGCTAGTGGTCGATTGGAGCGGTTAGACAATCGAGGCAGAAGAGAACTTGCCGATTTTGAGAAGAAGGATGAACGCCGAGGATGTGAGCATCAGCATCATTGGGAGAAACGAGAGTCAGATAGACCAGATGTGGAGATTAATGAAGCAAACTCACATTTGTTTTGTAACTAGGATGTCTGTTTTTGGTGGAGCTCGACAGAGAGAATTGGTATGTGTTGTCGTTCCAATTTAGAAGGTCAAAATTTTCAGCATTAGTCTTTGTTGTGTGTACTAAGATGAGTATGGGTGAATTCAAACTTTAGGTTTTGAAAGAGTGTGGAGTTGACGGGTCTGTGATTGTGGGGACATACCTGGCTCCTAGTTGTGCACCTTCACCTATAAGGTATGCAATGACTTGCTCTTCCTCAAGTGTCAGATTCAGCATGGCTTTCATCTCATACATCCTCAGATATTATAAAGGTGTTCACCATCAGTCTTTTATCTTGTATGTAAGCAGCAACATACACACACCTATTGAGGGAAATCGTACGAGCAGTGGAAGTCTAGGCTATGGTACTAAGAAGCAAGAGAAGCTGGATGAGAGAAGTAGGCGAGCAGACCAACATGAGACCAGAATGGGGAGGCAAGCTAGTGGTCGATTAGAGTGGTTAGATAGTCGAGGCAGAAGAGAACTTGCTGATTTTGAGAAGAAGGATGAACACAGAGGATCTGAGCATCGGCATCATTGGGAGAAACGAGAGTCAAATAGACCAGACGTGGAGATTAATGAAGCAAACTCACATTTGTTTTGTAACTAGGATGTCTGTTTTTGGTGGAGCTCGATCGAGAGAATTGGTATGTGTTGTCATTCCAGTTTAGAAGGTCAAAATTTTCATCATTAGTCTTTTGTTGTGTGTACTAAGATGAGTATGGGTGAATTCAAACTTTAGGTTTTGAAAGAGCGTGGAGTTGACGAGTCTGTGATTGTGGGGACAGACCTGGCTCCTAGGTGTGCACCTTCACCTATTAGGTATGCAATGACTTGCTCTTCAACTTCCTCAAATGTCAGATTTAGCATGGCTTTCATCTCATACATCCTCAGATATTATAAAGGTGTTCACCATCAGTCTTTTATCTTGTATGTAAGCAACAGTGTACGCACACCTATTGAGGGAAATCATACGAGCAGTGGAAGTCTAGGCTATGGTACTAAGAAGCAAGAGAAGCTGGATGAGAGAAGTAGGCGAGCAGACCAGCATGAGACCAAAATGGGGAGGCAAGATAGTGGTCGATTGGAGTGGTTAGACAGTTGAGGCAGAGAGAACTTGTTGATTTTGAGAAGAAGGATGAACGCAGAGGATCTAAGCATCGGCATCATCAGGAGAAACGAGAGTGAGATAGACCAGACATGGAGATTAATGAAGCAAACTCACGTTTGTTTTGTAGCCAGGATGTCTGCTTTTGGTGGAGCTCGACCAAGAGAATTGGTATGTGTTGTCATTCCAGTTTAGAAGGTCAAAATTTTCATCATTAGTTTTTTGCTGTGTGTACTAAGATGAGTATGGGTGACTTTAGGTTTCGAAAGAGCACAGAGTTGACGAGTCTGTGATTGTGGGAACAGACCTGGCTCATAGTTCTGCACCTTGGGCCTATAAGGTATGCAATGGTCTTGCTCTTCAACTTCCTCAAATGTAAGAGTCAGCATGGCTTTCATCTCATACATCCTCAGATATTACAAAGGTGTGAGTCTTTTATCTTGTATGTAAGCAGCAGTATACGCACACCTATTGAGGGAAATTGTACAAGCAGTGGAAGTCTAGGCTATGGTACTGAGAAGCAAGAGAAGCTGGATGAGAGAACTAGGCGAGCAGATCAGCATGAGACCAGAATGGGGAGGCAAGACAGTGGTCGATTGGAGCCGTTAGACTGTCGAGGCAGAAGAGAACTTGCTGATTTTGAGAAGAAGGATGAACCCAGAGGATCTGAGCATCGGCATCATCAGGAGAAACAGGAGTCAAATAGACCAGACGTGGACAAGCAAGAGAGCTGGAGACGACCTGTGGAGGTGCCTCAAAGTCCTATGCATGTAGGAGAAATTTCCTCGGGGGGAGGTGGGCGCCCTATTCAGTCAACTGCTGAACTTGCTCAAGCATTATATAGAGCTCAAGGATAAAGCATCTCTTTACAAGAAGGTAGAAATATAGAGTTTGATAGCAAGCCTAGGGCTTGGAATGAAAGTTAGTAAGATGGTTGAAGCTCAAAAATGGTCATTTTACTCTCCTCAACTTTCTGAATGATGCAGTGTTGTGGATGTACAGGGTGAAGATTTTAGGAAGGAGGCACTACGTTACCACAAAATAATTATTTTGTTAGATGCAGATGTAGATGCTGCACACATCTGAACTTTATTATTAACTTTCTTCTATGGTTTATTTCACTTTCAGAAAGCATTGTTTGAGGAGGGCTGCTTATATGTTGGTTTCCCACCCTATATAAGGTATTAAACTGGTTAATATGCTACCACCAACTTTCCACATTGTGTGACCTACTTGTCCATTACTCAACAGGTCCAAAGAGGTCGGCATATTCATTATTGCTACAACAAAAATGATTTAGAAAGTCTCAAAAAAGGCTTTCCTCCTAATGCATCTTACAACATCCAAAGATTTAAAGCTGAAGAAGGTTTCCATAGCCCTGTTGTCATTTGTGTGTCACACCTCATTTCTCATTATCATCTTTTCGCAGGCTTAGGAGAGATGGATGCCCTTGCAGCTATGGGAGACTACAATGGACCCAGCTAGAAGGCTACGTAAGCAGTTGACTCTGCAGAGAAGATGCTGCAGAAGCCAATTTAATATTTACATCACTCATGGGAGACAAGGCATGAGTAGAATCATAAAAGTTGGTTTGAAGAAGCATAGCAAGCATTAATGGAATATTTTGACTAACCAGGTGGATACACGAAAAGAGCTCATTCTAAATTTTGCATCACGAGTCAATTTACAGAGTCAGTTTACAAAGCCTGGACTTGTGACTATAGTGAAGCATGCCCATTTTAGTTTGAAGTGTATATAGTCGTCTGCAATTAGTGCAAGCCCTGTAGGCTAAGAGGCTTGCTTAAGTGAAGTGACTACTTCGCATTGTTGCGGTCCTAGGGAGCTCGCCCAAAATATTGGTATGGTCCTAGGGAGACAAAATCCCCCATCCTATATGCTTGACTTCTCATTTCCAGAACAATTTTTCTAGTTGAAGAACTCAAGGGGGAATATGAGAGAGGCTTGTATGGCACATAATTCCCATGGAAAAGGTTCCTAGTTAATGCATGTGGATTTAACAGAGCATATTTTTTTTGAGCTAATCACATTTAATTTCTGCAACCTACTACATTCTTTTTTGTGTTTATGCACTTTGCTGGTTTTGAGCATCATGATGGTAGGATCAAAGTTCGGTGGTATGCAATTAGTTTTGTTTAAGCAACCTACTTCTCAATGTAGGGCTTCTCGCTTTTTGACTTAGATGAGCCATAGAGGTATTTTATAGAGAACATTAGAAAAGTGGATGCTGAGATCTCGAGTCTAGGCGGGCTCTTGCACTCGTGTATGTGGAAAGTGTGAGGTATCATGTAGAGGGCTAAAAAGGGTCAACTAGATATTGATGATGTGCTCATCGATCTTCATGTTGATGGCTAAGGAGGGACATGTAGATTTTGATATGTGCTCAACAATCTTCATCTAGCATCCTGCCATGGACATAGCAACTGGAATATAGCAGGGGAGAGGGAGACCCTCAACATCAATGTGGCTACTTTTGAGAGGCCTCTTAGAAAGCTTGCTTTTCCACAGCTTATAGAAGCGAAAAATGGTTTTAGCCAGGAGAGCCTCATTGGCATAGGGGCTTTGGCAAGGTATACAAAGTTGATTGAAAAGATGGGTCTATAGTTTCCATCAAGAAGCTGTCGCAATTAAGCTATCAAACATACAGAGTTCACAACAAAGATGGAGAGTATGGGCAAGATTTATCGTAGAAACTTGATGCCCTTGTTAGGCTATTGCAAGGTGGGCAAAGAGAGGTTCTTAGTGTACGAGTACATGGAAGGTGGAACTTAGATGATAGGTTTCATGGGGATGAAGACATATCAACACCAGAAGAAAATTACATGTGGGCAACTCAAAGACTAGGCTTTCTATATCAAGAGTGGCTACCCCATATAATGCACAAACAGGGAGATATAGTCCATCAATGTGTTGCTTGATAAAAATATTGAGGCCAGAGTGTCTGACTTGGGCATGACAAGGCTAATAAGTGCACTAAACACTGACCTGAATGTGAGCACATTGGCAAGGGATCCTGGTTATGTGTCTCCAGAGTATTACCAAAGTTTTAGGGGCGATTGCAAAGGGGATATCTACTCATTTGGGGTGATCTTGCTACAACTTCTCATTGGGAAGAAGCTACCTATAGACAAGGAAATTTTTTTGAAGACAGAAATTTGGTGGGCTAGGTAAGGTAGCTTGCAAATGATAGGCTTACAATTGAGCCACTAGATCCATGGCTTTTGCAAGAAGATCATGGGGGTAGTTAATGTGAATTCCTACAGTACTTGTGGATCGCATGTGATTGTGTTCAAGACATTCCATCCAATTGACCCACACATGCGATGGGAAGTAGCTAGCTTAGATTGATGTGCCTTTTCATTGGCAGGCCTCGTGATTTTCACTTAAAGTTGCATCACTCATTTATTTCAAGGAATGTGGAATATATCTATAGGCTTGTAAGCAATAAATTGACTTTCTTGTTCATCCATGTATGCAAGGAAAGTTTATATTTCATTCATGAGCTTCATTTCTACTATTTTGGAAAGTAATCAGACCAAGAGAAACCATTTAGGAATAGCAGTTGTTTGCATATAAGATTACATATTTTTTCCCAACTTAAATAGTTGTTTGCTTCAAGATCCTAGGATAGAGACAAAATGGGAGTTTATTTAGCCAATTTAAAGGAAATCAACACAATGACTCTTAAGGTAGATTATTTCAATGTGAGGTTACTCACTCCTTTCCTTGCTCCTCTTTAAAAGAAATCATTTGGTGGAAGATTTTTGCAATCCCCCCCCCCCCCCCCCCCCCCCCCCCCCCCCCCCCCCCCCCCCCCCCCCCCCCCCCTCCCCCCTGTGACCAACATCACTAAGCAGGACACTTTTCTAAAGCATCTCTTGCATTTTTATTCTTTTACCCTTATCAACATCTTGCATAGGGCGGCCAAAGGCCTTCAAGGTGAAGCTAGGGATTCATGCAGATAGATGTGAAAAATAGAATCTCTTGGAATTCTTCTTCTTTAGATCTCACTTATATGAGTGGGTACCTCCTACTCATTGCTTCTCTTAGAAAAGTAAAAAGAGAATATTCTTTAACTTTTTTTTGCAAATGTTTTTTTGAGTAAGGTTTCATGGAAAATCGAGTAGCCTGGCTATGAATAGAGCCCGAACTTGTGTACCTTTCATTGAGTTTGCAAACAATACATTCGCAATGAAAATTTGAATGATATTTTTCATTTTGTTTTGTCGGGCAAAAAGTGCTCAAATTGTATAGCAACTCACAATACTTCGTCTATGAGGTAAGGTATTTTGTAAGAAATAGAAAGATTAGGGCTACAACGTTGATGAAATTTATATATTTCTAGTTATCTTTTTACGTTTAACTATGTAACATGGGAAAGTCAAAAGAGAGTAAATCCCACTTGAGAAAACGTTGGAAGATAGCTCTTCTAATAGTTCCCTCTTTTTGACAATTAGGGAAAGTTCTTTCCCCTCACTTTTCCACTTTACATTTTTTATCCCACATGGAAGAGGATTATCCCTAAAGGGAAATTGGTATTCTCAAGAGAGAATTTGACATTCCCTTCAAAATCCACTCCAGGGATTTTAAGCACTAAGCAGGAAAAAACATGGGAATGTGAGTTCCCTTATGGTAATTTTAAGTGGGAATGTGTCAAAAGTTTCTTGTGACTCCACCTTCTCCTCCGACCTCCACACAACTATGGACTACGAGCCCCATCCAAATTCAAGACTCTGTTGCACATCCCAGAAGAGCTCTTCTCCACTCATTTTTCTGGTGAGGAGGGAAAGGTCGCAAAAGCGAAAGCCTCTTGTCTACGGAATGAGAGTCTTGTCTACAGAACGAGAGAGAGGTTTTAATAAGAAAGAGATACATTTAGAGAAAAAACTATAAGGTAATACCTTTTGTAATGTGTTTTGATTTAATAAGTGAAGTTTTCCATGGTTGTTTATGAGCATACCATTATTTATTATTTAGAGAACAATCCATTTCATATGTGTGCCTTAAATTCCATGTGGGAAGCCTATTGAATAGGTGACTAGTATCATTTGTTTTGAGACTGAGATTTGTATAAGTTTACAAGGGAAATGATGTCCGTCTTTTGACAAATTACATTGAATTAATTTGTTTATTTTAATTTAGTATTCATTATATTTGTTGATTTTCATGGTTTGTTCTCTTAACATCCATTGCAACTGAAAACACATTACAATCTACACTTCTGTTCATTTGCACTTCAACATGTATTTTTGCAAAAACATGTGCTTCTAAAATTATTATGTTACTAGCATACATAAAATAGCAGGTCATTACATTCCGTACGAAATGCATATGAGGGGGGATGGCTCATTGTGAGAACATCCGTATCTTGTTCGTATGTAGGGGGGTAGGTTAAAATGTAAGATACCGTACATAGGGGGGTTTCTTTAATTTTGATGCACGTAGGTGACATCCCCCCATTAGTGAATCCCTCGGGGCCTAGCCTTGAGCTTAATGCCCATGCTTACGAGGCTAGTGCTAATCCATTGTAATTAGAGAAGCATTCTTAATCTAATATCTACTTTCTTCATTAGTCTAATTCTTCTATATGCCATTATGTCATGAAGTAGTTCCACCTTTCTCATTATTCTAAATTTGAGTGTGTGTGATGACTTCTTGCTTGACCACTCCTATCCTTCTATGAGCGTTTGATTTGTGATATTTAACATCTCTAATTAGGTTGATTGAGTTGGTTCTTAATCTTGTAATTAGTGTATATGCGCTATTGTTAGCTTGTGTGTGGATGGGTTTTATGAAACTCTAGCACCATTCACCTTGTGTGTGTAGCTTTTGATTGGCATGTGGTGATTGGAGAGGCCAACACCAATGCAATGTTAGACAAGGGGAACTAGAACCCAAGAGTCCACCACCCAACCACCCACTATATAGCATGGCCCCTGGGCTTTTGTCCTAGTTGGACTCCCTTTCCACACTGCCTAGCCCCGGCCTTGCCATTGTTTTGACATTACTCCCCCCTTAAAGAGGAGTTTTCGTCCTCAAAAACAAAAGTGGGGAACTTCTTCTTAAGAACACTAATGTTTTCTCAAGTGGCATCCTTCATGGATCCAACTCTTTGGTTGACTGGAACACGATTCAGCAGGAGGTTCAATGAAACCAAGAGTAACATCTTGATTTTTCACATTGTTGTCCATTTACAAACATCTTGTGTTACCGATTCCTATCCAATTATAGTGTGTAGACTCCATTTAGAATACACATGAATATGAAAAACGAGTTATCACACAAAGTTGTACCCTAAAGAGTACCTCTTTTCACTTTCCATGAAAGTAGCTTGCTAACATGACTCATTAGCCAAGTGTAAGTCCGTGGCTTGTTTTCCAAGTTCATCATTAGTAAAAAACCCGACCTTAACGAGTGTTCAAGATTGAGAACCTGACTTATGCATGAAGAGACTACCTAGTCGCAACATGCGTTAACTGATAGTAAGTAAATTCCAAGAAGAGCAATAAATGCTTATTAATTGGAATGCTTGGTGCTAATGTACGCACTTTGAATATCCTTTAGCCCAAGATTACACTTAGTAATCTGCCTATCCCCTTGGATAACTGACAGTACTGAGGTGTGTTTCCCCCACGGTTTACATATAGTCTTCCAAGATGACTGGTAGACGGGGAATCACAGTAGCATATAACATTGTTGAGGAATAAAAAATGTCTTGAATAACCATCGTGGTTAACTTGAAAAAGTCTACAAACACCTAAACCAAGCCATGACCTCTATTGGTGATTAGTACACGTAAAAGTAATCTCATAGAGATAGTGCACATAGAGTGCAAAATGCTTCATAAGCAACAACTTGAGAAATATGCATGCCATTCCAAATCAGCCTTTGCTAAACACTAGGGCCCATAACACTTAGTGTGCATGCATTTAGCAAAAAGCTGATCCAAACCTGTATATCCATGATCCTCCTTGCTAGTCCTGATGGCGAATGTGATGTGCATAACACATATTAAAGAGGAATGTAAATAGTTCCAAAAAGAAACTAAATACTTTCAGTGGTAATCATTTTCAAAACTTGCTAAAATGTTTGAACCATAATATAAGTGAAACATTAATCACTTCTAGGGACAACAATGAAACGTTTTCATTAACCACTCAGAACCTTGCTATATGTATAAACAACCACCTGTAATGTTGTTTAGTAGTACTTGTACCTGAACAAGTCATTCTAAGTATCCAACAATTTTTGGCCACCAAAATTGCTCCTGATATGTCGTGCTGAAAATTGTCTAGAAAATAGATTTGACCAGCACCTAGGGACTTTGTCGTGACACATATTTGAAATAGTGGGTGCTAGTGTCAATCCCAGAGACTCATATTCACCACACGTGGAATATGTCTCAACTAAGGATGTTTGAAAAAAGAACATCCTACAAGTACAAGATGTACTTGTGTGTGGAGGTAACTCTAAACATTCTGCGACAAGAGTGAGACGGACCCTCTTTCATTGCTCCACACTGGCTAAACCAAACTTCTTGAGTCCCTAGACCATGTTGTATCCCATGTGACAACATGTGCCAAATCGAACCTGACAAGTGGATTCTAACAGCATAATGTACATTGGACACTACGGCCCAAAATACTTGTTTTGACCTACCCTTGGCATGGCCTTGGGGATTGAACTGAAAGTTCAGTTACCGATATTCAAATGCACAGGAGCACGTCTCCCACCTGTGAAACAACCAAGCAAGAGTGCACTAGAAACCCTGGGTGTTTCCTTCACAATCCAAATCCGTTGGGTAGAATCTACATCGTCAAACCCCTTAGTAAGACCCTTTGTAGAAGCTGCTCAACTAGCAGGTAACAGTAACGAACATAGTTAACCGTGTATAGAATGATGAGAATCAACTTGAAAAGTGGATTTTTTCCACTACCGCGTGGTAGATTGAGAAATTGCTTCCTTGAAAGTATAACGGAAATAGATCAAACTATGATCCTCAATGCCTATGGGTTGATTTAGTAAGCACCCGTTGGGTTGTACCCCAAAACTGTGATGCCATAGACACTCGTAGTGCTATAGGGAGAGAGCAAGAAATCCACACAAGTGAGATGCCTAGCTCGTATCAACAGCCATGCTGTCTCAACTGTTTGCTGTCTCTAGACTCCATGATATAGATCAGCTGATGTGAGTTCAAGAGTAGCAAAAACTCAACTTAAGCGTCGCACTAGAAACATGTAGTGCAAAAATAACACCTTAATCATCCGAAATGACAAGACTCTTGCTCGTCCATTAACGTTGATGTATTTGATGTGTACTCCACTGGGAAGATCTGTTCGATCGTAAGAACAATCACCCAAGGAATGCCAATAGTTGGGTCCTACTCAAAATCTGACAATGGCTCTTAGCCAGCCTGTGTGTGGCTCCTAGCTCTTACGGCAATCAATGTTCAATCGATATACTTGCTGAGAGTTAGAGCACCTTGGCTCATGCTGACTCCCAAACAAATCATGTATCAAAAGCTTCTTAGAAAGTCTTCATTATTCTTGAGAAAAAGAAGAAAAAGAGAGAGAAGAAGAGCATGCTAGGCTGAGGAACTTTCCTTAAATTTCTAAAGTGTGTGCTCTTAGGTATCTTATGCCTAATTTGCAGCTTATCCTTTAAGCATACCCCAGTTTTCTGGTATGACGCTCTCATCGAGCGAGATAACAAAAAAACACAAATCAAATCCTGACCATCTACCATATATGGGGTCGTGATTGTATGAAGATGACTTGAACAGGGCACTTTGCTGATGAATCAATTCCAAGTTTTAGGTTCTTTTTAGTGGTGTTGTGCGTGGACAGCAACCAAAAATCATGTCAAACAATCCAGAACTTATCTTGTCCATATCAAAGTGTCTGGTGTTGTAGCAGAAGCGTGTTTCAGGAGGCGGTAGAATTAAATCCACCTAGCTAGCATGCCATGTATACATAAACTTAAGCCCTTAGCAAAAACCATAAGTGCCTTGTACAATTTAAACTGATAGAGATTTTGTTATCTGATATTCCCTATTTTGCCAGGTACCTGAAGCCTTGCTTCCTATAAAATTGCCAAAGCACTTTGCTGTGCACAATGACAGTAATTGCCAAGTAAGGTTAAACAGGGAAAAATAAGAAAAACTTAAACTTCGCTAACCTGGTTGTTGCTGTAACAGGGAAAAACAAGAAAAACTTAAACTTGGCTAACCTGGTTGTTGCTGTAACCAGTTTGCCCGATATTCCATGGAAGAAAACGTGTTTGAAAATGGCACATAGCCATACCTGCTGCACGAGTTAGGTCTGTCGTATGTACAGATATGTCCCTTGTATCATATACGCCCGTCTGTTTCTCATGAAATAACCTGCTGGCATATTGTCAAGTTCGTCCCAAGTTTGTATGCTCATATTAGAAGCCAAACATGGAAGTCTTGTCTTTGCCTGATACTTTTCAGTAGACCCACTTTGGATGCTACCATGCCTCAGAGCTACAGATACTCTTGCTCATAGACAAATGTCCTAGTAAAAGAAAGTTGACCTTGTCGAGCAGTCACAAATAATCGACCTTGTTGAATTTTACAATGTATTGAAAAAGAAAACATAAAAATAAAAATTTCTTGCAAATTATGTACCTCGTACTTGCTTGGCTTGATTACGAAGACGAATCCTTGCTCCAGTGAAAACAAGCCCTAACAATTTTCTTGACAGCTTCTTGAAATGGTTGTTAATGGTAGGTCCTGTCGAGCACATGTTTCCTCCTTCATCAAGATTAGCAACAGACCATGCCGATCTCCTTAAGATTCTCCAGCACTACCATGCCCTAACCTTTGCGAGGCATGGACAGAAGCCTTGTTGTGAAACGAGATCATGACACAGTGCCTGCGTTGTCAAGCATCCGTGAACCTCAAACCATGTTTACTCTTGAGTCAAAGCTTTGCACAAAATGTCACAAGCCATGCTTGTGTTTGGAGTGTTGAACGTGCAATCATGCATAAGAATCATCCAAGACATGCCGTGCATGCTTGCTTGTGTCACAAAAAGCTGGCGCGACAAAAGCATCTTGTGCTTGCCGTCTCAGTAATCCCGCGAATCGACATGCTATGTTGCCAATATCTTGCATGTGGCATGACCATGCATGCCCAGCGTTTTGCAGCTCTAGCAATTGCTTGCACTGCATAATTTTAATTAATCAATAAGAAAAGCGAACAAAATATGCATACCATGTCTGTGACTTGTGTGTAGATTGCCTCCCAGAACTGAGAAGCTTCCTTGCCACATGACTGTCATCAGAATTCCTGATTGCATGTTATTGACAGCTTCTGAAGACGAGGTTGAGTCTGAAAGTTTGTGAGTTGTCGATCCCTGAAGTCTGCAAAATCTCTTATATCTACAGCTTAGGACTAAACAGTTTGGTTTTCCGAGGCTACTAAACCCCAAGGCATTGACTCAATGACTTCAAAAATAAGGGCATGCTTTCATGATTTGCATAGCAAAGAAGAGGATGCAGAAGAGGGTTGTGGAGTTCTTGGCATGCTTCATGAGAAGGAGAAGCTCGGCGTGTGTAGTCCCCTTTCCCTTTCACTGGTATCAGAGCTCAGGGGAGGAGAGCTATGGAGGAGGGGGAAGATGGCTTTGCATGGCTGTGTGCATCTCTCTCTCTCTCTCTCTCTCTCTCTCTCTCTCTCTCTCTCTCTCTGTCTCTCTCTCTCTTTGAAGAAGGAGGAAAAGATAAGGGCGTGCTTTTATGATTTTCATAGCAAAGAAGAGGATGCAGAAGAGGGTCGTGGAGTTCTTGGCATGCTTCATGAGAAGGAGAAGCTTGGCGTGTGCAGTCCCCTTGCCCTTTCACTGGTATCAGAGCTCAGGGGAGGAGAGCTATGGAGGAGGGGGAAGATGGATTTGCATGGCCTTGTGCATCTCTCTCTCTCTCTCTCTCTCCTTGAAGTAGGAGGAAAAGACAAGGGCATGCTTTCATGATTTGCATAGCAAATAAGAGTGAAAGGGCAAGGGGACTGTACACCCCGAGCTTCTCCTTCTCATGAAGCATGCCAAGAACTCCACAACCCTCTTCTGCATCCTCTTCTTTGCTGTGAAAATCATGAAAGCATGCCGTTATCTTTTCCTCCTTCTTCGAGAGAGAGAGAGAGAGAGAGAGAGAGAGAGAGAGAGAGAGAGAGAGAGAGAGAGAGAGAGAGATGCACAAGGCCATGCAAAGTCATCTTCCCCCCTCCTCCATAGCTCTCCTCCCTTGAGCTCTGATACCACTGAAAGGGCAAGGGGGCTGCACAGGCCGAGCTTCTCCTTCTCATGAAGCATGCCAAGAACTCCACGAACCTCTTTTGCATCCTCTTCTTTGCTACGCAAATCATGAAAGCATGCCCTTATCTTTTTCTCCTTCTTCAAAGGGGGGGGGGGGGGGGGGGGGGGGGGGGGGGGGGGGGGGAGAGAGAGAGAGAGAGAGAGAGAGAGAGAGAGAGAGAGAGAGAGAGAGAGAGAGAGAGAGAGAGATGCACAAGGCCATGCAAATCCATCTTCCCCCCTCCTCCATAGCTCTCCTCCCCTGAGCTCTGATACCAGTGAAGGGGCAAGGGGACTGCACACACCAAGCTTCTCCTTCTCATGAAGCATGCCAAGAACTCCACAAACCTCTTCTTTGCTATACAAATCATGAAAGCATGCCCTTATCTTTTAACGAGTGGGGTGTTTTACTAATGATGAACTTGGAAAACAAGTCAAGGACTTACACTTGGCTGATGCGTCATGTTAGCAAGCTACTTTCATGGAAAGTGAAAAGAGGTACTCTTTAGGGTACATCATAGTGTGTATACTTCATTTAGAATACACATGATTATGCAAAATGAGTTATCACACAAAGATGTACCCTAAAGAGTACCTCTTTTCACTTTCCATGAAAGTAGCTCTGATACCAATGCTAGACAAGGGGAACTAGAACCCAGGAGTCCACCACCCAACCACCCACTATATAGCATGGCCCCTGGCCCTTTGCCGTAGTTGGACTCCCTTTCCACACTGCCTAGCTCGGCCTTGCCCTTGTCTAGTCCTTCCTTGCTGTTGTCCTGACATGCAATTAGTATGTGCTTGTCATCAATGTGCTTTGAGATTCTAGTCTATGGTAAGTCCGACTTTGGTGGGCTTAATGTGTGTAGGTGATGCTTGATTGATGATGTGATTAGAGTTAGTGATTCATGGCTAATCTCTATTGTATTGGATGAACATTTTCTTGAATCCTCTCATTCGATACATCCGATGCTCGTGCTTCCATGCCCTAGCCGGGTTGCCGGTCCTAGGATTGATAATTTTGTTGGTCTTGGGTTGATTAGGCTATGCTATGATTCCCCCCAACATTTGGCGCCATTGCCAGGGATTGATAACCTAAGCTAGTGAGTATAGGCTGTTTAGAATAGAGTAATTTCACTACTAATTCCATTGGTTTTGAGTGTGTGTAACTCAATTTTGGTTTGATTTGATGATGTTGTGCAAGTAATTGAAGCTAAGTTTTGAGTTATGAATACTCTAAACCCCCAACTTCACTAACTTCTCACTAACCCTTGCTAATTTTGCTTCATTTCCATGCTAATTGTACTAATTCCATGCTAACTTTTACTAATTTTTGACTAGCTTGTTAACCTAACCGCTAACATTTGAAGTATAATGTATGTTTAATCCCCTTATAAGAGGTGGAATCAACACTTTTATCAAGTTGCTAATCCATGCCTAATTTGATGATTTGACTGTTAGATTTTTTGCTTCCAATGGTCAATTTTGGAGCCGATTTGATGTTGCACACACTTGTGTGTGCAATGATGCGTCTTTGCGTGGAGCAAAGGAATAGCTTGCAGTGTGATTACGATGTAAGTGCATTCATTTTCTTGAGTCAATTCTTGATTGATTAATGCATGCCATGGATGGACATAGTGATTAGTTTTCCTCTAAGCGATCTTAGGCGATGACCTCGTCATAGCGGATAGTGGTTCAATGTGTGCTAATTATTTGCTAAAATTAGGTGCGTAAATCAATTGACTTACACTTTGCACCTAATTTGATTCACTTGGAATGAAATTGATGGTCAAGTTTTGACTAATGAACTTTGTGCGTGTCAAGATAATGCTTAATTCTCATCAAGAATTCATGTGTGTGCATAATAATCATTGTGTGTGGAAACAATTGTCAAAAAATTCAAGTGTGTGCATGCATATAAATTGATGATATGTGAGTATGCAATCATGTAATTGATGTGTATGTCAGGCTAATTCAATCATTCGATAAGCCTAAAAGCCAAAAAATTGGGCAAAAATTGAGTGTGTGTGCCTGCCCAAGACCACTTGATTTTCAATGATTGATGGTCAATTGGGGCACCCAAATGATTTTTTATTGTGAAATGTGTATGAAAAGTGTGTGCTATTATTAGATGTAAGCCTAAATGCATTGCCAATTGAGCCAAATTCGAACTTTTGTGCTTAATTTTTGAGTATGTGCATTGCTTGATTGGGACAAAATAGTGTTAATTTTTTAGAACTTAAGCATGCATGCATTCATTTATGCTTGATCAAGTTTGCAGATTGGCCATTGCAATGAGGTATTGATGGATTTTTTGCAAATAATTTGCTCTAAATTTGGGTGTGCATGCCTACTCAATGGCATTTGATGTCCAAATTGAAGATGAATGATTGGTTGGTCACCAATTGTGATGATTAGTAGACCAACAAAATATTGGTGTGTGCATTGTTGATGACTCAATTGATATGCAATGTAATACCATTGTCGTGTATGTCTATTTGATTGAAAATGGTAAAATTTTTGTTAATTTGTGCATTTGCAAATGCCATAATCAAGTAGCCTCACAAACCAAATGACGAATCCGACAGGGTTTGGACGATTAGAGGAATGGGATATGAGCAGTTCATTTTGTAGTGATTAAAAGCTGGGTTTGTATCGGCCAAGGACAATTAGGTCACTTGTTTGTGCCAATTGGTTTTAAGTGACCGGGGATAGTGGAAATAAGCAATTCATATAGCAATGATTACGATGAATTCTAGAATGGTCAATGAGAGAACAAATGCGATGGTATTGCTTAAGTGTATGCTCAAATGACTAGCATTTTGCATTGTTTGGACTTGAAATTTGATTATTTGTGCGTACATAAATCCGAATTAGAAGCATGTGTCCAAGGAAGCAGGTGATTGAAGCAAACCAAATGAGAGCTTGAGTTATCATGTGCATGTTGTTAAATTTTGGAAAATTGTCAGATGTGATTGGAGGAATTAAAACCGATATAAACGTAAATGCTAAGTATTGGTACACATTTGAATGGCCTTATGTTCATCATCAATCAATGATTTGCAAACATTGCAAATGATAGTTGATCGTTTTTTATGATTGTGTGTGCTCAATGTTTAACAAATGTGGTTGATCTTGTGATAGACGGATAATCTCTCTCTCTCTCTCTCTCCCTCTCTCTCTCTCTCTCCTGCACACCCGTGTGAACATGCCCTTCATGTATTTTATTTTTGTTTGAAAAAAAACAATACACACAATCATCTTTGCTCGCTGGAATCTCTCGCTACCTATTTTGGAGAAGGATGTAGAAAGGGTATTGACCCATTTGAATGAGTGTCAGCTATATATTGCAGCTAAGAAGACTGAGTTTTTGCTCATAGAAGTTACTTATCTGGGTTATATTATTTCTACAAAAGGCATCAAGCTAGACCCCGTGAAGGTGGAATAGGTACGTAATTGGGATTTGCCCAAAACTACATATGTTGTGCGTTCTTTTCTTGGTTTATGTCAAGCATATAGTTCGCACATAGAGAACTTTGTACGCATTGCTGCACCTATGACTGATGTTTTGAAAGGGGTAAAGACTCACCGCATTAGCGCGTGGATTTGCCTGAGGTAGTCATTGAGGTTTTTGCAGCTCTCAAGGTTGCGGTGACAGAAACGCCATGTCTTATCCTTGCCGCTTGGGATGACCCCTTTGAGGTATGGACGGATGTGAGAAATGTCACCATAGGTGCTGTGCTCTAGCAGCATGGGCATCCAGTAGCTTTCCTTAGTCAGAAGCTCAATAGTGAAAAAAGGAACTATTCAGTTTATGATAAAGAACTTTTGTCTATCATTCACCCTTTTAAGCATTGGAAGCATTTTATTTATGGTAGAGAGTTTATAGTTCGCACAGATTGTCAATCTCTCAAGTGGCTCCGGTCTATGCCTAGTACACATTGGAGTGATCGCCAAGCACAGTGGTCACATTTTTTGAGCAATTTGGAGGTTTGATTGAGTATGTGCTTGAAAAAGCTAACCCTGTTGCAAATGCCTTAAGTCGCAAAGGATAGATTTTGGCTCTTGAGTCAAGATCCACACTTTATCTTCAGGAGGTGTCTTTTGACAGCATGAAGAATCAGCATGCGGATTTGGAGTTTGGTAAGGAATGGTTGTAGGCTCTTGCTTCCCAAGGGCCAAGCAACTATCTCATTCGTGATAGTTTGTTGTATTTTTGTCAAGGTCTATGTGTGTTGCCCTCTCTCAGGACACCCATATTGCATGATGCACGTGACTCTCTCACGGGTGGGCATAGGGGAATGAACACCACTGTTGAAAAAATAGAAAGATTCTTTTATTGGCCTAAAATGCAAAAAGATGTGTTTTGTTATGTCACACAGTACATTATTTGTCAACAAAAAGTAAAATCTCCTCGAGGTGAGCAGCAAGGCCTCTTGCTTCTGCTGCCTATTCTCAATGGACCTTTTCAAGATAATTCTATGGATTTTGTGACTAACCCTTCCACCTAGATTTCAAGGAACACTCAGTGTTTGACAATTGTTGATCGTTTCAGTAAGTTTTGCATGTTGATTCCTTGTAAGGCCACAATCACTGCACAAGATGTAGCACGGTTGTTCATAAAGCATTGGTACCCCCTTTGTGGTTTCCCAAAATTGATTGTTTCAGATATGGATATTAAGTTCATGTCCAATTTTTGGCGCACACTCTTTGAAAGTTTTGGCACTAAGTTGAATTTTTCATCGGCTTTTCATCCAGTGTTAGATGGTCAAACATATATTTACAATCAGTTGGCTTTTGATG
The DNA here is from genome assembly GCF_014529385.1 of Adiantum capillus-veneris. Lineage (NCBI taxonomy): Eukaryota > Viridiplantae > Streptophyta > Polypodiopsida > Polypodiales > Pteridaceae > Adiantum > Adiantum capillus-veneris. Next base: position 143,150,518 of record NC_140933.1, on the reverse strand, counting down.
TTTTGAAGTCATATGTGCATGATCAACAATCTCATTGGGAGCTCTATCTCCCATTGGTTTAGGCTATTTTAAATGACTCTTTCTTCGCTGCCACTGATCGAACTCCGTATGAGGCAGCCTTTTGTCTTCCGTTCTAGTCACTATTGACTTGCTCAATCAATCAAATGCCTTAAGCCAATGCTGAGAGTCAGTCCTTGGATGAGATTTCCGAGAGTGAAGCTTCGGCCAAGCAAGGCTCAGGAGTCTTACTCAGGGCATGCTAATAAGCATCGTCAGGATGTTTCGATCAAGGAAGGGGATTGGGTTTATTTAAGAATCATGAAGCAACATTTTAAGCAAGTTGGAAATAAATATCCTAAGTTGTATTTTTGAATGTATGGTCCATTTCCTGTCATCAAAAGGATAAATGCGGTTTCAATGAAATTGCAATTGCCTAGTTCATGGTCAAGACTCAATGCACAACGTTTTCCATTTTCTTGGTTGAAAATGTTTCAGGGAACACCTCCAAAGGATATTTCCAAAGAAGAAGAACCGAAGATCATCGATGAAGCTGAAGTCATGGAGCTAGAGCAAGTGTTGTTGCATCCATTTTGCCATGGTTCAAAGAAGAAAGTGTGATGGTACTTTTTGAAGTTTGAGGATCCAGGAACCCACGAGGCAGTGTGGGTTGATGAAGATTTTTTCAAAGATTATCCCGACATGTTGACAACCTACAAGGAAGCCATGCAGATCGGTACCAGTACCTCACCTTAAAAAGGAGGGGATGTCACGTGCACATCTAAACCTATGCGCATGTTGACAAGCTACTTCATGATATGGGTTCAATTAGCTTAGGAAGTGTTATGGCACCTTTGTGAGTCTGTTCGCAGACCGTGCATGTCCAAATATTAGAGTAGTTGCATTTCCTCTGGTTGCACATCTAGAGCTTGAAATGACCCATTTAGTCCCAAGCATAGCATTCAGTTTCCAAGTAGAGCCATCAAAACCATTTGCCAAGTCACTGAATTGTTTTCCATGTGAACAAGCCTATAAGTTAAGTGACTTAAGTCATTTAAATAAACTTATAAGCTTGTAAATAAAGAGATCCTAGAGTTTAACGTAAATTTCCTCAACCAGCATGGCTACACATATAAAGGAAAGCCCCAGGGCTCACTTGGAAAGCATATCGCAAGAGGAGGATCAACAAGTCTTCAGCGTTTCTCACAAGCTACAGCCACTGTTTCTGTGTCTTGCACAGAAGCTTGGTGTTTTCAGCCTAAGGACCAGCCTGGAATTTTGGAAGATCCCCAATCTGCCAGCAATTCCAGCCCAAGTACCCAGTTCAGCAAACGTTTGGGGATTTCAGCCCATCCTCGCTGGCATTAGCAGAATTCAGCCCTAGTACTAGCAGATCTACGAGTGTTTTTGCATCAGCTATTGATGCCGCTGACTGTTGAAAATTAGCCCAGAAACTCCAGCGTTTTGGCACTTACCTGCAAGACCTGCCAATGTTTTTTTGGTTTTAGCCATTAGCCTCTACAAACCGCCACAATCCTGTAGCAGATCCTTGCCGCGAGAGCTTGCCGAGGCGTGATCTACAACGGTAAATTTCAGCCATACAACAATCCATTTTTAGATTTAGCCTCAGTTCAGGCCAACAACTTTCATGCATTTACCACCCTTGGTCAACTGCAGATCAGCCTCGTCTTGGTGCGACAGTTGCAGATTTGCAGCATTCAGTTTTCAGCCTTAGCATCGTCATCATTGTCCTCACCGTCGACTTGTATCAGATTTTGCAATCAATAGCATAGACTTCTCTCACCATCGAGAGAAGGGCCCTTGGAGGAGGGTTTGATAACTTTTTTTGTGTGGTATTCTTCTCTCTCTATCTCGTAGTCTCAACACCTTCATTCACAGTGTTTACCACTTTGTTTGTGATCACTTGCACTCTCTCACTAGAGGAACGAAAGGCTCTCCCTTCTGTAAGTAAAGGAACCTTGAGCACAATTTGGAGCACTCATCTTGAGCAAAGTTCAACATTCACTTCCGTTGCACCTAATATCCAGTAACCATCCAAGGATAGCATGGAAAAGACGATTTCCACATCATGAAGTTGGGCAATTGCGACGCTCTCCTAGGCATGCCTTGGCACAACAAGTATGGTGTGACACTCTAGCAAAACCAAACAATCACCTTGATATAGAAGGATAAGCTAGTCGTCCTCAAATATCAATAGTCCAAATTTAGCCCTGAATGAATTTTCTAATTGCCTTATATTAAGATACTTTTTTGAACTTTGTTTAAATTACTCTTTGGAATTTGTTTGTAATGGATGTTATCTATTTTAAACCTATCTTGGTGCCAATTTGACAATTGCTTGACTTTGGTTTTGATACTAGGTTCAATGATTGGTGATTTACTCCCGAGAGGAGTATTGAAGAGAATGGATGCTTAAAAATGCTTGCACATACTCTTGGCCCAAACCCTTGTGGTTATTTGCGGGGGGAGTATTGAACGTTTGAAAAGTTTTGTTTTTACTTATGGCCCGAACCTGGATGGTTATTCATGGGGGGAGTAATGAGAAAGAAAGTATGTGTCACATGCACATCCAATCCTATGTGCATGTGGACAAGCTAACTCCTAGTTCTAGGTTTTAAGACAGACTTGGAAGTGTTATGGAACCCTTGTGAGCCTGTGCGCAGGACATGCATGTCCTTACATTAGTTGCATACCCTTTGATTGCACATGAGCATAGCTAGTGTCTAGTAGAGCATTAGTATCTAGCCTAGGTATTTATCTACAAATGAAGCACTTCTTATAAGTGATTTTATTAACTTATTAATAAGTGACATTTTAGAAATCGTGGGATTTTTAATGATTTTGCCCAATCCAGCTTTAATCCCATATATAAGTGACCCTAGGGGTCACTTCTCAAGAATAAGTCAATACCATCACCTAGTGTTCGCAGTACCAGAGAACCTCTAGGATTTTTGCTAGCAATACCACAATCACTATCCATCATGTTTTTTCATCAGCATATTCAGCCTACCAGCATTTTTAGTCTACAGTAGCAAATTTTCAATGTCGTCAATTTTCAGCCCTAGCGTTTTCAAAAATTGCAGATTTCAGACATAGTCCCAACATTTTTAGATTCAACCCTCACATCAGCCCAACATTTTCAGATTTTAGCCTATAGCCTCATCAACACTTGCAGATCCCATCAACTCCACCATCATTGTTTTCATTTTAGCCTTTAGAATCGCAGAACCAAGCACCTACCGCAAGGTCCCATCAGCATCTAGGACCATTGTTTCAGTATTTGTGCAATCTAAGCAAATACCTCTCTAGCAATAGAGAGAGGCATGTCTAGTGTTAGTCTTCTCTCTCTCTCTCTCTCTCTCTATCACTCATAGAAGCTTCATTCCCAGTATCATTCTCTCCTCTCTAGTCTTGCACATCTCTCATGAAGTCAAAGAAACTCTCTCATTCAATAAAAGATACCTTGAGTACGCATTGAGCACTCATTCTAAGCATTCACCATCAATCACTTCCACTGCACATTAGAGTCTAAGCAGTGGTTACTCTCAGTACCTCCAAGCGACACAGGAAACAATCTGGGGAGTGTTTGGTTATAAAGGGCCTTTATATATCATGGCTTGAACCTTTTTAGCTTCTTTGCGGGAGGAGTGATGGTGTCATTGAACAACTCATGGCCCAAACCTTGATGGTTATTGCAGGTGGAGTGTTCATCGACAACTATATGTTTCTCTGTCTTGTAACATGCATATGTAAGCATTTGTGTTGCATTGTGATGTGCCAACCACTGAATATTCCTAATTGGGTGGGATTGCTTGGGTATGTAATTTTTGTGCATCGAGACACCCATTCAAGATCAACGCGATTTAGGTGTGGTGGATAATTTCTCTACGCTAGAATATCAAGAGCTCCGATATGGAATGATAATAATTGAATGACCCTCGAATATTTTTGAGCTAACCTGAGTTGTTTTGTAGATAACATGTAATTGTGGATGATAACTCTTCTTTCAAGGAGGGGGGATGTCACAAACTGCTAACATGTCAAGCCACTGAAGACGTGGTGGGTTAAGGCTCCCCAAGAGCCTAACCCTAGCCAACTTGCATATCCCAACAGAGGGGCCTACACCCTGGCAGAAGCAGAAGAAGACAAAGTTCTAACCAACTTACAGATCCTCGCTGAGTGGGGCCAAACATTAAAGTTTTCACAACTTATGGGACCCCATCTGATGGGGCCTAAAAATAAAGCACTCACACACACAAAAGATCTTGCTTGAAAATTGATGATGTGGCAATTATATGGAACACCCGGCCGATTTTACGTTGGTTGATGAGGTGGCAGACTATACGGATTAAGCAAATCACGCTACTGGTTGTTGACGTGGCAATTGTATAAATATCCTAAATTTACCTTGGCACCTTTTTGAGAGACCACATGCTTTTATGTTTGATGCTTTTCATGTGCTGCTTTTAAAATGACCATGGGCCTTTAAATATGAAGGGTGGTCTCTCTCTCTCTCTCTCTCTCTCTCTCTCTCTCTGGCATTTACAGATGATGCAGAGCAGAGATATTGGCATTGTACTGAGTTGAAGTTGACAAAAATCGACGATGCGGAAGGGTAGAGACTAAGGAGATTGAGCACAAGATCTCTTTGGCATTTTCAAATGATGCAGAGCAGAGCTATTGGCGTTGTACTGAGTTGATGCTGACAAAAATCGATGATGCGGAAGGGTAGAGACTAAGGAGAGAGAGAGAGAGAGAGAGAGAGAGAGAGAGAGAGAGAGAGAGAGAGAGAGAGAGAGAGAGAGAGAGAGAGAGAGAGAGAGAGAGAGAGAGAGAGAGTCTTCTAAACCAATCAACTGTGGAAATGAATAACTGATGTTGTAATACAATGGAGGCAAGGGGTTGCATATATACCAACCTCAGTAAATTGCCCTACCCAGACTTTGACAAATTAGTAAAATAATTACCTAAAAGCAAAAATAAATAATGGGATCACATTGGGCGATTCACTTGAGATGGCAAAACTCTAACACCCTCTTTGCAGCTCATAGTGGGACATAAATAGTGAGACCAAGTCAATGAAGAAGCTACCATGGACACCCCAGCAACAGCTCCTTGTCGAGACGGATACGCCTCGGATTTGCTACTCTCAACTTTGTGCTTTAGAATAATGCCATCTTGAACATCGATTGCCCTTTTACAAAATTTAAACTGTAGACCACACTACGTCCAAGAATCCCCATTCGCGAATTGTGAACACATCACGTCCAAAAATACTTCCAAGATAATGAACTATGGAACACATCCTGTCCATAATTTGACCAACAACAATAAATTGGTGCACTCATCCATAGTGTTTTAGATACGTCTAATTGGTTCCTTGCCAGATGCACGTGCCTTGAATCTGACCCACAGATTCAAACACAGAGAACTCTAACTCCAACACAAGGGTCCAAATTAATTATACAGAGCACTATTTGCTCCTTTTTGCCACTCACAATCCTCTCTCTTGCTGAAGCCAGTGGCGGCAACTGCCCTTTGATTAGAAATCTGGTGTGGTGGCCACTGTAGTCACCACCACGTGTGCCATGCTGATCTCCTCTATCAAATCTTTATTATCGTAATATTTGTCCAGCTTGCCTTTGTCTTTCTCTCTTTGTGAGTTCCTGCTTTTGTCTTTTGTTTCAAGCTCCTAAGCCAAACAAAGCATCAAGCCACATTTATAACAATGGTTGTTGGACCTCGTGGGTACCAAGGTATCTAACTGAGCACTGGTTTTTTTGTCCTTGTCAAGCTTGCCTTTGCCTTTGTCCTCTAGCAAACTCGTCCATTTTCTTTTGGATTCACAATCTCAAGCCAAACAATTTGTCATTTTCATTGCCGCTAATTGGGTATTGTTTAATCCGCTTTCCATAGCCGATGGTTGGTGTTGGTGATCTCCGTCGTTGGCGTTCAAGCAAGGGGGGCCATGTTGAAGTTGCAATATCTTGGTTTGTATCATCTCGCACTCCAAAAGGTGGCTTTACTAACCAAGTCGCTTTGCCAAAACAAAGCATTTCAAATAACTTGAGCCTCAAAATCCCAAGCCGTGCCTTCTACAATCCCTCTCTTGAGCTCTAATCTGCACTTCTCTCAAGCCGCCTCAAAGAAATTCAAAAGTGGCCGCAAGGTTGTCTCAAAGCCTCTCCAGCAAAACAAAGACCTCCGAGGTTTGGGTCGTGGATGTCTTTAGAGGCGATGCGGACTTGGTGGTAGCCGGAGCGGAGGTCGATGCGAGTGAAGTATTGGGCACCCTGTAGTCTGTCCAGCAGATCTTCCATGAGGGGGACTGGGTACCTGTTCTTGATAGTTATCTTGTTGAGGGCCCGATAATCCACGCATAGTCGCATCGAGCCGTCTTTCTTCTTGACAAACAGGACTGGGGCCCCAAAAGGAGAGCTGCTGGGCCGGATGAAACCTTGGTCCTCCAATTCCTGGAGTTGCTTCTTGAGCTCTTTTAGCTCGGTGTCGTTCATGCGGTAGGGGGCCTTCGCCGGGGGTGTGCTTCCTGGGATGAGGTCAATTTCATGTTGAATTTGACGGGGAGGGGGTAGGCCGGGGGGAAGTTCTGGAGGCATGACATCCTTGTACTTCTGGAGGATGGGGGTAAGGGAGGGGTCACCCACTTTGGCCTGCTCGATGGTGATGGAGTTGAGCCTTGCTGTGGGTTGTTCCTTTGCTTGCATGATGCAGAGGTGAACCTGAGCTCCTTTCTTGAGGGCCCGCTCTGCTTGCTTTACGCTCATGAGGTTGAGTCTGGGGGAAGATGTCTCTGGGACTTTTTGTTTGCCTTTCATCGCTGCTAACTGAGCAGGGTCTTGGCGGTTGATGGGAGGGGGGTTGGTTTGAAGATGCGCCTAGCGGGTGAAAGCTTGCTTTGTTGTGAGTCTGGCGCCTTGTACTGTCACTGCTTTGCTTTGATTGTTCAGTAACAATTGATCCACCTTCATGCCTAGGAGTGCAATAAGATACTTGTCGTTGAAGGACAGACCAATGATTGCCTCGAAATCGTCCATTGGTACCACTATGAAGTCAAGTCGACATGTGAATTCACCCATCTCAATCCTGACTTGATGGGCTGCCTTGAGATTGCTATCCTTTCCTTGGGAAAACTTGACAGTGGTTTCATTTACTGTGGTGAGGCGTAGGCCCAGGCGAGCGGCGCACTGCCGGGATAGAAAGTTGTGTGTAGCGCCTGAGTCTACCATGATCCATTGCTGCTGGGACCCAATTGTTGCCTGGACATATAAGTTCTGAATGTCCGTGATAGCTGCGGCCATGCATTGAGGTTGGAGGGATACTGCTCCAATCCGAAGTTGTTGGTTAGCAGCAGGGTTATCCATTTCTTCGATTCTTCTTTTGGGGGGGGAGGGTGGTTCTTCTATTACGATGGTGTTGGGCCTGCTAGATGAGGCTGATACATGATTTCTCTTGCGTACACATGCGTACTTGGGTCCATGAGCAATCCTGCAGTCGCTGCACCAGACGCGATCAGGGTGCGGATTGTTATTCTTGCCGCTGTAAGTATTGGAGGCAAAACTGCTGGGTGTGGGGTTGTAAGAATTGCTCGCAAAGACGCTGCGTGGGATTAAGGCGCCATTTCCGTGGCCTAATCCCGGGTTGGCATTGGGTGGTGGTGGGCGGGTAACATTGTTTCTGTTATTGTGTACCAATCCGCGGCCTTGCCCGGTGGGTGGGTTAGGCCAGTTGTTGGGGGCAAAATTGTTGGGGCGAGGGTTATTTGGAGGCAAACCTGGTGTGGGGTTTGTGTCGCGTAGCTTTTCTGCCATATTGGCGGCCACTTCCCAGGTGTTGGGATTCTGTTTTTCTACCTCTCGCCGGGCCCAGGGCTTAAGGCCGTACAAGAACCCATGTAGCCTGTCTGCTGTGTGCATCAATGGGAGTTGGAGCATGAGTCGACGGTATTTGACAATGTATTCTGATATGTGGCCGTCCTGGCGTAGATCGCGCCACGAATCTCTGATTTTGTTGCCCTCATTCTCTGGGACAAAGTAGCTGAGCATGTCTCTTTGTAGGTCCTCCCAGTCCTCCCAGCGCTTTGATTGCTGTTCAGTGAGGAACCATACATAGGCGTCGTCGGCCAGAAAGGTTTTGGCCACTTGCACATATCTGCGTCTGCCTATGTTGTTCCACTGCATGTAGTCTTCTACCTCGCTGAACCACTTGTTGAGTTCCAGTGAGGTGCGGTTGCCTTTGTATTTCTCTGGGGGACTGGGTTTGAATTTTCCCAGTCTGTTTTCGTCTTCTAGATGTCTGTCAGGGCTGTAGTAGCGTCTTTCACTTTGATCATCCTGATAATATTCGTCTTCGGGTCGTGGTCGTCTTTGTGTGTTACGCCGCGTGTTGACATTACTGGGGCCTGGTCGGTCTTCGTATCGTTGGCCTAGCTGTGTTTGAATCATTTCGCCCAGGTTAACCGACATCAAGTTGATATGTTGTTCCACGGGGGCCATGATGCGGGCCTCCAGTCTTCTTTCTATTGTGTCTTGGGCATCTTGTCGTGTCTTCGTTTCCTTCTTCTTCTTCTCCTTCTTATTCAAATCAGGCTCGGTTCTGTATCTGTCATCATATTCTTGATCTCCAGCCATTTCTGTACTTTTGTGGTCGAAGCCAAAATAAAAAACTCAAAAATGTCGAAAACTGAAAAACTGCGCGAAAACGGCTTGAAAACGTTGAAAAACTATGAAACAGCGCGAAACGGGGTCCAAAACGACGAAAACCGTGAAAAACGGCTCAAAAACGCTGAAAACCGGTCCCAAATGGAGTAATACGGGGCAAACCGAGGTAAAACGTTGAAAAACGATGGGGAACGTGGAGAAACGCGTCAGAACGGGTCAAGAATGCGGAGAACGCGGTGAAAACGGGGCGAAACATGGATCAAAACGGTGAAAAACTATGGGAAACGTGGAGAAAACGCAAGGGACGGGGAAAAACGAAGCAATCACGCGAGAGACGTGGTGAAACGGGGCAACGCGGACCAAGAACACGGAGGAAACGTGAAAAAACGAAGCAGACAGGCCGAAAACGTGGTGACAACCACAGACCACGGACCGACGTCGGATCGACGGGGACTCGAGCCGAAGCTCTGATACCAAGTGTGACGTCCTTGTTCGGGGCGTCGCGGAAAAGGGGCTGCGTCGGCTCACCTGCGATGCAAACGGGACCTGCAGGCAAGCAAACGCACATACAAGAACGCAACTTGAAAACTGAACGCAAGAGAGACACGAGAGTGAGGGACACGAAGGAATGATCAATATCATAAGAAAGTGCCAAATATAAAGGACACAAGTAATCACATGAAAACGGGGCTGACAAGTTGGGGGAAGTGACACATACTTCCCTTATATCTGCACACGTGTGCTGGACCCACCCTTGCCGTTGCACTGCCACGGTTGCAGTTCCTCTCGGCCCACTGCACTGTGCAAACCCGTCTGTTTTTTTTTCCCATCAAAACATTAGGGAGAGAATGGATGACTGCCTCTCATGCGAATGTTGTACGGCGCCATAGCCATCATCGCTTCTGCATCGGGTTTCGTTTACCCCTTCTGTACAGGAGGCTTTGAGGGATGGCCTCAGATCACTCAGCGCCCACAAGCAGCTACTACATCTGCTTCTCTGCCTTTGGTTCTCAACAGAGTAAAACCCCTGCTCAATGTCGTCCCTGCTCAGCACCAAGCCGTCCGGTCTAGACCCTTGCCCCAGCTGCAGTGACAGCACAATGCTGTGCACTCTTAAGCTTTGCATCTAATTGTCCCTGCCGCATATTCCTTCGGCTGGCCTCAACTTGGGGACACAGTTCAGAACAATGATGTCTCCTAGCTTCGCTCAAGTTGTCAATGGACAACAGAATAATGGCTATGGTCCGCACTCCCACAGTCCATTGATTGGCTCGCCATCAAAGGACCACGACTACAGAAGTGAGGAAGTTGTTCACATGGGATTCCCCCCTAGGTAACATACTGCATAACTTTTCCACTTCAAACATTTGGCATAATGTAGAACCTGTTTATGCACAGAAGGAAGATCATCAGGGTGCTAATAATGGGATAAAATACTGTTACTGAGGGTGGTAATGTAAACTATGAGGAATCAGGAGGGGAAAATTTAAAGGATGAAGCTTTCATCATTCCTTCTGATACTCTAGAAGCTTGGAAAATACAGCTGCAGGATAAAGTTCTCAGAGGACTCTCTCGATGAATGTATGCAAAGCAATGAGCAGGAGCATTATTAGCAGCAAATGGAATTGTGCACGCAAGAGCACTGCGAGGGGGTCAAGACTCAGAGCAGGCATAGCTGCCGATCCAAGGCCTCATTGTAGAGGAGAAAACACCGTGTGTGAACGGAGCCACCTCATGAGAACTGTTGGTGTGTCTTTGGTCGGTACGTTTCTCTGAGTGAGTATGTGAAGGGGGACGAAGCGAGCAACCTCCAAATGATTATAGCTGAAGGCATACTATAATGACTGCTAAATTTATTAGCAAGATAGCAGCCGAACCACTTGCTATCGATACTAGGTGCAGTGGTAGCCGTTGTAGTAGTACCCTGCATTTCTAACTGGATCATTACTACTATAATGTTGTGCAGACGCTGACTTCGATCTTACACTCTGCAACCATGCCTCATGACGATTCACGCAAGGGTTGAGCTTGCAGGTTCTATAACAGGTAGTATCTAATTGTTGTATAATCAGGAGTAGTACGCCAATGGATTATGGGGCAGTTTGTTTCGACTTCCAGGTTATATTCTCTCGAGTCTCGCAGTATCCAATTCTAGGAAGTGGGGACCTGGGCCTTGTCAGAGCTGCATGCTAATTCTATATAACCACCCCTGTTCCAGTGCTCTCGCCTTTGATCCACACTTAAATGAGCACCCCTGCCCTGCGGTAATAAATTGGTGTAATATTAGGGAGTAATGGGCCTGCTACACACGGGGGATCAATTTCCTGATTACCTTTCTTTTCTCTGCTTAAAAGTCCCCTCTCCCCATTAATCTCTCTTTTGCGGTTTCTTCTTGCAGGGGCAGCGACAATAAGAAGATAGACAAACTTCCACACTCTACGGAAGAGATGCACTTACTCTTTGTATAACCGTCGTCGTCTCTCTCCCCTCCTCTCTCTCTCTCTCTCTCTCTCTCGACTGTGCTCTGTCTCTCACAAGAACATGTCAATTTACAAAAGACACCTCAGAATGTGTGCATTCTCATGCACTCTTCGCCCATGCGTCTCCCCTCTATGCTAAACAGAATGCTATGGACGTCTATAATAGGAAACTGCTAAGCTCTTCACTCTCTCCCTCAGGATCAATATCGACCCTCGTAGTGTGTAACACAACTCTTTAACAGTTCAACACTTGTGTGTGTGCACGCACACTTTCCGGCAATTCTGTTACAGTTTCAATTTTAATATAGCTAGCCTAGAACCTTGTAGGAATGTTTGAAATTTGAAGGGTATTTTGGGAATTTTCACAAAGTAGAGGGGTATTTTGATAATTTTCCCTAAGTTTTTTACCAGAGTCGTCTTCTTGGTTGCAGGCCTTGTGATTTATCACTTGTTAAACATTGCAGGGACCATCGACAAGAGGCCACCATCGGCTAGCATTCTAAAATGCACAGCGGGTTAGGGGAGTTCAATGTTGCCATTAGCGCTTGCAGACGGACATTATTTAAAAAGGCTTCCTACATCGCTTCACGACTGGCAGTAGCTAGCAGCAATGGGAAACAAGAGCCACAAGTGTTGTGGCATTTCAAAATGCAAAGAAAAATGGATAAGGGTTCAAAAGGCTTCGAAAAGCAGCATTTTACACCGCTGGTTGTAGAGGTAGAGGGAGTAGCACCGTGGGGGGTCCTCACGGGCTCTTCTTCTCTTGGTGCAACTCGTCCTCCCCCAAGGGTCTTCAAGAACAAAGCTCCACCAAGGGCTCTGATACTATGTCAAAGTCGACGATGCGAAAGCATAGAGACCAAGGAGAGTGAGCACGAGAGAGAGAGAGAGAGAGAGAGAGAGAGAGAGAGAGAGAGAGAGAGAGAGAGAGAGAGAGAGAAGAGTCTCTTGAACCAATCAACCTTGGAAATGAACAGCTGAATGTTGTAGTACACAGGAGGCAAGGGGTTTCATATATACCAACCTCAGTAAATTGTCCTACCCATAATTTGATATATAAGTAAATTAAATACCTAAAAGCCAAAATAAATAATGGGATCATATTGGGCAGTTCACTTGAGATGCAAAAACTCTAACTGAAGAAATATAAAGAAATGTCAAAAGGGGCGCTAGGTTTGGGGCCAGTGCTCTCTTGGGGTGGAGCTTTGCCACTCCATGTCTCGTGTATCGTGTATCTCTTTCCATTCAATTGACTTGAAGTGCTTAAAGCTTGTTCCATCTATTCTTTTTCATTGGTTCTAGTGTCCTCTCGTTATAGATACCAATAGTGTAGGCCTTTATCCTCAATTTTGATGCATTCTCTTGGAGTGGTGAACAACAATACCTTTTGCGGATACTGGTTGTGCGACTTGGTAGTCTATTGAGTTGAGGAGATTCTTGATAGAGTTGGATTTACTTTCAGTAGACAACATTGTACTTCTCAAACATCTTTTGGGGATAGTGGTTGGATGGTATACTGGCCACGTACCATTTGACCTCGGAGTTCTATAGCACATATCCCTGTCCACAAAACCCTCTCTTTACAGTTTTAGATTGCTCACACCAGCTTTCTAGTCCATCTTCCTTTCCAAGAGCTGAGAGGGGGTCTTAAGAGTTCAGGAATCTCTCTGGATTTGTTCAATCGGTCCTAATTTCTTCCAGGGAGAGGGGAGTGAGGCCTATTTTTTGGTTGTGCCCAGCCAGTGAGGTTGTTTTCTGATGCTGGGATATGTCTAGCCATGTTTAGCTCAAGGTTTTGGCTTGGTTCCATGGCCATGTAGGCTCCTGTAGCCCTAGGCTATTTTCCCCCTTGCAGTCAAGTGCCTTCCCAAAGCCCTAGGTCTAGTAGCCTTTTGTTTTGCTATATATCCAAGTCGTGGGGGCAAAGGGTTGGGTTGGGCAGTGTGGGTTTGGGCCTATATAGGTGGGCGGGGGGGGGGATGACCTCTTAGCATGCAGTTCAACCCCAGAGGAAGGCACCCTCCCTTGGGTGTCCTTGTGGACGGGCAACATGCAAAAGGGGCAACCCTAGCATATTTGGACAGCCAATAACTGCGTTTTTGGGAAGCCAACTTTGAGCAGCAGTAGGAGAGACATGCAACAAGAGATCTCCGATCAAATACCTCGAAAGATTTTCCACACATGTTGCGGTCAATTCTCCATGGCAGATGCGCCCAGTACAACAGCCCTAGATCCGATGATCCTTAGGACACGTCTTCCTTTTTCCAGGAGAAGATCTAGATTTGTTGCTCTCATGCTTGCTCGATGGTTTCCTAGTTGTTGCCAGTGGTCTCATATGCACAAGCAGTTGGCAGTGTCAATAGGAGTCTTACCATGTGGCGAGCGAGATTTCTTGAGCGAAGGAAAATACGAGCAAATGATATAGAAATCAAATGGGCCTTGTTAAGAAAGATGAATGAAGATCCTACTTAAAGCCCTAAGTGATAGCAATAACACTATTCAAAATGAGAATCTTTTCTTGAATCCCTAAGTAATCGTAGCAATAACATTGTTCAAAATTAGACTTTAGATTGCTTTGTGCAGTTGAGGCTTGATGTTGGGCAATCAGAAACCCAAGCAAGTAGCAAAGCTATTACAAACCATGCAATGATCCACAACTACATTCAACACCATAATTTTAATTTTAACTTTAAATTTAGTCAACATCCTCATACATCTACAAAGTTTCTAAACTATATTAAGAGACAATTGTGATATCTTATACCCAAAAAAGAGAGATTTCTTTACAATTGTAAGATAACAAGTGGAATATTTAATGGAATATAAAGAGCAGCATGTCGTGCCTCTACACTCTAACAGCAACAAGAAATGCTACGGTTCTATCTCGTGACTATGAAGAGTCACACTCGTCATCAATAAAGACACTGCACCTCTGACACTTCTTGTGGATGCCAGAATCGTACCGTATATCAGTAGCCATGGTTTTTGCAATCCCCTTAAACTAGCAACATACTTCCATACAAAAAGAAAAAGGTAAGTCTCACAATCCACATGTAAGCAATACATAACCTACATCATTCAAACACAAGAAATCTCAAATTGTTGTTTGAATCATTATCCATAATTTCCAAATCCTGAACAATGATACCAACAAGTGACAAAGTAGCATAAAAGTATGATGGAAACATAAAATAGTGGGGGAAAATGAAGTGTAAGGTGGACTCTCACTAGTCATCAAAGGGGTTGACACGCGAAAGCATGTCACCCACATCATCAACATCAAGAGAGGTGGAGGCCCCCTCTCTGCTTTGCTTTTTAGGGTGAAATAATGGTTGCACATAATTTGAAATCAAAGTGTCGTCATTGTCGACTGCTGCACACACCCGCCCTGTGCCTAAGCATGCTGCCAATATGGGCGTTGTACCACACCCCAAATCCAAACAAAGATCTCTAGGCCTACAAAGAAGCTCCACAAAACATGCAATAAAAAAATTACTTCGTTGCATGCCACCACGCCATGGCTCCGCGGATGATGGTGTCGCTAGAGAAGATTCTGGAAGAAGGTGCATCATGTAAGAATCCAAAGGTTGCATGACAAGTCGATTGAATAGCGGAGTGCTCTCAACCACAAAGAAAGGTGGTTGCATGCCAACCCTATGCACCGTAAGTAAGAGAGAACAATGACACTGCACCACCACATAGACAATTAGAACAATAAAAATAACAATAACACACCAAAATGAGAAACAAACAAGTTAATTATGTAGAAGAGCATTACCTCAATCCTAACACCAAAGCCATTACCATAACCATAAGCTCCATGATGAAGGACTACAATGCGACGATGAATAGTCATCTCTGATGCACGACAAAATCTCTCAACCCAGCCAATGGTATCTCCTGCGAGAGGTTTCTAAAGTCACAATAGAAAACATACAACAAAAATTATAACAAGTATTGTATAAAATTGATTGAAGCACAAACCTGTCATAGAGACCATGATCAACAACCACCCAGACTCTGACAAAGTCGAATATGCAAGTTGCATGCCTGCATGAACATAATCCTCACTACAAAAATCCAAAGGGGCACAACAGGGGAGGCTAAGTGGGAACCACCAAAGGGAAGATCCAAAAAAATAAAATCAGCAGTCCATGCGACTGTTGTCCCACCACGCACGCACAAGGTCCCATCAAAGCGTGCAGATCCCATGTGCTCATAAACACGAATCCATGTCGAATGCCAAACACCAGTCTAAAATCAGCAGCAATGGCAATGTAGTCCCCAAAAATGGCCATGCGTTGTGAGTCATACAATGAGGACAGAGAAGACAAGGGAATATCAACGATGTAGACAAAAGAAATGGTTTTCTTTGCAAGAATCTTCCCACGAGCTACTACGATACAAGAGGCTGAACAACGTGTATTAACTCCAATAAATGAAGATACAAACGTTTGCATCATAAGCGATAGCTCACCATGCTCTCGCTCCATGTTTTCATCCACCCTAGTCTCAACAATCACCTCCTTTCCCTTGTGAGATGTATTTGTAGCTTAGAAAAAGAAAACAAACACAATATCACGAGTATGTAAAACAAATAGGCTAAGGAAGAAAAGAGTTTAAAGCTCTTCAACAAGTCACGTTTGAGTTTGTTTTGAGTAACCATTTACCTAATATTACCTCATTCACTCTAGGAGGTAGAGGCACAGCGTTGGATGTGCCACCAAATCTCATAGTATCGTGAAGCTCTCTCTCTCTCTCTCTCTCGCTCTCTCGCTCTCTCTCTCTCTCTCTCTCTCTCTCTCACCAATACATGCACAGAAGCCATGTCTATCCACCATGGGCGTGTCTCCATCTCCCAAGTAGTGAGCTTATGTATGGAAGGGGAGTACATGCACTCTTCCCCAGTAGATAGTTGTGCCTATTGCTTAGCTAAGAATGGAATCCTTGGAAGAAAGCCTTTTCCAACCAAGGATAATAGAAATCTTAAAAAATCAAACAAAATAACATCACTACAAACTTTGTAATTATGAAAAGCTTGAAATAAAAGTATGATGAGCTTGACCTATAGGCTACCCGTTGAGATGCCATGCGTACTATGTCCACTTTCTTCATAGCTTGCTTGTCAACATCTTTTGTCTTAGCTTCAAGAGAGGTTTCAAAAGGAAAAATATAGGGTCGTGCTTCAAACTTGAGCTCCACAAAGTAAGAGGCAAGAGAGCAATCATGAGGCAACAAAATACCACCAACAATGTTGGTTAAGTCCTCCACAAACTTTGTGGCCCTATCAAAAATCCTTTGTAGAAGGACCTCTCTACAAATCCAACTACATAACAATGAAGATGAGAAAAAACTAAAACAATCACAAAAAACTAGCAATCGTACATCGAAGATTCTTGAATGTCAAAATAAACTTTACTTACATGCGATACACATGATTTCCTTTGTTTAAACCATAAGATGCTCTAGTAATCTTGTCTGCCTCAAGCAAGGAAACCCATAACAGTTTGCTCAAGACAGGAGCATCATGCATAGCAATCAAGTTCAGTTTCTCAAACGTAGCCCAACTATCAGGATCCCACTTGAGTGTAAGAACTCGAACCATCCAATCTGGTCCAAGATTCGATCAACAATATTTAGCAACTGCAGTATTTGAGCAACGAATAAAAAACCAAGTTTGAACAGCTATTACACTATGTGCAAAACACTTAAACAAAAATATTTCAACCACCTTTCCAACACGCTCTCCATATTTGAGTGCTAAATCATTCAATATCTTCTCCTCCTCTTTTATAAGTTCTTCATTTGTCACTGTCTGCCTAGCTTGCTCTATTCTTTGGCTCAATTCCTTGGACATTTGAACCTTCAAGACATACTTAACCTTCAATACACAATTGAAAACACATAATTTTCAAAAACACCAAACACGAGATCTTTCTTAAAAAGCAAGCTAAAGACACTTCCATCGTATAAGAGCTTTCCCAACTATCAACGAGTAAGTGGATACCAAGGCTTCACACCTATTTCTTACGGATTGCAGCAATCAACTTATGATCTTTTTCTGGAAGCCCTGTTACATAAGCTTCATGATCTGCTGCACAAATGTGAGAGTAGTTGAAAAGCTCATCCCTAAGATGGATGACCACAAGAGCATGTGTTCATGCTATTCCAATTAGTTCATATACAATACATACAAAGTCAAAAACATAACATAGACATTTTTTGCTAAAATATATGGAAAGTCATAAACTTACAAATTCATTCTTTGCAAGCTACTAACAAGAGCTATCTCTGGCACTCGTGTAGGATCAATAACTGTACAAAGAACACTACAATGTTTCTCTCGATCAGTGGATGATATCTCTTTAATAGCAACCATCCAAGCGATCGTTCTATGATTACCCTCCCAAATGTAGAACATTTTATTAGAAAGGGCTTGAAGATTTGGTCTTTTAGAAAGCTCAATTTCAAACTCTTTATGTATATCAACCCATATTGGGTCCCATGAAGTAAGAAGGTCCTCTGCAAAATAGATAAGAATAGACATAAAAGCATACTCAACTACTATTTATGAGAACAACAAAAAACACAGTAGAAATAGAAAGTAGGAAAGATCTAAGTAGAGAAATGAAATACATGTAACATAAGCTTCCTCCTTCTTGTAATTCCAAATTGAAACAATAAAAGCTTCTTTTTCTTGCATATAGCCCTCCTTTGCAAAAGAAGATTTCAATCCACTAACATCATCTCTTAAGCCTCTCACCCTTGCATAGGGGATCAATGGACATAAAGGAATCGGTGGACAATCAAAACGACTAAACATGCGAGTACATTGAAGAATATCTTGTCCTCTATGCATGTATAGCTTGTGCTACCTCCAAATCTTGTCAATATACCTCTGTTGTTTCACATATGTAGGTTTGCCAAGTTTTTGGAAAAAAGTTTTTTTCGAGCATTGGTGCTGAGGTGGGAGACGCACGTAACAAGTCATTATTGGTGGTGCAGTTTTTGGCATGGACATGACAGCGGGTGTTCAATCTTCCTTGACCAACGACGGGTGGGATTTAGCACTAGATGCAACAACCAATCGGCCAAGTCCCTTCCCATGCCAGCTCAGCGTAACGACCAGCCCACTTGGTGTGTAAAGGGGTGCCTGCTGCCCCAAAAGGGGATGGACATTAGACTATGGTCACACGTGGCTATGGTCACACGAGGCTTAGTTTTCGGTTTTTTTGGCCGACCATATCTGACTCTTGCCAGCTTTTGACAGTTGTTGACCAGCTTTGTTCTCTAACTATGCCTAAAAAGGCATAGTCACAAAACTCTTCTCGATCACTATCTGTCAACACCAGGTTTCTCTCTCCTATCTGTGCATAGATCTTCGTCTCTCTACCTACTGTTGAAGGTGGAAGTTTTGAGCTCTTGTTGGAGACTTCCGGGGCTTGGTTCTAACTAAGCCTCGCGTGACCATGCCCGTAGCTCAACAATGTGCAAACACTCTAAAATTCGGTTGGAGAGGCTATTTGGGATTTGTGCATGGGATATTGAAGAGGGTAGGTGAAATTCTCTTGTCATTACTATACACGATTCACGAAAATCTTAAAACTCAAAGTGAATTATTTTTATTATAATATATTTTATAAAGCTATGATTGTTGTTCTTGGGAACACGAACATGTAGTCCTCTTGGCGGCTTGTGGTTATGAATAGGATTTTAAGCATATCAGTTTATTCTATTTACACCCGTTGTATCATTCAAAACCATGCCACTGCTTTCGAATATTTCTTACCTTCTTCTCTACACACTATTAACCCATGGGGAGATGTATTACAGTTTTTGGTCCAGTGCGTGGACAGAAGCTAGTTCTTATGTTTGATACCAGAATTTATTTGTTGACAGCTTCTTCTTTGCAAGAACATTTTGAGCTTTGTGATGCTAATTTCTGTCTTTGTCCATTAACATTATCTGGACCGCAAGTCAAGGTAGAAGCTACAATATCATCAGATGGTGAACAAACGTTTATGCTTGATCATGAGCAACACTAGTTTTACAAGGTGGATATGAGAAGTGAGGATCAGATTGATGCTGGCATTGGTAGAGTTTCTCAAAACAAGAAAGAGAAGAAAGTACCTCTCTCAGAGATCAATGCAAGTGTGATTGACATGATTAAGTGCATGCCATTGCAAAGCAATTTGTATATTGCGCTCCATCAAGCCAAGAAAGTGGTCTTTACTGATGAGCTCCCATCTCATTATGATGAGTATATTGCTTTTGAATTACCGCCAGCTGGTCATTCTTCAGGTATGAGTGGTATGGAGAAAAGACATGATAGTCACATGTGGACATAGTATGTTACTTGTAGTATTGATAGTTTCGATGGTGTTGTCAGATTTAGTAGATGCTCTGGGCATTTGCGTTGCATCAGCATTGATTGTCCATTTTATTTGCGTTCAAATATGTCCAATGAGTCTCAATGGCAAGGTCGGCTTGTTAAATCTAGTGCTAAAGGATTGATCTCTTCTCAGTATGGCACACTGTTATGTACTCATTGTGGAAAAATTCCCGAATGTGTTTCTACATGTCCTGCAGTTATTTACTATTGTTTGCCTAGAGATAAGCATAATTGTACTAGGTGTGCTTTGCATCTTGGAGAACATAATCATCCATGTTCAAAAGGGAGGAGTCGGATGGTTGAAAGTCACATTGATAAAATGTTGCTTGATCGTGCAAGTCGAGATCCTTTGGTGATTGCAAAATAATTGGAACGGGCCACCACTCATGATCTTATCATGAAAAGCTTATTTGAGCAGGTTCAACAACAAGTGCTATGATTGAAGATTTGGAATTTGCTGAATTCCTTGACAGTGTGACCCACCTTTCAAATAAGAGGAGAGTGGAACAAAGCTTGGAGTCTGCAAAAAGATCAAAGAATATCACTTCAAAGGGTCTTGAGACAGTGCTTGACTTGAAAAGCAAGTGCAGATATCCTTTCATCCATAGTATCCTTTTCCCAGGACAATTGGGTGAAAAGGTACAACCTCATGTATTTAAATGTCAATTAAGGGACCGGGCAGTGGAGTTGATTTGGTGAATTGGATGCACCCTGGAGGTAATTTAGAGAAAATGTGGGTGCACTTTGATCACGTTCACCGTGTACAAGGATGGCCGACTATGCAGCGCATGTCTATGACCCTTACGTGCGAGATCTGCTCACCATTGCAACTGCTAAGTTTAGCATGGAAAATAAATATGCTCGGATTGAATTTTGGAAGATGCTGAACAATGTGGTTAAGGAATAGGGTTTTGATAAGCTAGAGTTCAGGGGATTTATGGAAGACGAAGCAAGTGCCAATTGGATTGTTGCACTCTTAAGGTCAATCCTACTGAAGTAGGTAGAGCCTTGAAGCTTATCGAACAGATCTTCTACCCGAGGCACGGGAAATTTGTTTTTCATAGTGATATGGTTTAGTGCTCGATAGTCCACACACGTCAGTATGTACCATCTTTCTTTTGCACTAAAAGGACTGGAGAACAAAAGGGAGAGGAACTAGGCCTCACCATCCCTTTGTCTACCAATTCCTGTACTTGCCTCATGATCTCCTCTTGTTGAGATTGTGATACTTGATAAGGAGGTTTGTTAGGCGGTGAGCTTCCTGGAAGGAGCTCAATGCGATGGTCATCATCCCCTCGTGTTGGAGGTAAGTCCATAGGGATATCATCAATGAACACATCTTGGAATCCTTTTAGAAAATTAGACAAGTCTAACTCTTCTTGATTCCTACCATTTACATTTGATGAAACATTAGTATCTTTTAGAGACTCTTTGACAAAAATCATGTACACAGAAACTGATCTCTTCATTGAATTATCAAAAGAAAGAGGATTTACAAGTGGAATAGTGCGACCACGCTCACTAGAATCTATATACATGTTCTTTCCCATGTAGGTGAAGTAGATTCTCCTTTCAGGGAACTTCATGTTGGCAGCCATGAGATCAAACCTTGGCGCCCCTAGGATAACATCCTCATGCTGGAGAGGAGAGATGAAGAAGTCTTCTTTGTCGACATAGCTTTGGACATGAAGCCTCAACTTCCCAATCAAGGGAGTAACAGAGGCTTGCTGTCCCTTGAAAGCTGCGTCAGCCACTACCGTATCTCCCATCTCAAAAGCTTGAATGCCCAACTTGGTGGCCAACTCCATTGATATGAAGTTTAGAGTAGATCCAGGGTCAAACAAGATGAAGGCATCATGCTCTCTTACCTTTCCCCAAGCATAGGAAAGTGATGATCCTTTGCAATGAGCATCCTCTTTTGGAGCTTCGATGGTGGAGGCCCTAGGAGTCTCACTGCGAATATTCTTCTTGGGGCAAGAATGATAGCCATGTCCTTTCTCCCCACACTTGAAACACTTATGGTCCTTGCGAAAAGCTTCAAGCTCTTCAGGAGAGAGTTTGTTTTTACCTTTGTAAACTCCCTTCTCCTTGGACCGATTGTTGTTGTTGTTGGAAGTGACTTGGGAAGTATTTTGAACATTGGTTTTCCCCTTTGCATCATTTTTATCTTTGTTTTCCATGGGCTTTACATTATGTCTAGCCCCTTGATGGAAATTGATGCGTGAAGCAACCACGGTGTGATGGATTACTTCCCTAATAGTACCAGGCCGTAGAGAGTTGATGTATTCGGCCATCTCTTCAGGTAATCCCGCACAGAAGTGCTGCCTTTACTTGGCAAAGTCTATCTTTTGAAAGACAGTAGCCTTGAGATGTAAATCCCACAATTTGTCTACGTACTTGTGGATAGAATCATGAGAGAGAAGCTTCAAGCTACGCCATTCAGTAAGCACTTTGTCTTTTGCATCGCTTGCAAGGAATTGCTTCATGATGGAAACTCGTAGAGGTTTCCATGTCTTTGGGGCTTCACTATTGCCACAAAGGCTAGCCCACCATTGACATGCTAATTTTTGGAAGTGCATAGCTACATGGCGTAGCTTGGAGGACTCTGTGAAGCCCTCGCCTCCAAAGGCCGCATCAAATTGCTGGATGAAGGCCAACACTTTGTGGGTAGCACCAAAGGTGCCATCATAGGTGAGAAAAGAGATACTCTTTCCTCCATCCTTGAACTTCTTTAGCTTTTGTGACCTTCGACATGCAGGAAATGATTTGCGATGTCCTCCCCTCTTGTATTTTGTAGGAGAATAGCCATAACTTTCGTCGGAAGAGGAGGAAGGTGAAGAAGAAGGAGAAGAGGGTGACCTCTTCCTAGCCCTTTTCTTCCTTTATTTCCTCTCTTGCCTTTTAGAGTGATGAGGAGAAGGACTATGTGTCGATCTTTTTCTCTTGGGAGGAGTGGGCAATCGTCTAGACCGCCGTCTTCGTGGAGCCACATCTTCAGAGGAACTTAAAACTTTCACTGCTTTCTTGCTCTTTGGATTCGTCCTCTCGAATGGGAGAGAGTCTTCTTTTGGGGGTCTCTTCAAGAGGCCTCCTAAGCTCTCTCTCCTCTTGGAGAGGAAGGGAAATTCCATAAGAAAGAAGTTGTTGAGTAACTACGGCTTGCAAAGTAGGGTTGCCCATAGCTTGCTGCAACCTAGTGACGAGATAATTCACAAACATGGGAGCATCATCATTAGCACCTTCATGTGCAAAATCAAAGCTATCAATGTTCATTCTACTCTCTTGATTATTGTCAGCCATGTTAACAAAATTTATGTATGTACTTAGTGTATGCTTTGGCAATTCAAAACCTTAGCTGCCACTCCTCTTAGACTTTGAAAATCGGCTCTTAAGTATCTACACCCACGGCTCGAAGTGGTTAATTATAGAGAGTAGAAGAGTAGGTCTAACATAGCAGAGTTGCCGAGGGCTAGCTCCTTTCAGAATTCTTATGGCTCAATAATGGTAAAGCCGTAGGCAAGTCTAAAAAGACTCCATTATTAAGTCCAAAGCTCCCGAGGTGTGCACCATCCCCAACATAGTGGGCTCAAAAAAACCGATAATAGATCCCAGTTCTACTTACCCTAATATAATTAACAACATCAACCATTTATAGGCTACTTAAGGATCTCTCTTCTTAAGCAAGAAAAGAGAAACCAAATGCTCTAATACCAATGTAATGGAATTGGCCTATTTAATTTGAGAGTAGCGGAAATTCATTAGGAAATTTCAGAGGTCATTTGGAGGGCCATATGAAGAGAGAGAATAATAGAGCGCGTCCAATGAGCACGAAGGCTACGTTACGTAGGAAAGTACGTGGAAAGACTCAAAAATAGGAAAATAGCATAAAACTTTCACGAATCTAGGATTGTAGCATCGTAATTTCCTTCCTTTTACTGAGCTTTTAGGTGCTTGCATATGGTCCCACTTCTGATATTCTCTTATGGTCATTAACGTACTGGAGGGTGACCATTAAGCCCGCACAAGATATTGGAATTCTAAAACACTTTCCCTCCATTAGAATGCTTTCAAAGTGAATCTCCCTCCACTAAAGCTTTTCTCTGAGAGCTATGGCTTCCACGTCTTCTCGCCCAAGAGGCTCCAGGTGTTTATTGTCTCTCACACCAACAACCAACAACTGTACTTTGCCTAGAAGGCCAAGTAGTAGCATATCCTCAATTACAATATCAACTTCAATAAGTGCAGAGAACCAATGGGTTGGACAAAGGATAAACAAAGGTTCATGGGTCCTCATGCAACCAAGAAGACCCAAGAGGTCTAGTGGTATCAACGTTTACCGCTTAGCATGGAAGGCCAGAGTGTTGGATTTCAAAGTTGAAATCGGCAAAAGATCTGTAAAGTAAGTTCTTGTTCAGCATGTGTTTACCCATCCAGAGGTGATAGCAAATGGTGGAAATGTATCAGATATACATTAACCACGTTGCAACTGTAAGTACTCTTGACATGTGAACTTACTGATACTCTCATTATAACTTTTTTTATATATTTTGCAATGTTTCTCCCACTTGTTATGAGCAATGTCTCCATTCTTCACAGCTCAATTACATTAGATTTGTCATTTTTACTTATTGATACTCTTAGTTTAACTCTTCTTATATATATTGCAGATGTTTATCCCTCTTCTTATGAGCAATGGGAGCCTGTGGAGTGCATAATAGGCCTTTTCCATGTTGTTCATGCCCACATTGGTTCTCTACAGTATTCAGGGAGGAGCAGCAAAAGACTGGCTGATGAGGGAATATTTTTTTATGACCACTTCTACCAACTCATCTCAGGGAATAAGAATGGCATGTTGGTGAAAGTGCCTCTACCAACCGATTGGAACACTGTGGACTGGCCAGTTCCCGAGGAAACAATGGTGGAGTCAATGCGAAGTAAGCTCTACAAGGAAATACAAAGGTCTCTACGTAGCTCTATTCCCACCAAACTGGTTAGAATTGCAAACTTTTGTCCTGTTGCACTCTTCATAGAGTTGTTTCATAGCTACAACATCCGTGTTACGAAAACTATGTTCATGTGCAAGTCATTTCAGCAGTCATCCTGTGACAAACTTCTTGACAGAGGATGGTATGCAAAGGAAGAGATTGGTTTACGGTGCGAGGTCGCGCTTGATACTCTAGTTGTCAAGTACATGATTGCAAGCCAATCACTGTTCCTCTCGTTTTGGTATATGCGATCACAAATGCTCAATGGTAAGTACATTCCTATGGACCAGGTTTCTACAGGTTTGGAAGATAATCCTGCTGTGGATGTGGAAGTGATTGATAAAGAGCATGGCCTACTATTGGTGGTTACAATAAGGGAGCTATGCAGTCTTCAGCATTTGCGGCATGACATAATTGAAGAGTCAATGGATAAGGACCTATCAGATTTTTCCTTTTTCCTAGCTGGCCGTAAGGTGATGCGGCGAAGGGAAAAAGATATTTTGTGCAAAGAGTTGGATGGTCGGGTTGAAGTAGTGTCAATGTAACAGATATTCTTGTGAACCCAAGTGTATACAAATGACTTTCAATACATGAAGTTTATTGAGCTCATTTTTCAATTGTGCCCTGTGAAAAAGTGTGCTTGAAATACATTTCTTTACCATGTCAAATCTCTCTCTCTCTCTCTCTCTCTCTCTCTCAATGTTAGACAAGACAAAGACATGATAGAAGAGTCATCTTAATTCATTAGAAAGTACAAACTCGTCCGTGAACAATGGACTGAGATACAATTTCTGTAAGTATGGAATCAGAATGTCTTCAAGGTAAAAATCGAAGGAATGCCCCTCGAAAGAAGGTGGTGAGATAGTTGTTCCCGGCGGATTTAGTTCTCCCTTTTCAAGAGTATCATCAATCAGTAGTGTATTAGTTGCATCAAAGGGTACACCGATTTGGCTAAACGGTTTGTACAAAAGAAGTAAGTGTGGTTTTTTAGGGTGGTAGTGGCCCTCAACGGTAACGCATTTTCTTTGATCATACAAAAAGGCAAAATTTGACGTGTGAGCGTCGCATACACTGCAAACTATTGTAACTAGTGGCGACAAGTTTTGCCTTTGCATTGAAGACCATCTGGCAACTCTGAAGCGCGGAAGAAGAAACTGAATAAATTCCTTGGTTCCTGGACGAACCACGACTCGACAAGTTCCCATCCGAAATGTTTGCAAATCCTCAAAGGGTTCTGTGTCACCGAGAGGCACCCGCATCAGCAGCAATCCATTGACGTCCAAGATAATCAACCTCTGTAAAAGTTGACAAGTACATATAAGTAGTTAGAAGCTGAACATATTTTTCCATACTTGAATAGACATTACCGGAACAACCGTATCTACAGGTAGCAAGGGTCCATAATGGGTCTCTGTAGTGTTGATGTCGTTGTTGCTCTCCTCTGCTTTATCTTCATCATTCACATCTTCATAGTCATCATTCACATCTTCATCAGGGGTCTCCCCCATGGCTCTTTCTGCCTCATTCAAGGTTTCCTCCAAGGTCTTTTCCTCTCCCTCGGTTGACCAGCTTGCCTCATACATCCTTGCCTGATCCATATCAGTTTGCTCATCCCTAGGCTTGCTTTCCTCATCCATATCCTTTTGCTCATCTATAGGCCTGCTTTCCTCATCTTGGGTTTCAGCTATAGGCTCTTTTGGCTCCTCCACTGGCTGACTTGGCTCTTTCATTGTCTCCTCTGGTTGTACACTAGCACCTTCCATATGCTCATTTGACCTTTCCTCATCCTCGGCTCTTTCATCTTCTGCTGATATGGCCCCCTCGGCCCGTTGTGATTCCACTGTATCGGATGCAGGGGTTTGTTGTGGTGGCACGTCATGTATTGTTAGATCAATAGTGCGGTCATCCAAGCCGCTATCTTCAAGCTCTCTGGGGCTAGACATAGTAAGCAGGTGTTGTATTAAACTTACCCGGTATCTTTGCAAATAATCATATGTGTAGTGTTTTAAAGCACTCTGCAAAATTGAAAGACCACATGGTGAGAATTCTTATATAAACTAAACCAAAACTAACTGAATGCATTGCCAAATGGGTACCTTAGTCATGAAAGGTTTTAATGCAAAGTAGCTTTGCAGGACATATTCTGCATGGAGAAGACATCTCTAGCCGCAAGAATTTCCATCGGTTTGATTTGGGACAGGTACATCTTTGATTGGGGCCTTGTATAGTTCATACCTTCCACATAGCTTGCCATAGGCAAGCAACAACCTCTTTATACAACTGCACAAAGCAATGTCAAGATGTTAGCATGAGGCTTCAAATTTACATGGATATCTATAAGAAACACTTTCTGATACAAAACACTTACAGCCTAATTTCAGGGTGGGTTCCTTTTATTGAATTGAACACCCACACTGCTGGTTGGTCAACATCAAGGCATATGAGACTCCAGTGATGGTTGTTCTCATATGGAAAGATGATGACAGTAACTTCCAGCATAGCACAGTGGAGAAACCAACTCTCAAAGGTCCCAGATGGACTATTCTTTTGTCTAATAATCACTGACATTTGTGGATCAAGAAGAAACACCTCTGTGTGGGTGTGCAGTGGGAGTTGACTTTTGATCAGGCTGCAGAGACTTTACCCGAGTTAGCAAACCTATTATCTGAGTTTTCAAAGCTAGCAAGATAGTAACACTTACTTAAGACAAGCATAGATAATTGTGTCTGAAATCTGAGCATCTGGATTCTGTAATAAATTAATGTCCACTTTTTCCAGAGCTAGCTTTCTGGCTCCATCTACAAATGGTATCTCTGCAAGCAAACCATCCTTCATTGAAAGTAGAGTTTCTTGATTGCTTGCCTCTATGGACAGGGTCACATTGCATTCTGTTTGCCTCTGGGACTCCACTGCTACTTTTGCTTTCTCCTTAAGCTCTGCTTCCCTCATGTCCTCTGTTTGGCGAGCAATAGTCTCTGCCCTTGCCCTTGTATTCACATCATGTGTGACATCTACAATTGTGAGTTGTGGCACTAGCTCCGAGGGGTATAACAAAATTTCCCTCATTTTCTTATCCCTGCAGACATTGGGGACCAGTAGTTTGTCATACCTCCACCTTATTCTTTTCAGTGTCTCACTATCTTTGTCCATTATAGTAACCCTGTGGGCATGGGCTGCAACAATGGTCATGTCACTAAAGTACTCCAGTAGGAAGTCCTCTGCTGCTTCTTGTAGAGCCATTAATGCCACCACCTTCCACCTTTTGGTGCCCCAGGTAGCTTCTTCACATATGGACCTCACCATCCTCTGAAAGGGCAGCTTTGGTATGCATAAATCTACACATTTCTGTGCCTTTCTGATTTCTCTGAAAAGTCCCATGCAGGTTTGTAACTTCTTCACCCTTGGACCTTTCAGAATTTTATTGGGTTTTCCAAGTCTTTTCTTTGGGGTTGCAGATCTGCTACTTGCTTTAGATGCTAATCCTGGTCCCTTGCCTGCCTTCCTTGCAGTGGCTTTTGTTCTAGCCATTTCACTGTATACAAAAAGAGGAGTCTCTCTCTCTCTCTCTCTCTCTCTCCTTTCTATAGCTTAGCATATTTAAATAGAGAGAGAGAGAGAGAGAGAGAGAGAGAGAGAGAGAGAGAGAGAGAGAGAGAGAGAGAGTGAGAGAGCCCATTACTAAAGGCGCGCGTGGAGCACGTTTTGACCTCAACAAACACCTCCGTGCGCCGTTAGTATAAGGTAAAAGAAATACTCACTCTCTCTCTCTTCTCCCCACCTTACATCCTCTCTCTATAACACTCACACATACACTGGTCAATGCACTGTACTAACGGCGCGCATAGAGACATGCACACCGGTTATGCCTCTCTACGCGCGCCTTTGGTATAGAGAGAGAGAGAGAGAGAGAGAGAGAGAGAGAGAGAGAGAGAGAGAGAGAGAGAGAGAGAGAGAGAGAGAGAGAGAGAGAGAGAGAGGCTATGTGTGTGTGTGTGTCTGTATTTGTGTGTGTGTGTAAGTTATATTTGTGTGTGTGTGTGTGTGTGTTTGTGATTTGTGTGTGTGTGTCTCTCTATGTGTGTGTGTGTGTGTGTATGTTATATTTGTGTCTCTGTGTGTGTGTGTGTATGTTTTATATGTGTGTCTGTGTGTTTGTGAGTATGTGTGTCTCTGTGTGTGTGTGTGTGTGTGTTGTGTTTGTGACTGTTTGTGTGTGTTGTTTGTTAAGACTGAGCTTGATACTGTGACAGAAACAGAGAGACAGAGATAGAGGCAAAGGCAGAGGGAGAGAGAGAGAGAGGGCCAAACCTCCTGAGGTCGCAGACCTTCGTTATGTCGATGGGTCGGCTTGCTGGCGGAGACGCAGACGACGGCTCTTGCACTCTCTCTCTCTCTCTCTCTCTCTCTCTCTCTCTCTCTCTTTCACTCACTCTCTTTCACGAGGTGTGGTTTTTCTCTCTCTTGACCTCTATATATGACGTACAAAAGTATACGGTCTCAATAATGACCGCACGTGTGACAACATGCAATTATACTCTAATTTATAGTAACACATGGGGTGCAGCCGTGTGTATCCGTTATAAGTGTGATTTTGAGAGAGAGAAAGAGAGAGAGAGAGAGAGAGAGAGAGAGAGAGAGAGAGAGAGAGAGAGCCATAGAAAGAGAGAGAGTGATAGAGAGACAGAGAGAGAGAGAAAGAGAGAACAGATTGTGAGAGAGATAGAGAGAGGGAGAGACATAGATTGAGAGAGAGATAGAGAGAGGGACTCCTTACTCTCAGTGAGAGAGAGAGAGGGAGAGAGACAGAGTCAGTTTGACAGACAAAAAGCAATGGAGGAGACACCTCCCTTGGAGTTTCTGCAAACCCCACCAACAAAAGGTGATCTCTCACTCTTTCTCTCTGTATTTCCAACAGTTGGTACAAATTGTGTGTGTGTGTGTGTGTATGTGTGTAAACAAAGAAAAACCCAGACTGTTGTTCAACACACACACACACACACACACACACACACCCCTCAACACATACTTCCATAGACAGAGACACACACACACATACACACAGACACACACACAGAGATATACACATTCTCTCTCTCCCTCCCCTCTCTGTCCCCGTTACTAACGGCGCGCAGAGTCAACCAAACACTGGCTGCAGCTCTCTCCGCGCGCCTATAGCATAACTCTCTCAAAAAGCACGTTTTCGTCCTTGCGCGCCTTTCCCTCAATTGTACTTAAGGCGCGCGTAGAGAGTTGCAAAAATCACGTTTTCGTCCTTGCGCGCCTTTAGTACAAAGAGACACATACAAAGAGAGAGAGAGAGAGAGAGAGAGAGAGAGAGAGAGAGAGAGAGAGAGAGAGAGAGAGAGAGTCTATGTGTATTTTTTTAGTGTTCTTTGGAGAGAGCGAGAGAGAGAGAGAGAGAGAGAGAGAGAGAGAGAGAGAGAGAGAGAGAGAGAGAGAGAGAGAGAGAGACTATGTGTGTTTTTGTTTGTGCTTTGGTGAGAGACAGATATATATATATATATGGAGAGAGAGAGAGAGAGAGAGAGAGAGAGAGAGAGAGAGAGAGAGAGAGAGAGAGAGAGAGAGAGAGAGAGAGAGAGAGACTTGTCATGTTTTTTGATGAATAGGATTAAGGTCCAGTAGGCAGAAGAGGCTGAAACCAGACCCAGAGCTTGTGCCAAGATTTCAACCTTTGCAGGCTTAGTTGCTTAATGTTTCTGCCAAAAGAACTGTTGACTTTTGTCAAGACATATCTGAAAAAAAGTCAATTGGTGAAGATCAATCAGAGAGGTCACCAGGGCAAGAGGATCCCTCACCCTGTACAGTACTTGTGAAGAAAAATACAAGA
Source organism: Adiantum capillus-veneris (assembly GCF_014529385.1). Lineage (NCBI taxonomy): Eukaryota > Viridiplantae > Streptophyta > Polypodiopsida > Polypodiales > Pteridaceae > Adiantum > Adiantum capillus-veneris. The sequence continues at coordinate 143,120,114 of NC_140933.1, read as the reverse complement.
AAGAGGAATATAGACTTCTCAGATGATGCAGATGTACTAGAAAGTAGTCCCTGTGCAACTAAATGTAAAGCCAAAGAGGACGTGTCTTCTCTGGAAGACCCAGCTGCAACTGATGAGAGGCTGTTTGATTTTGCAGCATCTTGTGGTGCTGGGGACAAGTTTGATCTAGTTCATTCTATGTTTAATCCAAAGTTTGACATTAAAGACCTGTTAGCTCAGCACAGTAATTTCTTGCAGTCCTACAGAGATAAGTTTGAAGTGATGGTGCAGGTAGGGAGGGTTGTTCTGCCTACTATGACTCTTGTGCATTTAAATGACTGTGGTGGAAAGGGACAGGGACTGAAGAAGTATAGGGAATTACCACCTTCTTGCCGACATTCAGCCTGCCCTTTGCATAAAAAAGAATGCAAACTCATTCAGGAAGCCTTTGGCTTTATGATTTACCTGAACAGCCTGTTTGGATTCCTCATGCAGAATCTTGATGAGGTGTTAGAGGAGCAGGATGCAGCACCAGATGAAGAATGCGAGGAGACAACTCATATACAAGAAGTCGAGGAGGTTGAAGACACAGTCGACCTTGAGGTTGAGGCAATTGAAGTACAAAGAAGTAAGATGCTCTCTGTGAAAACCACAGAAATCAAACTTCCATTGGATGTCAGTAACTTCACTGAGAAGCATGCTCAGATAATGTTGCCTGCTGTGCCTGACTTCAGGATTGGAGACAGGACCTATATCTTCTTACATGATGTGCAAAGTGTCTTTTATTTAAGGGAGGATTTCTCCCTGGCTATTATTTCCAGAGTCCAAGAGGAGAGGAGTGGATTTGTTTCAGAGGATAGTAGTGATGATGAGGCAATGGAAACATCCAGCAATCCAATGGAATGCCTTTGAAGATGCTTTGAGAAAGCTGAAAAATACAAGGAGACACTACCTGATGAAGCCACCTTCCAAGCAATAAGACAAAGCCTAAGACCATCAACAAGTAACAAAGAAGTGGAGGATTGGTTTAACCATTCAGGTCAGGGGTCAACTACATCTGTAGACCTGTGACAGGAAAACCTCTTTCTACAGGATGAGAGCTTCATGGTAACTCTCTCTCTCTCTCTCTCTCTCTCTCTCTCTCTCTCTCTCTCTCTCTCTCTTTGTGTCACTTCTGACATGATATGTGCAGTCTTGGATTGCTGACAAGGATGACTTCCTTCGACGGCGGACTCGAGAGTATCGAGGAAGGGATGCGGCCCTAGCGCAGTACCTTTCAAAGCTTTGCGAGTCGCCGATAGTAGTTTTTCACAATTCCATGTCACAAGAGGGTTCAATAGCAACTTACACATTCAAGACACTATCACGCTTCTTGGGTGGACCGGTGCTGCCCAAAAGTGCAGATAAAGTCATTCTTGTGGACAAAGTGTTTGCTAGAGATTTTTTTGGTTACTGCCCGGGCTATACAGGTGGTCGGGCAGCGTAATACTACACCTACACAGCAATGGCACTAGCTCTTGGTAGACAAAACCCAGATGAACTTTTAGAGTATGGCAAACATCTCATGATTCGTTACAAGGGTGACGTGCCAAAAAACAAAATTGAACCTTCAAAATCTTGATACACTTCAAGTAGCAATTGTATAAGATAATGTATTACATAAATTTTGTACAATGTCATCCACTGAGAGTATCTTTCTCCACTTGTGATTCACATACACCATTGTCTCTCTCCACCTTCGTTGACTTTCACGAGCTCCGGAGTTGTTGTATGCCATTGATCTTTTAACTTTTTGTTGTTGTAAATGTCTGATGGCTTGTGCTGTTGCTGAATTTGCCAAGACTTCTTTTGCCTGCATTCGATGAATGATTCTACGATAGAACCATTCAAATAGTTCTCTCAAACTGTTAGCCTTGATTCGAGAGCCACCATGTCGTGTGTGCCTGAAATAAGCATTTCTCGCCATGTAATGAGACTTTTCCATCCCTTGGGTATTCCATATTGCCGGGTTCCCATACTTTTGTATAAAATATGGTAAATGATTGAATATGATGTGCTGGATATGAAAACAGATTAGTTAGAATGTTTTACACTCACATATTTGCACATAAGAGAGAATGAAATACACGATAATACCATGTAGTGAGTAATCTGGGTGTCTGTCCATGCTGTCTTGAATGATTTTTTTAGAAGATTGAGATTTTCCTTGAACTTGTTCATATCACCTTGTGACCAGTCATCTTTGTCGCACATCAAAAATAGGATGTCTATTGATCGCTGTAAGGTTTCCAGTTTCTGAAACCTTAAAGGTTGTATAAGCTTAATCAAATTGATATGATTATTGAAAAAGCAATGTAGAATTGTCCGACCATGGCAAATATTGGTATTTTTGGAATCTTAAGCACAGCAAACCCCGGGCTAGAAATTTTCAGAATTGAATTCCGATAAAAACTGGCATAGTTATGACCCCTGGAAGTTTACACTGTGAATTGAGTAAAATAGAAAAATTGAAGGGTTGCAGTAATCATTTAAGCATAGACTTTATTAAAGGTCTCCCAGATATTTACAAGATATTTACCAATTAAGCAAAAATAGGTCAAATTATAGCAAAATTGACATTTTAAAAGCTGGCAGGTAATGGGAGGGTCATCACTGACCTGCCAGGGACTCATTTAGCAGCAGGGGTCGTTTTTTGACTTGATGGGGGACTGCTTGAACTTCAAGCAACTGCCTTTTTCAACCGGTGAGAGCTTATGAGTGCCAGAAAACTATAAATAGGACCCCTAGCTTCACATTTTACGCAGACTCGGAGCCTTGCTACTCTCTCTCTCTCTCTCTCTCTCTCATCTAGAGAGAACACTACGCAGAAATCATTAGAATTTAATCTCTAATTGATTAACCCTAACGGTAATTAACCTAATCCTTCTTAATTAGCAAGGTTAGATTAAGATAAATTGTTAATAAATCAAAGATTAGACCTATGCATGCTCCTTAAACCTCTTTAAATTAATTAATCTCTGCTGATATTGTAATTAAGCTTAGTAATATTAAGCTAATTAATTATTCTATCATATTATGGCTGAAATTAGCCAAATTAACCATGAATTAATGATAAATATATTAATTAAGCTTAGATTAAGATGAGGTAATTATCAGAGTTGCATTAGACAGTCATTAAGCTAGGAAAATTATCCTATAATTTTCTGAGTAATTTTCCTAATTAATTAGGTAGAATTACTCTGTTTTTTGAGCTATTTAAATGGGGGAAATTAGTAAATTGATTTCAATTGCTATAATATATTTATCAGTGGTTAATTGGGTGTTAAGGAACCCATGATAATTAAAAAAAGCTCAGATAATGAATCTAGCTAATTAATTAGGTAGAATTACTCTGTTTTTTGACCAATTTAAATAAAGGAAATTAGTAAATTGATTTCAATTGTTGAGATACATTTATTAGTGGTTAATTAGGTGTTCAATAACCCGTGATAATTAGGAGAAGTTCAGAAAGTTAATTTAGCTAATTATTTTAGCTAAAATACCCTGTTTTTTGAGTAATTTAAATAGGGGAAATTAGTAAATGGAATTCAAATGTTGTCATATAATTATCAGTGGTTAATTAGGTGTTCAAAAAGTTGTGATGATTAGAAAAAGTTCAGAAAGTTAATCTAGCTAATTATCGTAGCTAAAATAACCTATTTTTTGAGAAATGTTAATAGGGGAAATTAGTAAATGGAATTCAAATGCTTTCATATAATTATCAGTGGTTAAATAGGTGTTCAATAACCCGTGATAATTAGGAGAAGTTCAGAAAGTTAATTTAGCTAATTATTTTAGCTAAAATACCCTGTTTTTTGAGTAATTTAAATAGGAGAGATTAGTAAATGGAATTCAAATGTTTTCATATAATTATCAGTGGTTAATTAGGTGTTCAAAAAGTCGTGATAATTAGGAAAAGTTCAGAAAGATAATCTAGCTAATTATGTTAGCTAAAATACCCTGTTTTTTGAGAAATGTTAATAGGGGAAATTAGTAAATTGAATTCAAATGCTTCCATATAATTATCATTGATTTATTGAGTGGTCAAGTACTTGTGATAATTAGGAGAAGTTCAGGAAATTAAATTATCTAATTACTTTAGCTAAAATACTCTGTTTATTGAGTAATTTTGATAGGGGGAAATTAGTAAATAAAATTCAAATGCTTCCATATAATTATCAATGGTTATTCAAGTACCTGTAATAATTAGGAGAAGTTCAGAAAACTAGTTTAACTAATTATCTTAGTGGAATTACGCTGTTTTTAGGGGTAAATTAAATGAGGAAATTAGTAAATCATGTGATATAATTACATTCTATTTATTAGAGCTGTATTATTGAGTCAAGAGGCCGTGATAATAATGACAAGGTTAGAAAAGTAGTATAGATATTTATCTAAGTCAAATTACACTATTTCTAGCTAAAAAGTAAAGGGAGAAATTAGTAAATCATGTGATATAATTACATGATATTTATCAGAGCTGTATCATAGGGTCAAGAGACCGTGATAATTATGGCAAGGTTAGAAAAGTAGTATAGATATTTATTTAAGTCAAATTATACCATTTCTAGCTAAACAATAAAGGGGAAAATTAGTAAATCATGTGCTATAATTACATACTATTTATCAGAGCTATATTATAGGTTCAAGAGGCTGTGATAATTATGTCAAGGTTAGAAAAGTAGTATAGATATTTATCTAAGTCAAATTACACTATTTTTAGCAAAAAACTAAAGAGGGAATTTAGTAAATCATGATATATGATTACATGCTATTTATCAGAGCTATATTATAGGGTAAAGAGGCCGTGCTAATTATGCCAAGGTTAGAAAAGTAGTATAGATATTTATCTAAGTCAAATTACACCATTTTTAGATAAAAATTAAAGAGGGAAATTAGTAAATCATGCTATATGATTACATGCTATTTATCAGAGCTGTATTATAAGGTAAACAAGCCGTGGTAATTATGCCAAGGTTAGAAAAGTAGTATAAATATTTATCTAAGTCAAAATATACTAATTTTGATGGAAATTTCAAGGGGGAAATTAGTAAATCATGATATATGATTACATTCTATTTATCAAAGCTAGTTTACATAATAAAGAGGCTGTGATGAATATTTCAAGGATAAAATAGTAGTATAAAGTATTTATTTAAGTCAAATTATCCTAAATTTAGCTGAAAATTGAAGATGGAAATTATATAACTAAGTTGGAAAATAATAAGATAATTACCAGAGGTCAAAAATATCATTATCTACTTGTGGTAATTATACCATAGTTAATTGATGAGGTTAAAAAAATAATAATTGACCAAAAGTCCTATTTTTAGCGAATGATTAATTAAAATAAATAGACTTTGTGGTCAAAAGTTTTTAGGAAAATTATAGTAAGTGTAAACCTATGATATCAAGTTAAGGAAATGAAATCTTTAAGAGAAATTAAATACAATAAATATTAAGCCCAAAACAAGTAAATTATTAGCTTAAAAGTTGATAGGAAAATTAGGAAAAAGATAAAGAAAATTATAAAAAAGTTAGGAGAGCTTAGAAAACCCTTAGGGAAACGGTGTAAGAAGTTATCATGCTTATATAGACAAATAAAAAATTACTAGGTCAAGAATTTATCAATTAAGACTATAAATTTAACCTTGGATGGGTTACGGTTGAATACAAAGGTTAAGTGTAGATTTTGAACTATTTACCTAATGATTAGACATCCTTTTTATAAGGATAATAAGTTATGATACTAAAAAGGACCCGAGCAAATCCTACATCTGATGATGAGGACGTAGCTCCAAAATGAACTAGAACGTCGCACGACGACGAAGCCGGGTCTAGTAGTAGGCCTACGGAGGAGAGTCTTCGGGCGCCAGTGCACCAACAGATGGCCAATCAATCCCAGGTGGGTTTCCCTTATTCAATTAAGTCTTTAATTAGTTTAAGTTCTTTTATAAGTTAAGCATTGCATACGTAAGGTTAGGAAGGATAAACTGGCTGAAAACGGAAGGTAACTTCCAACGTGCATTTGTTTATAATGTAGGAAAAAATTGTTTGGGTTAAAACCGGTTGAATTAGGAAAGATATGTTTGATCATCCTTAAGACAGCTTGTCTCAAGACACCTCCGACTCCTTGATATAAATTGATGATAATGATTGGCTTTCTAGCCACGGATAAATCGGTTACCCCCATGAACGTTGAGTTTCTACTCCGTGTCATGTCTTGATGTTTCTACATAAGTTAGGATACCGTTTTTTATCCAAGGGGAGCCGCCCGGTTGTATGGGCAACTGGTTTGGTGTATGGGCATCCGGAACCTTGGGTGGGGGTTTATCCACTCCGGATTTGAATAAGGAATGGGTGCCGTTTTTCACCCTTAGGTGGTCTTGAGACAAGAAGAGTACTGGTCATGGTTATTATAGACAATGTTTTGATTGACAGTACCCTGTCTTAAGTTTAAAGATGTCTGTTTTCTAAAGGAATGCTTTCAATGCTGTCTTCAAGGAATTACCGTGATGGAACATTAAAAGAAACCATTATTTTAAATGTTTAAAACAATGTGATAGTAAGATAATCGAATCACGTGTGAGTGCGGGGTGGTAAGTGGGGATTGACTAAGGTTGTCAATCATGGACGGGTGGACCTGATTAGTCAGGTAACTATCCATTCCCGTGCAATGAAACGTTTTAGAAACTTCTCACTTAGAGAGGAATCCACCAACGGCTGTGCCCTCACATATGTTAGGGGGAAAAAAGCGTTGGCTAAGGAAACCATAATCTGAATGATGAAGTTATAGGGCCTCAATAAGAAATTTTTTTTGTAGGTTGTTTGAATACGTTGTCCCGTTTCCGCTGCGAGACAGGACTAGGTCTTCTTCTAGGGCTATAGACCCAAGCCATTGTCAATGGCAAAGGTTTATTCCTTGGATTTTTCTTGTCTAGAGACTCCGATTTTTATAAGTCCTAGAGACCTGTCAAGGATCCCATCCCGATCTCGGTATAGGCGGGTTGGGGATTTTACAATCGCCAAACCTCAGCCTTCGCGTTACGAGGAGTTGGTTCTTGGTCTTTGACTGCAATATGTAGCTTTTTCCAGCTCTGATACTCTACCTTGCTAACATTAGATGTGTTATATATTTTTCCATGTTTTGTTAGCTTCGGATCTCTTGTACCTTGGGGTTTAGATAAAAACCTCCGTGCCTTCACCCCACCGATGGATGGTTTGCATGGGACATCCTTCTCAGCAGTTGATCTCTTTTCATCCCGCTGGATTTTCACATTGCCACCATGAAACCCCATATCCGACAGTACCATTTCTAAGCACTGCAGGGCTACTTGTCGTTCTGCCGAGTTCTTAATCTTCCAAGAAAACCCGATGTATAAGTAGACCAATTTCTGCACAATTCTACAAAGGGCATGCATTGTACAAATGTGGACATTCACAAGTGGTATTTTCAAAACCGGTCGAAAAGCAGGATCCTCAATGTGACGTGTTAGAGCTTTTCTCCACCACTTTGGGTCCATGACCTTTGTAGGCTCCATGCAGAACAAACACGGCGACTTTGCCATTGCACCCATTCCACAATTATACATGCACTTTAATGTTTTGAGGTCACCTGCAAGATGCCACTGAACTTGAAAGTCTCCCCTTCCATCTAGACGTAGTACCTCTCCCTGGTTAGTCTGTCGATCAATCACCTCCGGAATATTAGTTCGATGGAACACCCAATATAGAATCTCATGATCTTCTTTCTTTACCTGCAACACAAAATAAATGAGACTTAAGTAGATGTGAACATTTGAGCTTACCTGAGAATCTCGCTTACCTCAAACGCACCAAGCCACCATATGTTAGATTCTGATTGAACACTAAAATATAAAGGATCATCACTGGGACACTTTGAGAGGGCTCTATTCATTAAAGTAATAGTAACACACTCTAGCTTTTTCTCTTTAACAAGCTCACACTCATTCAGTTTTAACACAAAATGTAATACCCCTCGTGACTCTTCAAATGTGATGTTGTAAAACTCCACCATTCTCTTCTGTAATATCCGCAGGTCCATAAAAATATTATTGAACTCATCATATGCCATGTTTGCTCCATGGCCACTGTAAGTTGCTTTAATATGAAAGGGCTGTCCAAGATAGTCTCCCTGTGCCTCGTTTGTCGAGATGCCCCTACCCATAAATTTTGGTAGCATTTGGTCGCCTTTTCGCCGATTTTCCATTTGGTGGCCTCTTACGGGTTTCTGGGAATTAGGGTTTTTCCCGATGGTTTCCCACCGCCTTTGGCTATCCAGGGCTGGTCTCCTAGACTAGGGTAAGCTGCTGATGAAGTCTTGTTGCTTTTGGGTTAGCCGTTAGGCCATCGTTTCTACTTGCAGGTCTCTACCACTCGCTATGTGTGTGACATCTACGCTAGTTTTTGCGACATAATGACAAACATGCGCGAAAAGCTCAAGGTGGTGAGCGTACCTCTCATGTCTAGAGCTGGTCGGGTAGACGTGCGTGTCGTAGAAGCTGCTGGAAGGTCGATCCGCTCTAGGTGGCAGAAGCTCTCTCCACAAAGTCAATAGTGAGAATGAGCTAAAAATGGGGTGAAAAATTCTTATAATGGAGGTCCCCGAACCATTTTTTATGAAATTTGACATGTGCTCCTATCTTTCTGCCAGATGCAGTTTAGGCTCAAAAATTTCTTGATTTGGACTCCATTTGCTCTGTTTACCAAAAATTTGTCATTTCAGTCAAAACACGCTTTCCGCTCCAGTCTCATAATTGCACCCCACTGTACCATAGGTTTTTCTTTAGTCACTGGTCATCCCCATATTTTTTGTTTTTCATTACGACTGTTTTTCACCTGCTTTTTGTATTTTTGAAGTTTTTCTGCCGAAAATTAGCAAAATTAAAAGGAAAATAGCAAATCAAACCCAAAAAATCCCCAAAATTCATAATAGATCACAAACACCACCGCAACACATTATATACACTCACATGTAATTTTTATGGCCGGATTTCTCCGTTTTACCAATATTTTGCCTGAAAAATGGCTACTTCTACTTATATACACACACCTAGGGGCTTGATTTGGCGTTTGGCCCCATATACCTGTAGCTTCATGCTGTATAAGGACATATATACTTGGGTTACTCCAGAAAATTTTGCAATCAAACGTCAACCCTTAAAATAGTCAAAAATCATGCCCTTTTTGGTTGTTTCTGTTATTGGTTCCGCATTGAGAATGCCTCCCCCCCTCCTAGTCGGAGTCCTCCCGGACAACAAGGTTTCGCCTCGGAGTATGTGCCGTGCATAGGTTGAAAAAGTTGTGCTAATGCCTGGCCGATTAATGTGGCCCTATTTTATGCATACTCGGTCAATGCATGGAAAAATTAATGTTGTGCAAGAGAAGGGAATAAGCAAGATGCTTATGGGCATTCGCCGTTGAGGCTTCCTGCTTTCTTTTCAAGTAGTTGTTGTAACTCTACTGCTCTTTGTTTAATTGTCTTTTTGGATAGAGGCAACTGCTTTGCCGACACTGTTGATGGAGTCGTAGCTGTTTCTGAGGATAGAAATGGCTGGGATGTGATAGATATGGGACTTATGGCCTTGGCTTTCCATTGGTAGTTTGGTGCTGCCAACTTTTGTAGATGGTTTGGCACTTTATTGTTTGCCACTGGTTTGTCTGTCATCGGCATCCACATATATCGGTTCTCCTTGTGGACCTACAGATGTCTGCTTTCCATTGTTGCTTGTACCGTAGGTATTTCCTTTGTCTTTTGCTTTGGTATCCAAATGTGAGTGACATTTGAATTATGGCTAAGCATTTTCTTTGGGATCCGTATCTGTTTGGTTACCTTGGTTTTGGGTTGCACCGTCTGCTTTGTTGGAATCCGGTTGTTACATTGTTTTTTCTCCGCCATTGCATTTTTATCCTTTCGCATCCATATTTGTTTACCTTGTTTTGGTAGCCTAGATTTTTGCATTGTGGCCAGTGACTTCAGCCTTCTGTAATTAGCATACTTGGATTTTACCTGGTTGTTGGTCTCCGGTTTCATGTTGTTCTTTGATGGTATTTGTTCTTTTGTCTTTGTTGTTAGTGATTGCATGGCTTGCAATTGATCATGATGGTCTTTCTGAGCAAAAGCTATCACCTATTGTTCATGTTCGTGCTGAATTTTGACCGCCTTTTCTTTCCAGTCTATCTGGACATTGTATGCTTTTTGCCAAGGTTGCCCTAGCATCATTGGTTGCTGTGTGCTCTCATCTGTCACCACATAGAATTTGTGTGGGTAAATATATTGATGTAGCTGTACATGCAATATAGTCCATCCTAATGTTTTCAATTGGTGTGATGTGCTACTTTCCAGCACTTGGGGAGTAGGATGAAGTTGATCTGTGACTTTGAGATGTTGGTATAATCCGGAAGAGATCAAATTTGCTTGAGCATCCGAATCAAGCAAGGTTGTTGATTGAACTTGATTGTTGCCCACTTTGACTGTAATTATTGGCTCTACTGTTTCCTCCTCCAAGTTCATCAGTCGAATGGCATTGATTCTCAATGGTGGTTTACTTTGTTGTTGTTGTCGCGGAAGTCGTCTTTTGCAATGCGTTCTTGTGCTTCGGTTTGAGCTTCCTCCCGTACTCTCTCTTTTTCGTCATTCTTTGCTTTCCTTGATGAATTTGTTGGAGCATCTCCTGTGTGAGGGGTAGAAGATATTTTCTCAGTCGACACCCACTAATCCAGTTTGGCATTTCTTCACCTGCTAATGTAGCAAGTTTGACAGCTCCACTTTGTGATGGATCATGAATCACAAATGGTCCCATCCCTCACTTTTTAAGTTTCTTGGCATGTTGCTTCAAGGTATAAACAAGTACGTAATCACCTGTTTTGAATTCTTTGGTACGCACATGTTTGTCAAAAAATTCCTTTTGTCTTCTCTTTTTAGCATAGATCTAAGCGACAACTCGTAAGAGGAGTTCATCTAGCTTTTCAAGATCATTTATTCTTGAAGAGAGTTCGTGCCCTGTCCATTCCAAGCTTGTTGCTACTCGTAGAGTTGGGATTAAAAACTCTATGGGTAGTATAGCATTTAGCCCAAACACCATGTTGTATGGTGTTGTTCCTATTGAGGTTTTGTAAGCTACGCTGTATGCCCATAGTGTTGAGTGTAGCTGCTGATCCCAATCGGTTCTTGAACCTGACACTATTTTAGTGAGAACCGTGCATAGTGTTTTATTTGTGGCCTCCGCTTGCCCATTGGCTTGTGGATGGTATGGTGCTGATTTCCTATGTATGACCATGAATTCCTCTAGTAGATATTTAATGACTTCATTGAGGAAGTGTGTTCCACGGTCACTGAAAATTTCTATTGGTAACCCGTAACGTACAAAAATATTCTCATACAAAAATTGAGCCGTGGTGCGTGCATCAGCTTTTTGTGTTGCTTTGGCTTCGTCCCATTTTGTGAGATAGTCCGTAGTCACAAAAATATATTGGGTATGGGTGCGATAGGCAGGGGGTGATATAGGTCCCACAAAATAAATGCCCCATTTTTCAAATGCCCTTGCCCCTATCATTGGCCTTAATGGCATCTCATCTCTTTTTATTGGTATCTTGGTGCGTTGACACACGTCACAACGCTTTACAAACTCTTCGGCATCCATGTGCAATGTAGGCCACCAAATTCCTGCGGTTAAGACAATTTTTGTCGTCTTATCGCCCGAAAAATGACCTCCGCTTACTCCGTTATGTGCATGTTCTAGAATCAGCAGGTATTCGCTTTCACTTGCACAGATTCTAAGTTGATTGTCCCTTCCCCACTTATAGAGTTGATTTCCAATTAACTGAAAGTCATGAGCTTCCAGCTCTATAGCTTTCTCCCGTGCTCTTGTAATGTTCTCAGGGAACATTCTAGTGGTTAGGAAGTCAATGATATATTGACTCCATGCAGGTGCTATGTTCACCCGAAACAAAGTTGCATGATCCACTGGTCGTTTGGCACTACATACTGTACAATTGGTAACATAAGAATGTGTATCCGCATACATAGTTGGCCAATAAACCCCTAACTGTTTTAGTCTCTGGTGTGTTTTCACTGTCAAACAATGAAATGCACAACCCTGGACATGTGCCTCTTCAAGGTAGCACTTGAATTCTTCCGGATTTATACATAATCGTAGGATTTGGTCAGATTCAAGATGATACAGCCGTCCTGCTATCAACTGGAAGCTTTTTGTTTGTCGAATTGTTTGTTGTTTGGATCTACATCCTGTATTATCAAACTCACTTCCGAAGGAGAGAATGCTAACTATTTCCTGAGACCATTTGGGTACCATTTCAATGTTGAAAAGATAAGCATCTGGTATGTCATCATCTACCCCTTGAGGAACTTCCCCGTTGTGTATTCTTGAAAGATGATCAGCTCGCAGTTTTACCCTTTTTGACCACCATTGTGAAGTCAAATTCTAGCAATACAATAAACCATCGTACAATTCTCCCTGTATTGCAAGGTTTATTTACTAGATATAAAAGAGCTTGATGATCCGTGAAGAACACAAATTTGTTTGCAAGCAAATAATGCCGAAATTTCTTTACAGCATAAATCATTCCTAGCCCTTCCCTCTCGGTGGTTGTGTAGTTCTTTTCTGCACTGTTTAACTGTCGGCTCACAGAGCAAACCGGAAAATCCATTGTTCCATCTCCAGGTTGAGCTAGAATACTTCCAATGGCATATGCTGAAGCATCAATGTGCACATGGAATATCTTTTCCCAATCTGGTGCCTTTAATATAGGTGCGGATATAAGGTTTTCCTTCAGCCTTTGGAATGAGGTTTCACACTCCTTGGTCCATTCAAAATTGACTAGCAAACGATACAGAGGTTGTGTGATAACCGCATACATGTATATGAATCTTCGATAATATCCGCAGTGCCCCATGAAGGAGTGCACTTGTTTCGCATTAGTAGGCCTGGGCAGGTCTACTATGACTTTGACCTTGTCTAGGTCTGTGGTTATGCCGTTTCTTGACACAATGTGTCTTAAGATTCGTCCTTGCTTCACCACAAATACACACTTTTTCGGGTTTAGACAGATTCGATATGTTCTACACTTTTCAAAGACCTTTTGCAAATGGTCAATATGTTCCTCTCGCAGAAGAGAGTGTACACACAGGTCATCCATGTAAATTTCTAAGAATATTCTTAGGTATTCCTTGAAAGCTTCATTAACCTCTGGAAAGTGGCTGGTGCATTCGTTAAGCCAAATGGCATAACTCAATATGCATAAATCCCCCATTCTGTGACAAAATCTGTTTTGTGTTGATCCTCCCTTGCTATTGCCAGTTGGTTGTATCCTGAAAACCCATCCAGAAAGGAATAAGCTCGTTTCCCAGCCACTCGCTCAAGGACATGTTCTGTAATTGGCAAGGGATAATTATCCCTTATGGTTGCTGCATTCACCTTTTTTGAGGTTTACACACACTCGCAGTTTTCCATTCTTCTTGGGAACTACCACAATGGGTAAAACCCAATCTGTATGTTCAATTTCATAGATGAACTCTTCTTCCATCAGTTTATCAATCTCTTCTTTGATTCGTTTGGCAAATGTGTCATTATATGTATAAGGACGTTGTTTGCTAGGTTTTGCATCCGATTTTAAAGGAATTGTATGTTGGCATATCAATGGATCAACTCCTTTGAGGTCTTTATAGGACCAAGCAAACACATCTTTATACTTCGTGAGAAGTTGTGTTAGCTGCGCTTCCTCCTCAGGCTCTAAATCGTTAGCTATATAGACCGGCTGAGGCTTTTCACCTGGTTCTGCGAGGTCTATTCTTTTTGCATTTTCAGGTCTATCATAAGATTCTTGGTTGGTTCTCTCCCTGATTGGTGGTGTCATGATGATTTTTCTATCTTGGATAGTAAATTTCCTATAGTGTGCTGGTACGTTCATGTTGAGTTTTTCTGACTCCCCTTTACCATCACTATCTTCTTCAGTAGTCCACATCTCTCTCAAAGACTGTTTCAGATCTTGGTATTTTTGTTTACGCTCCAGTTTGGTCCACTCTTGGTCTTTTGTTGGTTCTTTTTTTTATTTTTCAGATTTTTGTGATTTTGTTTCGGTTTTAGCTTTTCTTACCTGTTTTATTTCTTCTCGCGTTCGTTCTTTTTTATTTTCTGAGAATTTCCGTGATATTTGATCTTTCACACAATCCTCTGCTTTTACAAGCATCAAATAGTGAGTTTTACCTTTTATCCTGGGCATCAGTTTCTCTCTCGCTTGCCTTCCGGCTCTTTTCCTCCTATAGCGTTCTTGGCGTCTAGGGTGTTGATTAGCAAAATCATAAAACTTGATATTCTTGCCTTCATTCCCACTCTCACTTGAGGTGTCTGAACACTCATTATCTACCTCATCATTTACTTCCAATTGTTCAGAGGAGTTGTAAAACTCTTCTTGTTCCGGAGGTTCTACCGTCTCTTTTTCTGGCACAACGCTTACCATGGAATAGGGTAGCACATTGTAGCCATCTTTATCGCAAAATTTTGTTGTTGGACTGTCGGTAATGGTACAGACATCTAATGTTGCCAGTATGTGTTCCCATTCTAGAGGCTCCAAGGCATCTTCAAGGAAAGGTTCCGGAATATACTCTTTGTTCCTCAATTGCTCTTTCTAAGATGCATTCCTCTTTTCTTAAGCTTCCACAATGTGAAGCTCCACACATCCATAGCTCTTTTGGTTGCCCTAACCATGCTGGTAGTTCCCATCCTGCTACTGTAGCCGAATCAAACTCTTCCACAGGTGTTTGGTTTACATCTTTGTAACTATGATCTCTCAGGTGTATTTTAGTTGTCGTCTTGCCATGTCTGAGGTATATGTGGTCATAACCCCAATCTTGGACCATCTTCAGTTGTCGCATGAATGGTCGTCCCAAGATTATCTCATAATTGTTCTTTTTGTCAAAATCGACTATTGCAAATGTATGCTCATACTCGATCCCGCACGAAGTGACAATTACTTTTTCTAAGAGTCCTAGAGGCTTCTCCATGAACCCATCTGCCAACTGCAGCTTCATTCTAGTAGCCCTCAGAGCTGGTTTTCCCCATTTTTTCCAGATTTCCTTGGTGGCGATAGCAACTCCCGCTCCACTATCAAGAATAGCTTTGGAAACTACTCCTTGGAATTCTACCGGTAGCGTCGTGTTTCTGTCTTCTCTCTCACAATATTCTCCAACCTTATTCAATGGTACCGGCCTAGTGTTCATGTTAGGTCTGTCCAACTCCTTGATTCCTTCTTGCAGCTTCAAGGTGTGGTCTTTCACTCCAAATTTTTCTAGGCATTTTCCTACTGTGGTCCACATGTTTGGCCTTAACCTTAGGAGTTCTGCTAACGTGATTGTGCATCCCACCGGGGTGGATAACAGCTCAATCAATCCTTGTGAATCCATCACCTTGTTAGAAGAAAGTCTTTGAGACGGGAGTGCTCTCACTTCCGACTTAGCTTCATATTCTCCTAAGTAAGAGGGTAAAGTTCTCAAAGAGTCTGGTTGGCTATGCCCCGAACTAATAGATCCTTGGTCTCCCCCTTGTGAATGTATCTCAAAGTTCATTTGTGATCTTGCCTCAAATTCTTCAATAGGAGGTAAGATCACGTTCTTTTCTTTTCTCGTGCTATTCATGTGGTTACTCATCCTATTAGCCTCGTTGGCCTCTCGGATTTGCTTTCACAGATCATCTAGACTGTTACCGTCCTTTCACATTTCTGCCAATATTTTAGGATGGACCCCGTCACTTGCCTCATCGGTGGTATTCTCCTCTGGACTCATAATCATTAGTGAGTCTTTCCTTTTTTTCTTCATGTTTCTCTAATGTTGGTTGGATAGGGGTTGGAGCTGGTGCGTCATGGCAATTTGCCGGTTTACCCAACGTGTCTTCCATCAATGATTGAGCTATCTCGATCATCTTTTTACACATATCCAACCTTTGTTTTTCTATTTCTGCATATGGATAAGTCATCCACCTTTGCTCCTGGGTTTGGTTCTTTTTAAGTCGCGCTTCATAAGCTTTTAGAAGCGCATCCAACTGCTCGTTTACCTTCTCTGCCAGTACAAATCCTCCTGATCCTACACTTTTGGGCTCTGCTATTTCCTTGGGTGCTATGGCTGTTGTGGTGTGTGAGCTTAGGCTAGCTAGATCTTCTAACCGCTCCAATCTATTCTTTGTATGTTTCAACTCATCAGATAGGGCTAATTGCTCTCGTTATTTCCTGGATTTCCTACGCACCTTTCTCGCTTTCCAAGTGCTTCTCTGATTTTTCGTTTCTGAACTTTGGGCATCTGTTTTTGGTTCTTCTATTATGGGTTTGTTCGTCCTTCTTTGGGCTTGGGCCTGTGTTACCGCCTGAATAGGTATAATTGTTTCATTTTCCGATCCTCCAGTGGAAGGTACTGTTTCCAACAGGTTCAAGGTGGTTTTTGCTCCTTTGCTCGGGTTTTTAGGGCAATCGGGAATCAAATGAGTAATTCCACATTCTGGGCAATACTCATTGACTCTAATGATTTCATCATGAGGACAATCTCTCAGCCAATGGTCTCCACCACACTTGTAACAGGGGCCCTTGGGTTGTTGAGGTGCTCCTTGAGCCCCTCGTTGCTGGTAAGCCTGTCTCTGTCCACCCATGCCTCCATTGGCTATGAACAACAATGTTCGTTCATCTAAGCTATATCTTCCTTCTCCTGCGGCCTGTGTAGCAATTGGAGGTCCTTGATTCCCTATCATGCTCCATGGTTCTAGTGTCGAGGGTTCTTCCGGTGGATAATAGACAGGGTTTGCCGCATATCCATTGGGGTCTTCATAATATGCATGCATAGGTACCAAAGCCTTTTCTTCTGATTCAGTTATAGTTGGTGTGTATATTATACCAACTGGTCGTAAACCTGGTAGGGGTGGTTGTTGCCCCAACATCGGTTGTGGTCTTTCTACACCTACAAGTCCTGGTAAGTTGCCTGCTTGATATCTAAGCATCGGTGGAACTTGAGGGGAAGCTACGGGAGCTTGGGGAGCGTAAGGTCTCTCCCTCACATATCCCTTGTTATAGTAACATTCCTTGGTCCCATGGTTTGTCCATTTTTGTTCAATAGCACACCACTTGGGCTGTTTAGCCTGGGGTTTGGCGTACAAGTTGATCTTTTTTAGCACCTCATCTACAAGCTGCTCTTGGTTTACCGCTATTTCTCCTTTCAGCGTTGTCTTGGAAGACTTGCTCCCACTTTGCTATGAAGATGAATCGTCATCAAGGTCCTTGAAATCCCCTTCTTTGTAGACCGCACAATTGTCCACAAGGTACAGAGCCTCCTTGGTCAACTCATTCAACGTCGTGCTCCTCTTCATATGTAAGTCTTTCTGGAGATCTGCATTCCTTAGTCCTTGGATGAATATCAG
Organism: Adiantum capillus-veneris; assembly: GCF_014529385.1. Taxonomy (NCBI): domain Eukaryota; kingdom Viridiplantae; phylum Streptophyta; class Polypodiopsida; order Polypodiales; family Pteridaceae; genus Adiantum; species Adiantum capillus-veneris. The sequence goes on along the minus strand of NC_140933.1, from coordinate 143,102,661 downwards.
CATAAGTCTGGACTGAGTTGACAGTTCTTCAACACGACAGAACTTAACATATCTTTGTGGTCTTAGGGCTGTCTTCCGTACAGATTCTCCATCTTTTTATTTGAATTTATGGATTTGTGAGACAGTATTATGAGCTATTCCCCTTTGAGAGAATTCCTCAATAAACTCGTCAAACACTTCCTCCATCGACTCAAAGTCTCTACGCTCCACAGAGTCAAACCAAGTTGTAGCATCATCCTCTAGGGTTAGTCCAAACCCTGCAAATTGGGTAGGAAAGTCTAACACCTCTTCAGCTCTAATTACACGCACAAAGGCTGCTACATGATCTCTTGGGTCTCTATTTCCTGTGTATTTCTTGTTTATCCATTTTTGCACTTGAGAAGGTCTAATTCTGCGATGGTCTACAACCCTCATCATTGGATCACCCCGTCCAAGTCTATACACCTCCTCAGGCCTTCTGTAATAGGCTGGTTCCTCGCCCAACGGTGCTCCTAAGCCATAATTTCTAACGGTTCTCCCTGGAGGTGGTTCTTCTCTTCGAACTCGTTCCATGGGTGGTCCTCCAAGCTCGGTCGACCCTTGTGTCTTTTTTTTACTCTCTGCTTGATACCTTGAATAGTGTGGTGGTTCTTGCAAATCCCTGAGCCCTTGAGCAACTCGATAACCATCTCGGTTTCGGTCTGGTTCCATTGTTGCACTCTGTCGAAGCCATGCCTACAATGATGACTGGTTTGCTAGCTGGTCTTGGTTGTTGAATGCTTGTGGTCTGGTGGAATGTGATGTAGTGTCATACTCATTTGAAAATGGATTCGTTGACTTGCTTGGGGTGTGGATGGCTCTCGGCTTTTCCCTCAGAGGCATATGCTGATGCTCTTGGACCTGTTGCTCTTTCTACTTCCTCTGGGAGAATACATTGGTATTCTCGCCTATATCTATCAACAAAAACTATGCCCTTCCCCGTAGCAGTTTCATAAGAGAATAAGTAAAGAACCTTGTCTTTGCTTAGTTCCTTTATGTATGGTTCTTTGCTGTGTAAGTAAGAGACAATACCCTCACTCTCGTGTTTGTAGATTCCCACATTCTCGTTATAAGTTGGAATCCTGATTGTTTTCTTATCGTACATAAAAATAGCTCCGTGCCGATCAATGTTTGGTGGCGGCTCTTGAGTTTCTGAAACCATTTTCCCTTTAGCCACATTATCTCCATATCTGTTGTAATCTTCAGGGTTGCTAACTATTAAATAGTGGTTCCCCTTTTTGTCTCAAAATCTATCTCCATCATCATACACGCGGATTATCTCCAATCTTTGTGCTGGCCTCTCTTCAATACAAATGCAGTTGCGGCCTCGATAGTCGGAATAGACTAGGGCTCCTCTTGAGTTTGTTCCCTCTAAGAAGATCACCGTAAGCCTGGAATCATTCAAAGGATTTTGGGAGGTGCTTCCTCCTCGCATAGGTCCATCATAGGTGAAACCTCCTGGCTGTTGACTACCCATCATGAAGAAAGATTTGTTTGACGAAGTGTCAGTATCACTACCTTCCTCAATAATCGGTGCTAGCGGATCTAACCTTGCTTGAGTTACACTCTCTTCGGTGGACACTAAGCTACCTTGGTCACCTGCCACCTTTTGGTCTCTAACAATGTATCATCCTGATCTGAAATTCATCAAACTTATCAATCCAACTTATCACAAGTTCAACCACTCACCTGGCAACGGATCAGTTTGTGCACAACTTCTTGCTTTGTTGCTGAATATACCTGTACACAAGAGTTTTAATTTCGGCAATTGAATCAAAGCATTTATCTGCTATAGGTTATCTTAGTAATGATTGGTATAACTGGAGAGTTAATCTCAACCACTACTGTATTTTATACACTGCTGATGTTCTGGATTAGGTTGCTAATCTGAAACAATACTTTTCTCTGATGTTGGCCAATTTACGAGAAAAAACCTGAATTCAGTCTTTGCTTTGTCAAATGGGCAACCAAGGTCCAAATTCACTTCTGAAAGAAGTTTCGGAACCCTTAAGCCAAATGGAACCTCGCTGTCTATGCCAGGTCAAATTTTCTATGTAGTATTGCCCAATAGTCATCCTACACGTAGGATGTCTCCTGCTGTATTTTGCCTGGATTTTTTGCACTGTTGTTTCCCCTTGTTGTGCTGAGCTTACAACTGCTTTTACTTTTTGATTTGGACTTCTATAAGCTGGTCAATGAGTCAAAAATCTATTCCGACGGCTTGTTGATGGTATTGGTCAGTCTAATCAACTCCAAATTGGACCAAAATTGACTAGCAGGCTTGCCTTAGGCTATATAACACCTTACAATGCCCAAAGTCAAATTCTGGCTTCATTTTCTTGCATTAGACATCCTACGCGTAGGATGTATTTTTCATCAGAATGGCTTTAAACTCAAGGCTTAAGCTCCCCTTGAGTTGCTGATCACCTTGGTATACTCAGATTTCAGTTTGGAGTCCCAAATCACTCAGAAGACATCCTATGCGTAGGATGTCTTTTTGGCCTGTTTGACCCCAGATTTGTTCGACAGCTTCCCCTTGATGTCAGTATCCCAGTGGTATGCTTAGATCTTGATTTGGATGTCAAAAGTCCCAAATTTAAGCTGTTTTTTCTTTTTCAGTCAAAAGTGCTAAAGTCCACTTTGAACCCAATTTTCTTACCCGAATGAGGTGAAACCCCTTTCAGTCACTCAATATATCATGCAAGATACACTCATGCAGCCCTCCTATGGTTTTGGTCTCAAGTTAATGTTTTGGCACTATTTGGGTAGGATGTGTAGCAATTTCAGTCTATCTGGCCTTATCCTGTCAAGAGATGGCCAAATTTCCAGTTTCCAGTTGAAATTAGGGTTAACCCTACCTTCAGAACACACTGGTCAACTCAAAATCCCAAAATTCCTCCCAGATTGGCCTGTAGACATCCTACGCGTAGGATGTCTCCTGGCTTAAAATTAAAGGTTTTTCTGACAGGAATGCTCCTGATGCTCAGTAGACCTATCAGACACACTCACAGTAACTTTTGGATTTCAATTAGGCTTTCAACCAAACTTTTGCATCTTTTTGCGTCTTTTACAAACTTCTAATGATTCTACCAAGCAAGTGTACATGCATGAAATGCTCTAGATCTGAATCATGATGTCCTACTTAGTCTACTCCTACCTATCATGAAGAAATGGTGATAATGGTGTTTTTGGTTGCTTTTTTGGCCTCTCCGGACTCTCAAGCTCTCCTCTCACCGCTTCTACCACCTAGACTCCCTCTAAGACCTAAAGAGTCCTCCACCCTCTGATCATATCTAAATGTAAAGCGAGACTCTTGCCAAGCCAAAAATCCCAATCCTCAAGGATTAGTCTCGGTCACCTACCTAAGGTTTTCGTCCCCGACAACGGCGCCAATGTTGGACGGGTACGCCACGACGGACGTCAGCACAGTGAGAACTCACCTAACAAGTAATGTCAGCTAAGGACGAAGCTCGACCCGTAGGCGCGTGGAAGCAAGCATAAGATGTCAACCTATACTCGACCGACTCCTAACTAATTCCTACAGAGGTCCCTACCAATTGTCTAAGTCACAGTCTTCAAGAGTGCAAAAGAGGATACTTCCTACAACGCTTGCTAGAGCCGAACACCCATCTAACACTTTCGAAACACCATAGAACTTGAAGGAGACCCTACTAATACCTATAGGCCACCCCCCCTAAGGTCTATGAACCAAAATCATGACCCAAAACACCCGGTGCAGAAACACGTAGGATGTCTGGCGAAATCTGTAGGTCTTCGTTTCCGAAATCTAAAGTGCCTAATGTGTAGCTCTACTCAATGTGAACGCGTGGATATGCTGCAATGCGAAATCAGATAATGTATGCTCACCCAAACGACCGATGAAGCTGGTAGAAGGAGCTCCCGAAGCCGGACTGTATGCGCGCAATGTTGGTATCGGCTCGTAGCTCTAGTCGGGGGCAACACGCTGCACTTCTCCGCACTCAATTTTGACCACCGTAGCACACGTAGCGTCAAGACGAAGTTCACACTCTCTCACGTACACAGCACGCTCACTCACAGACTTAGAACTTGTTTAAAATGACAAAAGGTTTTTTCATTAAGGTCAAAAAGTGGTATATATACTTTACAACTTCTCAAACCCTAAAGTTCCAAAATCAACCATCTACTCAATCTAACTATCAAAACTGGGATACAATCTGGAAACTTCTGTAAGTCCCAATATTTACAAGGTAAAAAATCGGGTTTTCCTTGGTGAATGAATAATTACAAAAAATAATAGTCCGCCGAGTAGTTAGATGCCGTGGGGTGCGTCCAGCTTCTAACAGCGTAGGATGTTTCAAGGGCACTTTTTGGCACAAACACCAACGTTTTTTGTGATGCACATGTTCTGAATGACATTTACAAGCCATACACCAAGTTTCATCACATTTGGACCAAATTTGACCTCATATGCATGGAAAAATGCAAAGTTACGGCATAGAGGCAATAATGGGCCAAATACCTACCAAATCTTGTCAAAATCTCATGAAACTTGCACAACATATTCACCAACACATCAGCAAACAATCTGTGTGGTCAGGATGTCTAATTGACCTTTTTGGTATGCAAGGGATGTTTTATCATTCCAGATCCAATTACCTCATCATCAAGAGCCCATATGTCAAGTTTGAATCCATTCTAATCACTTTTGACCCCCAACACCTTCAAGATACACTTTTTGAGCCCTAAAACACCTCACAAAACCCTACAAGCATCAAATCTTGTCCAAATTCAAATCCAAGAACATGGCCATGTTCCATAGGCCAAGGAAAACCCACAGAACAAGTTTCATGTCAATATGATGAAAAAGACATCCTACGCGTAGGATGTCTCCAGCATAAATTTAGCGTTCTATACAAAGAATGACATCATGGGAGCCAATACCATGGTGCATTGAGCCCATATACCAATTTTCAACCCATTTGGACATCAATTGCTACCTATGATGGACATTCTACCCAAATTGTGACCTAAAGCCTGAATAAGCCCCAAAAATCCACTTTTTGATATCCAAATTCAAATCCAAGCCTATAGCCATGTTCCATGAGCCTTACACTAGCTGCATGTCAAATATGAACCAATTTTGATGAAAAAGACATCCTACGCATAGGATGTCTAGATGGAAATTTTTGGCCAGATTTGCACTGTGAGCACATGCACAGCTTCACAAGTTCCTTTTAGGCTGTAATTTCAATTTTCAAGTCATTTGGATAAGTAAAACTCAGTTTCGCAGCTAATATGGAAAAAACGCTAACTTTGGACTAATGAGTGCAACAGGATCTATGGCAGCCTCGAAGTCACCGGCAAAGAAGAAAAGAATGACAATCAAAGATTATCTGGACGAGGTGTAACCCTTTGTCATTCCAGAAGGAACATTAAAGCCCACCAGCACCTGGATACAAGAGGATCTGTTAGAGTCCAATGACCTAAAGATCTACCAGGGAGTGTTCAAAGAGAGCTCAATGAATTTGTACAAAGCAAAATGGCAGGCTACTTGGAGAAAATTGACCTCCATAACTACTTCGAAGCAATACCAGCAGGGGTGGACATCAAAAGAGTATGGGAGTTTGTAACAAGCATCAAAGAGGATGGAGTGGCCAAGGTGACAGATTTACAAGGCAGACCAGATATAGAGATCATAATCACGGAGCGGGTTGTAGCCCATGCACTAGACCTCTCCAATGTGGGGGACAGTGTAACAAAAAGAAGGGATGAAGTCAAAGTGTACAAAGAGAAAAAGGCAAATTACACCTTTGAAGACATTGCCAACCCAAAGGTGGCAATTATGAGCCAGTTTTACAACCAGTACTTCCACATGTGCACTAAGAGGCCATAGAAGTACAGGATGCCGCCAGGTGCAATTGCCAGAACGTTTACTTGGGCAATGACAAAGGGCACCCCAAAGATGATTAATCACCTATGCGGCATACATACATGACAGCTTAGTAAAGATGGGCAACAAAAAGCCAACCTACATAGTGCCAGGAGAACTGATCACCAAGGTGGTATATGGAGCACTACACGCTAAAGGAAGGTGGCCTGACCCCCCATCTCAGAATGATTGGATGAGAGTAAAAGAAGACAAGGAAGATGAGCCGCAACGAGCACCAAGGGTGGCTACGAGGTTGAAAAGACGGCTAGAGCCAGTTGAAGAGGAGCAACCCGATCAGAAAAAAGGAAAGAAAGAGTTTGCTCAAGTGCCGGCCAAAGAAACCAAGTCTCAGAAATCGGCAAGACTCGAGAGGCTGATGGAGAGTTTCCGAGTAGAAAGAGCCCTCAAGGGTGATTTAAACGAACTCTAGAATCCATCTCTCGAGTCTATGTCCGGATCATCCAGAAGAGTGCAAAGGGACCGCTTTGAAGATTATATCAAGAATTTTGAGATTCTTGATGCTGCAGCGGAAAACATTCCCCATGTACCTTTCACCGAGGAGGAAGTGGAGCAGATAAGGCAGACATTGCTAGATGAACAAGAAAGCCAAGAAAGGGAAAGAAAAGCAAAAGCAGACAGGGACTTAAAGGGAAAACCGGCAGCTTTACCAGATAGCCCTAAACCCAGCCCACATCCATCATCACCGTCCTCACCACCTCCCAGTAGCTCTCCACAAGAAGATAATGCGGCTGAGAACAAACAAGACTAAAGGCAAGAAGAGAAGCAAGAGCAAAGGCAGGAACCGGAGCCAAAGGAAGAGGCCAAGCCTGAGTCTGAGCAAAAAGGATTAGATGAGGCATATTATGCATTTTTGGACGTGCTAGTTGCAGGCTATACAAAGGAAGAAGCCGCCACAGTCGCATTCGACTTGGCGTGAACAGGGCATAAAGAACAGATGCAAGGCATCCGGCTAGTGGAACTTGAAGAAATTGCTACAGACACTGTAGACCTGCACCCGCCCTCCAATGACTAACATGGTGATGACAAAGCTAGCCGGATTACGAGCACAATCCATGGCTTCAGAGAAAGAGATGATAACTCTGAAAGCCACCGAAGAAAAGACTAAAATGGAAAGGGATTCTCTGCAGGCACAAAGCCAAGGGCAAAAAGAGAGAGAAGCTGACCTCCAAGCTAGCTTGGAAACGGCTCTACAAAATTGCCAAGCAATGGAAGAATCAAATGAGGCAGCAGCAAAAAGAATACAAGCAGCTGAAGAAGAGTGTTTGCAGCTCAGCAAGTCATTGCGAGATGCCGAAAGAGAAAGGGATAATCTGACACTACAGCTGGCCGAAGAATTGAAAGAAGTAGAAGCCATGAGAAATGCCAAGGAAAAAGCAGAGATAGAACAAGAAGCAAGCCTGGATGGAGTCCTTGAGCTCAAGGACCAATTAAAAGTCAAAGATCAAACCATCGAGAGGCTGCGAGCATCACCTGCTAGAGTTAGAGCTACGAGCTCGACTCAAATCATTTCTGAGAGTCAAATATATGAAGAGCAGATGCATGAACTTCAGAAGGATCTGACTCTCGAGAAAAAGCAGAGCTTAATGATGGCTGAAGGTTCTATCGCAATGCAAACAAGAATGGAGGACAACCAAAAAGCCCTACAAGAAGAAGTGGAAAGCATAAAGATAAAGCTCGAGGAGGCGGAAAGAGTAAACGCTGAACTTAATGACCTCCTCGTGAATATGGGCGGAGAAGCTGAAGCGGAAAAGCAGACACTCCTCAGGAAAATTGAGGAGTTGAAGGCAAGCAACAAGCGGGGGCAGAAAGCTCAGGGAAGCCGCCAATGAGGGCATCGACCTCGAAAATGTGGCAGACACTCCTCAAGCAAATTGAGGAGTTGAAAGGCCAGCAACAAGCGCCATAAAGTTGTTCACTAGCTCACCTGACCTTACATGCATTATGATGAGAAAAATCTGCAGAACCATCCTAGCAGTGTTCGAGACCTTCAAGCCAGGCCAGGTGACCAACAGCATATTCTTCTTACACGATACATACAGATGTGCCTATGATCTGTCAGGTCAACCTTCCAAGGAGGTGATACATGCACTGTATCAAAGAATCATGTTTCTACCATCCTATCACCTCCAGGCTTTTGAAGAAGCATTCTATACGGGGTTCTTCACCACGAATACACATATCTTTGGGCCAACAATGCTGAACCTACATGCAAGGTATGAATCACTGCTAAAGATGCGGGAAACGATAAGATGAAGCAACTGATCAAGGCCATGTCGGGGACGACATGAACAAGGAGGGAGGGGATGTTAGAAGTTGGACACACTCCACGGCATCTAACTACTCGGAGGACTATTATTTTTGTAATTAGTCATTCATTGAGGAAACCCGAATTTTCACCTTGTAAATATTGGGACTTCCAGAAGTTTCCGGATTGTATCCCAGTTTTGATAGTTAGATTGAGTAGATGGTTGATTTTGGAACTTTAGGGTTTGAGAAGTTGTAAGGTATATATACCACATTTTGACCTTAATGAAAGGACCTTTTGTCATTTTAAAACAACTTTGAAGTCTGTGAGTGAGCGTACTGTGTACGAGAGAGAGAGTGTGAGCTTCGTCTTGACGCTACGTGTGCTACGGTGGTCAGAATCAAGTGCGGAGAAGTGCAGCGTGTTGCCCCCGACTAGAGCTACGCGCCGATACCAACATTGCACGCGTACGGTCCGGCTTTGTGAGCTCCTTCTACGAGCTTCATCGGTTATTTGGGTGAGCATACGTTGTCCGATTTTTCATTGCACCATATCCACGTGTTCACATTGAGTAGAACTACACATTAAGCACTTTAGATTTCGGAAACGAAGACCTACAGATTTCAGCCAGACATCCTACGTGTTTCTGCACCGGGTGTTTTGGGTCGTGATTTTGGTTCATAGACCTTAGGGAGAGCTGCCTATTGGTATTATTAGGGTCTCCTTCAAGTTCTATGGTGTTTTGAGATTGTTTGATGGGTGTTCGGCTCTAGCAAGCGTTGTGGGAAGTTTCCTCTTATGCACTCTTGAAGGTTGTGACTTAGACAACTGGTAGAGACCTCTGTAGGAATTAGTTAGGAGACGGTCGAGTGTAGGTTGACACCTTATGCTTGCTTCCACGCTCCTGCGGGTCGAGCTTCATCCTTAGCTGACATTACATGTTAGGTGAGTTCTCACTATACTGACGTCCGTCGCGGCGTATCCGTCAACAGCTTGGGCTCTTCTGTGCTTATCAGCAGCAACCTTTTTCCTTTGTTGTGAGAAAGGGAGATCATCGTTAATCTTTTGGAAATATTATTGTAGGTCTCAGCTATACTCATCTGCAGCGAAGCTCTTCCCGTGTACTGTTAGTAGCAAGGGACTTTTTGATCTTCCCTCAATTATCTCGTGGGAAGTATGTACAGTGTTATTGTAGGCATGCTCCACTAAGGGTAAGTACTTGTCCCATTGGGACCTTTGATCTACTTTTGTTATATAGGCTTTTAGTATATCAAGATTTATTAGGTTATCTTTTTAACTTTGGTCATCTGTTTGTGGGTGATAGGCCAAAGAGAAATTTGGTCTTATCCCTAATTTCTCAAAGAGACCCTTCCAAAAATTACTGGTCATTCTAGGATCTCTATCCGAAACTATGGACATTGGCCAACCATGGTAGTTGAAGATTTGTGATATGAAGAGGGTTGCCATTTGATGGGCTTTGATAGTCTTTTTGATAGGTATAAAATGAGCTTGCTTACTGAAACTATCTACTATCGTCCATATTCTCGTATTCTCATGGATAGACTTAGGCAATCCAAAGATAAAATCCATGGATATACTCTCCCATGGTGAATTAGGGATTGGTAAAGGTTGAAGCAATGCAGGTTGCTTCCCTCTATCAAACTTCATCTTTTGGCATACCACACATTTAGAAACATACTCTTGTCTATTTGCTTTCATGGTAGGCCAATAGAAATATGTTTCAATCCTGTTTAGGGTAGACTGAATCCCTCTATGCTCCACATAAGGAGGAGCATGAGATTTATACATTACTTTCTCATGTAGTGAGTTATTAACACATAGTCTATTGCCATAGAGAAGATAACCATATTGTAAAGTAAATGGTACCTCTTTCTTCCCTAGTGCAAGGGCTGAAATCACATCTCTAAAATTAGGATCAATAGCATACTCATATATCATAGAGGATAGATCATTGTGAGTTGCTATGGAGACCTCATTCACTCTCTACCGTCTTGAGAGTGCATCGGCTACTTGATTATGCTTGCCAGCAATGTGAGCAATATGAAAATGAAATTGCAAAAGAAATATTGCCCACCTCATTTGTTTGTCGGAGGGCTTGGTCTATACCATGAAGTACTTACGACTTTGGTGATCCATCCACAAAATGAAAGGAGTCCCCAATAAATAGTGCTTCCATGAGTCTAAGGCATGTAGAACTGTAAGGAGTTCCTTTTCATATATGCCTAGATCTTTCTCAACAGGGTCGAGCCTTCGAATTTCATAGGCTATGGCATGCCTTTCTTGGAGAAAAACAGCTCCAAGGCAATTACCACAAGCATCACATTGGACCTCAAATTTCTTTGAGAGATCCGACAGTATAAGCACAGGTTGAGAGATAAACTTTTCTTTAAGCTTTTTGAAAGCATTTTTCTACTTGGCAGACCGTGTATACCTAACATTTTTCTTTGCTAGGTCATGTAATGGTCTTGCAATTTGTGATAACTTTTCTATAAAACGTCTATAATATGCACACATACCTATAAAGTTTCTTAGGTAATGAAGATTCCTTGGTTTAGGCCATCCTTTTATTACCTCTTAAGTTTGATGGATCCATTTGGATGCCATCTTGAGAGATAATGTGACCTAAATAATGAATCTTTTGTAAGAAAAACTCGCTTTTCTTTCGATTAACATAAAGTTTATTCTCTCTTAAGACTTGAAATATTACCTGGAGGTGTTGCTTGTGTTCGTCTAGTGAATTAGAGTAAATGATAATATCATCAAAGAACACTTGAGTAAAGGTTCGATGAGGCCTGAATATCTTCTCCATCAAGCGGTTGCATGTGGCTGGTGCATTGGTCAAGCCAAAAGACATGACAATGTATTCGTAAAGACCAAACGTAGTGCGAAATGCGGTCTTTACTATATCTTGATCAACTATCCTTATTTCATGGTAGCCACTTTTTAGGTCAATCGTACTGAAGTATGTGGACCCTTGTAGCTTATCAAATAGGTCTTCTACCCGTGGAACAAGAAACCTATTCTTGACAGCGATCCTATTTTGTGCTCTACAGTCGACACACATGCGATATGTGTTGTCTTTCTTTTGTACCAATAGCAAGGGTGAGGAAAATGGAGATGAGCTAGGCCTAACCATGCCCTTCTCAACTAACTCATGTACTTGCCACATAATTTCCTCTTGTTGAGCTTGAGAAACTCTATAAGGAGGTTTATTAGGCGATCAACTTCCTGGAAGGAGTTCAATTGCATGGTCATCATTGCCTCGTTTAGGAGGTAGTTCACAAGGGATGTCGTGAATAAAGGCATCTTGAAACCCCTTGAGAAAATTGGATAACTCTAATTCCTTGTGATTGTTTATATTTTCTTTTGCTAAAGCATTAGGTTCATTTTGAGAATCTTTAACAAAAAGCATGTACACAAAAATAGAGCTCTTTATTGACTTTTTGAAAACTTGCATATGTACAATGGGTATGGTGTTACCCATTTCCTTAGCATCTATGTACATATCCTTTCCATATACTTAAAGTAAATTTTCCTTTCAGGGAATTTAAAATTGGCAGCCATGCAATCAAACCATGGTGCCCCTAGGATTATATCCTTGTGCTTGAGAGGAGAGATAAAGAAGTCCTCTTTGTCCACATAGATTTGGACATGGAGCCTCAATTTCCCGATTAAGGGAGTGACTAAAGCTTCTTGCCCCTTGAAAGCACTATCTGTGGGTAGGACATCTCCCATCTCATAGGCTTGGATGCCTAGCTTGGTGGCCAACTCTGTGGATGTGAAATTGTGAGTAGAACAGGCTAAAAGAGAATAAAAGCATCATGTTCTCTTACCTTTCCCCAAGCATGGCATAGAGGAGATCCTTTGTGGTGAGCTTCCTCTTCTTGAATTTTGACCAAGGTAGCTCTAGGAGGCTCATGGCGGGTGTTCTTTTGGGAACAAGCGCGGTACAGATGCTCTTGCTCGCCGCTCTTGAAACAATGGTTATCCTTGCGATAACACTCAAGCTCTTCATGAGAAAGTTTATTTTTGCCTTTATAAACTCCCTTCTCTTTAGCTTTGTTGTTATTGGAATTGCCCTTAGGAGACTTTTGGACATTGTCCTTCCCCTTAGGCTCATTGGAACCCTTGTTTTTCGTGGGCTTAGAATTTCTCTTAGCCCCTATTTGTAAATTGATTCAAAAAGCCACCATAGTTTGGTGTATAACCGCGGATATGGTGCGTGGCCTTTGGGAGTTGACATACTCCGCCATTTCTTCAGTTAAGCCTGCACAAAATTGTTGTTTTTGCTCTCCAAAATTTGTCATAAAATATAATATCTAATATCTAACCAACCCAAATAATTTTCTCGTATTAAATTGATCACTTAATGTGGGAGAATAGACGGGAACAAGTGTTAAGATATCGACATGTGCTGATAGATCTATCTCAACACGGGGCCAATGGTAAAGGGACCCAAATGAGAGATGGTCTATCAAAGAGCAAGGCTAACAAATGGAGCATAAGACCTTAGGGTTAGCTTCATTGAAGACCTCCAATAATGTGTGTAAAATTCCTTTGACCTTAGGTAACCTAGGACTGAGCTTGAGGCGCGGGAATCCAACCCAGCCAGAGGTGATTGTCTTGCTTGTCATGCTTGATGACTAAGGTGCTTGATGATTGAGGTGCTTGAGATGATTGGGGTGCTTAATGATTGAGATGCTTGAGGTTCTTGAGATTCTAGGGTTGCACTTGAAGTGAGAACCCAGCCCAAGCTTAAAGTGCTTAAGAGCCAAGCTTGTGGTGGGAATCGGGCCTATGCATGAGGGGCTTGAGGTGTCAAAATGTCAAATATTCAATCCCTACAAGGAGGGGGTGAGCCCTACATGAGGGGGGATGAGAGACAACACCCACACACTCACACAAGGCATGCATGGTACAAAGAAAGCAAAAGGGACACTTGTGATGTTCCTCCTCATGTTGCCCTCATGGTGTGCCTGAAACCTATTGGTTGGCCACCCAAGGGGTCCAATGATAATTTAGGAGATTTAATTAATGGATTTAGCATTTATCTAGCCCTCTCTCTCAAAGGGGAAAGGGGGACACTTGTCTCAAGGCTACCCTTGCTGCTTGTAATGCCTCCTGCTTATGATTGGCTAGGCCTGGAGGGGTCCAATGAGCTTCAAGCATGAGCTACAAGGGGGGGTCGACCCAAGCAAGCTAGGGGGTTGCTTAGGGGGTATACTCACCCACACACACTCACAAACACTCTCATTGTGTGCTATGCAAAGTGCAAGAGCTCCCTCTCCTTCTCCAAGCAAGTAGAGGTTGAGTGCCTACACCAACAATCTTGGATATGGAGTGCATATATCCAACCAAGAGCCATGCTTCAATGCTTAAGCTTTCCATCTCCTTCTTCTTCATTACTATGCTATTATGTATGCTAGCAAGAAGAGTTATGATAAGTGAGGAAATAATTCTTTCTCCTATGAAATGTTTCTTCTTCCTCTTCCCTACCCTCATTCCCTGCTAGCTCTCTCCACCTTCGAAGGTGTTTGAGGTCTTGGGACTGAGGCTTGGGATAGTTAAATCTTTCTTCAAGTTTATGTTATGTTTGCGATGCATGAAGATTTCCATCTTCATTGCATCACCTAGGTCACAAGGAACATAAAGATTGTATTGTAACAAGTCTCTCTTAATGGGAGAAATCATAATACAAATGCCTATTGGAGGGGGAATTGGCTCCACATAAATCCGGTCCTCAACTGTTGTCATGTTCTCTAAATTCTCTCTCTTTCAAAAGTATTGTTCATGCCAATTTAACTAATTGCTATGATTATGTTGTTGTTCACCCGCTATGCTCACAAAGTCATTTCTCCAAAGTACTCTCACTCATTAGGGAATTTCGGAGGTCATTTGGAGGGCCTTCTAAGAAAATGTATTTTTTGCACTCTCTCTCTAGAAAAAATGGCAAATAAAAGAGCTGGGTCTTTCATAGTAAAATTTCAAAAAGTGTACTTTAAGTAGATTCCTTACTCTTCTGAACATTCGTTCATAGTGATTGAGGGATAATCCTCTTTTCAGTTGCATTGAATGAACCTCGTCAATATGGAGGGAATGAGGCTAACATGGAGGGACGAAGGCGCAGCCACTATTCACTTTCCATTAAACCTGCACATTTGGCTAATGGCGCACTCCTCAAATGGCACAAATGTTACCCAGAAACGAGCCAAATATCACCTTCACATTGATTTGGACAATGAGTACCAACCATTGATTAAGCGCAGTAAAACAAACACACATATACCTCCCGCTTCCATAGACACGCTCAGAACTCAGGGAGCTAAACACATAGATATCTGGACGAGAGGCTCTCTCTACCCTAAGAATCCAATGACTAATGCGTCTCCACCGTTTGTCAATCCTACAAGCTTATTGACCTTTGCTGGTGATGGAGAAAAGGGCCTTCTAGGTTATTGTAAATCTCTTACAAGAGAAGCTGAAACTTACAAGAGCATTCTCCAAGCTCAACAATGTGAGATTGTTTGCCTTTCACATTTACATTCTACAGATCACGTTACCATTTTGCAACATAAAACAGAGGTACAACAACTGAAAGGAAAGGTGCGAAGTTGTCAAATGAAGGACACCATCTCGGGTGGTCGTATCCGAAAGAAGAAATTACGCAATCTTGAAACATTGCAGGTTGCATCAGGAGGTCTCAAGAAAAGAATCTGAGCATTAAGGTGATGCTTCTTGGTTGGCTACATTGTCTTAGTTAAGTAATCTTTTTGTTTTTTCTTGTTATGCCTTGTTTTCATGTGCCTAAATAGTGTTAGTGAAGCAAATTTTCTGTTATTTACTTATGCATTGTCTTCATGTAGAGATTCAATCTATCCTGACAAGGAAAACATTGACCCCAAAGACAATATAGGAAAGAGATTGAAGCCACTTATAAGTAGAAGCCTGGCAGCAGATATAGTACATGACAAGAAGTTTAAGGTCCTACAACGAAATGTAGTGGACCGCTTTATTTCAGAGAACTCAATGCCTGCAAAAGAGATACAAGGCACACTTGATTCACTTGGTGTAAGCAAAAGAGGATATTCGGCTATCCAAAAGTCTGTCTCATCCATCTTTGTTAAGAAGGGTATAAAATCCAAACTTCTACCATCAGCCTTAAGTGTTTGGAAAGAGAGGCTTCAGCTTGCTCGACAAGTCCATATGACCCGCATGACCAAAAACTGACCCGAAGCGGCACTAAATCTCAGAAACGGCATCAGACACACAAAGCGTCAAAATGCACTTGCGGCCAAACCGCAAGTCCGTTTGCCACCAAATTTCACGAGCGGCTTTCCTAGACCATCAACAACCAAGTCCTATGGTGGTAGACCAACACAAATCATCAAAGGTATGTAAACGTAACCACGAGTGCTTCTAGAGTGACAAATTGCCAAATGGAGCTCCGGTGAAGCCAAAGTTGACAAAAACCATACGGCAAGGATCCCCAAGGGATTGGGAAGCTATGGAGACCAACATCGAGGAATTTCATCGCCAAAAAGCACTCCAAAAGTCAGGAAACGGCTCGGAGGCTCTGAAGTTCACACAGGGAGCTATACTCTATCCATTTGACTTTTTTGTTGAAATTAGGCTCAAAAGGGACTTAGGGGGGCAAAGGGCAAGCACTGGGAGCACTAACATTGAAAAAATCATCACGAGACATCCTACGCGTAGGATGTCTCAAGGGCACTTTTTGGCACAAAACCCAACAATTTTTGTCATGCACATGTTCTGAATGACATTTACAAGCCCTACACCAAGTTTCATCACATTTGGATCAGATTTGACCTCATATGCATGGAAAAACGCAAAGTTAGGGCATAAAGGCACTAATGGGCCATTGACCTACCAAATCTTGTCCAAATCTCATGAAACTTGCACAACACATTCACATACACATCAGCTAACTTTCTGTGTGGTCAGGGAGTAAAAATGAGGAATTAGACATCCTACGCGTAGGATGTCTAATGGACCTTCTTGGCATGGAGGGGAAGTTTTGTCATTCCAGATTTAATTACCTCATCAGCAAGAGCCCATATGTCAAGTTTGAAGCCATTCTAATCACTTTTGACCCCCAACACCTTCAAGATACACTTTTTGAGCCCAAAAACACCTCATAGAGCCCTACATGCATCAAATATTATCCAAATTCAAATCCAAGAACATGGCCATGTTCCATAGGCCAAGGACAACCCACAGAACAAGTTTCATGCAATTCTGATGAAAAAGACATCCTACGCGTAGGATGTCTTAAGCTTAAATTTAGCCTTCTGAGCAAGAAAGGACATCATAGGAGCCAATACCATGATGCATTGAGCCTATATACCAAGTTTCAACCCATTTGGACATCAATTGCTACCCACGATGGACAATCTACCCAAACTGTGACCTAAAGCTTAAATCAGCCCAAAAATCCACTTTGTGACATCCAAATTCAAATCCAAGCTTATAACCATGTTCCATGAGCCTTACACTACCTACATGTCAAGTATGAACCAATTCTAAAGAAAAAGACATCCTATGCGTAGGATGTCTAGATGTAATTTTTTGGCCAGATTTGCACCGTGAGCACATGCACAGCATCACAAGTTCCTTTTAAGCTATAATTTCAATTTTCAAGTCATTTGGATAAGTAAAACTCAGTTTAGCAGCTGATATGGAAAAAACGCTAACTTTGGATTGCTGAGTGCAACAGGATCTATGGCAGCCTCGAAGTCACCGGCAAAGAAGAAAATAATGACAATCAAAGATTATCTGGACGAGGTGTAACCTTTTGTCATTCCAGAGGGAACACTAAAGCCCATCAACACCTGGAAACAGGTAGATATGTTAGAGTCAAACGACCTAAAGATCTACCAGGGGGTGTTCAAAGACAATGAAGGCAATGTAATAGAGCTGCCAATGCTGCCAAGAGAGCTCAATAAATTTTTCCGAAGCAAAATGGCCGGCTACTTGGAGAAAATTGACCTGCATAACTATTTCGAAGCAATACCAGCAAGGGTGGACGTCAAAAGAGTATGGGAGTTTGTAACAAGCATCAAAGAGGATAGAGTGGCCAAGATGACAGATTTGCACGGCAGACCCGATACAGAGATCATTATCACAGAGCGGGTTGTAGCCCATGCACTAGATCTCTCCAATCAGGGAGACAGTGTGACAAAAAGAAGGGATGAAGTCAAGGTGTACAAAAAGAAAAAGGCCAATTACACCTTTGAAGACATCGCCAACCCAAAGGTGGCGATCGTGAGCCAATTGTACAACCAGTACTTCCACATGTGCACGAAGAGGCCACAGAATTACAGGATGTTGCCAGGTGAAATTGCCGTACTTCTTCCTCCAGGTGCAATTGCCACAACGTCTACTTGGGCAATGACAAAAGGCACCCCAAAGATAATCAACTATGCGGCATACATACATGACAGCTTGGTAAAAATGGAAAACAAAAGCCAATCTACATAGTGCCAGGAGAAATGATAACCAAGGTAATTTATGCAGCACTACACGCCAAGGGAAGGTGGCCTGACCCCCCATCTCAGAATGACTGGCTAAGGGTAAAGGAAGACAAAGAAGACGAGCCACAACGAGCACCAAGGGTGGCTACAAGGTTGAAGAGACGGCTAGAGCCAGTTGAAGAGGAGCAACCTGAGCAGAAGAAAGGAAAAAAGGAATCTACTCAAGTGCCGGCCAAAGAGACGAGATCACAAAAAGCGGCTAGACTCGAGAGGCTGATGGAGAGTTTCCGAGCAGAAAGAGCCCTCAAGGGTAATTTAAACGAACTATGGAAGCCATCTCTCGAGTCTATGTCCGGATCATCCAGAAGAGTGCAAAGGGACCGCTTTGAAGACTATATCAAGAATTTCGAGATTCTTGATGTTGCAGCATAAAACATTCCCCATATCCCTTTCACCGAGGAAGAAGTGGAGCAGATACGGCAGACATTGCTAGATGAACAAGAAAACCAAGAAAGGGAAAGAAAAACGAAAGCAGATAGAGACTTTAAGGGAAAACCTGCAGCTTTACTAGATAACCCAAAACCCAGCCCACAGCCATCACCGCAACCATCACCACCTCCTAGTAGCCCTCCACCAGAAGATTAAGGAGGTTGATGACAATCAAGAAGAACACCAGGCTGAGAAGCAAGAGCAAAGGCAAGAACCTGAGCTCAAAGAAGAGGCCAAGCCTACGTCTGAGCAAAAAGAACTAGAGGAGGCATATTATGCATTTTTGGACCTGCTAGCTGCAGGCTATACAAGGGAAGAAGCCGCCACAGTCGCATTCGACTTAGCGAGGACAGGGCATAAAGAACAGATGCTAGGCATCTGGCTAGTTGAGCTAAAGGAAATTGCTACCGACACGGTAGACCTGCACCCGGCCTCTAATGATTGGGACGTGGTGATGACAATGCTAGCTAGAATAAGAGCACAATTTGTGGCATCAGACGAAGAATTGATAACTCTAAAGGCCACCAAAGAAAAGACCAAGATGGAAAGGGATATTCTGCAGGCACAAAGACAAGGACAAAAAGAGAGAGAAGTTGACCTCCAAGCCAGCTTGGCGACGACTCTACAAAACTGCCAAGCAAAGGAAGAAGCAAATGAGGTAGCAACAAAAAGATTACAAGCAGCTGAAGAAGAGTGTATGCAACTCAGCAAGTCATTGCGAGATGCCGAAAAAGAACGGGATAATCTGACACTCGAGCTAGCAGAAGAAACTAAAGAAGTAGAGGCCATGAGGAATGCAAAGGAAAAGGTAGAGATAGAACAAGAAGCAAGCCTAGATGAAGTCCTTGAGCTCAAGGACCAATTAAAAGTCAAAGATCAAACCATCCAGAGGCTGCGAGCATCACCTGCTAGAGTTAGAGCTACGAGCTCGACTCAAATCATTTCCGAGAGTCAAATATATGAGGAGCAGATGCACGAACTCCAGAAGGAGCTGACTCTCGAGAAGTAGCATAGGTTGATGATGGCTGAAGGTTCTATCGCAATGCAAACCAGAATGGAGGACAGCCAAAAAGCCCTACAAGAAGAATTAGAGAGCATAAAGATAAAGCTCGAGAAGGCTGAAAAGGTAAACGCTGAACTCAATGACCTCCTCGTCACTATGGGCGGAGAAGCCGAAGCGGAAAAGCAGACACTCCTCAAGCAAATTGAGGAGTTGAAAGGTTGGCAACAAGCGGAAGTAGAGAGCTCAGGGCCAGCTGCCAATGAGGGCATCGACCTCGACAATGTGGCAGATCCTGTGGACACACCCATGCCAGAGGAAAGCATAGCAGGATCCTCTCAAGAGCCCCAGGATCTAACACAAGAAGAGGAGGAAAAATTGCATAAGGAAATAGAGGCAGAGCTCAGAGAAAGCACAAAGGAAGCCTTGGAATGGGAACTGAGGGTTTTCAAATCTATGACAATTCAGAAAATCGACGCCAGCAATCTTAGGCATGAATGGATTCAACCCTCTCTCCCATATCCATTGCTGAAATATGAGGCGGCAACAATAAACAGGCGAATCAGAGAAGAGCCAACGGTCCCTCTCTACAACGCAGACACCTCGAGGCCAGAAGGAGTAAAGCCTCTAATAGTGGATTCTCAGCCAAAGTGGAGGAAGGCTTGGCTTACCAAGTACCCGCAATATCTAATACACTTGGTAGAGGCACCGAAACACATCAGAGACAACCTCAGCTTCTATCCTCTACCAAGGGTTAGGACGTGGAAATCACAAGAAATCTTACAAAGAAGCCAACCCACTTGGTTGAACTACCCAAAGTTGTCGAGCGTGAAGGCAGGTGAGAGAATAAGTGTACAATACATGGTGAAAACCCTAACGGGCGCCATAAAGTTGTTCACTGGCTCACCTGAACTTACATGCATTATGATGAGAAAGATCTGCAGAACCATCCTAGCAGTGTTTGAGACCTTCAAGCCAGGCCAGGTGACTGACATCATATTCTTCTTCCAGGATACATACAGATGTGCTTATGATATGTCAGGTCAGTCTTCCAAGGAGGTGATACATGCGTTGTATCAAAGAATTATGTTTCTCCCATCCTATCACCTCCAGGAATTTGAAGAAGGATTCTACACGGGGTTCTTCACAATGTATACAGATATCTTTGGCCCAACAATGCTAAATCTACATGGACGGTACGAATCACTGCTAAAGATGCGGGAGACCATAAGATGAAGCAAAGGATCAAGGCCATGTCGGGGACGACATGAGCAAGGAGGGGGGGGGATGTTAGAAGCTGGACACACCCCACGGCATCTAACTACTCGGCGGACTATTATTTTTTGTAATTATTCATTCACCAAGGAAAACCCGATTTTTCACCTTGTAAATATTGGGACTTACAGAAGTTTCCAGATTGTATCCCAGTTTTGATAGTTAGATTGAGTAGATGGTTGATTTTGGAACTTTAGGGTTTGAGACGTTGTAAGGTATATATACCACTCTTTGACCTTAATGAAAAAACCTTTTGTCATTTAAACAAGTTTTAAGTCTATGAGTGAGCGTGCTGTGTACGTGAGAGAGAGTGTGAATTTCGTCTTGACGCTACGTGTGCTACGGTGGTCGGAAATGAGTGCGGAGAAGTGCAGCATGTTGCCCTTGACTAGAGCTACGAGCCGATACCAACATTGCGCGCATACGGTCCGGCTTTGGGAGCTCCTTCTACGAGCTTCATCGGTCAATTGGGTGAGCATACATTATCTGATTTTGCATTGCAGCATATCCACGCGTTCACATTGAGTAGAGCTACACATTAGGCACTTCAGATTTCGGAAATGAAGACCTACAGATTTCGGCCAGACATCCTACGTGTTTCTCCACCGAGTGTTTTGGGTTGTGATTTTGGTTCATAGACCTTAGGGAGAGCGGCCTATAGGTATTAGTAGGGTCTCCTTCAAGTTCTATGGTGTTTCGAAAGTGTTTGATGGGTGTTCGGCTCTAGCAAGCGTTGTAGGAACTATCCTCTTTTACACTCTTGAAGACTGTGACTTAGACAATTGGTAGGGACCTGTGTAGGAATTAGTTAGGAGTCGGTCGAGTATAGGATGACACCTTATGCTTGCTTCCATGCACCTGCGGGTCGAGCTTCGTCCTTAGCTGACATTACTTGTTAGGTGAGTTCTCGCTGTGCTGACATCCTTCGTAGCGTACCCGTCCAACATACGCGTAGGATGTCTCCTAATGATTTTTTCAGTTCTAGTGCTCCCAGTGCTTGCCCTTTGCTCCCCTAAGTCCGTTTTGAGCCTAATTTCAACAAAAAAGTCAAATAGATAGAGTATAACTCCCTGTGTGGACTTCACAGCCTCCGAACCATTTTCTGACTTTTGGAGTGCTTTTTGGCGATGAAATTTCTCGATGTTGGTCTCCATAGCTTCCCAATCCCTGGGGATCCTTGCCGTATGGTTTTTGTCGACTTTGGCTTCGCCAGAGCTCCATTTGACAATTTTTCGCTCTAGAAGCACCTGTGGTTGTGTCTACATACCTTTGATGATTTGTGGTTGTCTACCACCATAGGACTTGGTTGTTGATGGTCTAGGAAAGCCGCTCGTGAAGTTTGGTGGCAAACGGACTTGCGGTTTGGCCGCAAGTGCATTTTGATGCTTTGTGTGTTTGATGCCGTTTCTGAGTTTTAGTGCCGCTTCGGGTCACTTTTTGGTCATGCGGATCATATAGACTTGTCGAGCATGTCGAGATGCTCCTACCCATGAATTTTGGTAGCATTTGGTCACCGTTTCGCCGGTTTCCCATTTGGTGGCCTCTTGCGGGTTTCTGGGAATTTGGCTTTTTCTCGATGGTTTCCCACTGCCTTTGGCTATCCAGGATTGGTCTCCTAGACTAGGGTAAGCTGCCGATGAAGTCTTGTTGCTTTCGGTTTAGCCGTTAGGCCGTCGTCTCTACTTGTAGGTCTCTACCGCTCGCTTTGTCTGTGACCCCTACGCTAGTTTTCGCGACATAACGACAAACATGCGCAAAAAGGCCAAGGTGGTGATCCTACCTCTCAAGTCTGAAGCTCGTCGGGTAGTTGTGCGTGGCGTAGAAGCTGCTGGAAGGTCAATCCGCTCTAGGTGGCAAAAGCTCTCTCCACAAAGTCAATAGTGAGAATGAGCTAAAAATGGGGTGAAAATTTCTTATAATGGAGGTCCCCGAACCACTTTCATGAAATTTGACATGTGCTCCTTTCTTCTTGCGAGATGTGGTTTAGGCTCAAAAATTTCTTGATTTGGACTCCATTTGCTCTGTTTACCAGAAATTTGGCATTTCGGTCAAAACCTGGCCAAAACACGCTTTTCGCTCCATTCTCATAATTTCACCCCCACTGTACCATAGGTTGTCCTATAGTCACTGATCATCACCATATTTTTTGTTTTTCATTACGACTGTTTTTCACCTGCTTTTTGTATTTTTGAAGTTTTTCTGCCGAAAATTAGCAAAATTAAAAGAAAAATAGCAAATCAAACCCAGAAAATTCCCAAAAATCATAATAAATCAGAAACATCACCGCAACACATTATATACACTTACATGCACTTTTTATGGCCGGATTTCTTTGTTTTACCAATATTTTGTCTGAAAAATGGCTATTTCTACTTATATACACACACCTAAGGGCTTGATTTGGCGTTTGGCCCCATATACGTGTAGCTTTATGTTGTATAAGGGAATATATACTTGGGTTACTCCAAAAAATTTCGCAATCAAACGTCAATCCTTGAAATACTAAAAAATCATGCCCTTTTTTGCTTTTTCTGTTATTGGTTCCGCATTTGAGAATGCCTCCCCCCCTCCTAGTCGGAGTCCTCTCGGACGACAAGGTTTCGCCTTGGAGTATGTGCCGTGCATAGGTTGAAAACGTTATGCTAATGCCTGGCCGATTAATGTGGCCCTACTTTATGCATACTCGGTCAATGCATGGAAAAATTAATGTTGTGCAAGAGAAGGGAATAAGCAAGATGCTTATTGGCATTCGCCGTCGAGGTTTCCTTCTTTCTTTGCAAGTAACAGCTGTAACTCTACTGCTCTCTGTTTAATTGTCTTTTTGGCAAAAGGCAATTGCTTTGCCGACACTGTTGGTGGAGTTGTAGCTGTTTCTAAGGATAGAATTGGTTGGGATGTAATGGCTATGGGCCTTATGACGTTGTCTATCCATTGCTATTTTGTTGCTGCCTTTTTTTGTATATGTTTTGCCACTTTCCTCTTTTCCACTGGTTAGTCTTTCATCGGCATCTACATATGTCGGTTCTCCTTTTTGAAATGCAGCTGTCTGCTGTCCATTGTTGCTTGTACTGCAGGTAGTTGCTTTTTCTTTGGTATCCAAATACGAGTGACATTTGGGTTATGGCTAAGCATTTTCTTTGGGATCCATATCTTTTTTATGCCTTTGGTTAGTGGTGGAACCATCTACTTCGTTGGAATCTGTTTGTTACATTGTTGTTTGTCTGCCATTGCATTTCTATCCTTCCGCATCCATACTTGTTTACCTTGTTTTGGTAGCCTAGATTTTTGCATTGTGGCCGGTGACTTTATCTGTCTGTAAGTAGTATGATCAGCTTTTACCTTCATGTTGAATCTTGACCACCTTTGCTTTCCAATCTATTTGTACATTGTATGATTTTTGCCAAGGTTGCCCTAGCATCATTGGGTGTTGTGTGCTTTCATCTGTCACCACATAGAATTTGTGTGGATAAATATATTGATGTAGATGTACATGCAATATAGTCCATCCCAATGTTTTCAATGGGTGTGATGTGCTACTTTCCAGCACTTGGGGAGTAGGATGAAGTTGATCTTTGACTTTGAGTTGTTGGTATAATCCGTAAGAGATCAAATTTGCTTGAGCACCCAAATCAAGCAAAGTTGTTGATTCAACTTGATTATTGCCCACTTTGATCGCAATTATTGGCTCCACTGTTTCCTCCTCCAACTTAGTTAGTCGAATGGAATTGATTCGCAATGGTGATCCACGTTTTTGTTGTTGTCGCAGAAGCCGTCTTTTTGCAATGCGTTCTTGTGCTTCGGCTTGAGCTTCCTCCCGTACTCTCTCTTTTTTCCTTCATTCGTTGTTTTCCTTGATGAATTTGTTGGAGCATCTCCTGTGTGAGTGGTAGATGATACCTCCTCAGTCGACATCCACTAATCCAGTTTGGCATTTCTTCAGCTGCTAATGTAGCAAGCTTGACAGCTCCACTTTGTGATAGATCACTAATCACAAATGGTCCCATCCCTCTCATTTTAAGTTTCTTGGCATGTTGTTTTAAGGTATAAACAAGTACGTAATCACCTGTTTTGAACTCTTTGGTACGCACATGTTTGACAAAAAATTCCTTTTGTCTTCTCTTTTTAGCATAGATTGACGCTACTGCCCGTAAGAGGAGTTCATCTAGCTTTTCAAGATCATCAATCCTTGAAGAGAGCTCATGCCCTGTCCATTCCAAGCTTGTTGCTACTCGTAGAGTTGGGATTAAAAACTCTATGGGTAGAATAGCATTTAGGCCAAACACCATGTTGTATGGTGTTGTTCCTATTGATGTTTTGTAAGCTACCTTGTATGCCCATAGTGTTGAGTGTAGCTGTTGATCCCAATGTGTTCGTGATTCTGACACTATTTTAGTGAGAACCGTGCATAGTGTTTTATTTGTGGCCTCAGCCTGCCCACTGGCCTGTGGATGGTATGGTGCGGATTTCCTATGTATGACCATGAATTTCTCTAGCAGATATTCAATGACTTCATTGAGAAAATGTGTTCCACGAGCACTGACAATTTCTATGGGTAACCCGTAACGTACAAAAACATTCTAATACAAAAATTGTGCCGTGGTGCATGCATCAGCTTTTTGTGTTGCTTTGGCTTCGACCCATTTTGTGAGATAGTCTGTAGCAACAATGATATATTAGGTATGGGTGCAATATGCAGGGGGTGAGATAGGTCCCACAAAATCAATGCCCCATTTTGCAAATTCTCTTGCTCCCATCATTGGCCGTAATGGTATCTCGTCTCTTTTTATTGGCATCTTGGTGCGTTGACATGCATCACAACGCTTTACAAACTCTTCGGCATCCATGTGCAATGGATGCTACCAAATTCCTGCGGTTAAGACAATTTTTGCCGTCTTATCGCCCGAAAAATGGCCTCCACTTATTCCGCTATGTGCATGTTCTAGAATCAGTAGTTATTCGCTTTCACTTGCACAGATTCTAAGTTGATTGTCCTTTGCCCGCTTATAAAGTTGATTTCCAATTAACTAAAAGTCACGTGCTTCCAGCTCTATAGCTTTTTCCCGTGCTCTTGTGATGTTCTCAGGGAACGTCCTGGTGGTTAAGAAGTCAATAATATATTGACTCCATGCAGGTGCTATGTTTGCCTGAAACAAAGTTGCGTGATCCACTGGTCGTTTGGCACTACATATAGTACAATTGGCAACATAGGAATGTGTGTCCGCATACATAGTTGGCCAATAAACCCCTAACTGTTTCAGTCTCTGGTGTGTCTTCACGGTTGAACAAGGAAATGCACAACCCTGGACATGTGCCTCTTCAAGGTAGCACTCGAATTCTTCCGGATTTATACATAATCGTAGGATTAGGTCAGATTCAAGATGATACAGACGTCCTGCTATCAACTGGAAGTTTTTTGTTTGTTGAATTGTTTGCTGTTTGGATTTGCATTCCATATTATCAAACTCACTTCCAAAGGGAAGAATGCTAACAATTTCTTGAGACCATTTGGGTACCATTTCAATGTTGAAAAGGTAAGCATCTGGCATGTCATCATCTACTCCTTTAGGAGCTTCCCCGTTGTGTATCCTTGAAAGATGATATGCTTGTAGATGGGTTTTACCCTTTTTGACCACCACTGTGGAGTCAAACTCTAGCAATATAATAAACCAGCGAACGATTCTCCCTGTATTGCAAGGTTTATTTACTAGGTACAAAAGAGCTTGATGATCTGTGAAGAACACAAATTTGTTTGCAAGCAAATAATGCCAAAAAAAAATTACAGCATAAATTATTCCTAACCCTTCCCGCTCGGTGGTTGTGTAGTTCTTCTCTGCATTGTTTAACTGTCGGCTCGCATAGCAAATGGGAAAATCCATTGTTTCGTCTCCAGGTTGAGCTAGAATACTTCCAATGGCATATGCTGAAGCATCAATGTGCACATGGAATATCTTTTCCCAATCTGGTGCCTTTAGTACAGGTGCTGATATAAGATTCTCCTTCAGCTTTTGGAATGAAGTTTCACACTCCTCGGTCCACTCGAAATTGACTAGCAAATGATACAGAGGTTGTGCGATAACCGCATACATGTATATGAATCTTCGATAATATCCGCAGTCATGTCCCATGAAGGATTGCACTTGTTTTGCATTAGTAGGCCTGTGCAGGTCTACAATGACTTTGACTTTGTCTAGGTCTGTGGTTATGCCATTTCTTGAGACAATGTGTCCTAAGATTCTTCCTTGCTTAGCCATAAATACACACTTTTCCTGGTTTAGACAGATTCGATATGTTCTACACTTTTCAAAGACCTTTTGCAAATGGTCTATATGTTCCTCTCACAGAAGAGAGTGTACACAGAGGTCATCCATGTAAATTTCTAAGAATATTCTTAGGTATTCCTTGAATGCGCGAGTCATTAACCTTTGGAAAGTGATGGTGCATTAGTTAAGCCAAATGGCATAACTCGATACGAATAAATCCTCCATTCTGTGGCAAACGCTGTTTTGTGTTGATCCTCCCTTGCTATTGCCAGTTGGTTGTATCCTGAAAACCCATCCAGAAAGGAATAGGCCCGTTTCCCGGCCACTCTAACTCAAGGACATGTTCTGTGATTGGCAAGGGATAATTATCCCTTATGGTTGCTGCATTCACCTTTTTGAGGTTTACACACACTTGCAGTTTTCCATTCTTTTTGGGAACTACCACAATGGGTGACACCCAATCTGTATGTTCAATCTCATAGATAAATTCCGCTTCCATCAGTTTATCAATTTCTTCTTTGATTCGTTTAGCAAATGTGTCATTATATGTATAAGGACGTTGTTTGCTAGGTTTTGCATCCGATTTCAAAGGAATTGTATGTTGGCATATCAATGGATCAACTCCTTTGAGGTCTTTATAGGACCAAGCGAACACATCTTTATACTTCTTGAGAAGCTGTGTTAGCTGTGCTTCCTCCTCAGGCTCTAAATCATTAGCTATATAGACCGGCTGAGGCTTTTCACCTGGTTCTGCGAGGTCTATCTTTTTTGTATTTTCGGGCCCATCGTAAGATTGTTGGTTGGTTCTCTCCCTGATTGGTGGTGTCATGATGATTTTTCTATCTTGGATAGTAAATTTCCGATAGTGTGATGGTACGTTCATGTTTGCCTCTTTTTGACTCCCCTTTACCATCACTATCTTCTCCAGTAGTCCATATCTCTCTCAGAGATCGTTTCAGTTCTTGGTATTTCTGTTTACGCTCCGGTTTGGTCCACTCTTGGTCTTTTGTTGTTTCTTTTTTTGAATTTTGAGATTCTTGTGATTTTGTTTCGGTTTTAGCTTTTCGCACCTTTTTTGTTTCCTCTCACGTTCTTTCTTTTCGATTTTCTGAGAATTTTCTTGATATTTGATCTTTTACACAATCCTCTGTTTTTACAAGCATCAAATAGTGAGTTTTATCTTTTATCCTGGGCATCAGGTTCTCTCTCGCTTTGTTTCCTGCTCGTTTCCTCCTATAGCGTTCTTGGCATCTAGGGTGCTGATTAGCAAAATCATAAAACGTGATATTCTCGGCTTCATTTCCACGCTCACTTGAGGTGTCTGAACACTCATTATCTGCATCATCATTTACTTCCAATTGTGCAGAGGAGTTGTAAAACTCTTCTGGTTCTGGAGGTTCTCCCGTCTCTTTTTCTGGTACAACGCTTACCATGTAATAGGGTAGCACATCATAGCCATCCTTATTGCAGAATTTTGTTGTTGGACTGTCGCTACTGGTACAGACATCCAATGTTGCCAGTATGTGTTCCCATTCTAGAGGTTCCAAGGCATCTTTAGGGAAAGGTTCCAGAATATACTCCTTGTCCTCAATTTCTCTTTCTAAGACGCATTCCTCTTTTCTTAAGATTCCACAATGTGAAGCCCCGCACATCCATAGCTCTTTTGGCTGCCCTAACCATGCTGGTAGTTCCGATCCTGCTACTGTAGCGAAATCAAACTCTTCCACTGGTGTTTGATTTACATCTTTGTAACTATGGTCTTTCAGGTGTATTTTAGTTGTTGTCTCGCCATGTCTAAGGTATATGTGGTCATAACCCCAATCTTTGACCATCTTCAATTGTCTCATGAATGGTCGTCCCAAGATTATCTCATAATTGTTCTTTTTGTCGAAATCGACTATTGTAAATGTATGCTCATACTTGATTCTGCATGAAGTGACAATTACTTTTTCTAAGAGTCCTAGAGGCTTTTCCATGAACCCATCTGCCAATTGTAGTTTCATTCTGGTACCCCTCAAAGCTGGTTTTCCCCATTTATTCCAGATTTCTTTGGTGGCGATAGCAACCCCCGCTCCACTGTCAAGAATAGCCTTGGAAACTACTCCTTGGAATTCTACCGGTAGCGTGGTATTTCCGTCTTCTC
Organism: Adiantum capillus-veneris; assembly: GCF_014529385.1. NCBI lineage: Eukaryota > Viridiplantae > Streptophyta > Polypodiopsida > Polypodiales > Pteridaceae > Adiantum > Adiantum capillus-veneris. Next base: position 143,073,787 of record NC_140933.1, on the reverse strand, counting down.
CCTCGCAATATTCTCCAACCTTATTCAATGGTACTGGCCTAGTGTTTAGATTAGGCCTGTCCAACTCCCTGATCCCTTCTTGTAGCTTCAAGGTGGGGTCTTTCACTCCAAATTTCTCTAGGCATTTTTCTACTGTGGTCCACATGTTTGGCCTTAACCTTAGGAGTTTTGGTAACGTTATTGTGCATGCCACCGGGGTGGATAACAACTCAATCAATCCTTGTGAATCCATCACCTTGTTAGAAGAAAGTCTTTGAGATGGGATCGCTCTCACTTCCGACTTAGCTTTGTACTCTCCCAGGTAAGAGGGTAAAGTTCTCAAAGAGTCTGGTTGGCTGTGCCCCAAACTAATAGATCCTTGGTCTCCCCCTTGTGAATGTATCTCAAAGTCCATCTGCGATCTTGCCTCAAATTCTTCAATAGGAGGTAAGATCACATTCTTTTCTTTTCTTGTGCTATTCATGTGGTTACTCATCCTATTAGCGTCGTTGGCCTCACTAATTTTCTTCCACAGATCATCTAGACCTTTACTGTCCTTACCCATTTCTGCCAATATTTTAGGCTGAAACCTGTCACTTGCTCCATCGGTGGTATTTGGCACTATGATAGGCTCTCCTTTGGACTCGTAGTCATCAGTGAGTCTCTCCTTTGTTTCCTCATGTTTCTCTAATGTTGGTTGGATAGGGGTTGGAGCTGGTGCCTCATGCCAAATTGCAGGTTTACCCAGCAGTTCTTCCATCAATGATTGAGCCGTCTCAATCATATTTTTACACATGTCCAACCTTTGTTTTTCTATTTCTGCATACGGATAAGTCATCCACCTTTGCTCTTGGGTTTGGTTCTTTTTAAGTCAAGCTTCATAAGCTTTCAGAAGCGCATCCAGCTGCTCGTTTACCTTCTCTGCCAGTACAGATCCTCCTGATCCTGCACTTTTGGGTTCTGCAATTTCCTTGGGTGCTATGGCTGCTGTGGTGTGTGAGCTTAAGCTAGCTAGATCCTCTAACCGCTCCAATCTGTTCTTGGTATGTTTCAACTCCTCGGATAGGGCTGTTTGCTCTCGTTCTTTCTTGGCCTTCTTACGCGCCTTCCTAGCTTTCCAAGTGCTTTTCAGATTTTTCATTTCTGAACTTTGGGCATCGATTTTTGGTTCTTCAACTATGGGTTCGTTCGTCCTTCTTTGGGCTTGGGCTCGTGTTACCGCCTGAATAGGTATGATTGTTTCATTTTCTGATCCTCCACTAGAAGGTACTGTTTCTAACATATTCAAGGTGGTTTTTGCTCCTTTGCTAGGGTTTTTAGGGCAATTGGGAATCCAATGAGTAATTCCACATTCTGGGCAATACGCATTGACTCTAATGATTTCCTCATGAGGACAGTCTCTCAGCCAATGGTCTCCACCACAGTTGTAGCAGGGTCCCTTGGGTTGTTGAGGTGCTCCTTGAGCTCCTCTTTACTGATAAGCCTGTCTCTGTCCGCCCATGCCTCCATTGGCTATGAACAAAAATGTTCGTTCATCTAACCTATATCTTCCTTCTCCTGCGGTCTGTGCAGCAGTTGGTGGTCCTTGATTCCCTCTCATGCTCCATGGTTCTGGTGTCGAGGGTTCTTCTGGTGGATAATAGACAGGGTTTGTCGCATATCCATTTGGATCTTCATAATATGCATGCATATGCACCAAAGCCTTTTCTTCTGATTCAGTTATCGTTGGTGTGTATCTTATACCAACTGGTCGTAATCTTGGTAGGGGTGGTTGTTGTCCCAATACCGCTTGTGGTCTTTCTACACCTACAGGTCCTGGTAAGTTGCCTGCTTGATATCTAGGCATCGGTGGAACTTGAGGGGAAGCTACGGGAGCTTGGGGAGCGTAAGCTCTCTCTCTCACATATCCCTTGTTATATTAACATTCCTGGGTCCCATGGTTTGTCCATTTTTGTTCAATAGCACACCACTTGGGCTGTTTAGCCTGGGGTTTGGCGTACAAGTTGATCATTTTTAGCACTTCATCTACAAGCTGCTCCTGGTTTACCGCTATTTCTCCTTTCGTGCTGTCTTGGAAGACTTGCTTCCACTTTGCTATGAAGATGAATCGTCATCAAGGTCCTTGAACTCCCCTTCTTTGTAGACCGCACAATTGTCCACAAGGTACAGAGCCTCCTTGGTCAACTCATTCAACGTCGTGCTCCTCTTCATATGTAAGTCTTTCTGGAGATCTGCATTCCTTAGTGCTTGGATGAATATCAGCATAAGTCAGGACTGAGTTGGCAGTTCTTCAACAGGACAGAACTTAACATATCTTTTTAGTCTTAGGGCTGCCTTTCATACAGATTCTCCATCTTTTTGTTTGAATTTATGGATTTGTGAGACGGTATTATGAGCTATTCCTCTTTGAGAGAATTCCTCAATAAACTCGTCAAACACTTCGTCCATCGACTCAAAGTCTCTACGCTCTACAGACTCAAATCAAGTTGCAGCATCATACTCTAGGGTTAGTCCAAACCCTGCAAATTGGGTAGGAAAATCTAACACCTCTTTGGCTCTAATTACATGCACAAAGGCTGCTACATGATCTCTTGGGTCTCTGTTTCCTGTGTATTTCTTGTTTACCCATTTTTGCACTTGAGAAGGTCTAATTTTGCGATGGTCTACAAACCTCATCATTGGATCACCCCGTCCAAGTCGATACACCTCCTCAGGCCTTCTGTAATAGGCTGGGTCCTCTCCCAATGGTGCTCCTAAGCCATAATTTCTAACGCTTCTCGCTGGAGGTGGTTCTTCTCTTCGAACTCCTTCCATGGGTGGTTCTCTAGGCTCCGTTGACCCTTGTGTTTTTGGCTTACTCTCTGCCTGATACCTTGAATAGTGTCGTGGTTCTTGCAAATCCCTGATCCCTCGTGCGGCTTGATAACCATCTCGGTTTTGGTCTGGTTTCATTGTTGCACTCTATTGAAGCCATGCCTGCAATGATGGCTGGTTTGTTGGATGGTCTTGGTTGTTGAATGGTTGTGGTCGGGTGGAATGTGAGGTAGTGCCATACTCATCTGAAAAAGGATTTGTTGAGTTGCTTGGGGTGTGGGCGGATCTTGGCACTTCCTCAGGGGCATATGCCGATGCTCCTGGACCTGTTGCTCTCTCTACTTCCTCTGGGAGGATACGTTGGTATTCTCGCCCGTATCTATGAACAAAAACTATGCCCTTCCCCGTAGCAGTTTCATAAGAGAATAAGTACAAAACCTTGTCTTTGCTTAGTTCGTTTATGTATGGTTCTTTGCTGCGAAAGTAAGAGACAATACCCACATTCTCGTTATAAGTTGGAACCCTGATTGTTTTCTTATCATACATAAAAATAGCTTCGGGCCGATTAATGTTTGGTGGCGGTTCTTGAGTTTCTGAAACCATTTTTCCTTTTGCCACGTTATCTCCATATCTATTGTAATCTTCAGGGTTACTAACTATTAGATAGTGGTTCCCCTTTTCGTCTTGGTATCTATCTCCATCATCATACACTCGGATTATCTCCAATCTTTGAGCTGGCCTCTCTTCGATACAAATGCTCTTGTGGCCTCGATAGTCAGAATAGACTAGGGCTCCTCTCGAGTTTTTTCCCTCTAAGAAGATCACCGTGAGCTTGGAATCACTCAAAGGATTTTGGGAGGTGCTTCCTCCTCGCATAGGCCCATCATAGGTGAATCCTCCTGGTTGTTGACTACCCATCATGAAGAAAGATTTGTCTGACGAGGTGTCAGTATTACTTCCTTCCTCAATAATCGGTGCTAGCGGATCTAGCCTTGCTTGAGTTACACTCTCTTGAGTGGACACTAAGCTACCTTGGTCACCTGCCACCTTCTGGTCTCTAACAATGTATCTTCCCGATCTTAAATTCATCAAACTTATCAATGCAATTTATCACAAATTCAACCACTCACCTGGCAATGGGTCAGTTTCTGCACAACTTCTTGCTTTGTTGCTGAATATACCTGTACACAAGCGTTTTAATTTCGGCAATTGAATCAAAGCATTATCTGCTAGCGGTTATCTTAGTAATGATTGGTATAACTGGAGAGTTAATCTCAACCACTACTGTATTTTATACACTATTGATGTTCTGGATTAGGTTTGCTAATCTGAAATAGTACTTCCCTCAGTTGTTGATCAATTTACGCGAAAAAGTCTGAATTCAGTCTTTGCTTCGTCAAATGAGCAAATAAGGTCCAAATTCACTTCTGAAAGAAGTTCTGGAACCCTTAAGCCAAATGGAATCTCACTGTCTATGCCAGGTCAGATTTTCTTTGCAGTATGCCCCAATAGACATCCTACACGTAGGATGTCTCCTGTTGTGTTTTGCCTGGATTTTTTGCACTATTGTTTCCCCTTGTTGTGCTGAGCTTACATCTGCTTTTACTTTTTGATTTGGATACCTATAATCTGGTCAATGAGTCAGAAATCTGTTCCAACGGCCTGTTGATGGTATTGATTAGTCTAATCAACTCCAAATTGGACCAAAATTGACTAGGAGGCTTGCCTTAGGCTATATATTACCTTACAATGCTCAAAGTCAAAGTCTGACATCATTTTCTTGCATTAGACATCCTACGCGTAGGATGTCTTTTTCTTCAGAATGGATTCAAACTCAAAGTCCAGGCTCCCCTTGAGTTGCTGATCACTTTAGTATACTCAGAATTCAGTTTGGAGTCCCAAATCACTTAGAAGACATTCTACGCGTAGGATGTCTTTTTGGCCTGTTTGACCCCTTGATGTCAGTAACCCAATGGTATGCTTAGATTTTGATTTGGATGTCAAAAGTCCCAAATTTCAGCTGTTTTTGCTTTTCCAGTCAAAAGTGCTAAAGTCCGCTTTGAACCCAATTTTCTTACCCAAATGAGGTGAAACCCCTTTCAGCCACTCAATATATCATGCAAGACATGCTCATGCAGCCATCTCATGGTTTTGGTCTCAAAATAATGTTTTGGCACTATTTGGGTAGACTCTCTGCAATTTCAGTCTATCTGGCCTTATCCTGTCAAGATATGGCCAAATCTCCACTTTCCAGTTGAAATTAGGGTAAACCCTACCTCCTGAACACACTGCTCAACTCAAAATCCCAAAATTCCTCCCAGATTGGCTTGTAGACATCCTACGCGTAGGATGTCTCCTGGCTTAAAATTAAAGTTTTTTTTGACTGGAATGCTCCTGATGCTCTGTAGATCTGTCAGAAACACTCACAGTAGCTTTTGGACTTCAATTAGGCTTTCAAACACAATTTTGCGTCTTTTTGCTTCTTTTACAAACTTGTAATGATTCTACCAAGCAAGTGTACATGCATGAAATGCTCTAGATCCTGAATCATGATGTCCTACTTACTCTACTCCTATCTATCATGAAGAAATGGTGATAATGGTGTTTTTGGCTGCTTTTTGGCCTCTCTGGACTCTCAAGCTCTCCTCTCACCGCTTCTACCACTCCAACTCCTACTCTAGAACTCGACTACTACCTAAAAGTACCTAAGTCTACCTCCTCTACCTAAGTCGAAGGATCTAGGTTAGACACACGCTTCCTAGACTCCCTCTAAGACCTAGAGAGTCCTCCACCCTCTAATCCTATCTAAATGTAAGCGAGAGTATTGGCAAGCCAAAAATCCCAATTCTCAAGGATTAGTCTTGGTCACCTGCCTAAGGTTTTCATCCCCAGCAACGGCGCCAATGTTGGACGGCTATGCCGCGACGGACGTCAGCACAACGAGAACTCACCTAACACGTAATGTCAGCTAAGGACAAAGCTCGACCCCCAGGCGCGTGGAAGCAAGCATAAGGTGTCAATCTACACTCGACCGACTCATAACTAATTCCTACAGAGGTCTCTACCAGTTGTCTAAGTCACAGCCTTCAAGAGTGCTTAAGAGGAAACTTCCTACAACGCTTGCTAGAGCCGAACACCCATCAAACAATCTCGAAACACCATAGAACTTGAAGGAGACCCTACTAATACCAATAGGCCGCTCTCCCTAAGGTCTATGAACCAAAATCACGACCCAAAACACCCGGTGCAGAAACACGTAGGATGTCTGGCCAAAATCTGCAGGTCTTCATTTTCAAAATCTAAAGTGCCTAAGGTGTAGTTCTACTCAATGTGAACGCGTGGATATGCTGCAATGCAAAATCGGACAACGTATGCTCACCCAAATAACCGATGAAGCTCATAGAAGGAGCTCACAAAGCCGGACCGTACGCGCGCAATGTTGGTATCGACGCGTATCTCTAGTGGGGGGCAACACGCTGCACTTCTCCGCACTCGATTCCGACCATCGTAGCACATGTAGCGTCAAGACGAAGCTCACACACTCTCTCTCGTACATAGGATGCTCACTCACAGACTTCAAACTTGTTTTAAAATGACAAACGTCCTTTTATTAAGGTCAAAATGTGGTATATATACCTTACAACTTCTCAAACCCTAAAGTTCCAAAATCAACCATCTACTCAATCTAACTATCAAAACTGGATACAATCCAGAAACTTCTGTAAGTCCCAATATTTACAAGGTGAAAAATCAGGTTTTCCTCAATGAATGAATAATTACAAAAATAATAGTCCTCCGAGTAGTTAGATGCCGTCGGGTGTGTCCAGCTTCTAACACAAGCCTTTAAAGAAAATGATTGGGTCTTACTCAAATTTCCCAAGGCTCGATTAAGTCACACGAAGGGCAAGAATCCTACGGGACACCAAAATTACTATGCTAAGTTAGGAAAAAGGTACTTTGTTCCTTTCCAGATTCTTAAGCCAATCAATGAGATGGCCTATCAACTTAAGTTACCCAACCATTGGCTCATACACAATGCTTTCCATGTGAGCCTACTAAAGCCTTACAAAGGAGAGCCACCTCAAGAACCAACTATTAAAGACCCACTGGAGATCGACGACCAAGAAGAGGTGTTGCAGTTGAGTCCATTCTCCGACATGAAGATAAGGCATTAAGAGGTGGTAAGACTATCGGATGATAACTTAATAAGTTTAAGAATTATCCTTTTGAAGATGCTAGATGGATCCATGGCATACAATTAAAGGATAACCTAAACCTTGTCAATGCTTACAATACTTCCCTAGAGTAGTCAAATGTACAAATGTTTAAAATGAACAAAGTTTTTTTCTTATAAGAATCTCTTTTTTCTCATTGTGCACAAATGTTAAATAGTATGCATGCTTAGATCAGTTTGCGAAGACGACGTCTCCCAAACACCAAGTAGAGCTTATCACTCTACTATGGAAGATTGATAGGACTACTATGAGGACATGCTTGCGCGGCAACTTAGGCTCTCAAGCACCAAATGGATTAGTCATTCATTCTAGAACGATGCCCTAGGGTAAGATAGGGATCCTCTACCCGCTAGAAAAAGGACTAGTGAATAGGCTTTATCTTCTCTACCCCATAGTCGAGGACGACTATGATTTCAAGGGAGAAGTAATGTCATAATAACTAATATCTAATTCTCCTAAATGATTTTCTCATGTTAAACTGATCATTTAATATGGGGAAGTGCCAAGGGGAGAAAAATCTAGAATATTGGTTAAGCTAGCAGACTGGCCACAGTATGGATCCACAAGAGGGAAAATAGGGATCCAAATTGGGGGCCATCTGCAAAAGAGCAATGTGCAACAAAGGTCTTTAAAGACCTAAGCTTCAGCCCATTATGACTTCCAAAATGCTAAGGTTCCAAAAATCAAAGGTTGTGTCCAATGGTCAAAGCTTAAGTCAATTGGATGCTTTGAGTGTGTACAAAAAGTCTTCATGAATCCTACATAGGAGGGGCAAGCCTTGGAGGTAGGGAATGAGAGAGAAACACACACATACACAAGCTTCCTTTACACAAAGGGAATGAGGGACACATGTCAGCTCCCTAGCCCAAATACCCACAAGGTGCGCTCAAATACTATTGGATGGCCATGGAGGTGGACCAATGAGAATTAGGCTAGAGTAAATCTAGTTTAATATAGTTAAAAACACTTAATGAAATAACCAATAAGAGTTAAGCTCTCTAGAAGACTATTGGACAGTCTCCCAAGGGGTCCAATGAGCATTCAACTGCCCAATGGCTTGCCTGATTCCTATTGACCCAGTGACAAAGGGGTCCAATGAGAGTTTAGTTGCATTAATTAATTACCTAAATCTCTCACAAAAGGGGAAAGGGGGAAACATGTCAGAAGACTATCACTTATGATCCTTAAATCCTATTGGCTAAGCCTGGAGGGGTCCAATGGGAAGCCAGCAAGAGGAAATAGCAAGAGGGTTTGACCAAGAGAGAGAGGGGGCTGAATTTCTCAAGGCATTATCACAAACACACTCACACAATCTATTGTCTGGAGCAAGAAGACTCTCTCTCTCTCTCTCTCTCTCTCTCTCTCTCTCTCTCTCTCTCTCTCTCTCTCTCTCTCTCTCTCTCTCTCTCTCTCCTTCTCAAGATTTAATGGAAAGCTTATCACCTACTCCAAGCTTGTGAGAAGGGAGGCCTACACCAACAACTCTTGGCTTTGTGATGCAAATCCAGCCAAGAGACAAGCTTCAATCCATGCTCATCTCCTCTACCATGCTAATTACTAAGCTATGCTATGCTAATATGAGTGATAATGTGAGGAGATGTACATCTTTCTCTTAAGACTACTCCTTCTTCCTCTCAATCTACTCTCGTACCCTGCTAGCTCTCACCATCTTGGAAGGTGTGTGAGGTCTTGGGTCTAAGATCGTGAGGGAATTGATGTTATGTTTTATAAGTGTTTTGCTTAGTTCTTGAAGCTTCCATCTTCATTGCACTAGCTAGTATTGAAGGAACAGAAGGAATTGTATTGTAAAATGTCTCTCTTGATGGGAGAAACCTATAATACAAATCCTTTTGGAGGAAGGACTGGCTCCATGTAAATCCGGTCAATAACTTAATTTCTCTCTCTTTTGAGGTATTGTTCATGCTATCTAACTAGGTGTTATGATTTTTGTTGCTCTCTCCACCTAAGCACTCTTGTTATGCTAATTAGGAATCTATTCTAACGAAATTCTCAATATGTTCATGCTATTTTCCGCTACACACAAGTTACTAGCCCATTAGATGTTACATTTTCAGTTCATGCATATTTTTATTCATAAATTTTCATAGCGTCGAGCAAATTTTATTTTGATGCATAAATAAGCAACTATACATGTATCGTGCACACATCACACTTACATGCATTGAACACTTTAACATTATAAGTGATTGCATCTAGGAGGATGCCCTCATATTGTATCCATTGAAAACTTCCACAGATTTCTTGGCCAGACACCATTATTGAGGATATCCTCCTATAAGTGCAATCCAAGAGAATACAAATGGAGAGACACCCTTCCTTTGCATTCTCTTTAAACGGCCAAATGCTTCCCAACCTTGTCCTTGTTGGGCATGAATTGCTTTAAACAATGCATTCAAAAAAATTGCAAGTAGATCCAAAAGCTCATCAAAAAATTTTCTAGTTTTGAAAGTACACAACATTCGGCATGCTTGTTGATCATAGCAATGGAAATCTTGCATAAGAGACCCATCTAACTATCACATCATGATTTTTTTGCCATGTCAACTTCTTAACTAATGCCACATTCCTTCAAGCATGGGTGACTACATCTATAGAGAAGCCATCCCCTCCCCTTGGATCTGATGAAAGCAACCCTAGAGCTTTCTCACCCTTGCCTAGGCAAAGATACCTTGCATATGTGTTCTACTTGGAAGATGTCCTCCTATTGCATCCAATGAAAACATTATATAGATTCCTTGGGCATCTTCCCACCATAAGTGGACTCCAAGAGACTACATTAGAAACAAACCCTCTCTAAGGTCTATGCATTTATTAAAAATGGCATAGTGTTTCCTAGCCCTTCCACATTTGGGAATACCTACTTCAAAGCATTCATACCCACATTCAAAAGCTCATTAAAAGTGTTCTTTTATTTTAAAAGAGCACAACATATGGCATACATTTTGAGCAAAGACCTGCAAAGTGTGTCTTTTTTTAAGATCCCCTTCATCAATTGCGTTGTTCATTTGTATGCCCATGCTAATTTCTTAACTAATGCCACATGCCTTGAAGATGCAAGGATAGGTGATCGCATCTATAGACTATGCATCTATAGAGAAACCCTCCCCTTGTATCTATTGAAAGCATCCCTAGAGCTTCTTCACCCCTCCTATGACATCCTAAGATGAAAATATTATGCATCTATATTATGCATGCGAAACACATTTTAATATATGTGATTGCAAGTGGTGGATGTCCTCCTATTCTATTCATTAAAAAATTTCAAAGCTTTAATGGAAGCCATTGCTACGTGTATCCTCTTATTAGTGAAGTCCAAATCATCGCGGTTGGACATAAAGCCTCTCTTTGCGTTCATTGAAAATATCCTAGTGCTTTTGAGCCTTGCCCTTGTTCATGTGACTAAAATCATTCATGCCCAATGCATTCAAGATGCAAAACAGACATGATTGCATCTGAACAAAAACCGACACTCTACATGAACTAAAAATATCCCGATACTTGATGGCACTTCTCTATTTGTCACATCACCAGATTTCAAGAGATAAAATCCCAAATAGGAAGATCATGAAACCATGCTTCTAAAACTGCAACTCAATTGACAGACATATCAACCTAAGCAATGCTTAGCATGACCTCATTTTCAAGAGCCTATGACTAGCAATTTCATCACCATGGATTCATTTTCTTGAAGGACTTCTTGCATAATGCCTAATACCTTCAAGATGCAATTACAAGAACGTGAACATGAATTATTCACTCCTATCCTACCCCATTCTAGTGTTGTAGTCCTCCCCATCTTGGTCATAGCATATTGAGGCCAGCCTAGAGATTCTTTGCTTTGCCCATGTCATGAGCATACCTTGAATATGTGCTATCCAAGAGGCAACATATACCATATGCAAATGAGCGGTGTAAGTTAATATATGGGACCTATCAAGACATAGACCGAGAGTTTATGCCGACACCAAATTATGATAAGATTGTTAGCAAAGGGTTGTTGAAAATGGACGTTGTGATTTGTAAAGCTTCTGTGAGCATGTATGTCAAATGCAGTGTGATTTTGAAAGAACTATTTTTTTTTTGTGGGATGCAATCTCTTAGAATGAATTTTGCAAGAGATAGCTAAGAAAGGCATGGAAACTTTGTGTTATTTTCATCTTATGCAAAGAGAGGGCTCCAACCCAAATGCAATCACCCTTGCTAGAATCTTGAATTCATGGCAAACAGATTCATAACAAGGTTGTTTTTTTCAAATGTAAAGCAAAGATTGAGGGCCCCAAATGTGATCATTTAATATGCAAGGAGTTGACATGGGCCAAGAAAATCACCATGAACTTGTTAGCTAGGGGGTTTTATATTCGAGTATCATTCTCTTAGGTATCTCAACTTGTTGTAAGGCGGTTGTCATAAGTGTGGAATATTTGGCCATTGAGAGGAATAATTTTTTTTGGGATGCTAAAATAGGCCTTAGAGGAGAGGGGAGAAATGTCTAAAAATTCTTATTATAGCTTTTTTCATGCATAAATAGTTAATGACCTCCATGTGTAGTATTTAAATTATGTTTTGAAAAGGCCCACATAATGTCTTTACATATACAGAGGCTACATACATTTCAATGAATGCTTTAGGGGTATGTTACACTTCTTCTTTCCTAGTCATGGACTTGGTTCTCATAATTTTTTTGTGGCTAGCTTAGAAAAGCAATGGATGTGCGATCATTCACCTCATTCAAGTTTGTTGGAACCTACGGCTAGTGAGAGCAATTGCAAGTTGTTTATCATCTTGAATATCATTGCTTGCATGCATAGCTTCTAGATCCTTCATCTCTTTCCACCTCTTAAATAATCTCAATTAAGGCTCACATATAGCCGGTATCATTGCTACTGGTTAGTGCTAAAAGAAAACTTTCTCCAAAAGCGTGGCAAGCCCACATATGAGAAATAGGTGAGGTAAATAGACTAAATGTGAGGTTTTTACAGTAAATTATCTGATTTCTCTATATTTTGTAGGTTTTCTCACCTTCAAATTATAAATTTAGAGATAAACTTCAAATTTGTAGGTGAGATTGCACTAGATCTAGGTTTTCTTTGAGCACTTTAGTAGTGTTCAACTATGCTAATCACGATCTACACAATTATTGACCTCACCAATGAAAATCATGTGCATTAATTTTTCCTTTGACTGAGAATCCTATGCAAAACAAGAATCCAAGTATGCATATACAAGTAATCACATGATAAACCATGTCATAGTTAGCCACAAGGTGAGAGCGATGTTTGGAGAGGGTGTTGATGGAAAATCAATTGACAATGAAAGAGAAGCAAGTGATGAATATCAATTGAAGAGAGTGAAGCGATAGCCAATAGACTTCAACAATCCGCTTGGGAATACACAATCTTTGAGACTAGGTTTAGATGCGATGGAGGAAAAGAGGGGGAAAGGGTGCGTGCTTTCTTCATTGTAGCTCCTCATAGGAGCAAAACAAAAGAGGATGTCTTTGAGTCCCCCCAATAAATTGGGCAAGTCTCTCCCTTTCAAAAAAAAATAGTTACTGCTTACCTTTGCAGTTTAAGTTGCAGGTGGTGGAGCTTGAATGCGAGAAGCCCTAGTCATGCCATGCGCTTCACCATTGGGATGTCGATGACTGGCTGAAATCTTTCTTCGAAGATTTACATCTTGGACATAGTTGGATGCAGCGGGTGAGAGTTCCTCTTCGTTTTAGCAAAGGCTCCAATGCAAAACCAACGCATGGTGTGCTTTCTCATGTGTGCAAAGGGAATGTCATTTGTCGCTGGTTTTTTGCTTGTGGAAGCATAAACAATTTTTTTCCTCACTTGCATAGCCTTTTAACCCACCCTCGAAGGTAGAAGTGGGAGCCTACAAGTTGACCTAATTGACATTGATGGAGATTAGGGTGGAGGGTTGACATGCTAAGGCTGGCCTCGTTTATTATCTTCCTACACTTTGCCAATGCTCTTAGCTTGTCGAAGATCACAAGGAAGGCGATGATGGAGGCGACCATGGAAATGAAGGTGGGGTTGGGTCTTTAGGAGAAATGGTCCTTGTACTTGGCCTTGAGTTGCTAAAAGGCATCCAGCCATTGCACCTCCCTTATGTGAACAATAGTGCTCTCATGGAAGCTCATAAGCACACCTCCATGTTGTATCAAAGCCCATAATCATCAAGAATTTCAAAAGAGACTCTTAACATCCGATGTAGCACTTTTTTGACGTTTTGAGTTACTTTTCTAGTGCTTGATAGTAGTATGAAGACAATGTTTCAATGCTTGCAATGAGATTCCATACTTTTAGGCTCATCAATAGGACTCCCTAATCTAGGGGGAATTTCTAAGAAACAATAAAACTTGATATATTGAAAGTTATATGATCCAATGCAACTTTTGGTTTTTGGTCACTACTTTTTCTCTTGCTCATTATTTTCCACCCAGTTTGAGTGATGAGTTAAATTGGTACATTTGATATGTGTGAACATAGTTAGGAATGTTGGGCACTTTTTTCCCTCTTTAGAAGGGTGTCTTTCTTGCCTTGGATATATGCCCATCAATCTAGGGAAAGCCTTATCTTTGTATTGGAATACTCAGTAATACTACTTCTTGTGTTATGTGAGCTTGAGCTTCTCCTTCATCTTCTCCATATGCATTCGTGTTGCTCTATTTCCAACAATTGGTATCAAAGCCGGCTTTGCAGTCCAAGGTAGCATTACCAACAACCTTTTGGCTCAGCTTTTTTAATTGAGGTGATCGTGAGTGTTTGTAGGATGACATAAGATTCATGAGTGATTTTTATCTTGGGGATGTTGAATATGAATTTGTGACTGCATAGAATAAGAGGAATGTCATTGTTGCCACTTACAATGCTTTTGCAAGTGGCAAGTCTACCCCCACAACAATAGGTCTAAGTCTAGTAATAAACGGAAGAAGAAGTTGAAATATCATTACTTAATCCTTCGGATAGGTCTAAGTCTAGAGATAAAGGCAAGGAGAAGTTGAAATGTCATTATTGAAGGGAAAATGTTAATGTCATCAAGAAATTCCTTAAAATTGAGGCTAAAGAGGCTCAAAAGAAAGAGAGCAATGCGGCCATAGCAAATGCTTCTACCAATGCAAATTTGAGAAAATGATCTTTTAGTGTGGAGTGTCAATATGACCCATTTGTTCATGATGCATATATTGCATAATCTTTGGATCATGTGTGGTACTTTGACATTCATAGTGATTTTCTCACTTCTCTTGAACCTATCCCTAATGGGAATTTTGTCACGTGTGTCAACAATGCCCCTTATCCAATTCATGGAATTGGGAAGATTGTGCTTATTGTTGCAGGTGGTAGGTCTTTCATAATTTTGGATGCTTTGTATGTAAAGGGTCCATCTCTGACAATTATCTATAGCACGAGCATTCAAGAGGCAATTTTACAATCCATCTACACACACATTTCACCATGAATTAAATAACCCCCTTTCCTTCATAAACTTGTAATTTCTATCCAAAATTACATTTTTTAATCCCACTTATAAATGTAATTTTTTTTCTCTTTTGAACTTCCCGATAAAATCATATTCTAGCTTGAGTCGATAAGCTATCTCATTGATTGGCTTTAAGATTTCAAAAAAGACCATAGTATCTTTTTGCTAGTTTAGCATAATACTTTTTGATGGCTTGTAGGATTTTTGCCCGTTGTTTGCCTCAATCAAGCCTTGCAAAACTTAAGTAAGACCCAATCATTTTCTTTGAACGTTAAAGCCCTTCTATGCTTGTCAGAAGCAATTTTCAGAAAATATTTTTGAAAAGATTCTTGTAGGTCGTGGCTATACTCATTGGCAACAAAGATCTTCTCATGTACTTTAAGTAGCAAAGGACTTTTAGGTCTTCCCTCTATGATTTCAAAAGGTTATTTTCCCGGAGAAGTATGGACAATTGTTAGCGACGGCTGGACACACCCTACGAAAAATGACTGCTCGGTGGAATATTATTTTTTGTAATTATTCATTTATTGAGAAAAACCAACATTTTACCTTTGTGAATATTGGGGCTTACAGAAGTTTCCAGATTGTATCCCATTTTTGACATTTAGATTGAGTAGATAGTAAAATTTGAACATTAGGGTTTGAGATTCTGAGGTATTTATACCACTTTTTGACCTTAATGAAAAAACCTTTGTCATTTTTAAAAAGTTCTGTCTGTGAGTGAGTGTACTGTGTACGAGAGAGAGAGAGAGAGAGAGAGAGAGAGAGAGAGAGAGAGAGAGAGAGAGAGAGAGAGAGAGAGAGTTTGAGTTTCATCTTGATGCTATGCGTGCACAAGTGGTCGGAATCGAGTGTGGGGAAGTGTAACGTGTTGCCCCCGATGAGGGCTACCCGCCGATACCTACATTGCGGGCGTACGGTCTGGTTTTGCAAGCTCGACCCACGAGCTTCATCTGGTGATTCGGTGAGCATACGTTGTCCGTTTTTGCATTGCAGCATATCCACGCATTCGCATCGAGTAGGCTACACATTAGGCACTTTAGTTTTCAGAAACGACGACTTGCAAATTTTGACCAGACATCCTACGTGATTTTGCACCATGTGTTCAGGGTTGGGATTTTGATTCATAGACCTTAGGGAGAGCGAACTATTGGTGTTAGTAGGGTCTCCTTCAAGTTCTATGGCATTTCAAGACCGTTTGATGGGTATTTGGCTCTTGGAAGCGTTGTAGGAAACCTCTTCTTATGCACTCCTGAAGGCTGTAACTTAGACATTGGGTAGAGACCTCTGTAGGAATTAGTCGAGAGTCGGTCGAGTGTAGATTGACACCCTATGATTGCTTCCACGTGCCTACGGGTCGAGCTTTGTCCTTAGCTGACAAATCTTGTTAGGTGAGTTAACGTTGTGCTGACGTCGGTCGCGGCATATCCGCCAACATTGGCGCCGCTGCCGGGGACGGAAACCCTAGGTAGGTGATCGAGACTAGTCCTTGAGGATAGGGATTCTCTGGCTTGCTAGAGTCTCATTTTACATTTAGATAGGATCAGAGGGTGGAGGAATCTCTAGGTCTTAGAGGGAGTCTAGGGAGCGTGTGTCTGGCTAGATCCTTCGACTTAGGTAGACTTAGATAGTTTTTAGGTCTTAGTTTAGTTGATGAGTAGGAGTTGGAGTGGTAGAAGCGGTGAAAAGAGAGCTTGAGAGTCCAGAGAGGCCAGGAAGCAACCGAAACACCAATATCACCATTTCACATGATGAGTAGGAGGGGTAAGTAGGACATCATGATTTATGATTTAGAGCACTTCATGCATGTTATACTTGTTGTTAGGTTCATCACAAGGTTGTAAAAGACGTAAAAGAGTGTTTGAAAGCTGAAGTGAAGTTCAAAAGTTGCTATGAGTGTTTCTGAGAGAGCTGCAGAGCATCAGGAGCATTTCTGTCAGGAAAAAAATAATTTTTAAGCCAGGAGACATCCTACGCTTAGGATTTCTGCAGGCTGATCTGGTGGGAATTTTGAAATTTTAAGTTGATCAGTGTGTTCAGAAGGTAGGTTTTACCCTATTTTCACCTGGAAAGTGGAAATTTGACCATAGCTTGACAAGATAAGGCCAGATAGACAGAAATTGCCAAACATCCTACCCAAATTGTGCCAAGGCATTATTTTAAGACCAAAACCATAGGGTGGCTGCATGATCATGATCTGCATGATTTGTTGAGTGCCTGAGAAGGGTTTCATCTCAATTGGGTGAGAAAATTGGGTTCTAAGCAGACTTTGGCATCTTTGACTGAAAAGGGCTAGAACAGCTAAAATTGGGGTCTTTTGAAATCCAAACCAAAATCTAAGCATAGCACTGGGTTGCTGACATCAAGGGGAAACTGTGGCTCAAGTCTGGGGTCAAACAGGCCAAAAAGACATCTTACGCCTAGGATGTGTTCTATGTGATTTGGCACTCTAAACCCAGATTTGAGCATACCAAAGTGATCAGCACCTTAAGAGGAGTCTGTGCTTTTCATTTGAATCCATTTTGAGCAATTAGACATGCTACGTGTAGAATGTCTAATGCATGAAATTGAAGCCAAAAACTGACTGTAGGCATAGCAGGGTGTTGTATAGCCTGAGGCAAGTCTCCTAGTCAATTTTGGTCCAAATTGGAGTTGATTTGACTGGTTAGACCAACATCAGGCTGCTGGAACAGATTCTTGATCCATTGACCAGCCTATAGGTGTCCAAATCAAAAAGTAAAAACAGTTGTGGACTCAGCACATCAAGGGGAGTCTATCGTGTAGGATGTCTACTGGGTCTTAGAGAAGTGAAAAACTGACTGAGGACATACAATGATGTTCCAATTGACTTAAGAGTTCCAGAACTTCTTTCAGAAGTGAATTTGGACCTTGTATGACCTTTTGACAGAGCAAAGACGGAATTAAGACTTTTCAACTAAATTGACCAACATCCGAGGGAAGTACAATTCCAGATTAGCAGACCTAATCAAGAACATCAAAAGTGTACAAAATACAATAATGGTTGAGGTTAACTCTCCTGTTATACCAATCATTGCTAAATCCACCTCTAGTGGTTAAATGCTTTGATTCGATTTCCGAAATTAAACGCTTGTGTACAAGTATATTCAGCGGCAAAGCAAGAAGTTGTGCGAAAACTGATCCTTTGCCAGGTGAGTGGTTGGATTTGTGTTAAGCTGCATTGCTAAGTTTGATGAATTTAAGATCAGGAAGATACATTCTTAGAGACCAAAAGGTGGCAGGTGATCAACGTAGCTTAATGTCCACCGAGGAGAGTGTAACTCAAGCAAGGCTAGATCCACTAGCACCGATCATTGAGGAGGGTAGTGATACTGACGCTTCATCCGATAAGTCCTTCTTCATGATGGGTAGTCAACAGCCAGGAGGTTTCACCTATGATGGACCAATGCCAGGAGGAAGCACCTCCCTAAATCCTTTGAACGATTCCAAGTTCACTATAATCTTCTTAGAAGGAAAAAACTCAAGGGGAGCCCTAGTTTATTATGACTATCGAGGACACAAATGTATTTGTATTGAAGAAATACCTGCTCAAAGACTGGAGATAATTCGAGTCTATGATGATGGAGATAGATTCTGAGACAAAAAGAGGAACCACTATCTGATAGTTAGTAACCCTGAGAATTACAATAGATATAGAGATAACGTGGCAAAAGGAAAAATGGTTTCAGAAACTCAAGAACCACCTCCAAACATTGATCGACCTGGAGCGCTTTTTATGTATGATAAGAAAACAACCAGGGTCTCAACTCATAATGAGAATGTGGGAATTTACAAGCATGAGAGCGAGGGAATAGTCTCTTACTTCCGATGCAAAGAACCCTACCCAAACAAATTAAGCAAAGACAAGGGTCTTTACTTATTCTCTTATGAAATTGCTATGGGGAAGGATATTGTTTTTGTTGATAGGTACGGGCGAGAATACACACGTATTCTCCCAGAGGAGGTAGAAAAGTCAACAGTTCTAGAAGCATCAATATATGTCCCTAAAGAAGTGCCAAGGGTTTCTTACACCCCTAGCAAATCCACAAATCCCTTTTCAGAAGAGTACAATGCGACCTCACATTCTACTCGACAACAGATGTTCAACTACCAGGACCAACCAGCAACCCAACCATCATTGCAGGCATAGCTTAGACAGAGTGCAACATTAGAACAAGACAAAAATCGAGATGGTTATCCAGCCGCACGAGGGCTAAGGGATTTAGAAGAACCACCACTCTATTCACGGTATCAAGGCGAGAGTAAGCCAAAAACTCAAGGGTCAACAGAGACTGGAAGACCACCCATAAAGCGAGTTCGAAGAGATGAACTATCTCTTGCAAAAACTGTTAGAAATTATGGCTTAGGAGCACGACTGGGAGAGGAACCCGCCCACTATAGAAGGCCAGAGGAGGTATATAGATTGGGACGAGGAGATCGAATGATGAGATTTGTAGACCATCGTAGAATTAGACCTTCTCAAGTGCAAAAATGGGTAAACAATAAATACACGGGAAACAGAGATCTTAGAGATCATGTAACAACATTTGTGCGTGTAATTAGAGCCGAAGAGGTGTTAGACTTCCCTACCCAATATGCAGGGTTTGGACTAACCCTAGAGGAGGATGCTGCTACTTGGTTTGACTCTGTGGAGCGTAGAGACTTTGAGTCTATGGAGGATGTGTTTGACGAGTTTATTGAGGAATTCTCACAAAGGGGGATAGCTCATGATACAGTCTCACAAATCCATAAATTTAAACAAAAAGAAGGGGAGTCTGTGCGAAAGGCAGCCCTATGACTAAAAAGATATATTAAGTTCGGCCTGTGAAATAACTACCAACTCAGTCCAGACTTATGTTTATATTTATCCAAGGACTGAGGAATGCAGATCTCCAGAAGGACTTACATATGAAGAGGAGCACGACGTTAAATGAGTTAACTAAGGAGGCTCTTTACCTGTAGACAATTGTGAGGTCTACAAGGAGGGTGAATTCAAGGATCTTGACGACGGTTCATCCTCACAACAAAGTGGAAGCAAGTCCACTAAGACAACACCAAAAGGAGAAGTAGCTGTAAGCCAGGAGCAGCTTGTAGAGGAGGTGCTAAAAAAAATTAACATGTACGCCAAACCTCAGGCTAAACAGCCAAAGTGGTGTGCTATTGAACAAAAATGGACAAACCATGGGATGGAGGAATGTTATTATAACAAGGGGTATGTGAGAGAACGACCTTACGCTCCCCAAGCTCAGGTAGCATCTCCTCAACTTCCATTGATGCCTCGTTATCAAGCAGGCAACCTACCAGGACCTGTAGGTGTAGAAAGACCACAACCAGTGTTGGGGCAACAACCACCCCTACCAGGATTATGGCCAGTCGGCATAAGATACACACCAACAGTAACCAAACCAGAAAAGAAGTCTTTGGTGCCTATGCATGCATATTACGAATATCCCAATGGATATGCTGCAAATCCTGCCTATTATCCACCGGAAGAACCCTCAATGCCAGAACCATGGAGCATGATGGGAAGTGCAAGACCACCAACAACTGCACAGGCAGTCGGAGAAGGAAGATATAGCTTGGATGAACGAACACTGTTGTTTATAGCCAACGGAGGCATGGGAGGGTAGAGACATGTATACCAACAAAGAGGAGCTCAAGGAGCACCTCAACAACCTAAGGGACCCTGCTACAAGTGTGGTGGAGACCATTGGCTAAGAGATTGTCCTCATGATGAAATCATTAGAGTCAACTCATATTGCACCGAGTGTGGAGTTACTCATTTGATTCCTGATTTCCCGAAGAACCTGAGCAAAGGAGCAAAAACTACCTTGAACATGGTGGAAGCAGTGCCTTCCAGTGGAGGGTCAGAAAACAAGACAATAATACCTATTCAGACAGTGACACAAGCCCAAGCTCAAAGAATGACAAACAAACCCATAATTGAAGAGCCAAAAACCAATTCCCCAAGTTTAGAAGTGAAGAATCATAGAAGCACTTGGAAAGCTAGAAAGGCACATATGAAAGCCAGGAGAGAACGAGAGCAAACGACTCTATCCGAGGAGTTAAAACACACAAAGGATAGATTAGAGCGGTTAGAGGATCTAGCTAGTCTAATCTCACACACTGCGGCAACCATAGCACCCAAAGAAAAAGAAAAACCCAAAAGTGCAGGATCAGGAGGATCTGTGTTGGCAAAAAAGGTAAATGAGCAGTTAGACGCACTTTTAAAAGCCTATGAAGCCAGACTCAAAAACAACCAAAGAGCAAAGATCGATGACTTATCCATATGCTGAAATAGAAAAACAGAGGTTGGAAATGTATCGAAAGATGATTGAAACAGCTCAATCCTTGATAGAAAACCCGCTTGGTAAACCTGCAAGTTGGCATGAAGTACCAGCTCCAACCCCTATCAAACCAACTTTAGAGAAACAAGTAGACACGAAGGAGAGACTCACGAATGCCTGTGAGTCTAGGGGAGAGCCTTTCATAGTACCAAATACAACATATGAGACAAGTGAGGGGTTCCAACGTAAAACATTGGTAGAAATGGGCAGGGATTGTAACGGTCTAGATGACCTGTGGAAATCCGTGATGCCAATGAAGCTAGCAGGGTGAGTTACCACATGAATAGCACGAGAAAAGAGAAAAATTAGATCTTGCCGCCTATTGAATAATTTGAGGCAAGATCACAAATGAACTTTGATATACATTCGCAAGGGGGAGACCAGGGATCATTTAGGTCGGGGCTCAACCAACCAGACTCACTAAAAACTCTACCCTCTTACCTAGGAGAGTATGAAGTGAAGTCTGAGATGAGAGCAATCCCATCCCAAAGACTTTCTTCTAGCAGAGTGATGGATTCACAAGGGTTGATTGAGTTATTGTCCACCCTTGTGGCATGCACAATCACATTACCCGAACTCCTGAAACTGCGACCAAACATGTGGACCACCGTAGGTAAATGCTTAGAAAAATTTGGAGTAAAAGATGCCATCACGAAGCTTCAAGAAGGGATCAGAGAATTGGACAGGCCTCAACTAAACACTAGGCCAATACCTTTAAACAAGGTTGGGGAATATTGCAAGGGAGAAGATGGAAACACCACGTTACCAGTAGAATTCCAAGGAGTAGTTTCCAAAGCTATTCTAGACAATGGAGCAGGAGTCGCTATTGCCACTAAGGAAATCTGGAAAAAATGGGGAAAAACGGCTTTGAGAGCTACCAGAATGAAATTGCAATTGGCATATGGGTTCATGGAAAAGCCTCTAGGACTCTTAGAAAAAGTAATTGAGTTTGATTCAGCTACATTGGCAGGGTCTGAACTCCCAGCATGGCTAGGGCAACAAAAAGAGCTATGGATGTGTGGAGCTTCACATTGTGGGAGCTTAAAAAGAGAGGAATGCGTCTTAGAAAGAGCTATTGAGGACAAGGATTATATTACGGAACCTTTTCCTGAAGATGCCTTGGAACCTCTGGAATGGGAACACATACTAGCAACATTGGATGTCTGTACCATTACAGATAGTCCAATGACAAAATTTTGCGATAAGGATGGATATGATGTGCTACCCTATTACATGGTAAGCCTTATACGAGGAGGAGATGAGATTGTAGAACCACCAGAACAAGAAGAGTTTTATAACTCCTCTGAGCATTTGGAGGTAAATAACGATGCAGATAATGAGTGTTCAGACAGCTCAAGCGAGAGTGGGGAGAAAACAGCGAATATCAAGTTTTATGATTTTGCCAATCATCACCCTAGATGCCAGGAACGCTATAGGAGAAAACGAGCAGAAAACAAAACGAGAGAGAACCTGATGCCTAGGATAAAAGATAAAACTCACTATCTAATGCTTGTCAAAGCAGAGGATTGCGTAAAACACCAAATATCATGAAGATTCTCGAGAGTGCGAAGGGAACGGACGCAAGAGGAAATAAAACAAGTACGAAAAGCTAAAACAGAAGCAAAATAAAAAAAATCTCAAAAATCAAAACAAGAAACAACAAAAGACCCAGAGTGGACCAAATTGGAGGGTAAAAAGAAATACAAAGAACTAAAACGGTCTTTACGAGAGGTATGGACTACTGAGGGAGAAAGTGATGGTAAGGAGGAGTCAGAAAAAGGGAAAATGAATGTATCATCACACTATCAAAAATTCACCATCCAGGACAGAAAAATCATAATGACACCACCAGTCAAGGAAAGAATAAACCAAGAATCTTACGATGGGTCAGAAAATGCAAAATGGATAGACCTCGCTGAACCAGGTGAAAAGCCTCAGCCGGTCTATATCGCAACTGATTTAAATCCTGAAGAAGAAGAACAGTTAACACAATCTCTCAAGAAGAATAAAGATGTGTTTGCATGGTCCTACAAAGACCTCAAAGGAGTTGATCCATCGATATTCCAACATACAATTCCTTTGAAATCAGATGCCAAACCTAGCAAACAGCATCCTTATACATATAATGACACATTTGCTAAACGAATCAAAGAGGAGATTGACAAGCTGATGGATGTTGAATTCGTCTATGAAATCGAACATACAGATTGGGTGTCACCCATTGTGGTTGTCCCCAAAAAGAATGGAAAGCTGCGAGTGTGTGTGAACCTCAAAAAGGTAAATGCAACCACCATAAGGGATAATTATCCCTTGCTGATCACAGAACATGTACTTGAGAGGGTGGCCGGGAAACGGGCTTATTCCTTTCTAGATGGGTTTTCAGGGTATAACCAACTGGCAATGGCAATAGAGGATCAACACAAAACAGTGTTTGCCACAGAATGGGGAATATATGCGTATAGAGTTATGCCTTTTGGCTTAACCAATGCCCCAGCTACCTTTTAGAGGTTAATGATGCATGCGTTCAAAGAATACCTGAGAAAATTGTTAGAAATATATATGGATGATCTTTGTGTACACTCTCTTCTACGAGAGGAACATACAAAAGGTATTTGAGAAGTGCAAAACATATCGAATCTGTCTTAACCCGGAAAAGTGCATTTTTATGGTTATGCAAGACCGCATCTTAGGACACATTATCTCAAGAAATGGCATAACCACTGAACTAGAAAAAATCAAAGTCATAGTAGACCTACCCAGGCCTACTAACACAAAACAAGTGCAATCCTTCATGGGACACTGCGGATATTATCGAAGATTCATATATATGTATGCAGTCATTGCACAACATCTGTATCATTTGTTATTCATTTTCGACTGGACTGAGGAGTATGAAACTTCATTTCAAAAGCTTAAGGAAAACCTTGTATCATTACCTGTACTTAAGGCACCGGATTGGGAAAAGATATTCCATGTTCACATTGATGCATCTGGATATGCAATTAGGAGTATTCTGGCTCAACCTGGAGACAGAACAATGGATTTCCCAGTTTGTTATGCAAGCTGACAGTTAAACTGTGCAGAAAAGAACTACACAACCACTGAAAGAGATAGGTTAGGAATGATTTATGCTGTAAAGAAATTTCGGCATTATTTGCTCGCAAACAAATTTGTGTTCTTCACAGATCATCAAGCTCTTTTGTATCTGGTAAATAAACCATGCAATATCGGGAGAATTGTACGCTGACTTATTATATTGCTAGAGTTTGATTTCATAGTGGTGGTAAAAAAGGGTAAAACACATCTACGGGCGAATCATCTTTCAAGGCTACAAAACAGGGAAGCTCCTCGAGGAGTAGATGATGACATACCTGACGCTTATCTTTTCAATATTGAAATGATACCCAAATGGTCTCAGGAAATTGTTAGCATTCTTTCCTTTGGAGGTAGGTTTGATAACAAGGAAGACAAATCCCAACAGCAAACAATTCGACAAACAAAAAACTTCCAATTGATTGCAGGACGGTTGTATCATCTAGGATCGGACCAGATTCTACAATTACGTATAAATCCGGAGGAATTCGAGTGTTATCTTGAAGAAGCACACATCCAGGATTGTGCATTTCATTGTTCAACAATGAAAACACACAAGAGACTGAAACAATTAGGGATTTATGGGCCAACTATGTATGCTGACACACACGCTTATGTTAACAATTGTACTATATGTGGTGCCAAACGACCAGTGGATCATGCGACATTGTTTCAGGTAAACATTGCACCTGCATGGAGTCAATATATCATTGATTTCTTAAAAACAAGGACGTTTCCTGAAAACATAACAAAAGCACGAAAAAGGGCTGTAGAGCTGGAGGCTCGCGACTATAATTTAATTGGGAACCAACTCTATAAGCGAGGAAAGGAAAATCATCTTAGAATCTATGCAAGTGAAAGTGAATACCTACTGATTCTAGAACACGCACATGGAGGCATAAGTGGAGGCCATTTTTCAGGCGATAAGACGGCAAAAATTTTCTTAACCGCAGGAATATGGTGGCCTAAATTGCACATGGATGCTGAGGAGTTTGTAAAGCATTGTGACGCATGTCAGCGTACCAAGGTGCCGATAAAGAGAGATGAGATGCCACTACGGCCAGTGATGGGAGCAAGGGAATTTGCAAAACGGGGCATTGATTTTGTGGGACCTATTTCACCCCTTTTATATCGCACCCATACCCAATATATCATTGTGGCTACGGACTATCTCACAAAATGGGCGGAAGCCAAGGCAACACAAAAAGCAGACGCAAGAACCACTGCACAATTTTTGTATGAGAATGTCTTTGTACGATACGGATTACCAATAGAAATTGTTAGTGATCGAGGAACACATTTTCTTAATGAAGTCTTTGAATATATGCTAGAGGAATTCATGGTCATACATAGAAAATCTGCTCCATATCATCAACAGGCAAATGGACAAGCTGAGGCCACAAATAAAACACAGTGCACGGTTCTCACTAAAATTGTATCAGAGTCAAGGACAGACTGGGATCAGCAGCTACACTCAACAATATGGGCATACAAGGTAGCTTACAAAACATCAATAGGAACGACACCGTACAACATGGTGTTTGGCCTAAATGCTATATTACCCATAGAGTTTTTAATTACAACTCTACGAGTAGCGAAACACTTAGAATGGGCAGGGCATGAGCTCTCTTCAAGAATAGATGATCTTGAAAAGCTAGATGAACTTTGCTTACAAGCTGTAGCTTCGATCTATGCTAAAAAGAGAAGACAAAAAGAATTTTTTGACAAGCATGTGCGCACGAAAGAGTTCAAAACAGGTGATTATGTACTTGTTTATACCTTGAAGCAACGTGCCAAGAAACTCAAAAAGCGAGGGATGGGACCCTTTGTGATTAGTGACCTATCACAAAGTGGAGCTGTCAAGCTTGCTACATTAGCAAGTGAAGAAATGCCAAATTGGATTAGTGGGTGTTGATTAAAAAAGTATCATTTTCCACTAACACAGGATATGCTTTAACAAATCCATCAAGAAAAACAACGGATGAAGGAGAAACAGAGGGTACAGGAAGAAGCCCAAGCAGAAGCAAAAGAACGCATTGCAAAAATACGGCTTCTACGACAACAACAACAGTGTGGCTCACCTTTTCGAATAAATGCCATTCGACTAACGAATTTTGATGAAGATGCAGTGGAGCCAATAATTGCAGTCAAAGTGGGTAGCAATCAAGTTGAATCGACGGCATTGCTTGATTCTGGAGCTCAAGCAAATCTAATCTCTTACAAATTATACAAACAGCTCAAGCCCAAAGGTCAACTACATCCTACTCCACAAGTGCTAGAAAATAGCACATCACATTCGCTAAAAACATTGGGTTGGATTATATTACATGTATAAATACATCAATATATTTACCCACACAAGTTTTATGTGGTTGAGGATGAGAGCACACAACACCCTATGTAGTTGGGACAGCCTTGGCAAAAAGAGTATAATGTGCAGATAAATTGGAATGCGGATGCGGTCAAAATTCAGCATGCACAAGAACAACAGGTGATAGCCTTTTCTCAGCAACCATGGAAGAACTAGATGGCAGCAACACGATCACTGGGTAAAGAACCAAAAGGATGGGTACCACTAAAGAACAACATGGAGAACAAACAGGGAACTGCCAACCATGTTCACTCCAACCATAAAACAACATCGATCGCAATCAAAAGATCAAGGTTAGCAACATGAAAAAAATAAGTATGGGTTCGAAAGGATAGAGGTGACATGGCAGACAAACCACAATACAACAGAAGAAGTCAATAGAAGCATACCGCTCAACCAGAAACCAAAGGGAATAAAATAGATATGGATTCCAAAGAGAATACTCAGTAACAATTTGAATGCGACTCGCATTTGGATCCCAAAACCAAAGAAACAAGAACTCCCTTTAGTTCAGCAAAATCGGCATACAGGCACACACAACATATGAAACCGGCAAACCGATCTATGTGGGTGTCAATCACCAGCAAAACAATGACAATTGCGGAAGTAGCAATAAACCTACAAAAACCTCCAAAGAAAAGCTACAAAGGGAAAGCCAAAGTCTATGGCCAATTTGTCCACGAAAATTCTCTCCAAGGAGACGACTATGGCCATATCGACAATAGCGGCAAACCAAGCAACTTTTGCAAGAAAAACGATCAAACAGAGAGTAGTAGAGTTACAACTTTTACTTGCAAAGAAAATCTGCCGCCCAAATCAACAACAAACAGAAAACCTCGACGGCAAATGCCAATAAGCATCTTGCTTATTACCCCCTCTTGCACAACATTAATTTTTCTATGCATTGACCGCGTATGCATCATATAGGGCCACATTACACGGCCAAGCATTAGCATGATTTTTTTAACCCAAGCACGGCACATACACCGAGGTGATACCTTGTCGTGCGGGAGGACTCCGGCTAGGAAGGGGGGAGGCATTCTCAAATGCGGACCCAATGGCAGAAAGAGCAAAAAAATAGGGGTATGTTTTTCGACTATTTTAAAGGGTTGTCGTTTGATTGCAAATTTTTTTGGACTAACTCAAGTACATATGCCCTTATACAGCATGAATAGACAAGTATATGGATCCAAACACCAAATCAAGCCCCTAGGTGTGTGTATATAGGTAAAAATAGCCATTTTGCGGATAAAATATTGATAAAACGGAGAAATCTGGAGATAAAAATTGCATGTGAGTGTATATAGTGTTTTGCGGTGATTGTTTTGATTTATTATGATTTTTTGGGATTTTTTGGGTTTAATTTTGTATTTTTCTTTTAATTTTACTAATTTTTGGCAGAAAAACTTCAAAAATACAAAAAGGAGGTGAAAAACGGTCATAATGAAAAACAAAAAATATAGGGATGATCAGTGACTATAGGACAACCTATGGTACAATAGGGGTGCAATTATGAGAAGGGAGCAAAAAGCGTGTTTTGGCCAGATTTTGACCGAAACGTCAAATTTCTCGGAAACTGTGCAAATGAAGTCCAAATCGAGAAATTTTTGAGCCTAAACCGCATCTCGTAAGAAGTTGGGAGCACATGTCAAATTTCATGGAAAGTGGTTCGGGGACCCCCATTATAAGAAATTTTCACTTCATTTTAAGCTCATTTCTACTATTGACTTTTGAGAGAGAGCTCCTGCCACCTAGAGCGAACGGGACTTCCAGCAGCTTCTACCACGCGCACAACCACCCGATAGGCTCCAGACATGAGAGGTAGGCTCTCCACCTTGAGATTTTCGTGCATGTTTGTTGTTTTGTTGCGAAAACTAGCGTAGGGTTCACACGGGAAGAGGGCAGTAGAGACCTACAGGTAGAAGTGACCACCTAACGGCTAACCCAAAAGCAATGAGGCTTCATCGGCAGCTTACCCTAGCAAAGGAGACCACTTTTGGATGCCCAAAGGCAGTAGAAAACCATCGAGCAAAACCCTAATTCCTAGAGCCCTACAAGAGGCCACCAAATGGGAAATCGGCGGAAAGGCGTCCAAATGCTACCAAAATTCATGGGTAGGAGCATCTCGACATGCCCGACAAGTCTATATAGCCCACATGGCCATACAGTGACCCGAAACGACACTAAACTTCAGAAACGGCATCAGACACACAAAGCGTCAAATAGCTCTCGCGGCCAAACCACATGTTCGCTTGCCACCAAACTTCACGAGCGGCTTTCCTAGACCAAGACATGAAAATGCAACCAGGGGTGCTTCCAGAGCGACAAATTGCCAAACGGAGCTCCAATGAAGCCAAAGTCAACAAAAGCAATATGGCAAGGATCCCCAAGGGACCGTGAAGCTATGGAGACCAACATCAAGAAATTTCATTGCCGAAAAGCACTCCAAGAGTCAGAAAACGGCTCGGAGGCTCTGAAATCCACACAGGGAGTTTCTTTTTATCAGTTTGACTTTTTTGTTGAAATAATTCTTAAAAGGGACTCAGGGGGGCTCATGGCAGGTACCAGTAGCACTCACCATATAAATTTCATTAGGAGACATCCTACGCGTAGGATGTCTCAAGGACAAATCTGGGCACCAAACCTAACATTTCTCATCACACACAGCTTCTGAATAGCCTGTACATGCTAGCCACCAAGTTTCATCACATTTGGACAAAAATTGACCTCATGTGCACCAAAAAACACGAAGTCATGGCATAGAGGCAATAATGGGCCATAGACCTACCAAAACTTGTCCAAATCAAATGAAACTTGCACAATACACTCATGAGCACATTGCCAAGCTATATGTGTGGTCACAAGTGAAAAATGATGAAATAGACATCCTACGCGTACGATGTCTAAATGACCAAATTGGTCCCCAGGTGGTAATTTTCAGTTCCAGATCTCTTTATAACACTTTCATAAGCCCATATATCAAGTTTCAAGCCAATCCCATTACATTTGGCCCCCAACACCTCCAAGATGCACTTTTTTGAGCCCAAAAACACTACACATGCTCTTGCCAACACCAATTCTGGTCCAAATCAAAATCCAAGAGCAGGGCCATGTTCACATGCCAAGGGCTATCCACAAAACCAATTTCAAGCCATTTTGATGAAATAGACATCCTACGCGTAGGATGTCTCCACCATGATTTTGACCTACTGTGCAAGAACTAACTTCATAGGGGCCATTAACATGGTGCAAGGAGCCTGTATTTCAACCCATTTGAATATCATTTGCCACCTGTTGAGGTCATCTTTCCCAATTTGTAAGCCAAAAGCCTGAATCTTACCATAAATGCATTTTTTTATGTCCAAACCCAATTCCAATCACATAGCCATGTTCAACAGGTCAAGGACCACCAGCATACCAAGTTTCACCAAAAACTGATGAAATAGACTTCCTATGCGTAGGATGTCTAAATGATAATTTTTTGCCAGAATGATACTGTGAGTACATGCAGAGTTTCCCTAGTTCCTTTTAAGTTTTATTTTCAATTTTCAAGTCATTTGGATAGTTAGAACTCAGTTTCTCAGCTGATATGGAAAAAACGCTAACTTCGGACTACTAAGTGCAACCGGATCCATGGCAGCCCGCAAAATCATCGGCAAAGAAGAAGAGGATGACAATAAATGACTACTTGGAATAAGTAGAGCCATTTGTCATCCCAGAAGGAACCCTGAAGCCAACCAGCACATGGATTCAGGATGATTTGCTAGAGTCCAATGATTTGAAGATCTACCAAGGCGTATTCAAAGATCCTGAAGGAAATGCAGTAGAGCTACCCATGATATAACGAGAGCTCAATGAGTTTGTCAAAAGCAAGATGGGAGATTACCTAGAGAAGATAGATCTCCATAACTACTTTGAAGCTTTGCTGACAGGAATTGACATCAAAAGAGTGTGGAAATTTGTGACCACTATCAAAGAAGATGGAGTGGCCAGGGTCACTGATCTGCAGGGCAAGCCGGATACCATGATGTCATCACAGAGAGGGTGGTGGCAGCCGCACTAGACATATCCAACAAAGGAGATAGTGTGACAAAAAGGAGAGACGAAGTCAAGGTGTACTCCGAAAAGAAGAACAACTACACTTTTGAAGATATTGCAAACCCAAAAGTGGCTGTCATAAGCCAACTCTACAACCAGTACTTCCACATGTGTACAAAGCGGCCATAGAAGTACAGAATGCCGCCTAGAGCCATTGCCACCACCTTCACTTGGGCAATGCAGAAGAGCAAACCAAAGGTGATAAATTATGCTGCTTACATCCATGAAAACCCGGTGAAGATGGGCAACAAAATTCCCACCTACATTGTACCTAGTGAGCTAATAAAAAAAGTGGTCTATGGAGCACTGCATGCCAAGGGAAACTGGCCTGAACCTCCATCACAGAATGATTGGCTAAATCTAAAGGAAGATAAAGAGGAAGAACCGCCCAAAGCACACAGAGTTGCCACACGTTTAAAGCACCGGTTAGAAACCGTGCTAGAAGAGCCGTCGGAGTCGAAGAAAGGAACGAAGGAAAGTTCACAAGTGCCGATCAAAGAGACCAAGTCACAGAAAGCGGCGCAGCTAGAAAGATTAATGGAAAGCTTCAGAGCCAAAAGAGTACTCAAGGGGGATTTGAACAAGCTGTGCAAGGCATCACTAGAAGCCATGTCAGGATCGTCTCGAAGGGTGCATAGAGATCGGTTGGAAGACTAGATCAAAAACTTTGAGATTTTAGATGCTACAACAGAAAATATCCCGAATATCCCATTTACAGAAGAAGAAGTGGATGAAGTACGACGGCAGTTGTTGGAAGAGCAGCAAGGCCAAGAAAGGGAAAGAAAGACCAAGGCGGATAGGGACTTCAAGAAGAAGCCAGCAACTCCACCGTCAAGTAGGGAGTCCAACCCACCCCCATCACCACCTCCTATTAGCCCTCCACAAACCCAACAAAAGGAGGATGAACAAGAAGATTCAAAGCAAGAGAAGAGCCAAGAGAAAGAGCAGAAAGAAGAAGCTAAGCCCAAAGATGAGCAGCCAGAGCCAGAGGAAAGAAATTTTAGCATATTTCTTGATCTACTAGCTGCAGGGTACTCTCGACAAGAGGCAGCTATGGTAGCATTTGAGTTGGCAAGCACAAGGCCCAAGGAACAAATGCAGAGCCTGCGGTTAGTAGAACTGAAAGAGATGGCCGCCGATACAGTGGACCTATAGCCACCTACCAATGACTGGGATGTGGTGATGCACAAGCTAACCGGGCTCAGAGAAAAATCATTGTCCACAGAGAGTGAGATTGCTAATCTCAAAACCACTGAAGTTCAGATCAAGGATGAAGTAGAAACGCTACAAAAACAAAACCAAGAGCATATAGAGAAACAAACAGAGCTGCAAGCCAGTCTGGCCACAGCATTACAAGTATGCCAGGAGGTGGAGCGAGAAAATCAGGTAGCAGATCAAAGACTTCAAAGAACTTAAGAAGAATACAGGAAAATCAGCAAGTCATTAACAGATGCAGAGAGAGAAAGGGATGACCTGACTCTACAACTTGCTGAAGAGTCCAAAGAAGTGGAAACACTGAGGAATGCCAAGAAAAAGGCAGAGATTGAGCATGAGGCAAGCCAGGATGAGGTAATAGAGTTGAAAGATCAGATTAAAGTCAAAGATCAAACCATCCAACGGCTATGAGCATCTCCGACCAGAGTTAGAGCTGCTAGCTCGACTCAGGGCCACTTCAGAGACTGAGCTATATAACAAATGAAGGAGCTCCAAAAGGAGTTAACATTAGAGAAAAGGCAAAGGCTGATGTTGGCCAAGGGGTCATTGGTCATGCAAAACCGCCTAGAAGAAGAAAATCAAGCCATGAAGAATGAGCTAGAAGCCATGAAGAGAAAGCTCGAGGAGGCGGAAAAGATCTAAACGACCTCATAGTAAACATGGGAGATCAAGTGGAAGAGGAGAAGAAGACACTTTAGAAGCAAATAGAAGAGTTGAGAGGCCAGCAACGAATGGAAGAGCAGCAGTTTAGCATCGGGCCAGCAGCCATGGAGGGAATTGACATAGAAAATGTGTCAGATCCCGTGGACACCAATTTGCAAGAGGACATCCTGGTAGGACCCTCACAAGAGCCACAAGATCTGACACAACAAGAAGAAGAGAAGCTGCAAAAGGCCATAGAAGCGGCACTCAAAGACACAGCCAGAGAAGCATTGGAGTGGGAGCAGAGGGTGTTTAAGTCGATGACTATTCAGAAGATAGATGCCAGTAACCTTTGGCGTGAATGGCTACAACCATCTCTCCCATATTCTCTGCTAAAATATGAAGCTGCCACAATCAACAAACGAATAAAAGAGGAGCCAACAGTGCCATTGTACAAAGCAGACATCTCTAAACCTGAAGGGGTCAAGCTGATAGTGGACTCTCAGCCCAGGTGGAGAAAGGCATGGCTGACAAAGTATCCTCAATATCTAATCCATTTGGTAGAGGCTCCTAAAGTGATCAGAGATAACCTCAGTTTTTTCCCTCTACCAAGGATGAGGACATGGAAAGCCCATGAGTTGTTACAGAGAAGCCAACCCACTTGGCTAAATTACCCGAAGCTGCCAGGCTCGAAGGTAGGCGAGAGAATAAGTGAGCAATACATGGTGAAAACCCTAACAAGCGCCATCAAATTGTTCACTTGCTCGCCTGACCTATCTTGCATCATGATGAGAAAGATATGTAAAACCCTTTTGGCAGTCTTTGAAACATTCAAACCAGGCCAGGCGACAGACAATATCTTCTTCTTTCAAGATACATACAGCTGTGCATACGATCTGTTTGGTCAGCCTTCTCATGAGGTGATACATGCATTGTATCAAAGGATTATGTTTTTGCCATCTTATCACCTCCAGGCCTTTGAAGAAGCCTTCTACACCAGCTTCTTCACAATCATCACAAACATATTTTGCCCGACACTACTGGCTCAACATGCAAGAAATGAGTCACTTCTCAAGATGAGAGAAAGCCTTCACTGAATACGCAGCTCAGTTGCCATGTCGGGGACGACAGGAAAGGGGGGAGTGTTAGCGGCTGGACACACCCTACAGAAAATGACTACTCGGTGGAATATTATTTTTTGTAATTATTCATTTATTGAAAAAAAATGACATTTCACCTTTGTAAATATTGGGGCTTACAGAAGTTTTCAGATTGTATCCCATTTTTGACATTTAGATTGAGTAGATGGTAAAATTGGTACATTAGGGTTTGAGATTGTAAGGTATTTATACCACTTTTTGACCTTAATGAAAAAAACTGTCATTTTTAAAAAGTTATGTCTGTGAGTGAGCGTACGGTGTATGAGAGAGAGAATGAGAGTTTCATCTTGACGCTACGCGTGCACTGGTGATCGAAATCGAGTGCGGAGAAGTACAGCGTGTTGCCCCCAACGAGAGCTATGTGCCGATACCTACATTGCGGGCCTACGGTCTGGTTTTGCGAGCTCCACCCACGAGCTTCATCTGGTGATTTGGTGAGCATACGTTGAGTGTTTTTGCATTGCAGCATATTCACGCGTTCGTATCGAGTAGAGCTATACATTAGGCACTTTAGTTTTTGGAAACAACGACCTGTAAATTTTGACTAGACATCCTACATGATTTTGCACCAGGTTTTTAGGGTTGGGATTTTGGTTCATAGACCTTAGGGAGAGCGACCTATTGGTGTTAGTAGGGTCTCCTTCAAGTTCTATGGAGTTTCGAGACCGTTTGATGGGTATTTGGCTCTTGGAAGCGTTGTAGGAAACCTCTTCTTATGCACTCCTGAAGGCTGTAGCTTAGACATTGGGTAGAGACCTCTGTAGGAATTAGTCAAGAGTCGGTCAAGTGTAGATTGACACCCTATGCTTGCTTCCATGCGCCTGCGGGTCGAGCTTCGTCCTCAGCTGACAAATCTTGTTAGGTGAGTTCTCGATGTGCTGACGTCCGTCACGGCATATCCGCCAATAACAATATTATTGTACGCATACTCTATAAGGGGTAGGTACTTCTCCCATTGTGAGCATCTATCTACTTCTATAACATAAGTCTTTAGTAGATCGAGAATTGTAAGATTGGCTATCTCATTTTGGCTATCCCTTTGTGGGTGATAGGCCAACGAGACATTCAATCTTGTACCTAGATTTTCAACGAGACCTTTCCATAAATTATTGGTGATTTAAGGATCTCTATCTAACATGATGGATGTTGGCTATCCATGGTATTTGAAAATCTGGGATATGAAGAGAGTTTCCATTTGGTGTGCCTTAGTATTCTTTTTGAAATAAATAAAATGTGCATGGTTGCTAAACTTGTCAACTATTGTCCATATTCCCGTATTCCCATGGATAGACTTGGGTAATCCAAAGATAAAATCCATGGATATACTCTCCCATGGTGAATAAGTGATTGGCAATGGTTGGAGTAATCCAGGTTTCTTCCCTCTATCATAGTTGTCTTTTGGCATAGCACACATTTTGAAACATACTCTTGTATGTACACTTTCATGGTAGGCCAATAGAAGTATGTCTCTACTCCTTGAAGAGTAGGTTGATTGCCTCTATACCATGCAAAGGGAGGAGCATGAGACATGCAAAGGGAGGAGCATGAGACTCATACATAACTTTCTCACGAAGGGAGTGGGTAACACATAGACTATTGCAAGGTAAATGGTTTTTCTCTCTTCCCCAATGCAAGGTTGACATTATATCTTTAAAGTCAGGGTCAGTAGCATACTCATGTATCATAGAAGATAGATCATTGTGAGTTTCTAAAGAAATTCAGGGTCAGTAGCATACTCATGTATCATAGAAGATAGATCATTGTGAGTTTCTAAAGACACAGCATTAACTTTTGGTCGTTGTGAAAGTGCATCGGCCACTTGATTGCAATATGAGCAATATGAAAATAAAATTACAAAAGAAAATTTTCCCACCTCATTTGTTTGTCGGAAAGCTTGGTTTCCATCATGAAGTACTTGAGACTTTGGTGGTTTGTTCACAAAATAAATGGAGTCCCCAATAGATAGTGCTTCCATTTGTCTAGGGCATGTAGAACAACTAAAATCTCTTTTTTATATATGCCCAAGACTCGTTCATTAGCATTGAGTCTTTGGCCCTCATATGCTACGGCATGCCCTTCTTGAAGCAAAACTGCTCCAAGGCAATCTCCACAAGCATCACATTGGACCTCAAATGGCTTTGAGAGATCCGAAAGCATAAGGAATGGTTGGGAGGTAAGCTTTTCTTTGAGCTTGTCAAAAACATTTTTCTCTTTAGTAGTCCATGAACACTTAACGTTCTTCTTTGTTAAGTCATGTAATGTCTTGCTATTTGTGAGAGAATTTTTCTATGAAGCATCTATAGTATGCACACATACCAACAAAGATTCTTAGCTCATGTAAATTCCTTGGGTTAGGCCATGCTTTTATTACCTCCAACTTGGATGGATCCATACGGATACCATCTTGAGAGATATTATGACCTAAGTATTGAATCTCTTTGCTCTTCTTTTGATTGATAAAAAGCTTGTTCTCCCTCAAAGCTTGAAAAATCACTTGAAGATGTTGCTCGTGTTCCTCCAAGGACTTGAAGTAGATGATGATATCATCAAAGAACACTCCATTGAATTTGCGGTAGGGTCTAAACATTGTTTTCATTAAATGATTGAACATGGCTGGTGCATTAGTCAAGCCAAAAGGCATAACTAGATATTCATAAAGACCAAACGTTGTACGGAACGCAGTCTTTAGAATATCTTCATTCACTATCCTTATTTGATGATAGACACTTTTTAGGTCAATCCTATTGAAGTAGGTATATCCTTGACAAATCTTCTACCCGCAATACGTTGT
Source organism: Adiantum capillus-veneris (assembly GCF_014529385.1). Taxonomy (NCBI): domain Eukaryota; kingdom Viridiplantae; phylum Streptophyta; class Polypodiopsida; order Polypodiales; family Pteridaceae; genus Adiantum; species Adiantum capillus-veneris. Next base: position 143,037,518 of record NC_140933.1, on the reverse strand, counting down.
GAGCGAGATGGAAACACACAATACGCCTCTATAACAACCCGACACACACTCTTGGAAAGATACACACACACACACACACACACACACACACACACAATATGGGGCACCACTCAGCTTACACAACCCACCTGGCCGAGACAGGGAACACACCGATGACGAGGAGAATTTTTGCTTTTTAGATTCAATGGATCTTGGGCCAACACCAATGGGGCAAGCAGCTCACACAATATGGGTAAAATATACCAGATACAATCACAAACTGGAGCAGAAGCTTCGCTCATAGGAGAAACTTACACAGCAAAAACAACAAAATAGGGAGGAATTTGGAAAAATGGACAGCGTCATCGCGTCCGGAACGGCCCAAAACCCCAGTCTACAATGTCAAAGTGCTCAAATCCGACCTCGGATGAGCAGTTTACGGCCAAAACAGGCTCCAAAATGAGCAAAAACACACCTGCGGCTGTTCCTCCTCTCTTCTCCACGTTTTTTTTGGTCTTCTCTCTGTTTTTTTAGTTCCCACACTTAGCTTTAATACTTGGGCACCCTTGGCCTTTTAAATGACCTCAAACGGACCCCGACCAGGCCCAAAACTGACCTCGCAGTGCATAGTTGTCACCCTGCTGCATCCATCCGCACACCTGGCACTCAACTGTTTCCAATAATGCATCCCGCCACCACGTGAAGTGGCCCCAAAATATGGTCCTCATGGTGACCTTTTTGCATAATTATCACAAGAAAATATCCACGTTGTGTCCGTACTTATCCACGTTGGTACAACCAAATGCTGACAGCGATAGAAATGGGCACAAGCGAGGCTATGTGGTCGAGCAGATGCAGGCTCAGGTGATAATGCAGTTGTGAAGTGCGGCTGCAGCTAGGTGGAAGTGGAGATGTATACTTGATGCGGCTTTTTAGGCCGACGGTATGCTGCAGATGGCCAAACAGGGAGATGGCCCTATATACCCAAAATGGTGGTTTACTGTGCCAAAATGTGGTGCTCGATGTGCTTTTCGAGCAGGTCCAGACGGCTCATCAAACGGAGCCCGTATGTGAAAGATATGGCGGTTTGAAATGGGGTGCGTTGCAAATCCTCGCCGGATTGGGCGAGTGCATGTGATTGGTCAAAGTTGATGCAAGTTGATATACTCGAAGTCCTCGAGTTGTGGAGCACGTCGGTCTTCTCGGATTGGTGATCGGAGCTACGGATAGCAAGTTATGGGCCGTCGAAGTTTTGACGGGGGTCAGTTTCGAGGCGGTAGGGCCGCGTTGGGAAATGCACTAGGTGGTGTTTTCATGAGCTCGCTAGGTGTCTGGTGCGTAGTATGCACTGTATCGAGCTAGCAGGAAGTGACGACACTAGAAACGGAGTTCGAAAAGCGGGGATATGTCCGGCCGAGGTCGGCAATTCGTAGCGAACGTGGATGGTCGGATGCTTTTTTCTATGTTTGGGACACGCCGTTTGAGGCCGTCGAGGCATCATGACGTGGAGCCGGGAGGTGCGATTGGAGTCGGGAATGTTAGGTTTTAACCAGATCGAATGACCGGTGCATTGGATGATTACGCAAAGGGTGGCAAGGAATGCCTGCGAAGGTGCACGTTCGTGTGGGGGTATGGGACCTATCTCTTTGAGAACTTTAGTAAAGAGTAAAAGAAAAGGGCTAACTCAAGGGGCAACGACGGCGCCGTCGTTGCCTCATGGGTTGATTCGGAAAGTTTTGGCTTCTAAAGGAAAGAAGGAAGGAAAAGAAAAAGAAAAAAGAAAGGGAAGGAGAAGAGTCGCCGTGGAGGGAGAGGAAGAAAAGAAAAAGAAGATAGAAAAAAAAAAAGGATAGTCTCCTTTTGCTAAATGTGCTACAAAGAAAAGGGGTTGTGTTTTTTGAGAGCTTTTGGGTTGCTCGTTCGTTTGGAGCCATGGAGAGCTCACGAAGAGCAGTGACCATGGAAACCTTCAGGCCGGGTTTGAGCGAGGCTCGCCTCTTTGATCTTTGGTGTGCCCCGGTTGTGGCGATGATGGTTGTACACTGTTTGGTGCCAATGAATGAAAGAAGGCCCCCATTGCAGTGAGTTTTGTGAGTCATCTCGCCCCTCTTCCCCCCTTCTCTTTTGCTCTCGTGTGTGTGCATGCGGGCGTATCGGTAGGTGTGTGCCATCCCCGATGGAGTGTTGCACAGAGAGAGAGAGAGAGAGAGAGAGAGAGAGAGAGAGAGAGAGAGAGAGAGTGGTGTGTTTTGATCATGTGGGAGAGCGCAAAGCTAGTGTATTGAGGTGTGCGGGTTGTGTGAGTTTGTGTGCGTCTGTGTGAGCGCTTGTGCGCGCGTGGTCTGGTGAAAAGAGCGAGTCGAAGGTGCTCGCAAAGTGGATTGGGGTGCAGTGTGTGCCATGGGCTATAGGAGGCAACCGTATTGGCGCGCTGGGCGTGCTCCCCATTCCCCCTCTCCATCTTCTAGTGCCCCCACTGAGGAGCGCGCTGATAGCTCCTCGGTAATGTGATTGGAAGCAAGGATGTGGCAAAGCAATGGCCCGATTTTCAACGGAAGTGAGGATGCGGACGATTGGCTCGTGGATTTTGAGTTGTTCTTGCTATCATTGCAAATGACAGGTGATGATGACAAGGTGCGTACGGTGCCCTTGGTGCTGCGAAGAAAAGCGAAGCTATGGTTTGATGGTTTGTGAGTAGCAGACAAACAGGTTTGGACAGGTTTTCGAGAGCAGTTTCTACTGTGGTTTCGTAAGGTGTTATCGGTGGATGAAGTGGATGCGCAGATCAAAGGCCTGCGCCAGGGATGTAAATGCCAATTTTGAGGTTTTTGTGGCAGAGTTTGAAGCTCACTGGAAGCAGTTGGTGGTTGTTACACATGTGGTTAACGGCGACTGCTTCAAATTGGAAAAGTTTTTGGCTTGTTTGCATCCTGTCGTTCGAGAAAAGGTTGATGATGAAGAGCCGAAGTGCTATGTCGAAGCGGTCCAGGTTGCCAGGTTAAAGAGCCGCAAAGTGAAAAGGAAAATGGAGCTTGGCTTGCTTAAGCCAGTAGAGTGTGCGTCGATTGTGGCAGCAGCAGGATGTTCTTTGGATAGGTCAAGGATGGTGCCAATGGTACGAAGTGTGCAGCCTGTGGAGGTAAGGCCGATGGCCTGTTTTGCTTGTGTGGAAGTGCCTATTTGCAGGATGCTAGTGCCAATGGTGGATGCGCTTGCCAACGAGGGCGAGCCATGTGTTGAGGAGAGCCTGTGTGTGGAAAAGATGGCAGATACCAAGTGCCAAGTGCAGCTTGAGGAGATGGTAGAGCCTATTCTTGTGGAGGGTTTGCTTGAGAAAGTGGCAGATTGTGGCCGAGATGCCAAGAGTTTGGAGCTTGATGATGAGAGTGTGCAGGGCCAAGTTGGCAGTAGCCAAGATTTTTTGAAGCCGCTAAAGGATAAGGATACAGGTGCCGAGTCAGCCTATGGCAATGATGGTGATGGGAGTTTGAGCTCGAGTTTGTGGAATACAGGTGAAGAGGGCGAGTCCATGTCCTATAGTGAGGAGACGGACTCCAGTGAACCTGAGATGGTACAAGTAGAGCTGCCGGGTTTGGTATATAAAGATGTGATGGTTTCCAATGTGGCTGAAGAGAAGGTGGAAGTGCCCAAGCTTGGGGCTGAGGATATGCATGCAAAGGTTTTGTGTGGCACCATGCTTATGGTGATATTGGTTAAAGTGGCCGTGCAGTGTGCTTTGATAGTGAGGTAGGTACAGAACTTGGCCAGAGAGAAAGCTGCCATGGAGGTGGAAAGTGAACAGGTTGAAGAGGATGGTCTGCAAGAGGCATTGGTGGAGCCATGTGGCTCTCTTGGTTCGGGTGCGCATGAGGATACGGTGTTTGAGGATGCCATAGGCATGGACTGCGATGGTATGATGCCGTTAGAGAGGCCTTTGGGTGATGAACAGGTGCATTTGGCCATGGGTGAAGAGGAAGAGCAGGCTATGGGTGTTGTGAAGCCGTCAAGGGAGATGTGCCATTGGGTCGTGAAAGCCATGCTTATGAGCACAACATTGCAGTGGGCATGTCACCAGTTACAAGAGTCTGTGGAGGAGTCCTCCACTTTATATGGTTGGGTAGGAGGGTCAGGTTTGTCCGTTGATGTTGGTTTGTCCATCGATGCTGGTATGTCTATTGGTGTGGCCGTTTGGCAAAGTGTTGAGCACGATAGTGCTCTTTTGAGTGCTTGGATGCCAATTGCTGCGTGGAGCAGTGAAGCTATGTTGTGTGCACTTTGGGTGCACTATTGTGTTTGTGTTGGGGTGCAACACTACAGGGAATTACTACTTGTGGATGGACGAGACCAGTGCCAGGTGTTTAACCCTGGTGGATGATAGTGGATAAAGCAGGGGGTTGGGAAACCCACCTAAAGGAAGGCCAGCAACAGCAGGAGCTATGTATATAGTGTATATACAAGTTGTGGCATGCTTTTTGTGGTTAGTTTGGTGGTTTGCTCAGTGTTGGTGTGGTTAAGCCGTTTTGGTGTGTAGTGAGTATGCTTTTGGTTGAGCATAAATGCTGAACGAGGGGGTGGGCAATGATGGTACAACTGTTGGGAGAAGAGGGGGAGATCGACCACTTAGAATATTCAACACAAGCTTTCAAGCCATCACCATCAAACTGTCCACCTCTTCTTCCAATTTCCAAGCACACACACTCACCTAGACTATCACACACACACACATAGTAAACATAGAATTGACATAGACAAACTTGTAAACTTGTAAGAGAGTGTAGGAGATGTGTAAGAGATGGAGACTAGATTAGAGAGTACACAGCAAAATAACCATAGCATAAGAGAGTAGAGAAGAGAATCTGCAAGAGAAAGGCCTAAATCTAGCCCCAAACTCCACGGCACCTCTCTTGTGGAGTTGGTATTTAATATATTACTTTGAGTTTAAGGTGCCAAAAATTGAGGCCCCTCTTTTACAACCACTTTACTTTTGCAAATGAGTGAAGCTCATTAGTTCTTGCATGACCCATAAGGGGAGTTCACACTACAACTATTTACAGAGCCATAGTGGCTTATTGAAATGATGTTCTAAGATATTGTGCAAATATAAAATGGCCAAGAGTAATTGTCGTCGCCTCTTCATCAACTCCCCGCATTCCACTCTACAAAATCATCATCAACTCAATTAGTAAAATAGACAGCACATAATTAACCATTACGCCCAGCTATCCCAATTGCAGCTAACCACTACAACAGGAGGGTGCCCAGTCTCGTAACATCCCTCCCACCGGGGATAGCAAATGTCCTCGGTTGCTCAATAGAGAAATCAACTGGACCGTGAGTGATGGAAAGTGTGGAGAAGGTCGGGAAAGTTGCGAAAAAACTGTTCAGGCATCCATTTGGCATCCTCTCTAGGGTGGCCCTTGAAAGTCAAAAGGTAACGGTTATAAACCATTCCAGTGCGTGTAGTGATGGTCTCATGGTCAACTATTTTGTCAGGGATGAGTTGCTCTTCTTGGTCTACAAGTGAAGGTGGGTCTTCATAAATGTGGTGTGTAGGTAGGGGTCCTTGGAATGGGCGTAAAAGACTAATGTGAAAGGCATTGTGAATGTGCCAATGTGCAGGTAGGTCTAAACAAAAAGAAACATCGTTAATGACAGCTGAAATTTTCAAAGGTCCATAAAAACGAGGAGCAAGCTTAACAAAGACATTAGTATCAACACTTTTGATCCTTCGTTTTTCAATGCGAAGTAAAACATGATCACCTTCTGTGAATTGGTGTGCCTTGCGATGCTTGTTAGCATGCTTGGTGTAAAGTTCTTGTGAGTGTTTAATGGCAGAATGCACACTTGCATAAATATCATGAAAGTCAGTAGTGAAATCATCAGCGGCAGGCACAACATTAGAAAGACGTGAAGCAGGAGTAGGAAGTGAGTGACCATATATAATTTCAAATGGAGATTTACCCGTGGCGGTGTGAGTGGTGTTGTTGTATGCAAATTGCAAAATATGTAGGTAATCATCCCATTTCTTAGGTTGAGAAGAAACATAAGCCTTTAACAAGTTAATAATAGTTCGGTTGGTGACTTCGGTTTGACCATTAGATTCAGGATGAAATGCAGAAGTGAAGTCAAGTGTAGTGCCAAGATTTTCAAATACAGTAGTCCAAAAAGCACTACAAAATTTTGAGTTCCGATCAGAAATAATCACTTTAGGCAAACCATGATGTGGAAAAACAGTCTTTAGAAACAAAAGTGCAGCTTGATGTGCTGTGAGTGTTTTCTTACATGGAACAAAGTATGCTTGTCTAGAGAAACGATCAATAATAGTCCATATCATGTCATGTTTGTGTGTTGTGAGTGGGAAACCAGTAACAAAATCCATGGAAATATGTTCCCCAGGTCTTTCAGGAATGGGGAGAGGGTGTAAAAGTCCCAATTTCTTACCTGTAGCTGCTTTGATTTTTTGACAAATCAAACAAGTTGACACATACTGTTTAACATCCATTCTCATAGCAGGCCAATAGAAATCACCACATAAATTTTGAAAAGTTGCAGCAAATCCTCTATGTCCAGCATAAGGTGGTTTGTGCAATTCTTCAATAATTAATGTACGAAAAGATTTAGTCACACACAATTTTTTTTTGAAATAAAGGAAGTTTTTTTGAATAGTGTATTCGAGAAATGTGTGTACAAAATTATCAAGCATGTGCAACCATGTCGTTTTGAAGTCATCATCATGTGCATAAGTGTCAGGCATAGTGTCAAATGAAGTTCCCGTAATGGTTGATAGATGATTAAGTGAGGGTCTTCTACTCAAAGCATCAGCCACAATGTTTTCTTTACCAGGTTGCTATTGAATGTTGGGCTGAAAACTTTGAATGAAAGCGGCCCACTTAATATGTCTATCATCTATTAAGGGCTGAGAAAGTAAATATTTGATACTTTGTTGATCAGTATTAATGATCAAGTCAATACCCATTATATAATGTTTCCAGATTTTCAATGCATGTACCACAACAGTCAACTCTTTATCATAAGTACTGAACTTTGTTTCAGACGGTTTGAATTTACAACTTTCGAAAGCAATTGGATGGTTATCTTGCATAAGGACTGCACCGATACCTTTCCCATTAGCATCAGTGACTACCACAAAGAATGGTCTTTCAAAATCAGGCAATTGCAATACAGGTGCATTAGTCAAAGCATGTTTAAGTGCATTAAATGAGCTTTCTTGCAAATCAGTCCATTCATAAGGCGTATTTTTCTTCAATAAGAGAGTCAAATAATGTGCTTTGTAAGAAAAATTATGAACAAATTTCCTGTAATAGCTACAAAGACCAATAAAAGATCGTAGCTCATGCAAGTTTTTGGGCCTCGGCCAGGATTGAATGGCTTCAATTTTCTTTGGATCGATATGTATTCCCTTACCCGATACAATATGTCCCAAATATTCAATTTCAGATTGGAAAAATGAACTCTTTTCAGGATTCAAATACAAGTGATTTTGTGCAAGCAGATCAAATACACGTGTTAAATGCTGCTTATGCTCTGCTTCAGATTTACTGAATACCAAAATGTCATCAAAAAATACAATCACAAAATCTTGATGGTCAATGAAAATTCGATTCATCATGCGTGTGAATGTAGCTGGTGCATTTGTCAAACCAAATGGCATGACAAGAAATTCATAGTGTCCAGTTTGTGTTCTGAAAGCAGTTTTGTAAACATCATGGTCAAACATTTTGACTTGGTGATATCCTGATTTAAGGTCAATTTTGTTAAAGATGTGTGCCCCTTTTAGTTTGTCTAATAGGTCATCCACTCTAGGAATTGGAAACGTATTCTTAATGGTGATCTTGTTTAAAGCCCTGTAGTCGATACACATACGAAAGGTTCCATTTTTCTTCTTGACAAGAAGTACTGGAGCTCCGTATGGTGAACTACTAGGTCGGATTAGGCCTTGGTCAAGTAAATTAGTGATTTGAGTTTGTATTTCCCTGTGTGCGGTAGGATTTACGCAATAAGGTGCTCTACAAGGAGGTTCACTACCCGGTATGATGTCAATTTTGTGGTCTTCTGGGCGTGATGGTGGAATTCCAGGTGGTAGATCATGCATGAAACAATCTTTAAATTGTGAAAGAAATTCATCGTGTGTGGAATTACGTGAAGTTTTAGTTTCAACAAAAATTTGATTTACCAATACTAGATGTGTTTTCCCTTGTTTTCGAATGGCTCGTTTGGCTTAAGTGTGAGAGAGAAGTGGAAATTTTTGTTGTGCCAGTGTTTCTTGGATGGAGAAAGTTTTATTATTATGAGTGAGAGACATTGTACGTGTTTTATAATTAATCAATGGGTCAAATTCATGACGAAATGGCATTCCCAAAATCATATCAAGACCATGCAATGGTGCTACCAAAAATGTACGTGCTTGAGTGAATTCACCAATGCAAACTTCAACAGTGACTTGAGTTTTACAATTAAAACGTTGATTATTAAAAACAGTTTTGACCTTATGAGGTGATGAAATTTCAGAGAGTGATAGTTGCTGTGCCAATCGTGTGGAAATGAAATCATGGCTACTACCATCATCTAGCAGAATGGTGACATTTTCACCCTTAACAGTGCCTTGCACTTTAAACAAGGTGTGAGGAGATATAGGAGTACCTGAGGATGGGTTGTCATCGTTATCATAATCAGAGTCATATCCCTCACCGTAGTTAACTTCCACTTCATTGTCGTCGGGTGTAGCATCTTCGATGAGGTTAACAGTAGCTCCGTTGGGGCGGTTGTTGTTGGAGGGTTTCTGATTTGAATTCCTGTTGACTCCATTTGCTTGGCCATTGGATTGACCATTGCCCTTAGCATGACCATTTGGGCACTTATCTGCATAGTGACCATATTGAAAGCATTTAAAACACTTCACCTTTTTGTTACCATTAGAATTTGGAGGAGAACGCTGGTTGAAAGGATGTTGGTTGCCTCGTTGCTGAGTGTTGTTGTGGTTGTTGCTCGTATGAGGTTGAGCAGTGGTAGGAGGATTGTCAAATCTTCGTCTTTTGAAAAAAGTACGGCTTTGGTATTTACTTCTGTCAAAGTTAGGAGAAAAAGGAGGTCTCTTGTTGCGGTTAGTGTTAGCAGGTTGATCAGTGTGAGAGGAATGTCCACCTTTCTTCTTTTCTGCGTTGAGAGCCAAGTTAATGGCCTTTGACAGAGAATTTGGTTCGAACATATCTACCTCAACACTAATTTGTAGTGCCAAGCCTGATATGTACTTTCGCTTCAATTTCCTGCGACTAACATGTTCAATAGCTTGCAATTGAATTAGAAAATTCCAAAAACGGTCAGTGTAACCCTGTACATCTTCATTTCTACCCTGTCGAATTAAATCCCATTGACGTCGTGCTTTAGCTTTGTACTGTGTGGAAAAAAATTGGGGCAAAAATACTTTTTTAAATGCATTCCATGTGCGTGGTCTTCTTCCATGTTGTTTGGTGGCGTTCCACCACAATGCAGCGCTGCTGGTGAGATGATTGGATGCACACTTTACCATTTCACGCTCGGGAAAGTTTTCATCATGAAAATAGTCATCTAGCTGACTAACCCATGCTAGAACCGTGCTAGCATCTTTAATGCCATCAAAATCTTTGAAAGTGAAGGCTTTTCTGCTAATTTTGTTTTTCTTGGGTGTCGGTGCAGATTCGGTGTGTGCAGAATGCAATAATTTATCTTCAAGTTCTTGCCTTCGCATGCGTTCATATGTGAGTGACTGTTGCAAATTTTGAAGTTGCTCTGCAATCGTGGGTGCATGAGGAAGATGTGCCATGATTGCGTGCTTTTTTTTTCTTTTTTTTAAATATAATTTAATAAATAATTAAATGGTAATGCTTAAAAAGGCTATTTGGTGATATTTGCAGATGCAATATGCGGAATAAAATAAAATAAATAACAGAAATGTAATGTACTTAGCTGAGAAAGAGCGGTGGCGTCCAGCCCGGAATTGCGATGTGCTAGGAAATTGCCAAAGAATAAACAGTCCGACGGTGTGTCACCGAGCCAGTTGAATTTTGTAGTGTTCGGTCTCCCGTATCCCCAAAGCAGATAGCAATGGCGGTCGGAAGAGAATTCCGCAAATTATATTGACAATCCGTTGATTTTTTTTAAATTATTTTTTTGATTAATACGACGATGACATGATCCTTGGCAGGTGCGGCTCAAGCTTGTTAATCGGTTTCAAATAGGGATCGACGACTTTTTAAGTTCGTGGAGACTTAGACTTGCAGTCGGTGATTGAAGGAGGGTGACCAGAGTTTGTCGAGGACCAAGGTTACGGAGAAAAGGAGTGGGCGAGTAGGCTCTTAATAAAAGTAGGCTTTTAAGCTTCAAAAGAAAAAGGGTATTTTAAGCTTAAAGAATGTAGACGACCAAATTCAAAGGCTCAAAAAGAAGTAGAAGCTAACTTTAGTTTATGCTAACTTTTATGCATGACAAAAACAAACTGGCAGCGTGAAGTTTTGGAGAGTTCAGAGTGCCATTGGAATTGAGGTGATGGCAAGCTGGAGAGTTTGAAATTGGTCTTGAAGCAGTAGACAAAAATGATCAGCAATGTATGGCGCTCCCTTTGATGCAATTCATATTGAATTTGAAGCAAGTCTATTATGAAGCTTAGTGTGTGTGTAAGTAGAGGTTCCCGTGGTTGATTGCCGACAAGATCAATGAGCTCTATTTCTTTGTATTGGCCAAGCTCCGATACATTATGAGGTTGTTAGAGAGGGTCGAACTTCACAAGCCTCGAAAATTTTCCTCAAAACTTCAAAGCCTTTGAATCCAATCTCGTCGATTAATCCAATTAAGAGCTGTTGCTAATTCCAATTGAAATCTTTCCTTGCTTTTTCGATGCCAAAATTGACCTTCTTGGCCTCTTTACGAATCCGCTACTTCTTATCTTCTTGGCCGATAATTTTCCAATTTCCGATAAAATTTAACCGGTGCTTGAAATTAAGAGATGCACATACCGATTCTTTTGCTGATGATCGACAATTTGTTGAATAATTCGCCGATTAAGCTTCCCAATTACGACCAAGTAGATTTGACTTGCAAATTCGATTATTTGCAAAATCGGGTGTGTCGAATCGAGAAGTTCCCTCCTTGAAATTGAAATCTGATGCCGATTCAATTGAACTTGGTTGCTCTGATACCACTGTTGGGAGAAGAGGGGAAGATTGACCGCTTAGAATATTCAACACAAGCTTTCAAGCCATCACCATCAAACTGTCCACCTCTTCTTCCAATTTCCAAGCACACACACTCACCTAGACTATGACACACACACACACACAGTAAACATAGAATTGACATAGACAAACTTGTAAACTTGTAAGAGAGTGTAGGAGATGTGTAAGAGATGGAGACTAGATTAGAGAGTACACAGCAAAATAACCATAGCATAAGAGAGTAGAGAAGAGAATCTGCAAGAGAAAGGCCTAAATCTAACCCCAAACTCCACGGCACCTCTCTTGTGGAGTTGGTATTTAATATATTACTTTGAGTTTAAGGTGCCAAAAATTGAGGCCCCTCTTTTACAACCACTTTACTTTTGCAAATGAGTGAAGCTCATTAGTTCTTGCATGACCCATAAGGGGAGCTCCCACTACAACTATTTACAGAGCCATAGTGGCTTATTGAAATGATGTTCTAAGATACTGTGCAAATATAAAATGGCCAAGAGTAATTGCCGTTGCCTCTTCATCAACTCCCCGCATTCCACTCTACAAAATCATCATCAACTCAATTAGTAAAATAGACAACACATAATTAACCATTACGCCCAGCTATCCCAATTGCAGCTAACCACTACAATAGGAGGGTGCCCAGTCTCGTAACAGCAACCAAATGCTGTCGACGATATAAATGGGCACAAGCGAGGCTATGTGGTCGAGCAGATGCAGGCTCAGGTGATAATGCAGTTGTGAAGTGCGGCTGCAGCTAGGTGGAAGTGGAGATGTATACTTGATGCGGCTTTTTAGGCCGACGATATGCTGCAGATGGCCAAACAGGGAGATGGCCCTATATACTCGAAATGGTGGTTTACTATGTCAAAATGTGGTGCTCGGTGTGCTTTTCGAGAAGGTCCAGACGGCTCATCAAACGGAGCCCATATGTGAAAGATATGGCAGTTTGAAATGGGGTGCGTTGCAAATCCTCGCCGGATTGGGAGGGTGCATGTGTTGGTCAAAGCTGATGCGAGTTGATATACTGGAAGTCCTCGAGTTGTGGAGCACGTCGGTCTTTTCGGATTGGCGATTGGAGCTACGGATAGCAAGTTATGGGCCGTCGAAGTTTTGACGGGGGTCAGTTTCGAGGCGACGGGACCGCGTTGAAAAATGCACCAGGTGGTGTTTTCATGAGCTCGCCAGGTGTCTGGTGTGTAGTATGCACTCTATCGAGCTAGCAGGAAGTGACGGCACTAGAAACGGAGTTCGAAAAGCGGGGATATGTCCGGCTGAGGTTTTCATGTTTGGGACACGCCGTTTGAGGCCATCGAGGCATCATGACCTGGAGCCGAGAGGTGCGATTGGAGTCGGGAATGTTAGGTTTTAACCAGACTGAATGACCGGTACATTGGATGATTATGCAAAGGGTGACAAGGAATGCCTACGAAGGTGCAGGTTTGTGTGGGGGTATGGGACCTACCTCTTTGAGAACTTTAGTAAAGAGGAAAAGAAAAAGGCTAACTCAAGGGGCAACGAAGGCGCCATCGTTGCCTCATGAGTTGATTTGGAAAGTTTTGGGTTCTAAAGGAAAGGAAAGAAGGAAGGAAAAGAAAAAGAAAAAAGAAAGGGAAGGACAAGAGTCGCCCTGGAGGGAGAGGAAGAAAAGTAGAGAAGAAAAGGAGGATTCAAAAAAAAAAGATGGTCTCCTTTTGCTAAATGTACGACAAAGAAAAGGTTTTTTTTTTTTTTGAGAGCTTTCAGGTTGCTGGTTCGTTTGGAGTCATGGAGAGCTCACGAAGAGCAGTGACCATGGAAACCTTCAAGCCGGGCTTGAACGAGGCTCACCTTTTTGACCTTTGGTGTGCCCCGGTTGCGACGATGATGGTTGTACAGTGTTTGGTGCCAATGAATGAAAGAAGGCCCCCATTGCAGTGAGTTTTGTGATTCGTCTCACCCCCCTTCCCCCCTTCTCTTCTGCTCTCGTGTGTGTGCATGCGGGCGTATCGACAGGTGTGTGCCGTCTCCGACGGAGTGTTGCAGAGAGAGAGAGAGAGAGAGAGAGAGAGAGAGAGAGAGAGAGAGAGAGTGAGTGGTGTGTTTTGAGCGTGTGGGAGAGCGCAAAGCTGGTAAATTGAGGTGTGCGGGTTGTGTGAGTTTGTGTGGGTCTGTGTGAGCGCTTGTGCGCGCGTGGTCTGGTGAAAAGAGCGAGTCGAAGGTGCTCGCAAAGTGGATTGGGGTGCAGTGTGTGGCCTGGGCTATAGGAGGCAACCGTATTGGCGCGCTGGGCGTGCTCCCCATTCCCCCTCTCCATCGTGCAAGTATTGACCCCATTCGACCTCCTGACCCCACTAAACGTCATCCGACGCACCTGCTTACCTCATGTCGTCGGCCCGCGGATAGCTTCCTCTAGAATTTTTACGCGCTACCAACTCCTCATTATTGTAGAAAAAACACACTGATACTGGTAACGATGAAAATCCATGCACTATGTACATGCTGTCCTACCTGTACACATGTGGGCCCCACGTAACCACCTAGCTCTGGAAAATGGGCAAACCTTTATTCGATGCACCATGCATGGGTATGTACATATGCGCAATCCCTTGCTCCAAAAAACTCTTGACATAATTTGCCTATCCCCCAGCCTGCTAGATCATTCATGATCAGCAACAGCAAAAAGAGATATGAGACTCGCCGCATCACAAGTCTCCTCATCCGTCACATACATTACTTGCTCTTCAAACAGCTCATCTTGCTCCACCATCATCAATCTAGCATGATACAATTTAAGACGCAATCCATTGACCCTTGACTTATGCAAAATTCCATCCAGGTTAGCCAACTGATATGTGCCATTCGGAAAACACTTCACTACCTTCACTACCTTGAAAGGGCCTTCCCACTTAATTTGAAACTTCTTTTGGAAGGTGTTGTCCAGCTTACTGTTGTAGCGCAAAACCAAGTCATGCTTCTTGATACCCTTACTTTTGACCTTTTCATTTATCTTTGCCAAATCCTTATCCTACATCTGCCCATAATGCTCCAATGCACTCATCCTATCCAACTAAACCTCTTGTAACTATAAGAGCCTCTCTTTGAATGCATCACTAGGCGGCCCAAGCAACTTCTCTAGCATCTTGACCATAGGCAACTCTACCTGCACAGGCAATAGTGCTTCCTTTCCATACACCAAATGAAATGGAGTGAACCCTGTACCAGTCTTCACTGACGTACGGTAATCCCATAATGCACTAGGAATTTCCAAATCCCAATTCTTTCCTTGGTGCTCTGTCACTTTCGAAAGGATTTGTACCAACTCACCATTGAATCTTTCATTTAAGCCATTACACTGCGGGTAATAAGGAGTGGTATGCTATTGCCTAATCTTCATCTTCGCACATAAAAAGTCCAACAGTTTAGCTCGAAATCCTGGCCCCTTGTCTAAAAGTAGCTCTAGTGGAACCCCAAACTTGCAACATATTTCATCATACACAAATTTTGCCACATCCTTTGCAGTGATCTGTTTTACTGCTATAGCCTCTGCCCATCTAGAGAGATAGTCCACTGCAGTCAAAATATAGCTTTTTCCCCTGCTTGTGATAGGTAGCGGACCTATTGCATCCATCCCCCACTTTTCAAACACATCAAATGCCATGATGGTTTTTCGTAGCTCTGGCTTCAACACTCTCTTCCCAAATGCTTGACACCTATTGCTAGACCTACACCAATGGTGAACATCCTTGTGCAAACTAGGCCATACATACCCCTCTTGCAAGATCTTATGTAAGGTGATCTTCAGAGAAAAATGTCCGCCACATGCGCCTTCATGGTTCTCTTCCAACACTCTATACAGCTCCTCCCGCCAAGGTACACGTCTCAACACAAGATCAGCCCCTTTCATGTACAAGAAATCACCAATCAATTTGTACCTGTATGCTCTACGCACAAAACCATACTTCTTAGACTTCTGAATCTCCTTTGGAATGATTCCTGTTAGCAAAAACTCCTCTTCTTGAGCCAAACTTTCCCAACCATGATAAAGAGGTAAATTGGTCCTCAACCCAAATAGCTCCCCAATCATGCTTTGAGCTGCTTCATGTGCCTCTCCATTTAGAGCACGTTCAATGTGTCTGATGCTCCATGCTTCAAACTTTTTTAGCAGGCCTTTGATTCTGAAACACATTTCCTTCAATGCGGTGTTCTTGCTCTTCCACACCCCCAGCACTTGCTTCACAACTAACAAGGCATCACCTTTTATGCTCAACCTTCTAACCCCATGCTTCAAACAAATGTGTAATCCGGCTTCCAAAATAGCATATTCAGCCTCATTGTTACTATGTGCGTCCAATTTGAACCCTCTCTTGCATACTAGCTTCCCCTCTGGATCATAAAGTGCTATACCCCCTGAAGCCGCATCATGGCTCTTTTTGTATGAGCCATCAAAGAACAACACATGTGCATTGCTAATCTGTGGCACTTATTCAACTACCCTTATCACCACCTCTTCCTTAACAAGAAGGGGATTGAGTCTTTGTAGGTCAACAAATCAGCTAAGGTAGCTCTTGTACTGTCTTCCACTAGGAAAGAGAACTCAAACTCTTGCAGCTCAATTACCCATTTCTTCACCACATTTGACATGTTTGTGCCATTAATTAGCTGTGGCAAGAAGGCATAACTCGTCAACAAAACAAAAGGTCGTGGTAGCAAGTAATGACGAAATCGTCGACAAGCAAATACGACACTGGCCATCACTAGCTCTACTTCCGAGAATTTTCTCTCAACTACCAACTTTACTTGACTTGCACAATACACTGGCCTCATATAATGGCTGCCCTTCCCCTTTTGCAATAGCATGGCTCCAATGGCATCATCCCCTACTGATGGATTTACATAAAAAACTTTCTCCCAATCAGGAGCCTGCATGGCTGACAACCCCCCTAACACCTCTTTCACCTCTTGAAACACTTCTTCACACTTGTCATCCCATTGTAATGGATCATGCTTTGCCACTTGCTGTAATGGATAAAGAAGCTGCGAAGACAATGGAATAAACCGTGCCATGTACTTCACCTTGTGTATAAAGGTTGCCAATTGCTTCGTACTCGTAGGTGATGGAAGAAGAATAATAGACTTGAGCTTGTCTGGATCAGCCTCAATGCCATTTTCTGACACCATGTGGCCCAGTAACTTCACCCTTGGCTCTGCTAGATGACATTTCTTTGGATTTAGTTTTCCTCCACATTCATCATATCGAGATAATACCATCTGCAACTTCTCGTGGTGCTCAGCCCTACTGCTGTAGACACAGAAGTCGTCCATAAAAGCCTTAACACAACTACCAATGAAGGGTTCCAATACCCAATTTGCTCTCTCTTTATAGAAAGATGGTCCATTTGACAACCCAAAAGGATACTGTGTAGCAATAGCAGCCCCATGGCGTAATAAAAGTTGTCTTTGTGCGGTCTTTAAGAGCAATCTTCAATTGAAAATAGCCTGAAAAACCATCACACACACTGTACCTCTCATAACCTGCCACTGAATCCAAGATCTGATCAATGAATGGAAGAGGATATGGGTTCTTCTTAGTGGCTGCATTTAAGGGTTTAAAATCTACACAAATCCTCCACTTCCCATCCTTCTTTGGACTGACTACTAATGGACTCACCCATTCTGTGGTTTCCACTGGGACTTTGCCGCACTGGCTTAGCACCTTCTTTCAGATCTATATGCATCTCTTCGCCCTTGAACCCTCTAATCTCTTCATATGAAGTAATGAACAAATCAAGAAAACTAGCCAGCATGTGCAAATATATCTCCTTCTCCATAGCTGAGAGGTCTCCACTGATCATTTGCGGCATCAATTCCTGCTTCTTTGACAACTCAACCTTGGTTTGCATCAGCCCTCCAATCACTTCATAAGGCCCTTTACTTTCATCTTCAACCACATTCGCAAATGCAAGTAAACCAGACTCCTGGATTTCTTTGACCATCAAAAGAAATGCAACATCAGCATCCTCATCACTGCTGGTAATACTATCACTGTCCTCATCAATCACTGTGGAATAGTCTTCATCACTAGACTCATCCTCATCTTCATAGAGCTCCTCCAACCGTTTCCTTGTGTCCATGTTATATAGCTTCTTGGCACCTATCTTTCCATAGAGGCTAATCGTACCACATCGCCAATCTTGAACAGCTCCCACTGTACGTAACCATGGTTTGCCCAATATAATAGGATATGCTTCCAACCCCGTTGGCATCACATGAAAATCAACCACTACCTTTGCATCATATGCCTCCACTTCTAAGCTCTTTACAACACCTAAACATTTTACTTTTTGATGGTTTGCCAATCTGATCCAAAAACCAGACACCCCAGTCACTGTAAGACCCATCTTCTCAACGCATGAGTGTGTTATCACACATATTTGCGCTCCACCATCCACATAACCTTGTCCCAGGTTTTTTCTTTTATGCCACACATCTACTATTGGACAAATGTCTGGTAGCTCATCCATTGCCAACACCTTCACTGAACCTCTCTCTCGTTCTTTCTCCATTGGGTTAACCATCCTCTTCCATTGTCGCTTTAGCTTAGGCACCATCTCTATAAGCTGCCCAAAAGTAACATCGGCTTTCCTGTTTGTCATATCCTCCTTCAAGTCATAGCTGAAACATGAAACTTGCGACGACCCCTCCTTTTGCTCTTGGCCTTGACATCCTCGCCTTCATGACTCTTTCCCTTATTCTTACTAGGACCTGGGGCACTTCTTCCTTCCTTTTCCTCTGTGGTCCTCTTCCCAATAAGCATCACTAATGTATCCTCTATATTTGATGCCTTCTCTAAGGTGACTACACTTAGCACTTTTGTCTTCCCCTTTTCCTCCTGGGTTAATCCACTGGTTCCTTCATCTCCCTTAATTTCGATGCCATAATCATTTGACCTAGTTAGCACCTGTCTTGGCAATGGATACATGTCTCCCCCCATCCTTGGTGGCTTATCACATTGCGGGCTGATGTGTCCCAGCTCTCCACAATTATAAAATATGGGCGTCTGCCTCCAGAACCTACCATTGCTTTGTCCAGCACCATTCTTGGGTCTTTCTTCACCTCCTGGTTGATTTGCAAACCTCCCTCGACCTCGATTATTTTCCACTTGGCCTAGCATGTTTAGGCTGAGATTCTTCATTAAATCTACCACTTGCCTCATGTCTTGCCTTAGCCCATCATCTTGCACTGTTGTAGTGACCACTGCTGGCATAACCTGAGGAGTAACAAAAACCATTGGTTCATGATGAACCGCTGGCATGCGACCTTGTAAAGAGTCCATAGGCTGAAATTCAGACCTCATGGGCAAAGACTCCACCCCTAACTGGCTCAATTTCCTCAGCTTCCACTCTTTGTTCCTTGCTACCTCCAATGCATCTTCATATGTCCTAGGCTTCTTTAGCTCCACTCTCCAACGTATATTCTCCCAAAGACCAGCCAAGAACCTGTCTTTCTTCATCATGTCAGGCGGGGGTACTTGTGGTGCTTAAGCCTTGCACATCCTCTCCCATGCCAATGAAAACTTACGTATATACGCATCTACTGGCTCACCTTCCTTCTGCACCAAACCCTGTACTTCTTGTCACACTTTGTCAAGATCTTCTATCTTTACAAACTCCACTTCCAACCCATGTCGTAGATTGTCCCAACTCAACCTTATGGGTGGATCAGCCACATGCAACTCCTCTTCAAATGCTTTGGACCAAACTCGTGCATCACTCTTCAAAAAAATTTGGAGAAGACGTAACATCTGCGCCGGGTCATGAATCTGGTTGCTAATGCAGGCAACCTCCATCTTTTCCAAAAAGTCTTCCACATCTTCATCACTTCTTCCATGAAACTCCGGATAAGAGAAAGCCATGGCTACCCAAATTACGATGCTTTGAGAACCCCTTCGAACACACGTGCAAGAACCCAAAAATTTTCACTACCCAATCCCCAGAAACTTCAATGGAGCTCAGCTTTAGATAAGGACAAACACATGCACATCGAATGAGTTTTCATAGTTAATCATTGGAATTACAACAGGAAAAGGACATTCCAGTATCTCTCGTAATCTTCTTGGCCCGAACATAAAGACTATGCGCTGCTGAAAAAAAATCTTCCTGGACACATGAACATTTATCTGGATTCTCTGAGTTAAATGAAAAGGAGTGAATTGAGGTCCGTCGTGATTATCCATTAAAAGCCATCCATGTAGATTCCAAGAAAGCACACTTGATTAATCCTCTGATTTTGTCAAAATTTCAGGAGCATAACAGCATAAATGGATTAAAAGACCAAAAAACCAGCCATCATAACTTGGAAAAATTTTGACAGAGTTTCCCCAGAAGTAGAGCAGTGAGAACCCAAAATATAGACTGTAAATGTATGCATAAACTGCCAACAATAGAACTCGAGCATCAAATAGGAATCACTAGTACATAGCCTATGGCGAGGTCACAAAAAGGGTGCTCCAGCTACTTGTATCACCAAAAGGATCTCACATTTGAGAATCCCCCAGCTCAATAAAACCTCACGCTATCGACCCTCACACGAAGGCTAATGCAAATGGCGTATAGTCAAGTCTTAGAAATGACTATCTTCCAGACCAAGTCTCAGAAATGGCTGGGACTGCCAAATAAAACCAAATATGGCTCCACAAAGGCGTACAATGGCAGTTTCCACAAGTAACATACAATACCAGTAGACAATGCGCTCAAACATGCGCCAAATGATGCATGCCCACTGTAACTCCAAGTGACACCACTACTAGTATATCACTGTACTCCAGCCACCTGTACCTGTGTGAATCACCTGTACCTTTACCTGTCCCTGTAACCTGTAAACTGTAGTCTGCAACCTGTCATCCCGAATCTCAAAGCTTGAAGCTCGAAGCAGAAAGTACTCGAAGAAGATCCTCCGTGGGGGCGCCAAAAGAATGTGAGCAGGATGGAAACACACAGAACGCCTCTATAACAACCCGACACACACTCTTGGGAAGATACACACACACACACACACACACACTATGGGGCACTAAAAGGACTCGAGAACAAAAGGGAGAGGAGCTAGGCCTCAGCATCCTTTTGTCTACCAATTCTTGTACTTGCCTCATGATCTCCTCTTGTTGAGCTTGGGAAACTTGATAAGGAGTCTTGTTAGGTGGTGAGCTTCCTGGTAGGAGCTCAATTTGATCGTCATCATCCCTCGTTTTGGTGGTAAGGCCAAAGGGATATCATCAATGAACACATCTTGGAATTTATTTAGAAAATTAGACAAGTCTAACTCTTCTTGATTCCTACCATTTACATTTGATGAAAAATTAGGACCTTTAAGGGACTCTTTGACAAAAACCATGCAGGTAGAAACTGAGCTTTTCATTGATTTATCAAAAGCAAAAGGATTTACAAGTGGTATAGTACGACCACACTCACTAGCATCTACATACATCCTCTTTTCCCTATAGGTAAAGTAGATTCTGCTTTCACGGAACTTCATGTCGGTGGCCATGTGGTTGAACCATGGTGCCCCTATGATAACATCCTCATGCTGGAGAGGAGACATGAAAAAGTCTCCTTTGTCAACGTAGTCTTGGACATGAAGCCTCAACTTCCCAATCAAGAGAGTAATGAAGGCTTGTTTTCCCTTGAAAGCTGCATGGACAATTACAGTATCACCTATCTCAAAAGTTTGAATGCCCAACTTACTCCGTTGATATGAAGTTGTGAGTAGAGTCAAGATCAAACAAGATGAAGGCATCATGCTCCCTTACTTTTCCCCAATCATAGGAAAAAGGTGATCCCTTGCAATGAGCATCCTCTTTTGAAGCTTCAATCGTGGAAGCTCTAGGAGTCTCATTGTGGGCATTTCTCTTAGGGCAAGAATGATAGCCATGTCCTTGCTCCCCACACTTAAACATTTATGGTCCTTACAAAAAGCTTCAAGCTTGGAGAGAGTTTATTTTTAACTTTGTAAACTCCCTTCTCCTTGGGCCGATTGTTGTTGTTTGTCGTTGTTGTTGGAATTGCCTTGGGAAGAATTTTGGGTGTTGGTTTTCCCTTTGCATCACTTTTTCTTTGCTTTCCATGGGCTTGGCATTCCTTCTAGAGCCTTGTTGGAAATTGATGCACAAAGCAACCATAGTGTGGTGGATTACTTTGGTGATAGAACCACGCCATTGGGAGTTGACATACTCGGCCATATCTTCAGGTAATCCCATACAAAATTGTTTCTTTTCTCAACAAAGTCTATCTTTTGAAAGACATTAGCCTTGAGATGTAAATCCCAAAACTTTTCCACGTTTTTGTGGATAGAATTGTTGGAGAGAAGCTTCAAGCTCTACCATTCGGTAAGCACTTTGTCCTTTGCATTGCTTGCAAGGAATTTCTTCATGATGGAAACTCGTAGAGTTTTCCATGTCTTTGGGGCCTCTCTGTTGCCACAAAGGCTAGAGACCACCATTGACGAGCAGACTTCTGGAAGTGCATAGCTACATGACGTAGTTTAGAGGACTCTATGAAGCGCTCATCTCCAAAGGCTACATCAAATTTTTTTTGGATGAATGCCAATACTTGGTCGTAGCACCAAAGGTTCCATCATAGGTCAGAAAAGAGATACTCTTTCCTCCCTCTTTGAACTTCTTGAGCTTTTGGGACCTTCGCCATGCAAGGTAAGATTTGTGATGACCTCTCCTCTTGTATTCTCTAGGAGAATAGCTATTGCTTTTGTTGAAAGAGGAGGAAGGTAAAGAAGAAGGAGAAGTGAGTGACCTCTTTCTTTCCCTTTTCTTCCAATGTTTCCTCTCTTCCCTTTTGGAGTGAGGAGGAGAAGGACTATGGGTTGACCATTTCCTCTTGGGAGGAGTTGGCGATCGTCTAGACCACCGTCTTTGTGGAGCCACATCTTCAGAGGAACTTAGGGATTCACTTCACTCTCGTTATTTGAATTTCTCCTCTCTTATGGGAGAGAGTCTTCTTTTGGGAGTCTCATCAAGAGGCCTCCTAAGCTCTCTCTCCTCTTGAAGTGGAAGGGAAATCCCATAAGCACGAAGTTGTTGAGTAACTTTGGCTTTCAAAGCAGGGTTTCCCATAGCTTACTGCAACCTAGTACCAAGATAATTGACAAACATTGGGGCATCAGCATTAGAACCTTCATCTGTAGAATCAAAGTTATCAATGCTCATTCTACATTAGGAGAAATATGAACCTTGCATGGACCTTGTAAGGAATCCTAATTTTTAGGGATTAAGGCTAATGTTGTGTGGGGTTTAGGGGGCAAGGGCATTGAAGAAGGTAGTTTTGAGTAGGCTTTTCTAGCCTTTTTTTTAAACAAATGTAGGATGTGGACCTAAAAGGTTGCTTTCTCTCTCTAGCCTTTTTTAAAGTGAAGGAAGCATAGGGGTGTGTCCACATCAGCAATTCCGTGGGTCAAAAAGAGTCAAAATTTGACTTTTTTTTTAAATTTTCATTTTTATTTGTTTTTTACTTAAAACTCCCTCCCAACATATATACATATCCAAAAATCATTTTTTGACCCATTTTTTAACCCACAAGCTTAGAAAGTCCATTTTTTCAAAAATCTTTTCCCCCAAAAAGTAATAAACATTTTGTTCTCTCATCCTCCTCCCTCCTCTCTCCCTCTTTGTCCCTACCTTCCTCCTCCTCCCCAATCTCTCCCTCCCCTCCCTCCCTCCTTCTCTCCTCCCATCCTGCTCGGCCTCTCTACCCTTCCCCCTCTATCTTTTCATCATTTGCTTCCTCACGCAACAGCTTCCATGGTGCTCACGGACATCACAAATGGTTTGCTTCCACCACCACGTACTCCGCACACCAAAAGCATACATATTCGCTTACCCACGGCATTTGCACCGAAGACCACTAGTGAAGGTGATCAAAGGTCATCACAGGAACGTCGCACCGCTTGTGAGACCAATGTTGACATTTGGGTGGATGGCCATTTGTACCCTTACGATCCTATAAGCCGCTTCCATCCACCGTTTAATAGCCTTTCCACATTTCTTCAATTTCTTGGGAGGGGAGAAGCAGGCTTGTTAGGCTATTGCAAGCGGCTGTGTATGGGTGCAGGTGCTTCTTTGCATATGTGGATGCACGAATGTCAAGCTCTTCACCTCAAGACGACGACATTACAAGAGAGTGTTGCCTCTTCGGAGAGGGTAGTTAAAAGTCTTGAACAACAAATGCAAGAAAAGGAGTCCCACATCCAGAAGCTTACCAACACCATCACATACTTGAAAGAAACACCCCTTGGTGCAAGGGAACGCAAATGCCCGTATTCATCCATTGAAACTCTTGCACATTCCGGAGGAGCACGCAAATGACGAGTTACACCCACAAGGTGATTTGGTCTTTACTTGCATGCTGCATTCTTACTTCACACTATTTTCTAACATTTATGTTTATTTGTTGCTAGAAACTTCATCCAGGAGGCATGCGGTGGAACAAGCCAAGATAATCGAGTCAACCTTCTCACTAGTTGTCTCAATACCGAGGACGTTATTTCTATCTTACAATCACCTGGAGGTAAGCACATTAAGGATGCAGTCACCAAGGACCTTATGCGTAAATTAAGAAATGTGGTTAATGATGATGACGTTCAACAAGCTTGTGATGAGGCTGGAATCAGCACCAAAGCCTATCAGGCTATTTTGCAACTCCTAAAGGATGCCCTCAAAGAACATGGCATTGTGGAAAACCTATTTCCCGTTCCTCACAAGGTCAAGCTCGCAAAGAAGGCCACAAACGAAGATGTGTTCTCCCGCATTGGGACATACCTACACATGGAGGACACAATGCCAACTTCCCTTTATGCTTCGTGCGCAACAAAGACAAGGGGAAAAGGTAAGAAACAATCCATAAGACCTTCGAATAAAGGCTTTCCTTACACAATGTGGAACAATATTTTCGTGGATCTTAGAAGGCTTCAAGAAGCCATACTTAGATTTTACGAGTTACCTGAAGAAGGTGACACACTTTACTTTTTTCTTTGGTATTATTCTTTTCATAGAAGCTGAAGTTTAAGGTCTTAGCACTATTTATTTTGTAGTGCTTGGCACAAAAGTCGCTTTTGTGCTGAAACTCGATGAGTGTCAAATAGTGAAAGGCCGAAGGTTAGAGAGGCTAAGTGTCACTCTAATGAACGAGGCCCTTCTGCAAACCAAGCGAAGGGATTCAGTCGAGCCATATCCCACCCTATCTTTTAGCGTGCAATCAGAGAAAGACATTTGGTGGTTGGGTGCTATTGAGGTGCCCAAAGAGACCAATGGAGTACTGAGAGAACTCCATGGATCACAGAAGTAATACACTCCCAAATTGCAGGTCAGAAGTTGGAGATTGAGGGCTTTGGTAGTTATGATGTGGAGTGTCACTTAGGTGGGGATTTGAAGACCATAAAGTGTTTGCTTGGATGCAAACAAGGGGCTTCTTCTCTCATGCCTTGTCCATTTTGCACTCGAGGGTACAAACCTAATGGACAAAAATCACATAAGAGCACTGCAAAGGCCAGTTACATGCTTCCATGGCAAGGGCATGGAGAACAAGGGTTAGATTGTCATGATGTCGGAGATGAAGGTAGAGAATGGGAAGCGTCTATTCTGAGATGTCCCATGCTCAATGCCCCAGACCGTGATCAAAAGGACCACACTTGGAATCCAATCTTTCGATTTCCTCTATCGAATGTACATTTTTGTACATTACACGCATTCATGCGTATTTTTGATAGGCTATTGAAGCTCCACAGTGACTATGCTTTCACAATGAAACCGTTGGAAAAGTCCCAGGAAGCGATCGAAAGAGTGGAGGTACTCTTGAATTCCATTGGCTGTCATGGTGGAAATGTGTCTATAGTTGCTGCAAAGAACACAGGGGAGGCCCATGAAATTGCTCAACAAGTGTCAATGAGTGGACAAAAAGCTACACACTTTTTGAAGAAAGTTTCCCAAGGAAAGCCAAGTCGATATGATGCTCAAAGCAGCTCCAACCAGCAGGCAGGTAACCTTTGGGAGCTTTGGAAGGAGTTATGCAAAGCTACTACTGACAATGATTTAAATGGCGAGCTTGCAAACAAGCGCAAGCAAGTTTGGGCTCATTTTGATAAAATGGTCAAGCTTATGAGCCTTAACAGCACAACAGAAGAACAACGGCAATCATTTCAAGAAGCTTTGGCGGATTTTACCAAGGTCTTCACCCTTTCTTGGGGTGAAAATAACATCACACATTACATGGTAAGTCATTCATGGTGTATTCATTACAAGGGATTGTTTTTATTTACTAATGTGGATCGTTTGCTCATGTGAACAGCATATCTTGTTTGCGCATGGTGCATTTTTTATACACAAGTATGGATCGCTTGAAATTTTTAGCACTCAAGGCATGGAGAAGTCCCATTATCGAGCAAGGGGAGTGTACTTCAAAAATACTCGACATGGTGGTGGAATGGTGCAATCCAATTATTTGGAGGAGATGTTCAACTGGTTTTTTCGCACAACATTTGCTCGTAAGCTCACAATGGAGCGTGCGCAACAATCCAAGATTGCTATTGAAGTGCGCAAATGGAGTCGTCAAGAGCATAGCAACAAGTGGAAAATGTCGCAAGGTCCCACCAAGCATGCTGCATGGCGGCGATGCAGAGTGCGACAAGGATCAAAGTGGATACTGCGCGAGTCACTAAACGTGAACGCAGGGTCCAACTCTTAGCGACATGTTTATTTAAAAAATAATACTTCTTTTAAAAAAATTAGTGTGAATAGGGCCCTTTTTAAATGGGCCCTTATAAATATTGCATGCTCTCATAAATCACTCATTTCTTAAGAACGGGTGAGCTCTTACCAACGAAATGGCGCGCACCAAACAAACCGCGAAAGAGCATCCACCTGCCAACAAAAACACCCTCCAAGGATGTGAGAAGCCGTCATGGCTTAAAGGCACAAGAAAACGGCCACGAACACCTGGCCGTTCCAGGAACTCTTCTGGTAGTGGGCATGGTGGTAGGGCACGAGAGTCATCAAGGACTGTTGAATCTCCACCTCCTCAAGATATAACACCTAGAAAGAGAATGAAGCAACGTGCCCAGCACTGGAGAGAAGCAGAGGGCCAGCAAACATCAGAGTCCGATAGGGAGCAGCCGTCGCGCCCCCAATCACAAGCAGGACCATCCAGGACTCGGGTGGTCAATACAGACACCGAATCAGAGAGTGAGCCACCATGGCTGTGAGAAAACATACCGCACACACACCGGGTGGCCGTTGGGGGGAAGACATTGCCTCAAGGCAAGGGAGCTCTCCCCACACGACAAGATCGGCAACCAAGGGAAGAGGAAGAATCAGAACAGGCTGCAGAACCAGCCCCTAAGCATGTAAACAGACGCAAGTCTAAGTTTTTCAAGAAGCCTTCACGCCGCCCGCCAGCAAATGTGCAAGTGCCCCCAAGACAACCGCAGCGACGCCGAAAAATAGCAAGGGCATTTGTAGAAATCCGCCACTACCAGAAGACGACGGAGCTCTTGATTCGACGTGCCCCCTTTGCTCGCACTGTGAAGGAAGTGCTTCAAAGCTATGGAAATCAGTATAGAATGCAAGCAATAGCGCTAGAGGCTATTCAAGAAGCTGCAGAGGCCCACATCATTTCAGTGTTGGAAGATACCAACCTATGTGCCATTCATGCAAAGCGAGTGACAATACAGCCAAAAGATATGCAGCTTGCTCGACGATTGCGACGAGACTTCGAGCATTAGCCGAAGTTACCCCTCTTTTTGTATTGCACACCCTTATCTTTGTAATGATTTGACTTTCCAATGACAATATGATCAACAATTGTGTCTACTCTGTCTATTATCTTTGTAATTTCAAGTTCTGTATGTAATTGTAGTCAATTTCTGTAAATTTGTGCATTTTAAGTAACCTTAGGGGTAGATAAGCCTACAAGGGGCAGAAAAAGGCATGGCCACAAGGGCGCGCAAATGGCCCATCCAAAACTGATGGATGGGCCATTTGCGCGCCCTTGTGGCCAGGCCTTTTTTTGCCCCTTGTAGCCTTATCTACCCCCAAGGGTACTTAAAATAACCAAATTTACTAAAACCTATTCGTTTTGCATCAATATTTTATATGGATCCTTATGGACACCTTTTTTTGGTCATTTCAAGCTTTGAATTCCTTATAGGATATCAAAACTAATAACATATTGTGAAACCAAGTGTCCAATGTAATTTGACTTTTTGGTGCAAGGGTGTAGTAGGTAGAGCAAGTGATAGTTTGCTGGAAACTTCATTTTATAATTGATTTGAGCTTTTCAAGTGTCCTTGAGTGTGAACATATACTGGAATATCCATAAAAAGGTTGCATTTAAATGAATGATGCAAAACCAATCCATTGCAATAAATTTGTGCTTTTTAAGTACCCTAGGGGGTAGATTGGCCTATAAGGGGCAAAAAAATGCCTGGCCACAAGGGCGCGCAAATGGCCCATCCAAAACTGATGGATGGGCCATTTGCACACCCTTGTGGCCAGGCCTTTTTTAGCCCCTTATAGGCCAATTTACCCCCTAGGGTACTTAAAAAGCACAAATTTATTGCAATGGATTCGTTTTGCATCAATATTTTATATGGATCCTTATGGACACCTTTTTTTTGGTCATTTCAAGTTTTGAATTCCTTATAAGATATCAAAACAAATAACATATTGGGAAACCAAGTGTCCAATGTAATTTGACTTTTTGGTGCAAGGGTGTAGTAGGTAGAACTAAAGCAAGTGATAGTTTGCTGGAAACTTCATTTCATAATTGATTTGAGCTTTTCTAGTGTCCTTGAGTGTGAACATATATTGGAATTGCCATAAAAAGGTTGCATTTAAATGAATGCTGCAAAACCAATCCATTGCAATAAATTTGTGCTTTTTAAGTACCCTAGGGGGTTAGATTAGCTTGTAAGCTGCAAAAAATGCCTGGCCACAAGGGCGCGCAAATGGCCCATCCAAAACTGATGGATGGGCCATTTGCGCGCCCTTGTGGCCATGCATTTTTTGCAGCTTATAGGCTTATCTAACCCCCTAGGGTACTTAAAAATCACAATTATACTCAATTTGACTTCAATTACATACCTTGAAATAACAAAGTCAAAAAACAATTCATATCACCAATTGAAACAATTTTCAAGATTGACAAATCAGATTGAAAAGAATTTGCAATATAGAGAGACAATTTCAAATATTTTTTATTCCTTCTAGCACGGTGATTTTACATCATGTATCTGAGGAGTTCAAAATTTTTTTGACCATTTCCTGGTGCCTATTTTGCGCGTAAGGCAACTCCCCAGTCAAGAGGGACTGCGCTATGGCATTTGGGTCAGTTGAGCCAATGGAAGCATGTATCCCTATCTGGGCAAGCACTTTACCACGAAAGCCAGTGCCAAACGCTGTGCATACAAGGGATCTACGCACTAGGAACACTTGATGCGCAGTTTGAGCAATGGTACTCAAATACAAAAACTTGCTCAAAGCTTTTAACGACCAAGTCATAAAATGGGCTTGGGGAGTAAATTCATTATGGATAATGGCCACATCGCCAGGGGGGAGTTGTCCGAGGTAATGCGCAAGGGAAGCTTGGGGTCCAAAGCCCGTCCGCTTTCCACCCGTCCTTGCAGCAAAATCATCAACCTCCATAACATCCTGTCATAAACCGATGAAGGTTGAGAAAAAAGACAACGAAGGATAAAATAGTAACATGAAAATTAGGTACAGTTTACCTCCTGCTCCTTGTCATCCTCCTCCCTGTTGCCCTTTGCATCCAAGTCAATGGTCCCATGCACCACAGATACAAGCTTTGGATCATCAGATGGGAGGTTGCATAATGGCATAGGCATCCTAGCAGCCTCAACCTTGGCTTGCGAGGCTTGGAAATCTTCATCAGCCACGTGCAACTGCTCTGCTGCCAGGACCTCCGCACATACAACTGCAATAGTGTCAGCAACAGAGTCCCCATCTGGCAAGAGCTTGCTTTCTAGGGCATCTGGCGTATTGTCTAAGGGACATTTGCTGCTGTTGCATAGCACGCTCAAGCATTCATCCATGCGCATGCCAAATGCTTTTTCCAAATCATGCAGGAACACAAACTCCTCCCTATCCACTAACACTGAGGAGAAGCGGCTAATTTCTACCTCTGGGATAGCCACATCCGTCAGTGGTAGTGGCACTGGAGTGTCACTAGGGCCAGCCGCAACTATGGATTTCTCAACCACTTCCTCAAGACCCCTAGGGTACTCTAGCTGGTGTGCTTTTCCTTCCGCTACAGGGTTCATGGGGATAACCTGCTGCTCCTTGGTGTCCTTGATAAAGGACCCAACTTGAAGGTGTGGTAAGCGGAGCTCCTCCAAATCAGGTTCCTCGCTCACCAAGAAGATAAATGTTGCGAGCCGAGAAAGGTACTCCACCCCCAACTTGCGCTTCTTGAGCGCTGACACCCTAGGGGCTTGCTCGTCCAAGTAATGGCTTGCATTGGTTGCAATTTCTTGGAATCGTTGCAACCGCTTGGCGAATGGACGATCACCTTTGTGTATATAGCGCAAAAGATCGCAAGGCACCCAGATCCCTGTATGTGGGGAGATAGATACAGAATATTCTATGATGTGCTCCTCCATGAACGCAGAAATCTCCTCAAATGCATCCATGTGAAGGGCAATTGTGGCGTCAAGGTCGGGGAGACGAGTAAAAAAGGTGTGGAGGTCCAACTTCCCTTTGTATTTGGTGTCCTTGAGGAAGAGGATGAAGCGTGACAAAGGGGTGGATGTGGGTACAGATGTAGAGGCTGTGGCAGCATCCATGTTTAGCCTGGGGTGTGGATAGAGAGTGGAGGAGCTCAGGAGTTACAAAAGTGAAAATAGTGAATGAGTTAGGTGGCCCCCTTTTTATAATGTACCCTTTTTTTTAAACATTAAAAAAAAAGGCACTTTCACCAAAAAATGATTTGTCATCCCAATGCAAAAAATTATATTCAAAGGCATGATTTGCCGAAGCAAATCATGTTGATTACAGCGGGGATCAATATGGAAATTGCAAGAGTTACAAAGTTATAAGATCGATAGCATAGTTCCATCTATCCCCCAGTCCTCCTCGACCTTCAATTTGTCTTCCATTCTCTTCCCAATCTGCGGACATTCATAACAATAAGCATCTAATGATCGACAAACCATGATGTATTGAAAATGTGGTGGAAGGATTCTCACCTTGTGACCTTGTAAACGAAATTGTGCTTGTTGAAGGGCCTCAAAACCCATAATAACCAAATGTTCTCGAACATTACTGAGAGTCCAATGCTTGTTCACTTGGACTGCCTCCAAAGCATCGTTGGGCATCTTCACTGCAATGTCAAAGCTTGCAATAGCGCCGTCTACAGTCTGTAAGGGAGTCCACACTCCAAGCTTGCACATCCAACGATCATAGTGAAATCGTATGTACAAGGAGGTGCGGGATTTCAAATAGCGCATTCCAATACCTGAAGCTCCAACCTTACAACGGTACCGGTCCCCGTTGTGCATGCCCTCCACAAAACCCCAGTCCTCTTCTAAAAGCCTTCCTAATTCCTCGTAATGCGCATCTTTACATACAAGCATTGTGGTAGTCTCCACAAATCCAAACTCTTTAAAAATGTGCACAAAACAATGAATAGGCAAACACCAGCTCAAGCCCACAGACCTAGAAGCTTTAGAGTATTTCAAAGAGTTTTGAACATCCATTATCATCTTTTGCTTGAAAGATGCGACCGACCACAAATCTGGGACCGGCCACTCCATACTTAATAAGGAAGTTACTTTGATGGGTTCAAGCGTTCCAAATGCTTGTGTAGAAGTAGGGACAATATAGGAGTGAGAATAGAAGAAAATCCTTCTTTGAACCAATTTGGTTGGGCAAAGATGCGGGAACATTATTGCTCCAATATCCGCATGTATAGCATTGAATGTGCCGAAGAGACTATGTAGTGGCTGCTCCTCCACCAACGTGGATGGAAATATGACTATAAATGCATGACAAATGTTAAGTATGAATCCATAATAACATTACACTGTGATTTCACACCTAGCTTTGTATTCTCAAAACATGTACTTACAACGTGTTGGAAATCGAGGTGGTTGTTGCAAGTGCATGGTTGACATTGAGAAAACATGTTGCACAATGGCTATGGTCCCCTTGTCTTTGCGGTTCTTGAAGCCAAGGAGCTTTCCTTTCCAATGAAGATCCAAGTTTGCACGATTCCGCACACGATGAGGGCCAACAGCAGATGGTTGCATGTATACCCAAGCACCTTTGGTGAACTCTTGTGGCACCCACTCATCATCTACACCTCTAGTGTTGTGGCATGCAAGTGCTGTGACCTCATCCTTTGGTCGCCTTTGCGAAGTAGAGTTGGCCATGGTTGAGCAAAGCAAACTAGGAGGAGGAGAAGAACCTTGCTTGTTGCTACAATGTAGGTGTGATAAAGTGATATGAGAAAATGGTCAACCCTTGTGGCAATGGGAGGAGAAGGTGGACAACCCTTGCTTGGTGTGGCACTGGGAGGAGAAGGTGGATAAGCCTTGCTTGGTGTGGCAATGGAAGGTGGTAGGGGAGGAGAGAGGAGCTTCCTTGCTGCAGCAATGGAGATGGTGTAAACAGAGAGAGTGTTGGAGTAGAGGATGAGTGTGATGGTTGCAACCAAGGAGGGGTTGGAAAAGGGGTTCTAGAGAGAGAAAATCCCTTTTTGCCTAATAACTAATTTTGGGGGAGCTCTGGATAGCAAAAAAAAAAAAAAAAAGTTTTTAAAAAATTTTGAACTTTAGGGTTTTTGGATGCACGTTTTGACTTTTTGAGATCAAAAAATGCTTTTTTGACCATAAAATAGTTTTAGGGGGGTTTTCAGAAGATGAAATTTGAGTTTTGAAATTTTTGAAAAATTTCAAATTTTTGGGATTTTTTCAAGACCGGATCAAAAAGGAGGGAAGTTGGAGGTTCCATATGGCCCACCCCCCCCCCCCCCCCTACCCCCCCCCCACCCCACCTTCTCACTAGGTAAGAGTCCATTTAAAAAGTGTAAGACTACTTTGTCCCCCTACATTTTTGAGGGCATAGAGTGTGTCCACCACCCTCTTCTCATTGGCTGGCCTCTAATTAACCTTAATCCCAAAGGGCCCCTAGAGGGTTCATATTTTTCCTAATGACTTGTTTGGTTATTTTCGGCCATACTAATTAAACTTATGTATATAATACTTTTTGCTTTGATACCCTTAAAAACCGTAGTCGCTACTCTTCTTTACCTTTGAAAATCAGTTCTCAAGTATCCACAACGGTGGTTTAGACATTGTTGATTGCAAAGACTAATGGAGAGGGTTTAATATTGCTTGATTGATTATGGTTCTTGTTGAGATTTCTCGTAGCTCAATAATGGTTAAGCCAAAGGCAAGCCCCGAGAGGATCCATTATTAAGACTATAGTTCCCAGCAATGTACCTCAAACTAAGTCCTTCTCAACCAAGATAATAGATCCTTGTCCCACTTACCCTATTGCAATGAACAATCCCAACCTTTCATGGACAACTTAAGGAACTCTCTTCTTAAGCAAGAAAAGGGAAACCAATACCTCTAATACCAATGTAATGAAAATGGCCTATGAACTTTGAGAATAGTGGAATTAAGAGAATTAGAGTGAGCATTTTTATGAGACTATTTTGAGAACATAGATACTTTTGCAAGAGAGAGAGAGAGAGAGAGTTAGAGAACTTGACAATAGTTGAGGACCGGATTTATGTGGATTCGGTCCCCCTCTCCAAAAGGCTTTTGTATTATAGATTCTCCCATCAAGAGAGACTTGGCAAATACAATCTTTGTGCTCCTTGTGACCTAGGTGATGCAATGAAGATGGAAAACTTCATGAATCTCACGAGCATAACATAATCTTTGCAAAAAGCATTCACCATCCCCCCAGTCTCAGTCCCAAGGCCTCAAACACCTTCAAAGGTGGAGAGAGCTAGCGGGGAACGAGGGTAGGGTAGAGAAAGAAGAAGCATTCATAGGAGAAATAAATAGTTCCTCACTTATCATCACTCTTCTTGCTTAGCATACATAATAGCATACTATTGAAGATGGCAAGCTTAAGCATTGGAGCATGGCTCTTGGTTGGATTTTCATTCCATAGCCAAGAGTTTTGGTGTAGGCTCTCAATTTCTCAACAAGCTTGGAGAAGGAGATGGAGCTCTTGCACTTTGCACTTCATACAATGTGTGTGTGTGTGTGTGTGTGTGTGTGTGTGTGTGTGTGTGTGTGTGTGTGTGTGTGTGTGTGTGTGTGTGTGTGTGGGAGTGTATACCCCCCAAGATAGCCCCCTCCTAGCTTTGGTAGACCCCCTCTTCTAGCTCAAGATGGAAGCTCATTGGACCCTTGCAAGACTGGCCAATCACGTGCAGAGTGCATAAGCAAGCATGCTAGCCTCCAGGACAAATGTCCCCTTTCCCCTTTGAGAGAGTAGTTGATAAATTCATAATCAATTAATTTAATTAACTAAATTATCATTGGAACCCTTGAGAGGCCAACCAATAGGCTTTAGGCACACCATGAGGGCAACATGAAGAGGAACTTGACAAGTGTCCTAGTTGCTTCTTTAGAACAAACTTGCCTTGTGTGAGGGGGTGTGTGTTCTCTCTCATGCTCCTACAATGAGGGATCGCCCCCTCATGAGTAGGGATATGTTTGAATTTGTGGAACACCTCAAGTCCCTCAAGCACCTTAGTCATGGAGCACCTTAGCACCTTAGTCATTAAGCACCTCAAGCACCTTAGTCAGCAAGCACAACAAGCACGTCCTTACGCTTGGGCCGAGTTCCACCTCAAGAACAACCTTTTAACACTAACCTTTGGAGGTCTTTAATGAACCTAACCCGAATATCTTTGAGCTCCATTAGGTAGCATTGTTTTTTGATAGACCATCTCTCATTTGGACCCCTTTAACCGTAACCCCGTGTTGAGACAGATCCATAAGCACATGTCTATATTTAAACCCTTCTTTCTGTTTATTCTCCCACATTAAATGATCAGTTTCATACGAGAAAATCATTTGAATTGATTAGATATTAGATTTATGACATTGTGTCTGCACTTCCAAAAAACTTGGCCTTGTAGTTCAATGTGTGGATGACAGACATACTATGCATTATCTCAACTTTAGTAATACTAATGTGGAAATCGGTACTTTTTTTGTGGGATGCATAAGCTCAATGCTTACAACACATGTATGTAGTAAGATTCTACACAAGGTAGTTTTTTATTTGAAGGCTATGTTAGATGCTCATTTCGATTATTTAAATTTTTCTAGTTTGGTGCACCTGCAAAAATCTAATCTTCATTACCTCCTCTTCAAGCCCCATTGAAACATGTGCGTGAAGGTTGTATTTTGGGGAAAATGCAGTAGGCTATTGCAAATTGTAGCTTGTACACAATAATGTCAATTCACATGTCTTCTTATTATTTGTACTTTGTGACTTTCATTGATGACTACTCCAAGCATACATGGATGTATATGCTTAAGCTAAAGTCTAAAGAAGTCACGCAATCTTGATTTATGGTTGAAAATGTATTTGGTTACAATGTTGGCACCCTTCATTCTGATCGAGTGGAGAAGTATATGTCTAAAGAGTTCAATACATTTTTGGCTAGTCATGGGCTAAAAAACCCATTGTATAGCATCATATAGCTCTCAACAAAATGGCATTGTAGAGAGGAAAAACAAGTCACTTATGGAGATGGCACGATGCATGGTCAAAAAAGCTAGCTTTGCCACATGCATTTTGTGTTATGGGCCTTCATAACAATGAACTACAGAAGACAACTAACACTCAAGCTCTCCATCAAACTACAATTTCATATCTCTCTCTCTCTCTCTCTCTCTCTCTCTCTCTCATGTTTAGGGAAAGAAAACATAGATGGTCAATAAAGCCACAGGCTACTAAATAATATTTAGATTAGTGAATAGAGACCAAGAACACAAAAACAAAAGGAACACCATGGAAACATAGAGAAAGTGGTCCTTCTTCCTTCATTCACACATGCTTACAATTGAATACGCTTGTACATAATGCTTCCTACTTCCCATGAAGGGGCATTCCATTGCAAATCCTAACCACTTACTAAAAACCTACAAACACCAAACTCTAAATAGAAGACCTACTAAACTTTAATTTAACACCTAGCACAACCCGATGACCAAAAAGTTTCTCAAAGAAAAAACTTTTGGATTGAATTTCATCAATCCCTTGACCCATCAAAATTAGGTATTGGTAAGTACCTCCACATGGATTGCAGTGCTTGGGACCAAATCCAAGTTGATTTTACATGTGGAAGTTACTACCTTTACCATTTGAGAAACTTTTTAGTGTTTAAAAACATTGTTGTTTAGTTAATTGTGTCTATTGTTGCCTTTGGTAACTCCCTTGAGGGCACCCCCTAATCACATTCAATCATTCCAACATTAGGTTCTCCTAATTGTTATGTGTCATGGTTCTAAATGTCCTCTGAATCCTTTTCTTGATTTGCTACCAAGTCTTTTCCTTCAACCTTATTTTTTTTCTCTCCCAATACTTCTTTTACCATTCCTGCAATCATTTGTTTTGCTTTAGCTTCCCCTTCAATAGTCTCCTCAACATGTTGCTTAACCCCTTCCATATTTTTTCTCTTCTCTATAAAATCTTGTTGCCCTGCAACCTCTACCAAAGTAAAGAAATCATGTTCAATTGCAGTTCCCTATAGGTTTCCTCTATGTGTGTCTTGTCCCTGAGCTATCACCTGAATATTTCTTGTTGCAATGTTTTGCTTCAATTCTACCATCTCAATTTGGAAACCTTTATGTTTCCTTTGAAACAGCAAGTACTCAACACTTACCTCTTCTTTTGCAAAAACTTGGCAGCATTTACTCACTAGAATGAAAATTCCACCCAAACTTGTTCATCATGCTTTCTTACCGTTGAACTGAGAACTTGCACTTCTTGTGTAGACAAGTACCACCCGTCCAGGGCAAGGTCCTCCTTGCACATTTCCCTAAGCTTTGTTTCCAACTCTTTGTATGCTTGGACTCTACTCAACAAAATACTATTTTTTGACTACAACTTTGAGTGATCAAGCTCAACAAATATGAGGTCCCCACCCCGCCGTATCAACCAGCGCATGTGATGGTGAACCAAGTGGCCACTAGATCTATTGCAGAAGCAAACAAAATGGTTCAGGGTTCGACTAACGGACGATCTCTTATCACAAGGTGAGTCGAGATTGAGCCTACTAGTAGGTAGATCTAGCTTCACCTTGCAGAGGAAGCGTACTTGAACTATCTAGCGATGCTAAGACCCACCTTCCAAGAGGAGAGAAAGCCCGAGTGCCTTTTTCCCCATGTTTCAGAGGCACGTACTCTCGAGATTTCACCGCTCTAGGGGCAATGAGTAATACTAATATCGAGTAAGCACTATGGGGACAGAGAGTCCCCGACCAATCGCGACCACCCATCTCGTAGGCTTTGGCAACCCGAGCCAAGCCCCCACTTTCCACCCCCACACTCACACTTCCTTGTGTGACCTAATTACTACCACAAAGGTTGTTCAACATAGATATTCCTTATTTAATTCTGAATCAGATTGTTCGTTAAGATAGCCCTTCAACCAGTATTGCAAACAACACCAAGACAGAATTCTAGTAAAAATTCTACTCAAACTTATTCATAAAAGTTCCAATGTTTTGGAGGTACAACATCCCCCCTCCAGCGAGAGTTCACTCCTCCCGTTGTCGCCTAGCTGCCCATACAACTAGGTATGTCCACCGCATAGAAAGCACATCATGGACACTCCCACCGCATAGAAAGCAAGACGTGGGTTCCCACAACATAGAAAGCAAGTCGTGGGTATCCACCACATAAAAAGCAAGTCGTGGATTCAAAAGTCCTAACGAGGAACTCTGTCCCCTGTGATCAGTAAGGGGTCAGGACTGATTCAAAAGTTGGAAATAAAATGAACATGCCGAGCTAAATTTTCCCTAGCAAACATTCTTTCCTCTTTCAAACAGCATACCCATCAAGCATTACCTTCCTACTAAAACTTAATGTACAATGAATCCAATGCCACGGTTTCCTTCGGATTTCTCCAACATGTTTGGGGATATGAGCATTCATAACTAACATATGCAATGTTAATTTAAACAACTTGAATGAAATTATGACCTACCTCTTCCATTTCTTCATCAATGGCCCGTGAGATGGCCGGTATTTGTTCTTCCATAGGAGCTTTCCCCTTCCCGTTGACATTGCTGGTTCCCGCCTCGCGGTCATGGGCACCACCGAAGCGAGTTCTCTTAACCGGAGCCATTTCTCACTACTTTAAATGATTAGCTTGGAGAAAGAGCTAAGGTTCGCAAGCATCATAACAATCCAATGGATAGATTAGAGACATTAATTAATCCCTCCTATATGAGAGGTCTAGATTTTTCATATAGCAATCATTAAGGATGTCACATAATTCTATGGGAACAGACTCTACGATAATTATTCGGATTACCTAATTAAGGATAATTAGGATTTTATTAATGGAATTACCAGAGAGATGAATTAAGTATGATTGATCTCTTTCCTAGCAAATAGATGATGCAGATTTACCTTATGCATATGTGTGAGGAAGACCAATTCTTAGAGACTTAATGATAGATTAATTTCTCCTTAATTACATCTTAATGCATAAGAAAAATGAATTCAATTAAGCTACAATGTTAATGAGTGATTGAAAGAGTGATTCTCTTCAATCTACACAATTACTAGCTTACCGATTAATTACTATGCTACCTAGAGAGAGAAAATTCTGATAATTTTGCTCTAATCATTAATCGAGAGTGATGAATGGCTGATAATTCAGCTATGGAATGATGATTACATAATAGACTATGATTAAGGAGAATTTAGAGAGTAGTCATAGAGAATTACGACTAGGAATAAGCATAATAGACGAGGAATTTAGATGGTAGAGAAAAGGATTTACAGATGGCATTAATTAAACTGTCGTTACCGTGATTAAGGGCTGATAATCTTCTCGATTTTCTGATCTAATCGAGCTTCTTGAGACGAGAATTTGGCAGCACCTCCCTCCTTGTTTTTTCTTCAAAAGGTGTGTGATCCGGCAACACCTTCCCAGTGTGTGTAGGTATGTGTGTATGCACTCTGTGTGTGTGTGTGTGTGTGTGTGTGTGTGTGTGTGTGTGTGTGTGTGTGTGTGTGTGTGTGTGAGCATAACTGTCCGTGTGTGTGTGTGTGTAGGTCTTTAAATAGGCTCCTACAGGCTGAAAATCGACCTGGGTTGCTAAATGCATCTGGGAGCTTCTCCAGTTAAGCATGTCAAGTCCAGTTCCCTACCCACCAAGTGTCAGGTTGGCTTGGTTAACTCGTTCTGAGACTAAGTTACTGGCTTGGCAGCTTCCCCAGGACTCCCACAAGGCAAGAGGGCTCCCCCTAGCTGCTAAAGCTGGCATGGAGTGGGCTGGAACCTGTTCCCACACAGCCTCGGGCCCCCGGTACCTCCCCGGACAATGTTTTAAGGAAATTTGGTTCTAGGCTAAAACAGATCATACGAGTCGGATTTTGATGCCGAAAATTGCTATACGAAGCTCTAACTAAGACGTACTAGCCCGAGTACCTGCCATATTTAGCAGCCCCTGAGGTCCAAAAATGCATTTTTTCAAATTTGGGGTACGGGTGTAGTTTTTCGAGACAATCAAAACTGGACGGGTCGGGTGACCAAAAACTTACTATTTTTGGAAAATTTTCACAAAAATTATTTTAATTCACATTTTGAAGCTTTATAACATTCTAAACATCATGGCACTGACAGAATCTGAAAAAGTGCTAAAAATAGTAACTTATTCCATTATATTCATTTCATGGTACAAGGGTGCTCTTTTTGATCGGGGTCAGAGACCTTACAACCTCCCCAACGTGAAAAATTTGAGATGTCCTCATCTCAAGAATGTGTTTGGGTAATCTTTTATGAGCGTTGGTTCATCCTCCCAAGTTGCATCTTCTTCAAGATAATCCTTCCACTTTACTAGATGCTCCGTGATAGTTCTGTTGCGCAACTTCCTTTCCCTTGTTTCAAGTACATAGTCAGGTTGGAGTTCGAGAACTCCTGAATGTCCTAGAGAATAGCTCTAGTCTGTGCTTCCAAATCTTCTAACATCTTCCTAGAGGCTTCTACCCTGATGGTTGGATCTGAGAAGTTCAGTGGTGCTAAGAATTTTGTCCATAAAGAGCTTTGAAAGGTGACATTCCAATGCTTCTGTGCTCGGAATAATTATAATCATACTCCACCAAAGGTAGATATTGTAGCTCTTGTGAACAATAGGCTCTGGGAATGTCCTCGATGACTTGATTAACTATCTCAATTTGACCATCTGTCTATGGATGATACGCTTTACTGAAGGCTAATTGTGACCCAATAGATTGGAAAAGAGAAGTCCAAAATTTTGATGTAAACTTGGCATCTCTATCACTGACGATACGCCTGGGTAGACCATGTAGCCTAAAAATCTCCTTGATGAATACCCGACTAACATCTGAAGCAGTAAATTTTGTCTTTATGGGTATTAGATGAGCCACTTTTGTGAGCATGTCAACAACCACGAAAGCAGAATCATAACCTCCTGTAGAAGGTAACCCTGTAACAAAATCCAAACTGATGCATTCCCACTTCATCTGGGGTATGTCAAGAGGTTGAAGTTGCCCTGGTAACTTGATTCTTTCGGCCTTTATTCGCTAACAAGAAAGACATTGCCTCACATAGCGAAGTATGTCCCCTTTCATTCCAGAACAAAAATAACTCCTCCTGACAGCATGAAGAGTCTTAGCATAGCCTGGATGTCCGGATGTAGGGCTATCATGTGCTTCATACAAAATAGCCTTCTTTAGAGCTGGGTCTCTGGGTACACAGAGTCTATATTTGTAGTAAAGACATCCTCCCATAAGAGAGTAATCTTTAGCTTCAGGCATCTTATTCTGCTGAACTAGTGATACTATGCGTTGATACTCTGGATCTACCAAGGATGCTTCTTTGATTCTATCCCAGATAGGGTTATTTGGAATGGAGATAGCTTCGAGAAAGGATTTTCGACTAAGACCATCTGCAACTGCATTTTCCTTCCCTGATCTATACTTTATGTCAAGGTTGTATTCCTGTAATAGCTCTATCCATCGTCGTTGTCGCATATTGAGAATAGGTTGAGTAAAAATCCATTTTAAGCTCTTGTGGTCTGTAACCAGCTGAAACTTGCACCCAAGAAGATAATGTCTCCATAACTTCAGCGCATGAATAACTGCTAAAAGTTCTAAATCATGAGTAGGATAATTCTTCTCATGATCTCTCAGCTTCCGCGAAGTATACGCCACTGGTCTTCCTTCTTGAGTAAGAACTCCGCCTAGAGCGAATTTGCTAGCGTCGGTCGCTACTTCAAATTCCTTACTGAAATCTGGAAGCTTTAAAATAGGAGCTGAGACCAAAAATTCTTTTAGCTTAGCAAAGCTAGACTCGTGCTCGGTCTTCCATTCGATCCTCATTCCTTTCTTCAGGAGTTCCGTCAAAGGTGCAGCGATACGTGCATAATACTTGACAAAAATCCTGTACCATCCCGTTATTCCAAGAAATCCTCTTACTTCACTGACAGTGGATGGTTGAGGCCAATCAACGATGTCCTTGACTTTGTCTGGGTCCACTGAAATCCCTTCAACCAATATGACAAATCCAAGATAGTTGACCTTTGGTGAGAAAAAAGTGCACTTGCTCTCTTTAGCGTAAAGTTGGTGTTTCCGAAGAAGATCAAGTACTTTGCGAACATATTCTTCGTGATCTGCCTCGTTCTTAGAGTAGATCAGAATGTCATCAAAGAAAACCAAAACAAAATCATCCAGGTAAGGTCTGAAAATATCCTGCATAAGTCGATTGAAGCTTGCAGGAGCATTTGTTAGAACAAAAGACATTACTGTGAACTCGTAGTGCCCATACCTAGTATTGAAAGCCGTCTTTGGAATATCCGATTCCTTGATCCTGATTTGGTAATATCCTGACCTTAGATCTATCTTTGTAAATATTTTGGCGCCGTGGAGCCTGTCCAAAAGTTTGTCAATCCTTGGAATTGGATACTTGTTCTTGACAGTTACCTGGTTCAGTCCTTGGTAGTCTATGCATAGTCTTTAGGTCGCATCCTTCTTCTTACGGAAAATAACTGGAGCACCTAAGGAGAAGTACTGGGTCGAATGAATCCTTGCTCAATGAGTTGCCTAAGTTGTTCCTTGAGTTCGATGGCCTCTTGAAGTGACATTTTATAAGGTCTTTTTGAGATAGGTTCACACCCAGGGATAGTCTCAATCTCATGATCTACCTCTCTGTGTGGTGGAAGATTCGTAAGGTCTTCAGGGAATACATCATCATACTCCCTCAACTAGTTTGGTTGAAGTGAGGTATCTGATTGGTCCACTTTGTTGAGTTTAACTGCATATATTTGCTAACCTTTCCTTAGTCCCTTCAAAATTTTGTTGGCCTTAACTAGAGTAGCCCTAGGTCTCCCATTTCCCCCCTGGATTAAAGCTTCATTACCCAAGTTATCAGTAAAGGTAAAATTCCCTTGCGCACAATGTATGTGGGCCCTATTTTGCTTTAGCCAGTCCATCCCTAGTATCCCATCAAAGAATCCTAAGGATAAGGTTCGAAATTGGGCAGAAGTTGGGTGTCCCCCTAAATCAAAGTCGATCTTTTCTGCAGAATGTTGAGATACTACCTCCTTGCCGTTTGCTAACTCTACAACTAGGTTGCTTGCTGGATACTTATCTAGCTTTAGCTTTCTCATGCATCTAGGTGAAAGAAATGAAAGAGTACTTCCACAATCTATAAGGAAGTTAACTTGTTCACCTCTGAGAGATCCTGGCGTATGAATGACTGCGTATTTCTTGCAACCATTGGGATTGTCAATTGCAACATGTAGGGTTGCTCTCTCCACTGCTTCATCACCCACAGTTGGTTGTACCACTGCGGCATTCACTCTGGCGGTAGCTCCACACCCTCGCCCTCTGTTCATCTTTCCACGTCCTCCTCTTCCATTAGCTTGTCCACGCCCACGGGTATTCAAGGGTATGGCATTGGCGTTGGTTGTCTGAATGTTCCTGGGGCAATTGGATCTGTAATGTCCATGCTCGCCGCAACCATAGTATCGAACATCAGGGAACTCCATGGTTGTGGTGGTAGCCACAACAGGGCGTTGGTTATATGCTTGGTTAGCTGGTCTGTTATCCCAAGCAGTGGTCCTTGCTCTCTTTGCCCAATGATTCCTCCTATTCTGATTAGCCTTTTGCACTTCGAGAGCTAGAGGTTTGGCCCTCAACAAGGCATCCTATAGTGTTGATGGTCTGAGAGCCTCCAACCGAGTATTCAAGGGATCGATTAATCCTTGGCAGAACCTTGCCACTTGTTGTTCCAAGGTCATCTTAGGAGCATATCTCCGAAGAGTGACAAACTTTGCATAATATTCTTCGACAGATGAATTCAGCTGTCGAAGTGAAAAGAACTCATTCATCCTCAAGGTTCTATAGGCAGGCGGTAAATAACGCCCCATTATCACAACTTTGATGTCTTCCCAGGACTGGGAAGATCCCTTAATATCCATGTCCCTGCAATGTTGCTTCCACCATATTTTGGCATCGCCAATCAAGCGGAACATCGCAAGCATGGTCTGATTTACGGTGTCAGGAGTTTTTTGGAGCAAGGGATTGCGCATATGTACATATACATGCATGGTGCATCAAATAAAGGATTGCCCATTTTCCTTAGCCAGGTGGTTATGTGGGGCCCACATATGTACATGTAGGACAGTATGTACATAGTGCATCGATTTTCACTATTACAAGTACTAGTGTGTTTTTTCTACAATAAGGAGGAGTTGGTAGCGCGTAAAACTTCTCGAGGAAGCTATTCGCGGACCAACGACGTGAGGTCAGCAGGTGCGTCAGATGGCATCTAGTGGCGTCAGGAGGGCGAACGAGGTCAATATTTGCACGCAGATGAGGACGGACACAACGTGGGTGTTTTCTGGTGAGAGTTATGCAGAAAGGTCATCATTAGGACCACTTTTTGGGGCCACTTCATGTGGTGGCGAGATGCATTATTGGAAAAAAGCTGAGTGCCAGGTGTGCGAATGATGCAAAAAGGTGACAAC
Source organism: Adiantum capillus-veneris (assembly GCF_014529385.1). Lineage (NCBI taxonomy): Eukaryota > Viridiplantae > Streptophyta > Polypodiopsida > Polypodiales > Pteridaceae > Adiantum > Adiantum capillus-veneris. The sequence goes on along the minus strand of NC_140933.1, from coordinate 142,994,059 downwards.
TATGCACTGCGAGGTCAGTTTTTGGCCTGTTCGGGGTCCGTTTCAGGTCATCTGAAAGGCCAAGGGTGCCCAACTAACAAAGTGAAGTGTGGGAACTGAAAAACAAGAGAGAAGACCAGAAAAAACGTGGAGAAGAGAGGAGGAACAGCCGCAGGTGTGTTTTTGCTCATTTTGGAGCCTATTTTGGCCGTAAACTGCTCATCCGAGGTCGGATTTGAGCACTTTGACGTTGTAGACTGGGGTTTTGGGCCGTTCCGGACGCGATGGCGCTGTCCATTTTGCCAAATTTCTCACTCTTTTTCTGCTGTTTTTCTGTGTAATCTTCTCCGGTGAGTGAAGCTTCTTCTCCAATTTGTGATTGTATCTGGTATCTTTTATCCATATTGTGTGAGCTGTTTGCCCCATTGGTGTTGGCCCAAGCTCAATTGTATCTAAACATTAGAAATTCTCCTCTTTAGAACTGAGTTTTTTGGGTGTGTGTGTGTGTGTGTGTGTCTGTGTGGAGTGGGCAAGTGGATAGTCTCTCTCCTCTCACTCCAGAGGTGTGTTCCCTGTCTCGGCCAGGTGTGTTGTCTAAGCCGAGTGGTGCTCCCTAGTGTGTGTGTGTGTGTGTGTGTGTGTATCTTCCCAAGAGTGTGTGTCGGGTCGTTATAGAGGCTCTGTGTGTGTTTTCATCCCGCTCACATTCTTTTGGCGCCCCCACGGAGGATCTTCTTTGAGTACCTTCTGCTTCGAGCTTCGAGCTTCGGGATTACAAGTTACAGGTTACAGGGACAGGTACAGGTAAAGGTGATTCACACAGATACAGGTAGCTGGAGAACAGTGATATACTAGCAGTGATGTCACTTGCAGTTGTTGTGGGTATGCATCACTTGGCGCCTGTTTGAGCGCATTGTCTGCTGGATTGTACGTTACTTGTGGAAACTGCCACTTTACGCATTTGTGGAGCCATACTTGGTTGTATTTGGCAGTCCCAGCCATTTCTGAGACTTGGTCTGGAAGATAGTCATTTCTGAGACTTGACTATATGCGATTTGCATTAGCCTTCGTGTGAGGGTCGATAGCGTGAGGTTTTTATTGAGCTGGGGGATTCTCAAATGTGGAGATCCTTTCGGTGATACAGGTAGCTGGAGCACCCTTTTTGTGACCTCGCCATAGGCTATGTACTAGTGAGTCCTACTTGATGCTAAGGTTCTATTGTTGGCAGTTTATGCATACAGATACAGTCTATATTTTGGGTTCCTACTGCTCTACTTCTGGGGAAACTCTGTCGAAATTTTCCCAAGTTATGATGGCCGGTTTTTTGGTATTTTGAGCCATTTATGCTGTTATGCTACTGAAATTCTAGCAAAATCAGAGGTTGAGTCAGGTGTGCCTTCTTGGGAGCTTCATGGTTGGCTTTAATGGATGATCAAAATGGCCCTCAGTTCACTCCTTTTCATTTAACTCAAAGAATTCAGATTAATGTTCATGTGTCCAGGAAGATCTTTTTCCAGCAGCGCATAGTCTTTATGTTTGGGCCAAGAAGATTGAGAAAGATCTTGGAATGTCCTTTGCCTGTTGTAATTCCGATGATCAACTATGAAAACTCATTTGATGTGCATGTGTTTGTTCTCATCTAAAGCTGAGCTCCATTGAAGTTTCTGGGGATTGGGTAGTGAAAAGTTTTGGGTTCTTGCACGTGTGTTTGAAGGGGTTCTCTAGCCATGGCTTTCTCTTATCCGGAGTTTCATGGAAGAAGTGATGAAGATGTGGAGGACTTTCTGGAAAAGATGGAGGTTGCGTGCATTAGCAACCAGATTCATGACCCTGCGCAGATGTTACGCCTTCTCCAAATTTGTTTGAAGAGTGATGCACGAGTTTGGTCTAAAGCATTTGAAGAGGAGTTGTGTGTGGCTGATCCACCTGTAAGGTTGAGTTGGGACAATCTACGACATGGGTTGGAAGTGGAGTTTGTGAAGATAGAAGATCCTGACAAGGTGTGGCAAGAAGTACAGGCTTTGGTGCAAAAGGAAGGTGAGCCAGTAGATGCGTACATACGTAAGTTTTCATTGGCATGGGAGCGAATGTGCAAGGCTTTAGCACCACAGGTACCCCCCCACAGCTGGGTCTTTGGGAGAATATACGTTGGAGAGTGGAGCTAAAGAAGCGTAGGACATATGAGGATGCACTAGAGGTAGCAAGGAACAAAGAGTGGAAGCTGAGGAAAATAAACCAGTTAGGGGTGGAGTCTTTGCCAATGAGGTCTGAATTTCAACCTATAGAATCTTTACAAGGGCGCATGTCAGGGGTTCATCATGAACCAGTGGTTCCTGTTACTACTCAGGTTATGCCAGCAGTGGTCACTACAGCAGTGCAAGATGATGGGCTAAGGCAAGACATGAGGCAAATGGTAGATTTGATGAAGAATCTCAGCCTAAACATGCTAGGTCAAGTGGGAAATAATCGAGGTCGAGGGAGGTTTACAAATCAGCCAGGAGGTGAAGAAAGGCCTAGGAATGGTGTTGGACAAAGCAATGGTAGGTTTTGGAGGCAGACGCCCACATGTTATAATTGTGAAGAGTTGGGTCACATCAGCCCGCAATGTGATAAGCCACCAAGGATGGGGGGAGACATGTATCCATTGCCAAGACAGGTGCTAACTAGGTCAAATGATTATGGCATCGAAATTAAGGGAGACGAAGGAACCAGTGGACTGACCCAGGAGGAAAAGGGAAAGACAAAAGTGCTAAGTGTAGTCACCTTGGAGAAGGCATCAAAAGCTAGAGGATACATTAGTGATGCCTATTGGGAAGAGGACCACAGAGGATAAGGAAGGAAGAAGTGCCCCAGGTCCTAGTAAGAAGAAAGGAAAGAGCCATGAAGGCGAGGATGTCAAGGCCAAGAGGAAAAGGAGAGCTCGTCGAAAGTTTCATGTTTCAGATTTTCCACTAGGGGATGGGCAATTAAGCTATGACTTGAAGGAGGATCTGACGAGCAGGAAGGCAGATGTTACTTTTGGGCAGCTTATAGAGATGGTGCCTAAGCTAAAGCGACAGTGGAAGAGGATGGTTAACCCAATGGAGAAAGAGCCAGAGAGAGGTTCAGTGAAGGTGTTAGCAATGGACGAGCTACCAGACATTTTTCCAATAGTAGATGTGTGGCATAAAAGGAAAAATTTGGGACAAGGTTATGTGGATGGCGGAGCCCAAATATGCGTCATAACACACTCATGCGTTGAGAAGATGGGTCTCACAGTGGCTGGGGTGTTAGGGTTTCGGATCAGATTGGCAAACCATCAAAAAGTAAAATGTTTGGGTGTTGTAAAGAGCTTAGAAGTGGAGGCATATGATGCAAAGGCAGTGGTTGATTTTCATGTGATGCCAGCAGGGTTGGGAGCATATCCTATTATACTGGGCAGACCATGGTTACGTGCAGTGGGAGCTGTTCAAGATTGGCGACATGGTACGATTAGCCTCTATGGAAAGACAGGTACCAAGAAGCTTTATAATATGGACACAAGGAAACGATTAGAGGAGCTTTATGAAGATGAGGATGAGTCTAGTGATGAAGACTCTTCCACGGTGACAGATGAGGACAGTGATAGCACTACCAGCAGTGATGAGGATGCTGATGTTGCATTTCTTTTGATGGACAAAGAAATCCAAGAGATTGGCTTAGTTGCATTTGCGAATGAGGTTGAAGATGAAAGTGAAGGGCCTTATGAAGTGATTGAAGGGCTGATGCAAACCAAGGTTGAGTTGTCAAAGAAGCAGGAATTGATGACGCAAATGATTAGTGGAGACCTCTCAGCTATGGAGAAGGATATATTTTTGCATATGCTGGCTAGTTTTCCTGATTTGTTCATTACTTCATATGAAGAGATCAGAGGGTTCAAGGGTGAAGAGATGCATATAGAGCTGAAAGAAGGTGCTAAGCCAGTGCGGCAAAGGCTAAGAAGGATGGGTCAAGAGCAAATGGAAGCCTTGCGAGAAGAGGAGGACAAGTTATTGAAGGCAGGGTTCATAGTTCCAGTGGAGACCACAGAATGGGTGAGTCCAGTAGTAGTCAGTCCAAAGAAGGATGGGAAGTAGAGGATTTGTGTAGATTTTAAACCCTTAAATGCAGCCACTAAGAAGAACCCATATCCTCTTCCATTCATCGATCAGATCTTGGATTCAGTGGCAAGTTATGAGAGGTACAGTGTGTGTGATGGTTTTTCAGACTATTTTCAATTGAAGATTGCTCTTCAAGACCGCACAAAGACAACTTTTATTACGCCATGGGGCTGCTATTGCTACACAGTATTGCCATTTGGGTTGTCAAATGGACCTTCCTTCTATCAAGAGAGAGCAAATTGGGTGTTGGAACCATTCATTGGTAGTTGTGTTAAAGCTTTTATGGATGACTTCTGTGTCTATAGCAGTAGGGCTGATCACCATGAGAAGCTGCAGATGGTATTGGCTCGATATGATGAATGTGGAGGAAAACTAAATCCAAAGAAATGTCATCTAGCACAGCCAAGGGTGAAGTTATTGGGCCACATGGTGTCAGAAAATGGCATTGAGGCTGATCCAGACAAGGTTAAGTCTATTATTCTTCTTCCATCACCTACGAGTACGAAGCAATTGGCAACCTTTATACACAAAGTGAAGTACATGGCACGGTTTATTCCATTGTCTTCGCAGCTTCTTTATCCATTACAGCAAGTGGCAAAGCATGATCCATTGCAATGGGATGACAAGTGTGAAGAAGTGTTTCAAGAGGTGAAAGAGGTGTTAGGGGGGTTGTCAGCCATGCAGGCTCCTGATTGGGAGAAAGTTTTTTATGTAAATCCATCATAGGGGATGATGCCATTGGAGCCATGCTATTGCAAAAGGGGAAGGGCAGCCATTATATGAGGCCAGTGTATTGTGCAAGCCGAGTGAAGCTGGTAGCGGAGAGAAAGTTATCGGAAGTAGAGCTAGTGATGGCCAGTGTAATATTTGCTTGTCGACGATTTCGTCATTACTTGCTACCACGGCCTTTTGTTTTCTTGACGAGTTATGCCTTTTTGCCATAGTTAATTAATGGTACTAACATGTCAAATGTGGTGAAGAAATGGGTAATTGAGCTGCAAGAGTTTGAGTTCTCTTTTCTAGTGGAAGATAGTACAAGGGCTACCCTAGCTGATTTGTTGACCTACAAGGAGAATCCCCTTATTGTTAAGGAAGAGGTGGTGAGAAAGGTAGTTGAAGAAGTGCCACAGATCAGCAATGCACATGCGTTGTTCTTTGATGGTTCATACAGAAAGAGCCACGATGCAGCTTCAGGGGGTATAGCACTTTATAATCCAGAGGGGAAGCTAGTATGCAAGAGAGGGTTCAAATTGGATGCGCATAGTAACAATGAGGCTGAATATGCTACATTGGAAGCCGGATTACACATTTGTTTGAAGCATGGGGTTCGAAGGTTGAGCATAAAAGGTGATGCCTTGTTAGTGGTGAAGCAAGTGCTGGGTGTGTGGAAGAGCAAGAACACCTCATTGAAGGAAATGTGCTTTAGAATTAAAGGCCTGTTAAAAAAGTTTGAAGCGTGGAGTATCAAACACATTGAACGTGCTCTAAATGGAGAGGCACATGAAGCAGCTCAAGGCATGATTGGGGATCTATTTGTATTGAGGACCAATTTACCTCTTTATCATGGCCGGGAAAGTTTGGCTCAAGAAGAGGAGTTTTTGCTAACAGGAATCATTCCAAAAGAGATTCAGAAGTCTAAGAAGTATGGCGTTGTGCGTAGAGCATACAGGTACAAATTGATTGGTGATGTCTTATACATGAAAGGGGCTGATCTCGTGTTGAGACGTGTACCTTGGCGGGAGGAGCTTTACAGAGTGTTGGAAGAGAATCATGAAGGCGCATGTGGTGGCCATTTTGCTCTAAAGATCACCTTGCATAAGATTTTGCAAGAGGGGTATGTATGGCCTAGTTTGCACAAGGATGTTCACCATTGGTGTAGGTCTTGCAATAGGTGTCAAGCGTTTGGGAAGAGAGTGTTGAAGCCAGAGCTACGAAAAACCATTATGGCGTTTGATGTGTTTGAAAAGTGGGGGATTGATGCAATAGGCCCGTTACCTATCACAAGCAGGGGCAAAAGCTATATTTTGATGGCAGTGGACTATCTTTCTAGATGGGCAGAGGCTATAGCAGTAAAACAGATCACTGCAAAGGATGTGGCAAAATTTGTGTATGATGAAATATGTTGCAAGTTTGGGGTGCCATTAGAGCTACTTTCAGATAAGAGGCCAGGATTTAGAGCTAAACTGCTAGACTTCTTATGCACAAAGATGAAGATTAAGCATCAGCATACCACTCCTTATTACCCACAGTGTAATGGCTTAAATGAAAGATTCAATGGTGAGTTGCTACAAATTCTTTCTAAAGTGACAGAGCACCAAGGAAAGAATTGGGATTTGGAATTGCCTAGTGCATTATGGGCTTACCGTACTTCGGTAAAGACAGGTACAGGGTTTACTCCATTTCATTTGGTGTATGGAAAGGAAGCACTATTGCCTGTGGAGGTAGAGTTGCCTGCGGTCAAGATGTTAGAGAAGTTGCTTGGGCCGCCTAGTGATGCATTCAAAGAGAGGCTCTTGCAGTTACAAGAGGTTCAGTTGGATAGGATGAGTGCATTGGAACATTATGGGCAGATGCAAGATAGGGCTTTGGCAAAGATAAATGAAAAGGTCAAAAGTAAGGGTATCAAGAAGCATGACTTGGTTTTGCGCTACAACAGCAAACTGGACAACACCTTCCAAAAGAAGTTTCAAATTAAGTGGGAAGGCCCTTTCAAGGTAGTGGAGTGTTTCCCGAATGGTACATATCAGTTGGCTAACCTGGATGGGATTTTACATACGTCAAGGGTAAATGGATTGCATCTTAAGTTGTATCATGCCAGGTTGATGATGGTGGAGCAAGATGAGCTGTCTATGGATCAAGCAGTGTTCGTGAGGGATGAGGAGACCTGTGATGCGGCGAGTCTCATATCTCTCTTTGCTGCTGCTGATCATGAATGATCTAGCAGGCTAGGGGATGGGCAAATTATGTCAGGAGTTTTTTGGAGCAAGGGATTGCACATATGTACATATACATGCATGGTGCATCAAATAAAGGATTGCCCATTTTCCTTAGCCAGGTGGTTATGTGGGGCCCACATGTGTACAGGTAGGACAACATGTACATAGTGCATCGATTTTCACTATTACCAGTACTAGTGTGTTTTTTCTACAATAAGGAGGAGTTGGTAGCGCATAAAAATTCTCGAGGAAGCTATCCGCGGACCGACGACGTGAGGTCAGCAGGTGCGTCAGATGGCATCTAGTGGCGTCAGGAGGGCGAACGAGGTCAATATTTGCACGCAGATGAGGACGGACACAACGTGGGTGTTTTCTGGTGAGAGTTATCCAGAAAGGTCATCAATAGGACCACTTCACGTGGTGGCGAGATGCATTATTGGAAAAAAGCTGAGTGCCAGGTGTGCGAATGATGCAAAAAGGTGACAACTATGCACTGCGAGGTCAGTTTTTGGCCTGTTCGGGGTCCGTTTGAGGTCATCTAAAAGGCCAAGGGTTCCCAACTAAAAAAGTGAAGTGTGGGAACTGAAAACAAGAGAGAAGACCAGAAAAAACATGGAGAAGAGAGGAGGAACAGCCGTAGGTGTGTTTTTGCTCATTTTGGAGCCTGTTTTGGCAGTAAACTGCTCATCCGAGGTCGGATTTGAGCACTTTGACATTGTAGACTGGGGTTTTGGGCCGTTCCGGACGCGATGGCGCTGTCCATTTTGCCAAATTCCTCACTCTTTTTTTGCTGTTTTTCTATGTAATCTTCTCCGGTGAGTGAAGCTTCTTCTCCAATTTGTGATTGTATCTGGTATCTTTTATCCATATTGTGTGAGCTGTTTGCCCCATTGGTGTTGGCCCAAGCTCAATTGTATCTAAACATCAGAAATTCTCCCCTTTTGAACTGAGTTTTTTGGGTGTGTGTGTGTGTGTGTGTGTGTGTGTGTGTGTGTGTGTGTGTGTGTGTGTGTGTGGAGTAGGCAAGTGGATAGTCTCTCTCCTCTCACTCCAGAGGTGTGTTCCCTGTCTCGACCAGGTGTGTTGTCTAAGCCGAGTGGTGCTCCCTAGTGTGTGTGTGTGTGTGTGTGTATCTTCCCAAGAGTGTGTGTCGGATCGTTATAGAGGCGCTGTGTGTGTTTTCATCCCGCTCACAACAGGTTGGGTCCCCACAGCTTCAAAGTAATCGTCCATGGCTTCCATCCATACTTCCGCATTTCTCTCCGCATTTGCCCCCTCGCCCTTAAAGATCGGAGGTTGGGCTTGCTTAAGGAGGAGCTTCTTCTCTTGCGCTACCGAGTACAGAGTAACAGGCGGTACCTACATGGGTCTTACGAGATTCTTGATACCATTACTTAGATTTCAAAATATACACAAGACTTTAATAAAATTCAAAATTCCACTTCATCACGAGACAGAGATTCAGAGACAAAAATCACTTTATTGATGAAAATTTATTACAATCGAAACCCCTCAAGGTTTAGGATAACTGATGATCAGCTTATTACATGGCTTTATGGATTGCGTACAACATACGCCTAGGAAATGGTATTGACATGATGCACTACTTCGTTCGTGTAATATTTTCTATACTCATTCTTGAGTGGATAATAAACTAAGATATCAAACCGGAGTTCCGCTTTCAGTAATCCAAAGGTTTTGACTCGGTTCGCTGGGATCACACTGGTGACCTTCTCTAAGAGCCAGTCGTTGATGGTTTGATTGGAATTGTCTGAAACAGTCTGGTCCAATCGTGTAGGCACCAAGTAGAATATCTCTATTACTCTCAACTCTTCTTCCCAACGTATCTTCTTCAAATCAGTAGCCAGGCATCCTAGCTTCCGAGCGTTGATGTAGTAAACCCCTCCTAGAAATGTCCAATCAAGTTCCCATCCTCTATCAATGCGAGTGGAGTGTGGCGTATGAGCCTTCAACAGTATCTCCATGACATCTCGCCTGAACTGGTAAACTGGGGATCTTCGAGCTTGCTCATAAATAAGCTCAAACACTTGGAACTTCCAATATTCTAGCACCGGGTCTTCCTGCAACACCAATGCAAGGAATTTGGATCATCTACCTATATACTTTCAGTTCCTTTTAAATATTCCAACAATACGACTGCATTTCGCAGAAGGAGCTATCTATACGGAGATTCAGGAGAAGAAGTTGTTGCTCAAACAAATGCAACCATCTTCTTTTAAAGGAGAGGGTGATGATATTGAGAAAGATGCAAAAGTATGGATCGAAGATATGGATGATTATTTCTCTGCTGCAAGGACCACACCTACAAACCAAGTGATGCTAGGGATGTTTTCGCCTCTCTGGTGAAGCAAAATTATGGTGGAAACAACATTGTCGTGTGTTGGTAAACTCTCAGAGTTGGTGGGAAATCAAACAAGAAGTGAAGGAAAGATACTTACCCCCTATCCATGAAGCGATAAAGATGAATGAGCTCTTTAGATTGAAACAGTACAGTTTATACTTGGAAGAGTACTACTCAAAGTTTGTAAGGCTTGGACGTTACGCACCATCAATGACCATAGGGCAGCAAGTAGCTCCCTTTTGTCAAGGTTTAAGAGAACCAATTAGCTCACGATTGGAAGCCCTGAAACCTACCACTGTACAAGATGCTTTACTACGAGCTAAACCTTTGATGAAGGAACAAGGGATTACAAGAAGAATTGAATAGAATCAAAGATTCAACGATAGACAATCACAAAGATCTTATGCTGCTAGTGTGCAAGATCGTCCACACTTGAATGTTCGATGCTTTGAATGTGGAGATCTGGGACATTATCGTAACACTTGTCCACGATTGACTAATAGAGCAGCAGTAGTAGCAAGCGAAGCAGACTAAGGACACCACTTTTTGGATACAATGATGATCAAGAAAGTAATTAGAGAAGGAGTATCCTCACTTTTTCTAGAGATGAGGACATCTTGAATCCCTAAGTTGGGGAGATTGTAATGTACCCAACATTTTTCAATAAAAATATTTCATTTACTTTGCAAATATTTGAGGTTTGCATTTCATGAAGTCAAAGAGAATTCTAATGGAAGGATCGGATGAAAAATCGGAGTCTAGAACTATTTATTATGACCCTTATAACCGCGTAAATGATGGATAGAGGACTTCCTCTCTTCTGTTGCTTGTATCTCTACTTTGTGGAAACAGAGGAGGGTGTCGTCGATGGAAAATGAGAAAAAATAAAGGCCATCAATCAAGTCGCCCCAATCTTCTCGGGGTTGGGGACCTCACAATAACATAGACCTTTATTGCCTTCGAGGAAAGACATCCATGGTGCTCCGGCTTACTCAGGCTCGTGAAAAGCTTGAATTCAAGTGAGCAGCATTCTAAAAATCTTATAGAGCATGGCACATGAGAGGTCAGGGAGGCTCTTAAAAGTCATGGTGCTCATTAGATTTTTCACCATGTATTCTTCTGTTGTTGGTCCCTACTCTGGAGCTGGTAGTTGTGGGTAGTTTAACCATGTCGGCCTCTTCTTTTTCAATGCTTCATATGCATGTCACATCCTTACCTTTGGTACAAGACAAAATGTTGGGTCTTTATGGAGGGCTACAGGTGCTCTTGTGAATAGAATTAGATATCTTGAATTCTTGTTCAACCAGTTATTTCTCCACTTGGGGTGGATATCCTCTTAGCGTTCTGTCTGTATATCTTTGTATAGTCTTTCCTTTACCTGTAGTAACTCCACTTTGATCAAGGGGTATGGAAGTGATTGTTGATGCCACTAAGTATTGATTTGGTTGGGAGTGAGTTGAGTTACATTTACTGAGTGGAGAACTCTCAACTCTCAATCCATTGTTGCTTTCCATTCAGTATCTGTTTCCTGGGTAGTCTTCTCTTTTAGTGCATCTTCCTCAGCTTTAGAAAGCTAGACTATGGGCACTTGCTCAGCTTCAGTGAGTGGTACTTGAAAGTCCGACTCCGACTCTCCTGCTAGCCCTTCTGACGACTGTGTTTCCATCTCAGCAAATGAGACTAAGGCTATGTCAATGGTTGCTTGTTCAAATGTTCCTGCTTCTTTCTGATGTTCTGGTTGTCCCTCTCTCAGCAGCTGATTGTCTCTCTTTAATTTGGCTATCTCTTTGAGCAGTTTCTCTTCTCTTTGGACCCGCATCAATGCAAGGTCTCATCTTTGTAATTGTTCTAGCTTCAGCTCTAGCTCGAGATCCTTGTTTCTCTTTTCCAAAGTCTTATAGACTTCATTTGTACCTTTGATTGAAGCGACAACAGGATTTTCTCTTATCTATCTCAAAAATACTGCATGATCATTGATCCTTTGCTCGGAGTACTGCAAAGAAGAATTTGCTACATCGAGCTACACTTGGATCTTTTGTACCAATAGAGTAGTTTTTAGAAGTTCATTGGTTACTTATGTCAGTTGTTGATCCTTGCTTTTGCAGGCATCGGATAACTTAATTAGAAGCTCTTCCATTTCTTTATGTTGCTTCTCTTTGGCAAGTTGGTGTTGTTTTGCTTCATCCTTCAGCTCTTTGATTTGTCTTTGGAGATCTGAAATAATGTTCATTTTGTCATCCAGCTCTCCTTGTGGAGCATCAATGACGAGTTCAAGTTCCCTAGCCTTATCACTGCGACTAAGTGCTACTGTTTCCATTTTATATGTCATCAGCTACATCTGCTTGGCATATTCATTGACCTGCATGATGATTTTTTCATTTGTTCCCCATTCTTCAAGCTCTACCTGGGTTTGTCTCAGAGGTTTCGGCCGTTTTTGTTTGTGGATATTTAGGTGGTGTTGTGGTTTTTGCTTGTGGTTGCGGCGGGGGTTCTACTTCTCCTTCTGATGCGTTGCGTTGCCTCGGCTGATTCTGCTGCTTGAGGCTTCATGGATGCCTTATTTGTTTCTGGTTGGGTTGTTGTAGAATGTCCTATCTCAGTTTGATCTGTTTATTTTGGTTGTTCCAAACTTACTTATTTTGTTGCTTCTCTTTTCCCTTGTCTTCCTTGCCCTCCTTGGGTTTAGCTGTTGGTGAAGGGCTTGGGCTTGGCATTGGATGGTCTTCTTGCTCTGTAGTGGGTGAAGTGGGTTTTGGAGACACATCCCCATGGTCATGATGTGACTCGCCTTGTTCAGTAGCCTCTGCATGCCTTTGTTCTTTGGCCACTTCTTCTTTTGCTTTCCTTTCATCTTCTTGAGCTTCCTTCAACTTTAGAGATTCTGCTTCCGTATACATGCACTCAAGAAAATCCTTGGGATCCTCTACTCATTTCCTTGCAGGATTCTTGGTTCTTGGTCCTCTTATATCTCTTGGACTCCATCTTTCAGGGTCCTCACCTGCAGCGTGGTGGCTCCTTTTGTACATCTGCTTTTCTCTTTCAAACCTTGGCTTCTTTTGTTGAGGTTCCTCTTGGTGTGCTGCTATTACTTTCTTTTTTTCATTTCTTCAATTCTTGCTCTTCTTTCCTCATTGTCATGAGATTTCACTGTTATGAGCCTCATGGGAGATTTCTAAAAAATTTTCATCTGACTTGTACACTCTCTTTGTTGAACAAGTGGTTCTTGAAGAAGGTTGAACAGACACAATCCAAGTGTTATAATCTAGGGGTGGCGGCAAATTATCGGCCATTCCAATAGCATGATATGCTATTCTTGTCAGCACTTTAGGTGCACCCGAATATGTGATTTTGTCTTCTTTCTTTGTGCCTTTCAGTGCCGTAAGCACATATTGTGCATGATCAATTACATGCCTGGTTGTCGACTTCAATACTTGGGTGAAGGTGGTCGCAACCGCATGGTTTGGGGTGGTGTATTGTGGCGGTCTCTTTGATAAGAAGTGGAAGTGTTGATGGTATAGGTGAGCTGGTTCTTCCACTTGCCTTTGGATGAGATCAAAAAATGTGACAGTAGCATTGGTAAAAGTGCCTGATGTCTTTCTATCCCTAGCCCGCATCATCATACCTTCAGTTGGCAGCTTCAGTACCTCGGCCACTATCTCCTTACTGATTACCACTTCTACTTTTTTCCCTTGTTGGACGGTGATTTGGGATGACCCTTCTTCCTTGATTGTGGATAGTAATTCATATGCCTTCTGGAAATCCACGCCGCATGGTTCCTGGTCGCAGAAGTCCCTTAGGCCTAGCCTTCTATTGGCTTCTTTGGTTTTTGTCTTTGCAGCTACATCATATATCTCCTTTAATAGCATTTGCAGTTCCATTTGGTGTCCTTCTTTGCTCTTGAACCTGCCAGTGAAAACTGTGGTGTTGTTTTCCTCAACCTGTTCTTTTGACAAGTAAGTTTCCTTGGCCGTTTTCAGTGAGCTTGGATCTAATTGGTAAGGTGGAAACTCTTGCAACTTTTCTTTCTGGGACACCCTTTTCTTTGCCTTCTCGATTGCTTGCATTGCTCCTGTTAATGGAATACAGTGTCAAAGGAATTCTGTGAATTCCGCTTTGAAATGCCCTGAGTCTGAATTGCTTGACAAAATGATGTCCATTGTGCTTCAAATCAGTTTTGGAGCATGCATAGATGCATAAAAACATGTAGAGATCAAAATCATACAGTTCATTCAAAAAATGCAACAAAAGTAAATAATCGCGATTATTTACAACTAGGGATTGTTTCCAACTTTTTTGCATTTTTGACATCATAGGCTTTAAATATATGGTATTAGGTGCTCTTAGTGAAGTGTGGGCTCATTTGAGTGCATTGGGTGGAAATGGTTCCAAATTTTGGCTTTATACTCTAAAACAGTAGATTTATAGATTTTGAGTTTTAGAGATCCAAACTTGATCAGTGGACTTGGAACATTATGTTCTTTGGTCCCATAAGGTCAAAGTTACAATTTACAACATAAATAATCACGATTATTAACCTTTTCATCAAAATGTATAATTTTTGTTGCAACTTGGTTCTAGGCATGATGTAGACTTTGTGTATGAGATATGGGGTGATTTGAATCAAAAAATGTGGCAGATAACTCAAAATTTGGACTGGAAAGACTTTGGTGTGTTTTTTCACAATTTCCAATTTTTTCTTGATCATTTTGGCTCATACTTGAAACGTGGCATGTAATAGATGTGTACAAGTGATAGGTGAAGTGAAGAGATCATTTTCAAACCAAACAAGCACAAAAGTAAATAATCGTGATTTTTTACAGCAGGCAATTTTTTTGCAAGACTTGACAATTTGATGACCTAGACATACTCAATACATCTAAAACAAGTCCTAAAATGAATTTGGTAAAGTTTTGTCGTGTCGGCATCACTTCGTGCTTTTGTCAACTCTGAAATCACCCATTTTTGTGACTAGATGGCCTGTGGAGTTGGGTAGTCACTTTTGAAGCTATGGGCTTGTCCGCTACATAGTCCTAGATACTATCCATCCAGTTTTGGCCCATTTGGAGTCAATTTGACTTCATTTGATGCTTTGTAGCCATTGAGCTATTTTCTGTTGTTCGAAAGCTTGCCTTGGCTGTTTCCAAGAAACCTTCCAGGTACATTGTGTATAGACCCTGTCTATGTTATGAGCTGCCTATGGAGTCAGAATCCAATTCTGGAATATGGCAAAAACCTAGATTATCTACTTGGGACCCCCCCCCCCCCCCCCCCCCACACACACACACACGATCCATGCCAAATGGTCATCCGGTGATATGGAAGTGTTCTATTATATGCAACAATTCAAATATCATCTAATTTGGTTGAGCTCACAGGCCGCTGTGGTCAATTTTGTGTCGTAGGACTTCGTGCACTGCTAGATTTCTAGGGTTTTTTCCTAAGCCTAAACTTGCTACCCGGCCATATAGAATTGTTCATTGATAAGCTTAGAGCTTATCCCTCATGTCTCATGTGAGATTGTGTTATAAATGGACGCCTATAGACTCTGGAAATCGTGCTCAAAGAAGGCAGAGATCTCTCTCCTCCAAGAGTGACTAGTGGAAATGAGGTGATTTTGGGCTACCTTGGATATCTATACTCGGACTTCCCAAACTATTTTTCCCAAATTTCCCTATTAGTCCTACTAAGCTGTGAAATCTATGTTAGACTTGAAAAATTTCTTCAATCGGATTCCGTTAGCTCATTCTGCAAGAATTTGCAAAAGTAGACCAATTTAGGGTTCCCGCTTGCATCTGTCAATTTGATTAAGAAATTTTTGTGCCTGTACATCTTGTCCTTTTGATTATCAACGTATCTTCAAATTTTCCATCTAAGCTCATTTGCTATTTATTTTAAATTTTGACATGTTTATTGAAAAATCAAACAAAATAATAAAACACGCTAAAAAAGCAAAGTGAAAAATCAATAAGTAAGAAAATCCATTGAGAAACATTGCTTTATTGTTTTTTGATGGATTTCTCCATTTTTAAGTCCCAATATCAAGAAAAATGATAAAAATCAGCAAAATAAGACCATTTTTTATAGTTTTTTGATAGTATATACACTATTTACACTTATCAAGGTGATGTAATCAGTTAATTTTTCCCTGTTGATGATTTTGTAAGGGCATTATTAAGTATTTTTGCAAAAAATCACACATTAACATTAAACTTTTTCCTCCCTCTTCAAACATTGCCCTTAATTACTTAGTTCCCTTCTACCCCTCCTAGATAGCGTACTCCAGGACGAGTGTGTGCATGGGTTAAACAATCGTGTCTATGCATAGCTTTGGGTGGCTCTACCATGATTTGAAGATCAATGCAATTCAAACCATTATGTTGTACAAGAGTTCGGTCTTGAGTAATTAACTCAAGGGTTTTTGACGTCGAGGTTTTCTTTTGCTGGCTTCCAAAGAGTAAGTCTTGTAGCTTGTGTGCTCTTTGCTTTATTGTACCATCACGATGCTTTGGTATGCTAATTCCCAAAGCTATCGGTATCAATGATGATGGTTGTTGAGCTTTAACTCGCCATTGGTATCTTGGTTTTTCTTCAATGAAATGTTGTGTTTGAGTGTTTTGAGACTTAACTCGCCACTCGTCCATCGGCTTTATGGTTTATGGAGAAGATAAGTGCTCCTTTTTCCTCCAAATCCATCTTATTTTAGGTTCCCCGCTTGAAGATGCTCTTCTTTGTGTCTTTGATTTTGGAACCTTCTTTGATACGGTAGATGATGTCTTGGGCACCCAGATTTGAGATTGTTGTCTGTTGTGCTTCTGGTATCCAAATATGCATGACTCCTTACATGCTTCTTGTAGCATTTGCTTGTCGATAGGATGGAGAATATTGATTGCTTTGAGGTTTGTTTTGTTGGTAATCTCTTTCCCATTCTTCTTTGCTTGGTGCAATTGGAACAGTGAGTTGTCCGTCTTTATGTGATAGCTTGAGCTGATTGGTATCCCAATCTAGTACTACCTTGTACATTCGCATCCATGAGATTCCAAGAATCATTTTTTCATTCATGTGTTCATCACGTAAGCATACAAAATGATGAGGGCATAAACATCCATGTACTATCACATTTAAGTTGACTACTCCCAATGTCGGTGTTGGGTTCTTGTTGCATCCTTTAATAGTCGATATTCCTGTTGTCAAAGACTGATTCGTTGCTTTCTTGTACGTGGAATAACTGACTGAATTTACTCAATCTTCTGTATCGACCAATGCATTTGTGCTATGATTGTTCAGTTGTACTTTGATGCGAAGGTCCATTCCATCTAACCATTCATCATCTGTTGATCTTACATCCTTCTGTAATTCCCATAGTCGTTCATTTAGTTCCAGAGTGTTTATGGGAATAGGTATTTATTGATTTTTGAGAGCATCTTTCCTTTTGAGTACTCGAATCCGAGCTTCCTCTTGGGCTTCATCAATAACCTGCTGTTGATTTATCTTTATTTGCTTTGTTGCATGCATCTTTCCTAGCAATTCATTGGTTAGTGGCAAAGTGTACTTCTTTAAACGGCATCCACTAATCCAGTTAGTGTTGAAGATTTTTGTAACTGGATGGGAATCAAAAAGTTGTTTTTGTTTCTACTTTTGTGCATAGATGTGAGCTACAGATGTTAGCCTTTGCTCATCAAGCTTTTCTAAATATTCAAGCCTCTCTGACAATTCATGTCCAGTCCACTCAAGATCCTTAACTACCCTTACTGTAAATTCTATCGATAGGATGGCATCAAGACCATAAACAAGGTTAAAGGGTGCAGCATTTAAAGTTGTCTTGAATGAAACTCTATAAGCTCATAGAGTGGTACGAAGATTCATTTCCCAATATGTCTGTCATGAACTAACCACTTTAGTCAATATCAAGATAAGAATTTTATTTGTAAGCTCAGCTTGTCCATTTTCTTAAGGGTGATAGGGAGCCGATTTGTTATGGACGACCATAATTTCATTGAGCGGATTCATTGAGGAAATGAGTTCCCCTATCACTGACAATTTCTATTGGCAGTCCATGGTTCTGGCATCATTCTTTTGGGTTGCTTTAGTCTTAGTCCACTTGGTCAAATAGTGCGTAGCTACAATGATATATTGAGCTTGGTTTCTATAAGCAGGTGGATGTATTGGCCCAACAAAGTTTATACCCCATTTTGCAAAAGCTCTAGCCCCCATCATTGGTCTTAAAGGCATTCTATCTACACGGGTTGGATTTTTTTCTCATTGACATGCATCACACCTTCGAACATATTCCTTGGCATCTGCAAAAAGTGTTGGCCACCAAATGCCTACCATCAAGATTTCTCTCGCAGTGATTTCGCTAGAAAAGTGACCTCGAGCTAATCCAACATGTTCTTGTTTTATAATGGGAATATATTTTTCTTCATTTGCACAAAGACACAGATGTTGATCCTTTCCTCTTTGCAACAACCGGTTTCCAATAAGAGCATAGTCTCTTACTTCAGCTTCAATTGCTCTTTGGTGGCGTTTACTCATATCCTCAGGAAATGTTTGGCTTGATAAGTACGTAACCCAAAAGTTAATCCACTCAGGAACAAGTGATATTTGAAACAATGTCACATAAGGTATGGGTGTGTGTTTCTGGCATCGAGGACATTTTTTTACAAATGAGTGAACATCACTTCTCATAGTTGGACAAAATACTCCAAGTCTCAAGATTCATTGCATAGTTTGGTCTTCCACAAAGTGAAATCCCACTATGGTATTATGTGCTTGACTTAGGTATTGGGTTTTTTCCTCAGGATTAATACACAAATTAATATTCCATGTCGATTTCTTTTGTATAGCCTTCTAGCTAGTAATTGATACATAGCCGATTGCTCAATTAATTTGATTGGAATAGGAAGTGGTATTTGCGAATCCACTTGAGAAATGGTCATCAATGATACCATATTTTTTGACCATCGGGGTATCATTTCCACAGAGAACGGATATGCATCCGGTAGATCATCATCTACCCCTTTTGGTGGTTTTCCTAAAATAATCCTTGATAAATGATCTTCTCTTTGGTGAGTGGTGCCCTTTTTCACAACTACAGTGAAATCAAATTCCAAAACAATGATGAACCATCTCACTATTCTTCATGTGTTGCATGAATTGTTGACCAAGTACAATAAGGCTTGGTGGTCCACAAAGAACACAAATTTGTTAGCTGATAGGTAATGTCTATACTTTTTTCATTCCTAATCCTTCCCTTTTGTGGATGTATAGTTTTTCTCTACCATATTCAATTGTCTATACTAGCATAAGAAATAGGAAAATCAATTTTTTGCATCCTGGTTGAGCTAGGATACACCCAATGGAAAAATTGGAAGCATCCACATGTATGTGGAATATCTTATTCCAATCTAGCGCTTTTAATATTAGAGCTGAAGTGAGAGATTGCTTAAGCTTCATGAATGATTCTTCACACTCATCATTCCATTCAAAGAGTGTAATCAAGTTGTACATGGGTTTTGCAATTATAGCATACATGTAAATGAATTGTCTGTAATATCCATAATGTCTCATGAAATCTTGAATTCCTTTGACTCTTGTCGGTCTAGGCAAATCAGCAATACCATGAGTTTTATCTATATCAATAGCTATGCCATTTTTAGACACTATATGTCCAAGAATTTTTCCTTGTCTTCCCATGAATGTGCACTTTTCAGGACTTAAGCAAATCCTATAAAGTCTACATTTTTCAAAGACCTTTTAGGTGTTCAAAATGATTGGCCCAGATTGATGAATATACACATAGATCATCCATATATACTTCCAAGAAATTTCAAAGGTATTCCTTAAAAGCATGGATCATCAATATTTGAAAGGTGGCAGGAGCACTAGTTAGCCCAAAAAGCATAACCCGATGGGCAAAAATAACCCATTCAGTTGCAAAATCATCTGAGGTAGCCGAATGTTCTTTTAACTCGTCTGTTGCATCATAGTAGAGGTATGAAAAGACTTTTTGAGCTTTCATTAAGTCCTTGGATTCTTGAATTTCATCTTCAATGTGAAGGGTTGAGATCATTTGTATGGGAATTATGTCATAACCGTCCTCATAACAAAATTGAGTAGGCATAGAAGTATTTACACGTACATCCATTGTTGCTAAAACTTTAGTCCACTCACATGGCTCAAAAAAATGCTCTGGAAAGGGTTCAGGTACATAGGCTTCGTCTGTGCAATCCCTTTCTAAGATACATTCTTCTCGTTTTTAAGCTCTCATTTTCTGAGGCTCCGCACATCCAAATAGGTGGGTCTTTGTTGAACCTAGATGGAAGCTTAGTTTCAGCCGAAGAGACTGAGTCAAATTCTTATATGGACATTTTCATGACATTTCTAGAAGTGTGATCTTTTAGATTAACTCTTGTTATTGATCCCGCTTGCTTCAAGTACAGATAATTGTTTCCCCAATCCTGGATAAGTTGTACTTGTCGCATAAAAGGTCTTCCCAAGATGATTTCATAATTGAGTTTCTTTCCAAAGTCCACTATTGCAAAAGTGTGTTGATAATCAATCCCACAGGAATTAACTATTACTTTTTCAAGCAGTCCTAAGGGTCTTTCAATGAGTCCATCAATCAATTGCAATTTCATTCGAGTTTGTCTAATGGCTAGTCGCCCCCATGATTCCCATACTGCTTTCGTGGCTATGGCTATGGCTATGCCTACCCTACTATCCAGTATTGCCATGGTTTCTATATCATTATATTTCACTGGAAGGTTGTGTTTCCTTCTTCCTCTTTGTAGTATTCTCTGACTTTGTTCATTGAAACGGAACTAATCTCTTTGTTATCCAATCGTGTTTCAATTTTTCCGCGATAAGCCCTGTTATCCCCACCTTCTCTAGAGTTATCTGTATGTCATTCCATAAATATGGTCTCATTTTTAACAGTTCTCCTAAAGTAAGAGTACATTGAATGGGTGTAGACATGATTGAATGGAGGTTGTATACCTCTAGGGTATGTTCGCTCTTTTATCTGAGTGGTTTTACACACTATGGATTCATCTTTGTTATCTCCCAAGTAAGAGGGTAGTGTAAGGTCTCTGACCCCGATCAAAAAGAGCACCCTTGTACCATGAAATGAATATAATGGAATAAGTTGCTATTTTTAGCAATTTTCCAGATTCTGTTAGTGCCATGATGTTTAGAATGTTATTCAAAATGTGAATTAAAATAATTTTGGTCAAAATTTTCTAAAAATAGTAAGTTTTTGGTCACCCGACCCGTCCAGTTTTGATCGTCTCGAAAAACTACACCCGTATCCCAAATTTGAAAAAATGCATTTTCGAACCCCGAGGCTACTAAATATGGCAGGTACTCGGGCTAGTACGTCTTAGTTAGAGCTTCGTATAGCAATTTTCAGCATCAAAATCCAACTCGTATGACCCGTTTTAGCCTAGAACCAAATTTCCTAAAAAAATTGTCCGGGGAGGTACCGGGGGTCCAAGGCTGTGTGGGAACAGGTTCCAGCCCACTCCATACCAGCTTTAGCAGCTAGGGGGGCGCCCTCTTGCCTTGTGGGAGTCCTGGGGAAGCTGCCAAGCCAGTAACTTAGTCTCAAAACCAGTTAACCAAGCCAACCTGACACTTGGTGGGTAGGGAACTGGACTTGCCATGCTTAACTGGAGAAGCTCCCAGATGCATTTAGCAACCCAGGTCGATTTTCAGCCTGTAGGAGCTTATTTAAAGACCTTCACACACACACACACACACGGACACTCACACACACACACACAGTGCATACACACACACCTACACACACTGGGAAGGTGCTGCCGGATCACACACCTTTTGAAGAAAAAAGGAAGGAGGGAGGTGCTGCCAAATTCTCGTCTCAAGAAGATCGATTAATCAGAAAATCGAGAAGATTATCAGCCCTTAATCACGATAACGACATTTTAATTAATTCCATCTGTAAATCCTTTTCTCTACCATCTAAATTCCTCGTCTATTATGCTTATTCCTAGTCGTAATTCTATATGACTACTCTCTAAATTCTCCTTAATCATATTCTATTATGTAATCATCATTCCATAGCTGAATTATCAGCCATTCATCACTCTCGATTGATGATTAGAGAATAATTATCAAAATTTTCTCTCTCTAGGCAGCATAGTAATAAATCGATAAGCTAGAAATTGTGTAGATTGAAGAGAATCACTCTTTCAATCACTCATTAACATTGTAGCTTAATTGAATTCATTTCTCTTATGCATTAAGATGTAATTAAGGAGAAATTAATCTATCATTAAGTCTCTAAGAATTGGTCTTCCTCACACATATGCATAAGGTAAATCTGCATCATCTATTTGCTAGGAAAGAGATCAATCATACTTAATTCATCTCCCGGGTAATTCCATTAATGAAATCCTAATTATCCTTAATCAGGTAATCCCAATAATTATCTTAGAGTCTGTTCCCATAGAATTATGTGCCATCCTTAATGATTGCTATATGAAAAATCTAGACCTCTCATATAGGAGGGATTAATTAATGTCTCTAATCTATCCATTGGATTGTTATGATGCTTGCGAACCTTAGCTCTTTCTCCAAGCTAATCATTTGAAGTAGTGAGAAATGGCCCCGGTTAAGAGAACTCGCTTCGGTGGTGCCCATGACCGCGAGGCGGGAACCAGCAATGTCAACGGGAAGGGGAAATCTCCTATGGAAGAACAAATACCGGTCATCTCACGGGCCATCGATGAAGAAATGGAAGAGGTAGGTCATAATTTCATTCAAGTTGTTTAAATTAACATTGCATACGTTAGTTAGGAATTCTCATATCCCCAAACATGTTGGAGAAATTCGACGGAAACCGCGGCATTGGATTCATTGTACATTAAGTTTTAAAGTAGGAAGGTAATGCTTGATGGGTATGCTGTTTGAAAGAGGAAAGAATGTTTGCTAGGGAAAATTTAGCTCGGCATGTTCATTTTATTTCCAATGTTGAATCAGTCGTGACCGCCCTACTGATCACAGGGGGCAGAGTTCCTCGTTAGGACTCTTGAATCCACAACTTGCTTTTTATGCGGTGGATACCCACGGCTTCCTTTCTATGCGGTGGGAACCCACGTCTTGCTTTCTATGCGGTGGGAGTGTCCATGACGTGCTTTCTATGCGGTGGACATACCTAGTTGTATGGGCAGCTACGCGAAAACGGGAGGAGTGAAGAGGAAAGATTTGTACTCGTGAGGCGTTGTCATCCTTGTTGGAAACCACACAAGTGATGTCAAAGTTATGGTGATGTCTTCTCTCTTCTTTCCACTGAATGTGGGAAAAGAGACATTTGCCATGGTAGTAAATCAATGAGCAGACAATCACAAATGTTTTTTTTTGGAACGACTTGGTGCTTCATAAAGGTTTATACATGGGTGGAAAACTTGAGCAGGAGCTAAGAAGAGCACAAGGCTAGAATAGAATAAAGATGCTTACATCAAAGGAGTGGTAGTAATTAAGGATGGGCAAGATGATGGGACGTAGGGATATAAGGATTTCATCAAGAATCTTTGCTCCGAATAGGAAAACAATCTTTTGCTGGCAGAATATCTTCTTGTCAATGTCTGTCAAGGATTTCCTTGAAGATATGAATGACATGTTCAAGACAGCAAAGGAAATCATTTGTAGTGCACAGGACCGCACTAAGATGTATGCTGATAAAGGGCGTGAAAAAGTTACCTTTACGAAATGTGACTTTGTATTCCTAACGGTTCCTACAAAGTCAGAAACCATGAAAACAGGAAAGTGTGATAAACTTTCTCCTAGATATTGTGGTCCCTTTAAGGTGATTAAAAATATTGGGGATGCAGCATATAAACTTGAGTAATCATAGAGTTCTCAAGTTCATCCTATTTTTCATGTGAGTAAACTGAAGAAATTAGTTCATGAGTTGGAGAACGTAGTTTCTCCAAATATTTTGGTGGACTTGATAGAGACACCAAAGATACCGCATGAAACGAAAAGAGTTCTAGGGTATCGTGATAGGCTCACTCGTCATAATGTGTACCAGGAGGTACTAATCAAGTGGAAAAATTTGGACGAGGAAGGAGCTACTTGGGAACACCGTAGTGTGATCGCCAAGAGATTTCCCCTTATGGTTTACAAGGACGAAAAACTTTATGTGGGTTTGGGGGGGGGGGGGAGGGTAATGTCATGTAGCTTGTAACGACCCGCCTTCCAATTGTAGTGCTGGGAAGGTGGGGATCAGGGAAAGATCGCCCGGCTGGACCTATATGGACAGGCAAGCCACACTATACATAGTTCTGGGAATGAGGTGGAGGTCTCATTCTCTTGTAGGATAGTACCTCTCATGGCGTTGGTGCATGTAGTGGTGCATCGGCAATATAGCAACCTTCATATGCAAAATCAACGTTATCAATAGTCATTCTACTCTCTTTATTATTGTCAGCCATGCTAACAATATTTAATGTGTAGGTTTCTTATTCTTTGGCACTTCAAAACCCTAGTGTCTACTCCTCTTACTCTTGAAAATCAGCACTCAAGCACCCACACCCGTGGTTTAGAAGGTTGTTGATTGCAAAGACTAGAGGGGAGGGTCATTAAATTACTAAGTTGGTGCCGGTTCTTGTCGAGCTTGCTTATAGCTCAATAATGGTTAAGCCAAAGGCAAGCCTTGAAAGACTCCATTATTAAGTCTAAAGCTCCCAACAGTGTACCCCGAACCCTGTCATAGAATAGGCACACCAACAAAAATAATAGATCACCATCCCACTTACCCTATTGCAATGAACAACTCCAAGCTTTCATGGAGAACTCAAGGACCTCTCTTATTAAGCAAGAAAAGAGAAACCAAATGCTCCAATACCAATGTAACAAAATTTAGCTATAAACTTGATCATAGCGGACGTAAATTTAACATAATGAATAACATGGGAAGTTAGAGAGAGTGCTTGGCTGGAGATAGAAACACATTTACACATTCCTAATTAAAATGGCATGAGAAATAACTTGTAAAGGAGAGAGAAATAGAGAAATTGACAACAATTGAGGACCCAGTTACTTGGAGCCGGCGGTCCCCCCTCCAATAGGCATTTGTATTATAGATTCTCCCATCAAGAGAGACTTGGTACAAAACAATCTTTTTGTTCTTTAAGACCCCTTTGGTGCCATGAAGATGGAAAGCTTCATGCACCATTTTATGCTTGAAATAAATATCTACTACTTGTAATCAACAAGAAATTGGTAGAACCCTCAATCCCAAGACCTCAAACACCATGAAAGGTGAAGAGAGCTAGCAAGGAGTGAGGAAGATGAAGAGAATGAGAAGTAACTTTACGAGAAAGAAGTATTCTCCTCACATAACCACTCATAGATCATAGCATATCTTAGCATAATGATAATGGAGATTATGAGAATAATAAGCATTGCATTAAGCATAGCTCTTGGTTGGATTTTCATTCCATATCCAAGAGATGCTGTGTATATCTTCACTTTGCTCAAGCTTGGAGAAAAAGATGGCTTCTTGCAACTCCCAAGTGAGAGAGAGAGAGAGAGAGAGAGAGAGAGAGAGAGAGAGAGAGAGAGAGTAAGGGCTTGCGGGATGCAAGAATGATAAAGTGAGAGAGGTTATTTGCACCTCCATGCACTAGCTTGAAACTCATTAGATCTCCCTGAGCCTAGCCAATGAGAAGACTCCTTCAAAACAAGCAACTAGTGTAGCATTTGGACAAGTGTCCTCCTTTCCTCTTTAGAGAGAGAGAGAGATCTCAATTAATTAAATAATTGACCTAAATTCTCATTGGACCTCCTTTAAGGCCATTTAATAGGATTCTAACACACTATGTGGCAACCTAGCTAGTGGCATTACATGTGTCCCATATGCTTCTTTTGGCTTGAGTGGCCTATGGAGAGAGAGTGTGTGAGTGTGCTCTCTCATTCCCCATGCATAGGGCTCGCCCCTCCTTGTAGGGATATGATTTGACTTCAAGCACCACACTCACCTCAAGCTCCTTAGTCAACAAGCACCTCAAGCACCTTAGTCAACAACTTAGTCATCAAGCACCTTAGGCAGCTTAATCAACAACTTGGTCATCAAGCAGCTTAATCAACAACTTGGTCATCAAGCAGCTCAATCAGCAGCTTAAGCATTAAACAACTTAGCTTATCTAAGGTCTAAAGTTCCTAAGGTAGGCCATAGCCTTTCCCAAAGGTCCTAGGTCTAAGGTCTTTTACACTAACCATTGGAGGTCTTTAATGAAGCTAACCCTGAGGTCTTTTAGCTCCATTACATTCTAACATACTAGCTCTTGTTCCCCTTTTATCCTCCCACATTAAATGATCAGTTTAATATAGGAAAATCATTTGGGATATTTAGATATTAGTTTTTATGACAGTATGAAAACTGGATGACCGCAAGGAAAAAACCTAGAGGAAAAAAGTGCCTTTGGTATACGCTCTTATTGGAGTTGAGCAATTGGAATTCAAGTACCTGCTGCAAGGGAGTGCTTGGGAGAAACAAAGGAAGAGTGCTTAATGCAAGTATCAATTATGGGACATCTATATGCAAACAAGAAATATGTCAAGAAAAGCATGCAGTGTGAAAAATGAAGTTTATGGGTGCTTCAAGGAACAAGTGTAGCACATGTTATTTCAAAGTATGTCTCAATATCCTCAACTTTTTCAAGAAGGTTTTTCAATGTAAAAGCTTCTCCACTCATACCTCATTGTGCTCAATGTGTGAGTGTCTTTTGGACTTCCTCCTGCACTTCACTAGACTTAAAACACATAGACTTTGACTCTTATGCTCACCTATACCGGCATGAGCGACACAATGTAAATATGCTCAACTCTTCCAGCTTTAGCAGTACTTAGAATAGCTAAGACTCTTAGACCACAAAGAATATTACTTGAAGCTTTGGGAATAATGCCTCACTCATTTAGTGGCTTAGCTGCTTGAGTGTGACTCTTATGCCATGTATTTTTAATGGCGACTTGGACTAACCTATTCATGGTCGGAAACCCAATTCCAAATATTCTTGAGATTTAGGCCTCTATCATTGCTTTGGTCTTTGGATGCCACCAATAAGTTGTCATACTTCTACTCCTATTTATTCTTTTTTTGCTCATTGGTATTGCTTTGTGAAACAGGTTCCGTAGTGGTAGCAGTAATTTATGGAGCCTTTTGAAACATGTTTGGCCTTGTGAGGATTTCTCCTTTATTTTGTGCCTTCACTTGATCTCCTTGGAAAAGAGGCTGTAGATGTGGGTTGGTTTTTTGTAACTGAGATTTTTTATAGCGGTTTGGGAACCCACGTTGTTCTTGGTCCTTATGTGACTATATTTTCCAAGTGTTCTTTGCTCCCATTAACTTGATGGACTCTCAGCTTTGGTATCCATATGTGGCTATTACCATTGTAAACACCTTGCTTTGTAGTTGAAGACGAGGGACTCATTTGGAGGTTGTGTCAACCTTGGTTGGGATTGGTTTTCTTTGGTTCTTGGTTGTGGTCTACTACCTTTGGGTGAAGCCGTGTGCTTCATGACTACTTTTAGCAATTCGAGGTTGAGCTACTACTTTAGGTAACCAAATATGAGTGTTCTCCTCATAGAATCCTTGTGTAGCAAGTAACTTGGCTGGAATCATTTGTTTTTTCATTTGCTCTGGTTGGGTAGCTTGGTAGAGTTCTAACTTTGGAACCCGTACTTGTTGCATTGCTTGTTTCTTTGATGGTCTTTGCTTAGGCTTTTTGTGGTTTTTCTTTCTCCCGCTTGTGGTGTTGGTTTTGCATTAATAGCTTGGTTTTCTCTTTGTAGAAATTTTTTATGTGAGGTAAGTAGGTCCAGGCTACTACTTTAAATTTTTTGCCCCAAACATTAGCATTTCCCTTGAGCAGTGACGATTGACTCATTTTTTGGCCCAAACATTAGCGTTTCCCTTGAGCAGTGACGATTGACTCATTTGATGCTACCCACCCTATCACCTTTGGTTGCTGAGGTTGTTCTTGTGATTGTATCCAAACTAGGTCTTTGACTTTGATGTGCCCTTTGGATACCAACATTGACCACCACGTAGAACTCTTGCAGCTTTTCACTATGTTCTCTTTCTTTGGTTAGCTCCTCCTCTAGTCGTTACTGCTCAACTTGCAGAGTAGTGTTGGCATCATTAAACTGTTGGACCTCCTTGTAGTAATAGGCCACGTTCTCTTGTTCTCTTTGTAACTCTAATTGGAGTTGCAGCTGGACATTTTGCAACTCCTCTATTTTGTTTTGTAGCTACAGTGTGTTTTCAGATGCTTTAGTTGCCTCTTTTTTAGTGTCTTCCAGCTCTAGCTTGTGCAAGTTGTAGAGAGATCTTTGGCATTGGATTTGGAGCTTGATCTGGTCTAAATAGGCAACAATGTCAAAAAACCTGATCATTTTTGCTCCTTCCTCTACTACATCTTGTGCGCAAGGCGATCATGGTTTTCTCTGACTCTTTGACCCTGATCCGAGGGTCGAGCCTCATCAGTCATAGTTTCTTTTCTTTTCAGTACTTCAAGCGTGGCCGGAGCTGTAGTGGTTTTTGGTGATGTTGTATCTTCTTCTTGTTATACCTTCTTTTGTGATTACTATTTCTCGGCCACTTGTTCTAGAAGATCTACAGCTTCTTCTCTTTTTTCTGTTCCAGCCTTTGAAGGTACCTCTTTGTCTTTTGGAGATTCAAAACCATAAACTTGCTGGTCAAGCGTGTTCTACTCTCCCTTCATCTTTTTCCTTGGCCTTTGTATATTCATCGGATGATTCACGATCATTGATGTGTGGCTGCTTTGCCTTCTCTCTGTCTCTTTGCTCCATCTTTCGTTTGAGCTCATTTTGAATCCATTGCCGCATATTTCTTGCAATGTTCAGATTCTCCTCTACATCTTGTCTTTTGCGTTGTGTGATCCATTCAAGAGATGTTGTTTTCTTGCGTAGTAAAGGGACGTCTTCTTCTTTTTTTTATTGTCTGCTTCTATTCCCTTACTTATTTTCTCCTCATGCTTGTGTTGGCGGATTCTTTCTCTTTGCACTTGCGCTTCTTCCATTGTTCTTGGGTAACTGGGATGGCCTCTACCACCCGGGTTGTTCTCTTTTTCAATCTTGTATATCTCATGGAAAACTCACTGGCATGCTTCTTATCTGAAGACTGGTATTTAGAAGGGGTATCACTTTTTTAGACCCAGCTTCCTCGCTATTCGATGCATTCGACTCCGTCTTCTCACTGTCAACCATTTCTGCAATGATTTTAACTTTGACTGTCACTCCATCTTTGTCCATCAGGGTGGCTTCCCCATTGTACTAAATAGAACTTATGAGTTCATGAGCCCTTTTGAAATCCATTGCCCATGGCAAAAGTCGTAGAAAGATGTCCAAATGTAGGCACCTGGCTCCTACTTGTACTTTGGACTTCTCGTGTAGTGTCCATAATTCCCTTGGAAAGATGGTTGTCTTTTACTATCTCTCCGTTCGCCGCTTGAAATCTTTCAATGAATATATTGGCCCCGGTATTGCTTCAAGCACCTGTTCGATGATATGGGCCTTCTCGTTTGAGGATATATTTGTGATCTCATATGGAGCTACTTCCCATTCCCTTTGTGTTTTCCTTCAAGGCATCTTGAGGTCAGTTGCAGATTGAAAACGGGACTTAGTAATTGATCAAAATTGTTGGAAAGTTGAAGAAAATGCAAACTTTGACCATAAAATGAAAAATGAGCATAACTTTGTCAAAACTATCCCAAATTTGACCAAATTTCACCAGTGCATCTAGGATTAGTATAGGTACAAGGGCATAAGGTAGCAAATGAATTCTGGCAAAAAGGTACATGGATTGCGATCCATGTTGGGAGGGATTTTGAAATTCCAACTAGTGGAGCTTGTTCCTGGCCACATGGGAATGCTATTGTACAAATTTTTATGGTTTTAGGGTTTGAGGAACATGGATCGCAATCCATGCTTGGAAACATTTTGAAGTTCTGATGATAGCAATTGGTAGGGCTCATCAAGATGGTGCCTTGGTCCAATTTTTTTGGGATTTGGATTATTGTTTTGATACTTAGGTCAATTTTTTAAAATCATCTTGAAACTTAGAGAAATTTGGCATTTTGATGTGGATTTTGGAATCCAAATGACTGAAACTTCATGGCTAGGCTTTGTTGAATTTACTGGCCCATATAGTATGAATTTCTCTGGTTGGCAAAAAGGTGCATGGATCGCGATCCATGTTGGGAGGGATTTTGATACAGCCTCTTGCACACATGTTCCTATAGGCCTTCCTAACACACTGGTGAAATATTTTCAAATTTGGGCATGTTTTTCCTATGTTGACTTAATTTCCCAGTTTATGGCCATGTTTTTTTCGTCTTGACCATATTGATTTTTTGGATCCACTTTTGGCCACATCCTTTGACTGATATCTGTTATTGCCTTGATTCTAGATGATTAGTGTTTGAAAATCACAGATTTGCCTAGCTCCCCACCAACTTTCCTCGGTTTTTGAATCCATCTGAAGCGGGAAATTGATCCAAGAAATTTGCACAACTTTGCAGGTACCCTTTTGCTTTGCTTTGACCACAATTACACATTTAATGTTACATCTCCTTGATGCTTGTGTTTCATTTCCTTTCGGACTCCCTTTTGTTTCAGTTGGCTTTGGAATAAAGTCCTAAGAAGTTTCAATTGCTGCTCTGGCCAGTGGGGTAGCTTCATCTTCTTCTCCTAACCCTACTCCATAAGTTTTTTGCAGGAAACAGGTCATTTTCCCCTTGATTACTATCAAATGACCATTTGCAAACTGAAGGTAACAAACCATGACGGTTTGATGATTTTAAAATTCCTTTTTGTGACTATTTCTACATGGTCAGTCATACTTTTGCATCCCCCAACTAGTAAACAAATCATGTCTTGATTTTATCATCAAGGTACATGGATCGCGATCCATGTTGGGAAGCATTTGGAAACTTCAACTAGTGGAGGTTGTTCCTGGCCATACGGGGATGCTACTGTACAAATTTTTCCAATTTTAGGGTTTGCAAAACATGGATCATGATCCATGTTCCACCACCTTTTGCAACTATTTTTGCACCCCTTGATTCTGCCAATTACCAACGCTCTGCTGATGAAACGTTTTTGGTTTTGGGTAAGTTTTGAAGTCTTCCATTGGCCTTGACAATTTGTAGATTTTGTGACTTTGATATGCTCTGATCTATTGTTTTGGTATTGTTGGTGTAGTATGGGTCATACACAAATGTTCTTGTAGGGTTAATGATCATACATGTCGAATCTGATGTAGTAAGAGCTACCAAGGTGGTCGCAGCAACAAGTAGAAACAAAGCGGAAATCCCTATGCTTTTGTGGCTTTCTCTCTCTCTCTCTCTCTCTCTCTCTCTCTCTCTCTCTCTCTCTCTCTCTCTCTCTCTCTCTCTCTCTCTCTCACTCACTCACTCAATGCAAATGAGCTTATGTTGCCCCATTTGGCTATATGTTCCCAATCTACCCGGAATGCCCTATTCATACTTACCTCCATTCATCATATCTTGTTGTTCATATCACCTGCAGTTCAAACCGTTCTTCTTTCTCATATTTGATCGACAAATGGCCTTCAATCTGCAGTTTTGATCCTTTAAAAGTTGGCTCAAAATCTGTCGTGTGCCGAATCTTACCATGTTTCAAGCCCTTGCTTTGAAGTTTTGGCATTTGCTTTCAAAGTCAATTCCGACTTTCCTCACTCAACTTATTAATTTTAGTTGATTATTTGTCGTTTTTAGCTTTTTAGTAAAGGAAAATTAGTTACAATGATTATCAGTTGGCCAAAGTTTTGCCAAAATTAGTGTAATCACTCATACATACATATTGTTCACCCGGCATTTAGATGGTGTCAATATGGCTCTTGATTATGCCTGCTAAGAGTTATAAGGCTTTGAAAAACTATTAAAGGAAAGAAAAGAGAAAAAAATGGTGCTAATATATACAAAATGATTATCTTGCTACATTTTTTTCCCCTTCCTAGAGTGAGTCTCCCCAGACGAACATGTGTCAGAGTGCATGGGAACGAAGTATGTGTCTATGCATAGCCGTATATTGTGACTATGATGCGAATTGAGGATATACATGTGCTAACAAAATGCTGTGCAAGATATGGGTTTTGAACAATAAGTTTAGTGGCTTTTGATGATGAGGTTATGTTGAAGCTGCATGGTCCGAACAGAAGCAATTGTAGAAGACGCGCCCTTTGTTTACCAGTGGCCTCTAGAAGTTGTGACATTGTCTTATCTTGTGATTGCGGCTCTATTTTGGTCACCCACTAAAATTGCTTGGATATGGTCTTCATTGTCGAGGCATCCCGTGATCGAGTTGGTTTCGGTTTTCGTACCCACTTGGCTTCTTTTGGTTGTTGATGTTGAGATTGGATTGGCCTAGGTTGCTTGACAAAAAGCCTTGGGCGTTTTGTCAAGGTTGGGTTTCGGTTGATGCATCATGGGTTGTAATATTTAATGGCCTAAAAACTTGTGTGTAGCGGTAATTAGCATGAACAAAGTGGGCATTTCATTAGAATAGATTCCTAATGATAATTACAAGAGTGCTTGGGTGGAGAGAGCAACTAAAAGCATAACACCTAGTTAGATAGCATGAACAATACTTTCAAAAGAGAGATAAATTAAGCTATTGACAACAGTTGAGGACCGGATTTTCATGGAGCCGTTCCCCCCTCCAAAAGGCTTTGTATTATGGTTTCTCCCATCAAGAGAGACATTGTACAATACAATTCTTTGTGTTCCTTCAAGACTAGCTAGTGCAATGAAGATGAAAGCTTCATGCAAGCAAAACACTTATCAAACACAACATCAATTATCCCCAGTCTCAGACCTAAGACTCACACACCTTCAAAGATGGTGAGAGCTAGCAGGGTATGAGAGTAGATTGAGAGGAAGTAGGAGTATTCTTACGAGAAAGACGTGCATCTCCTCACATAATCACTCATATTAGCATATCTTAGCTTAGTAATTAGCATGGTAGAGGAGATGAGCATGCATTGAAGCTTGGCTCTTGGTTGGATTTGCATCACAAAGCCAAGAGTTGTTGGTGTAGGCCTCCCTTCTCACAAGCTTGGAGTAGGTGGTAAGCTTTCCATTAATGCTTGAGAAGAAGAGAGAGTCTTCTTTACTTCACACATGAGATTGTGTCAGTGTGTGTGTGATAATGCCTTGCAAAAATCAGCCCCCTCTCTCTCTTGGTCGACCCCTCTTGCTATTTGCTCATGCTCTACTCTCATTGGACCTCCCCAGACCTAGCCAATGGTAATTAAGCAGTATAAGTGATAGCCTTCGGACATGTGTCCCCATTTCCCCTTTTGTGAGAGCTTTAGGTAATTTAATAATTCAACTAAACTCTCATTGGACCCCTTTGCCTCCTGGCCAATAGGAATCAGGCAAGCCATTGGGCTGCTAAATGCTCATTGGACCCCTTAGCAGACTATCCAATAGTCTTCTAGAGGACTTAATTCTCATTGGTTCTTTTATTAAGTGTTTTTAAATTAATTAAACTAGATTTACTCTAGCCTAATTCTCATTGGTCCACCTCCAAGGCCATCCAATAGGAATTGGGTACACCTTGTGGGCATCTGGCCAAGGGAGCTGACATGTGTCCCTCATTCCCTTTGTGTAAAGGGAGCTTGTGTGTGTGTGTGTGTGTGTGTGTGTGTGTGTGTGTGTGTGTGTGTGTGTGTGTGTGTGTGTGTGTGTGTGTGTGTATTTCTCTCTCATCCCCTACAAGCAAGGATCGCCCCCTCCTAAGTAGGGATTGTAAAGACTTTTTTGACACACACTAAGCATCCAATTCCCCCATGGTTGACTTTTGGACACAACCTTTGAATTTTGGAACCTTAGCATTTTGGAAGTCTTAATGGGCTGAACCTTAGGGTCTTTTGAGCCCATTGTTGCACATGGCTCTTTTGCAGATGACCCCCCTTTTGGATCCCTATTTTCCCTCCTTTGGATCCCTACAGTGGCCGGTCTGCTAGCTTAACCAATATTCTAGCTTTTTCTCCCCTGGCACTTCCCCATATTAAATGATCAGTTTAACATGAGAAAATCATTTAGGAGAATTAGATATTGATTATTATGACATTACCTCTCTCTTGAAATCATAGTCGTCCTCGACTATGGTGTAGAGAAGATAAAGCATATTCATCAGTCCTTTTCTTAGCGGGAAGAGGATCCCTATATTACCCTAGGACATCATTCCACAATGGATGACTAGTCCATTTGGTGCTTGAGAGCCTGAGGCTCCCGCAAGCATGTCTGCACATTAGTCCTATCAATCTTCCATAGTAGAGTGACAAGCTCTACTTGGTGTTTGGGAAACGTCGTCTCCGCAAACTTGATCTAAGCATGCATACTACTTCATTTTTGTGCACAATAAAGAAAAAGAGAGTCTTATAAGACAAAAACTTTGTTCATTTTTAACATTTTGTACATTTGCTTACTCTTGGGAAACATTGTAAGCATTGACAAGGTTTAGGTTATCCTTTAATTGTATGCCTTGCATCCATCTAGCATCTTCAAAAGGATAATTCTTAAACTTAATAAGATATCGTCGGATAGTCTTACCGCCTCTTAGTACCTTGTCTTCATGTCGGAGAATGGACTCGAGGTGCATCACCTCTTCTTGGGCCTTTATCTCCGATGGGTCTTCAGTAGTTGGTTCTTGAGGTGGCTCTCCTTTGTAAGGCTTTAATAGGCTCACATGGAAAGCATTGTGTATGAGCCAATGATTGGGCAACTTGAGTTGATAGGCCATCTCATTGATTGGCCTAAGAATCTGGAAGGGACCATAGTACCTTTTTGCTAGTATAGCATAGTACTTTTGGTGTCCCGTAGGATTCTTGCCCGTCGTGTGCCTTAATCGAGCCTTGGAAAACTTTAATAAGACCCAATCATTTTCTTTAAAGGCTTGGGCTCTTCTGTGCTTGTTAGCAGCAGCCTTTTGCCTTTGTTGTGAGATAGAGATAGCATCCTTAATCTTTTGAAAATATTCTTGTAGGTCTCGGCTATACTCATCTACAGCGAAGATCTTCCCATGTACCTTAAGTAGCAAGGGACTTTTTGATCTTCCCTCAATTACCTCGAAAGGTGCTTTTCCCGTGGAAGTATGTACAGTGTTATTGTAAGCATACTCCACTAAGGGTAAGTACTTCTCCCATTGGTATCTTTGATCTACTTCCATTACATAGGCTTTTAGTAGATCGAGAATTGTTAGGTTAGCTATTTCACTTTGGCCATCCGTTTGTGGATGGTAGGCCGAAGAGAAGTTTAGCCTTTTCCTAAATTCTCAAAGAGACCCTTCCAGAAATTACTGGTCATTCTAGGATCTCTATCCGACACTATGGACATTGGCAAGCCATGGTACTTGAAAATTTGTGAAATGAAGAGGGTTGCCATTTGATGGGCTTTGATAGTCTTTTTGACAGGTATAAAATGAGCTTGTTTACTGAACCTGTCTACTATCGTCCATATTCTCGTATTCCCATGGATAGACTTAGGCAATCCAAAGATAAAATCCATGGATATGCTCTCTCATGGTGAATTAGGGATTGGCAAGGGTTGAAGCAATCCAAGTTGCTTCCCTCTATCAAATTTTGTCTTTTGGCATACCACACTTTTAGAAACATACTCTTGTATGTTCACTTTCATGGTAGGCCAATAGAAATATGTTTCAATTCCCTTTAAGGTAGACTGAATCCCTCTATGCCCGGCATAAGGTGGAGCATGAGATTCATACATTACTTTCTCACGTAGTGAGTTAGTAACACATTGTTTATAGCCATAGAGAAGATAACCATCTTGTAAAGTAAATGGTTCTTCTTTCTTCCCTAATGCAAGGGCTGAAATCACATCTCTAAAATCGGGATCAATAGCATACTCATCTATCATTGAAGATAGATCATTGTGAGTTGCTATGGAAACCGCATTCACTCTCGGCCGTCTTGAGAGTGCATCAGCTACTTGATTATGCTTGCCAGCAATGTGAGCAATGTGAAAATGAAATTGTGAAAGGAAATTTGCCCACCTCATTTGTTTGTTGAAGAGCTTGGTCTGTGTCATGAAGTACTTAAGACTTTGGTGATCCGTTCGCAGAATGAAAGGAGTCCCCAATAAATAGTGTTTCCATGAGTCTAAGGCATGTAGAATTGCAAGGAGTTCATTTTCATATATGCCTAGAGCTTGCTCAACAGGGTCGAGCCTTCGACTTTTATAGCCTATGGCATGCCCTTCTTGGAGCAAAACAGCTCCAAGGCAATCACCACAAGCATCACATTGGACCTCAAATGGTTTTGAGGGATCTGGTAGTGTAAGCACAGGTTGAGAGATAAGCTTTTTGAAAGCATTGTTCTCCTTAGCAGACCATGTATACCGAATGCTTTTCTTTGTTAGGTCATGTAATGGTCCCGCAATTTGTAAGAACTTTTCTATGAAGCGTCTATAGTATGCACACATACCTATAAAGCTTCTTAGTTCATGAAGATTCTTTGGTTTAGGCCATCCTTTTATTACCTCTAACTTTGATGGATCCATTTGGATGCCATCTTGAGAGATAATGTGACCTAAATACTGAATCTCTTGCAAGAAAAATTCACTTTTCTTTCGATTAACATAAAGTTTATTCTCTCTTAAAACTTGAAATATTACCTGGAGGTGTTGCTTGTGTTCGTCTAATGAATTAGAGTAGATGATATTATCATCAAAGAACACTACAGTGAAGGTTCGATGAGGCCTGAACAGCTTCTCCATCAAGCGGTTGAATGTGGTTGGTGCATTGGTCAAGCCAAAAGGCATGACAATGTATTCGTAAAGAACAAATGTGGTGCAAAATGCGGTCTTTACAATGTCTTGATCAACTATCCTTATTTGATGATAGCCACTTTTTAGGTCAATCCTACTGAAGTAGGTTGATCCTTGTAGCTTATCAAATAGGTCTTCTACCCGTGGAACGGGAAACCTATTCTTGATAGTGATCCTATTTAGTGCTCTATAGTCGACACACATACGATATGTGCCGTCTTTCTTTTGCACTAATAGCATAGGTGAGCAAAATGGAGATGAGCTAGGCCTAACCATGCCCTTCTCAACTAACTCATGCACTTGCCGCATAATCTCCTCTTGTTGAGCTTGAGAAACTCTATAAGGAGGTTTGTTAGGCGGTGAACTTCGTGGAAGAAGTTCAATTGCATGGTCATCATTACCTCGTTTAGGAGGTATCTCACAAGGGATGTCGTCTATAAAAACATCTTGAAACCCCTTGAGAAAATTGGATAGCTCTAATTCCTTTTGGTTGCTTTTATTTTCTTTTGCTAAAGCATTAGGTTCATTTTCAGAATCTTTAACAAAAATCATGTACACGGAAATAGAGCTCTTTATTGACTTGTTGAAAGATGGTTTATGTACAATGGGGATAGTGTTACCCATTTCCTTAGCATCTATATACATGTCTTTTTCCATGAACTTAAAGGAGATTCTCCTTTCAGGGAATTTAACATTGGCAACCAGGTGATCAAACCATGGTGCCCCTAGGATTACATCCTCATGCTTGAGAAGAGAGATAAAGAAGTCCTCTTTGTCCACATAGCTTTGGACATGAAGCCTCAATTTCTCGATTAAGGGAGTGATTGAAGCTTCTTGCCCCTTGAAAGCATTGTCTGTGGGTAGAACATCTTGCGTCTCATAGGCTTGTATGCCTAGCTTGGTGGCCAACTCTATAGATATAAAATTGTGATTAGAACCAGGGTCAAAGAGAATAAAAGCATCATGTTCTCTTACCTTTCCCCAAGCATGGCATACAGGAGATCCTTCGTGATGAGTTTGGTGAGTCTGCTCCTCTTGGATTTCAACCAAGGTAGCTCTAGGAGGATCTTGGCGGTTGTTCTTTTGGGGACAAGCGTGGTACGCATGCCCTTGTTTGCCGCACTTGAAACACCGGTTATCCTTGCGATAGCACTCAAGCTCTTCAGGAGAGAGTTTGTTTTTACCTTTGTAAACTCCCTTCTCTTCAGCTTTGTTGGAGTTGCCCTTAGGAGACATTTGGGCATTTTCCTTCCCCTTAGGCTCGTTGGAACCCTTGTTTTCCGTGGGCTTATTATTTCTTTTAGCCCCCGTTTGGAAATTGATTCGAGAGGCCACCATAGTATGGTGTATTACCGCCGATATGGTACGTGGTCTTTGGGAGTTGACATACTCGGCCATTTCTTCTGTTAAGCCCACACAAAATTGTTTCTTTTGCTCTCCAAAATCCAACTTTTTGAGGACAGTGGCTTTGAGTTGTAGGTCCCAAAACTTTTCTACATATTTGTGGATGGAGTCATAGGGAGAGAGCTTTAAGCTTTGCCATTCGGTGAATACTTTGTCTATGGCATCGATGGCCAAAAACTGCTTCATAATGGAAGCTCTTAAAGCTTTCCATGTTCGCGGAGCTTCACCGTTGGCTCATAGGCTAGACCACCATTGCCTGGCGGAGCTTAGAGGACTCTGTGAAGTCCTCATCTCCAAACACCGCATCAAATTGTTGGATAAAGTCCAAGACTTTGTCCATAGCACCAAAGGTGCCATCATAGGTAAGGAAAGAGATGCTCTTCCCTCCCTCTTTGAACTTCTTGAGCTTGGACGACCTCTTCCATGCGGCATAGGATTTCCTATGGCCTCTTCTTTTTTATGGTTCAAAGGTTGCACCATCACTTTCTTTAGAAGGTGAAGAATTTGAGGAAGGTGGAGAAGAGGGTGACCTCTTTCTCGCCTTTTTCTTGTCTTGATGTTCGTCATCTTCACCATCACTTTCATAAGAGGAAGAGGATGAAGAAGATGGAGAAGAGGGTGTCCTCTTTCTCACCTTTTTCTTCTCTTGCTTTTTATCATCCCTCTTTGAATTATGGTGTGGAGAAGGGTGCGATGGTCTTCTCCGCTTTGGTGGTGATGGAGAGTGTTTAGCCCGCCGTCTTCGCGGAGCCATCTCCATCGAGGTGGCGGGAGACTCACTTCTTTCTCGTTCCTTCGGTGGAGGCTCTTGAGTTCTCCTTTGGGAAGGAGATGCATCATCAAGAAGTAAATTTTTGAGCCCTTCGTATGGATTCTCTTCTTCTTCCCGAATTGGAGAGAGATCTCTTTTGGAAGTCTCACAAGGAGGCTTCCTAGGTGTTCTCTCGTCATGGTGGTGAGCTTGGAGAATCCCGTGAGCACGGAGTTGCCGTTGCACTTCACTTTGGAGAGATGGATTGCCCATGGCTTGTTGAAACCTAGAAACAAGATAGTTAACAAGAATCGGAGCATCATTAGTAGCTTTCTCATTAGCAAAATCAAAGCTATCAACATTAATTGCACTCTCTTTATTATTGTCAGCCATTCTAACAACTTTTAGGTGTAAACTTTTTAGGTGTACTTTGGCACTTCAAGCCCTAGTTGCTACTCCTCTTTACCCCTTTAGAAAAAGAACTCAAGCTACTGTACCCGTGGCTTGAATACCATTAATTGCAAGGAATAGAAGAGAGGGTCGTTCAACACCAAAACAGCACCGGCTCCTGTCAAGCTTCTAATAGCTCAATAGTGGTTAAGCCGTAGGCAAGCCCCGTAGGAATCCACTATTAAGACGATAGCTCTCGACGGTGATGCCCCATTAGCTGCACGAAGGCAGGTGCACTGCAAGGCTGAAAAATCCCTATTCTACTTACTCATAGGCAATTAATAATACCAACCATTTATAGCTATCTTGAGGACCTCCCTTCTTGAGCAAGAAAAGAGAAACCTTGTGCTCTGATACCAATGTAACATTTAATGGCCTAAAAGCTTGTGTGTAGCAGAAATTAGCATGAACATAGTGGGCATTTCATTAGAATAGATTCCTAATGATAATTACAAGAGTGCTTGGGTGGAGAGAGCAACTAAAAGCATAACACCTAGTAAGATAGCATGAACAATACTTTCAAAAGAGAGAGAAATTAAGCTATTGACAACAGTTGAGGACCGGATTTTCATGGAGCCGGTCCCCCCTCCAAAAGGCTTTGTATTATGGTTTCTCCCATCAAGAGAGACATTGTACAATACAATTCTTTGTGTTCCTTCAAGACTAGCTAGTGCAATGAAGATGAAAGCTTCATGTACTAAGCAAAACACTTATCAAACACAACATCAATTACCTCCAGTCTCAGACCTAAGATCTCACGCAACTTCGAAGATGGTGAGAGCTAGCAGGGTATGAGAGTAGATTGAGAGGAAGTAGGAGTATTCTTACGAGAAACATGTACATCTCCTCACATAATCACTCATATTAGCATAGCTTAGCTTAGTAATTAGCATGGTAGAGGAGATGAGCATGCATTGAAGCTTGGCTCTTGGTTGGATTTGCATCACAAAGCCAAGAGTTGTTGGTGTAGGCCTCCCTTCTCACAAGCTTGGAGTAGGTGGTAAGCTTTCCATTAAATCTTGAGAAGGAGAGAGAGTCTTCTTTACTTCACACATGAGATTGTGTCAGTGTGTGTGTGTGTGATAATGCCTTGCAAAAATCATCCCCCTCTCTCTCTTGGTCGACCCCTCTTGCTATTTGCTCATGCTCTACTCTCATTGAACCTCCCTAGCCAATGGTAATTAAGAAGTATAAGTGATAGCCTTCTGACATGTGTCCCCCTTTCCCCTTTTGTGAGAGCTTTAGGTAATTTAATAATTCAACTAAACTCTCATTGGACCCTTTTGCTTCCTGGCCAATAGAAATCAGGCAAGCCATTGGGCTGCTAAATGCTCATTGGACCCCTTGGGAGACTGCCCAATAGTCTTCTAGAGGAATTAATTCTCATTGATTCTTTTATTAAGTGGTTTTAAATTAATTAAACTACATTTACTCTAGCCTAATTCTCATTGGTCCACCTCCAAGGCCATCCAATAGGAATTGGGTACGCCTTGTGGGCATTTGGCCTAGGGAGCTGACATGTGTCCCTCATTCCCTTTGTGTAAAGGGAGCTTGTGTGTGTGTGTGTGGCTTTCTCTCTCATCCCCTACAAGCAAGGCTCGCCCCCTTCTAAGTAGGGATTGTAAAGACTTTTTTGACACACACTAAGCATCCAATTCCCCCATGGTTGACCTTTGGACACAACCTTTGAATTTTGGAACCTTAGCATTTTGGAAGTCTTAATGGGCTGAACCTTAGGGTCTTTTGAGCCCATTGTTGCACATTGCTCTTTTGCAGATGGCCCCCCTTTTGGATCCCTATTTTCCCTCCTTTGGATCCCTACAATGGCCGGTCTTCTAGCTTAACCAATATTCTAGCTTTTTCTCCCCTGGCACTTTCCCATATTAAATGATCAGTTTAACATGAGAAAATCATTTAGGAGAATTAGATATTGGTTATTATGACATGGGTGAGCTTGCATTGCCATGTTTTTTGGGTATCCATAATTTCTTCGGATTGGTTTGCATAATGGACTATTTTACCCAAATTTTCCTAACCACAGTTTGAAAACGTTGTTGGATTGGAGTAGGTGGTGATTGGAGAGGTTCCCATACGTGGTCTAATTGTACAAAGGATGTGGTGAAAGATTGTTCATCTTGCTTGAGCTGCAAGGTATTATCATGCCAGTTTGGTGTGGCTTGATAAGTGTGCACCCACATCACTCCCAGAATAATTGCTTTGTTAAGATCCTTATCCTCAACCACATGAAATTGATGAGGATAAATTGTTCCATCAATATTTATTGGTAAATTTACATGTCCCAAGCTGCCCAATGTGCCTTTGGTTGCTATTTTGAACCCCATAGTGTTTTGCGTTAGAGGTTCCTTTGTTAATTTCCTGAAAGTGGAGTAGTTGACAGCATTTTGTCTTGCCCCAGTTTCCACTAATGCATGCTCGGTGGTTCCATCGGCAAGTTGCAACATAATGCGTAGATTTATGCCACCTAACCATATAGCCTTTGTTTGTATTATGGATGCTATTGGATGGGAGCTGATACAATTGCTATGTTGGGCATTTCTCTAAAAGTTTTCTTGCTCCTTTCGCTTTAATATTCTGATTTTGGCTTCTTGACGTGCATGTTCCCAAATATCATGGGCTCAACTTTTGCGCTGATTTGGTGCATGTATTGTTTTGAATTCCTCTGGTTTCAGCGGAAGAAGATATTTCTTTAATCTACAGCCACTCATCCAATTAGGCACCTCCTCACCTGCCAATGTTGCAAGTTTGATGGTGCCTCTTTGTGATATATCATGTATTACAAAAGGCCCCATCCCTCACTTTTTAAGTTTTTTGGAGTGTTGTTTAAGGGTATAAACTAAAATGTAATCCCCTTTTTGGAACTCCTTGCTAATCACGTGTTGATCATGGAAAGCTTTCATTTGTTTTTTTTGAGCATATATCCCGGCTATCGCTCTCACTCTGGTTTCATCTAATTGCTCCAGGGTATCTAGTCTCTTAGGTAGCTCATGTCCCATCCATCCTATTCGGGTTGCGACTAGTAGTATTTTAATTAAGAATTCCATGGGTAGAATTTCATTAATCCCAAACACAAGGTTAAAGGGAGTCGTCCCAATGTAAGTATTAAAAGTTACTCTATAAGCCCGTAATGCAGTGTGTACCTTTTGGTCCCAATGATTTCTTGAGTCACTGACTATTTTGGTGAGCACCGTGCATAAGATTTTATCGGTGCTCTTGGCTTGTCCGTTAGCTTGTGGGTGATAGGGTGCTGATTTGCGATGGATCACCATGAACTTGTCAAGTAGGCTTTCA
The DNA here is from genome assembly GCF_014529385.1 of Adiantum capillus-veneris. Classification (NCBI taxonomy): domain Eukaryota; kingdom Viridiplantae; phylum Streptophyta; class Polypodiopsida; order Polypodiales; family Pteridaceae; genus Adiantum; species Adiantum capillus-veneris. Next base: position 142,951,895 of record NC_140933.1, on the reverse strand, counting down.
ATGATGTTGTTTAAAAAGTGTGTTCCTCTATCACTCACTATTTCAATGGGTAGACCATATATGGTAAAGATATGTTCAAAAAGAAATTGACCCATAGTCCGTGCATTGTTTTTCAAAGTTGCCTTTGCTTCTGCCTATTTGTTCATGTAATCTGTTGCTACTATGATGTATTGTGCATGTGACCTATATGCAAGAGGTATAATGGGGCCAATAAAATCGATGCCCATTTGGCAAAAGTGCATACTCCCATCATTGGCCGTAATGGAATTTCTTCTCTTCGTAGGGGTAGTTTTGTGTGTTCACATTCATTACATCGTTTGACATAGGTCCTTGCATCCCTAAACACGGTTGGCCACCATATACCTGAGTGAAGTATTAGCTTTGCCATTTTATCAGTAGAGAAATGTCTCCCTGGATGGCCCGAGTGTGCTTGTGCTAGGATAACGTAATATTCACGTTCAGTAGCACACAATCATAGTTGTTCATCCTTTCCCCACCTATACAGTTGGTTTGCAATAAGCAGATAATGTTTTGCTTCTTCTTCTACATTTCTCATTCTTGCCTTGCCCCATATCTCTGGGCCTCTGGGAAGGTCTTGTTTCTTAAGTACTTATTTATGTGAGTACTCCATCTGGGCGCTTGTACTACTCAAAACAGGGTGGCATGTTCTACTGGAGGTTCCTTGTATAGATATCACATGATTTTACATAAGTATGGACGTTCTTTTCCATTTTTTTCTAGTAGACTCCTAGTCTCTTTAGTCTTTGGTAGGTTTGTGTTTCTCCATTGTGAAACCCCGTATGTTGTATATGAGCCTGTTTGAGGTAGTATTCTATTTTTTTAATCGTACACATAGTCTCAATATCCCATCCTTATCATGCTCGTACAGTCATCCTGCTAAAAGGTGGAGATTTCTTGTTTGATGTATTATTGATGGTTGTCTTTACACTTGTAATGACCTAATTGTGAGTAGGGGAATGACCTCTTCGCTCCACCTCGGAACCACTTCAATCTTAAAAAGATACAAATCTGGAAGATCATCATCATTACCTTTAGGTACTTCCCCATGGAACATTCTCGAAACATTATCTGCTCGCATGTGTGTGTCTATGTGTGTAGTCCCCTTCTTTACGACTACTGTGAAATCAAACTCAAGCAATAGTATAAACTAGGGAACAATCCTTCCAGTGTTGCAAGGTTTGTTTACCAAATATAATAGTTCTTGGTGATCTACAAAGAAAACGAACTTGTTTGCAAGAAGGTAGTGTCTAAATTTTTTGACAGCATATATCATTCCTAGACCTTCTCTTTTCGTAGTGGTAAATTTTTCTCCGCGTTGTTCAGCTGCCTACTAGAGTAGCAAATGGAAAAATCCATTTTCTTCTCTCCTGGCTGGACTAATATGCATCCTATGGCATAGGTTGATGCATTAACATGAACGTAAAAGATCTTGCTCCATTCTGGGGCTTGCAAAATTGGAGCAAAAATTAGTTGCTGCTTCAATTTGTAAAAAGCCTGCTTGCATTCTTCTGTCCATTTAAATTTAGCAATGAGGACAAACAACGGCTTAGCTATTAAAGCATACATGTATATGAAGCACCTGTAGTATCCACAATGTCCCATAAATGCCTGCATTTCTTTCATTTTTGTTGGTCTCGGTAGTGCAACAATTATTTGTATCTTTTCTTGACCAGTGGAAATCTTGTTTTTGGACACAATGTGGCCCAAAATTTTACCTTGTATTACCATGAAGACACATTTTTTAGGGTTTAAGCAAATACGATAAGTTTAGTACTTTTTAAATACTTTCTCTAGATGCATTATGTGATCACTTCTCAAGTGAGAATGAACACAACGATCATCCATGTATATCCCTAAAAATTATCCAAGATATTCCTTTAATGCATGACTCATTAGTATTTGAAAAGTGACAGGTGCATTGGTCAGGCCGAAAGGCATTACCCTGTATGCAAATATACCTCACTCTCTTGCAAAATCCATCTTATGTTGATCTTCTGCTTTGATGGTTAATTGGTTGTAGCCTAAGAACCCATCTAGAAAACTATAGTCCTCTTTTTCCGCTACTCTCTCAATAACATGATCCGTTATTCGTAGTGGATAGTTGTCCCTAGTGGTGGAAGCATTTACTTGTTTGAGATTTACATAGACATGCAATTTACCATTCTTTTTTGGGTACTACCACAATCGGGGACACCCAATCGATGTATTCAATCTCGTAGATAAACTCCACATCTTTCAGTTTGTCTATCTCTGTTAATTGAGTCAACGTCAGTTAACAAAAGCTCCTAAAGATAGAAGACATACGAATACACATCGAAGATCAAAGTGAAGAAACAGTAAAGATTGGAGCTACACATTTTCCATATTTACCTAAAATGATCATGTATTGTAAATTCCCGATTTATTTCAAGACATTGTAATATTGTTAATGTGTTACGGGCTCAATAAGAGTTCCAAGATGTAAAGCATAGGTCACTTAGTGTACTTGGGGTGCGGATACAATAAGTGCAGAGCCTCAAAGGTCTTGGGCACTGGGCATTACACATTTTAGACCTTGGCTAAGGTATAAAAGCCAACTTTGTAAAGTTTATTATTAAGTTTTGGATAATAGAAACACAGAGTGAGCTACCGGTGTTCACTTCTCTCCTTCTTGTGCTTCCTATTCTCTTCTCGGTTGTCACATTACAGTGTCGTCTGTTGTGTTGCAACCGCATGTAAGAGATCTACACATTAACGTAAGAATTTCATGGTAATCCGTAGCTTTTGGCGTGGCCAACCTGTGGCCTAATTTCATCATAAGTAGGTATTTAAGCTTCAAAATCATAAAATAAGTATATGCGGGGTATTGGGACATCATTTCTAAGCATTTAGATGCATTCTGGATCAAAAACACTGTTGTTAATAATTGCGATTTTTTACTTGACCTAAAGTGAGATTTGAGACCATAAGCATGTGTGCTTAGGTCTTATAAACTTGTCCTAGAATTTTTGTAATGTTTGGATGTCGTTTGATGCTGTAACAGATGTGATTTGTTTGTCGATGAGCGATTAGCTTTTGGTGATTTCTGTCAGTTGAGTGTAGCTTGAGTTAGATGCGATTTGTTTGTTGTTTCCAAGATATTAACAACCTCTTGTAGCCTCTATGCACTATTCGAGTCAGCTTCAACCCATAGATTGACAATTATATTCGTGATTCTTGCGTTATGTCTATAATAAGATAGGAGTGAGGTTAGACACACATCCCCCATTTGGCGCCGCTGCCGGGTACAAATAAATCTAAAATAGGGAAAACACGAGCGTCTTGTGTAGTTTTCCATTAACTTCCCTCTAGGTTCACCTAGAGTTAAACTTTCTCTTAAAAATTGTATAGCTGAAGAGTGTCGTCTTTTGTTGTGTAGAGGTAGCTTGGGAGTAGATTGTACTTGCTAAGTACCTTATAGAATTGTAGGATTGTAGTATTAGGTTAGGATTTTGAGAATGATTAATGGACAAGACAAGTCTTAAGATCAATGCTCAAAAAACCATAAAAAATAAGAAAACAAGTATTTGTGGACACTTTCCACAACCCAGTGCAATAGAACCTAGGAGTAGGGTAAGTAGATTCTAAGTGAGATCTCAAATCATTGCTCACTCCAAAGGAATCATCTGTGAGTTGTTTATGTGAAGTTGCAGAGTTTCAAGTCTACGGCTTGAAACAGCACCAGAAGATTGTCAATCGTTGAATCGGTTGGAGAGTATGCTCATATAAACGTTGTATGAACCAATGGTGGGTAAGCTTAAGGATGCATTTGAGGTAAAAATTTCAAGAGTTTGCAAAAACTCAGATTCTTTACTTTTCTTGACATTTTAGGCCAAATTAAGTTTTGACTTGACTCAGAGGCTTAAAATAGCTCAGGAAAGGACTGCCCAAGGAAAAAGTTCAAAGAAGTGTTCATTTTGGGCCTAAAGTAAATAATCATAATTATTTACTTTCAGCTCAAAACGGATCAAGGTTGATAACATAGACTCTATGCATCATTACAAACGTCTTTTGTGAAGGCTCAAAGAGTTTGGATCACAAAACAGACCAAAAACTTGGCAAAAACTGAAATCCTTACTCATTCTCGAGAAATTATGTCTGACTTCATGAATCTTGTTCAAATTAAGTTTTGACTTGACTCAAAGGCTTAAAACAGGTCATAAAAAGATTGTCCAGTGAAAAATTTTCAAAAAGTGTTCATTTTAGGTCAAAAGTTAATAATCTATTTTTTGCATTTGGCTCAAAATGGATCAAGGTTGATACCACAGACTCTATGCATGATTACAAAATTCTTCTGTAAAGGCCCATAGAATTTGGATCACCAAACTAACCAAAACCTTGATAAAAATTGAAATCTATACTAAATGTTGAGAACTTGAGTGTGACTTGGTAAATCTTGTTCAAATTCAATGAAACTTGACTCAGAGGCTTAGATTGAAGCGTTAAACGAGTGTATATGCTCAAATGACCAAAAATAGGCAAAAAAAATTCAGAAGTAAATAATCGTGATTATTTACTTTTGCCCTATTTTTCAACTTTTTTGACCGACTAAGCATACCACAAGTTTTAGTATGTTATAGTAAGCCCACAAATCAAGTTTGGTAAGATTTGGATCATTGGAGTGAAAATTGTGGCAAAATTTGTAAAGTCAGTCTGCAGACACAAAACTGTTGACCATTTGAATAGGGATTATCCAAATTTTTCTAGGGAGCTTAAGTTGAGTTGCTTAACCAGTTGGTATCAACATTTTGACAAAAAGTTGTAAAAAAATGCCAAAAGTATATAATCACGATTATTATATCTGCTTTAGAATTGAGAAATTTTGCACAACTGAGTATACCACAAGGTCAAGCATATCAAGTAGACTCCACAAATCAAATTTGGTGAAATTTGGATTACAAAATTGAGACTTAAGCTAGATTCTTGGAATCAAACTGAGTATACCACAAGGTCCAGCATATCAAGTAGACTCCACAAATCAAATTTGGTAAAATTTGGATCACAAAATTGAGACTTAAGCCAGATTCTTGGAATCAAAGTTTGGAGATAGTAAACAGTTGATAACCTGAACAAATCTTGTTCAAACTCAACCAAACTTGTCCAAAGACCACAACAAGGTGATTACTTGGCAAGACAAGCCTAAAAAGGGTAAAATTTGAGAAAAATAAATAATCATAATTATTTACTTTTGAGTCCCAAAAACAAGATTTTGGACTTTTGAGCTTGTACAGTGTTAGAGCAACATAATACAAGGTCACTGGTCAAGTTTGGGTTCCATCGGATCAACATTAATACATGATAACTCAATTTTCAAGTTGCAAATTAGTCGTTTAGCTCCTTGCAAGGATAGAATTTGGAAATCTCATTTGCTGACTCACTTAGCTCAGATTGAAGAACCAGGTTGCAGGCAAAGAATTGGGATCTTGACACAAGTTGAATTCAAGTCAAGTGGAAAAACGGATAACAATCTAATCCGCCAATTAGGTTATTCAAGGCCCAAATTTTCTTTGTTTCAAAAGCTGCAATCACTTCTGACACATTCAAGCTAGAGTTAGTCAACTCTTGGACTCTAAAGAGTGTGAACTGCAAAAATTACTTTTGCCCAAGTAGTTTTGTCAAGCCGAAGCAAGAGAAAATTGATCAAGCAACATCAAAATCTACTAAAGGACATCTTTACAAATTAAGCACAGCATGGACTCAAGTCAAGCCAAGAGTTCAAATGCATGAGAATCAAGGCTAACCAATAGCAGTGGCAACAGAGGTACAACTGCAACATAGCAAATTATACGTCTTTATGGCTACATTGGAGATAAGGTTTTGTATATAGATTCGGAAGGCCATAGATACTTGATGAGTAGCAAAAGCAACAGAGGAGCCACGATCCTATTTATCAGAGTAAAGCCAAATTTTGAGAACTTCCAGATGTTCACAGACTTCAATGGAGCCAGGTATTGCAAGCTCAAAGATGAGGTGCAGATAGAAGTGCAAAAGATGGATCCAAGTGTTTATCGAGAAATCTGCACAAGTCAGCAAAACATACAGTTGGTGCATATGCAATCTGGATCATTGTACATGAATTACAATGGTCATATCTATAGTTGAGAACCAAAAATGAAAGATCCAACAGATCAACCGATTGAAGCTAGTCTAATTGGAGAACCGAGCCAAAGCCAGTACAAAGGTCAAGACGGAGAAGTCTACAACATGATGCTTAGTGTTTTAAAAGAAGATGCCGACAACTTGGCCAGCATAGAAGCAGAAACTCCTCAACTAGAGCTTGACATGTCAGAACCAAATGAAATACCACCAGTCATGGTGTATTGCTCAGATTGTGGACAAAAAGGTGGACATTTTTCTGAATATTGTCCAAGAAATCCAGACAACAAGGACACATCAACTGCCAAGCAAGGTACAGAAAAAATTAAAAATGCAAATCTCAATGTAAGTGCATTTAACAAGTCACTTTTAATGCAATCAGATGATTTGACATTACTATTAGAAGCAGCAATAAAAGCACTCCAAGTTCAAAATCAACATAAAGATGCACATGAACCTGAAAAGCTTAAAATTGATTCTTTGAACAACAAATTCCTGCATGAATTTGGTCAAGATGTCTAGATATCACCGAAGGTTGAAAAGACTGTTAGGTTTTCAAATGATTCTGCATCTACTTTCACAAGTGTGCAATCATTCACGAGTCTAAGGGACACATCAAACAGATTGTTGTTAGCATTGTATGGTACACATAATTCATATGCACACTATGTAGACCAAAAAGGGAAACTATACAAAAAGGATCAACCAGTGTTTGAACGGCCCACATACCAGCTCATAAAAGTGCATCCAATGATAGATCAGAAAGGATGGTTCATTTCAGAGGATAGAATCTATCATAGCCATCCTCTCTAGAGTTGAAGGATATTACCCAAGCGAACCTAGAAATCTGTTTAGAGCCAAACTTTCTTCCATCAAAAATCAAGCTTTGACATTGTGACCAAACGAGCACATCTTTGATCAAAACAATCATAGATATAGACGAGAGTCTAACATCTATGATGCCTTGGGTCCTGAAACCACAGAAGCTCATATCATAGGAGACCCATGGGATAGACAATATCAGGGCAAAGATAATGCTATCTACAACTTGACTTGTGGAATAATTTGTCATGTTTCACGGAGATACATAGGAAACTATGCAGAAGGTTTATAGATGCCAAACATCAACAATGCTACCCAAAGTGTACCTTCACAGTCCCAGAAGGTGAGACTAAACTAAAGCCAGAGAAATTTGAACTCCCATAATGAAGCAAGCTATAGTGATCACCCTAGGAAGGGGGGAGCTGTAAATCTATCAAGCTTAGCTCTAGTACCAGAAAATGCTACACCAGTTAGAAGCCCAAGAACTTCTAGCTAGCAAATCCCTTCAAAGCAAAAACCATTGAAAGATCATATGGTTGTTGGAACCTTGAGTGGACTACAACAGGCAAACCAATGTTCCATCATGCTACCCTCTCATATTTGCTGCCTTTTTAATTCCATATCTATCAGCAAATAATCCCTTGAGTACTTTATTGATATTTCCCATGCTAATAAGTACTCCAATAATGTGTGTATCCCAAAGGCACTTTTTTCCCACTGGGTTTTTTTCCTTTGGTCATCCAGGTACTAGACCTTAATCTAGATCCTCATCATTTTACTTCTCTTGTACATACTTTCCATAAATAAATAACAACCCCATCATTATGCTATTACAAGGACAAATACAACATCATCTCTCACATCATACATATTCATACCAATCAAGATGTTGCAGCAAATTGAACCTCATCAAAAAATTCAACGACAAATGAAGACAATCAACCCATCAACAACCAATCAAAAACCTTCGACAGCCTCCACGGAAACTTCTTAACAGTGCCCAAGGACCGGGCACCAATATCGAAAGGGGGGAATGTTAATTGAGTAAACATCAATTAACAGAAGCTGCTAAAGATCGAAGACGTACGAAGATCAAAGTGAAGAAGCAGTAAAGATTGGAGTTACACATTTTCCTAAAATGGTTATGTATTATAAATTCCCGATTTATTTCAAACCATTGCAATATTGTTAATGTGTTACGGGCTCAATAAGAGTTCCAAGATATAAAGCATAGGTCACTTAGTGTACATGGGGTGCAGATACAATAAGTGTAGAGCCTTAAAGGTCTTGGGCACTAGACATTAAACATTTTATACCTTGGTTAAGGTATAAAAGCCAACTTTGTAAAGTTTATTATTAAGTTTTGAATAATAGAAACACAATGTGAGCTAATGATGCTCACTTCTCTCCTTCTCACGCTTCCTACTCCCTTCCCGATTGTCACATTATTGCAGTGCCGTCTGTTTCTGTTGCAATCGCACGTAAGAGCTCTACACATTGACGTAAGCATTTCATAGTAATCCGTAGCTTTTGGCATCACCGACTCGCGACCTAATTTCATCTAAGTAGGAGTTTAAAATTCAAAATCATAAAGGAAGTTTAGGCGGGGTATTGGGGCATCATTGCTAAGCATTAGATGCATTCTAGGTCCAAAACGACTAGGTCAAAAACTCACTGCTGTTAATAATCGTTATTTTGGCACTTGACCTAAAGTGAGATTTGAGACCATAAGCATGTGTGCTTAGGTCTTATAAACCTATCCTAGAAGTTTCATAATGTTTGGATGTCGTTTCATGTTGTAACGGATGTGATTTGTTTTCCGATGAGCGATTAGCTTTTGGTGATTTCTGTCACTTGAGTGTAGCTTGAGTTAGATGCAAGTTGTTTGTTTGTTGTTTTTCAAGAGATTGACAACCTCTTGTAGCCTCTATGCACTAGTCAAGTCAGCTTCATCCCATGGATTGACAATTATATTCGTGGTTCTCACTATGTCTGCAATAAGATAAGAGTGAGGTTAGACACCCGTCCCACAATCTCTTCCTTAATTTTATTGGCAAAAGTCTCATTGTATGTATAAGGACCTTGCCTACATGGTCTGGCATCACTTTTAAGGGATATCGTGTGCTAACAGATCTCTAGATCTATCCCCTTTAGGTCTTTGTATGACCAAGCAAACACATCTTTATACCGTCTGAGTGTATCTATCAGAAGCTACTCTTCTTCTTCGGTGAGGTCCATGGCAATGTATGCCCGGTTTAGGTTCTTTTCCTGCTGGTTCTGCTAAGTTTATACATTTGGATTTTTCTGGTCCATCATATGAAGTTCCAGGTTCTTTTGGGTCTCGTTTGGGTTTCTACACCACAATTGTTCTATCTTGAATAGTATACTTTCTGTAGTGGGAAGGTGCATCAAATTTATCATCATTTTATTCATCATCAGTTTCCAACTCTATTGTTGAAACTTCTTTCAAAGCTTGTTTCAATTCATTGTACTTGTTTTTGTGCTCCCTTTTGGACAACTTCGTTGCTTTTTCATGGAAATACTTTCCGTTTGTGGTTTTTGTTTGTTCTTCTTTTTCAATTTTGTTTTGATCGAGTCGGGTTTCATATACCTCTTTGATATCCCATATTTTAAGGCAATTTGTTGCTTCAACTAACCTTAAGTACTATGCTTTGTCAATTAGTAGAGGTACTGAATATTCCGTCGTCTTGTTTTGTTTGTTCATGCATTTATTCCGATATCTACGTTGACTTTAGAAAGCTCGTCATCTGCGTTGTCCTCTAACAGCTTATCTGTGGAGTCTTGGAATGCTTCTTCATCCATTTGGTCAAGGTCCCTTAATGAGATCTCATCCACTATGCATCGGCAATCTGCAACCCCTTCCCTGTCAGGGATTTCCAATTTTGATTTTGGATTCAGGCTAACATTCATCAGTTGGAATGGAATTATATCATATCCTTCCTCATCCCAGGAATTTGGTCAGGGTCACCTCATTCACGCACACATCAAGAGTGGTGAGTATCTGCTGTCATCCAAAAGGTTTGAACATATCCTCTGGAAAAGGCTCTGGTACATATGCCTCGTCTTGTGTTGACCTATCATGAAAGCAATCCTCTTTTTTTTAACTACCACCCTCTGAAGCTTCACCTGTCTAATTGTGAGCTTTGTTTTGCAGCCAAGCCAATATTTCTCCTTCTTGGTTAGTTGTGGAGTTTAGTTCCTCTCTTGGGGTTTGTTCTACGTCTCTATAATTATGGTCTGTGACACTGATTTTCGTAGTGACATCCTTATTTCTTAGGTAGATATAGTCTTAACCCCAATCTTGTACCATTTTGAGTTGTTGCATAAATGGTTTGCGCAATATGATATCGAAATTGCTGCTCTCATCAAAATTCATAATAGTGAATGTGTGTTCATATGCAATTCTGCAAGAGGTTACTATGATTTTCTTCAAAATTCCATAGGTCTCTCCAGATACCCATCTGCTTATTGAAGTTTCATTCTAGTTTTCTGAAGAGCAGGTTTTTCCCAATTTTTTCCACATTGCTTTGGTGGCTATGGCTATTTCGGCTCCACTATCCAATATTGCTATTGACTTTATGTCTTTGTACTCCACAGGCAGGGCCATATTTCCTTCTTCTCCTTCACAATAATCTCCTACCTTGTGCTTGGGCACCATTGGCTCATGTTTAGCTTGTTTTGAGGTTTGGGTATTCAGTGTTTTTGGAGAAGCATTTGGTGGCGGAATTACCAGCCCTATTTTCTCCAAATTTTTCCCACTCTCCCCAAAGATGAGGTCTTATATGCAGTAACTCTTATAGAGTAAGCGTACAATGGATAGGGGATGACATCAACTCATGAAGAGTTTTGGTATCCATCATCTTAGGATTAGCCTTCCATTGAGATGGCTTTCTCCTTACCTCTGATCTAGTTTCATGGTTGCCAATAAATGAAGGTAAAGTATTCAATGATTGAGGTTTGCTATCTTCTGATATCTCCGTACCTGCATCACCATACAATGATCGGATATCATTTGGGTAGAGCTCATGTTCAAGGTGGATCTCCATAATAGGGACTGGCAGAAGCATTGCACTTCCATCTAATATGTTCCTGATCTACTCCCACAAATCTTGTGGCCATTGTTCTTCCACTTTCAGAATTGGCAGAGGTGCTTGCAAATTCATTCCATCTATCAGATTGGTTGTCAGTGTTCCAAGGGTGTTTCTTTTACAGAATCTGTTTTGTCTCCATCTCCGATTCCCCGCTCCGTTAACTCTTGAAATTTTTCTCACGGATAACACCTCAATTTTTGGAGCAGCCGGAATTGGTGGTTCCATAAGAGCTTGAGCGGCTTGGATGAGCTCCCTGCACATCTTTAACCACTCTTATTCATACCTCGGGTGAGGGTACGTTAGCCACCTATCGTCTTAGGTTTGGTTAGGCTTTAACCTAGCATCGTAAGCTTTTAAGATCACATCCAAGGGTTCAAAAACCTTGTCCAACAAGACAAATCCTCTCGACGGTATTGTTGATGGTTTTGCTACATCGCTTTTTTCCTTAAGATCTCTCTCCATCCTCAATTTTTCCTTTGTTTTCAATAATTTGGTTTCCAAGGCCATTTTTTCTTTCTCTCTTTTGGCTTTTATCTTGTCTCGTTTTGCCTTCCAGGATTTCCTAGGGGTTCTGAGAGACAAATTTTCTATCTTGGTTTGGTTGTCTAGGGCGTTCCTTGTAGCCTCATGTGCTTGGGCTCTCATTACCTCATTTATCGGAATGGTTAGTTTTGTTTTTAATGCACTTGAGCTTGGTACAATTTGGATTTTTTTCATGGTTGCTCTCCCTTTGTTATCAGGGTTTTTTGGACAATGTGGAATGAGATGGTCGTTTGTACAACCCTCACAGAACCCAAAAATTTGTATCCGTTCCCCTTTGTGTGGACAACTCCTTGCCCAATGATCACTGCCGCATTCATAGCATGGTCCTACAGGTGGTGAAGAAGCTTGTGGAGCCCCCATTGATTGTCTTATTCTAGGAGGATATCCCCTAGGCTTGTAGTTATGGTTTTCCATGAACATAAGCATAGTTTCATCGACCAAGTAATGGTCTTATGTTGGTTGAGCTATGTATGAGGGCTCTGGCATCTCTTCGGGGACCATCCATGGAATTTGTCCCTTTGAAGCATATGCATTTCCATCCTCTCTCATAGGTATTGTCTAAATCTTCTCAATATGAAACCACCTGGACCATACTTTGATCAGAAGGTGTTTCTATAGGTTGAGAAATCCTTACCATGGCTCTGTTTTCCCTCTGAAGCATCTGCATTTCCATCAACCCTCTCTCATAGGTATTGTCTAAATCTTCTCAATACGAAACCACCTGGACCATACTTTGATCAAAAGGTGTTTCTATAGGTTGATAAATCCTTACCATGGCTCTGTTTTCTTGGGATAAAGGGGTTTGATGCCCCAACACAGGTTGAGGTTTTTCCTACGCTTGGATTGCAATATTTGGCCTTACTTGGTATCTTGGACATCACGTGGCCTATATTATCTCTGTCTAACATAGTTTTTATTATAGAAACATTCATGAGTTTCATGGTTTGTCCATTTTTGTTTAGTAGCACACCACTTCCGTACACACGGTATGTTTACTCTTAGCTTCTGTTGAAGGTTTCACCACTGAGCTGGATGACACAAGTGTCACATTTTTGGGTGGGCGGTTATCGTGTGTTTGGGTTTGTCTTGTTTCCTTGGTTCATCTTTCTAATCACTTCCTCGATCATTTGATCAACGTCCGGCACAGTTGGATTTTTCCTGCCCAATTTCATTGTGGACTCACTAGTGGTTGAAGAGGTGCTACTCGTCCCTTGGTCTGTGTCTTCAGTCACCTCTCCATGTGCCTTGCAATTGTCTGCCAAATACAATGCCTCTTTTGTGACTTGATCAAAAGTAACACATGCCTTTAAGTGAAAGTCTTTTTTGAGAGTGTCATTTCGCAATCCTTCTATAAAAAAGACTGACAGTCTCTCATCTTGAGGTAGTTCTCTAGCAGAGCATCTTTCTATGTATTGCTTGAATCGAAGCGAGGATTCCTTCTCCTTTTGTCTAAATGCATAGATCTAGGAGACAGTATTATTCTTAATTCCTCTCTTTGAGAATTTCTCAGTGAATTCTTGCAGAAGTTGCTCAATACTTGGAAATTCTAGGATGTTTAAAGGTTGAAACCAGGTCAAAGAAGTTCCTTCTAAAGTCAACCCAAAACCTTTATACTGCGTATGGGAACCAGTTACCTGTTCCACCCTTAACACTTGTTTGAAGATCGAAACATGAGCATACGGATCTCCCAATTCACTATACTTTTCGGGTACACATTTTGCCACTTGAGATGGACGCATGCGTCTAGACTCTGCAACCATCCTCACCACCCCTGGTCCTCCTGGTGTGGTCTCTCTAGGTTCATAATCTCCTCTTGGCACTATAATTGGTATCCTATCTGCTATACATTCATCAAGTCGATCTCGTGTAATAGTCGGAGGGATTATAGTTGTGTAAGTCACGTCAAGTGCAGCACTGCCCCTATGTGTGTTCATAGAAGCCCTAGACCCGATTGATCCCATAGGCCATGTGTTCAAAAATCGTTCATGTCCAGAAGAATCTTCCACTCTGGTTGTTACTGGACTTACATGTCCAGTTTCTGGTCTCGTGTGAGTAGTCGTGGTTTTTACCTCTTTTGGATTTACATCGTATTGGTGGAGTGATCCCCCAAAATATGTATATCATTATAACTCCTTATGATCCATAGGAGAGTATTTTTTGCCATACTTGTCCATTATGACCACTTGAATACTTCTCCCCTCTGTGTAAGTAAAAACATATTGTTTTTTGCGGTCAGTCGGTTCCTTAATTTGGGGTTCATCACATCTACAATAGAGTGTTTGTTCTCCATTATTGAATTTAAATAACCCCACGTAAGTGTTGTCTGTATTAAGTCACTCTGTATCATTGGTGCATCTGAGCACCATGTTTTGCTTGTCCATTTTGGGTGGTTCATCTACTAGCTCTTCATCTATCTTGTCCTTGGTGCCAGTCATCCCCCATTTGTCCACAATAAAGGGGTTGTGAACCACTAAGTTCATCATTCCCTCTCTGTCAAAATATCTATCCCTGTCATAATAAACATCTACAAGGTATCTAAACTCACTTGGCTTATTTTCCAACTTAACACATTAGCGGTCCATTCCATCCTTATAGATTTTGGCCTTAAGCACATTTTTGAATTGAAACTACAAGTACAACAATTCTACGTCAGATGCAGGTTGAGAAGGACCCGCCCCCATGGAAGTTGTTTCCTTAGGGTTCAATTTTTTGGACTCCTCAGTCATTAGGCTGTACGATCTTTCTGACGAGGTGTCAAAAAAGCTTTCCTCTATAATGGGTTCTAAAGGATGCAATGGTCTTTGATTCACGCTACCTTCAGTTGAGTGATTGCTCACTTGGTCTATAATGTTGGGATTCCTATTCTGGTACAATCTTCCTGATCGCAAATTCATGAAGAATATATATTGCAAAATCCAAACAGGGTTGCCTCATTAACTAGCTTGAATTCCCCATTTTGATCTTACTTGTTGGGTAGTATTCTTTAGTATCTGCAATCTGTTAAAAAATGTTTGATATCTGTGAGTTTACAACCTTTCCTATTGGTTCTAGCTTTCAATTGACAAGCTTTGACGAGGTTTTTTAATAGCACACAATTTTGCTCACAACATCAACAATTCAAGTCCAATTTCAATTTTGAAAAAGCCACCAGGTTCTTGTGGACTACCTCTCTATATGGTCAAATTTTGCTTTTATTCTAACTCAGAGGAACATGGATCGCGATCCATGTTGGTAAGCCAAATTGACTTTTCTTGGTACCCTTAGATTCAGCATGATTAGTAGGTCCTATGGTATCAATATTTTTGGAAATGGACCTCTGGATAGAGAATTAGGTCAATTCTAACACTTTGCCAGAGTCCCTGCCAGTTTTGGGCTTTTGGTCTGGTTTTATATATTCAAATTCATTTTTGACAATACCACTAGACTCTGTGTGAGTTCCTCTAGCTATGATACAATTTTTTTATCAAATTGGGTCAGAGGAACATGGATCGCTATCCATGTACCTCATTGGCAAAATGTACCAAAACTTGACACACAACTAGTCCCTGGCCTGTTGATGTTGGCTATATGGTTTTTGAGTGTTTTGGAGTTTTTTACGTCAACCAAAAGTCAATTTTAGGGTCTGTTTCAGTGGTTTTCCCCTAAATATGTTTTTTTCCCATTTGGCCCACCTTTTGACCTTTTTTTATAAGAGTGGTTTGAGAGAAAGTACTTCAAATGTTATCACTTTTCTACCTGCCACATATCAGCTCAAAATTCCAAAAAGGTACATGGATTGCGATCCATGTTTGCCAAGATTTTAGCATGACCATTGGTGAGTTTGTGAGA
Source organism: Adiantum capillus-veneris (assembly GCF_014529385.1). Classification (NCBI taxonomy): domain Eukaryota; kingdom Viridiplantae; phylum Streptophyta; class Polypodiopsida; order Polypodiales; family Pteridaceae; genus Adiantum; species Adiantum capillus-veneris. Next base: position 142,936,455 of record NC_140933.1, on the reverse strand, counting down.
CAGAGGGTAAGGTGATGCTCTTCCCTAAATCTTTTGGGATTTGACCCACTTTTTCCAAGTCAAAAGCAAGATTTTGTGTCTACTTTGCAGTTTTTTGCAAACAACTCCTTTTTTGGTATTTTGACATGTCTTTTCACTTTTTGGGTGTGGCTCCTTTCGAAAAAGTTGTTCCCTTAATTCTCAGGAGTGCACTGGTCAAATTTCCCTTACAAATGTCTACCAGGTACATGGAACGCGATCCATGTTGGGCAGCATCTGGTCATTATTTTTTGTCATGTTGGTTCCCTGCTTCTAGTTGAACCTTGGACAAATAAAAGCTCAATTTTCCCAAATTTTCTCAATTTTCAAGGTTTTGCTCTGTTTAACCCTATTTATTGATTTAGACGATCTTTTAGCACTCTATTTCTGGCCAAACTCAAGGTTCTGATGCCTGAGAGTCAGTTCTAAGCAAAGGAAACAATTTATGCTCACTTTGCCTGAAAGGTACATGGATCGCGATCCATGTTGGACAAGCAAGCCGAAAAAATTCTACACATTCTGTCTCTAGCAAGCTTGTATATCCCCTTTTTGCAAGTTTTATTGGGTTTGGTTCAACTTTGAAGCTCTGACCATCAATTTTACAACTTTTCAAAGTTATGGTCTTCGGCACCAAAATAAGGTTTTGGACAATTTTTCCCTGATTCTTTTGGCCCCAATGGATGGTGGAAATTGTTACTTAACCTACTCTTATAAACTGAAATAGATGCACAAACATAAATGAATTTAACAATACAGAATCGACAATGAAGTGTATGGTGAAACAGTCCTTTCCAAGCATGGGAAAATCAAAGAACGAAATACTCTTTTGTACTTCACTCACAGCTTTCTTTTCTCATAAAGAGTAGCACTGGTTAGTCTCGGACTCCAGTCTCTACTAAGCACTAAACCTATGTCTAGCTGCTTTATTGTCTATGTGTAAACGAAATGGGTGTCAAAAGCTTTGGAAGGGATTTTTCGTACGACTGAGTCACTCATCACCTAAGGATGGACTTCCTCGACAGCAGCACCAATGTTAGCGGGGTCACCGTGACAGACGTCTGCAGCATAGCTTTTTGTACTAACATAATGTCAATATGCAAGGAAGCAACTTGGGGTGGGACATGGAGACTTAATGAGAGTGTCAATCTCACCAAAGTGAACTTAAAGGGCTATACATACTACGACAAAACCAAATCAACCACTTCTTAGTTAGAAAATCAGTCTATGTCCGATCTCACCACTCTAGGTCATCACGCCTTTTTGACATCCAAATGAATTTGGAATGCAATGAAACTTAAGGAGAGGTATCACAACACCTAGGGGCACAATCCTACCAGGTTTTGTAGCAATCTAGGAAGGTACATAAATCACGATCCATCACAAAAAAATGTGCAAAAAACTGAAACAGAACTACACGAAAAGGTCCCCTTTAAGCATAGAAACACCTATCCAAGGTCAAAACATCATAAAACAACCATTTAAAACCTCAAATCAATGCATTTATCTCACAAACAATACATCGCAAACCACAGCAAAATCAAGAATGATTACACTTAGATTGTAGAGCAAGAGACAAGGAACACAATGTGCTATTCGGAATTGAATTCTGATTACCAAACAAGGAGAAAAGCAGATTACAAGTTGTAGCAGCAACATGCTCTCACGGTGGATGTTCAATACTTCTTCAAGCTAATGAGAATATGTTAGTCAAAACTAAGGGTTTTGACTTAAGGGCTAAGGGGACTTTCCCACGGTCATTCGGCCACTTACAAGGGGTGTAGACTCAGAGAGGCTAAGAGGGCATGACAAAATTATTACAATTTGTACTCCTCATTAGCAGAATTCCACCGCTTCTTTTTTAAAAATGAGCGAGTACAACAAGGTTTGGTGTACATCCGCCTTGTACATGTCAATCCGTTGTGCCTACCAAACAGATGGCATACATGCCCTTGTAGAAACTTTGTTGTTGTCACAGTATGGACCTATGGCCATAGGGTTCCGCAGTAACATAGAGGGGACTCAATAGCCCTAGGTCCATTGGGTGCCAATATACCTATGGCCCTAAGGCCATAAGATCTCTAATTGAATTTCATCGCCCACTATTTCAATGAGAGATCCTATAGCCCTAGAGTCATAGGGATGCCATGTTACCAATGCAGGTGCTTAGGAATGGCTCAAATGCTCCCCTAGAGTTTCTCCTCTAGTCTAACGAGATTTCCTATTGTATGTCTATAAAGCAACCATTGTGCACATGTAGGTTCCCTTGAGGGGCTAAATGTCCTTATAGAGCGTTTACATTGGTACCCTATTGCCCTAGGTCCATAGGGGGGCCTCTAATCAAATGAGAACTTTGATGTCCATGGTACACATGTAGGTACCCTTGAATGGACTGAATGCCCTTTAGAGCTTCTACATTGGCATCCTATGTCCCGGGTATGGCCCTAGGTCCACATGGTGCCCTCTAATCAAATGAGAGCTCCTATGTCCATGATACCCATGTAGGTTCCCTTGAATGGCCTGAGTAGCCTTTAGAGCTTCTACATTGGCACCCTATGGACCTAGGGTCACAGGGTTCAGTGAAATGTAATGAGAGTATATATTTACATGGTTTCAATGTAGGTACCCTGTAGTGGCACAAATGTCCCTTTAGATCTTCTACATTGGCACAGTGCAAACTACCTCACATTCTCTAGCCATGCCCAATACCTGTACACCTCGGTCTAGAGGTGCATGAGATTAGGACCATCGTATTATAATCTTGTCTTTATTGATCAATACCTATATTCATGGGTCCTACATACGTGCACACCCACATATCTCTCATTAAATTAGAGGTGGAAGCTCCCAGAGATTCTCCTCGCCTCTTTGCAAAGCCTCAGGGAATTCTCAGATGTTATTGTCGAGGAGACCCGCAGTCTTAAAATTGTACCTTGATGCAATATATCTTGCAGCCTTTGTTTCAAATCAACCAGGTCTTAATAAAGGTTTGAGTTTTTGAAATACAAGCTCAATATCTATCATTTGGCCATTGTTTTTTGTAGATAGAACAACCTCCACCATGAAACCTTATACTAGCTTCTTTGCAAAGCGTTAGTTCTTAAACTTGTACTTTGGTGCAATATATCTTCTGGCCTTTGTTTCATATCAACCGGGTCTAATTTTGAAGACCCTTCACTAACCTTATTCATATGATACCCTAGATGAATGACACAAAACATCTGGCCAGCATATTTCTTAGCCTTACTATCCCACCAAATCATGAGGTGTGTTGTGGCATCTACATCCCAAAGGTGCCCACTAGATTTGGTCTCCATTCCCTTACTCCTTGCAGGTGTAAAACAAAAAGTGGGCCTTACTTTCACCAAAGTGCTCCTCACAAGAATACATAGCATAGCCCTTAGCTTAACCCTTAGTTCTAGATTAGAAGCACCCTCCTAGCGCCATAAGGTTCCAAAGTAAAATCTCTAGGGAGCATTTACACCACTAAAGGGTGCCTACATGGCCACAATGGTAGCCCTACAACCCTAGGACCATAGGATCTCTCATTAAAATTAAGATCAACCGGGCCGTGCCCTCTAGCCCTTGGCCTGGCATTACTCCCCCCTTGGAGAAGCGTTTTCATCCTAAGAACACTAATGTTTTCCACAGCGGCATCCCTAAAGGAATCAGTTGTTTGTGTGAAAGAAACACAATTCAGGAAGAGGTCCAATAAAATCAAGAATAATCATCTCAATAGTGCACATTGTTTTCCATTTACAACCCTGTTGTGTTATCGGTTCCAATCCAATCATAATGTGTATACTTCATTTAGAATGGATGTCATAATAATCAATATCTAATTCTCTTAAATGATTTTCTCATGTTAAACTGATCATTTAATATGCGGAAGTGCCAGGGGAGAAAAAGCTAGAATATTGGTTAAGCTAGCAGACCGGCCACAGTAGGGATCCAAAGGGGGGGCCATCTGCAAAAGAGCCATGTGCAACAATGGGCTAAAAAGATCCTAAGGTTCAGCCCATTAAGACTTTCAAATGCTAAGGTTCCAAAATTCAAAGGTTGTGTACAAAGGTCAACCATGGGGGAATTGGATGCTTTGTGTGTGTCAAAAAAGTCTTTACAAATCCCTACTTAGGAGGGGGCGAGCCTTGCTTGTAGGGGATGAGAGAGAAAGTCACACACACACACAAGCTCCCTTTACACAAAGGGAATGAGGGACACATGTCAGCTCGCTAGGCCAGATGCCCACAAGGTGTACCCAATTCCTATTGGATGGCCTTCGAGGTGGACCAATGAGAATTAGGCTAGAGTAGATCTAGTTTAATTAATTTAAAAACACTTAATAAAAGAACCAATGAGAATTAAGTCCTCTAGAAGACTATTGGACAGTCTCCCAAGGGGTCCAATGAGCATTCGGCAGCCCAATGGCTTGCCTGATTCCTATTGGCCAGGACGCAAAGGGGTCCAATGAGAGTTTAATTGAATTATTAAATTACCTAAAGCTCTCACAAAAGGGGAAAGGGGGACACATGTCAGAAGGCTATCACTTATGCTGCTTAATTGTCATTGGCTAGCCCTAGGGAGGTCCAATGAGGGGGTAGCATGAGCAAATAGTAAGAGGGGTCGACCAAGAGAGAGAGGGGGCTGACTTTTGCAAGGCATTATCACACACACACACACTCACACAATCTCATGTGTGAAGTAAAGAAGACTCTCTCTCTCTCCTTCTCAAGCATTAATGGAAAGCTTATCACCTACTCCAAGCTTGTGAGAAGGGAGGCCTACACCAACAACTCTTGGCTTTGTGATGCAAATCCAACCAAGAGCCAAGCTTCAATGCATGCTCATCTCCTCTACCATGCTAATTACTAAGCTAATCTATGCTAATATGAGTGATTATGTGAGGAGATGTACATATTTCTCGTAAGAATACTCCTACTTCCTCTCAATCTACTCTCATACCCTGCTAGCTCTCACCATCTTCGAAGGTGTGTGAGGTCTTGGGTCTGAGACCGGGGAGAATTGATGTTGTGTTTGATAAGTGTTTTGCTTAGTGCATGAAGCTTTCATCTTCATTGCACTAGCTAGTCTTGAAGGAACACAAAGAATTGTATTGTACAATGTATCTCTTGATGGGAGAAACCATAATACAAAGCCTTTTGGAGGGGGGACCAGTTCCATGCAAATCCGGTCCTCAACTGTTGTCAATAGATTAATTTCTCTCTCTTTTGAAAGTATTGCTCATGCTATCTAACTAGGTGTTATGATTTTTGTTGCTCTCTCCACCCAAGCACTCTTGTAATTCTCATTAGGAATCTATTCTAATGAAATGCCCACTATGTTCATGCTAATGTCCGCTACACACAAGTTTTTAGGCCATTAAATGTTACAATAACCATGAGCATGCTAAATGAGTTATCACAACAAAGATGTACTTGAAAGAGTACCACTTTACATGAAAGTAACTTGCTGATATAACTCATCAGCCAAGTTTAAGTCTTTGACTTGTTCTCAAATTTCATCAGTAAACAACCCCACCATAACTAGCGTTCAAGGTTGAGAACCTAACTTAAACATGAAGGGACTAAACTGAGTCACAAACATGCTTTACCTTATGTAAGCAACACCAACTAGAATGATATATTCTTGCCAATTGGATTGCTTACTGCTAATGTACGTGCTTTGCATATCCTTCAGCACAAGAGTACACTTGTAACTTGTAATTTGCCTATCCTCTTTGGATTCTGACAATGTTGAGATGTGTTTTTTTCCACGATTTATAGACAGTCGTCCGAGATGACTGGTAAGCGGGGATTACAATATCATACAACATTGCTGAGCAAACAACAATGTCCTGAATAACCATCATGGTTAACTTGAAAAATCCACAAGCACCCAAACCGAGCCATGACCTCTATTGGTGAGTAGTAGACCCAAAAGTAACCACAGAGAGATACTACACATAGAGTGCAAAATGCTTCATAAGCAACAACTTGATGAATACTCATGCCGTTCCAAATCAGCCTTTGCTAAACACTAGGGACTATAACACCTAGAGTACATGCATTTAGCAAAAAACAGATCCAAAACCTGTGTATCCATAATCATCCTTGCCAATACTTATGGCCAATGTGATACTCCTAGCACACATTGAAGAGGAGTGTAAATAGTTGCAAAAAGAAACTAAAGACGTTCAACTGCAATCATTTGCAAGCCTTGCTAAAACGTTTGAACCATAATAGAAGGTGAAACAATAATCACTTCTATGTACAAACAATGAAACTTTTTCATTAACAACTCATAGCCTTGTTATATGTATAAACAACATCTGTAATGTTGTTGAGCAACACTTGTACTTGAACAAGTATCCGACAATTTTTGGCCATCGAAATTGCTCCTGATACGTCATGTTGAAAATGGTCTAGAAAACAGATTTGACAGCCACCTAGGGACATTGTCATGACACATACTTGAATAGGTGGCGCCAGTGCCAGTCCCAGAGACTCATATTCTCCACATGTGGAATATGTCTCATGTAAGAATGTCGGAAAAAAGAACATCCTTCAAGTACAAAATGTACTTGTTCTTAGAGGTAACTGCAAACACTCTACAACGGGAGTGAGAGGGACCCTCATTATCCTTCCTCCACCCTGGCTAAACCGAACTCCTTGCGTTCCTAGACCATGTTGCATCCCACGTGACAACATGTGCCAAATAAACCCTATAAATGGGTCTATAACTGCATAATTCAAACACTTATTTTGGACACTACGGCCCCAAAGTCTTGGCTCTTACATGACCTTGTCATCTCTCTGAAGAGAAAAATGAAAACATAGTTTATGCATCCTACATAGAAAAAATGTAACATTTAATGGCCTAAAAACTTGTGTGTAGTGGAAATTAGCATGAACATAATGGGCATTTCATTAGAATAGATTCCTAATGATAATTACAAGAGTGCTTGGGTGGAGAGAGCAACTAAAAGCATAACACCTAGTTAGATAGCATGAGCAATACTTTCAAAAGAGAGAGAAATTAAGCTATCGACAACAGTTGAGGACCGGATTTTCATGGAGCCGGTCCCCCCTTCAAAAGGCTTTGTATTATGGTTTCTCCCATCAAGAGAGACATTGTACAATACAATTCTTTGTGTTCCTTCAAGACAAGCTAGTGCAATGAAGATGAAAGCTTCATGCACTAAGCAAAACACTTATCAAACACAACATCAATTCTCCCCGGTCTCAGACCCAAGACCTCACACACCTTCGAAGATGGTGAGAGCTAACAGGGTATGAGAGTAGATTGAGAGGAAGTAGGAGTATTCTTACGAGAAAGATGTACATCTCCTCACATAATCACTCATATTAGCATAGCTTAGCTTAATAATTAGCATGGTAGAGGAGATGAGCATGCATTGAAGCTTGGCTCTTGGTTGGATTTGCATCACAAAGCCAAGAGTCGTTGGTGTAGGCCTCCCTTCTCACAAGCTTGGAGTAGGTGGTAAGCTTTCCATTAAAGCTTGAGAAGGAGAGAGAGTCTTCTTTACTTCACACATGAGATTGTGTCAGTGTGTGTGTGTGATAATGCCTTCCAAACATCAGCCCCCTCTCTCTCTTGGTCGACCCCTCTTGCTATTTGCTCATGCTCTACTCTCATTGGACCTCCCCAGGCCTAGCCAATGGTAATTAAGCAGTATAAGTGATAGTTTTCTGACATGTGTCCCCCTTTCCCATTTTGTGAGAGCTTTAGGTAATTTAATAATTCAACTAGACTCTCATTGGACCCTCCTGGCCAATAGGAATTAGGCAAGCCATTGGGTTGCTGAATGCTCATTGGACCCCTTGGGAGACTGTCCAATAGTCTTCTAGAGGACTTAATTCTCATTGGTTCTTTTATTAAGTGTTTTTAAATTAATTAAACTAGATTTACTCTAGCCTAATTCTCATTGGTCCACCTCCAAGGCCATCCAATAGGAATTGGGTACACCTTGTGGGCATCTGGCCTAGGGAGCTGACATGTGTCCCTCATTCCCTTTGTGTAAAGGGAGCTTGTGTGTGTGTGTGTGTGTGTGTGTGTGTGTGTGTGTGTGTGTGTGTGTGTGTGTGTGTGTGTGTGTGTGTGTGTGTGTGTGTGTGTGTGTGTGTGTGTGTGTGTGTGTGTGTGTGGCTTTCTCTCTCATCCCCTACAAGCAAGGCTTGCCCCCTCCTAAGTAGGGATTGTAAAGACTTTTTTGACACACATTAAGCATCCAATTCCCCCATGGTTGACCTTTGGGCACAACCTTTGAATTTTGGAACCTTAGCATTTTGGAAGTCTTGATGGGCTGAACCTTAGGGTCTTTTGAGCCCATTGTTGCACATGGCTCTTTTGCAGATGGCCCCCCTTTTGGATCCGTATTTTCCCTCCTTTGGATCCCTACAGTGGTCGGTCTGCTAGCTTAGCCAATATTCTAGCTTTTTCTCCCCTGGCACTTCCCCATATTAAATGTTTAGTTTAACATGAGAAAATCATTTAGGAGAATTAGATATTGATTATTATGACATTACCTCTCTCTTGAAATCATAGTCGTCCTCAACTATGGTGTAGATAAGATAAAGCATATTCATGAGTCCTTTTCTTAGCGGGTAGAGGATCCCTATGTTACCCTACGACATCAGTCCACAATGGATGACAAGTCCATTTGGTGCTTGAGAGCCTGAGGCTGCCGCAAGCATGTCTGCACATTAGTCCTATCAATCTTCCATAGTAGAGTGACAAGCTCTACTTGGTGTTTGGGAAACGTCATCTCCACAAACTTAATCTAAGCATGCATACTACTTCATTTTTGTGCACAATAAAGAAAAAGAGAGTCTTATAAGACAAAAACTTTGTTCATTTTTAACATTTTGTACATTTTCTTACTCTTGGGAAACATTGTAAGCATTGACAAGGTTTAGGTTATCCTTTAATTGTATGCCTTGCATCCATCTAGCATCTTCAAAAGGATAATTCTTAAACTTAATAAGATATCGTCGGATAGTCTTACTGCCTCTTAGTACCTGTCTTCATGTCGGAGAATGGACTCTCGCTGCAGCACCTCTTCTTGGTCCTCGATCTCCGGTGGGTCTTCAGTAGTTGGCTCTTGAGGTAAATTAATTTTCTGAGCTTGACATAATTATCATGGGTTTCTTAACATATAATTATCCTTTGATAAATAACTCAAAGCATTTTGCATCAATTTACTGATTTTCCCCATTTAATTTGTCCCAAAAATAGAGTAATTCTGCTAAAGTAATTAGATAAATTAATTTTTTGAGCTTGAAATAATTATTACTGGTTTCCTAACATATAATTAACCTCTGATAAATAACTCAAAGCAATTTGAATCAATTTACTAATTTCCCCCTTTTAATTTGTTTGAAAAATAGACTGTTTTTGCTAAAGTAATTAGGTAAATTAATTATCTGAGCTTGACATAATTGTCATGGGCTCCTTAACATGTAATTAACCTCTGATAAATAACTCAAAGCAATTTGAATTAATTTACTAATTTCACCCTTTTAATTTGTCCTAAAAGCTAATTAGACAAATTAATTATTTGAGCTTGAAAAAATTATCACGAGTTTCCTAACATATAATTAACCTCTGATAAATAACTCAAAACATTTTGAATCAATTTGATTATTTTTTCCTTTAATTTTCTCATAAAAATAGTGTAATGTTGCCTAATTAATTACAAAAAATTAAAAGATAATTTTCTTAGATTAATGAGTATCTAATGTAGATCTGATAATTATCTCAATTTTATGTAAACTTAATTTTTATATTTTCCATTAATTTATGGTTAATTTGGATAATTTCAATCCTAATATGATAGGGTAATTAATTAGCTTGATATTCTCAAGTTTAATTACAACAATTAACAGAGAATATTTAATTAAGAGAGGAATTATGAGTATACATAGGCCTAATCTTTAATTTATTAAGAAAATAGATTATTCTAACCTTCCTGATTAAGAAGGATTAGGCTAATTACCGTTTAAGTTAATCAACTAGAGGTTAATCTTTAGTGATTTCTACATAGCGGTCTCTGTAGATGAGAGAGAGTGTGCCAAAGCTCCGAGTCTATCTGAAATTGTGAAGCAAGGGTCATATTTATAGGTTTCTGGACACTCACAGGCTGAAAAATGGCAGTAACTTGCATCCCAAGCAGCCCTACAGGTCAAAAAATGCCCCTGATGCTAAATTTAGTCTGGGAGAGTTCATCATTACCCCACACAGCCCCCCTTAGCTTCCAGAATTGATTTTTTTCTATTTTTATTGATTTTTAATGATGAAAATTGGAAATATCAGTAATTTCTAGAACCTTAGGATAAGAAAGTCTTTGTTAATAATAATTACTGAAACCATCCAATTTTACTTAATTAATTCAATTCCTAGTGTAACCTTTTAGGGCCCGTAACTTTTCCAGATTTTATCGGAATTCTATTCTGAAAATTTCTAGCCTGGGGTTTGTTGTGCTTAAGATTCCAAAAATACCAATACTTTCCATGGTCAGACAATTCTACATTGCTTTTTCAATAATCATATTGGTTGAATTAAGCTTTATACAATAAGGTTTCAGAAACTGGAAACCTTACAATCACCCCAACTTAAGAATTTGAGATGCCCTCATCTCAACGAAAATTGGGAAAATCTTTGAGAAGAGAAATTCGTCCTCCCAAGTGGCATCTTTGAAGGGATAACCTTTCCACTTTACCAAATGTTAATGATTACTCTAAGAGTTCTTTCTAGTTTTTGGTTGGAGGTACTTGCTAGCCAATTTTTCCCTAAGAAACTCTTCGTGTCGAGCCCATCTTAAAAACCTTTACAAACCATTCGTATCATTTCAAAAACCAGGTTAAATCAAATTCCACAAAAGTTCCATATATCCACCTTGTCAACATGAGCGCGCTCGGTCTAACTGACCATTCAGAGCAATCAGCGTTCAACAAATATCATGTATTTCAGCTTTGCCAATCTAAACGAGCTTGGCGTGTTCTTGCCATTCTGAGCAATTTGCGCTCGGCACAAGCTCCCACCATTGCACCAGAGGTACCCCCTCTGTGCTCTAACCTGGTTGACCAACAATATGTAAAAGGGTTTTAAGAAGTATCATACCAAGAGTTCTTTTCGGCTTCCTATTAGTCTCGTACCTTAATACTTTCATATCTAGGTCATTTTCCCAAGGAGGTTATTGTGTGCAAAAAAAAGTGAGTTGGTTTCTTGATAACTACCTCATTTCTCAGATTCAAATTTTTCTTTCCTAATGAGAACCTCTTTATCATTTGCTAGATCTACCCTTAATTTCTTGATTGAATACTAACTTAAATTTAGATTCATTAAGTACTTTTGGAGAAGAAAATCATGTATACCATTACAATATATGAGTAACTCAAGTTTTTACATTATTGATTTATAGTGGTTTACAAAGCTCTAAGATTGCTAACTATGGCCAAGCGAGTGGCTCTTTTATCTTCCTTATTCATAAGGTTGGTTCTCCTATGATTGCATAAGATCTGGCTCCTCTTGCTCTTCCTCTACCTTGTCCTCCATTTCTACCTCCTCTTACATTATCTCCATGATTTTGAGGAATGGCTCTAGCAGTAGTTCGAGGGTTTTGCTCTTCAGGACAATTATTTCTATAGTGCCCCATTTGATTGCATCCATAACACCTAACGTTTGGGAAGGTCTGCTCCAGGTTTACTACTGCAGCTAGTCCACGTTGTTGGTATCCTTGGTTGAAAGTTCCCATGGCTCTTCCCCTAAAGTTATTAAATCCATTATAGTTCCTTATGGAGTTGGTTCCTTCGGCTGCAAGAGGCTTAGCCCTGAGAAGGGCATCCTGTATTGATGTAGGACTCATGGCTTTGAGACGTGTACTCAGGGGTTTGTTGAGGCCTTGACAGAAATGGGCAATTTGTTGCTCCATGGTCATCCGGGGAGCATAGCATCGTAAAGACACAAACTTGGTGTAGTACTCCTCTAATGAAAGTCCTAGCTGGCGTAGACCAAAGAACTCATTCATCTTGATAGCCTGATCTGCAGGAGGGAGATAACGTTCTTTGATTGCCTGCTTCATTTTCTCCCAAGATGGACTACTCGTGGGATTATCTCTGCAGTGTTGCTTCCACCAAAGTTTGGCATCTCCACTGAGATGGAACATACCCAACATTGCTTGGTTTTCTAGAGCAGTTTCTGCAGCTTTGAAATAGTCATCCATAGCATCTAACCACGCTTTGGCATCTCGCTCTAAATTGGGTCCCTCTCCTTTGAAAGTAGGGAGTTGAACTTGCTTTAGTAGTAATTTTTTCTCTTGACTAACAGTGTAAAGGCTATCTACGCGAGTATTTCCCTGAGATTGACTTAGTGGAATGTAGTACCAGATGAAGTCTCTCTTACTTATGCTTTTAACCTATCTCATACTCAAAACTTTTGCACACAGGATGAAGACAATCACCAAGCCATAAACAAAATTGATTATAGCATCCCGTGAGAACCATAATATGTACAAGAGTTAATACCATCCATGAAGGTCCTACTACGTACATGGGTGATGACAATTTTATACTAGAATCTTGCGGATTTTGGGTGGATCAGATACATGATCAAAATATACAACATCTTTTCGTCCATTAAAACTAGGGCCTACACCTATGGGCCTAATTCTACCTAGGTAGATTACTTTAGACATCTGATCAAACACCCACCCTTTTGCACTCTAAACATTACCCCATATTTGGCATACATGTTGACGCAAGCCTTGCAAATTGCATCTTTTTTTGACAACCCTTGACCAAAATTCTCATCGCAAATCTATTGTCAACATATTACATACTACCACATGACTTCGAGATGCTAGGATAGATGATGGCATCTAGAAAGAAGGTCTTGCTTTGCATTTGATGAAGATAATCCAGAGTTTGGACCTAGCATGCAATTAAACCATTCTAAAGGACAACATTTGAGGCAAGAAGCTCCTCAAAAACCTTTTGTTGTTTCAAACATATACCACATTTGGCATTTGTCAACCAAAGCTCCGCAAAGCACAACTTCCCTTATTCAATAGCCCAAGAATTTTTTGCCCTTGTCTTAATAAGTCTCTTGGGATTCAATTGCACCACACTTTTGCATATGGTAAAATAGGTTTCCAGTTCATGCATATTTTTATTCATAAATTTGCATAGCGTCGAGAAAATTTTGTTTTGATGCATAAATAATCAATTATACATGTATCATGCACACATCCAACTTACATGCATTGAACACTTTAACAGTTTAAGTAATTGCATCTAGGAGGATGCCCTCATATTGTATCCATTGAAAACATCCCATATTTTTATTCATAAGTTTGCATAGTGTCGATAAAATTTTATTTTGATGCATAAATAATCAATTATACATGTATCATGCACACATCACACTTACATGCATTGAACACTTTAACATTATAAGTGATTACATCTAGGAGGATGCCCTCATATTGTATCCATTGAAAACATCCCACAAATTTCTTGGCCAGACATCATTATTGAGGATATCCTCCTATAAGTGCAATCCAAGAGAATACAAGTGGAGAGACCCCCTTGCTTTGCATTTTCTTTAAACGGCCAAATGCTTCCCAGCCTTGTCCTTGTTGTGCATGCATTGCTTTAAACAATGCATTCAAAAAATTTGCAAGTAGGACCGAAAGCCCATCAAAAACATTTTGTGGTTTTGAAAGTACACAACATTTAGCATGCTTGTTGAGTATAGCAATGGAAATCTTGCATAAGAGACCCATCTAACTATCTCATCATGATTTTTTGCCCATGTCAACTTCTTAAATAATGCCACATTCCTTCAAGCATGGGTGACTACATCTACAAAGAAGCCATCCCCTCCCCTTGGATCTGATGAAACAACCCTACAACTTTCCAACCCTTGCCTAGGCAAAGATATCTTGCATATGTATTCTACTTGGAAGATGTCCTCCGTTGCATCCACTGAAAACATTATATAGATTCCTTGGGCATTTTCCCACCATAAGTGGACTCCAAGAAACTACATTAGAAACAAACCCTCTCTAATGCCTTTGCATTTATTGAAAACGACATAGTGTTTCCTAGCCCTACCACATTTGAGAATACCTACTTCAAAGCATTCATACCCACATTCAAAAGCTCATCAAAAGTGTTATGTTCTTTTAAAAGAGCACAACATATGCCATACATTTTGAGCAAAGACCTGCAAAGTGTGTCTTTTCTCAAGATCCCCTTCATTAATTGCGTTGTTCATTTGTATGCCCATGCTAATTTCTTAACTAATGCCACATGCCTTGAATATGCAAGCATAGGTGATTGCATCTATAGACTATGCATCTATAGAGAAACCCTCCCCTTGTATCCATTGAAAGCATCCCTAGAGCTTCTTCACCCCTCCTATGACATCCTAAGATGAAGATTTTCTGCACCTATATTATGCATGAGACACACATTTTAACATATGTGATTGCAAGTGGTGGATGTCTTGCTATTCCATTCATTGAAAACATTTCAAAGCTTTAATGGAAGACATTGTTGCGTGTATCCTCTTATTAATGGAGTCCAAATCATTGCATTTGGACATAAACCCTCTCTTTGCATTCACTAAAAATATCCTAGTGCTTTTGAGCCTTGCCCTTGCTAGGCATTCCTGTAATCAAAAGCATTCATGCCCAATGCATTCAAGATGCAAAACACACATGATTGCATCTGAACAAAAAATTGACACTCTACATGAACTAAAAAGAGCCCGACACTTGATGGCACTTCTCTATTTGTCACATCACCGGATTTCAAGAGATCAAATCCCAAATAGTAAGCTCATGAAACCATGCTTCTAAAAGTGCAACACAATTGACAGACATGTCAACCAAAGCAATGCTTAGCACGACCTCACTTTCAAGAGCCTATGACTAGCAATTTCATTACCATGGATTCGTTTGCTTGAAGGACTTCTTGCATAATGCGTAATGCCTTCAAGATGCAATTACACAAAAGTGAACATGAATTATTCACTCCTATCCTACCCGGTTCTAGCTCCCTACTCCTCCCCATGTTGGTCATAGCATATTGAGGCCAACCGAGAGATTCTTTGATTTGCCCATGTTCATGAGCATACCTTGAATATGTGCTATCCAAGAGGTAATGTAACATTTAGTGGCCTAGTAACTTTTGGGTAGCGGAAATTAGCATGAACATAGTGAGCATTTCATTAGAATAGATTCCTAATGAGCATAACAAGAGTGCTTGGGTGGAGAGAGAGCAACAAAAAGGATAACACCTAGTTAGATAGCATGAATAATACTTCAAAAGAGAGAGAAATTAAACTATTGACAACAATTGAGGACCGGATTTACATGGAGCCGGTCCCCCCTCCAAAAGGCCTTGTATTATAGGTTTCTCCCATCAAGAGAGACATTTTACAATACAATTCTTTGTGTTCCTTCAATACTAGCTAGTGCAATGAAGATGGAAGCTTCAAGCACTAAGCAAAACACTTATATAACATAACATCAATTCCCTCATGGTCTCAGACCCAAGACCTCACACACCTTCGAAGATGGTCAGAGCTAGCGGGGTATGAGAGTAGATTGAGAGGAAGAAGGAGTAGTCTTACGAGAAAGATGTACATCTCCTCACAAATTCAATCATATTAGCATAGATTAGCTTAGTAATTAGCATGGTAGAGGAGATGAGCATGAATTGAAGCTTGGCTCTTGGTTGGATTTGCATCACAAAGCCAAGAGTTGTTGGTGTAGGCCTCCCTTTTCACAAGCTTGGAGTAGGTGATAAGCTTTCCATTAGAGTCTTCTTGCTTCACACATGACCTTGTGTGTGAGTGTGTGAGATAATGCCTTTGAAAATTCAGCCCCCTCTCTCTCTTTGTAGACCCTCTTGCTATTTTCTCATCCTGACACCCCATTGGTCCAAGCCAGGCTTAGCCAATGAAATTTAAGCAGCATAGGTGATAGCCTTCTGACATGTGTCCCCTTTTCCGAGAGCTTTAGGTAATTAATTATTGCAACTTAACTCTCATTGGACCCCTTTGTCTCCTGGCCAATAGGAATCACGCAAGCCATTGGGTTGCTGAATGCTCATTGGACCCCTTGGAAGACTGTCCAATAGTCTTCTAGAGAGCTTAATTCTTATTGGTTCTTTTATTAAGTGTTTTTAAATTAATTAAACTAGATTTACTCTAGCCTAATTCTCATTGGTCCACCTCCATGGCCATCCAATAGGATTTGAGTACACCTTGTGGGCATCTGGGCTAGGAAGCTGACATGTATCCCTCTTTCTCCTTGTGTAAAGGAAGCTTGTGAGTGAATGTGTGTGTGTGTTTCTCTCTCAACCCCTATTTCCAGGGCTCGCCCCCTCCTATGTAGGACTCTTTGAAGACTTTTTGGCACACACACTAAGCATACAATTTTCCTAGTGATTGACCTTTGGACACAACCTTTGAATTTTGTAACCTTAGCATTTTGGAAGTCTTAATGAGCTGAACCTTAGGGTCTTTTAAGCCCATTGTTGCACATTTCTCTTTTGCAGATGGCCCCCTCTTTGGATCCCTATTTTCCCTCCTTTGGATCCCTACTATGGCAGGTCTGCCAGCTTAACCAATATTCTAGCTTTTTCTCCCTTGGGACTTTCCCATATTAAATGATCAGTTTAACATGATAAATCATTTAGGAGAATTAGATATTAGTTATTATGACATTACCTCTCTCTTGAAATCATAGTCATGCTAGGGATCGGCAAAGGTTGAAGCAATCCAGGTTGCTTCCCTCTATCAAACTTCGTCTTTTAACATACCACACATTTAGAAGCATACTCTTGTATGTTTGCGTTTATGGTAGGCCAATATAAATATGTTTCAATCCCGTTTGAGGTAACTGAATCCCTCTATGCCATGCATAAGGAGGAGCATGAGATTCATACATTACTTTCTCACGTAGTGAGCTAGTAACACATAGTCTATTGCCCTAGAGAACCATCTTGTAAGGTAAATGGTTCCTCTTCTTCCCTAATGCAAGGGATGAAATCACATATCTAAAATCGGGGTCAATAGCATAGTCATCTATCATAGAAGATAGATCATTGTGAGTTGCTATGGAAATTGCATTCACTCTCGGTCATCTTGAGAGTGCATCGGCTACGTGATTATGCTTGCCCGCAATGCGAGCAATATGAAAATGAAATTGCGAAAGAAAATTTTCCCACCTCATTTGTTTTTCGGAGAGCTTGGTCTGCGTCATGAAGTACTTGAGGCTTTGGTGATCCGTTCGTAGAATGAAAGGAGTCCCCAATAAAAAGTGCTTCCATGAGTCTAAGGCATGTAGAACTGCGAGGAGTTCCTTTTCATATATGCCTAGAGCTTGCTCAACAAGGTCGAGCCTTTGACTTTCATAACCTATGGCGTGCCCTTCTTGGAGCAAAATAGCTCCAAGGCAATCACCACAAGCGTCACATTGGACCTCTAATGGTTTTGAGAGATTCCGTAGTGTAAGCACAGGTTGAGAGATAAGCTTTTCGATCTTTAAGCTTTTTGAAAGCATTTTTCTCCTTGGCAGACCATGTATACCTAATGTTTTTCTTTGTTAGGTCGTGTAATGGTCCCACGATTTGTGAGAACTTTTCTATGAAGCGTCTATAGTATGCACACATACCTATAAAGCTTCTTAGTTCATGAAGATTCCTTGGTTTATGACATCCTTTTATTACCTCTAACTTTGGTGGATCCATTTGGATGCCATCTTGAGAGATAATGTGACCTAAATACTGAATCTCTTGCAAGAAAAATTCAATTTTCTTTCGATTAACATAAAGTTTATTCTCTCTTAGAACTTGAAATATTACATGGAGCTGTTGCTTGTGTTCGTCTAGTGAATTACAGTAGATGATAATATCATCAAAGAACACTCCAGTGAAGATTCAGTGAGGCCTGAATAGCTTCTCCATCAAGAGGTTGAGTGTGACTGTTGCATTGATCGAACCAAAAGGCATGACAATGTATTCGTAAAGACCAAACGTCGTGCGAAATGCGCTCTTTATAATTTCTTGATCAACTATCCTTATTTGATGGTAGCCACTTTTTAGGTCAATCCTACTAAAGTAGGTGGATCCTTGTAGCTTATCAAATAGGTCTTCTACCCGTGGAACGGGAAAAGTATTCTTGATAGTGATCCTATTTAGTTCTCTATAGTTGACACACATACGATATGTGCCGTTTTTCTTTTGCATTAATAGCACAGGTGAGCAAAATGGAGATGAGCTAGGCCTAACCATGCCCTTTTCAACTAGCTCATGCACTTGCCGCATAATCTCCTCTTGTTGAGCTTGAGAAACTCTATAAGGAGGTTTATTAGGCGGTGAACTTCCTGGAAGAAGTTCAATTGCATGGTCATCATTGCCTCATTTAGGAGGTAGTTCACAAGGGGTGTTGTCAATAAAGAGATCTTGAAACCCCTTAAGAAAATTGGATAACTCTACCTCCTTGTGGTTGTTTATATTTTCTTTTGCTAAATCATTAGGTTCATTTTGAGACTCTTTAATAAAAATCATGTACACAAAAATAGAGCTCTTTATTGACTTATTGAAATCTTGCCTATGTACAATGGGTATGGTGTTACCCATTTCCTTATCATCTATGTACATATCTTTTTCCCTGAAGCTAAAGTAGATTCTTCTTTCAGGGAATTTAACATTGGCAGCCATGCAATCAAACCATGATGCCCCTAGGACTACATCCTTGTGCTTGAGAGGAGAGATAAAGAAGTCCTCTTTGTCCACATAGATTTGGACATGAAGCCTCAATCTTCCGATTAAGGGAGTGATTGAAGCTTCTTGCCCCTTGAAAGCACCATCTACAAGTAGGACATCTCCCATCTCGTGGGCTTGTATGTCTGGCTTGGCATACCCTTGCTCGCCGCACTTGAAACAACGGTTATCCTTGTGATAACACTCAAGCTCTTCAGGAGAGAGTTTGTTTTTACCTTTGTAAACTCTCTTCTCCTTAGCTTTGTTGGAATTGCCCTTAGGAGACTTTTGGACATTGTCCTTCCCCTTAGGCTCATTGGAACCCTTGTTTTCCGTCAGCTTAGAATTCCTCTTAGCCCCTGTTTGGAAATTGATTCGAGAAGACACCATAGTATGGTGTATAACCGCCGATATGGTGCGTGCCCTTTGGGAGTTGACATACTCCGCCATTTCTTCAGTTAAGCCCACACAAAATTGTTGTTTTTTCTCTCCAAAATCCATCTTTTTGAAGACAGTGGCTTTGAGATGTAAGTCCCAAAACTTGTCTACATATTTATGAATGGGTTCGTAGGGGGAGAGCTTCAAGCTTCACCATTCGGTGAGTACTTTGTCTTTGGCATCGATGGCCAAAAACTGCTTCATAATGAAATATCTTCAAGCTTTCCAGGTTTGTGGAGCTTCATCATTGGCCCGTAGGCTAGACCACCATTGCCTGGTGGACTTTTGAAAGTGCATAGCTACATGGTGTATCTTAGAGGACTCCGTGAGGCCCTCATCTCCAAAAAGTGCATTGAATTGTTGGATGAAGGCCAAGAATTTATCCATAGCACCAAAGGTGGCATCGTAGGTAAGGAAAGAGATGCTCTTCCCTCCCTCTTTGAACTTCTTGAGCTTGGATGACCTCTTCCACGCGGCATAGGATTTCCTATGGCCTCTTCTTTTTTAAGGTGCAAAGGTTGCACCATCACTTTGTTCAGAAGATGAAGAATTTGAGGAAGGTGGAGAAGAGGGTGACCTCTTTATCGCCTTTTTCTTGCCTTGATCTTCTTTTTGTCTACGCCTCTTGAGGAGGAGCGTAAACTACCCATTCAAATAGAAAATGAGAGCATATCAGTGAGGACTCAAAGTAAATCTTGGAAAGCTAAACGAGACTAAATGAAAGCAAAAAGGCTCATAGAGAAAACTGCCTTAGAGACCGAGCTGCAACAAACTCGAGAACAGTTGAAACAAGAAAAGGAAAACAGGAACGAGATGAGGAGCAGTGACTTCTAAATGTCATCAAGAGGTCATGTCCTTGTAGATAAAGTCCTAGAATCCTCAGATGCCATACTAAAAGCCTATGAGGCAAGATTGAAAAACAACCAGACGCAGGAACAAAGATGGTTGACATATCCATATCTTGAGGGAGAGAAACAGAGTCTTGAAATGTGCAAAAGTCTAATAAAGACAACTCAAGCATTAATCCTTAAAAGGGATGGGGAACTTGAGCACAAAGAACCTAAAATGACTTAGCAAATGAGACTAGAGCTAAAAACACCATTAGATACAAGGGTGTGGCTAATACCACAAGGGATGCCAAGTCACAAGTAATGATGCCAATCCTACAAGTGGATGAACCATGGCCACAATCCTTCTGGAAAACAATACGGAACAAAAAGGATGGTAGTGTAACTTTCAAGTCTGCACCCATTCCTGAGATCAATAAGGATCATGAATTTTACCCTAGGGATATACAATCTCTATACGGAGATGCCAAAATGGAAGCATTTGGGGAGAATAAACCTGAATCATCAAAGACTTTGCCATTTTTCATAGGAGAACACAAAGCCAAATCCAAGATGAAAGTTGTACCATCTCAAAAGAAAGAAGCTCCAAAGATGAGGGATACTAAAAGCCTCCACTAAATAATGTCGTCTCTTATACATTGCACGATAATTCTCTCTGAGTTGCTACAAATTAGACCACATCTATGGGGAGAAGTGGGCATAAACTTAGAAAAGATGGGGCTTAAAATACCTCATCAAGACATCCCGTTAGTTGAACATCTGGGTAAAATGATGCAAAACACACCCAAGGCAGAATCAATACCTTGAACAAGGTGGGTAATTATTGCAAAGGAGAAGAAGGGAACACCACCTTGCCAGTGGAACACAAAGGAGTAAGAATGATTGCAATACTCAATAGTGGGTCTAGAGTGGTCATTGCTACCAAAGAGATATGGGAGAAGTAGGGAAAACCAACTCTCAGAAAAACAAGAATTAATCTGCAACTTGCAGATGGTTATACCGAGAAACCGGTAGGTATGATGGAGCAGATTATAGTATCCTCTTGTAGAATTGAATACAAGCAACTTTTGCAATAGTGGATTATGGCAAGGGCAACAATTTTGATATCATCTTAAGAAGACCATTCATGCATCAAATTAAAATGGTACAAGATTGGGGCTACGACCATCTACCTAAGGCACAAAGAGATTTCAATGAAGATCAATGTCAATGACCATAGCTACAGAGATGTTATTCAGACTCTTGTAGAGGATTTTGTCTCAACAATGGTCAATGACAAGAAAATACTTGCATGGTTGAAAGGCAAAGCACAGCTTTGGATGTGTGGACTTTAGAATGTGGAAGCTTGAGTAAAGAAGATTGTATCCTAGACAAACTAGTGGAAGACAAGGACTATATTCCGTAACCATTTCCCGAGGATTTATTTGAGCCATTTGGATGGGACCGAATACTAGCTACTCTAGATGTGTATGTCAATGGAACGACCCCAACCATTCTATAATGAAGATGGCTATGATATAGAAGGCTACAACATAGTTTTGTGTTTTATGTTGCTTGTAATGAATGAAGCTAATGAAACATGTGAGTTTGAAAGCAAAAAAGTCAAAACAGATAGCTATGTCATGGATCATGATGTGAAAGCACAAACGAAGGAAGAAAAGAAACCACAAGAACATGTTGTCATTTGAATACCTGAAGAGTCAACAATAGGTGCTCCAAAGAGACCGACTTTGAATAATACACAACTAAAAGCACATGCAAAAGCAGTGTTGTTGAGCTCCAAATAAAATGTCCAACAAAGTCAAGATAAAGAGAAGAACGGGGATGAGGCAAAAGATCAATTGTTGCCTACAGTGATCAAATTTAGCTTATGCAGAGAAATAGGACGCAAAGTTACATGCTTCATCACAATAGATCCTCATGCTACAAAGAACTTGATGTCTAATGGTACTTGGATAATGATGGGAAATCCACCAATCAGAGAGTTGAAAGAAACAATGTACACAATTTCTACAATAGCAATTCCTAGCTTTGGCATGGCAAAAGCCGTACTCAAGTTGAGTTCGGGAGCATATAAGGATGCTTTCTACATAATAGACTCCCATCATAGCAACGAGAGTTTAGTCCTAACAAAAAACTGGATGAGCATCTTCTTTGGACAACAACAAAAGCTTCAACGCCAAAACATTATTAGCCCCCGAAGCATCTCAAGCCCTTGAAGAAAAGAATATCCAACCATAACAAAAAAAGGTAAAGCGAAAGTAAGCATTGAGACAGGTTAGCCTTTCCAATCAACTTTACCTTCCACAAGTCTCCAACAAACCTCATATGAAGCCTCTACATCAAAAGTTAGACTGTCTACAATGCAATGGAAACCAGATTCTAGCCTTGCAGGAGACATCGAGCTCCTCAAGCTTGATAGCTAAATGAACCTCCCTGAACAAAGAGGTCCAAAATCTACAGGAGGCCCTTGCTCAAGAAAAACAGGACATACAAACCATGACAGCAGGGCATAGAGCACTGCAAAAAGCCAAAGATGATGTAAGATCCCCAAACCCGTCGATCCCCAAAAGTTTGGAATGGGATCCTTGATAGGTCTCTAGGCCTAATAAAATCAGAGTCTCTAAACAAGAAGAATCCAAGGAATATACATTTAACATTAATAATGGTTTTAGGTTTATAGCCCTAGAAGGAGACCTAGTCTTGTCTCGCAGTGGAAACGAGACAACTTTTTGAATTTCTAAAACTATTCCGGCCCTATAACTTCCATCATGCGGATTAAGGTTTCCTTGGTCAACGCTTTTCCCCCCCAGCATATGTGAGGGCACAGCCGCTCGTGGACTCCTCTTCCAAGTGGAGAAGTTTCTAAACGTTTTCAATGCGCGGGAATGGATAGTTAATCAAGTCCACCCGTCCTTGATTCTCAACCTTAGTCAATCCCCACTTACCACCCCGCACTCACACATGTTGCTTTATTATTTCATTACTACCACATTCTTGTCACAATTAAATTAATGATTCCTTTTATCCTTCATAACCGAATTCCATTAAAATAGCCCTTGAAAACAGTATTGAAAACATTCTTTTAGCAAACAGATATCTTTAGACTTCAGACAAGGTACTGTCATTCTGGAGTAACTCTTACCATTACCTGCTTGTCTCAAGACCAGCTATATAGGGTGAAAAAGACGGCACCCATTCCTTATTTATAAAAAATGAGGTGAAAAAAGTCATCACCCAAAATCCGGGCATCCAACCGGCTACCCATACAACCGGGCGGTTCCTCTAGGATAAACTCGATATCCTAAGTAATATCCACAAGCACAGACAAGCATGGGGTAAAGACTCCACGTGCAGTGAGGAAATCGACTCATCCATGGTAGAATTGCCATCATTACTCATCACCTGGAGTAAAATATTCCAAGGAATCAGAGGTGTCTTGAGACAAGCTGTCTTAAGGATGATCAAGCATTTCTTTCCTAGGTCAATCAGATGTAGCCCAAACATTTCTTTCCTATTTACAACCAATGCTCGTTGGTTTCTTGGAAGTCACCTTCCGTTTACGGCCAGTTACTCCTTCCTAGTTCTTACGTACGCAATGTTAATTTATAAAATAACTTTAGGCTATTTAAAGACTTAAGTGAACAAATGGAAATCCACCTGTGATTGGTCAGTCATTTTCTGTTGTGCTGGCGCCTGCAGATTTTTCTCCGTAGGTCTATGACTAGGCGCAGTCATGGTCATGGGTTGCTCTAGTCCTTTTGTGGGTTGTATCCTCTTCATCGAAAAGAGGATTTCCTCTATTCCTTTTTGGAGCCATATTGACAGCCTTTATAAAAGGATACTTAATTGATTAGAGAATTAAATGAATAATCTCTTTTATTCCTTTCATCCAAAAATAGGGGATTTTTGGAGTAAATAGGTATCTTTGTTAAGTATTTGGGTGAGATATTTCTCCCATAGCTTCCTGGTAGTATTATTATTCTTCCCTAATTATCTTCTAATTTTTGGAGCTATTTTACTAAATTCCTCATTTAATTTATGTTCCAAAATATCCCATGTTGGCCTTAGTAATTTATGAATTACCTACTTGCTAGTGGGGTATTTGCCCTAGGTGGATTTTGATATATTATAACTCTAGTAATTATCTGGCTAACTTATAAATTGATTTATAAATTTTCCTTCTAAATTTATGGTCCAATCTAGACAATATCTAGCTAAGATAATATGTTATACTAACTATTTGGGGTTAAGATAATTTTCCAAATTTCAAAAGTTGTTTCCTATCTTTGGTGATTATTGTGTAATTATATAAATTAATTTACTAATTTCTTTTCTCTAATTTATAGACAAGATTTGGTTATATTAGCTAATATTATTAGCTAAACTAATTATCTGAGTATAATCTATTTATCTTGGGTTTTTAATATTAATTGATACCTCTAATAATTATTATATAATTATCTAAGTAATTTCTTCAATTTTTCCCTTTACTTTTTGCTCAAAAATAGACATTTTTGGTCTATTTAATTAGGTAAACTAATTTCTTGAGTATACCCTAATTATCTTGGATTTTTAATCATGATTTCTATTTTTGATAATACTGAGTAATTATCTAAGTAGTATTTCTAATTTCCCCTTTTTATTTAACCTAAAAAATAGTTTTTTTCACTATGATAATTAGCTAAACTAATTATATATAGTTGATATAATTATTACGGGTTCCTTAAGATGTATTTTAACTCTCAAAATTATCTCAAAGCTAGCTACTCTAATTTTCTAATTCCCCCCTTTAATTTCTCCTTAAAAATAGTGTTTTTCTCCTAAGATAATTAGCTAAACTACTTATTTGTAGTTAAGCTAATTATTAGGATAAGTAGTTTAGCTAATTATCACGGATTCCTTAATTTGTGTTTTAACTTTGAAAATTATCTCAAAGCTTTTTAGTCTTATTTGTTAATTTCCCCCTTTAATTTATCATAAAAAAGATAAATTTTGCTTAAATAATTACAAATACTAATCAAAAAAATAAGAGATAATTTTCATACCATCTTGATAGTCTAATACAGTTCTGATAATTATCTTATATCAATATAAGTTTAATTACTATAATTACCATTAATTTATGACTAAAATGATTAATTTCAGTCCTAATATAGCTGAATCCCCCAGCTTCCCCCTAGCACCACCTATTGCTGAATTCAGCTTGAGCAAGTTCATCATAGCCCCCCAGGTACCTAAAATCGATTTTTTGCTAGTTTTTTGACTTTTAATGATTAACTTTGGAAATATCTGCAATTTCTAGAAACTTTAGGATAAAAAGTCTTTTGCAGTAATGATTACTAAAACCTTTCAATTTAATTTAACTAACTGAATTCACAGTGTAACCTTTCAGAGCCCGTAACTTTTTCAGATTTTATCGAAATTCTGTTCTGAAAATTTCTAACCATACTAAAGTCAAGATTATGGTTCCAAAAATACCAATATTTGCCATAGTTAGATAATTCTACATTGTTTTTTTAACAACCAGGTTAATTTGATCATGCTTTGTATAATTTCTAAGGTTTCAGAAACTGGAAACCTTACTGATGAAGAAATTGAAGATTTGAGAAAGCAGTTGACAGAGGCACAAGGAGATTTGGAGGCTTTAATGGCAACACAAACGAAGCCCGAACAAACAACCCCAATGGAATTTAAGCAGACAAGAGGAATTGAGCATTTCACCTTTGAAGCTCACCAAACAGATGTACCAAGTACAAGCACAGGAAAAGAAATACAGGAATCTGAAGATCCAGCCACGACATCCATCTCGAATTTGGCACAAGAAGAAATTCAGCGCTGGATCTCAGAAGTCAAGGACCCCTCACACAAGGAATACCTGCAATATGAGCTGAAAGTGTTGGAGTTAGCTGTCCTGCTCATGATCACTTCAGAGGAAGTAGTGAAAAACCTTGGGCATGAGATGATCGCACTGGCATTGATGTGGCAGGAGGCCAGATTACAGAAACAAAAAAGGTTGGCTGCCCTTGAGCCAAACAATAGAGGGGATTACAGGGATGTTCCTGTCACTGTGCTACAATTTCAGACTATCATTGACAATCAATCCTCTGGTGAAAGAAATGGTTTGAGCAGCAACCAATAGATGAAATGTACTATAGAAATGCTCCACAGCATCTCAGGATTGACCCAACTTACTGTCCCATCAACAGACGGCGATCTTGGGAAACTTTTATTCTTGGCAAAGCAAAAGACTGACAGTGTTAAATTACCTTGTCAAACAAAGCCAAGCAATAACAACCCCCTATCGAACAAGTATATGGTTCAGACACTCAGAGGGGTCATCAACATGATTAAGGATATTCAAGATTTCACATGCCAGATGCTCGTGAAATTGCCAAGATACTAATCACCTGCATAACAGCATTCAATGATATAGAGGTAGCGGAGCATCCCTGGCAGGTTTTTGTAGAAGGCACAAGAGGGATCTGCTGAATTATGGAGACAAAAATCCAAGCAAAAATGTCATCATGGGATTATATACATGAGTCATGTTCCTACCCTCCCACTACATGCAGACCTTCGAGGATGCATTCATGACAGGCTTCTTTGAGGTAGTCTCCTCCATATTTAATCCCATGACCAAAGATGTGCCAGCCCAACACATAGCCTATCAAAGCACTCTCAACAATAATCCCTTCAGAGAGTTGGCAACAAAAGTGGAGATCGAGGCACGGGCACAACAGTTCAGGCACCTCACTGGGACGCTAGAAAAGAGACTGGTCAATTACTAGAAGACAGTCAAAGACAGATTGCACAAGGACGTAGAATGAATAGGAAGGGTGGAATGTTTGGTGGACACAATGGACTGACACATAAAAGGCGGATGTACACCAAACCTTGTTATACTCGCTCATTTCTTAAAAGAAGCGGTGTAATTATGCTAATGAGGAGTCCCAATTGTAATATATTTTATCATGCCCTCTTAGCCTCTCTGAGTCTACACCCCTTGTAAGTGGCCGAATGGCCGTGGGAAATTCCCATTAGCCCTTAAGTCAAAACCCTTAGATTTTGACTAACACACTATCATTAGGTTGAAGAAGTATCAGACGTCCATTGTCAGAGCCTCTTGCTGCTACAACTTGTAATCCTCTTTTCTCCTTGTCAGATAATCAGAATTCAATTCCGAACAACACATTGTGTTCCTTGTCTCGTGCTCTACAATCTAAAGTGTAATCATCTTTGATTTGCTCTGGTTTGCGACATTTTGTTCGTGAGATAAATGCATTGATTTGAAGTCTTAAATGGTTGTTTTATGATGTTTTGACCTTGGATGAGTGTTTCTATGCTTAGGGGGGACCTTTTTGTGTAGTTCTGTTTTGGTTTTTTGCACATTTTTTGTGAGGAATCGTGATTTATGTACCTTCCCAGATTGCTACAGAACCTGGTAGGATTGTACCCCTAGGTGTTATGATACCTCTCCTTAAGTTTTGTTGCATTCCAAATTCATTTGAATGCCAAAAAGGAGTGGTGAGATTGGACATATACTGCTTTTCTGACTAGGAAGTGGTGATTTGCTTTTGTTGTAGTATGTATAGCCCTCTGAGTTTACTTTGGTGAGATTGACACTCTCATTAGTTCTCCGTGCCCCATACCAAGTAGCTTCTTTGCAAATTGACATTATGTTAGTACAAAAAGCTATGTTGAAAATGTCCATCGCGGCGACCTGCGAACACCATCCCTCTATGTTATTGAGGAATCCAATGGCCCTATGTCCATAGTGTGCCAACAATCGGGTTCTACAAGGGCAACTATGCGTCCTCTCTATGTTATTGAGGAATCCTATGACCCTGAGTCCATAGTGTGACAACAATTTTGTTCTACAAGGGCTCCTATGCCACCCTATGGACCTAGGTTCATATGATCTCTTCTTAGATTCAAAGCACCCTCCTAGGGCCATAAGGCTCCAAAGTAAAAGCTCTAGAGGAGCATTTATGCCACTTAAGGGTGCCTACATGGCCACAATGGTAGCCCTACAACCCTAGGACCATAGGATTTCTCGTTGAAATAAAGATCAACCTATGGTCCTAAAGCTTCTACTTTGGCACCTTATGGTCCTAGGGACACACAGACTACCTCTAATGTAATGAGAGATAATATGACCCCGGGGCCATAGGGTGGCCTAGGTGCCCTTAAAGAACCATTTTGATTGCACCATAGGTTGCTAGGGTTTAGGACTTGTAGGCACATTACAAAATTGGACATATTATCAGGTACGCATAGTACTACTTAATCAAGCTAAGATGCATTTTTTAACATTTTAGTTAGTCTAGGCTTACCGTATAGGTCACATTTTAGAAACTAACCAAAAGGCAAAGGGGTTTTCTCCACTAAATTCATTATCATGTAGACCTTGGTGTGCATGTATATTGCACCCATGAATATATATATTGATCAATAAAGAAGAGATTATAGCCCGATGTACATAGGACATATTCCCAGGTACACATAATAATACATAGTCAAGCTAATATACACTTCTTGACATTCTAGTTACTTTAATCTTATGGTAGAGATCACATTTTAGAAATAAACCAGAAGGCAAAGGGGTCTTGTCCACTACATGCATTGCAGTGGACAAAACCCCTAGGTCATTAGTATCACAACAACATGGTTCTATAATGGCACCTATGCCACTCTATGGTCCTAGGGCCATATGATATTTTATTAGATTAGAGACACCCTCATAGTGCCATAAGGTGCCAAAGTAAAATCTCTAGAGGAGCATTTAGGCCACTTAAGGGCGCCTACATGGCCAAAATGGCAGTGCTATGACCCTAGGACCATAGGATCTCTCATTAAAATAGAGAGCAACCTACGCTCCTAGAGCTTCTACTTTACAGCTTCTACCTCTAATTTTATGAGAGATACATGGGTGTGTACGTATGTAGGACCCATGAATACAGATATTGACCATTAAATATAAGATTATAACCCGATGTTCATGATCTCTGTGCACCTCTAGACCAAGGTGTACGTGTATTGGGAACGGCTCGAGAATGTGAGATACTTTACAATGTGCCAATGTAGAAGATCTAGGTCCACAAGGCACATACATTGAAACCACGTACATAGATACTCTCATTACATTTGAGTGAACCCTGTGGCCCTAGGTCCATAGGGTGCTAATGTAGAAGCTCTAAAGGGCACTCAGTCCATTCAAAGGAACCTACATGGGTACCATGGACATAGGAGCTCTCATTGGATTAGAGGGCACCATGTGGACCTAGGGCCATAGGATGTCAGCTTAGAAGCTCTAAAGGGCACTCAAACCATTCAAAGGTACCTACATGCGTACCATGGACATAGAAGCTCTCATTTGATTAGAGGGGCCCCAATGGACTTAGGGCCATAGGGTGCCAGTGTAGACGCTCTATACAGACATTTAGCCACTCAAGGGCACCTACATGTGCACAATGGTTTCTTTATATCCATAACACCATAGCAACCCTCACTAGATTAGAGGGCCATAGGGTGCCAAAGTAGAAACCCTAGAGGAGCATTTGAGCCATTCACTAGCACCTACATGGGTAACAATGCATCCCTATGACTTTAGGGCTGTAGGATCTCTCATTGGAATAGCGGGCAATGAAATTTAATTAGAGATTCCATGGCCTTAGGGCCATAAGTATATTGGCACCCATTGGACCTAGGACTATTGAGAGACTCAACCTATGGTCCTCAAGCTTCTGCTTTGGCACCTTATGGCCCTAGGGACACACAGGCTACCTCTAATGTAATGAGAGATAATATGGCCCGGGGGCCATAGGGTGGCCTAGGTGCCCTTAAAGAACCATTTTGATTGCACCATAGGTTGCTAGGGTTTAGGACTTGTAGGCACATTACAAAATGGGACATATTCTCAAGCACGCATAGTACTACATAATGAAGCTAAGATACAATTTTTATTGTTTTTGGCAGCCTCTTGAGCTTGAGCCCTAGTCATAACCTTCATAGTAACTATGGGATCCGCCTTTGATCCGCTCAAAACTAGACACTCCTACAATGTTCATTGTTGTTTTTATCTTTTTGTCAGGATTTTGTGGACACTCCAGTAGAAGGTGATTGATGGCACATTCATCACAGAATCCAAAAATCTCAACACGTTGTCGAGAAATTTGCGGTCTTGCCAGGAAAGCACCGGGCTTATGGCTGTGAGAGTTTTTGAGAGAACTCAACAAAAACTATATGAAGGAGTTAAACCATAGATGCCATGAAGACTAGGGTTTGGAAAGAAGTGCAATCAAAGAAGATTCACTCTTTCTCTCTTGCGCTCACACACACAAAGAAAGAACACAAAAGAGAATGTCAAAACAATACGAAAATGAAAACATCAAGGCTATGGTCATATCGTATCATGGGTAATATGAAAGGGTTAATAGATGAGTTAATGGCATCCAATCTTGACTGACCAAATAGGCTACGAATTGTTCTTTGGAATTGTAGTTTTGTGCTTACCATAATATATATATTTTGTCTAGTGATTGGGATTAATTGTGTGTACAAATCCTCTTGGTTCATAGCAAGATAACTACGCTTACGTCAAAAGAAAAGTTATAGTCTATGAGAGGTAGTATGATGGGATCCGGTGATAGAAGTATTTCATTAAGCCTTTCTGGGCCAAAGAGAAACACTATACGTTGTTGAAAGTGTATTTTTCGGCTAATCCATACGTTAATTCTAATAGATCGTACAGAGTGAAAGCGATAGAAATGATCATCATGTGGGTTATTCATCTAGGATAGTATGTGAGAAATGTAGATATGAGAGAATTCAAGAGATGAGAAGTTTCCCTCCCAAGTCCTATTCTTGCACGTAGGCAATAAGGATACTGCGGGGAGAGATGTACCTGTAGCAAAGAGAACCTAGAGAGGATGAATTACTAAGAATGAGAGAGATAGGTTTGGTTAAGGAGATGAGATTAGATACATATATATATGTTGGATTAGAGATGAAAATGAAAACAACAAGAAATCAAGAAAACATCAATGTAGAACACATCTTACTTGAAACCCTTCGGCACCATTATTGATGGGAGAGAGAAGAAGAGGGGAGAATTCAATGTTGATTGATACGCCAAGTACAACACCTTCTTTGATTAGATTTGATCTTCCAAGGATAGCATACAAGAATGGCTAGTCTTCCTCTAGGAGAAAGTGTAGGCTTGGGCTTATGTTAATGGGGTTAAGTACAATTAGGCATTACTACCCACTCCCTCAAGAATTCCTCTCATCAATGGCTTGAATGCTTGAGTTCTTTCCAAGGAAGAAGAGGTCCCCTTTTATAGGTGAAGGGAACCCCCAAGGGTTTACACAAGAAGAGAGGAGCCAGTGTGAACATGAATTGGAAAAGTTGGAAATGAGCTGTCCTTGCATGATGTGGGCAGACTGGGGTCCAGTATTTTGATCATATCTCCTCAACCGTGGCTCCAAATAAAAAAGAAAAAATATGGGCAAAAAATTCAGCTCATTAGCTACGATTTTCATTTTAAAATTGTTTTCCAATTCGGATTGGAACCTTGTGTAAAAAAATCACCAAAATAGGGTCCATTTATGGCAGCAAAAGTCTTCATGTGGTCTCCTTAGCCTAGACTTTCATTTAATTCCAAAGGACACCTCATGCCATATGAAAGCATGACATTGCTCCTTGACAAAGTTTTGTAATCATGCTTGCAATAATGCATTAAAATAAGTGTATCTTTGAAATCATGCCACCTAGTGTCCCACTAGGATTTGATTCTCTCCTAGTAGCTATTTAAAAAGAAATATAAGAAAAGTATAAAAAATACATAGAATATATATATTGGAGTTTACCCTAGATATAGGATCTAGCTAGGGTGTGAGATGAGTAGAAATAAAGAATCAATGCTTTTTGTCCCAAGTTAAAGAGGCGGAGCTATTGATGCTTTTCCCATAGTATTTTCTGATGGTAAAGTAAAGATAGGTTACCCTTGAGAAAAATAATAGGATGAGATAGAAGGTTTATTATTATATTTAAATATGCATATGTACACTATAGGAAATATAATTATGTATCTAAAAAAATACAAGATAGATCTTGTAGCATGCGTTCCCACTATGTACGTGTCACAGCACGACAACGTTCACCTTGATGTGGACAATTTCTTGCTCATAATTGCCTCCACACTCATAGCATGGTCCTACTTGTTGGGTTGTTGGTGGTGAAATCAATGGTTGTTCTCACCTGGTAAGAATGGTCTTTAAGCCATAATCTTGATTGGCTATGAACATGAGAGTGTTCTTGATCATTGTATAATGATTTTTCTTTAGTGATAGTACATACAATGGCTTTACAACATCATTTGTACTTCTGCAAAAGAGATGACCTTCATTAGCATATGCAATGTTCTCAAGTTCCTTGTAGTATGAAGCTACTGGAAACATTCTCTGATTAGCATGTGTTTCTACCGGCATTGTGTCTCTAACGATCGCTTTGTTATCTTGGGGTAAAGGAGATTAGTGACCGACATTGGTTGAGGCTTGTCTCCCCCTTGTATTGAGTTATTCGGGCCTATTTGGTATCTCGGTGATAGCGGCAAATGTTGCACTGCCAGAGGTCCATACATCCTTTCTCTCATGTAATCTTTTTCGTAAAAACACTCACTTGTGTCATGATTTGTCCATTTTTGCTCAATTGCATACCACATTTGCATGCATGGTACAATTTTTGCTGCTCGTGGCTGGCGTAGATTTTGTTTTGTTGATAGCCTTGACGCATTCTCATGATCAACCATTTGATCAACGTTTGGCATGATTGGAGTTTGAACACCCTGCTTCGTGGTGGATTCGCTCTTCTTGGAAGAGGCACTGCTAGTTGCATTGTCTGTATCCTTTGTAACCTCTTCGTAAGCCTTACAATTGTCCACTAGATACAAAGCTTCTCTAGAGACTTGCTCAAAGGTTGTGCATCCATTAAGTGCATATCTTTCTTGAGAGTTTCATTTTTAAGCCCTTAATGAAGAGAACTGACAATATTTCATCCTGTGGTAACTCTTGTACGAGACATCTCTCTATGTGCTGCTTGAAGCAAAGAGAAGCTTCCTTCACCTTTTCGTTCTCTTTTTGCTTGAAAGCATAGATTTGGGACAAAGGTTGTGCTTGATTCCCCTTTTAGAAAATTCCTCAGCGAATTGACGTAGAAGTTGCTCTATGTTTGAAAAATCTCTACTATTCAGAGGCTGGAACCATGCCAATGATTTTCCTTCTAGAGTCAGGCCCAATCCTTCATATTGATTGTGGAAATCTGCCACCCGTTCAGCTCCCAAAACTTGTTTGAAGAGTGAAACATAAGCATATGGATCTCCCGACCCATTGTACCACTTTGCTACCTGAGATGGATGCATACGTTGTGTTTCTGCAACCATTCTCATGATTCTTGGTTCTCCTACTAGGATGTCTGTGGTCTCATAACCCCCACTAGGTACTCTAGCTAGAGTTCTCTCTACAGCTCTTCCTTCAAAACGCATCTCTTGATCTCCTGTGGAGGTGAAAGGATCTCCCACGGTGTATATCGTATCAAGAACTTCACTGACCTTGTATATGGTCATCGGAACCATGGAACCCAAGGATCCCATTGTTCCCATGTTTTGAGTCCCAAATCCTTGCAAATTAGTCTCATATGTCACCGCCAGTGCAATTTCCCTTGGTTGAAAGTAGTAGGCAGAGATCGAAGTACACTTGTACATATAACTTTCTAGCTCAATGAAAGTGATTGGTTTGTACTCTCGTCCATACTTATCTACTATTAGAACTTGCACTCCTTGGGTGTCTGTATATGTAAACGCATAGAGATTCTTGTGGTTTTCCAATTCTCTAGCATTGGATTCTTCACACTTATAGAAGTTATGTTGACCCCCATTCTTAAACCTGTATAGTCCCTCATGAGCATAATATGTCCGAACTCTCATGTCGTCATTGGTTTTGATGAATTGCTAGGTTTATTGATTAGAGGATGCTTCTCCTCTAAGTCTTCATCAATTTCTACTTTTGTGCCTTTGCCTAGGTGGATTGGTTGATATGGCTCCCAATGAGTTTTATGATCTCTTGGAAAAGATCCATGAAACATACCTTGAGGTGTCTCTTGGTATGTTCGATACATGTCCTCGTTTTCCTTCAAATCTACCATCAAAGGTGTTGTGACATTTCTTGCGGTTTGTGTCTCTCTAAATTGAGTAGAAAACCCTGGTGATGGATGATTTGACATGATCAATGCTCACTCAATACTCTCAAGATAGTCCCTGACAAGCTCTCTTTGGCTTGGTGCAACTATCTCTTTTTGTTTCTTTTTTGTCCTTGGTGAGGTCTCTCAAAAGTCAAGTCTTTTTTGGTCCTTTGGTCTTTGGAAATTAGTTATGAGTACCCCAAAAGTTTGGAATTAGGAGACCTAGAAAAGTTATTGCCCACAAGCTTTTATTTTAGCTATACCTGACTCAATTTATGGTTGTGCAACAAAAGTTAGAGAAATTTTGGTGAATTGCACTTGAAACAACAATCAAACAGTTTCCAGATCAAGCCTTATGAACTTTTTCTTGTAGGTTGATTTTCGGAGAGTATTTTTGGCTCAAACTTGAGATTTGAGATGTACTCGAGTATGTCTATAGGCTCATCAAGTTAGATATACCCACTATGAAGAGGTACATGGATCGTAATCCATGACCCCCTGTGAAATTTTCACAGTAGCTAGACAATGCCATATGCAGGCTCAATACCAAATTTCACCAGTTTTTGATGTTGAGGTACATGGATAATGATCCATGACCCCCTGTCAAATTTTAACTTCAAATTGTGGCAGTAGGTTCACAAGGTCATATATAAGGTCTGCATCAATTTTTATCAAATTTTGATGTTGAGGTACATGGATCGCGATCCATGACCCCCTATCAAATTTTAACTTCAAATTTTGGCAGTAGCTTCCCAAGGTCATATGCAGGCTCAGAACCAATTTTCACCATTTTTTGATGTTGGGATACATGGATCGTGATCCATGTTCCACCA
Organism: Adiantum capillus-veneris; assembly: GCF_014529385.1. Lineage (NCBI taxonomy): Eukaryota > Viridiplantae > Streptophyta > Polypodiopsida > Polypodiales > Pteridaceae > Adiantum > Adiantum capillus-veneris. The sequence continues at coordinate 142,901,289 of NC_140933.1, read as the reverse complement.
CATCTGGACTTGAGTTTTGGACAGCTTATTACACTCTATGTTTAGAAGCTATATCCCAAACATTTTGCAATTTGGACTTCTTTTGATGGGCCAAACCTTAGTTCTTTGGTATGTACTACAATTTTTTCTTGTCTGCTTGTTTCTAGCTTGCACATTCCTCAAATGATGTCCAACTTCAGTTTTGAGAAAACCACTAGGCTTCTTGTGGCTAGACCTTGCTATGGTGAAAATTGGTATCAATCTATGACAAAAGAACATGGATCGCGATCCATGTATCTTTGTGGCAAAATGTGATGAAACTTCAACCAAAACTTACCCTTGGTACTCTAATACCAGATATATGTTGTTTGTGTGATTTGGACTTGTTTAGGTTAGCCAAAAGTGAAAACTTACGTCTAATCTACGGTTTACAGTCTGCTGTCTCCAGTTTTACTGCCTTTTGATCCCCAGTTTGCTCTTTTTTCCAAAGTTGGGCTTGGGGATATGTCTGGGAAAATTTCAAGTCAAGGTGTCACCATGGGAATATAGATCGTGATCGATGCTTAATGAGCTTTTGACCCAAGATTTGTACCACTTATAGACAACGGTGTTTCTAGGCTATCCCCAACTTTTTGAATTGGGAGTTGATTTGCTAGGTTTAAACTCAATTCTCATGTTTGTTTCAGCGGTTTTGTGGCTTGAAGTGTTTTTTGCCTTTTTGATGAGCTTTTTGGGATTTTTTTGGGCTAGTTTGGAAAGTTTTCTTTGGAAAGTATTGTTTCTAATGGTCTCTGCTATAGGCTAGTAAAGTCTCTGTCCAATTTTTTAGCAGAGGTACATGGATCGCGATCCATGTTGGAACACATTTTAACAAACTAAAAGTATCATGTGGTAAAGCATGCCATGGTGATGGTATGGTCCAAAATTTTTGTGATTTGGATAAGTTTTGGTTAGTCAAAAGTGAAATTTTGCGTTTGTTCTTGCAGTTTTTGACTATCTCTTGATTTTTGGCCATTTTGATCCCTTTTTTGAACGTTTTTGCATGTACTCGTTTTGGGAAATATGTTTCAATAGATATCAGCTACTTACTTGTCAATTTTCAACCAAATTTTTTTATGAGGTACATGGATCGCGATCCATGTTTGAACTCATTTTGACATGAAACTTGGGGAGCTTATAGTCCATGCTATTCGCCAAATCTTTTTAGTTTTGGATCATTTTTTCCCAATCAAAAGTAAGATTTTGTGTCTGTTGTGTGGTTTTTGGCTATCTCTAGAATTTTGATGTTTTGACCAACTTTTTGCTATGGTGTCTTTTGGGAAAGTTTTTTCGCTTGATGTCAAGAGTCTACTTGTCAAATCTCGGCTCAAAAGGACAAAAAGGTACATGGATCTTTGGCAGCCAAATTTGATAAAGATTTCCAGATTGCTTCTTGTGAGTATTATGATGCCCTTTGGCATTAGATTTTTAGGTTTTGATCAGATTTTGAAGTTCTACCATCAAATTTCCCAAATTTCAGAGTTATGCTCTTTTTTGCTAAAATATGGTTTGCACCCTTTTTTACTTTGATCTTTGCAGCCCAATTTGATGGTGATGGTTTCTACTTACCCTACTCTTATGTGCTGGAAAGAAAGAACAAATAAAAACAAACACAACAGTACAAATTAAAGTCGTAATGAAAAATGAAACAACAATCTGAAAGCATCAATAAAATTTGGAGAATCAAATGCTTTTGGTATCTCACTCACAACTCTCTTTGCCCCTCAAGGATATATTTAGCCGATTCCTCAACTCTGGACTCTATCAAGCACTAAACCCATGTCTAGCTGCTTTACTGCTGCTAAGGTGCAAACGAAATGGATGGCAAATCTTTGGAAAAGATTGCTCTAAATACGCACTATGTCACTCGCTACCTAAGGATCATTCCCCAATAGAGGCGCCAATGTTAGCGGGTTGTCGCGATGGATGTCTGTAGCATAGCTATCTGGCACTAACATAGCATGTCAATAATTAGGGAAGTGATTCGGATAGGGCACTGAGACTTTTTGAGGGTGTGAACATCAAGAAGTGAACCTAAAAAGCAAACACATCAACTCAACGAGCAAATCACCACTCAATGATAAAAAAATATGTCTATGTCCTTTCTCACCGCTCTAGATCATCACGCCATTTTGGCATCCAAATGAACTCAAAACGCAATGAAACTTTAGGAGAAGCTATACAAGGCCTAAAGGGACAATCTTACAAAGTCTAAAATCATTCTGACAAGGTACATGGATCGCAATCCATCATGACCAAAGTGCCAGAAACTGTAACAGAATCATTCAAAAAGGTCTCCCTATGGTCTAGGATCACTCTCTTGTGGTCAAAACAACATAAGACACAGTTTAAAGCACTCAAATCTAAAGATTCGGCTTGTAAATGCATAGTCACAAACCACAACACAATTGGTAATGCTTACATTTAATTGAAAGAGCAAGAGAAGAGGAACACAATGCAAGTTTGGGAATTGAAAATGTATTACCTAGTCATTAACAAAGTTGATTACAAAGTCGTAGCTGAGAGGCCACTTGATCGTACGCACAATAGAGTTCTTCTCTTCTGTAAATATAAGCATTGTTTTCACATTAGAGTTATTGAACTTTATAGCTAGGGCTCACATGGGCCTTTACCACCATAATAAGAGAATTACAACTCAGCACACCGATCGACTACTCTAGAATCATCATTTACAAAGACTGATGTACTCAGGCTCGAAAAATAATAAAGGACAAATACGTCAAAAATTATAGTGTCCAGCTAGGTAGGCACCTCTTTGGCTTAAACCCCAAACATATAGCCATTGTCACAAAAAAAATTTGAAAATCTTAGGGAAGCCTACAATAAGGAAAAAAAGAATGAAACTTTAGCTTGCTAATGGACATGTAGAGTGATTGTTGGGGCTACTGGAGGGAATAGTAGTTAGTTCTTGACTACCAACACACATGTTTAGTAGTAGACTTTGGGAAGAAGTCTAAATATGAAGTTATTTTAGGGTGTGCTTCATGAGACAACTCAACATGATCCAGGAATAGGGATATAATTACATATACTCTCAAACAAGCTCGATCAATCTTGTGCATTAATTTGATTGACCATACCTATAAGTATGTACTAAAGACCCCAATTGTGGAGTTTGACTTAGTCTCGATGATTGCTATTGAATTATCATCTTCATTGAACAAAAAGATAGAGCTATGGATGTGTGGAACATCTAATGAGGGGAGCCTGCAAAAGGCGATTGCATTGTAATGAAATTATAATCAACTACCACATAACTCAAACATAATCAAAATACGAGATTCATAACATAATCACATAACCATACGAAGAAACTTAGACACACACACACACACACAGAGAGAGAACACAGTATTAAAGGTCATAGGGCTTTTTGTACTATAGAAGCTTTCAACAAAGCTAAATACAATCATGATACATCAACTTGCCCATAAGGTGAACTTTTCATTATGGCAACATAATGGCCTTCTCTAGTCAAGACAACAATCTAGGCCTTCTTTGATCAAAGTCCTCTCTTTGAAGAAGTGTCATTTTCTTCCTTCTTTGACATATCTTCTTCCTCATGTAGAAGCATCACAAAATCACACAAAAATCTTCAAAAACATATGAATACTTCTCTCTGAAAGAAAGTGTTTTTACTTATAGAATTCCATGCATGGTTCATGCATGCCAGTTGTAGATCGCATTTTTTCTGGTCTAATTGGCAGGTTGTTTTTAGTGATTGGATCTCTATTGTGAGATATTTAAAAAATAGTATCACTAGATCTCTGTTTGGAAATTCATAGACCTTTCCTTTAGTTCTACCCACTACTTTTCCCTTGAGGAGTATCCATCACTCCTCCGTAAGGGGTACGTGGGCATGGATAATTATGGGTGCTCAAGCCATGTTCAAACTAGTTCACATCTCCCTTTTAGCTGGCATTGTTGAACAGTTTTGAGGCATTCAAGACCCTTTTTAATTCATTTTAGTTTTATAAAAACACATTTGATTTTGGAAAGAATTCCATTGGCACTTCTAAACGTTATATCATCCTTTTGGCACCATAAGGTCCTAAGATGCACTTTATACTAGTTGCATTGGCATTCTTGAAGGTTGCTTCACTCTTTTGGCACCCTACTAAGGTCTTGAGATGCATCTTATAGCCATCTCATAATCTTGGTCCTTCCACTCTTTTTATTTTCTCTCTTTAGAATTGCCAATTATAGAGAGAGAAAAAAATTTAAGTAGACCAAAATTAAATTTGGTGACATGCATCTTAGATAGGGATAGAGAGGATGAAGCACAGAATACCAGAACACTTATTTGAGCCATATGAACGGCCTCAAAACCTTGCAATAATGGATGTCTATTTTGATGAGTCTACACCAAATAAATGTTGTGATGAAAAAGGATATAAAATAATTCTTATAATGGTAGTGACTATAGACAAAATGTCATCACATTTGAGAGAAGACCATGAGGATCAAGACTCCAATTATGAATTAAACATAGAGCCATGCATTCAAGTAGGCTTGAGACATGATAAGTCCATTTTTTATGCTTACATTGATGGGAGAAATTCTTTCAAAATCATTAGCTTTGAGACATGGAACAAACTAGGAAAACCAATTGTCAAACCAATGAAAATCAGATGTCAATCCTTTTGTGGAGGAAACAATCGTGGTCTTGGATCATAATGCTTAAGGTCAATATTAATGATTGTATTATGTTACATAAGTTTTATGTTAAGCTAGCAGGAACGCTAATAGAGTAGTTTTTTCTTAAAAGACCGTGAACAAAAACACATAGTGTCCATGTAATCAAAAGGTTCACTTCCAGCATGCACGTGAAAGTCTGTTCATTTTATTCATTGACAAAATTATTCGAAGAATATAAGTGGAGTGAATGACCAAACCGAACCAAACTTGATGATATTTGGCATAAACGATATTGAATTTAGATCTTTGAAAGAGAATTTTTTTGGTGAAGAAACTAGTTCAACCAACTACAATATGCATGATCTATTCAGTGACAATAAAGCTACTCTCAATTGATACCCATGGCTAGGATTCAAAATGATCGTGCCATTAGTTCACAAAACTTGGGGTGGAGAACTCATTTATGCATCTATGAGGTTGGGGATGGACAAAAGTTTGTTAGAATATGTGACAGCCCTTCTAGCTTATACAAAGTTTTGGTAGCTTACCAAGGAGATCACAATGCATAGTTGAAGATGGATCCATCTATGAGATGCTTTCGTGTGTTGAACAATATACATTTTGGTACGGTATTAATTTTCTATGTCAACATTTAACTACAGAGAGGGACCAAGCATCTTCAAATTTAAGCTCAATCAACTCTCAAGAAGTACAAGTACAATATGGATTTCAAGAAATGTTGAGAAAGATTTAGCAATACGTTGGCACGAAGGACCCTCTAAGAAGGGTGATACTTTCAAATTACACTAGAGGAATCAAGCAATCATGTCCAACCTACAAAATCCTCTAGGAAGGGGGAGCTATAACCACCCGAACATATTTTTTCGGTGAGCATTTTTGGATGAGCGTTTTTTTCGAATCGATTGAGAAAATTCCAAAAAGATTCTCTCTCTCTCTCTCTCTCTCTCTCTCTCTCTCTCTCTCTCTCTCTCTCTCTCTCTCTCTCACACACACACACACACACACACACACACACATTCATAAATTTTCCCTAGAGGAACACACATTGATCAAACATTTAGAGCCCTTGAGCGCAAACATTCATTTTTGAAAATCTCACTCTCTTCCTCCTCCTCTCTCATGCACACTCATACACAAGGACCAGGACACACCCGACTTATTAAACACATGCACTCTCTCTCAAATGTCATAATTTATGTCAAGTCCTGACTTTATCCACTAGCACAACTCAATCAAAGATAATGATCCCTTGAGCAATAAAAGACTCCCTCTCTCTCTCTCTCTCTCTCTCTCTCTCTCTCTCTCTCTCTCTCTCTCTCTCTCTCTCTCTCTCTCTCAAAAAACGCAGCCGTTTTTTGACCTAGTAGACAGCAGTCCACTCTTTTGATCATCACTTCTTCATCCGAACTCCGATTTGAGTGATCTATAGCCTCAATCGAAGAGCACAAAGTCCTCTACGCATTGATGTAAAGAAAGAAATTTTCAGAGTTATGGAAGGCGTTTCTGTAGCAGCATTTCTGAAGTGAACAGGTTCAACAAAATTGATTCTCATCTCCTATTTTACATACAATGTCTTCCGGCACTCGCAAAGGTTCTTCTTCTTCAACAAGGTCCACAACCATTGTGGAAAATGATCCAAAATCTCCTAAGTGTGGAGATAGCAACACAACCACCCAACCAACGACATCGGAAACCATGATCATGGCGTACTTGGTATCATTGCAAGAGACCGTAAACAAACAAGGCGAAATCTTACGAGCACTTGCAATGGAGAATGGCACACTAAGGGTACTTGTGGTTGAGAATGAGAATCTCAAGAGGACACTTGAGATGCAAACAACACGTTTGATGCAACTTGAAGAGGAAGTCAAGGAATGTAAACGCTCTCTTGTGGACTTGAATGCTTTGAAGGAGCGGATGAGCAAAGTAGAGCATGATCATGTATTGAAAGAGGAGAAATTTGACACTATGAGCCGGGATGTATGCGACATGAAAAATGTATGCACAAACAAGTCTTGGGCTGATGTATGTGGTAGCAATGTGGTTTCTAATTCTTCACTCATGCAAGCTATGGTTCAAACAAAGAATGTTGAGAATGTGGATGTAGAGGAGTTGAAGGAACGGGAGCGATGTTCCAAGAACATTGTTATTCGTGGAATTCCCGAAGAGAAGTTAGAGACACCTCCTTCTCTTGCCATTGTTATTGAAGATTTCTTCAAAACCCACTTTGGCATGTCCGGAGTTATGGTCTGTGGAGCACATAGAGTGGGGAAGCAAGGAGCTCCTCGCTCAGGAGAACGGCCAATTGTATGCACCATGCCGGATGAGACCAAGCGAAAGATTATCCTTGATAATAGTTGGATCTATTTGAGGGATACAAAATGTTTTGTATGTGAAGATCGCACTATTAAGCAACAAAATATGCGTCGTAAGGCATATGAGGAAAAGAATAATAAAAACAAGGAGATCTCTCATAAAGAAAATGTGTCCAAGGAGGAGGAAAGTCTCTCAAGCAAATAGGGATGCGTGACCTATGAGACCGAGTTACAATTGAAAATATGCTTTTGGAATTGTAATGGATACCCATGGAATGCGGGGGTTGGCATTGATGAACTAACAAGCAAAGCCGATGTTGTACTTCTTGTTGAAACTTGGGAGCATGATACACAAAGAATTAACAGCTTGGAGGATTACAATGTACATTCATTGATGTGGTCAAAGAATCTCAAGCAACAAAGAGGACAAGGAGGGTTGGCATGTATGGTTAAGAAAGGATTGGAAGATTTTGTATCAATTGTGAAAGATGACAAGTACAAACGTTATGTATGGCTGAAATTATGACACCAAAACGAGCACCCATTTTTGTAGCCGGTTGCTACATTCCTCATCATGATTCTCCCTTTTATGCTTGCATGGATAGAGATCAACCATTTTCTGATTTGGAAGAGAACATTGCTTATTTCAAAGGTGAAGGTGATATTATTGTATTTGGGGATATGAATGCTCGCACAAAAACATTGCAACATGATACTCAACAATTTGATATGCCATACATTTCAAGGGAGTTGGAGGAAGTTCACTTATATGATCGTACTTCAATGGATGAGAAAGAGCCGGATCACTATGGAAAGTTACTTTTACACATGTGTAATAGCACGGGTATGCTCATTGCCAATGGTGTATCTTTGTGAAGTGGAACCAATGGATTTACATGTAGGAGACATAATGGGGATAGTGTGATTGACTATATGCTACTCTCTGAAGCCATCATGTATCGCATAAAGAGTTTTATGTTTGGTCAATGGACCCCGGAATCCGACCATCGCACCTTATGTATTGACCTTTCATGTGGAGAAGCAACTAAGCATGATAATCTCAGCCAAAGGAAAGAGAAGTTATCACTATGTATGGATTTCAAACGGGCACCAATGTACATTGAAATGGTTGAGCAAAAATTATCGATGACAAAGCTTCAATGTGATGCACCATTGGAAACTAAATGGAAAGCTTTCAAGAAAGCTATTTGTTCTTGTGCGGAAGAATGATTTGCCATAAAGCATCTCCATGGTATCAACAAAGATAGATCACGCAAAAGGTGGTTTGATAAAGAATCTCAAGATGCTCGAAAGTCCTTGATAAAGCTTGATGCAACTATGGACAAAGACAATTATCAAAGTCATTTGCATACATACAAGGCATTGATTCAAAAGAAGAGAAGAAGATGGGAAGTAAAGCAACAAGAATTTCAAGTCCAAGAAAAGGCACATGCATGTGGAAGATTTTGGAGAAACTTGAGAGGCAAGCGGGTTGAGAATTTTGGTAACTTGAGTCTAGTGGATATGTACACACATTGTAGGCAATTATCTGAGCAAGCAAATACTGAAAAAATGCCATTTTATGGTTCACTCCCATGTATGCCGTCTTTTTTTACTATTGAGGATGTATGCGGTGGGCTTGAAAAGTTGGCCACTCGCAAAGCGGGAGATCTTCAAGGTATCAAGCCGGAGATGATCAAATGGACGGGAGATTTTACCCATGAGTGGATGTGTGATATGTTCAACCTTGCACTTCAACATGGTATGCCTTATGATTGGAGTACTAATTGGGTTAAGCCTTTGCATAAAGGAGGGGATGTAAAGAATGTAAGCAACTACCGGACTATAATGATTGGGTCTCTTATGGCAAAGTTGTTTGGGTGCATAATGGAGATGAAATTGAGTGATTGGGCTGAAGAGAATGACAAGCATGCAAAGGGACAAGCGGGTTTTCGTCGATGCCATAGCACCATTGATCATCTTGTCACTCTTCGTGTTCTCATGGAGGAAAGTCGGTTGAAAGGCAAGCGATTGTATTGTTGTTTTGTGGACTTTAAGAAAGCCTTAGATATGATTCCACGTAACAATTTGTGGAGAAGGATGGAAGAACTCCAAGTGCCAAGTGAGTTTATGCTTGCGGTTTCTCGAATCTATGAGAAGGTGATTTGTCAATTGCACATGGGAAGAGAAATTTCAGAAATTTTTGTAAGCACTATTGGGGTTAAACAAGGATGTCCATTGTCACCAACTCTCTTTGGTCTATGCATCGATCAATTGGAACAAATGGTACTTGACTTTATGCAAGAAGAAGGCATTGAAGAGGTCACTATTTGCAATGCGGTAATCATGCTTTTGTTGTATGCGGATGATGTAGTGCTTCTAGCACACACTTTAGAAGATGCACAAAAGCTTATGGTTGTCCTTGAGAACTTTTGCTTGCATAGTGGGCTGATTGTAAATGAATCCAAAACAAAGGTTATGCTTGTGAAAACCAACCATAAGGAGAAGCCATGCATTGTGTACAACAACGAGACACTTGAAGTTGTTGAGAGCTTTAAGTACCTTGGCCTTGAGGTTCCATCCAATCACAAGTGGCATGAATGTGCTATGCGTCGTTTGGAAGGGGGAAAGAGAGCATATTATGCATTTGAGAACATGTGTAATGCGGGAAACATCAAGTGTTGGGTTCTCAAGAAGTATCTTTTTGATGCATTGGTGACACCGGTTCTTCTTTATGGAGTTGAAGTGTGGGGCGGGATCATCTCAAAGTCTACTTGGAAAGAGTTTGAGAATGTCCAAAAGCGTTTTCTTACAAACTTTCTCCAAGTTAAGACACAAACACCATACATGCTCCTACTTCTTGAGTCGGGATCTCTTCCAATTGAGGTTATGGGCATGGAAAGGGTTGTGGAGTACATGATAAAGATGCGTCAAAACCCCTCACATCGACTTCCTACAATTGCATGGGAAGCAAGCAAAAAAGTTCAAAAGACGCATAAAAGCAAGATCTTGAGCACGGGATGGATGCAAGACATAAAGAAGTGGTTTGGGAGATGGGATGCATTACACTTGCTACATGATGCTTCAATTGACTCTCAAGTGAATGAAGCTTTTCTACAACGCCAATGTATTACGGCTTGGGAGAAATCCGGTGGGTCACGCTTCATACATTACACCACCTATATTGCCCCCAACTACAAAACCATGTTCTTCGCTGAGAGAGGAAACCGTACTGACACTTACATGCTTGAGCCTATTCCCTTGTCCGCGATACGCACTATCACAGCAATTCGGCTTAGCTCCCATTTCCTTCGATGCGAGATAGGGCGTTGGGGCAATGGAGAAGAGTCAAATCGATTGTGCACATTATGCTCACTGCAAGTTCGAGAGTCTGAGTACCACACACTACTAGAGTGCTCATCTTTTGATCACATCCGAACTTGCTTCTCTCACATTTTCAGCCATAACTTAGACCTACACACTTTCCTCTCCCAGCCAAAGTGTGGGCTCTCCATTGCGACTCTCATCACTACAATTTTGGAGCATCGAGAGTCACTCATCAGCCATACACATACTACATCACATGTAACTTTGGTCCCATAGGTCATATTTGACCTCCGAGGACGATAATAAAATCTATCTATCTATCTATCTATCTATCTATCTCTCTCTCTCTCTCTCTCTCTCTCTCTCTCTCTCTCTCTCTCTCTCTCTCTCTCTCTCTTCCTCTTGCACACTTGTACACAAGGATAAGTATACACCCAAATCATTTAACACAAAGTTTACTTTTAACAACACGAAAAAATTAAGGATTTTAAATAATCCAAACTAATTTTTCAAAAGTCAATACATAACAAAAAAAGGAGTCACAAAACTATCGCATCATTGGGCTTTAAGTTTGGATACGTGTGTTTGCAGCTAAGAGCATTGTAGACATCCACTTTACCTAGCACTACATGATGTATGAGCATGTTTTCATTTTGGCGCAATCCAAGCACTCTCAAGTAAATGAAGTACAAATGCTTGCAAGCCAAATAAGATTTTTTCTTAGTTTCTCTGTCGATGAAATCAGGGCATGTGTAGCTTTTGCTGAATGGTTTCTTTGTCTCCTTGAAGAATGTGCAAGCTCTATAGATGCATGTTTCTAATGTAGCATCATTGACTACTCTTATCAGTTGTGTAGGACTAGGGGAAGCTCTCTTCTCAAGTCTCTCCAACAAAGGACCCTTTCCAATATGTTTACTTTGAGAGTAAGAAATTGCATTTGTGCTTTGTAGTATTGTTTTAGGCATATCTAAAGTACATACATAATATAATGAGATTTTCCTTTTGAATCCCTCATGTGCAAGCTAGCTCCCATGCTTACTCTCAACCAAGTTGATTCTTGGAGTGTTTTCTCCATCATTACTTCTTTTCATTGCTGTCATGATGCTCCCCCAATGTGCAATACACACCTCCCACTAACTCAACCACGAGTCCATTGCAGGGATATTCTTATCCATGCAATGCCCATTGTACCACAATTGTCGACGAAGGAGACACAATTTTACCTCTCTAGAGGGGGCTAAACACCAATTTCACACATTTCTTTGTGAGTTTCTTGAAATGAAGAAACAATGTACTTTGTTGTGTGTGTCACCATGTTTTGTTTCCAATGAAAAAGGAAAGATTTCTCTCAACTTTATAGAACATTATTTTTCCTACCATTGAACACATTGCAAACTGCATTCCAATAGGCTTGTGATTTGTCAGCTAATCCACGAAATCTGGTTTCTTACATCCATGCCCCTCCATAACTTCATTTATACATGCTCAAAAAAGGATTTGTGCTTCCATGTCCTCCTCTTTCATCCCACAAGTTGCAATAGTGAGGAGGTCTTGCATGTTGTAAATGAGAGAAATTCATCTTATTATATATATTAATAGTCATGTTTGAAGATATATCAAACTTGAAAAATATGCTGTTACAAAGAAAACCTTGGATTGTATATATGGCATGCCATGGTCACCCAATCCGCCACCCTGTGATTGTGATCAAATTACATCCAAGCGTGTCGAAGATCTCCACCTCCACTATAACTCAACACAAAGCACCTCTCCCCTTTTGCTCCTTGCCCTAAAAAGCTACTCCTATGAAAAAAAACATATGTACAATCCCCTTTTAGCCACACAAGGGAATCCACCAAAGCTCTCTTTTGTTGGGCCACTTCCTGTTACTGCCAGGGATCTACAAAACTTTCAATATAGAATTTAGTTACTTTGAAAGAATATGCACAAACAAGAGCAACAAGAAGTCATCCTCATCAATTGTCCTCGACTAGTAGGTGGGCCCATTGCTTGAGCAACATTTAGAAATTCTTGCTCATCAAGCACATGGAGAGATCCCCCTTCTTGCATCAAGTTGTCATTGCAATTTCCTTCGCCACACATTTGTATCTTTTGCACACCTACGTATCTATCTACATTGAGAGCTCATGAAAGCATTTCTTTGGTTTTATGGGTAAGTATGTGTTGGGGTTAAAGGCAACGTGCCTTTTCTCGGGCCAGACGTCCAGTGTCCGGCCATCCACTGAACATTTCTTGTGTATATACAAAGAATAAGGGGCAGCTCATTCCTTGAGTCTTGCTCCAACCACACAACATCTCTCCCTTATCCTTCTCCCCTTCTCTGCATGCACGCATTCCACACTATTGCACTCTTTAGCTGGGATCAAAGCGTTGGAGTGAAGGCCTTGCATCATTGCAACATCGCACTGAAGAATACAATGAAGCTACAAAATTTTCTAATCTATTTTGCAGTAGAGATTTGACTCAATAGAAAGCTAATTTTGAAAAGCAGGTACATTGGAAGCGCTTCAACAACTATTGCTTTCCAAGACGACTCTTTGTTTGCTTGCGTTTTGCGACTTGCCCAAAACAAACTTGATGTGCTGCTTGCCAAGCGCCAGCCTCTTCCTGGAGGGATTGTGCAGCATCAAAAAATCAAACAGAGGGAATAAATTCGGCTTGTGGACGCTATGGGTAGCCAAGAGAAACATTTGGTGGGGCTCTTTATGTAGATGGAGATTTAGAAGGGGCTACCAGGTCAAGCAAGGCCACATGCCAATCATGCCAAGAGATGGCAAAAAGAGCGAGCACAAGGCAGGGGAAACCGATGGAGTAGGCCATGTGAGGGCTAAGCCAAGAGAGTGCAACCGGCAATCAACAAGGGTCCGACACCTCGGAATGCTAAGATGAGAAAACTTGAGATGGTGATAAATGCAGAGCAGACAGATGGCATAGAGCTGGGAGCGGGAGCAACACACAAATTTAGCAAGGACAAGTGGTGATTCCTCAACGATGTTGAGAACCCGATAAGGACATAAGTTCCACGACAAAAGCTATACAAGACAAGGACAAAAGTTGGAGAAGCAATGCCAAACGAAGATCACAGTAGACATGATTTATATGATGATGGAGATCTAGGTAGACATAATCGGCATGAGAGAATCTATAAAAGACAACGAAACCATGATAGACAGGATGAATATAGAGGAGACCGGTTGAAATTTTTCAAATTCCACATCGATTTTGTTGTATGTCTAACAGACTGCCTATAGGTCATGGGTAGACAGCTATATATTTTTTTCGATCTGTTTTGACTTGCAAAAACAGCTCATTTCAAGCTAATTCCCGCAACCTTTGTCCATTTTTTTGTCCTCTACAACTTTGCAGAAGGAAGTTTATGTAAATTTTGAATGGTTTGAGAGATATTGGTTGACAAATAGCAGGGTGTTCTCGTGGGAGAGTGTTATGCTGTGAGCTCATATATTTTGAGCTTGTTGCCGTCATAGAGCTTTGTGTACATGGTGTTGTGGCAGTTCATAGGCATTTTAGGATGTATATGGGCTGATTTCACAGCCATTGTGGATGCTTATTTGATGCCCGGTTAGTGCATAGTTTGGTGTATTGTATTGCCCTGTAGTTGCGCTTGTAGTGTGCTTTTCGGACATAGTGCTCCGTGATTTACCATGGCAGTCTAGGATGATTTGAGCTCCTTCTTTTGAGCATCATTTGTGCCTTGATTTGGCAGTGGTTATGCATCCAGGTTCATGCCATTGGATTTGCCTACTGACATAATGTATGTGTCAGACAGTTTTGTAGATTAGGAGGGATTCGGCATGTGTGGTCTCATGCGATGATATGCACAGTTTGTGTTGAGCTTTGGGGATAGCTCACATGTGTTGAGTGTAGATTCATTGCACATTGGCTCTTGTTGAGCATGTTCTTTTGGCTTTGGTTATTTTGGGTTAGATAGCCATTTTATATTCAAACTCTGGCAAAACATTGTCATGAGTTCTTGTTCTTATGCACATGGTATTGATTGATTTTGCCTTGAGTTTGGCACTTAGTGTGGCTACGAGTTACAGGTAACCAAACACTTAAGCTTCGATAGTGGTCGAGACTTTCTTACACTCGCTCTACAGGTTCTAGGTACATTTTTTGGAATTGAGACTTGCATCAATGTTGTGACAATTGTAGAGCATAGTGTGGTTATACTACTGGGGGAGATTTTATGCGTTGAAGCACTTGAGCACTACGAGTGTTGATGGTGAGATTTTTGAGAATGTTTTCTCCCCACAGTGAGCTCCTTTTAATCCAGGTTCGGTGCACTTCTCCTCGGCATTGGTTTATGCATTTTCCCTTGTAAATGTTGTAGAGTGAGAGCTCTTTGCCATTAATTGGTGTGATAGTGGTCGCACAATCTCCCACTTTATTGCAATTTTGGCATAATTATGGTTGAGATTGTGCTTGAGAATTTGCTCAATTTATAGGGGAGACTCTGCCAGTTTTCTCCTAGGATTTCTCTCCATAATTTGGTTTCTTGGGTGTCAGGCACTGCTTAGAGAGCAATCTTTCCAGATGCATTGCAGTTCATTAGTGATTGCTAGCAGTGCTCGAAGTGTCTCGGTGTATCCTATGCATTTACTGAGGTTCGAGACCACATAGTCTTGATTTCATTTTGCTGGCATGCTTTGAGCAAGAGATGAGACATGTCTCTTTTGTGGGTGAGCTCCACCATGCTCACAAGATAGAGCATTTAGCTTGCAGGACATGCCAGAGAGACAGAGGTAGAGCGGCAATGCTCTAGTGATTCACAATAGTTGTCATCAGAGTAGAGCGGGTCTGTTCTCTAGAGACATAGACATAGATGACGGACATGGAGTTCTTTGATATGCTCATGCTAGGGGCTGATGAGTTGATGATAGGGCACACAATACCACCTATGGATGAGAGGGAGTCACCCATCTCAATGTCGACGATGTCACATCCATACATGATGAGCAGTCTTGATGATGCAATACATGTAGATAGCACTGAGGAGGCTAGTATAGCCAGGTTTGCGCAGATTTTGTCAGCATTCGGACGTCTCATGTACAACCTACTAGTGTCGAGGCTCGACCTAGCACCTACAGTGGGAGCATTTGTAGCAGAGATTATCAGTCGTATGATGACTGACACTAGCATGGTGCATAGTGGAGTTTTGCAGACCATACAACGTTTTGCGAGATTTACATGCAGGCTCTAGCGTGGATATGCACGCTCGCCTATCACAATAGCCAATACGGCTGCATGTAGGTCAAGTGAGACCCATCGGCCATAGGTTTAGAGAGTCTCTCACCTGTTTTCTTGTACATACTAGTAGTTTAGCTAGTAGGCCCCACTTATTGGCACATTCACCTTTAAGTGGGAGGTTATTGGGATTAAAGGCACCGTGCCTTTTCTCAGGCCGGATATCTAGTGTCCAACCATCCACTAAACATCCTTATTCTTGTGTATATACAAAGAATAAGGGGCAGCTCATTCCTTGAGTCTTTCTCCACCACACAACATCTCTCCCTTAGCTTTGTTATTGTGTTTGGCTTCATCACTGTGCTAAAAAAAGACAAAATGCTATTTGTTCCTCTTTCTCTACCTGCTATCCAAAAGTATTACTCTACTTGCTAATGATTAGCACACCTCACTCAAATTGGAGAAAGTGAGCAAGGGGGCATTGGCATTGTTGGTGATTATGCCCAGGAGGATGCAACTTGCTCGATTGTTGGAATTAGGGTTACAAGAATTCACACACAACTTGGAGAAGATGAAGAAGCTCAAGGCACACAACAGAGAGTATATTTCTTAGTGTGAAAAAAAAAGAGAAGATAGCCCTAGAGTGATGGGCCTTTATACAATGCACAAGGGAAAAAACCTCCTAGTGAGGGAAAAAGTAGCCTGATGGTCCAAAGTGTGTTCACACACATCACTACCACATATATGGTAACATAGGTTGATGTGTGACATCACCTAAAACCTACGTAGGTTGAATATTTGCCTCATTGGACTTAAGTTTATATTGCCACCATTGAAAAGAGGCAACAAGGTATTAAAAATGTCTTGTGAGATTACACCTATCTCTGTAGTACATGATAACAAGGGTTGAACTACAACTTCCACCAAAACTAGATCTCAAGAAGTCAAGATACATTTTGACTATGAATTATATAACCTATAATTCTTGCTTTTAGTAGTGTAACCAACAAAGATGCATTTGGAAGCCTTATCGTATAATCTTGTATGTTGGTGTTGTCGCACTAGAGCATAAGCCAAGCAACCAAAAACACACAAGTGACCATTAGATGGCTTCTTATCATGTCATGCCTCATATGGACTCATAGACTTTAAAGCTTTGGTGGGACACCTATTAAGTATGTCGGCAGTACACATGAAAATCTCTAGCTAGAAAGCATGTGGCAAATCTTGTCTTATGACCATACATGGGGCATCTCCATAAGTGACCTATTTTTTTCTTTCAGTAACACCAATGTATAAGGCATTGTACATTGGTAGTTTATCCCACACCCAACCAAAATGCATCAAATTCTTTTGACATATACTCCCCTCTTGATCAAAACAGAGGGTGGCCACAATACAATTGGATACATTTTCAGTCACAATAGCAAAAATTGTTTGAAGCACATAAACACTTTGAATGGGGATTGCCATTTTTTGAGCTAAAACCCACGAGCTAGCGAGCCAAGGGTCAAAATCCTTAAACAATTTATCCTATTGTGATAGAAAATCTTGATGATAACAAACTATATTTTTAGTTAAGATTTATCTACTTATTTTTTGATGCCATTGCCTTTGATTATAAAAGCTATTGTAACCTTGCAATAAAATTTTCCACTCAGTAGGATAGTAAAGCGTTGCCTTAAAACACATAATAAACACTGATATTTTAAATTGATTAGCTTGGACCTTGAGGGAAAAAAAATACGGGAGATATAAAGTACAAAAAGATAAAAATTGGCCAAGGGAACCAAATTTGTACTACATAATGGTATTTTAATTGTATTAGGTGAGAATTAGAGGTACAAAAGGAGGAGATTTGAAGGACAAAAAGATGGCCACATCACCAAGGCACCAAAAACTAGTATTATCAAACTCTTGAGAGTGCAATATGGAGCTTGTCTTTTGTCAAAGCAACCTGGTGGACTAGCTTATGGATTTCCAAGTCATATCGCAGGTAATGGAGAAGGACACAATAAATATGTTTAAAAGGCATGTAACACTCTACTCTGCACAACCTACAAATAAAATCCTCACAAGAACAAGATGAGAACACATATATTATCATAGTGTATGGAGTACCTTTCCTCCTTGACCCAAGAGTGGCAAAAAAAAACTCAACATACTCCTTTTGTTAAATAACATGTGTAGGTAGCAACTCATATTCCAATGGCATTAAAGAATCAATCCTACTCTACTTATCCTGATTGTTTGATCTTCTAGTAATAACTTTTTGGCCTTCTTTGTACTCGGACTTTAGTGTTCACAATATTCTCATGTGCTTGTCTAGATGGGTTTAGGGCACCCATTCCCTATAGGCCATCAAGAACAAATCTTGCATCTTGAAGACTTTGAATTTCACCCGTAGTAAGTGATGTGCCTTTTACCACCAACCATTTAGTACCTGCAGGTGATATCAATCCATAAATAGCATTTGTTGGCTCCCAAATATGCTCAACACTATCACCACAAAACCATATCATATGCTGTCAAATGTTAGATTCATCTCATGATAATCTAATTCTTCCATAGAAAGAAGGTGATAGAACTTGATTGGTTGCACATCCCTTTGAATCTATGTATTTACTACGATTAGCTTTAATGGAATTGAGATATCCTTGACATCTAACCATACTCCCTAAATTGGTCCCACATATTGCCCATGTTGTTTGTCTCACATCTACCTTTGCTATTTGAATATTATCATCTCGTTGAGGAGCAAAACTGGCAACACGAGGAACATATTTGTTGTTGCTAAGGGATTGTCACCTTTTGAAACTCTTGCCTATGTGAGTCAAACTCATGAACCAATGATTCAAGTGATTTGGGTCCATTCTTTCTAACTACTTGGTGGTATTTTGATAGTTAACGACTACCTCAACAACAATACCAATTCTTTCTTATTATGATAGTATTTTGACAGTCAACATCTACCTCAATAGCAATACCAATCCCTATAGCAACTTCATTTGTGAGGACTAATATATTCCTTTCTGAGTATGTTTGCTTCATCATAATTGTCTCAAATTTTATAAGCTGGGTCTAGCTTCTATGTGTTGCCCGTTTAAGAAAGTGAGATGCCGTGCACCTTTATAGGCATGCACCAATGAGATCTGACACACATGTCTCATAGAAGGACATATATCTCACACCATTGTTGTGGCCAAGCAACTCGCAATAATAGATTTAGATAGGTGACAATGGGGAACCATATATCTATCATCTTCATCCATTTCTTGGAGAAAATGTAAGAATGTTTAAGAGAAACAAAAAAATAAATAATTATTGACAAGATTTTCACAAGAAAGACAAGCTAAATCTTTAGAATATATTATCCCTAGTGGAAAACTTTGGCATGCCACCATGAAATCCAAGTTTTCGGCATTCTTTTATAGTTTGGTTTTGTGTTACCCTTCTCCAACCCCTCACATAGAAACTTCAGCTCCATAGTAGCACTTTCAACAGATAGAGCATTTTTCCAAGCCCGACACCAAATTTTGAACTCCTATTGATACTCTGGTTGGAAACATTTTCTTGAACATTTATCCAAGTTGTCTTCCCAATTCCACCATGAACCATGAATTCAGCTCTTGAGTAGCCCTCTATTTTCAAGACTTCATTCAATAGTTGCCAAAATAATAGTTAGCCTTTGTATCCTCATATCCAAACTCACCAATTATGGTTATTGTTTGAAGTTCTTGCATGTATTGATTATACACACGACATCCCATGGTATGCCAATCTCTAATCATCTTCACATGGTCAACGGATACCCAACAATGGTATACCAATCTCTAATCCTCTTCACATGGTCAAAACATACCCAAAAAATTGTTTGAAGTTCTTGCATGTATTGATTATACACATGACATGCATGGTCAAAGCATACCAAACTCTCCAGATGGTCGGACAAATCACTTTCTAATCCATGTTCTAAAACACACATACTATCTTTGTGATCCCTTTTCCACCTTGAAAATTTATTGCAATTAGAAGAAAAGCATTATTAGTATGATTATTAGTAAGAAAAATAGGTAATCCAAGTGAGTGCAAAATTTTGGTACTTAATAAAGGTTTAAGTCTTTGATATAAGTCATTAATCTCAATATATGTCATTTGGCCATTGTCTTTTGTAGATAACACAACCTCCAACATGAAGTCTTCTCCTAGCTTCTTTGCAAAGCAGCCTTAGGTCTTAAACTTGTACCTTGATGCAATATATCTTGCAGCCTTTGTTTCAAATCAACCAGGTCTTAATAAAGGTTTAAGATTTTGAAATACCAGCTCAATATCTATCATTTGGCCTTTTTTTTTGTAGATATCACAACCTCCACCATGAAATCTTATACTAGCTTCTTTGCAAAGTGTTAGTTCTTAAACTTATACCTTGATGCAATATATCTTGTGGCCTTTGTTTCATATCAACCAGGTCTTATTTTGAAGACCCTTCACTAACCCTATCCATATGATACCCTAGATGAATGACACAAAACATCTGGCTAGCACACTTTCTTAGACTTACTATCCCACTAGATCATGAGGTGTGTTGTGGCATCTGCACTCCAAAGGTGCCCACTAGATTTGGGACGAGATTATAACCCGATGTACATAGGACATATTTCAAGGTACGCATAATACTACATAGTCAAGCTAAGATACACTTTTTGACATTCTAGCTAGTTTAATCATATAGTAGAGGTCACATTTTAGAATTAAACCTGAAGGCAAAGGGGTTTTGTCTACTACATGCATTGTAGTGGACAAAAGACCTAGGTCCATAGTATCACAACAACATGGTTCTACAAGGGCACCTATGACACCCTATGGCCCTAGAGTCATATGATCTCTTATTAGATTACACACTCATGCCATAAGGTACCAAAGTAAAATATCAAGAGCAGCATTTAGGCCACTTAAGGGCACCAACATGGCCACACTGGTAGCACTATGACTCTATGACCATGAGATATCTCATTAAAGTAGAGAGCAACCTATGCTCCCAGAGATTCTACTTTAGAGCTTCTACCTCTAATTTAATGAGAGATACGTGGGTGTGCACGTATGTAGGACCCATGAAAATAGGTATTGACCAATAAAAACAAGATTATAATCTGATGGTCTTAATCTCCATGCACCTCTAGACCAAGGTGTACGGGGTATTGGGCATGGCTAGAGAATGTGAGGTAGTTTACACTATGCCAATATAGAAAATCTAAAAGGGACTTTTTTGCCACTGCAGGGCACCTACATTGAAACCATGTACATAGATACTCTCATTACATTCGAGTGAACCCTGTGGCCCTAGTCCAGTGGCCCTAGTCCATAGGGTGCCAATGTAGAAGCTTTAAAGGGCACTTAGAACATTCAAGGGAACCTACATGGGTACCATGGACATAGGAGCTCTCATTTGGTTAAGAGGGCACCATGTGGAACTAGAGCCATAGGATGCCAGCGTAGAAGTTCTAAAGGGCACTCAGACCATTCAAGGGTACCTACATGTGAACCATGGACATTGAAGCTTTCATTTGATTAGAGGGTCCCCTATGGACCTAGGGAAATAGGGTGCCAGTGTAAACGCTCTATAGGGACAAAGCACCTGCATGGGTAACATGGCATCCTTATGACTTTAGGGCTATAGATACTATCATTGGAAATAGTGGGTGATGAATTTAAATTAGAGATCTTATGGCCTTAGGGCCATAGGTATATTGGCACCCAATGGACCTAGGGCTATTGAGTCCCCTCTATGCTACTACGGAACCCTACGGCCGTAGGTCCACAGTGTAACGACAACAAAGTTTCTACAAGGGCACCTATGCCATCCCTCTATGTTATTGAGGAACCCAATGGCCCTAGGTCCATAGTGTGCCAACAATCGGGCTCTACAAGGGCACCTATGCCTTCTCTCTATGTTATTGAGGAACCCTATGACCCTAAGTCCATAGTGTGACAACAATCTTGTTCTACAAGGTTACCTATGCCACCCTAGACCCTAGGGTCATATGTAGCTCTTATTAGATTAGAAGCACCCTCCTAGGGCCATAAGGTTCCAAATTAAAAGCTCTAGAGGAGCATTTATGCCACTTAAGGGTGCTTACATGTTCACACTGGTAGCCCTACAACCCTAGGACCATAGGATCTCTCATTAAAATATAGATCAACCTATGGTCCTAGAGCTTCTACTTTGGCACCTTATGGTCCTAGGGACACACATGCTACCTCTAATGTAATGAGAGATAATATGACCCGGGGGACCATAGGGTGGCCTAGGTGCCCTTAAAGAACCATTTGATTGCACCATTGGTTGCTAGGGTTAAGGACTTGTAGGAACATTACAGAATGGGACATATTCTCAGGTACGCATATTACTACGTAGTCAAGCTAAGATGCAATTTTTGACATTTTAGTTACTCTAGCCTTACCGTTGTCGGAATGTGTGTGGTCTAGCTAGGAAGGTGCAAAACCTCTGACTGTGAGAGTTCGTGATGAGAGTCACAAACACTTTGTGAAAAAGCGTTTGTGGAGAATCATCAACCCTCTTTCTAAGGGTGACAGAGAATCTCAGAGTGTTCGTGACAGCAAAGTCACAAACCCTCTTTCCTATCATGCTTGGAAATTGCTTGTTTTCGTAGTTGAGATTATGATGAGAGGATCATCAAATCACATTCAATTTCACTTTGAAAGACCATTTGAAAACACTAAAGTTTCAGCCATGAAACCTCAATGCTCATACAAGTACAATTCTTAATCAAAACCCAAACCTCTTGCATGGTATCATGTAGCCTCGCTCCCAATTACATACTCGTAGCATCAAACAGTTGAAAGGAATGCTCGAGCTTCCACCTTCACGACGATAATTTTTTGATTTTGCAAAGATTTATGAGCTTCTAAAGTGAATCCCACACACCATTTTGATAAGGGGAAACCCTAATTCACTCCCTCACAAGCTCAGATACAAGATTGCGAAGAGGCGGCGGGACTGCCCTACACATAGATTGAGCAACCATGCAAGCCATTACACAGTAGTGATAAATTGCAGGTTTTCTCTATCAAAATCCCCCTTCTCTCTCTTCCCCACGGAAATATGAGCTGATGTATCAATTTTTGGGCCATTTTGCCACTTTGGACCAAAACTAGGCCATTTTCAGCTCATTTTTGAGCCAAAAAATGTCATTTTTTATGCGAAAAATCCCAAACGGAGTCAAGAAAACCCCTAAATTTGTGGGATCACACACATAAGAATAAAAAGCATAGATAAGTATCATTTTTCACCAATATACCATTTTGGGTCACTTTCCATGCAATTTTGCAACTGTGCCTGTTAGTTGCTATTTTTGGAAGTTTTTGCTCGCATCAGTCTTTGTAGGCAAGATGGGTGTGCCACCATGAAACACTTGGACTATGTACATTGTCAAACAAAATTAGGCATCTTATCAAGTGAAAAAGCAAGCAAATGAGCCACATCCAGGGCCACGACTCCCCAGATAGGTATGTACATGATTGCGACCGCAGTAGCTGCTTTAGCATACATGCGATATGTACATTATTGCTTTTCTTTCCATGCATCGAGAAGTGTCAAAAGTGAGGTGCATTTTTTTATTTCACACTATGTACGTGCCACATCACAAAATCCACCCCCTCTGAACCTGCACATCCTCCGGCATGTGCCAACATTTTTCCTATATAGGTTTAATCTTCATTTTTCCTATATAGGTTTAATCTTCATTAAGATCCACAAATATTTAGATGTCATTTTTATTTTCTGCAAAGTCTGGAAAATCATCCTCTGCTTCTTCATCCTCATCTGTAGCAATGTCATTAGGTTCTTCATCATCATCTTGTTGTGAATCAAAAGGATCATTATCATGTCTCCTCTTAAACATCTTGATTCTTTTGCCCGCTATGGGAATTTTAAGCTCTATTCCATCGAGCTCCCTCAAAGTATATGTAGCATTTCCATGCACATGTTTGACAACATAGGGACCAAACCACCTTTTTGTAAGTTTTCTTTGTGTGGTGTGTTGGTTGTCAAGGCTACTGTCGTACATTAGGACCCAATCACCCTCTTCAATAGGCTTTGGTCAAAGCCTATGTCTATTATCAAACCTATCTTTATTCTTTAGTCTTGCATCCTTCAATCGAGCTTTAGCAATGTCTATGTCTTCCTGTCTTCTTTCCAATTGCCTTATGCGCAAAGCAAGTAGACTTTCCCTACTTACACCATCTTCCCAAGGTAACATGTTTAAAGTAGGAACTACATCCTCAATTGGCATGACTGGCTTATGATCGTACATCAATTCAATAGCCATGTAACCAGTCACTGAGCTATGAGTTGTACAATCATCCCACAAAGCATATGGTAGCAACCTTGGCCACTCACGCATTCTACCTTTGCATGCCTTAGCCAAAGCTTTGACAATAGGAGGATGTCCTCTTTCACTTTTCCCATTTCCCTTTGGATTATAAGCACAAGTCAGGGCTAGCTTGATACCAATTCTTGTAAAGAAATCCCTTGCTTCATCTGCATCTAACTCACCTCTATCAACAACTATCTTTCCCACACAGTCATAGCGGCAAATTACATCTTCAAGCAAAAATTTACAAATAGCTTCTGTAGTTTTTTTCCTCAATGCATGCCCTTCCACTTGGTTTGTCAAGTCTTCTCGTGCAAGTACCAAGTATCTCATTTGCCAAAGTCCTAAAGGCATTGTGACTAGATCAACATCCCATTTATAGTGCATGGCTAATGGGCCCGGGGCGGTCACTTATCAAAAGCTTCCTATATCACGTGCGTTCAAGAGGTTATTAATAATACCTCAATATACATACTATATTTACACTACGTGCCGATTTAAAAAAACCCCCACCCCCCTCTGTATGTATACATTTTGATACATTTTGATCTTTTAATAATCCTCTCCGGTTAACTCACGTGATAGCATACACATTCTAAAAAATGACCACCACAGGCTAATGGGTATGTAGGATGCAACCCATTACGATGACGTACATTGGAATACATTTGGCATGTGACACAAGACTCCACAAAATCCGCTACATCCTTATACATGCCTTTCCACCAATATCTCTCTTTCACTTTGAAAAAAGTAGCCCATACACCTTGATATCCAACATATAGGCTTTCATGAAGCTCTTTGATAACTTTGAGCTGCGTAGGCTTATCACATACTACTCGTAATGGAGTCCCATCTCTTCTTTTAGGATGTTTCCATAAGTAGCCATCCCTCAAGAAGAATCCATATGCTTTCTTTCTGATCCTTTTGAGTTCTGACTCACTCCAATCATCTTGCTTTTGTAAAGTACTCGGGTAGCGACCTATGAGCAACCATTCATCCTCATAGAACTCCTCTGAAAAGGATTCAAGTGAAGATACAATGCATATATCATCACACTTTGCATGAGAAATTGTGTAGAATTTTGTGCCCACATCTTCTTCCTCATCAATCATATCATCCTCATCTTCATACCTTGCCCTTGAAAGCATATCTGCCATTGCATTATCTTTTCCTGCAATGTGATTCAATTCTGGGTTCAAGGACTTTATATAAGCAACCCACCTAAGCATAGCAATATTAGGAGTAGAGCAGCTTGCAATCATCCCCAGAAGTGGTAAGCAATCAGTCTCCACAACTACAGATGCTCCAATGAAGTACTCTTTGTCACACTTTAATGTTGTAACCACCCCCCATAACTCCCTTTTTACCTGTGGATATGCTCTTTGGAGAGAGCTTAGAACCTTGGCCCCAAACCTCACCAAATACCTGTGTTTCTCTTCATCGTCTTGTCCTACTACCCATCCAATTCCCGTTGGACTAGTGTCCACTGTCATAATCACTGGTCTTCCACACTCATAGTCAATCTTCCTCAAAGTTGGTGAAGACAACAACAATTGCTTCAACTTCCTCATAGCTTTTACATGTACATCATTCCATTGAAACCTTTGATTCTTCCTTAGCAATTGATAAAGAGGATCTACAACATGTGCATAATGTGGAATCCATATGAGATAGAAGACATGCACCTAGAAACCTTCTCACCTCCGTGATATTTACGCATACTTCCTTCATCCTCTGTATTGCATCCACTTTAGTTGGACAAGGCTGGCGGCCATTACAAAGATGTCCCACGATCAATATTTCTTCAACCCAAACACTGACTTTTGCCGAGATAATGTAAGGTTCACTTCTTCCAGCCTTATTAAAATTCTATCACAATCATTGATGTGGTTTGCTACATATTTACAACACCCCCTCGAATCCAGAGCCTCATCTTTTTTAGCTAAGTCGCATCCTTTGATTGGAACGTCATCAAGAAAAGGCATTGTAATTTGAGGTATGAATTCACGAAGGACTTTGTTCATACCGTTCATCATGTGCGCAACCGAGTTGGTTTCTCCCTGCGGTAAGGTGCACATCCTTACCAAACCCAAGGGTGTTCTCATGGTAGTCAGGTCCCTGCTTTCCATTGCTAGTTGGGACTGATCATACCCTGAGTACAAAGCCCCCATAGAATATATTGCCCTCCCTGAAAATGCTTCTGCAAACTCATCTACAATTGGCCCTATACCCATATTCCTGATTGTGACTTTGTTGATAGGCTGCATGTCTTGAATGAAACGTAGAGCTCCATTTTTCTTTGGTACTGTGAACCATCTGCTTGAGTAGGGGGCACATGAAGGTTCCAAAATCCCCATCTTTATCTTTTTATTAAGTAAATCTATAAGCATTGGAAAGAGTGCTTTTGGCACTGGAACTGGTTGTAGATTTCAAGGCATATGAGATACAGTGAATATTACCATTGGTTTGATTATAGATGGATCCACACACCCTATCTCATGCGGCTTAAATGTAAAAGCTTTTCCATGTTTGGAGAGTGTCTGTTCAAAGAATTTTCTTTCAATCTCTGTCAAGGAGTCATTGCCTCCAATTTTTAACATCTTCAATGACTCTTGCGTAAACTTGCGTCCAATTCTTTTGCGATCTCGGCGACTAGGTTGCAAAGAATCCTGGTCCATCATTTCCTTGCAATCTATAGGCAAAGGCAATGCCACTGGTTTCACCTTCTTTGCTATAGTTTTGTACTTCGTCTCCACTCGCACTTCTAGATCTTTTTGCACATTGAAGAACTCCTCATCTTTTTGCACATTGAAGAACTCGCACTTCTAGATCTTTTTTGCACATTGAAGAACTCCTCATCTTTGAAAGACTCAATGATTCTATACATGTCCATAGAAGCTACTTTTACGAGATCATTTCCTTGTTGGAAACTAGAACTTGTTATAGCACTGAGATCAACCATAGTATCTACAAAACAAACCTCCTACAAAACACGTGAAATGTACTCGTCTTCATCTAGCAAATTATGGTTTTTTTATTTTCTTTGTACACTATTTACATATTGTTTTTGTCCTTTCTTTAAATCTCCAAGCTTTGTGAAAGATATCGATCCATCCTTTGCTACTAAGGCACCTGTAGAAAAAGCTTCATCTCCCTTTGGATCAAGCGAGAACCTTTTTCTTTCTGTACCACTGCACTCCCACTTTACAATGGTACTCGGCCAAAACCCCTCATCTCCCTTTGATCTTGAAACTCCTTGCTTGGTTTTGGTAGAGAGTGGTCCCTTAAGCTGTCACGATTTTGCTCATGGTGAACGCAAACTGTCGAGAAGACTTTATTTTGCTGGTTGTGTTATCTACAATGGATGACTAGTCCATTTGGTGCTTGAGAGCCTGAGGCTGCCACAAGCATGTCTTCACATTAGTCCTATCAATCTTCCATAGTAGAGTGACAAGCTCTACTTGGTGTTTGGGAGACGTCGTCTTCGCAAACTTGATATAAGTATGCATACTACTTCATTTTTGTGCACAATAAAGAAAAAGAGAGTCTTATAAGACAAAAACTTTGTTCATTTTTAACATTTTGTACATTTGCTTACTCTTGGGAAGCATTGTAAGCATTGACAAGGTTTAGGTTATCCTTTAATTGTATGCCTTGCATCCATCTAGCATCTTCAAAAGGATAATTCTTAAACTTAATAAGATATCGTCGGATAGTCTTACCGCCTCTTAGTACCTTGTCTTCATGTTGGAGAATGGACTCGGGCTGCAACACCTCCTCTTGGTCCTCGATGTCCGATGGGTCTTCAATAGTTGGTTCTTGAGGTTGGTCTCGTTTGTAAGGCTTTAATAGGCTCACATGGAAAGCATTATGTATGAGCCAACGATTGGGTACCTTGAGTTGATAGGCCATCTCATTGATTAGCCTAGGAATCTGGAAGGGACCATAGTACCTTTTTGCTAGTTTAGCATAGTACTTTTGGTGTCCCGTAGGATTCTTGACCGTCGTGTGCCTTAATCAAGCCTCGGGAAATTTTAATAAGACCCAATCATTTTCTTTAAAGGATTGGGCTCTTCTGTGCTTGTCAGCAGCACCCTTTTGCCTTTTTTGTGAGATAGAGATAGCATCCTTAATCTTTTGAAAATATTCTTGTAGGTCTCGGCTATACTCATCTGCAGCGAAGATCTTCCCATGTACCTTAAGTAACAAGGGATAACTTTGATGGATCCATTTGGATGCCATCTTGAGAGATAATGTGACCTAAATACTAAATATCTTGCAAGAAAAATTCGCTTTATTTAGATTAACATAAAGTTTATTCTCTCTTAAAACTTGAAATATTACCTGGAGGTGTTGCTTGTGTTCATCTAATAAATTAGAGTAGATGATAATATCATCAAAGAACACTCCATTGAAGGTTCAATGAGGCCTGAACAGCTTCTCCATCAAGCAGTTGAATGTGGCTAGTGCATTCGTCAAGCCAAAAGGCATGACAATGTATTCGTAAAGACCAAATGTGGTGCGAAATGCGGTCTTTACAATGTCTTGATCAACTATCCTTATTTGATGATAGCCACTCTTTAGGTCAATCCTACTGAAGTTGGTCAATCCTTGTAGCTTATCAAATAGGTCTTCTACCCGTGGAACGGGAAACCTATTCTTGATAGTGATCCTATTTAGTGCTCTATAGTCGACACGCGTACGATATGTGCCGTCTTTCTTTTGCACTAATAGCATAGGTGAGCAAAATGGAGATGAGCTAGGCTTAACCATGCCCTTCTCAACTAACTCATGTACTTGCCGCATACTCTCCTCTTGTTGAGCTTGAGAAACTCTATCAGGAGGTTTGTTAGGCAGTGAACTTCCTAGAAGAAGTTCAATTGCATGGTCATCATTACCTCGTTTAGGAGGTAGCTCACAAGGGATGTCGTCAATAAAAACATCTTGAAACCCCTTGAGAAAATTGGATAACTCTAATTCCTTTTGGTTGCTTTTATTTTCTTTTGCTAAAGCATTAGGTTTATTTTGAGAATCTTTAACAAAAATCATGTACACGGAAATAGAGCTCTTTATTGACTTGGTGAAAGCTGGTGTATGTACAATGGGGATAGTGTTACCCATTTCCTTAGCATCTATATACATATGTTTTTCCCTGAACTTAAAGGAGATTCTCCTTTCAGGGAATTTAACATTGCCAGCCAGGCGATCAAACCATGGTGCCCCTAGGATTACATCCTCATGGTTGAGAGGAGAGATAAAGAAGTCCTCTTTGTCCACATAGCTTTGGACATGAAGCCTCAATTTCCCGATTAAGGGAGTGACTGAAGCTTCTTGCCCCTTGAAAGCACTGTCTGCCGGTAGGACATCTCCCATCAAATAGGCTTGTATGCCTAGCTTGGTGGCCAACTCTATAGATATAAAATTGTGAGTAGAACCAGGGTCAAAGAGAATAAAATAAGTTGGCTCAAAATCTGTCCTGTGCCGAATCTTTCCATATTTTCCATGTTTGAAGCCCTTGCTTTGAAGTTTTGGCATTTCCTTTCAAAGTCAATCCCGACTTTCCTCACTCAAATTATTAATTTTAGTTGATTATTTGTCGTTTTTAGCTTTTTAGTAAAGGAAAATTAGTTACAATGATTATCAGTTGGCCAAAGTTTTGCCAAAATTAGTGTAATCACTCATACATACATAATGTTAACCCGGCATTTAGATGGTGTCAATATGGATCTTGATTATGCCTACTAAGAGTTATAAGGCTTTGAAAAACTGTTAAAAGGAAAAGAAAAGAGAAAAAAATGGTGCTAATATAAACAAAATGATTATCTTGCTACATTTTTTTCCCCCTTCCTAGAGTGAGTCTCCCAGACGAACATGTGTCAGAGTGCATGGGAACGAAGTATGTGTCTATGCATAGCTGTATATTGTGGCTCTATGATGCGAATTGAGGATATACATGTGGTAATAAAATGTTGTGCAAGATATGGGTTTTGAACAATAAGCTTAGTGGCTTTTGATGGTGAGGTTATGTTGAACCTGCGTGGTCCGAACAGAAGTAATTGTAGAAGACGCGCCCTTTGTTTGACAGTGGCCTCTAGAAGTTGTGACCTTGTCTTGTCTTGTGATTGCGGCTATCTTTTGGTCACCCACTAAAATTGCTTGGATATGGTCTTCATTGTCGAGGCATCCCGTGATCAAGTTGGTCTCGGTTTTCGTACCCACTTGGCTTCTTTTGGTTGTTGATGTTAAGATTGGATTGGCCTAGGTTGCTTGACAAAAGCCTTGGGCGGTTTGTCAAGGTTGGGTTTCGATTGATGCATCATGGGTTGTAACATTTAATGGCCTAAAAATTTGTGTGTAGCGGAAATTAGCATGAACATAGTGGGCATTTCATTAGAATAGATTCCTAATGATAATTACAAGAGTGCTTGGGTGGAGAGAGCAACTAAAAGCATAACACCTCGTTAGATAGCATGAACAATACTTTCAAAAGAGAGAGAAATTAAGCTATTGACAACAGTTGAGGAATGGATTTTCATGGAGCCGGTCCCCCTCCAAAAGGCTTTGTATTATGGTTTCTCCCATCAAGAGAGACATTGTACAATACAATTCTTTGTGTTCCTTCAAGACTAGCTAGTGCAATGAAGATGAAAGCTTCATGCACTAAGCAAAACACTTATCAAAACACAACATCAATTATCCCTGGTCTCAGACCCAAGACCTCACACACCTTCAAAGATGGTGAGAGCTAGCAGGGTATGAGAGTAGATTGAGAGGAACTACGAGTATTATTACGAGAAAGATGTATATCTCCTCACATAATCACTCATAATAGCATAGCTTACCTTAGTAATTAGCATGGTAGAGGAGATGAGCATGCATTGAAGCTTGGCTCTTGGTTGGATTTGCATCACAAATCCAAGAGTTGTTGGTGTAGGCCTCCCTTCTCACAAGCTTGGAGTAGGTGGTAAGCTTTCCATTAAAGCTTGAGAAGGAGAGAGAGAGAGTCTTCTTTACTTCACACATGAGATTTTGTCAGTGTGTGTGTGATAATGCCTTGCAAAAAATCATCCCCCTCTCTCTCTTGGTCGACCCCTCTTGCTATTTTCTCATGCTCTACTCTCATTGGACCTCCCCAGGCCTAGCCAATGGTAATTAAGCAGTATAAGTGATAGTTTTCTGACATGTGTCCCCCTTTCCCATTTTGTGAGAGCTTTAGGTAATTTAATAATTCAACTAAACTCTCATTGGACCCCTTTGCCTCCTGGCCAATAGGAATCAGGCAAGCCATTGGGTTGTTGAATGCTCATTGGACCCTTTGGGAGATTGTCCAATAGTCTTCTAGAGGACTGGATTCTCATTGGTTCTTTTAATAAGTGTTTTTAAATTAATTAAACTAGATTTACTCTAGCCTAATTCTCATTGGTCCACCTCCAAGGCCATCCAATAGGAATTGGGTACACCTTGTGGGCATCTGGCCTAGGGAGCTGACATGTGTCCCTCATTCCCTTTGTGTAAAGGGAGCTTGTGTGTGTGTGTGTGTGTGTGTGTGTGTGTGTGTGTGTGGCTTTCTCTCTCATCCTCTACAAGCAAGGCTCGCCCCCTCCTAAGTAGGGATTGTAAAGACTTT
This sequence comes from Adiantum capillus-veneris, assembly GCF_014529385.1. Taxonomy (NCBI): domain Eukaryota; kingdom Viridiplantae; phylum Streptophyta; class Polypodiopsida; order Polypodiales; family Pteridaceae; genus Adiantum; species Adiantum capillus-veneris. The sequence goes on along the minus strand of NC_140933.1, from coordinate 142,869,700 downwards.
TTTGACACACATTAAGCATCCAATTCCCCCATGGTTGACCTTTGGACACAACCTTTGAATTTTGGAACCTTAGCATTTTGGAAGTCTTGATGGGCTGACGTCGTAACACGCCTAATAGAGAGCCTAGAAGTAAGGCATTACAAATAGCCAAGATCACACAGAAATTTAGTGGAAACGGGGATGTGAGAATCATATCGAAGTGTTTGAACAAATATGCGATTCTCTAGGAGAACACAAGGACCTGCATAAGAGTAATGCTTTAAGCCTAACCTAAGTGGGAAGGCAGGGGATTGGTATAGAACCCTAAGGGTGAAAGAAAAAACGATTTACCCTACTCTTAGAGAACTGTTCTTGAAAGAATACATACGAGAGGGAGTGCTTTGGGTGTAGCCTCTCAGCTCCAAAAAGCCCAACGAGAGGAAGGAGAGTCGGTGAGAGACTTTATTAGTCAAAGCATTTGAATTCTCGTCGTAATCCAAATGAGCGCTTAAAAAATAATCAATTGCTTGATAGATTCATTAGGGGATTACGACATGAGGATATCTACAATGGCATAGCCATTAAAGGTATCACCACTTGGGAAGCAGTCACCACCAATGCGATCCAATTGGAGGATAATTTAATGATTCAAGGAGAAAGAGTGTTTGTTGAGCCTAAATCTATTAGCTCGCAAGCATCGAGGCATCAACCAATGACCTTAAAGCCTATTGCTAAGGAGCCAAAGATATCCGAGATGACTTTAGCATATCTCACCAAGGCCATTCAAGAGAGTCTTAGAGATGATCGTGCTCCCCAAAACAATCATATGTATCCAAGAAGGGAGCAACAATGGTGCTCAATATGCTATGGTCCACATAGTACTAGTGAATGCCCTACTTTTAGAGTGAAATTCAATGGGAATTGCAATGCCTGTGGAGGTATGGTCATCTAACTAAACGATTGCATAGTATTCAAGTGTGCGATGGCCAATGACCAACCTTAGCATGGACAGACAAACCTCGAGTGCCTGCATTGATGTCGGCTCCACCTCTTGAACAAACATCACAACACATGGTCCCTAGGGCCCAAAATGTTGTTCAAACAACACCCTTACCACCTCCAGTGCTAGGATCGCAACCACCACATCCAAGAATCACTTCTATGAATCGAGTGGGTTGTGGGTCATCTATTGCTTGTTTGGAAGGCTGTGAGGAAGATATAGACCCTAATATTTCCTATGGGATTGATGCGCTTAAAGAAAGTCCACAATACTACATGGTGGACTATTAGGGACAAGTTAAACTTGTTTATCAAGTAGCTGCTCTTGCTACAAGAGGCCAAAATATCAATTACACTGTCGAGAGATCACCTCTTCAATGCTAAGAGTGTGGAGGTCCACATCGTGTGGCCGAGTGTCCTATTAGGCTACAAAATAACGCCACACTAATGCAAACCAATCAAGCGAGCACGTCTACAATGCCGATACTCATGTGTAATCGATGTGGCATAGATCATTTGATTGCCCAATGTTCGAATAATCCAAAGGCACCAAAGATCACGCCATTAAACTTGATTGAGCTTACCAAGGAGTCATCATAAAGTACACATGTGGTACCAGTAAACGTACTCACACAATTGATGCTCCAAAACAAAATTATATTCTTGAAGAAAGAGACACGACATCAATTGCCCTATCTCAGAAGAAGAAGAAATCTCGAAGGAAGAGATCGCAAAAAGTAGCGCAGTCAGACCCCAGTTCAAAGACCAACATAGGACTGTGACGACCCTATATAAAACGACACTGAAGAGGATCTGATTCAGTGAAACCATGGAGACCAAAACGACCACTAGGAAAGAAACTAACAAGGAAGATCGTCATGAGCCACAATGGCCTGGATCCAAGAAGAAGATAGGAACTTACCCAAACCCTACAGAGGAGATCAAGCGAATCAAGCAATTAAGGAGTTTGGTAGAAGATACCCAAAGGATCTGAAGCCAACACCTAGGCAAATCCAAATTACAAACACAGTGTTCCCTACGCAACAACAACCTCACCAATTCATAGACACTTAGCCATACCTAGTGTCATCCAAGAAGAATGTGACTTAAAAAGTCATGGAAAAGTGGATGTACTCACTTCTTGATGGAAAGAATGTTTACAGAGGGACTACCTGACCCTATCGAAGAAATAGAGATCCCATCTTCCCCACGTCAAGGTAACTAAAGCCCAAAAGGTGCCGTTAAATATTGCCAAATTGATGGATTTCATGGCTTCAGAAGCTAGAACCACCATCATGTCCAAACTATATGGAGAACCTGAGCTATTCTTAGCTCTTCGAGCTTTCTTCAATGGAGAACTGAAGGTCAGGTTACCACAATTTGCACAGATGGATGGAGCTAGGGAGATGCCAATAGAGGAGGAACACTTAGATCCACAACCCAACCTAGATGAGAACCTTGTTGTATAAATACATGTTAACAAGTTAGGACAATACTTTGAGGAGATGAATCCAATGCAACCATACCAATCACTATTAAGGGATTAATTGTGAAGGGAATCCTTGATGGTGGCATTGGGGTTAGCATTGTGACTAAAAATTGATGGGAAACTATGGAAAGACCTCACCTTGCGACCACAACCGTAGTAGTAAAGATGGCCAATGGGTCTATTGTTAAACCTATTGGATGCTAGAGGATCTCAAGATCAAGGTCTTTGGACATAAAATAAGAGTTACCTTCATTGTTATGGATTTCTCCAAGCACACTATGGCATTTGAGATGACCTTAGGACGTCCTTTCACGAGGGAAGCAAAAATGGTGCATGAATGGTTTAAAAACCATGTCTACTTGCAGTTCCAAGATTCTATCATTCGAGTGGATCTTGTCACTGGTCAAGCATATCCTCTGGGAAATAGTTTTATAATTTATCATAGATCTGACACCACAGTTCACTCGGCCCCATTGTAGTATTATTACACATGTAAAGCGGACACTGATATTGGGGAAGATTCTCCTTATATGGATATACTACCTGGGATGACTGAGTCGCACAATGTGGATTGGGTCCACCTAACAGCAACCATAGATACTTGGGGAAACAAGGGGACGACCTGGTAACACATGAGGGGGATGAATGCCACCACTTGTACCCTTAAATATGCTAAGAAGCAATGCATATAGCTTCTGACAAGACTCATCCTAATATAACAAAGAAAATATACAAGTGGGTCCCTAAAGCTTCTTTAGCGACCATAGCTAGTGCTGAAAAACAGAAGCCTTGTAAGAAACGTACCATTCGCTCCAAGAAAAGTAAGAAAAATATGTGATGGATTTCTAAACGACTATTGGAAGCCCAAGGCTACTATCAAGGAAATGATCAAATCCGGGTGCCAAAACGTAGATTGTGTTCTTACCTGTCACATGACCCATGTGCACCCAATCCTGAAGCTCCAAAACAAATTGACGATCGTAGAAGGAAAAAAATCACAGAATGCTACACACCCGCTCTAGAGCTAGTTTGGGTACCGAAGAAGGAACAATTTGTTCCACCTAGCTCAGGAAGGGGGGAGTCCCATGAATCTTCTAGCTCCTCATGTAATGCATCCATAGAGGTAAAAGCTTCTCCCAGCCTCCACCTACAATAGTGGACCTCCATGAGGCTACAAAGGTATCCACCCCTCCCAGTGCTCAAGAATCACCTGATGAACCACTTCAAGTTCGATCCTGGGAGAGTACCTTACCACCTTGCAACTTGATGAGGCACCGAAGGTAATAGAAAACTACTGGCAAAAATCATCACCTATTACCAACTGGAACAATTGGTTTCAGTGGGTGACGAGCAAATTTCAAACAGTATGACCTACCCAAGGAAGGGGGGAAGTCTTCATTTACTTCAGCCTATTGAATTATTTCCCTCTTACCCTTCTTTCCCCTGACCTCTCAATTACCAATCTTAGGGAATGTATATATAAAGCCTTATACTCACAAAAAGAAAAATAGTAAAGAGCAAGAGCAATTAGCAAACGAGTGTGCATAATAAAAGTCAAAACATTGACCCAGACCTACACACTCACATCCGGTACACTGAAACAAAAGCCTATGTCATCAAACACATTTGATCCTCATCACTCAAGTGATGGAGGGTAGGTAGGATTAGTACGATAGGAGTGTTTCTGTTTTAGAGTTTAGTGATCAGCAAATTTGTTCCTTCCCACTGATGTGCCTCCTAGAGGTAGTCTTTGTGTTTCCTCGTGTGTATAGAAACGTGTTGTTGTTGTTAGGATTTGGACTTCGTTCACTCTTCAAATCAAGCGCGATCATCAACACAAATAGGTGTTTCTTGTCCATTAGCATTGCCCCTTATCTTTTTTTGTTTGCTTTAATTGTGATTGCTAGCATAATATTCAATGCATTTGCTTAGTATCAGACATTAGATTCAATGTAGGTTTTTTTCATAATCACTTGTCTAGGTTTAAAAATCAAGCAGTCCGACTAAGCTAGGTGTTAGAGATCTTCTCTTAATCTCATGGGAATGCCTTCCTAATAATCAATGGTTACCGATTTAGGCAGCATTGTGTGAAATGTACTAGGGCTTTCTAGTGGGATTAGTCCCTATTGACCTTTAGCTTAAGTATGATAAAGGGAGTTTACAAGTGTGATGAGCCTGGGGAGGGTAATAGTGTTATATGACCCCCCAAAGTTACAAAATTAAAATGTTGAAAGCAAACAAACAATAAAAAATCAAAGTGCCACAATGTAAAATCTTAAGCTGGAAGAAAAATCTCAGCTTGATTTGGTACTTCACTCACATGTATCATCTATCCCTAGAGGTTTCCCAGTGTGGGTACTTTTTCTTAAAAAGCCAAAAACCCAAGGCATACAAAATAAGCACACACATCAAAATTGAATCACTGTGAAAAGACTGGGGGGTCAAAGAAAAGGAATAAGTCAGGCAATGATTTCATGAGCAATTCCTTTTATCGTAGCTTAACTACAAGGTCTTCTAAGTATAGCCTCTGGTCGGCTCTCGGACATGAAATACTTGGCTCTAGCGATTAAACAACTTAATTGACCAGAGAAAACTTTTTCCAAACATAGAGCAACTTCTACGTGAATTCGCTGAGGAATTCTCTAAAAGGGGAACCAAGCACAAGACTCTGTCCCAAATCTATGCTTTCAAGCAAAAAGAGAATAAAAAGGTGAAGGAAGCTTCGCTTTGCTTCAAGCAGTACATAGAGAGATGTCCTGTATGAGAGTTATTACAAGATGAAATATTATCATTTCTCTTCATTAAGGGCTTAAGAACAAAACTCTCAAGAAAGATCTGCACTTAAATGGATGCACAACCTTTGAGCAAGTCTCTAGAGAAGCTTTGTATCTAGTGGACAATTGTAAGGCTTACGGAGAGGTTACAAAGGATACAGGCAATGCAACTAGTAGTGCCTCTTCCACGACGAGCGAATCCACCACAAAGCTGGGTGTTAAAACTCCAATCATGCCAAATGCTGATCAAATGGTTGGTTAGGAGAATGAGTCAAGGCTATCAACAAAACAAAATCTACGCCAACCACTAGCAGCAAAAAATGTACCACGCATGCAAAAGTGGTATGCAATTGAGAAAAAATGGACAAATCATGACACAAGTTAGTGTTTTTACAACAAAAATTACATGAGAGAAAGGCCATATGGACCTCTGGTAGTGCTACCTTTGCCGCTATCACCGAGATACCAAATAGGCCCGAATAACTCAATACAACGAGGCAGACAAGCCTCAACCAGTGTCGGGTCACTAATCTCCTTTACCCCAGGATAACAAAGCAATCATTAGATACACATAACCGGTAAAAATACGTGCTAATCAGAGAATGTTGTTAGTAGCTTCGTACTACAAAGAACCTGAGAGCATTGCATATGCTAATGAAGGTCGTCTCTTTTGCGGAAGTACAAACGATGTTGTAAAGTCATAGTATGTACCACCACTCAAGAAAAATATTTATACAATGATCAAGAACACTCTCATGTTCATAGAAAATCAAGATTATGGACCATTCTTACCAGGCGAGAACAACCATCGATTGCACCACCAACAACCCAACAAGTAGGACCATGCTATGAGTGTGGAGGCAATTATTGGGCAAGAAATTGTCCACACCAAGGTGAATGTGTTGAGATTTTTGGATTTTGTGATGAATGTGCCATCAATCACCTTCTGGTGGAGTGCCCACAAAATCTTGAAAACAAAAGAGAAAAACAACAATGAACATTGTAGGAGTGTCCAACTTTGAGCGGATCAAAGGCAGCTCCCATAGTTACTATGAATGTGATGATTAGGGCTCAAGCTCAAGAGACTGCCAAAAACAAACCTCTTGAGGAGGAGCATAAACTGCCCATTCAAACAAACAATGAGAGCATATCAGTGAGGACTCAAAGTAAAGCTTGGAAAGCTAAACGAGACTAAATGAAAGCAAAAAGGCTCAAAGAGAAAACTGCCTTAGAGACCGAGCTGCAACAAACTTGAGAACAACTGCAACAAGAAAAGGAAAACAAGGAACGAGTTGAAGGAGCAGTGACTTCTAAAATGTCATCAAGAGGTCATGTCCTTGTAGATAAAGTCCTAGAACCCTTAGATGCCATATTAAAAGCCTATGATTGAAAAACAACCAGACGTAGGAACAAAGATGGTTGAGAAATCCATATCTTGAGGGAGAGAAACAGAGACTCGGAATGTGCAAAAGTCTCATAGAGACAACTCAAGCATTAATCCTTAAAAGGGATGGGGAACTTGAGCACAAAGAACCTAAAATGACTTAGCAAATGAGACTAGAGCTTAAAACATCATTGGATACAAGGGTAGTGGCTAATACCACAAATGACGCCAAGTCACAAGTAATGATGCCAATCCTACAAGTGGATGAACCGTGGCCACAATCCTTGTGAAAAACAATACGGAACAAAAAGGATGGTAGTGCAACTTTCAAGTCTGCACCCATTTTTGACATCAATAAGAATCATGAATTTTACCTTAGGGATATACAATCTCTATACGGAGATGCCGAAACGGAAGCATTTGGGGAGAATAAACCTGAATCATTAAAGACTTTGCCATTTTCCATAGGAGAACATGAAGCCAAATCTGAAGTGAAAGTTGTACCATCTCAAAGGAAAGCAACTCCAAAGATGATGGATACTAAAAGCCTCCACTAAATAATGTTGTCTCTTATACATTGCACGATAACTCTCTCTGAGTTGCTACAAATTAGACCACATCTATGGGGAGAAGTGGGCATAAACTTAGAAAAGATGGGGCTTAAAATTCCTCATCAAGACATCCCGTTAGTTGAACATATGGGTAAAACAATGCAAAACACACCCGAGGCAGAATCAATACCTGTGAACAAGGTAAGTGATTACTGCAAAGGAGAAGAAGGAAACACCACCTTGCCAGTGGAACACAAAGGAGTAAAAACAATTGCAATACTTGATAGTGGGGCTAGAGTGGTCATTTCTACCAAAGAGATATGGGAGAGTGGGGAAAACCGAACAAGAATGAAGGTGCAACTTGCAGATGGTTACACCGAGAAACCGGTAAGTATGATGGAGCAGATTATAGTATCCTCTTGTAGAATTGAATACAAGCATACTTTTGCAATAGTGGATTATGGCAAGGGCAACAATTTTGATATCATTTTAAGAAGACCATTCATGCGTCAACTTAAAATGGTACCAGATTGGGGCTACGACCATATCTACCTGAGGCACAAAGAGATTGCCATGAAGATCAATGTCAATGACCATAGCTACATAGATGTTATTCGAACTCCTATAGAGTATTTTGGCTCAACAATGATCAATGACAAGAAAATACTTGCATGGTTGAAAGGCAAAGCACATCTTTGGATGTGTGGAGCTTCAGAATGTGGAAGCTTGAGTAAAGAAGATTGTATCCTAAACAGACTAGTGGAAGACAAGGACTATATTCCATAACCATTTTTGGAGGATTTATTTGAGCCATTTGGATGGGACCAAATACTGGCTACTCTAGATGTGTGTGTCAATGGAATGACCCCAACCATTCTACAATGAAGACGACTATGACATAGAAGGCTACAACCTAGTTTTGTGTTTTATGTTTCTTGTATTGAATGAAGTTAATGAAACATGTGAGTTTGAAAGTAAAAAAGTCAAAACAGATAGCTATTTCATGGATCATGGTGTGAAAGCACAAACGAAGGAAGAAAAGAAACCACAAGAACATGTCATCATTTGACCTACCTGAAGAGTCAACAATAGGTGCTCCAAAGAGACCGACTATGAATAATGCACAATTGAAAGCACATGCAGAAGTAGTGTTGTTGAGCTCCAAACAAAATGTCCAACAAATTCAAGATAAATAGAAGAACGGGGATGAGACAAAAGATCAATTGTTGCCTCAGTGATCAAATTTAGCTTATGCGGAGAAATAGGACGCAAAGTTACGTGCTTCGTCACAACAAATGCTCGTGCTACAAAGAACTTGATGTCTTATGATACTTGGATACTGATGGGAAATCCACCAATCAAAGAGCTGGAAGAAATAGTGTACACAATTTCTACAGTAGCAAATCCTAGATTTGGCATGGAAAAAGCCGTACTCAAGTTGAGTTCGGGAGCGTATAAGGATGCTTTCTACATAATAGACTCCCATCATAGCAATGAGAATTTAGTCCTAACAAAAAGCTGGATGAGCATCTTCTTTGGACAACAACAAAAAGCTTCAACGCCAAAAACAACAACAGTCATCTGAAGCATCCCAAGCCCTTGAAGAAAAAAAACAGTCAACCATAACGAAAAAAGGTAAAGCTAAAGCAAGCATTGAGACAGGTCAGCCTTGCCAGTCAACTTTACCTTCCACAAGTCTCCAACAAACCTCATATGAAGCCTCTTCATCAAAAGCCAGACTGTCTACAATGCAATGGAAACCAGATTCTAGCCTTGCAGGAGACGCCGAGCTCCTCAAGCTTGACAGCTAGATCAACCTTGTTGAACAAGGAGGTCCAAGATCTAAAGGAGGCCCTTGCTCAAGAAAAATATGACAGATATATCATGACAGCAGGGCATAGAGCACTGCACAAAACCAAAGACAAAGAGATTGAAGATTTGAGAAAGCAGTTGGCATAGGCACAGGGAGATTTGGAGGCTCTAAGGGCAACACAAGCAAAGCCCGAACAAACAGCCCCAGTGGAATTTGAGCAGACAGGAGGAATTGAGCATTTCACCTTTAAATCTCACCAAACAGATGTACCAAGTACAAGCACAAGAAAAGCAATACAAGAATCTGAAGATCCATCCACAACATCTCCAATTTGAAAAAAGAAGAAATTCAGCGCTAGATCTCAGAAGTCAATGACCCCTCACACAAGGAGTATCTGCAATATGAGCTGAAAGTGTTGGAGTTAGCTGTTCTGCTTATGATCACTCTAGATGAAGTGGTGAAAAACCTTGGGCATGAGATGATCAGCCTGTCATTGATGTGGCAGGAGGACAAATTATGGAAACAAAAAATGTTGACTGCCCTTGAGCCAAACAACAGAGAGGATTACAGGGATGTTCCTGTCACCGCGCTACAAGTTCAGACTATCATTGACAATCAACCCCTCTGGAAAAATAAATGGTTTGAGCAAAGACCAACAAATGAAACGTACTATAGAAATGCTCCACAACATCTCAGGATTGACCCAACTTACTGTCCCATCAACAGAAGACGATCCTGGGAAAGCTTTTACTCTTGGCAAAGCAAAAGACCGATAGTGTTGAATTACCCCGTCATAACAAAGCCAAGCAATAACAACCCCCCATTAGAGAAGTATATGGTTCAGACACTCAGAGGGGTCATCAACATGATGAAGGAGATCCCAGATCTCGCATGCCAGATGCTTGTGAAAATTACCAAGATACTAATCACCCGCATAACGACATTCAATGACATAGAGGCAACGAAGCATCCTTGGCAGGTTTTCGTGGAAGGCACAAGAGGTCTCTGCTGGAATATGGAGACAGAAATCCCAAGCAAAAATGTCATCATCGGATTATATGCGAGAATCATGTTCCTACCCTCACACTACATGCAGACCTTTGAGGAGACATTCATGATAGGCTTCTTTGAGGTAGACTCCTCTATATTTAATCCCATGACCAAAGATCTGCCAGTCCCAACACATAGCCTATCAAAGCACTCTCAGTAGTTATCCCTTCAGAGTTGGTGACAAAAGTGGAGACCGAGGCACGGGCACAACAGTTCAGGCACCTCACTGGGATGCTAGAAAAGAGACTGATCAATAACTAGAAGACAGTCAAAGACAAATTGCACGAAGACGTGCAATGAATAGGAAGGGGGGAATGTTTGGTGGACACAATGGACTGACACATAAAAGGCGGATGTACACCAAACCTTGTTGTACTCGCTCATTTTGTCAAAAGAAGCGGTGTAGTTCTACTAATGAGGAGTCCCAATTGTAATATATTTTGTCATGCCCCCTTAGCCTCTCTGAATCTACACCCCTTGTAAGTGGCCGAATGGCCGTGGGAAAGTCCCGCTAACCCTTAAGTCAAAACCCTTAGTTTTTGACTAACACACTATCATTAGCTTGTAGAAGTATTGGACGTCCATTGTGAGAGCCTCTTGTTGCTACAACTTGTAATCCACTTTTCTCCTTGTCTGATAATCAAAATTCAATTTCAAATAGCACATCGTGTTCCTTGTCTATTGCTCTACAATCTAAGTGGAATACTCCTCTATATTTAATCCCATGACCAAAGATCTGCCAGTCCCAACACATAGCCTATCAAAGCACTCTCAGTAGTTATCCCTTCAGAGTTGGTGACAAAAGTGGAGACCGAGGCACGGGCACAACAGTTCAGGCACCTCACTGGGATGCTAGAAAAGAGACTGATCAATAACTAGAAGACAGTCAAAGACAAATTGCACGAAGACGTGCAATGAATAGGAAGGGGGGAATGTTTGGTGGACACAACGGACTGACACATAAAAGGCGGATGTACACCAAACCTTGTTGTACTCTCTCATTTTGTCAAAAGAAGCGGTGTAGTTCTACTAATGAGGAGTCCCAATTGTAATATATTTTGTCATGCCCCCTTAGCCTCTCTGAATCTACACCCCTTGTAAGTGGCCGAATGGCCGTGGGAAAGTCCCGCTAACCCTTAAGTCAAAACCCTTAGTTTTTGACTAACACACTATCATTAGCTTGTAGAAGTATTGGACGTCCATTGTGAGAGCCTCTTGTTGCTACAACTTGTAATCCACTTTTCTCCTTGTCTGATAATCAAAATTCAATTTCAAATAGCACATCGTGTTCCTTGTCTATTGCTCTACAATCTAAGTGGAATCATTCTCAATCCTACTCTGGTTTGTGCCGTATTGTTTGTGAGCTCAATGCATTGATTTGAAGTCTTAAATGGTTGTTTTATAATGTTTTGACCTTGGGTAAGTGTTTCTAAGCTTAGGGGGGTAGTTCTGTTTCAATTCTTTTCACATTTTTTTTTATGGATCGTGATTTATATACCTTCCTAGATTGCTAGCAGAACCTGGTATAATTGTTCCCCTAGGTGTTGTGATACCTCTCCTTAAGTTTTATTACATACCAAATTCATTTGGATGCCAAAAAGGCGCGATGACCTAGAGCGGTGAGATAAAAAATATACTAATTTTCTGACTAGGAAGTGGTTGATTTGCTTTTGTCGCAATATGTATAGCCCTCTGAGTTCACTTTGATGATATTGACACTCTCATTAATTCTCTGTGCCCCATCTCGAGTCGCTTCCTTGCATATTGACATTATGTTAGTACAAAAATCTATGCTGCAGACGATCGTCTCGCGACGACCCGATAACACCATCCCTCTATGTTATTGAGGAATCCAATGGCCCTAGGTCCATAGTGTGCCAATAATCCGGTTCTACAAGGGCATCTATGCCTCCTCTCTATGTTATTGAGGAACCCTATGACCCTAAGTCCATAGTGTTACAACATTCTTGTTCTACAAGGGCTCCTATGCCACCCTATGGCCCTAGGGCCATATGATCTCTTATTAGACTCGAAACCCTCCTAGGGCCATAAGTCTCCAAAGTAAAAGCTCTAGAGGAGCATTTACGCCACTTAAGGGTGCCTACATGGCCACAATGGTAGACCTGCAACCCTAGGACCATATGATTTCTCATTAAACTAAAGATCAACCTATGGTCCTAAAGCTTCTACTTTGGTACCTTATGGTCCTAGGGACACACATGCTACCTCTAATGTAATGAGAGATAATATGACATGGGAGGCATAGGGTGGCCTAGGTGCCCTTAAAGAACCATTTTGATTGCACCATAGGTTGCTAGGGTTTAGGACTTGTAGGCACATTACAGAATGGGACATATTCTCAGGTACGCATAGTACTACATAATCAAGCTAAGATGCAATTTTTGACATTTTAGTTAGTCTAGGCTTAGTGTAGAGGTCACATTTTAGAAACTAACCAGAAGGCAAAGGGGTTTTCTCCACTACATTCATTGTCATTTAGACCTTGGTGTGCACATATATTGCACCCATAAATATAGATATTGATCAATAAAGACAAGATTATAACCCGATATACATGGACATATTCCTAGGTACACATAATAATACACAGTCAAGCTAAGATACACTTTTTGACATTCTAGTTACTTTAAGCTTATGGTAGAGGTCACATCTTAGAATTAAAACAAAATCCAAAGGGTTTTGTCCACTACATGCATTGCAGTGGACAAAACCCCTAGGTCCGTAGTATCACAAGAACATGGTTCTACAAGGGCACCTATGCCACTCTATGGTCCTAGCGTCATATGATCTTTTATTAGATTAGAGACACCCTCATAGTGCCATAAGGTGCCAAAGTAATTCTCTAGAGCAGCATTTAGGCCACTTAAGGGCACCTACATGGCCACAATGGCAGTGCTATGACCCTAGGACCAAAGATCTCTCATTAAAATAGAGAGCAACCAATGCTCCTAGAGCTTCTACTTTAGAGCTTCTACCTCTAATTTAATGAGAGATACATGGGTGTGCACCCCATGAATACAAATATTGACCATTAAATACAAGATTATAACCCGATGGTTGTGATCTCTATGCACCTCTAGACCAACAAGTTGTGCGTGTATTGGAAACAGCAAGAGAATGTGAGATAGTTTACACTGTGCCAATGTAGAAGATCTAGGGCCACATGGCACATACATTGAAACAACGTACATAGATACTCTTATTATATTTGTGTGAACCATGTGGCCCTAGGTCCATAGGGTGCCAATGTAGAAGCTCTAAAGTGCACTCATGCCATTCAAGGGAACCTACATGGGTACCATGGACATAGGAGCTCTCATTTGATTAGAGCGCACCACGTGGACCTAGGGCCATAGAATTCCAATGTAGAGTCTTCAATAAAAGGTACCTACATGCGTACCATAAACATAGAATCTCTCATTTGATTAGAGGGCCCCCTTAAGCACCTAGGGCCATAGGGTGCCAGTGTAGACGCTTTATAGGGACATTTAGCCACTCAAGGGCACCTACATGTGCACAATGGTTTCTTTATAGCCATAACACCATAGCAACCTTCACTAGATTAGAGGGCCATAGGGTGCCAATGTAGAAACTCTAGACGAGCATTTGAGCCATTCACAAGCACCTACATGGGTAACATGGTATCCCTATGACTATAGGGCTATAGGATCTCTCATTGGAATAGCGGGCAATCAAATTTAATTAGAGATCCCATGGCCTTAGGGCCATAGGTATATTGGCACCCAATGGACCTAGGGCTATTGAGTCCCCTCTATGTTATTGAGGAACCCTATGGCCCTAGCTCCATAGTGTGACAACAACAAAGTTTCTACAAGGGCACCTATGCCATCCCTCTACGTTATTGAGGAACCCAATGGCCCCTAGGTCCATAGTGTGCCAACAATCTCGTTCTACAAGGGCACATATGCCTCCTCTCTATGTTATTGAGGAACCCTATGACCCTAAGTCCATAGTGTGACAGAAATCTTGTTCTACAAGGGCACCTATGCCACCCTATGGCCCTAGGGTCATATGATCTCTTATTAGATTAGAAGCAAACTCCTAGGGCCATAAGGTTCCAAAGTAAAAGCTCTAGAGGAGCATTTACGCCGTTGAAGTGTGCCTACATGGCCACAATGGTAGCCCTACAACCCTCGGAGCATAGGATCTCTCATTAAAATAAAGATGAACCTATGGTCCTAGAGCTTCTATTTTGGCACCTTATGGCCCTAGGGACACACATGCTACCTCTAATGTAATGAGAGATAATATGAACCGGGGGCCATAGGGTGGCCTAGGTGCCCTTAAAGAACCATTTTGATTGCACCATAGGCTGCTAGGTTTTAGGACTTACAGGCACATTACAAAATGGGACATATTCTCAAGCACTCATAGTACTACATAATAAAGCTAAGATGCAATTTTTGACTTTGTAGTAAGTCTTGGCTTACTATAGATGTCACAATTTAGAAATAAACCAGAAGGCAAAGGGGTTTTCTCCACTAACATGCATTGTCATGTAGACCTTGGTGTGCACATATATTGTACCCATGAATATAGATATTGCGCAATAAAGACGAGATTTTAACCCAATGTAATATTCCCAGGTATGCATAATACCACATAGTCAAGCTAAGATACACTTTTTGACATTGTCGCTAGTTTAAGCATATGGTAGAGGTCACGTTTTAGAATTAAACATGAAGGCAAAGGGTTTTGTCTACTAAATTCATTGTAGTGGACAAAACCCCTAGGTCCATAGTAACACAACAACATCGTTCTACAAGGGCACCTATGCCACCCTATGGCCCTAGAGTCATATGATCTCTTATTAGATTAGAGACACGCTCATAGTGCCATATGGTGTCAAAGTAAAAGATCAAGAGCATTATTTAGGCCACTTAAGGGTGCCTACATGGCCACAATGGTAGTGCTATGACCCTAGGACCATGAGATCTCTCATTACAATAGAGAGAAACCTATGCTCCGAGAGATTCTACTTTAGAGCTTCTACCTCTAATTTAATGAGAGATATGTGGGTGTGCAGGTATGTAGGACCAATGAATATAGGTATTGACCAATAAAGAAAAGATTTTAATCCAATGGTCCTAATCTCCATGCACCTCTAGATCGAGGTGTACGGGTATTGGGCAGGGCTAGAGAATGTGAGGTATTCTACATTGGCACGAGGTATTCTACATTGTGCCAATGTAGAAGATCTAAGGGGACATTTGTGCCACTATAGGGTACCTACATTGAAACCATGTAAATAGATACTCTCATTACATTTGAGCGAACCATGTGGCTCTAGGTCTAGAGGGTGCCAATGTAGAAGCTCTAAAGGTCACTCGGGCCATTCAAGGGAACCTACATGGGTACCATGGACATAGGATCTCTTGTTTGATTAGAGGGTGCCATGTGGACCTAGGGCCATAGGATGCCAGTGTAGAAGCTCTAAAGGGCACTTAGGCCATTCAAGGGTACCTACATGTGTGGGACATGTGTACCATGGACATCGAATCTCTCATTTAATTAGAGCCCCCCCTATGGACCTAGGGAAATAGGGTACCAATGTAAATTCTCTATAGGGACATTTAGCCCCTCAAGGGAACTTACATATGCATAGTGGTTGCTTTATAGCCATAACACCATAGGAACTTTCGTTAGACTAGAGGGCAGTCTTTGGACCTAGGGCCACCATAAGGTGCCATGTAGAAACTCTAGAGGAGCATTTGAGCCATTCAGAAGCACTTGCATGGGTAACATGGCATCCTTATGACTCTAGGGCTATAGTGTCTCTCATTGGAATAGTGGGCAATGAAATCTAGTTAGAGATCTTATGGTGTTAGGGCCATAGGTATATTGGCACGCAATGGACTTGGGGATATTGAGTCCCCTCTATGTTACTACGAAACCTTATGTCCCTAGGTCCATAGTGTGACAACATCAAGTTTCTACAAGGGTACCTATGCCATCCCTCTCTGTTATTGAGGAACCAAGTGGCCCTAGGTCCATAGTGTGCCAACATGGGGTTCTACAAGGGCACCTATGCCTCCTCTATATGTTATTGAGGAACCCTATGACCCTAAGTCCATAATGTGACAACAATCTTGTTCTACAAGGGCACCTATGCCACCCCATGGCCCTAGGGTCATATGATCTCTTATTACATTAGAAGCACCCTCCTAGGGCCATAAGGTTCCAAAGTAAAAGCTCTAGAGGAGCGTTTATGCCACTTAAGGGCGCCTACATGGCCATAATGGTAGCCCTGCAACCCTAGGACCATAGGATCTCTCATTAAAATAAATATGAACCTATGGTCCTAGAGCTTCTACTTGGGCACCTTATGTCCTAGGGACACACATGCTACCTCTAATGTAATGAGAGATAATATGACCCAGGGGCCATAGGATGGCCTGGGTGCCCTTAAAGAACCATTTTGATTGCACCATAGGTTGCTAGGGTTTAGGACTTGTAGGCATAATTACAGAATGGGACATATTCTTAGTTACACATAGTACTACATACTCAAGCTAAGATGCAATTTTTGAGTTGGTGGTTAGTCTAGGCTTACCGTAGAGGTCACATTTTAAAAATAAACCAGAAGGCAAAGGGGTTTCTCCGCTACATGCATTGTTATGTAGCCTTGATGTGCATGTATATTGCACCCATGAATATAGATATTGATCAATAAAGAAGAGATTATAACCCAATGTTATATTCCCAGGTACACATAATACTACATACTCAAGCTAAGATACACTTTTTGACATCCTAGCTAGTTTAAGCATATGGCAGAAGTCACATTTTAGAATTGAACCTGAAGGCAAAGGGTTTTGTCTACTAAATGCATTGTAGTGGACAAAACCCCTAGGTCCATAGTATCACAACAACATGGATCTACAAGGACACCTATGCCACCCTATGGCCCTAGAGTCATATGATCTCTTATTAGATTAAAGACACGCTAATAGTGCCATAAGGTGCCAAACTGAAAGATCAAGATCAGCATTTAGGCCACTTAAGGGCGCCTACATGGCCACAATGGCAGCGCTATGACCCTAGGACCATGAGATCTCTCATTAAAATAAAGAGCAACCTATGCTCCAAGAGATTCTACTTTAGAGCTTCTACCTCTAATTTAATGAGAGATATGTGGGTGTGCACGTATGTAGGACCCATGAATATAGGTATTGACCAATAAAGACAAGATTATAATATGATGGTCCTAATCTCCATGCACCTCTAGACCGAGGTGTACAGGTATTGGGCATGGCTAGAGAATGTGAGGTAGTTTACATTGTGCCAATGTAGAAGATCTAAAGGGACATTTGTGCCACTGTAGGGTACCTACATTGAAACCATGTAAATAGATACTCTCATTACATTTGAGTGAACCCTGTGGCCCTAGGTCCATTGGGTGCCAATGTAGAAGCTTTAAAGGTCACTCAGGCCATTCAAGGGAACCTACATGGGTACCATGGACATAGGAAATCTCATTTGATTAGAGGGTGCCATGTGGACCTAGGGCCATAGGATGCCAGTGTAGAAGCTCTAAAGGGCACTTAGGCCATTCAAGGGTACCTACATGTGTACCATGGACATCGAAGCTCTCATTTGATTAGAGGTTCCCCCATGGACCTAGGCTAATAGGGTACCAGTGTAAATGCTCTATAGGGAAATTTAGCCCCTCAAGGGCACCTACATGTGCACAATGGTTGCTTTATAGCCATAACACCATAGGAACTCTCGTTAAACTAGAGGGAAGCCTTTGGACCTAGGTCCATTAAGGTGCCAATGTAGAAACTCTAGAGGAGCATTTGAGCCATTCAGAAGCACCTGCATGGGTAACATGGTATCCCTATGACTCCAGGGCTATAGGATCTCTTATTGGAGTAGTGGGCAATGAAATTTAACTAGAGATCTTATGGCCTTAGGGCCATAGGTATATTGGCACGCAATGGACTTAGGGCTATTTAGTCCCCTCTATGTTACTACGGAACCTTATGGCCCTAGGTCCATAGTGTGACAACATCAAGTTTCTACAAGGGCACCTATGCCATCCCTCTATGTTATTGAGGAACCCAATGGCCCAAGGTCCATAGTGTGCCAACAATCAGGTTCTACAAGGGCATGTGTGCCTCCTCTATATGTTATTGAGGAGCCCAATGACCCTAAGTCCATAGTGTGACAACAATCTTGTTCTACAAGGGCACCTATGCCACCATATGTCCCTAGGGTCATATGATCTCTTATTAGATTCGAAGCACCCTCCTAGCGCCATAAGGTTTCAAAGTAAAAGATATAGAGGAGCATTTACGCCACTTAAGGGTGCCTACATGGCCACAATGGTAGCCCTACAACCCTAGGACCATATGATTTCTCATTAAAATAAAGATCAACCTATGGTCCTAAAGCTTTTACTTTGGGACCTTATGGTCCTAGGGACACATAGGCTACCTCTAATGTTATGAGAGATAATATGACCTGGGGGACCACAGGGTGGCCTAGGTGCCCTTAAAGAACCATTTTGATTGCACCATAGGTTGCTAGGGTTTAGGACTTGTACATTACAGAATGGGACATAATCTCAGGTATGCATAGTACTACATAATCAAGCTAAGAGGCAATTTTTGACATTTTAGTTAGTCTAGGCTTAGTGTAGAGGTCACATTTTAGAAATTAACCAGAAGGCAAAGGTGTTTTCTCCACTACATGCATTGTCATGTAGACCATGGTGTGCACGTATATTTCACCCATGAATATAGATATTCACCAATAAACACGAGATTATAACCCGATCTCAACCTGATGTACATAGGACATATTCCCAGGTATGCATAACACTACATAGTCAAGCTAAGATACACTTTTTGACATTCTAGTTACTTTAAGCTTATGGTAGAGGTCGCATTTTAGAAATAAACCAGAAGGCAAAGGGGTTTTTTCCACTACATGCATTGCAATGGACAAAATCCCTAAGTCCAGAGTATCACAACAACATGGTTCTAAAAGGGAACCTATGCCACTATATGGTCCTAGGGTCATATGATCTCTTATTAGATTAGCGACACCCTCATAGTGCCATAAGGTGCCAAAGTAAAATCTCTAGAGGAGGATTTAGGCCACTTAAGGGCGCCTACATGGACACAATGGCAGCGCTATGACCCTAGGACCATAGGATCTCTCTTTAAAATAGAGAGCAACCTATGCTCCTAGAGCTTCTACCTCTAATTAATGAGAGATACATGGGTGTGCAGGTATGTAGAACCCATGAATATAGGTATTGACCATTAAATACAATATTATAACCCTATGATCGTGGTCTCCGTGCACCTCTAGACCAAGATGTATGGGAATTGGGCACGGCTAGAGAATGTGAGGTAGTTTACACTATGCCGATGTATAAGATGTAGGGCCACATGGCACATACATTGAAACAACTTACATAGATACTCTTATTATATTTGTGTGAACCATGTGGCCCTAGGTCCATAGGGTGCCAATGTAGAAGCTCTAAAGTGCACTCATGCCATTCAAGGGAACCTACATGGGTACCATGGACATAGGAGCTCTCATTTGATTAGAAGGCACCATGTGGACCTAGGGCCATAGAATTCCAATGTAGAATCTCTAAAGGGCACTCAAACCAATAAAAGGTACCTACATGCGTACCATAAACATAGAAGCTCTTATTTGATTAGAGGGCCCGCTTAAGCACCTAGGGCCATAGGGTGCCAGTGTAGACGCTCTATAGGGACATTTAGCCACTCAAGGGCACCTACATGTGCACAGTGGTTGCTTTATAGCCATAACACCATAGGAACCCTCTCTAGATTATCCTTTGGACCTAGGGCCATAGGGTGCCAATGTAGAAACTCTAGACGAGCATTTGAGCCATCCATAAGCACATACATGGGTAACATGGCATTCCTATGACTTTAGGGTTGTAGGATCTCTCATTGGAATAGTGGGCAATCAAATTTAATCAGAGATCCCATGGCCTTAGGGCCATAGGTATATTGGCACCCAATGGACCTAGGGCTATTGAGTCCCCTCTGTGTTATCGAGGAACCCTATGGCCCTCGGTCCATAGTGTGACAACAACAAGTTTCCACAAGGTCACCTATGCCATCCCTCTATGTTATTGAGGAGCACAATGGCCCTAGGCCCATAGTGTGCCAACAATCTGGTTCTACAAGGGCACCTATGCCTCCTCTCTATGTTATTGAGGAACCCTATGACCCTAAGTCCATAGTGTGACAGAAATCTTGCTCTACAAGGATACCGTGCCACCCTATGGCCCTAGGGTCATACGATCTCTTATTAGATTAGAAGCGCCCTCCTAGGGCCATAAGGTTCCAAAGCAAAAGCTCTAGAGGAGCATTTACGCCATTGAAGTGTGCCCACATGACCACAATGGTAGCCCTACAACCCTAGGACCATATGGTCTCTCATTAAAATAGAGATGAACCTATGGTCCTAGAGCTTCTACTTTGGCACCTTGTGGCCCTAGGGACACACATGCTACCTTTAATGTAATGAAGATAATACAACCCGGGGGACCATAGGGTGGCCTAGGTGCCCTTAAAGAACCAATTTGATTACACCATAGGTTGTTGGGGTTTAGGACTTGTAGGCACATTACAGAATGGGACATATTCTGAAGCACACATAGTACTACATAATGAAGCTAAGATGCAATTTTTGACTTGGTGGTTAGTCTAGGCTTATCGTAGAGGTCACATTTTAGAAATAAACCAGAAGGCAAAAGGGGTTTTTTCCTCTACATGCATTGTCATGTAGACCTTGGTGTGCACATATATTGCACCCATGAATATAGATATTGATCAATAAAGAAGAGATTATAACCCGATGTACATAGGACATATTCCCAGATACGCATAATACTACATAGTCAAGCTAAGATACACTTTTTGACATTCTAGCTAATTTAATCTTATGGTAGAGGTCACATTTTAGAATTAAATCTAAAGGCAAGGGGGTTTTGTCTACTAAATGCATTGTAGTGGAGAAAACCCCTAGGTCCATAGTATCACAACAACATGGTTCTATAAGGGCACCTATGCCACCCTATGGCCTTAGAGTCATATGATCTCTTATTAGATTAGAGACACACTCATAGTGCCATAAGGTGCCAAAGTAAAAGATCAAGAGCAACAGTTAGGCCACTTAAGGGCACCTACATGGCCACAATGGCAGTGCTATGACCCTAGGACCATGAGATCTCTCATCAAAATAGAGAGCAACCTATGCTCCCAGAGATTCTACTTAAAGACAACATTATAATCCGATGGTCCTAATCTCCATGCACCTCTAGACCGAGGTGTACGGGTATTGGGCATGGCTAGAGAATGTGAGGTAGTTTACACTATGCCAATGTAGAAGATCTAAAGGGACATTTGTGTCACTGCATGGCACCTACATTGAAACCATGTACATAGATACTCTCATTACATTCAAGTGAACCATGTGGCCCTAGGTCCATAGGGTGCCAATGTAGAAGCTCTAAAGGACACTCAGGCCATTCAAGGGAACCTGCATGGGTACCATGGACATAGGAACTCTCATTTGATTAGAGGGCGCCATGTGGACCTAGGGCCATAGGATGCCAATGTAGAATCTCTAAAGGGCACTTAGGTCATTCAAGGGTACCTACATGCGTACCATGGACATTGAAGCTTTCATTTGATTAGAGGGCCCCCTACGAACCTAGGGCCATAGGGTGCCAGTGTAGACGCTCTATAGGGACATTTAGCCACTCAAGGGCACCTACATATGGACAATGGTTGCTTTATAGCCATAACACTGATGGTGGTAGCCGGGATTTAAGAATCAGTCACACGAAGAGTGTGTGATGCCAAGAAAAAAGCCTTTTGTAAAACTTCTTTATACTCGTGCCAAGGACCTTGCACACTATCCTCTTCCCTTGCCTTGGCCTCCGAGTGAAAAGAACTTACTATAGAGTCCTTATCTTCCGTGCTCGCTCCATGTCTCCGTGCATGCGAGAACTTGTTCTCTACCCACCCAATATGATCAAATGTCGGGCCTATGCGGTCGTAATTGAAAGCATAGTTAGCTTTTTCATGGAAAACATAATCTAGCTAGTTGCGATTTTTTTTTGTTAAGATAATCCTTACCTCTCCACTTTCTCTTGGCTACTTGTGGCGAAGTGTGTCTTCAATGGAAAAAAGGTAGAAACTTGGACTCGCTCTAATTCTACGAGACTCCTCACATCTGTGTGTGTGTGTGTGTGTGTGTGTGTGTGTGTGTGTGTGTGTGTGTGTGTGTGTGTGTGTGTGTGTGTGTGTGTGTGTGTGTGTGTGTGTGTGTGTGTGTGTGTGTGCGCACACGATTACAATTTCAGCCAAGTTGCACGATAGCAAAGAGCTCCTTTATTGATCAAAGCACTGCAAAGCACTACATCTTTCACGTAGGTGAACACATCTGGAGAAAATAGAGGATTCCCAACACATTCCAAGAATATGGGTACCTTGCAACCAATGCGATCAAACTAGCGACAGTTTGGAAAAAAAGATCATCAAGAAGTTACTGTGCTTTCGTAGGACACCACACTTGGCTTATATATTGATCAAAGCACCTCAAAGCACTACCTATATCATGTAAGGACATAGGTCTTTATTGTGCAAGCATAAGTGAATGCATATAGAGAAAGGTATTTCCTTTGCATCAGGTTAAAATAGCCAAGGGCTTGGTTGCCATAGCCATGATGGGCATAGTCTGCAATCAACACATTCCAAGAGATGACAATTTGTAGAGGATGCCCAACACATTTCAAGAACATGGGCATACTCTGCAACCAATACGGTTGAACAGAAGACAATTCGAATAAAAAAGCTCATCAAGAAGTTCTTGTGCTTTCGTAAGGACACCACACTTGGCCTACATATTGATCAAAGCACCACAAAGTACTACATCTTTCACGTAAGGACATAGGCCTTTACTGTGCAAGCATAGGTGAACGCATCTGGAGAAAGGCATTTCCTTTGCATTAGGTTAGCACAGCCCAGACCTTGGTTTCCATAGTCATGATGCACATATTGTGCAATCATCACATTTCAAGACATGACAATCCATAGAGGATGCCCAACACATTCCAAGAACATGGGTATACCTTGCAACCAAGGCGGTTGAACAGATGGAAACTGGGACAAAAAGATCATTAAGAAGTTCTTATGCCCAACACATTCCAATCAATGACATGCAACGACCTGCTGCAATTAAAACAGCAAGAGCTGTTGATGGAGATGCACATATTCGCTATATAAAGTTGCGACGACGTATTGCGTTTAAAAAAGTGAGAGATGGAGCTGCTGCAAACTGCGACAAGCTATTGAGATTAAAATAGCAAGAGCTGCTGATGGAGATGGACATTCACTATATAAAATTGCGGTGATGACTTGCTGTGATTGAGAAGAGTGAGAGCTGGAGCTGTTGTGGCATTAAAACAACGAGAGCCACTGATGGAGATGCACAAATTCACTATATAAAACTGTGAGGCTCGTTAAAAATAAGGATGGAGCCATTTGAGAATCACACATGTGGAAGAACATGCTACCATATTTTTGAAAGTACCTCTTAGCCATCGGAGTAATAATAAGTTGACAAAAGACATTATACCTAAATGAGTACATAAGTAAATACATAATCCTAGGATGTCCATGCATTTCATGTCTAAATGATGAATAAATGGGTACATAATCCTAGGATGTCCATGCATTTTACGTAGTAGTATTAGTCCCATAGTTGCTACTTCTTAACATCAATATTACATCTCAAAGTTATTAATAAAGGTCAAATAATAGATTAGAAAAAAGAAAAATTTAATGAAATATTGACAAAACTATGATATTATTAATAGCCATATTTAGAGTTTACAACATCCTAGAGTTTCTTAGAGAGCTAGAATTAAATTGACAATGACATAGTTGACCATCCAAGCTCCAGACAAAAGGGGAAGAGATGTTACCTGCCACCATCCAAAAGCAAAAAAAAAAAAAAAAACTTTAATTACAACTAATTTGTAGACAGGTGTCAATACCCATCCTTAGTTGTTATCCATGTCATAGGGGTTGTGCGCGGCTGTCGCATGTGTCAATGCAAGGGACTTGCCGATACACTATGTGCGAGCCACAATGGCTTCATGATTGCAACTAGCCTAAACTAGTAAGCTCAAAGATGACGATGGTGTGTCACTCATCGCTCTACGGTTACCGTCGTGGAGGATTCCTCGCCATGAAGAAGAGGGAAACACCGCTATGCCGCGCTCAACCGCCTCGCCGCCGTCGTGCAGCCACAATGCTCGATCACACACACACACTCTCTCTCTCTCCCTCTCTCTCAAGCGCACACACACACACACACGTACACAAGGGAGACAGAGAAGGAAATGGAGTAAGAGCACTCTTCTTGCATTGCACAAATGAGAGAATGAGGTATTTTAGGTTTAGATTGACTTTTATATGGGCTTGTCCGTTCACATTTGGGCGCCCACACTTAGCCAATCTTCCCCAAACATTATAGCTTCCAGTTTTAGAGTGCGCCTCTCATGGGCGATCACTCTTAACCATTCCTATTGGACCGACAATCCTGGTACCTGACTCTACTAAATAAATAATATGGTGTCTATCGTAGGTGATAGGAATGTGCGTGAGGGTTAACATGCCCCCCTTCCTGCCGTCCTTAGAAGAGCTCGTTCGTCGAGTTGGAAGAGCCTTTGAGATGAGTGTCCCTAGCCATTTTTTAATCACTGCAAAATCAAACAAAATTGGCACAGTAATTGCATTCTTATATACAATTAAAAAGCATATGCAACCATTTGTTAGCAATAAACATTAAATTGTAATATAATCAAGCGCATAAACAATTGTAAAGGTCAAAAACTAAACAAGTCTAGGGCTGCTAATTTAACAGTCGGAAGGCACTAAAGATCGACTATTAATACCATGGGCAACCTTCTCAGTTTTCTCTGGTCAATTAAGTTGTTTAATCGCTAGAGCCAAGTATTTCATGTCCGAGAGCCGACCAGAGGCTATACTTAGAAGACCTTGTAGTTAAGCTACGATAAAAGGAATTGCTCATGAAATCATTGCCTGACTTATTCCTTTTCTTTGACCCCCCCAGTCTTTTCACAGTGATTCAATTTTGATGTGTGTGCTTATTTTGTATGCCTTGGGTTTTTGGCTTTTTAAGAAAAAGTACCCACACTGGGAAACCTCTAGGGATAGATGATACATGTGAGTGAAGTACCAAATCAAGCTGAGATTTTTCTTCCAGCTTAAGATTTTACATTGTGGCACTTTGATTTTTTATTGTTTGTTTGCTTTCAACATTTTAATTTTGTAACTTTGGGGGGTCATATAACACTATTACCCTCCCCAGGCTCATCACACTTGTAAACTCCCTTTATCATACTTAAGCTAAAGGTCAATAGGGACTAATCCCACTAGAAAGCCCTAGTACATTTCACACAATGCTGCCTAAATCGGTAACCATTGATTATTAGGAAGGCATTCCCCATGAGATTAAGAGAAGATCTCTAACACCTAGCTTAGTCGGACTGCTTGATTTTTAAACCTAGACAAGTGATTATGAAAAAAACCTACATTGAATCTAATGTCTGATACTAAGCAAATGCATTGAATATTATGCTAGCAATCACAATTAAAGCAAACAAAAAAAGATAAGGGGCAATGCTAATGGACAAGAAACACCTATTTGTGTTGATGATCGCGCTTGATTTGAAGAGTGAACGAAGTCCAAATCCTAACAACAACAACACGTTTCTATACACACGAGGAAACACAAAGACTACCTCTAGGAGGCACATCAGTGGGAAGGAACAAATTTGCTGATCACTAAACTCTAAAACAGAAACACTCCTATCGTACTAATCCTACCTACCCTCCATCACTTGAGTGATGAGGATCAAATGTGTTTGATGACATAGGCTTTTGTTTCAGTGTACCGGATGTGAGTGTGTAGGTCTGGGTCAATGTTTTGACTTTTATTATGCACACTCGTTTGCTAATTGCTCTTGCTCTTTACTATTTTTCTTTTTTGTGAGTATAAGGCTTTATATATACATTCCCTAAGATTGGTAATTGAGAGGTCAGGGAAAGAAGGGTAAGAGGGAAATAATTCAATAGGCTGAAGTAAATGAAGACTTCCCCCCTTCCTTGGGTAGGTCATACTGTTTGAAATTTGCTCGTCACCCACTGAAACCAATTGTTCCAGTTGGTAATAGGTGATGATTTTTGCCAGTAGTTTTCTATTACCTTCGGTGCCTCATCAAGTTGCAAGGTGGTAAGGTACTCTCCCAGGATCGAACTTGAAGTGGTTCATCAGGTGATTCTTGAGCACTGGGAGGGGTGGATACCTTTGTAGCCTCATGGAGGTCCACTATTGTAGGTGGAGGCTGTGGAGAAGCTTTTACCTCTATGGATGCATTACATGAGGAGCTAGAAGATTCATGGGACTCCCCCCTTCCTGAGCTAGGTGGAACAAATTGTTCCTTCTTCGGTACCCAAACTAGCTCTAGAGCGGGTGTGTAGCATTCTGTGATTTTTTTCCTTCTACGATCGTCAATTTGTTTTGGAGCTTCAGGATTGGGTGCACATGGGTCATGTGACAGGTAAGAACACAATCTACGTTTTGGCACCCGGATTTGATCATTTCCTTGATAGTAGCCTTGGGCTTCCAATAGTCGTTTAGAAATCCATCACAATATTTTCTTACTTTTCTTGGAGCGAATGGTACGTTTCTTACAAGGCTTCTGTTTTTCAGCACTAGCTATGGTCGCTAAAGAAGCTTTAGGGACCCACTTGTATATTTTCTTTGTTATATTAGGATGAGTCTTGTCAGAAGCTATATGCATTGCTTCTAGCATATTTAAGGGTACAAGTGGTGGCATTTCATCCCCCTCATGTGTTACCCAGGTCGTCCCCTTGTTTCCCCAAGTATCTATGGTTGCTGTTAGGTGGACCCAATCCACATTGTGCGACTCAGTCATCCCAGGTAGTATATCCATATAAGGAGAATCTTCCCCAATATCAGTGTCCGCTTTACATGTGTAATAATACTACAATGGGGCCGAGTGAACTGTGGTGTCAGATCTATGATAAATTATAAAACTATTTCCCAGAGGATATGCTTGACCAGTGACAAGATCCACTCGAATGATAGAATCTTGGAACTGCAAGTAGACATGGTTTTTAAACCATTCATGCACCATTTTTGCTTCCCTCGTGAAAGGACGTCCTAAGGTCATCTCAAATGCCATAGTGTGCTTGGAGAAATCCATAACAATGAAGGTAACTCTTATTTTATGTCCAAAGACCTTGATCTTGAGATCCTCTAGCATCCCAATAGGTTTAACAATAGACCCATTGGCCATCTTTACTACTACGGTTGTGGTCGCAAGGTGAGGTCTTTCCATAGTTTCCCATCAATTTTTAGTCACAATGCTAACCCCAATGCCACCATCAAGGATTCCCTTCACAATTAATCCCTTAATAGTGATTGGTATGGTTGCATTGGATTCATCTCCCTCAAAGTATTGTCCTAACTTGTTAACATGTATTTATACAACAAGGTTCTCATCTAGGTTGGGTTGTGGATCTAAGTGTTCCTCCTCTATTGGCATCTCCCTAGCTCCATCCATCTGTGCAAATTGTGGTAACCTGACCTTCAGTTCTCCATTGAAGAAAGCTCGAAGAGCTAAGAATAGCTCAGGTTCTCCATATAGTTTGGACATGATGGTGGTTCTAGCTTCTGAAGCCATGAAATCCATCAATTTGGCAATATTTAACGGCACCTTTTGGGCTTTAGTACCTTGACGTGGGGAAGATGGGATCTCTATTTCTTCGATAGGGTCAGGTAGTCCCTCTGTAAACATTCTTTCCATCAAGAAGTGAGTACATCCACTTTTCCATGACTTTTTAAGTCACATTCTTCTTGGATGACACTAGGTATGGCTAAGTGTCTATGAACTTGGTGAGGTTGTTGTTGCGTAGGGAACACTGTGTTTGTAATTTGGATTTGCCTAGGTGTTGGCTTCAGATCCCTTTGGGTATCTTCTACCAAACTCCTTAATTGCTTGATTCGCTTGATCTCCTCTGTAGGGTTTGGGTAAGTTCCTATCTTCTTCTTGGATCCAGGCCATTGTGGCTCATGACGATCTTCCTTGTTAGTTTCTTTCCTAGTGGTCGTTTTGGTCTCCATGGTTTCACCTGAATCAGAATCCTCTTCAGTGTCGTTCATATATAGGGTCGTCACCAGTCCCTATGTTGGTCTTTGAACTGGGGTCTGACTGCGCTACTTTTTGCGATCTCTTCCTTCGAGATTTCTTCTTCTTCTGAGATAGGGCAATTGATGTCGTGTCTCTTTCTTCAAGAATATAATTTTGTTTTGGAGCATCAATTGTGTGAGTACGTTTACTGGTACCACATGTGTACTTTATGATGACTCCTTGGTAAGCTCAATCAAGTTTAATGGCGTGATCTTTGGTGCCTTTGGATTATTCGAACATTGGGCAATCAAATGATCTATGCCACATCGATTACACATGAGTATCGGCATTGTAGACGTGCTCGCTTGATTGGTTTGCATTAGTGTGGCGTTATTTTGTAGCCTAATAGGACACTCGGCCACACGATGTGGACCTCCACACTCTTAGCATTGAAGAGGTGATCTCTCGACAGTGTAATTGATATTTTGGCCTCTTGTAGCAAGAGCAGCTACTTGATAAACAAGTTTAACTTGTCCCTAATAGTCCACCATGTAGTATTGTGGACTTTCTTTAAGCGCATCAATCCCATAGGAAATATTAGGGTCTATATCTTCCTCACAGCCTTCCAAACAAGCAATAGATGACCCACAACCCACTCGATTCATAGAAGTGATTCTTGGATGTGGTGGTTGCGATCCTAGCACTGGAGGTGGTAAGGGTGTTGTTTGAACAACATTTTGGGCCCTAGGGACCATGTGTTGTGATGTTTGTTCAAGAGGTGGAGCCGACATCAATGCAGGCACTCGAGGTTTGTCTGTCCATGCTAAGGTTGGTCATTGGCCATCGCACACTTGAATACTATGCAATCGTTAGTTAGATGACCATACCTCCCACAGGCATTGCAATTCCCATTGAATTTCACTCTAAAAGTAGGGCATTCACTAGTACTATGTGGACCATAGCATATTGAGCACCATTGTTGCTCCCTTCTTGGATACATATGATTGTTTTGGGGAGCACGATCATCTCTAAGACTCTCTTGAATGGCCTTGGTGAGATATGCTAAAGTCATCTCGGATATCTTTGGCTCCTTAGCAATAGGCTTTAAGGTCATTGGTTGATGCCTCGATGCTTGCGAGCTAATAGATTTAGGCTCAACAAACACTCTTTCTCCTTGAATCATTAAATTATCCTCCAATTGGATCGCATTGGTGGTGACTGCTTCCCAAGTGGTGATACCTTTAATGGCTATGCCATTGTAGATATCCTCATGTCGTAATCCCCTAATGAATCTATCAAGCAATTGATTATTATTAAAGCGCTCATTTGGATTACGACGAGAATTCAAATGCTTTGACTAATAAAGTCTCTCACCGACTCTCCTTCCTCTCGTTGGGCTTTTTGGAGCTGAGAGGCTACACCCCAAAGCACTCCCTCTCGTATGTATTCTTTCAAGAACAGTCTCCTAAGAGTAGGGTAAATCGTTTTTTCTTTCACCCTTAGGGTTCTATACCAATCCCCTGCCTTCCCACTTAAGGTTAGGCTTAAAGCATTACTCTTATGCAGGTCCTTGTGTTCTCCTAGAGAATCGCATATTTGTTCAAACACTTCGATATGATTCTCACATCCCCGTCTCCACTAAATTTCTGTGTGATCTTGGCTATTTGTACTGCCTTACTTCTAGGCTCTCTATTAGGCGTGTTACGCATATTCTCAGCAATAGATCGACCAATAGCTTGAGAAAATGTTGCCAAGTTACCTAAGTGAGCAGGCACCATGGGTGAAGGTGCTCCAGAGACTACATGTGGAGTAGGTATTGGCATTGGGCTTGGCGCATAGGAAGCCCTTGGGTTCCACATTTGGCACCGTGGGTGAAGGTGCTCCAGAGACTACATGTGGAGTAGGTATTGGCATTGGGCTTGGCGCATAGGAAGCCCTTGGGTTCCACATTTGGTACAGTGTTGTGCCATGTGGCAGCCCAAAGTTCATATGTGTGGCCCTAGGCATAGCAGACGTCGAATGTGACATACTAATGCCAGCCAGCATGGTCCCATGGAAATAAGAGCTTGGGTATTGTGGTTGTGGAGCATAGGTTGTTGAAACAATGGGAGGGGTAGGAACTACATGAGTACAAGGACCCATGGGTGTATACGATTGGTACACACTTGTAGGTACTATTGCCGGCATTGAGCTACCATGTAGCGGTGCTTTACTAACAAATGAGGTCCATGGTGTGTTTCTTGGCATGTCCATCATTGGGGTAGGCATGGTAGCCGTGGTGTCATCAAGGGAAAGATGAGGTAGGCTTGGAAAAGTAAAGCTATCACTTGTGGGCTCAGATTGCACTGAGACCCCTGGCAAAACAACATATGGGGATCCATCATACTTACCAAGGGAGTCTCCATTTGTGATAAGGTTGGTTGTTTAGCCTTCCCTGTTTCTTGGCATGTCCATCATTGGGGTAGGCATGGTAGCCGTGGTGTCATCAAGGGAAAGATGAGGTAGGCTTGGAAAAGTAAAGCTATCACTTGTGGGCTCAGATTGCACTGAGACCCCTGGCAAAACAACATATGGGGATCCATCATACTTACCAAGGGAGTCTCCATTTGTGATAAGGTTGGTTGTTTAGCCTTCCCTGTATCCATTTGTGATAAGGTTGGTTGTTTAGCCTTCCCTGTTTCTTGGCATGTCCATCATTGGGGTAGGCATGGTAGCCGTGGTGTCATAAAGGGAAAGATGAGGTAGGCTTGGAAAAGTAAAGCTATCACTTGTGGGCTCAGATTGCACTGAGACCCCTGGCAAAACAACATATGGGGATCCATCATACTTACCAAGGGAGTCTCCATTTGTGATAAGGTTGGTTGTTTAGCCTTCCCTGTATCCAAGAATCTCATGAGACACGTTGAAGGCATGTTGATCCCCTTGTTCTGTCTCTCTAACTCAATAACCCTATGGATGACCTCACAAATTCTTTGTTGTTGATCCTCCACACTAGTAGCACCCATTGTGGATTGTAGGACACCTAACCAACCCATGTGATAGGTGTGACCTGTGTATAGGTCGGTTAGAGTTTTCGTTTGTAGTTCATACTCCCAGTTCTCATTTAAGAACACTCCATCTAAGCTTGAGGTGCTAGGGGTGTCCTTTGAGCTAGATGCAATGTTGCTCTCTATGGGTTGGCCCTTAGCAACTGCTAAGTCAAGAGCACTCAATTGCTCTCCTAGCAAGGATATTTACATAGGCGCTTTCGCTTTTAACTCTCTTCGTTGCTCCGCCTTGCGTAAGCTCTCACTTTTCTTTTCCCTAGCCGCAATGATACATCGCTCAACCTCTTGCACTTTGGCAAGGCTTCTACCATTGGGTAATATAACCTCGGAGGGGAATAGCTTTGAAGAGTCAGGGTGTGCAGTGAATGGAGCATTCACGTGCACACTCTCCAAGAGCATGGGGTCAACGTTGGTCATGAATGGCGAATTTACTTCCCCACCCCCCTCATTTACATAATTAGCTCCATGTTCGAAGTGAGTGGCTCTACTAAAGGTTTCCTTCAAGCGGCTAAGCACACTTAACCCGGATAAGGTCGCCGTGGGATAAGGTCATTGCGGCCGCGCTGTGTGCGCGAGCACACACACACCTAGCCTATCTACTTACAACTAATACAACTATTGTTACACACTAACACACTACTATAGTAACTCATTAGCTAACATATCTACTTACTGTACTTTACACAGAACTAGTATTATGGATATACTACCTTAATCCTAACACCTTATCACAAAGAAAACACCTTATGAACAGAAACAACATAAGGTTTTTTTAGGATAAGGTCGCCGCGACCGTGCTGTGCGCGTGAGCACACACACATCTAACCTACCTACTTACAACTAATACAGCTACTGTTACACACTAATACACTACACAGTAACTCATTAGCTAACATATATACTTACTGTACTTTACACAAAACTAGTATTATGGATCTAATACTGTAATCCTAACACCTTATGAACAGAAAAAACATAGTACCTTTTAATACTTTATTAACAAAACAATACACAGCAGCAAAACAAACTCCTTCTCAACACATATCTTCCTTCTCTACCTTTCCTACATTTGAAATTGCACCATAACGCAGCACAGAGTGCCATTCAAGCTTAGTGTATAACATTTCCCCGGCAATGGCGCCAAAAATGTGCGCATCTATTGCACGCGTCAATGCAAGGGACTTGCTGATACACTGTGTGCCAGCCACAAATGGCTCCAAGCATGCAACTAGCCTAAACTAGTAAGCTCAAAGATGACGATGGTGTGTCACTCACCGCTCTACGCTTGCTGTTGTGAAGGATTCCTTGCCGCGAAGAAGAGGGAGACGCTGCTACACCGCACTCAACCGCCTCACCGCCGTTGTGCCACCGCAATGCTCGATCACACACTCTCTCTCTCTCAAGCGCGCACGCACACACACACACACACACTCGTACACAAGGGAGACGGAGAAGGAGATGGAGCAAGAGCACTCTTCTTGCATTGCACAAATGAGAGAATTAGGTATTTTAGGTTTAGATTGACTTTTATATGGGCTTGCCCGTTCACATTTGGACGCCCACACTTAGCCAATCTTCCCCAAACATTATAGCTTCCAATTTTAGAGTGCGCCTCCCATCGACGATCACTCTTAACCATTCCTATTGGACCGACAAGCCCAGTACCTGACTCTACTAAATAAATAATACGGCGTCTATCGTAGGTCATAGGAATGTGCGTGAGGGTTAACATGGGCATGTATAGATAACTTAATCATAAACTTGGAAATTCATCCTAGTATTATTAAATGCGAGAGAGAGAGAGAGAGAGAGAGAGAGAGAGAGAGAGAGAGAGAGAGAGAGAGAGAGAGAGAGAGAAAGAGAGAGAGAGAGAGAGAGAGAGTCAATAGCATTTCCCAAGTTTAACCTCTTCTACTTTGTCTCGATATAGAGAGAGATAAGGTCCATAGAGTGTGTCAATAACCTTTCCACATAAATTTATCCATTAGATACTTATAAAATCTCTATGAGACTCCACCTACTTGAAGATTCAAGGGTTGTATAGTTATAAGTTAGAGATTTAGAGACTTGCAAAACTTACAAATCTAGAGGTAAATTGTCTATATTTGATGATTTTCACACTAAATTTCTAAAATTTTTGTAGGTTTCTCACCTTCAAGTTTAAAATTTAGGCAAATTTGTTGTTAAGATAACACTAAAGCTAGGTTTCTTTCAAGTACTGAGACGCAGGCTTCTGCGATTGCTTATTTAAAGCTGGCATTCTATGGTCGCATAGGTTTTGTTCTTGGTGGAGTGCCTACCAACATAGTGGATTCTCAGGTGTTTTGTTTCTTCACGAAGGCCATGATTGTATACCCGAAGTACTTGCTATGATGATGGCTATTTTGGGGCGCCTGGTATGTAGTCTCTCTATTCATTTTCTTTCTGTTCGTTCTCCTAGACAGAAGCTGTTGATAGTGAGGGAGCACTCGTCCCCTGCGTGGTAGTTTTCGAAACTAAAAGCAGAGGCAGAGCAGCGAAGGTGAAGGCAACAGCGGAGGCAACGAAGGTGAAGACAGAGGCGATGGCCGAGATAATTGCAGAGAAATTAAAGCTTTGAAACAGAGGTGCGACTCCGATGCACAGAGGCAGTCTGTGCATCGGAGTTGCACCTCTGTTTCAAGGCTTTTAATTTCTCAGCAATTATCTCAGCCAGAGGTGCGACTCTGATGCACATAGGCAATCTGTGCGTCGGAGTTGCACCTCCGTTTCAAGGCTTTTAATTTCTCTGCAATTATCTCAGCCACTGCCTCTATCACAGAGACAAGATTGGAGATTTTGCAATATAAGTACCAATTAAACGCAAGAGGCATCCCGTAGCTTTTTACCAAGGCTCTTACAAGGGATGCCCATCTCTATTGCTATAGAAAGGCGCAGGAGGAGCAGTTATCGGAGGTGCAAAGAAGATTTTATAAAGATTTGACCACTAATTGGTTTCCTCAAGAAAAAAAGGAGCTTTGGCAAGTTTTTCTCGAGATGCCTACCATGACTGACTTCAAAGAGGACATGCAAAATGTCCTCTTTTCACATGATCTCGACCTTCTTGTTACGAAGGTAGTGCACTACCTTCCATGGGGAGTTTCACCATTTTCATCATGGTGCAATAAGGCAGAGGGATGGATTGCTTTGGTACGTGAACACATCCGGAAAGGAATCCATGCTACTACCGTGGATCCTTTGCAATTGGAAGGTTTTATGTGTGCTATGGCGAAAAAGATAAATCTGAATGTTTGATTTCTAGATGAATGCGAGGTGATTGAGGGTGCCAATGAAGATTAGATGCACTTTGTATGCGGAACTTTACTTGTATTCAGCTGGTACAATTCTCAAAAGGATATGATATGGCATCGACTTAATTGACATGTATCCAGGGAGTATGCCACTTTGAATTTTGCTAACAAGTTAATCGACATGCTCTGGCTATGCTAGATTTCTGGTATTTGTGTACAGATTTTTGAAATTTTTTATGGTTTAGGTGTATTTCGGTCATGCTAAATGTTTGGTGGCTATATACAGATTTCTGAAATTTTCATGTTTTATGTGTACTCTGCTATAGTCTCTCAAAAAGCACGTTTTTGCCATGCACTGCTTATGCTAGATTTTTGGTGGTTGTATACAGATTTTTGGTACGTCAGAGGTTGGAACATGTTATTGCCTAACTCTAATTCGTTAAGACATCAAATGCTCGTGGTTACACAAGTAGCTTTACATCATTTATGGCAAATGATGTTTTTGCATTATTTCATTTGTTTTATTGCCATGCAGTGGTTATGCTAGATTTGTGTGGTTGGATTTTTGGTACGTCAGAGGTTGGACTATGTTACTGCCCAACTCTGGCCATAAATGATGTTTTTGCATTATTTCATTTGTTTAATTGCCATGCACTGGCTATGCTAGATTTGTGGTGGTTGGATTTTTGGTACGTCAGAGGTTGGACCATGTTAGTGCTCAACTCTCACTTGGGGGTGTGGGAAAAAAAGGGCTTAAGGATACTCACCTACCCCTAGGGTAAAGGGGCCAATAAAAAACCACCCCCCAAAGAAAGGACAATGACAACCCCAATAATAAGACAAAGCTGAACCAACTTTGTGCAATTCAAAAGAATGCTCAACGTTCATCTTATTTGAAATGCAACCTTTTCATTGGGCAATGGATGACTTTAATCCTTGTTGGCACCCATGTCTTTCTTTTGGGGTTGGTGTGTATTCTTTTTCACACCCATTTTTGTTACACAGGAATGCATAAATGGATTAATAACTTTCGGCTCCGATCGTAAAAAAAGTTGAGATCAATTTTTTCGTGAAACTCTCAACGAAGCGAATCAAATGAGCTACTGATTCGTTATAATTGGGCTCAGAGATCGGAGATCTAGGCTCCCTCTCTTAGGTGGCCTTAAGTTGGGGGTTTTACCCTAATCTTGGTGTGCAGGATACCTAACGTTAAGCGAGTCTATCCCCAATATGTAATAACCCTTAAGTTGGGGGTTTTACCCTAATCTTGGTGTGCAGGATACCTAACGTTAAGCGAGTCTATCCCCAATATGTAATAACCCATTCAGTAGCCAACACCCGGCTCCTCGGCTCCTACTGCATTATCTCACTATCTTGTACGCTCGCTCTTGCTCACGCTTTCTGGTGCACCCACCGTCTTCCATCTCCTTCCCATCGAGTGTGTGTCCCGCACCGAATGTCTACGTGCATGAAAGTCTCTACCTGCTAGCCCTTCCCTCTTTCGATTTGTGTTTGTGTTCCGTCTCACAGACATCAGCTTGCAGCTTATACTGGCTTTTATTAGTATGTATGTCTCTGTCGCCAATCGAGATTATCAGCTTTGTACAAATGATATGCTGGGATCTGTAAGTATTGCTTATGAGTGTTTTCTTTAGAACTTCTTTCTGGAGAGATTGCGTCCTATGGTAATTGCTTGACTCAAGATTGCATGGCTCAAGTGGGCTTAGTAAGACCTTTGGAAATTGTTGTTTGTCCCACTCGGAGGAGTTCAATATCAATGCATTGTTGCTTATGCTGGCTGTTCTTAGTATGCTGTATAGAATAGTATCAATGTGTAGCAATATAAGCAACATGCAATCGGATGCAGAATGCGAGGGGGTTATTTGAGGCAGCAACGTCTGGTAGCTAAGCCTGGCCTTCTTCTGCAGTACAGCCACGAGCTCTTATACTGCTACTTTGCAAAAGAGCAACGCCCATGATTACAACTAGCAGCTCAAGAGGACCTCCAAATGAGAAAAGCTCAAACAACAAGCTCAAGGTGAGATCCATTATGCATGCATAGGATTGGGCTAGTCTTCTACCTATTTTTGTAGATTGAAATCTAATGTGTATACTTATGTATTTTAGGTTACTAAGGGACGGCGGTGGACGTATGTCATTGGCGATGGATGTGACTGAAGGGCATGAATAGGAATGCTCCTCAATATGGTGAGGGTCTTTGATGCTCACTCAGTAATTATGACAGTGCTCAGTGTTGATTTATAATGTGAAACTGTTTACTGCATCAGAGAATTTGAAACTCTTTTAACAATAAGATTTGAACAATATAAATACACTCTTAGAAAACAGTGGAGATGATATGAACTTGAAACATTGTTCTTGTAGTTGATACACATGAAACTTATAACAATAAAACTCTTGTAGCTTTGGATTTATGATCAGCAGGGACCAAAAAGGGAACCAAGATATTTGAACGCGGCTGGTAAGATAGTTAAAAAATTTACATCTATTTGAACAAAAAGATTCAAAAGATACTTGAACGAAAAGATGTGTATGAAAACAATGCAGGTACATTGTGTTAAGGAAGGGAGGATATGAAGTTGGTAGGCAAAATAACTTTGTAATCAAAGTCTGGTCTTTAAATAGGGAGGACGTCTCGGTCTCATTTCTGGTTGCGTTTTTGGATTCGCATTTTTTCCAATCGTCTTCGAGCAAGGGCATGGTAAGGTGTGTCGAATTTTGTTGTTGGAAAATTTTGTAGGTTTCTCACTTAAAGTTTAAAATTTAGGCGAATTTTGTTGTTGGGATTACAGTCATAGTTACAGGGAATGGCCATTTTCAGGTTCCCATTCCCCGTTCTCATCCAAATTTCCCGTTCCGGGTCCCCGTTCTGTGTATCAAACGTGAGAATTCGAAACAGGGGAAGGCATTTCGCGGATGTTGCCGTTCTCCGTTCCCCGTTCTGATTTCTCGTTGCGGGTAACTATGATTATAGTAAAGCTAGGTTTCTTTCGAGTACTGAGAGGCAGGCTTTTGCGATGGCTTACTTAAAGTTGCCATTCTATGGTCGCGTGGTCGCTAGGGCTTTGTTGTAGGTAGTGTGGGCTTTGCAGCTGGTAGAGCCATTATCCAAGGATTCTCAAGTATTTCTTTACTTGATGAAGGCCATGATTGTATACCCGAAGTACTTGCTACGATGATGGCTATGTTAGGGCGTCGGGTATGTAGTCTCTCTGTTCAGTTTTTTTTCTTTTCGCTCTCCTAGGCTTTGCAACATAAGCTGCTGATAGTGAGGGAGCACCTGTCTCTGCGTGGTAGTTTTGGAAACGAGAAGCAGAGGTAAAGGTAGCGAAGGTGAAGGCAGGGGCAGAGGCAAAGGTAGAGGCAGAGGCAGCGGCTGAGATAATGCAGAGACATTAGAAGCTTTGAAACGGAGGTGCGACTCCGATGCACAGATTGCCTTTGTGCATCGGAGTCACACCTCCATTTCAAAGCTTTTAGTTTCTGTGCAATTATTTCGGCCACTGTCTCTATCACAGAGACAAGATTGGAGATTTTGCAATATAAATACCAATTAAACACAAGAGGCATCCCGGAGCTTTTTATCAAGGCTCCTACAAGGGATGCCCATCTCTATTGCTATAGAAAGGCGCACGAGGAGCAGTTACCGGAGGTATAGAGAAGAATTTATAAAGATTTGGCCACCAATTGATTTCCTCAAGCAAAAAAAGAGCTTTGGTAAGTTGTCCTCGAGATGCCTACCATGATTGACTTCAAAGAGGACATGGGAAATGT
Organism: Adiantum capillus-veneris; assembly: GCF_014529385.1. Taxonomy (NCBI): domain Eukaryota; kingdom Viridiplantae; phylum Streptophyta; class Polypodiopsida; order Polypodiales; family Pteridaceae; genus Adiantum; species Adiantum capillus-veneris. The sequence continues at coordinate 142,831,258 of NC_140933.1, read as the reverse complement.
CCTCTTTTCACATAATCTGGACCTTCTTGTTACGAAGTTCACTACCTTCCATAGGGAGTTTCACCATTTTCATCATGGTGCAATAAGGTAGAGGGATGGGATTGTTTTTGTACGCGAACACATCCGGAAAGAAATCCATGATACTATCGTGGATCCTTTTCAATTGGAAGGTTTTTATGCGTGCTATGGTGAAAAAGATAAATGTATACTGATTCCGATTTTATTCCGGTTATACTGAATGTCTGGTTGTTGTATACAGATTTTTGAAATTTTCATGTTTTATGTGTATTCCGCTACAGTCTCTCGAAAGTCTGGTTTCTGCCATGCATTGGTCATGCTAGATTTTTGGTGGTTGTACATAGATTTGTGGCACGTCAGAGGTTGGAACATGTTACTGCCTAACTCTGATTCGTTAAGACATCAAATGCTCGTGGTTACACAGGTAGCTTTACATCGTTTATGGCAAATGTAACAGACTTGGACACTGCAAGCCAAGAATCAATCACGACAGCACCAAATAACCACTTTAAAACAACTCATAGGTCACAATAGATTTGCGGTGGCCTGGCGAAGTTCCGTGCCTAGAGATATTGGCCCCAAAGACTGGCGCCCCTCTCGGTATTTCTTTATGTATTAAAAATCAATGTCAGAGTACAAGAGGAGTTAGGGTTTCACTGTTAGACCATGTTCCCGCCCAACTCTGGCCAGAAATTATGTTTTTGCATTATTTCATTTGTTAAAAAGCCATGCACTGATTGTGCTAGATTTGTGGCGGTTGGATTTTTTGTACGTCAGAGGTTGGATCATGTTACTGCCCAACTCTGACTTGAGGGGGAGATTTGATGTATGAAATGCTGGAATTTTTGATGGGGAAGAATTTCATTAGAGTCGCTAGACATCGCTCAACAAGTGGAAGTGGAATGATGACGTGGCACCATGGTTTGAGGAGTGTGCGGAGGATTTTTCCAAATTATGTGGGAAAAAAAAGGGCTTGAGTAAGGATACTCACCTATTTCTATTCGTGGTGTGCAGGATACCCAAAGAGAGGATAAAAACTAACGTTAAGCGAGTCTATCCACACCTAGCTCCTCGGCTCCTACTGAATAGGTGAGTATCCTTACTCAAACTCTGACTTGGGGGGGATACTCACCACGATTAGGAATAGGTGAGTATCCTTACCCAACTCTGTCTACGTGCATGAAAGTCTCTACCTGCTGCCCCTTCCCTCTTTCGATTTGTATTTGTGTTCAGTCTCAAAGACATCACCTATCTTTGTAGATTGAAATGTAATGTGTATACTTATGTATTTTAGGTTACTAAGGGATGGCGGCGGACGTATGTCATTGGCGATGGATGTGACTGAAGGGCATGAATAGGAATGCTCCTCAATAGGGTGAGGGTCTTTGATCCTCACTCAGTAATTATGATAGTGCTGAGTGTTGATTTATAATGTGAAACAGTGTACCGCATTAGAGAATTTGAAACTCTTTCAACAATAAGATTTGGACAATATAAATACACTCTTACAAAACAGTGGAGAAGATATGAACTTGAAACATTGTTCTTGTAGTTGATACACATGAAACTTATAACAAAAAAACTCTTGTAGCTTTGGGTTTATGACCAGCAAGGGACCAAAAAGGGAAACAAGATTTTTGAACATGGCTGGTAACATAGTCAAAAAATTTACAACTGTTCGAGCAAAAAGATTCAAAAGCTATTTGAGCGAAAAGATGTGTATGAAAAAAATTCAGGTACATTGTGTTAAGGAGGGGAGGATATGAAGTTGGTAGGCAAAATAACTTTGTAATCAAAGTCCGGTCTTTAAATAGGGGAGGACGTCTCGGTCTCATTTCTGGCTGCGTTTTTGGATTCTCATTTTTTCCAATCGTCGTCTTCCAGCAAGGGCATGGTAAGGTGTGTCGAATTTTGTTTTTGGAAAATTTTGTAGGTTTCTCACCTTCAAGTTTAAAATTTAGGCCAATTTTTTGTTGGGATCCTAAAGCTAGGTTTCTTTCGAGTACTGAGACGCAGCTTTTGCGATGGCTTACTTAAAGCTGGCATTCTATGGTCGTGTGGTCGCGTGGGCTTTGTTGTAGGTGGTGTGGGCTTTGCAGCTGGTAGAGCCATTATTCAAGGATTCTCAGGTATTTCTTTACTTGATGAAGGCCATGATGGTATACCCGAAGTACTAGCTACGATGAAGGCTATGTTGGAACGCCTGGTATGTAGTCTCTCTGTTCATTTTCTTTCTTTTCGCTCTCCTAGGCTTTGCAACAGAAGCTGCTGATAGTGAGGGAGCAGCCGTCCCTGCGTGGTAGTTTTAGAATCTAAAAGCAGAGGTAAAGACCGTGAAGGTGAAGGCAGAGGCAGTGAAGGCAGGGGCAGAGGCAAAAGGAGAGGCGGAGGCAGCGAAGGTTCAGGCAGAGGCAGTGACTGAGATATTGCAGAAACATCAAAAGCTTTGGAATGGAGGTGCGACTCCGATGCACAGATTGCCTTTGTGCATCGGAGTCACACTTCCATTTCAAAGCTTTTAGTTTCTGTGCAATTATTTCGGCCACTGCCTCAATCACAGAGACAAGATTGGAGATTTTGCACTATAGATACCAATTAAATGCAAGAGGCATCCAGGAGCTTTTTCTCAAGGCTCTTACAAGGGATGCCCATCTCTATATCTATAGAAAGGTGCAGGAGGAGCAGTTATCGTAGGTATAGAGAAGAATTTATAAAGATTTGGCCACCAATTGGTTTCCTCAAGCGAAAAAGGAGCTTTGGCAAGCTGTCCTCGAGATGCCTACCATGATTGACTTCAGAGAAGACATGCAAAATGTCTTCTTTTCACATGATCTTGACCTTCTTGTTACGAAGGTCACTACCCTCCATAGGGAGTTTCACCATTTTCATCATGTAAAGAAATCCATGATACTATCGTGGATCCTTTGCAATTGGAAGGTTTTATGCGTGCTATAGCGAAAAAGATAAATCTGAATGTTCGTTTTGGAGATGAATGCGAGGTGATTGAGGGTGCCAAGGAAGATTAGGTGAACTTTGTATGGGGAACCTTACTTGTATTCAGCTGGTACAGTCCTCAAAAGGATATGATATGGCATCTGGTTAATTGACATGTATCCCGGAGAGTATGCCATTTTGAATTTTGGTAACGAGTTAATTGACATGCTCTGGCTATTGGCTATGCTAGATGTTTGGTAGCTGTAGACAGAATTTTGAAATTTTCATGTTTTATGTGTATTTCGCTACAGTCTCTCGAAAGGCAGGTTTCTGCCATGCACTGGTTATGCTAGAGTTTTGGTGGTTGTATATAGATTTTTGGTACGTCAGAGGTTGGAACATGTTACTGCCTAACTCTGATTCGTTAAGACATCAAATGCTCGTGGTTACACAGGTAGCTTTACATCAATTATGGCAAATGTAAATGACTTGGACACTCCAAGTCACGAATCAATCACGACAGCACCAAATAACCACTTCAAAACAATTCACAGATCAAAATAGATTTGCCTTGGCCCGGCAGAGTTCCGTGCCTAGAGATATTGGCCCCATAGACTGGCCCTCCTTTCGGGTTTTTCTATATGTATTAAAAATCAATGTCAAGAGTACAAGAGCGGTTAGGGTTTCACTCTCAGACTCTGCGTCCAGACTCCAAATGCTCTGAGAAGTGAGTCCCTTACCGCATATGAAAAGGTTACAAGGGATGCCCAATCGCAAAGCCCCAAAAGCTTGCAAGCAAAACCAGATTCTCTCTCTCTCTCAAATGAGAGCAAGTAAAATTTAGCATGTTCTTTCTCTCTCTCAAAGCGTAGCAGAAAGCCAGCAATAATGTGTCGCTAGCTGCTTTTCTTCCAGCCCGCTTTTTCCGCCGCAAATTACGGAATCCTCCGTACATTGATGCTTGGTACTGGTGCCAAAATTTAGTGTTTTCTACCACTTAGGGTTTCAGCCAGCAGTGAGGGTTAGGGTTTCTGTAAAATTAGGGTTTCTGTAAAATTAGGGTTTCTGGCAGAAATTAGGGTTTGCAGGATTTTTAGGGTTTATGTCAGAAATTAGGGTTTCTGTTGTCGGTAGCCACGTCATCACTTTGTGACAGCAAATGATGTTTTTGCATTATTTCATTTGTTTAATTGCCATGCACTGGTTATGCTAGATTAATGGTGGTTGGATTGTTGGTACATCAGAGGTTGGACCATGTGACTGCCCAACTCTGTGGCCATAAATGATGTTTTTGCATTATTTCATTTGTTTAATTGCCATGCACTGGTTGTGCTAGATTTGTGGTGGTTGGAGGATTCTCAGGTATTTCTTTACTTGATGAACGCCATGATTGTATACCCGAAGTACTTGCTACGATGATGGCTATGTTGGGACGCCTGGTATGTAGTCTCTCTGTTCATTTTCTTTCTTTTCGCTCTCCTAGGCTTTGAAACAGAAGCTGCTGATAGTGAGGGAGCACCCGTCCCTGCGTGGTAGTTTTGGAAAATAAAAGCAGAGGTAAAGGCAGCGAAGGTGAAGGCAAAGGTAGTGGCTGAGATAATTGGAGAGACGTTAAAAGCTTTGAAACGGAGGTGCGACTCCGATGCACAGATTGCCTTTGTGCATCGGAGTCACACCTCCATTTCAAAGCTTTTAGTTTCTGTGCAATTATTTCGGCAACTGCCTCTATCACAAAGACAAGATTGGAGATTTTGCAATATAAATAGCATTGAAACGCAAGAGGCATCCCATAGCTCTATCACAGAGACAAGATTGGAGATTTTGCAATATAAATAGCATTGAAACGCAAGAGGCATCCCATAGCTCTATCACAGAGACAAGATTGGAGATTTTGCAATATAAATAGCATTGAAACGCAAGAGGGATCCCATAGCTTTTTATCAAGGCTCTTACAAGGGATGCCCATCTATATTGCTATAGAAAGGCACTGGAGGATTAGTTACCGTAGGTATAGAGAAGAATTTATAAAGATTTGGCCACCAATTGATTTCCTCAAGCAAAAAAGGAGCTTTGGCAAGCTGTCCTCGAGATGCCTACCATGATTGACTTCAGAGAAGACATGCAAAATGTCCTCTTTTTACATGATCTCGACCTTCTTGTTAGGAAGGTCACTACCTTCCATAGGGAGTTTCACCATTTTCATCATGGTGCAATAAGGCAGAGGGATGGGATTGTTTTTGTACGCGAACACATCCGGAAAGAAATCTATGATACTATCGTGGATCCTTCGCAATTGAAAGGTTTTGTGCGTGCTATGACGAAAAAGATAAATCTGAATGTTCGTTTTGTAGATGAATGTGAGGCGATTGAGGGTGCCAAGTAAGATTAGGTGCACTTTGTATTGGGAACTTTACTTGTATTCAGCTGGTACAGTCCTCAAAAGGATATGATATGGCATCAGGTTAATTGACATGCATCCCAGAGAGTATACCACTTTGAATTTTGGTAACGAGTTAATTGACATGCTCTGGCTATGCTAGATTTCTGGTGGCTGTCTACAGATTTTTGAAATTTTAATGGTTTACATGTAATCCGGTTATGCTAAATGTCTGGTAGCTGTATACAGGTTTTTGAAATTTTCATATTCTATGTGTATTGCTACAGTCTCTCGAAAGGCAGGTTTCTGCGATGCACTGGTTATGCTACATTTTTGGTGGTTGTATATAGTTTTTTGGTACGTCAGAGGTTGGAACATGTTACTGCCTATCTCTGATTCGTTAAGACATCAAATGCTCGTGGTTACACAGGTAGCTTTACATCATTTATGGCAAATGTAACAGACTTGGACTTGCCAAGAATCAATCACGACAGCACCAAATAACCACTTCAAAACAATTCACAAATCACAATAGATTTGCCCTGGCCCGGCGGAGTTCCGTGCCTAGAGATATTGGCCCCAGAGAGTGGCGCCCCTTTTGGTATCTCTATATGTATTAAAAATCAATGTCAGAGTACAAGAGCGGTTAGGGTTTTACTCTCAGACCATGTTCCTACCCAACTCTGGCTCGAAATGATGTTTTTGCATTATTTCATTTCTTAAATTGCCATGCACTCGTTGTGCTAGATTTGTGGTGGTTGGATTTTTGGTACGTCAGAGGTTGGACCATGTTACTGCCCAACTCTGACTTGGGGGGGAGATTTGATGTATGAAATGTTGGAATTTTTGATGGGGAAGGATTTCATTAGAGTCGCCAGACGTCCCTCAACAAGTGGAAGTGCAATGATGACCTGGCACCATGGTTTGAGGAGTGTGCGGAGGATTTTTCCAAATTATGTGGAAAAAAAAGAGCTTGAGTAAGAATACTCTCCTATTGCTAATCCTGGTGTGCAGGATACTCAAAGAAAGGGTAAAAACTAACGTTAAGCGAGTCTATCCACACCTGCCTCTTCGGCTCCTACTGCATTATCTCACTATCTTGTACGCTCGCTCTCGCTCACGCTTTCTTGTGCATCGATCGTCTTCCATCTCCTTCCCATCGAGTGTGTGTCCCGCACCAAATGTCTACGTGCATGAAAGTCTCTAGCTGCTGCCCCTTCCCTCTTTCGATTTGTGTTTGTGTTCAGTCTCACAGACATCACCTATTTTTGTAGATTGAAATCTAATGTGTATATTGATGTATTTTAGGTTACTAAGGGATAGCGGTGGACGTATGTCATTGGCGATGGATGTGACTGAAGGGCATGAATAGGAATGCTCCTCAATAGGGTGAGGGTCTTTAATCCTCACTCAATAATTATGACAATGCTGAGTGTTGATTTATAATGTGAAACTGTTTACTGCATCAGAGAATTTGAAACTCTTTTAACAATAAGATTTGAACAATATAAATACACTCTTAGAAAACAATGGAGAAGATATGAACTTGAAACATTGTTCTTGTAGTTGATACACATGAAACTTATAACAATAAAACTCTTGTAGCTTTGGATTTATGACCAGCAAGGGACCAAAAAGGGAAACAAGATATTTGAACCCGGCTGTTAAGATAGTTAAAAAATTTACAACTGTTCGAGCAAAAAGATTCAAAAGCTATTTGAGCGAAAAGATGTGTATGAAAACAATGCAGGTACATTGTGTTAAGGAGGGGAGGATATGAAGTTGGTAGGCAAAATAACTTTTTAATCAAAGTCCGGTCATTAAATAGGGGAGGACGTCTCAGTCTCATTTTTGGTTGCGTTTTTGGATTCTCATTTCTTCCAATCGTCGTTTTCGAGCAAGGGCATGCTAAGGTGTGTCGAGTTTTGTTGCTGGAATATTTTGTAGGTTTTTCACCTTCAAGTTTAAAATTTAGGCGAATTTTGTTGTTGGGATTACACTAAAGCTAGGTTTCTTTCGAGTACTAGGACGCAGGCTTCTGCGATGGTTAACTTAAATGTGGCATTTTATGGTCGCATGGTCGCGTGGGCTTTGCTATAGGTGGTGTAGACTTTGCACTGTGTAGTTGGTAGAGCCATTATCCAAGGATTCTCAGGTATTTCTTTACTTGATGAAGGCCATGATTGTATACCCGAAGTACTTGCTACGATGATGGCTATGTTGGGACGCCTGGTATGTAGTCTCTCTGTTCATTTTCTTTCTTTTCGCTCTCCTAGGCTTTACAACAGAAGCTGCTGATAGTGAGGGAGCACCCGTCCCTGCGTGGTAGTTTTGTAAACTAAAAGCAGAGGTAAAGGCAGCAAAGGTGAAGGCATAGGCAATGGCTGAGATAATTGCAGAGACATTAAAAGCTTTGAAACCGAGGTGCGACTCCGATGCACAGATTGCCTTTGTGCATCTTGCCTCTGTGCATCGGAGTCACACCTCCATTTCAAAGCTTTTAGTTTCTGTGCAATTATTTCGGTCACTGCCTCTATCACAGAGACAAGATTGGAGATTTTGCAATATAAATACCAATTAAACGCAAGAGGCATCCCGGAGCTTTTTATCAAGGCTCTTACAAGGGATGCCCATCTCTATTGCTATAGAAAGGCGCAGGAGCAGCAGTTACCCGAGGTATAGTGAAGAATTTATATATATTTGGCCACCAATTGGTTTCCTCAAGCAAAAAAGGAGCTTTGGCAAGCTGTCCTCGAGATGCCTACCATGATTGACTTCAGAGAAGACAAGCAAAATGTCCTCTTTTTACATGATCTCGACCTTCTTGTTAGGAAAGTCACTACCTTCCATAGGGAGTTTCACCATTTTCATCATGGTGCAATAAGGCAGAGGGATGGGATTGTTTTGTACGGGAACACATCCGGAAAGAAATCCATGATACAATCGTGGATCCTTTGCAATTGGAAGGTTTTATGCGTGCTATGGCGAAAAAGATAAATCTGAATGTTCGTTTTGGAGATGAATGCGAGGTGATTGAGGGTGCCAATGAAGATTAGGTGTACTTTGTATGGGGAACTTTACTTGTATTCAGCTGGTACAGTCCTCATAAGGATATGATATGGCATCGGGTTAATTGACATGTATCCCGGAGAGTATGCCACTATGAATTTTGGTAGCGAGTTAATTGACATGCTCTGGCTATGCTAGATTTTTGGTGGCTGTGTACAGATTTCTGAAATTTTTATGGTTTACATGTAATCCGGTTATGCTAAATGTCTGGTAGCTGTATACAGATTTTTGAAATTTTTATGTTTGCTCTGTATTCCGCTACAGTCTCTCGAAACGCAGGTTTCTGCTATGTACTGGTTATGCTAGATTTTTGGTGGTTGTATATAGATTTTTGGTATGTCAGAGGTTGGAACATGTTACTACCTAACTCTGATTTTCGTTAAGACATCAAATGCTCGTGGTTACACAGGTAGCTTTACATCATTTATGGCAAATGTTATAGACTTGGACACTCCAAGCCAAGAATCAATCACGACAGCACCAAATAACCAGTTCAAAACAATTCACAAATCACAATAGATTTGCCCTGGCCCAGCGCAGTTCCGTGCCTAGAGATATTGGCCCCAAGGAGTGGCGCCCCTTTTGGTATTTCTATATGTATTAAAAGTCAATGTCAGAGTACAAGAGCGGTTAGGGTTTCACTCTCAGACTCTGCATCCAGATGCTCTGAGAAGTGAGGCCCTTACCGCGTATGAAAAGGTTACAAGGCATTCCCAAACGCAGAGCTCCAAAAGCTTGAAAGCAAAAGCAGATTCTCTCTCTCTCTCTCTCTCTCTCTCTCTCTCTCTCTCTCTCTCTCTCTCTCTCTCTCAAATAATAGCAAGTAAAATAAAGCATGTTCTTTCTCTCTCTCAAACTGTAGCAGAAAGCCAGCAATAATGTGTCGCTAGCTGCTTTTCTCTGAGCCCGCTTTTTTTCCGCTGCAAATTCCGGAATCTTCCGTAAACTGTTGCCACGTGGCATTGGCGCCAAAATTTAGGGTTTTCAGCCACTTAGGGTTTCAGCCAGCAGTGAGGGTTAGGGTTTCCAAAAATTAGGGTTTTTGTAAAATTAGGGTTTTTGGCAGTGAAGGTGAAGGCAGAGGCAATGGCTGAGATAATTGCAGAGACATTAAAAGCTTTGAAACGGAGGTGCGACGTCGATGCTCAGATTGCCTTTGTAGTCGCACCTCCATTTCAAAGCTTTTAGTTTCTGTGCAATTATTTCGGCCACTGCCTCTATCACAGAGACAAGATTGGAGATTTTGCAATATAAATACTAATTAAACGCAAGAGGCACCCCGGAGCTTTTTATCAAGGCTCTTACAAGGGATGATCATCTCTATTGCTATTGGACGCTGAGTTTGCCGATGACTCAGCCTTGTACATAAAGGGCCAGGAGGCCAATCTGCGCAGATGTGAGGAGGCTTTGGAGACTTTCTGTTGTGCATCGAGCGCAATGATCAACTGGAGAAAGACAGTGGCTTTCTCGGTTGACAGTGCTCTTGCGTCAGATTAGATGCGAGGAGAGGGTTTCAGGTGGATTTCTCCAGGGACTGCATTTCGGTACTGCATTTCGGTACTTGGGTTGTCAGGTTGGTTCGGACTTGTCCCTCGAGCAACAGATTGCTCCTCTTCTCCTGTCCATCAGGAGAAAGCTGTTACATTGGAGCTCAACACGACTTTCGTTGGCTGGTAGAGTAGTAGTTGCCAACCAGGTGTTGTTGGCAACTATGTAGTACATCACTTCTTGCTGGATCTTCTCGAGTTCTTGTATCAGCCAGGTAGAGAGGCTGATTAGGAACTTCCTTTGGTCAGGTCGTGACACTCAGGTTGCCCGAGCCAAGGTGGCTTGGTCGGTCATCACACTTCCTTGTCCTCAGGGAGGGCTTGGGATCATTGAACCAGCATAGCAGAGCAGAGTTCTTGGGAAGTTCGTAGTCAGAGGACTTCTTCCAGGACAGGAGCCCTGGAAGAAGTTCTTGCCGGAGAGGCTTCGTGCCAGGGTGCCTCAGTCAGGAGGCCCTTGGCAACCTTCGACCAGATGGATCTTTATAGAGTTGCACCGAGTTGGTTTGAGCAGGAGATTGGAGGACCGCTTCACTGTGAGTTTGCTTCGATCTTGGGAGCTCTTACGGCGTGGCCTGGAGCAGAGACAGCCGACGTGAATGGAGGAGCGCCTACGGCAGCCCCTCGTCTGGAACCCCATGGTTAGCACTCAGAAAGGCCACTTGGTTGGTAGTCGACCTCATGTTTCTTGGGGTCCCATGGCAGCAGGTCCAGCGCGCTCTCTAGGTGACTGGCTAGAGTTCACAGGTTTGTCAGAGGAGGTGCAGGGTTTCCAGTTACAGGGCATGAGAGGGGTGCAGAGCATGTGTCAGGACATCTCAGAGTCAGTTCCAGCTGAGTGGCTCACGCCTCTCGAGCCAGTAGCACCCCTGTGGATGGGAGCCTTCACACGACTAGAGGTTCTCATTTCAGTCAGGGCCTGCTCAGAGTCTATCTCAGCTCTGTTCTTCGAGCTTCAGGGTGGGGGACGACTACAACGAGTTGCAGTAGAGGCCTCGCAGGTAGCAGAGTGCTGTTTTCAGAGGATCCGAGTAGTGGGCATCTGTGGGAGGACCTGCGTCATAGACCCTGACCCAACAGTTCTTGAGACATGACACTGGAGGCTATGGGCTTGTGAGTGTAGTTCGTTGGCACGAGTACAGTGGGATCCTGGTGAGTGGCTATGGAGGGACCCCTTCTCTTCTGTAGACCACCCAGGAGTCCCGTTCTTTTGAGTACACTGTTCGAATGGGACGTCATATACTAGCAGCACAGAGAGGGGCCCTCCCCACTGTAGCACGTCATTGGCAGGAGGAGGGTCTAACAGTCGAGTTCTTGGCAGACTTTTGGGAGGGGTTGTGGGACTCTAGACAACCGAGGCGAGTCACGTTGTTTCAGTGGCTGGTCAAACATAGAGCCACAGCAGTAGGGAGCTGGCTAGTGCATAGTGGTCTCTCGGCCACATGTGCAGCTCGTGACCATTTGGTGGAGAGTCAGCGTCACTGTCTTTGGGACTGTCCCTCAGCCTAGCAGGTGTGGCTACGAGTTCTTCGGCTGATGCCTGCTCTCTCCACGGCTCGATTGTACACTTGGGGGACAGCGGCTTGGTCCACCCTCACGGGCCCGGCACTTCAGTTTGAGCTATCTTCCACCAGCAGGATGATAGTGATGCAGGGGGGACGACCTACACTCCAGCCTGCTACTGAGCTTACTCCACAGGAGTGGTGCAGTGAGAGAGAGGAGTGTTGGGAGCTCATCAGTGGCCTGACACTTTGGTTCATCTGGCGGGCCCGTTGTTTCCGCATCTCTGAGGCTCGCCCTGTGCCACCAGCAGAGATTGTTCGTGACTCTTTGCTAGAGCTGATCCATACTCTCAGAGGACAGCTTGAGGGACTACGGGGCAGCTCCGACCGCATGCGGGAGCGCCGTGAGGCTTTCCTTCGACTCTAGCGCCTTGGGCCTTTCTACACCATAGTCCAGGGGGTGCTCAGATGGCACTACTGTCCACCTGTGTGGCTCTTCCCTCCTCCCATCTCTTGATTTAGCCTCATTGTATATATGCTGTTTTTTCATTGGGAGAGTCTCCCCATCATGCTTGTTGTAGCCCTCTCTTGCAGAGGTGGTTGTAGCCCTATGGGCAGTTTTCATTAACTAATAGAAGGATCTTTTTCTCGGAAAAAAATAATAATTTATAAAGATCTGGCCACCAATTGGTTTCCTCAAGCAAAAAGGAGCTTTGGCAAGCTGTCCTCGAGATGCGTACCATGATTGACTTCAAAGAGGACATGCAAAATGTCCTCTTTTCACATGATCTGGACCTTCTTGTTACGAAGGTCACTACCTTCCATAGGGAGTTTCACCATTTTCATCATGGTGCAATAAGGCAGAGGGATGGGATTGTTTTTGTACGCGAACACATCCGGAAAGAAATCCATGATACTATCGTGGATCCTTTGCAATTGGAAGGTTTTATGCGTGCTATGGCAAAAAAGATAAATCTGAATGTTCGTTTTGGAGATGAATGCGAGGTGATTGAGGGTGCCAATGAAGATTAGGTGCACTTTGTATGGGGAACTTTACTTGTATTCAGCTGGTACAGTCCTCAAAAGGATATGATATGGACGTTGGTTGTTGATGTTCTGCAAATTTCCTACATTAGACTACCAAGAGTTACAATTTGTGGAAAGGAACTGTTGATACCTACCTTGGCACAGCTCTGTGGCTGTTCGTCAAGGCCCATGCGATCAAGGTAAATATTTGGTATGTCGTGATGACTATAGTTGGGTTAAGGCTGATTCCTCTCAAGGTCTACTTTCTTAGAGATAATCTCGCCGTCAATGCTTTCAACCAAAATGTGAGTAGATGAGGTAATATGTACCAAGGTTGCTCCATCTTGACTTGCACTGGTCTACATGGCGGATAGTTTAATATAGAGTAACATCAAGATATATGTTGGTTTTTTTAAGTATGACATAAAACACCTTATTGTTTGAAAGTTGAATCTTCTCAGGGTTCACTTCATTAGAGATAGTTGAAGGAGAATTATGTCCGTCATTGATTTCAACCAGAATTTGAGGTGATGATTTACTGTGTGCGAAGGTTACTGTATGCTGATTTGCAATGGTCTACATTGCTGATAGTTTAGTACAAATAATAACATTACTTATGTTAGTTTTTATTGAAGTATGACTTGAAATACCTCATTGTTGGAAGCTCTCACTGTATGCTACCTTTGAATGTGACAATAATATGAGAAATCTTCATCTTCTAGATGTTGGGAGTAGTTGATTCCGTGCATTTCTACTACTCCACATGTTGTGGAGAAGTCTTGATCTGCTTGAGTCGCCATAGACCTAAGCGCCAAAATAGCTTCATCTTCTCCATTTGCTGCAAATGGCATGGCTGGGACGCGAGAATCAATGTCCTCTGTAGCAGTGGTTTCTTCCTCTTCCACTATGTTCATGTGATTACACGGCATATTTTCGAATTTCACTGCACAAGGATCAAGTGGCCCAATCCCTGTGGCCTTAAATCCAGCTTTGATATTGGTTTCTGTGAAAGATGAGTGTATGGTTTCTTCCTCTTCCACTATGTTCATGTGATTACACGGCATATTTTCGAATTTCACTGCACAAGGATCAAGTGGCCCAATCCCTGTGGCCTTAAATCCAGCTTTGATATTGGTTTCTGTGAAAGATGAGTGTATGGCTTTGGCAGCAATAGTAGCTAGCTCGATCTTGCTAGCTTGCCTTGAAGAAGTCCTTAAGTGCCAGATGTCTCTTTCCTTTCTAAATTGAGCTTTCAAAGGTTTTAACACTGATACATCTAGTGGTTGAAGTTTGTGTGATGTGTGAGATGGCAAAGTAACGATATCAATACCTGATGCATGTGCCTTTGCCACCACACCTAGAGAGACGTGGCTGCCATGACCGTCTAGAATGAGAAGATGTCGACTCTCCTTTCCATAGTGTGCAGTTATTGCTTTGTCAAAGTGGTCCAGCCAAGCTTGAAAGAGTTCGCCTGTCATCCATGCCTTTCTCTGCACAGCCATGGCTGCACCTTCTTCACCGTTTTGAATATAGTTGCTAGTGATTCTGCTGCCTTTAAATGTGTAAAATGAAGGAATTGTATGTCCCGCAGCATTAACGCAACGCAGAACCGTCATCCACTCACGAGAGTCGCATGCGATGCCATAAATTGCCTTCGCTCCTTTTCTTGCCAACACCTTCATACCTTTGTCTCTTGAACTTTGAAAGCCTGTTGCATCAGCATTCCGAATGTTGGAGGGGGGATATTTGTGTGCTTGATATAACTTGACGAGGTTATCATGCAAGGATCTCACTATCTCCGGCCTGAATCGGGCTGCCCTAGATTGGTCCAAACTCTCTGAAACTCTGAATACCAATTTTGGGTGTCTTCTACGAAATGCGTCCCACCAACTTTTGCCGGGAATGCCATTTGAAAAGGGTGTGTGTCTGATCTGGCAGATTTTAGCAACTTTTAGCTTCACATCTAGTACCTATACGCCATACCCAGAATCACATTTCAAAAAGATCCATTTTAATAAAGCCTCCTCCTCTTCTACAGTTAGAACTGTCGTTGGCCCCCCTTTTTTTTAAAGAGTCCTTCCCTCTTCCCAATTTGCAATTGCTGTTTTGCTCATGCCAAATTGCATCGCACATTTCTCCAATGGTAGACGTCCTCGTGCCTTGAGGGGGGCCTTAGCCATATCCTCTTCAGCCCATGTCTTTTGATTGCGTTTCTTTTTAGTTGTGGTGGTTGGATTCTCGAGAATAGGTTGCTGAATCTGTGGCTCCGGAGTTTTTGGTTTTGGGAATTTTGGTTTGGCTTGCAAGGCAAGTGGGGGTTGTTGATTTACCAACTTTCCAGACCTCTTCTTTGTTCTCACAGCTTCTACTCGTGAGGATACTTTAAAGGATGGGCTGGAAGTTTTTTTTGAGTGGATGTCTTGCTTGTGGTTTTCACATTGTGTCCCTTCACAACTTTTGTTGGTAGTGCCATGTTGTACCTGCAGACAAAGCATATATTGGAATGTTGCTTTCAAGGCATGATGCATGCTAAGTTGTGGAAATTAATGAACTGCATGTTTGTAACATTTGACAAGTTACTTGCAGCTGTTGAAAGATAGTTACCTGCAGCTGTTGTTATGAAGTGCATATTTGTAAACATACCATAAATTGGAACATATGCTGTTTTATCTCAGATCAATGCGACTCCTCCTTCACAGAAAACTTCCTCTTGGGTATTCGTTGTGTGACCCCCTCAGGGTTGGCTGCCTGTTTGTTATCGACTTGGATACATTTGTCACTCGTGGGATGATAAGTGGAGCTTTCTCTGTCTCAGGGCTGGCTGCTCGTTTGTTATCTATTTGGATAGGTTTGTCACTCTTAGGGCTGATAAATGGAGCTTTCTTTCGTGGTATCTTGCAAAGGAAGACTGGTAACACGTACTTTTCCACAGCAGCAAACTCATCCGCCTGTTTTGTGCAACAAAAGTGAGGTGCATAAGTAGCCGTCTAATTGAGGATGCCTCTCTATTAGACAAGCTTTACATTCACAAGGAGCAGTGGATGTCATTTTTGCCTGTCAAAGCGGGAAGTTTTTGATTGAAACCTTGTGGTAAGTGAGGTTGCATACTTGAAAGAGCTTGGAGTAAGAGGTTTCTCTCAGTGAGTTTGCATTAGCTGGGATATGCCAAGCACGGTGAGAGAATACTGGGGTATGCTTGCAGGGTGAGACCATACATGAGTTGGGGAATGGTTAGCAGGGTGAGAGACTGTATCTTTGTACTGGCTGGAATAAATAAGGAGTTGCGCATTGTTATCATTATCATTTGATATTTGGAGTATTAAATGCTGAGTTAATTTCGTTGAATCTGCATTGGTTAGTAAATTTTATACGGGTCTGTTCATGATTACTGAGGATGGTCTGCTGTAATTACGTGCAGGTGTGGTTCCTGATTCAGACTAACGATGGACAAAAGCAAAAGGCCAGTCTCAGCAGTAGTGTCACGAAATGCATCCTGCAGAGGGGGGCGTGTATTGGAGTGGCGGGATGGAGCAGGACCTGTTGTGATTGAGTGTATGTCGTTTTGTCTTTTCAAGGACACATTGTAAAAGGTTTCTATTAGTGGATTGAGTTGCGGCTATTTCCCTTCCTTGTTCTTCACTGATTTTTGTCGTCCTTGTTCTTCACCTACTGGCCCCTCTACCCTATAGTTTTAAGTTTGAGGATTAAAAACATACGCACCGGTCGCAAAACTTGCAAAACCTACCAATTTAGAGGTAAATTGGTTATATTTGAAGATTTTCACACTCAACTTCTAAAAATTTTGTAGGTTTCTCACCTTCAAATTTAAAATGTAGGTGAATTTTGTTGTTGGGATTACACTGAAGCTAGGTTTCTTTCGAGTATTGAGATGCAGGCTTCTGCGATGGATTACTTAAAGCTAGCATTCTATAGTCGTGTGGGCTGATGGAGTGCCTACCAACAGGGTGACTTCTGGTGGGGGCTTTGCAGCTGGTAGAGCCATTATCCAAGGATTCTCAGGTATTTCTTTTCTTGATGAAGGCCATGATTGTATACCCGAAGTTCTTGCTACAATGATGGCTATTTTGGGGCGCCTGGTATGTAGTCTCTCTGTTCATTTTCTTTCTTTTCGTTCTCCTAGGCTTTGCGACAGAAGCTGCTGATAGTGAGGGAGCACCCGTCCCTGCGTGGCAGTATTGGAAATTTGAATGTTCGTTTTGTAGATGAATGCGAGGTGATTGAGGGTGCCAATGAAGATTAGATGCACTTGTATGGGAAGCTTTACTTGTATTCAACTGGTTCAGTTCTCAAAAGGATATAATGTCAGTTTTTTGGGTTCTTTTCATCGGGTAAATTGACATGCATCTGGGAAGTATGCCACTTTGAATTTTGGTAACAAGCTAATTGACATGCTCTGGCTATGCTAAATTGCTGGTTGCTGTGTACAGATTTCTGAAATTTTTATGGTGTACATGTATTCTGGTTATGCTAAATGTCTGGTGGCTGTATACAGATTTCTGAAATTTTTATGTTTTATGTGTATTCTGCTACAGTCTCTAGAAAGGCAGGTTTTTGCCATGCACTGGTTATGCTAGATTTTTGGTGGTTGTATACAGATTTTTGGTACGCCAGAGGTTGGAACATGTCACTGTCTAACTCTGATTCGTTAAGACATCAAATGCTCGTGGTTGCACAGGTAGCTTAACATCATTCATGGCAAATGATGTTTTTTGCATTATTTCATTTGTTTAATTGCCATGCACTGGTCATGCTAGATTTGTGGTGGTTGGATTTTTGGTACATCAGAGGTTGGACCATGTTACTGCCCAACTCTGATTCGTTAAGATATCAAATGCCTGTGGTTTCACAGGTGTGGTTACTCGGGGAGCTCTACATCATTTATGGCAAATAGGTTGCTTTTTTAGCGTCGATATCAACCGTCCATGTTCATCGAGCATCAATCTCGACCTTGCAATGCAATTTTATCCCCAAAAAATACCCATTCTCTCTATCCACCCCATTATTGTTCTTCTGACACTTGACCCTTCAAACACAGTTGTGACAACAGAATCGTCATGATGGAGGTCTGTTGACTGGTTCGGCTCACTAGATCTACCAATTGCAATCTGGAACATTTCAACACAACAATAGGGTGCCCTTTCATTTGGAATGGACCTCACATGGAACAACATGGATATGTTGGCTGTCTCACAAGAGGCATGCATGGCTGCTTGCTAAAAGGCTCATCTGGCATTTGATAATGTATTACAAGTGGAGAAAAATGTTAATGCAGTCTATATCTTATTGGTCAATTTATTAGATGCAATTTGGCTGCCACATTAACTTTTTTCGTGCCACCCTCACTTGCACTGGTTTATGGCTCTATGTGGATGCGGGTGCCATGAAACTTCCGAATTTGATCATTTGCTTATTGATGCAATGGCGTGCCATTGTCAGTAATAGTGAACACGTCTTAATGGCCATCAAAGGTAGCAAGTTTGACCTAAACGTTGCGATGTACGCTAGTGCCTGTGTTTCATATGTTTTTGAATTATTAACGTTAATGTCTATTGCCTGTGAACCTGGCAAGTACCTTCATGGTCGAGTCAAGCAAGCAGAAAGGGGATTTTTCATAAAGTTGGGCAGACAAGTTTTCTGGAACATAGGCTCTCCTGCAACATCTTTAGCAACTTTGATCGCTTGGTTGGACTTTTTTCTTTGTGGTTCTTCACACCACAATATGGAAGGAAAGTGTGTTGCATGTAAGTGGTCAGCTTCCAAAAATGCATTCATCGGATTCTTGCAGGTAATAGAAGTGTTTCTTTTGCCAACATGTAGGTTTTTGAAGGAGATTGTGATGGTTTTAAAACCTTGTACTAATGGTGGTCCTCGAATCTCCATATCTAGGGTATATTGCACGTGTATTCTTGTTGTGATATGCTTGCAGGTGCAAGTTGCATGACAAGGACGGAGGTTCAACAAAGGAATCTGCATAAGTGGCCCCGATCGAGACAGCATTGGCGATTCAAGAGCCCTATCAAGCAAGGCCCAATCATTCTCCTTAAAGGTCAAGGCTCTTCTTTGCTTGTTAGCAACAGTCTTTTGCCTTTGTTGAGATATGGATATAGCCTCTTTAATCTTGTTGAAAGATTTTTGTAAATCTGAGCTATACTCATCGGCAACGAAGATCTTTCCATGTACCTTAAGTAGCAGGGGACTTTTGGATCTTCCCTCTATGATCTCAAAAGGTGCTTTACTTGTAGAAGTATGTACAGTATTGGGAGCGTTGATCTACTTCCATGACATAGGCTTTGGTAGATCAAGGATTGTAAGGTTGGCTATCTTGCTTTGGCCATTCGTTTTATCTTGCTTTGGCCATTCGTTTTCGTTTGTGGATGATAGGCCGAAGATAAGTCGAACCTTGTGCGTAGATTCTCAGAGAGACTCTTCTTGAAATTATTGGTCATTTTAAGATCTCTAGCCTACACGATAGATGTTGGCAAGCCATGGTATTTGAAAAGCTGTGATATGAAGAGTTGCCATTTGGTGTGCCTTAATAGTCTGACAGGTATAAAATGGGCTTCTTTGCCAAACCTGTCGACTATTGTCCATGTTCTTCCATTCCCATGGATAGACTTTCGAAGAAAAATTCCATGGTTATGCTCTACCATGGTGAATTAGGAATTGGCAATAGCTGAAGCAATATAGGTTTTGCTTCTCTCTATCAAAATTCGTCTTTTGGCATACCACGCATTTTGAAACATACTCTTGTATGTCTCTCTTCATGGAAGGCCAGTAGAAGTACGTTTCTACTTCTCATAGGGTAGATTGAAACCCTCTATGCCCCGCATAAGGAGGGACATGGGATTCATACATTATTTTCTCGCAAAGTGAGTCTGTGATGCTTATTGTATTACCAAAGAGGAGATAACTATCCTCAAGAGTGAATGGTTGTTCGTTCTTCCCTAGTGCAAGGGCTGATATGACATCTTTGAAATCAGGATCAGCAGCATACTCTATGACACTCGTGTCTAACCATCCATAAGTGGTATGCAGATGAAGCAAGAGAGTGGAGAGGAGGGCCCTCCTTGTTGGGACTTTCATTGTGACAGCATAGGATTCCATTGAAACCAAATGCTCAATCAGTTAGATTGTAGAAGTTTTGTTGACGTTAGATGGCTGAAATTTATAATTTTTAAAGGCTTATTAGAATGGGAAGTAAAAAAAGGCATTGGAGTTTGTTAACCCCTTGCTTTGGCTGAGAGATAATATAGAAGGCTTTGCAGCCTCATTGAGAATGGCATAAATCTGTTAATTCACTGCTCTCACCATTTCCCCGTGCGCTCTCTTCCCAAGAACGTGGGTAGTTTGGGGTTTCCCCCTCCCCGTGCGCTCTCTTCCCGAGAACGCGAGCATTGGTTTTCCCCCCCGGTGCGCTCTTTTTTCGAGGATGTAGTATTGGGATTTCTCCCCTTCTCGTGTGCTCTCTTCTCAAGAATGCGGACTTTCATAAAAAATCCCCCCCCCCCCCCCCCCCCCTTAACGTTGATCTTTCTTGCCCAAGAGCATATCGTTGCCTTCCCGAGAGCCTTTTGTGCGAGCTTGTTACCGAGGTCTGCCACGCCCTGCAAAATGTGCATCGTCTCGAGGATGCATCTTGTCTCGATCGTGTAAGTTGGATAATCCTCTCTTTTAATTTGCATCCAAATAATTTACCGGTCTTTTATTTTCCCACATCAAATAATCATTTCAATATAGAAAAATCATTTGGAACAGTTAGATATTAGTTTTTATGACATTACCTCTCTTGAAATCATAGTCATCCTCGACTATGCGGTAGAGAAGGGAAAGTCTTAGTCATCCATTGTTCTTAGATGTTAGAGCTTATCCCAATTTTGAAGAAATTATCCCCTTCTACACATTTAGTCTTGAGTGCTCCTCATTTCTCTGTATCTGAGGTAATCGGATACCTGAGTTGAATACCAGATGTATCCGAATCTGAATCTGAACATGACTATTTACTGAGCTTAAAAACACCTTAAATTTCAAGCTGTAATGTGTTATTAGAGTCCATCCCAATTTTGAAGAAACTATCTCCTTCTAGACATCTAGTCTTGAGTGCTCGTCATTTCTTTGTATCTCATGAAATCTCATATCTGAGTTGATAACCAGATGTATCTGAATGTGAATGTAAACGAATATTTATTGAGCTTAAAAACATTTTAAGTTTCAAGTTGTAATGCGTTATTTTTCTTTCCAAAAGAACAATCATTAATCAATGTCTAATACAACAATTGCCAGCTAAAAAGAGGAAGAAGAAAATTTTTTTTCTTCCCGTTACCGTTGCGGCGATCTCTCATGCGCGCGACCTTGAATTAAAGTAAACTCCCAAAATGGTAAAAAAACTCCATATTTTTAGGTCACCTCCACAAGCGTCAACTCCAATTGGCAATATCTTTACATCTCAAGCACCGATTGAGGAGCTGTCACTTCCGGTCGACTTCATCATCACACACTACCTCTGCAAACCCTAGCGAGCCCCAAAAACCAACAGATGGCACGCTTTTGGAGGCGGTCAAAACATGCCAGAAGTAGCCCCCGTGAAATCTTCAAAAGCTCATAACTTGCTCTGCGGGACTTCGATCACCAATCCACATTGAGCACTTTGAGCAGTTTGAGCTCCACATTCCAAGCATGAACCCCACATTTTGAACACTTGGACCTGCAATCCCAATTGGCCCTGTTTGGAGCCTTCTTGGCCTAAAAACCCGAATTGATCATACATTTTCACTACCACTTGCCTGCCCAGGGCCTTCACACCTGCTTTAACACTCCAGCTTGCACTGATAGGCATACACATCCTTGCATGTGTCCTCTGTTATGGTTAACACACTTCAGTTGCACCAACGTGTGGCAGGTGGTTAGAGCCTATGCACGCACATTGAGGAAGATATGTTGGATTTTGTGGTCTCTTGGTGTTGATTTGTGGAAGAGGAAGCTTGTTGTCTTCAAGTGAATTGGTTGGCTTGCTCCATAATTCCCCAAGACCGGTGCTTTCTAGCTATGGGTGGTCTGTCTTGGGTGGGGAGTGCCAACAAATTTCCCAAGGGATCACATGGCTTTGTGATGGTGATTTTTGGAGGTTTTTTTGACATGTTTTTTCTTGCCAATATTCTATGTTGAGTGCTATTGGAGACGTTGCTATAGAGGTGTCCCTTGTTCTTATTTTTCCAACAACATTATAGAGATGTATCAAAGAAAGGAAAGAGAAGGTGGATGATGCCACAAGAATGCCAAATTTGAGTATAGGTCATTATGAGGATGATTCAAGTGGCTTGGAGCAAACCCTTGATGAGGAGTTTAGTATACCTTTGTGAAGAGACCAAGTGAAAGAAGGGCACATGGCATTGATCTTGAAGAGTAAGGAATCTTATGTAGAAATTGATTTGTAATAGTTACGTGGCTCGCCATTGTCCATATATGGCAAAGATTGTGCAAGATGGAGAGCATTTTTTGAGGATTTTGTTGGATATCTGAACTAGAATCAAATTATAGATGAGAAGATGGTTGTCCTTGAATTTAGTGCCAATTTCAACGGAAAATATGTGGTTGGATGTAGATAACTTTAAGAGATGAAACACAATGCAACTAGTACAGTGAGAAAATACAAAGCTAGATTGGTAGCAAAAGGGCTATGCATTGATTTACGGCATTCATGATAAGGAGTATCAGTCTCATGGCTAAGATGTCTACTATTCATATCATTACTATAGAAGTTGCAGCAAAGCGTTGGGTTTTGCATCAAATGTATACGAAGGTGCATTGTTGCATGGTGCCTTGCAAGAAGAGATCTATCTAGAGCAATCATAGGAATATAGAAATGTGAGACATCTTGATTATGGATGTAACTTGAGGAAAGCACTTTATTGCATGAATCCCCAGAACTTGGCATGAGAGGATTGTAGCTTGCTTGGTTACTAGTTTCTTTTGTATGACATGAGACAGCATACGTGAAGATCACTATGAGTGCTACTATAGATGGACTTTTACAACTTGGTCTACCTACTCAGAGTGATGGCCCTTATCTTGCTAGCTCACTCTAGAGCAATTTCACATTGATGATTGCATATACCCTTTTATTATAATGTATTTCCTACTTACGTTTAAAGACCTTGTCATCATTTTGAAGAGTGAAGAAGATGAAGCAGATTTCAGATTCTCTATTGTGTGCTCTCTTGGTTGTGTGCATGTGCTTGCAAGGGTTTAAGCTCTTTCCTTCTGTAAGGTCCCTCCCTAAACCTTAGAACCATTTAGAATTTTTTCAGCCTAGAAAATAATTTCGAAAAGCAACACCGACAAAGAATATATACGGACAACGAGACTTTACTCCAGAATAAAAAGACACGGATATTTCAGATAAAAAATTACGTCATCCCTATATTTTTCCTTTAAGATTAAAATTATTTTTATACTTCTTCGTGAAAATCCGCGTGGGAACTGATCTAGATCGAGAACTAGGAGAAAAAGGGACTAACTTAATTGAAAGGTAAAGTTAAGAGATAAGAACTAAGAAGAAAATTGGGGTCCAATAGCATTTGAGAAGAGAAATTGGGGTCCCATAGCATTTGAGAAGAGAAATAGGGTCCAATAGTATTTGAGAAGAGAATTTGGGGTCCAATAAGGACCCCCTCTCGTTTGTATTTTTACACACACATATTGTTAAGCTACTTGCATACTTGCCATGCTCAAGACTATGCTTAAGTAACTCAAGGTTTCCATTAAATCTTGCTCTTGCTCTCTCCCTCTCTTGAAGGCCAAACCCTCAACTCTCTTCCTCTCTTGAAGGCTAAAATCCTTGAGGGTTTTGTGAAGAAGCTCCTCTCTCTCCTTCCTCTTCACCATAAATCCCTTCCTTCCTCCTTGAGCTTCACATCTTTTCAAGAAGGACTTCAACCCCATATCCCTCTTGCTTAGAGGAGATAATCTTCATTTCTAGTAGGTTTAATTAAATGTGTTTTAATACTAGGAAGGTTTATGTGCATCATTTTAGGTTTAAACTTTAATGGAAACCTTGCAACTAGGGTTAAATGGTAAGAGTATCTACGCATCATAAAGTTAAGCTTCAAAGGTAGATTGGTACTCGTAAGCTAAGCTTTAATGGTAACTTTGCACTTAGATGTAAGCTTTAGTGATTACCTTGTATTTTTAGGTTTTAAGCTTTAATGGAAACCTTGCAATTAAGATAAGTGATAAGAGTATCTATGCATCATAAAGCTAAGCTTCAAACGTAGATTTGCATTCGTAAGCTAAGCTTTAATGGTAACTTTGTTCTTAGATATAAACTTTAACGATTATCTTGCATTTTTAGGTTTAAGCTTTAATGGAAACCTTGCAATTAGGATAAGTGATAAGAGTATCTACGCATCATAACGTTAAGCTTCAAAGGTAGATTTGCACTCGTAAGCTAAGCTTTAATGGTAACTTTGCACTTAGATGTAAGCTTTAGTGATTACCTTGCATTTTTATATTTTAAGCTTTAATGAAAACCTTACAATTAGGGTTAAGTGATAATAGTATCTACGCATCATAAAGTTAAGCTTCAAAGGTAGATTTGCACTCGTAAACTTAGATTTAATGGTAACTTTGCACTTAGATGTAAGCTTTAATGACTACCTTGCATTTTTAGGTTTTAAGCTTTAATGAAAACCTTGCAATTATGGTAAGTGATAAGAGTATCTATGCATCATAAAGCTAAGCTTCAAAGGTAGATTTGCATTCGTAAGCTAAGCTTTAATGGTAACTTTGCTCTTAGATGTAAGCTTTAGCGATTATCTTGCATTTTTAGGTTTAAGCTTTAATGGAAACCTTATAATTAGGGTAAGTGATAAGAATATCTACACATCATAACGTTAAGCTTCAAAGGTAGATTTGCACTCGTAAGCTAAGCTTTAATAGTAATTTTGTACTTAGATGTAAGCTTTAGTGATTACCTTGCATTTTTAAGTTTTAAGCTTTAATAGAAACCTTACAATTAGGGTTAAGTGATAATAGTATCTACGCATCATAAAGTTAAGCTTCAAAGGTAGATTTGCACTCGTAAATTAAGCTTTAATGGTAACTTTGCACTTAGATGTAAGCTTTAGTGATTACCTTGCATTATTAAGTTTTAAGCTTTAATGAAAACCTCGCAATTAGGGTCAAGTGATAAGAGCATCTATGAATCATAAAGTTAAACTTCAAAGGTAGATTTTCTCTCCTAAGCTAAGCATTAATAGTAACTTTGCACTTAGATGTAAGCTTTAGTGATTATCTTGCATTTTAGGTTTAAGCTTTAATGGAAAGTTCGAAAACTCATAAATTATAGGATGATATTCTAACTTCTTAAAATGAAAAGCTAGGTACCATAAGAAAAGAGTAGTTGTCTAAGCTCGATAGAAGTAGTTAAATTTTTGGTATTGAAGAGTATTTCTGAAGTTTTTAATTTTAAGTTTGTTTGCAAATACGGGAAGGGGGAGATAGGGGATAACTTTGCGGAATTGATCTCCGTGTTGTTTGAACCGAAAACTTTACAAGCTTCCATGGAAATGCCCCATGGATGGCAAAGGATTGCAAAAACCTGGGAATCGATAAAACGGGGATTGAATTTAAAAAGTTAGCATTTCCAAAGAGACATTAACCATCAAATGTTTATGGCAAAAACTCGCTTGTATTTTCTAAATAAACTTGGCTGGTAGATAATTAATGAAAGTAAGAATTAAGATTGATAAATGAATGAACCTGAAAATTATCAACTAAGAGTTAAAAGGAATCTCGAGAGGTAATAGGGATAGCCCATTGCAAAACATAGATTTAACTAGGAGTTTTGAAGATTGTTTGGAAATGACCGGGAACCAAGATAGATCTTCTTGGGGTCAATTTGATTGAAAGGCCGGCCCATTGAGAGGATTCTCTTGGGGAACTTGTTAGAGATTAGCCCTTTTCGGCTAGCGCCATGTAACCGGAAAGTTGTTATATCTAGGTCATTCATGCCCGAGGGATAAGGGATGAATGGATTTGTTTTATTTTTGCCCGATCGGGTGAAGTACCCGCGGTATCTTATTGGAAATCGGCCATAATCCGGGTATGGCCTGATGCCAATAGTTGGCTGAGAAGGTTATTCGCAGGGAGGATGGTGTGAATTTAATTAAGGAAATTTGTTCGACTTGGTTGCTTGAAAAGGAACTGGAAAGGCTAAGAATATAGGGGCTATCCTGTGCATCTGTCACCAGATGGTGCTATACCTCTTGAAATAAAATGTTTAGGAAGGAATGATTTAATTACTTGATGAGCCTTTTCCAAACACTTATTTCTGGAAAATATTGTGAAGGTGTTGCCATTTCGATGGCTTGTAACCGATTATCTTGGCTTGAATGGGGAGGTAAGATGAATCGGTTCAAACTAAATGTGTTGTATGATTAGTTAGGAAACTAGTTACAAGCTAATTATAGCAGATAAAGAAAAGAAAATGAACTAAAAGTTTTTAAATAAAGATCTGGTGGGAACAACTAGATGAATTTTCCTGAACGAGGGTATGCAACAAATTGCATGCTGCTTGTTGTTTGATGATGTCTGATAAACTACTGTCTTCCTGATTTTGTAGTAGTTAAGTACTACCTCGGGAAGGGACTTTCATGAAATGGTTCGGTGGGTGGGCGGATCCGGAGGGTCAGATGGCCGGATGTTGATTTAAACCTTTTATGTTAAACGCTAGGACTACGTGGGAAAAAAATAGGTAATGGGGGACGAGCGAGACCAGGTAGGATTGCGAGATCCCTCTTCTTAGGGGAAAGTGATAACTGTCGTGCCTGCTTGTCAGGGAAAAGGGTTATTGCCATGAACCAAGGGAGAACAAGAAAGCAAGAGCAGATCCTCAAGTTAAAGATCAAGAGAATCAAGACTAAGGACCACGATTTTGGGTGCGGAAAGCTGTCAAGGACAGATTGATTATGAGAAACGGATAATCATTGAATGAAGGGATGTACCCCCTTGGGTTGACAATCGAGATAGGTCGGAGTTCTATCTGAGTGTCGGTCCCAAGTGAAAGGGATACTTGCAGATAGATCTAGGTCATTCCCTGGAACGGTGTGGAGGACTGAGAAAGTTGAGTAGGGTCGAGTCTGGGTATGGCCCTCACATTGGGTTGGCGTTCGAGATAGACCGGAGTCCTGTCTGAGTGTCTGTCCCAAGTGGGAGGGATACCTGCAGATAGATCTACGTCATTCCCTGGAACGGTCTGGAGGACTGAGGGAGGTGAGTAGGGTCGAGTCTGGGTATGGCCCTCACAAGTGGTATCAGAGCCTAATTTTGAATCTTGGACCTTGGAATTTAGAATTTTGGATTTAAGATTAATGCATGAGAGAAAAAAAACTCTGTCTAGCACCCAAATTTCAGTTATATTACAAAATGAAGTCTTGATGTTTCCAATAATTATTCAAAAATTTTCAAGTTGGCTTGGGATCTGCCAGAAGAAATTCAACGGATTATCTATGAGAAGATGAAAATTGCGATGCTAGAGCGAAGGCTCGCTATGCTGGAACATTTTGGGAAGCTCATAAATGAGAGATTTATGAAGGTTGGAATTTATCAGGATTGGAAGATTACATGGAATGGCAAGGATGACATTTTTGTTTACATCAATATGATGAAAAATTGAGTACTTATCCACTGAATTGAAGAAGTCTTGTTGAGTGCAAGAGTTGTGGATTTTTCAAGTTTTCTAATGTTAAGACCATGAGAATTCAAGATTACTTTAAAGCGTACCAAGATAACCTTCAGATAGAAGGATTTTTTTTTATCAAGTGAAGAATTGGATTGCCAAATTGCAAGTCATAAGAAAGTATCTTAAGAGTGCAAGTGATGATCAAGTGTTTTTTTTTAAGTCCCACCAAAAGAAATCCCTTAAAGATGGGAAAGTGCAAGAGCTAAGCTCACAAATTCTACGGATCATTCAAAGACTTGAGAAGAATAAGAAAGAAAACTTATGAGTTAGCCAAGAACTTTAAAGTGAGAATCTTTATGCAAGACTATTGTAGACGGAAGACCATTTGCAGAAATTAAAAGTACACAGTAAAGAGAAGTCGTTAAAAACTCATTGGCAATTGAAGAAGAGAGACTGACATTTGAAGAAAAGGAAATACTGACAATACTCAATTTTTTCAAAAAATGTTATTTCTTCAATTAAAGCCAAAAAGGATTACAAGGGAGGCCGGAAGTAATTACAATGAGAGGTAAGAAAGTTTACAACTCATGAAGATCCTTTAATATATGGTCACATAACCAAGTATCGCAAGCACCGCACATGTTAGGACGCTCACCCTCTGGAATGGTTCTACGAGAAACAGCTTGAGCAATTTCTCGGGTATGAGCTGAGAGGAGAAAAGGACCTCTAAGAGGAAGACTACAGCTGGTATCAAGGCAAATCTTAGAATGGGGGATAAACTGCACAAGTAAGAACAACCTTGCAGAGAAACCCAGTATCTCGTGTCCTATCGACGCAGTAGTATCGAGGGCCAAGTCCCAGAGCTTCTGTAACCATAGCAAGTTGGGTATTGTTGCGGAAATGGTCTCTATCCCAGAGAGTCACTCTTGTGAGATGTCTTCATGTCTTCCATATCGTCTGATCGACACACGAATTTGACTAAGGGAAGAAGAGATCTTTGTATCGCTCTAAGAACTGTCTTTTAACTGTCTCATCTGCACTCTGCAAGTGAGAGATGCATACATGAAGAACCAAGTCTTCTTGCCAAGACGCCATTAGATAAGAAAATGACTAAGTTATAAGAGAGTGAATATCGCAAAAATAAGAGGATAACAATTGCTGGTAAAGAAGAGATTACCAATAGCTTATAAAGAAGAAGTAGCGTATTGAAAAAGCCACAAACGCGATGACTTATTCAAGAAGATGGCTTATTAAGAAAGATTTTCCATGACTCCAATATTATATTAGCAGATTTTGGGGATGAAGAAGTGTAAGAGCGAAGTCAAGTTGAAAGCGTTAACAAGAAGTTACGTTGCAAGACGTATCCAAGAAGCTTTGTCAATTACGTATTTTATTCGAATTGAGGATAGCTCTTTTTTTTTTTGTTGAGGAGAGATGCTGCCTTCAACAGACTCAAAGACCTCTTGACCAGCAGTCCTATCCTCATCAACCCTGACTAATTCACTCCTTAGCTCTTCTTTACCCGACGAAGTTCAACAAGATATTTAGGTAGACCCCTATTTTAAATCTCTTCTACAAGAGATTCAAGCTCAGAACCCGAGAAAACACTTAACTGACTATACCTTAGCTGATGGTCTTCTTTACTACTTGGAAAGCTTCAGTCCCTACATATTCCTCAGATGAAGTGGGAATGTCTATGGACTTTGTTACAAGTCTTCCAAAGACAACTGGAAACTATGATTCTATTTTTGTCCTAGTAGATAAGCTCTCTAAGGTGGCTCATCTAATTCTAGTCAAGCAGATAGCCACCACCATTGACATAGCCCAAGTATTTGCCAAAGAGGTAGTAAGATTACATGGAATCCTTGCAAGAATCATCAGTGATCGGGATGCCAACTTTACTTCTAAGTTTTGGCAAGCCATGTTTCGATCTCTAGGTACCCAACTGAATCTCAGCTCAGTATATCATCCAGAGATTGATGCTCAAACTGAGTGAGTGAATCAAGTCATTGAAGATATGCTTCGAGCATACTGCAACCAATAGTCCCAGAAATGGATCAAGTTTTTTTTTCCCTAGTTGAGTTGCTTATAACTCTTCTTACCATCGCAGCTTCGAAATGTCACCCTTTAAATCCTTGTATGGTCAAGAATGTTTAGTCCCTCTTCGATTAGCTGACCCAGCTCTTCGATTTTGTGGTCTCTTGGTGTTGATTTGTGGAAGAGGAAGCTTGTTGTCTTCAAGTGAATTGGTTGGCTTGCTCCATAATTCCCCAAGACCGGTGTTTTCTAGCTATGGGTGGTCTGTCTTGGGTGGGGAGTGCCAACAAATTTCCCAAGCGATCACATGCCTTTGTGATGGTGATTTTTGGAGGTTTTTTTGACATGTTTTTTCTTGCCAATATTTTATGTTGAGTGCTATTGGAGACATTGCTATAGAGGTGCCCCTTGTTCTTATTTTCCCAACAACATCATAGAGATGTATCGAAGAAAGGAAAGAGAAGGTGGATGATGCCACAAGGATGCCAAATTTGAGTATAGGTCATTATGAGGATGATTCAAGTGGCTTGGAGCAAACCCTTGATGAGGAGTTTAGTATACCTTTGTGAAGAGACCAAGTGAAAGAAGGGCACATGGCATTGATCTTGAAGAGTAAGGAATCTTATGTAGAAATTGATTTGTAATAGTTACGTGGCTCGCCATTGTCCATATATGGCAAAGATTGTGCAAGATGGAGAGCATTTTTTGAGGATTTTGTTGGATATCTGAACTAGAATCAAATTATAGATGAGAAGATGGTTGTCCTTGAATTTAGTGCCAATTTCAACGGAAAATATGTGGTTGGATGTAGATAACTTTAAGAGATGAAACACAATGCAACTAGTACAGTGAGAAAATACAAAGTTAGATTGGTAGCAAAAGGGCTATGCATTGATTTACGACATTCATGATAAGGAGTATCAGTCTCGTGGCTAAGATGTCTACTATTCATACCATTACTATAGAAGTTGCAACAAAGCGTCGGGTTTTGCATCAAATGTATACGAAGGTGCATTGTTGTATGGTGCCTTGCAAGAAGAGATCTATCTAGAGCAATCATAGGAATATGGGAATGTGAGACATCTTGATTATGGATGTAACTTTAGGAAAGCAGTTTATTGCATGAATCCCCAGAGCTTGGCATGAGAGGATTGTAGCTTGCTTGGTTACTAATTTCTTTTGTATGACATGAGGCAGCATACGTGAAGATCACTATGAGTGCTACTATAGATGGACTTCTACAACTTGGTCTACCTACTGAGAGTGATGGCCTTTATCTTGCTAGCTCACTCTAGAGCAATTTCACATTGATGATTGCATATACCCTTTTATTATAATGTATTTCTCACTTATGTTTAAAGACCTTATCATCATTTTGAAGAGTGAAGAAGAAGAAGAAGATTTCAGACTCTCTAATGTGTGCTCTCTTGGTTGTGTGCATGTGCTTGCAAGGGTTTAAGATCTTTCCTTCTCTATCTCCTCAACACATTAGTGACGCAATTTCATGGTGATGGGATGGTCATCTTACTTGAAGGTTCCACATTCATGTCTACCTCAAAAGGTGAGTACATTGGTACATCAGACACAAAAGATCGTGTGCATCCAACTTTCTCATGCTCGTCCAACAATTTTGTCTAGCCTACTCATTCTCTTTGTTTGAAGGATACATCCTCAAAAATTTCTAGGTGGCATACTGATATTTCATTTGTAATTGATTTAGAACACTTTCTCGTGTTACCAGGGGTTTGATCATCACCATTAGAGGTGGGATTCTCAAATGTCTCCCAAGTGGCATATTTGGATCTTGATTTTAAGTGTTCTTCACATGTTGCTAAATGATGGATCACGAATGCGATGCGTGTGCAGAGAGAGAGAGAGAGAGAGAGAGAGAGAGAGAGTAGAGGGGCAAGAAGCAACCCTCACTCCTTATACTTATATCTATATAAAGAATTTAGATAAGAGTCCAATGGTTAGTGAGTCAATAAGTGGCTAGACATCGACATCCGACCCGAAACAAGGCCACTTAAAAGAAAAATGTCCCAATAAGTGGGCTCTACTAGCTACCTACTAGCATATACAAAAGAAATCTAGGTGAGAGACTCTCTCAGCCTATGCCCACTGACTCGCTCACTCAATCTATATGCAGTTGTATGGGCTCTAGTGATAGATGAGCATGCAAATCCATACTAGAGCCTGCATGAAAATCCCACAGTCATCTCTATATGGTCTACATGGCTCCACTAAATCATCATAGAACTCGCGATACATATTGCAAATGCTCCCACTATAGCAGCTAAGTTGGGCCTTGAGACCATTAGATTAGACACAAGACGTCCGAATGTTGACAAAATCTGCACAAATCTGGCTGTGCTAGCCTCCTCAACACTATGTGTATGCATTGTATCATCGGGAGTACTCATCATGTATGGATGTGTCATCGCTGACAGTGGCATGGCTACGTTCCTCTCATCTAGAGGTTAAACTATGTGTCCTGGCATCAACTCATTAGCCTCTAACATGAGCATGTCAAAGAACTCCATGTTTTCCATCTCTGCTTGTGTCTCTAGGAAGTAGAACCCCTCTACCTCTATTTGCACAGACTCTGACAACACTTGATATGTCTCATTGGAGTAATCTCGCTCCACCTCTAACTCTGCAAATTCCAATGACATGTCCTACATCGCTATATGCTTTGTCTCCTGAGCATACTGAAGCTCACTCACAAATGAGACATGTCTCATCTCTTGCTCCTCACACATAGATTCTACCTCTCTAGTTCCTCATAGCGCTTTTCTCCTGCAGAGGCTCATGCCTTCCTCTGCTCCTACTCTCTCGTGAAGAGGAAGTACACGTGCAATCAAATATTCAGAGATCATAACATGAAAATCGTTACCTTCAAAGTCTCGATGCTCAAAACGCAACTCGGTTCTCGAAAAGAAATTCCCCAGAAGAGATCTCTACATAGAAAATCCTTTCTTCCAATCCTACACACAAAAGAGGTGTGTTCTCGGGTTCCTTCTCATAAATCAGCCCCGTCTATGACGTTTATGGGTTGAAAACAGAGAAAAAACTTGTCGCGATGGAAACACGCTCCGTAGGCACTTCTTTGCGAGGGAACTCGCGCACTCGGTCTTGGCGACATCGGGTACACTTGGGGCAGTCCTGGGCATCACTGGCAAACGTCTTCTTTGCAGGTGAACTCTGCAACAACATCTCCTTCTTGCAAAAACTGATCCTCCCCTCAAAGTGAGGGCATGTGATGCTTTTATAGCTCCTGGCCACGGGGGCACGAATAGCTGCTTGTGTAGAGATCACGGACGTTTTTTTTTTCCGTGCGCTGTTCTGCCAGAAAAAGAGAGAGAGAAAACGCTAGCTGATCTGTTGCCTTATTTATCAGATGGGTGCCCACTTATTAAGTGGGCGTCCGGCATATTTTAAAAATATTTTGAATCTGCCCAAAAACTCAATAAAACCTTACAAGTTAAAAACAATGCTTTCACAGCACTTCACATGCAATCACATGCACATTTGCAATGCGGACATAGACTTCCTCGCAGGAAAGCATCTGCTTTCCCGAAAAGCAATCCCGCTTTCTCAGAAAGCATCTGTAATAACAGACTTGGACACTCCAAGTCAAGAATCAATCACGATAGCACCAAATAACCAATTCAAAACAGTTCACAGTTCACAATAGATTTGCACTGGCCCGACGGAGTTCCGTGCCTAGAGATATTGGCCCCAAAGACCGACGCTCCTTTCAATATTTCTTTTGTATTAATCGGTGTTCAAAGTACAAGAGAGTGGTTCGGGTTTCACTCTCAGAGTCTGAGTCCGGATGCTCTGCAGAGTGTGAGCCCTAACCACTTATTTATTGTTCACAAGGGTTGCCAAAAGCAGAGCCCCAAAAGCTTCAAATCAAACGTAGAGTTTCTCTCTCTCTCTCTCTCACAAACTCTTTTGAGTTAAAAAAAAAAGAAAAAATTAATCTCTTTCTGTCCCTTGCATAGAGAAAAGCAAAACTGCCGCAAAAGCTGGGGGACTCTCGTACTATGCCACGTCAACATGTTGCATATTTCACGAGTTTTCAACCCTGCTACCTTTTAGGGTTAGGGTTAGGGTCAGGGTTAGGCCATAATTTAGGGTTAGAGTTTTTTGGCAGGTTTTAGAGTTAGGTCAAAATTTAGGGTTAGGGTTTCGCAATTAGGGTTTGTAGATTTAGGGTTTTCAACAGCAGTCAGGGTTTCCTTCTTGGGCAACCAAGTCATCACTTTGTGACATACCCCTCACTTGAAAGCATTGTAATCGCCCTTGATTATGCCTGCAAAACAAACAAAGGCCATAAACCGTCTTAGCAGACACTGATTGTTAGTACCTACGTAGTAGGAACACACATCTAGCACATGTACCAATCGACAGTCACATCACAGGACATCACATGACATTCAACATTCATTCGGATCTTAGACCATGATTTATCGGCAATGTAGCTACCAATCGCATCTAGATCTAGTCAGGACCTCATCGATGCCCGATTGACTAACCCCTATTGCAACCATGTCTATTCGAGATCAAGTAGACCAAAATGCTGCAATCATTTCGTCTACCAGTTCCTGCACTTAAAAAGAAGTCAAGAACAAATCAGTATCATAATTAGGAGTTCCATTTCAAGTCATACAGCAGAATACTGTCAGCTTTCAATATCCCTGAAGCTCAAAGAGACATCAGTGACTCAAGTATCTAAATCAAGGCATCTGTTGATAGCGGAGCGGAGTGACTCCCGTCTTGTGCATCCCACTGCACCAGATCTCCGGCCAAGCTGAATTCTGGGTTCCATTTGGAGTAGGCTATGCTAAACCAAAAGCATAGAGGTAAAGTTTTACAATGTGAGGAGTATTTGCTAGGTCCTCCTCCTCCATTCACTTCACATCTAATGCAGGATAGTTCTTGAACTTAACCAAGAATCGCCTTCGGACTTTACCTTTATTCTTCGTATCTTTATGTGCCAAAATCTATTCAAGAACAAGGATCTTCTCGTTTTCTTCCACTACGGGTTGCTCATCAGGCTCCCCATCATCAAGCACATCACCTTTGAAAGGTTTCAAGAGACTCACATGAAATGCATTGTGAATCCTCCAAGTATCAGGCAGTTTCAGTCGGAAGGAGACATCATTTATCTTTTCAGAGATCTGGAAAGGTCCATAGTATCACATACTGAGCTTTGGAAAAAGCCTCTCTTTTCCCTTTTTCTTTCTCAGGCGTTCCTTTTGAAAACGTAAGAGCACCCAATCATCCTCCTTTAATTTCAAGTCGCGTCGATGACGATCCGCTTCCTTTTTCTGTCGTTCTTGAGATTTCTGCAAAGCCTCGCGGACCTTGGCAAAAGCCGTGTCTAAATCGATTGTATACTCATCAGCTTCAAAAATCTTATCTTTCGTGCTTAGGAAGGGTGGAACCTTTGTAGCACCTTCAATAATCTCAAATGGCACCTTCCCCGTCGAAGAGTGTATCGTGTTATTGTAGGCAAATTCCACCAAAGGTAAGTACTTTTCCCTTCTGATGTGTGATATAAGACTTCAATAAATCTAGAATCATTGAATTGGCAATTTCAGATTGCTCGTCAGTCTGCGGGTGGAACGATGATGAGAACTGCAACCGCATGGCAATGTTCTCCCAAATTGACTTCCAAACTAAACTCGTAAATCTGGGGTCTCTGTCGGAGACAATCGTCTCATGCATGCCATGTAATCTAAAAATCTGGGCCAAAAACAGTCTCGCTAAGTGATCCCGTTTGATTGTTTTCTTCACTGGAATGAAATGAGCCTGCTTGTTAAATCTGTCAATAACAGTCCAGATACCATCATGACCACTCTGTGTTCTCGGGAGATAAAAAATGAAATCCATTGCAATACTTTCCCAGGGGCGGGTGGGTATGGTAAAGTATGTAACAATCCCTGTGCTTTATGCCTCTCAAACTTGACCTTCTGGCATACCAAGCAACTGCGCACAAACTCTTCCACATCCTTCTTGAATCTCTGCCAAAAGAAGTATCTCTCTACCCCTTTCATGGTGGTATCAATGCCGCGGTGACCCGTCAAAGGTGGACAGTGGCATTCACTCATAACCTTTTCCCTCAACGGCTGTGTAACGCACAACATGGTTTTTCTCATCAAGTAGCCATCCCGAATGGAGTATCCCGATACTGTCTCCCCATCCTGTATCCGTGTGAAAACATCTGCAAAATCTGTATCCGTGGCATACTTGTCGACCATATCCTCGAAGCTCCTATGATGTATCGCAGAAATAGCCAAAACCAACGGCTTTTGAGACAAAGCATCTACCACCACATTCTTCTGTCCCTGCATATGGACAATGTGGAAGTGAAACTGTGACAAGATGTTTGCCCACCGCATCTGCTTTTTCGAAAGCTGCTTCTATGACAAGAAGTAGCGTAAACTCTGATGGTCTGTAAAGACAATAAAATTTGCTCCGAGTAGATAGTGCTGCCACTGAGTAAGAGCATGGATAACTGCCAAAAGATTTTTCTCATATATTTGTGCTGTCATTTTCGACCTTGAGAACAATCGGCTCTGGTAAGCAATGACATGGCCTTCTTGCATTAAGACCGCACCCAGACTACGACCACAAGCATCACAATATACTTCAAATGACTTTTGCAAGTCTGACAAAGTCAAAACTGATCCTGTAGTCAATTTCTCTTTCAATGTCTGAAAGGTAGTCACCTCTGTGGATCCTAACAAGAAAGGGACTCCTTTCTGTGTCAAGATATGCAAAGGGGAAGCAACCTCTGCAAACTTTCAAATGAACCGCATGTAGTACGAACATAGTCCCAAGAAGCTTCTAACTTCATGGAAATTCTTCAAATCGGGCCAATCACGGATAGTCTCTATTTTGGCCGCATCCATTTTCACTACTGCTACTGAGACAATGTGTCCCAAAAAGTGTATCTCTGGTAGGAAAAATTCACTTTTATTTGCATTAATTGCTAACTTGTGTGATCTCGTAATGCGTGAAAGGCCTGAAGCAGATGATCTCTGTGTTCTGCCTCATTCTTGAAGAAAACAATGATATCGTCAAAGAAAGTGCCAACAAATAGCCTGTGCTCTCGAGAAACGCTATCCATCATCCGGTTAAATGTCACAGGAGCATTGGTTAAGCCAAAAGGCATCACCAAAAACTCAAATAACCAAAAGTCATCCGAAAAGCTGTCTTATAGAAGTCTCCCGGCGTGATTCTTATCTAATGATATCCACTCTTCAAATCAATCCTGCAAAAGTACGAGGATCCGTGTATCTGTGGAGTATATCATCGATTCTAGGAATTAGGAATCTGTTCTTGATGGTGGTTTTGTTGAGAGCTGTGTAATTGATGCACATTCTCCAAGATCCGTCTTTCTTGAAAACCAACAACATTGGAGAGCAATACGATGAAGTACTAGGCTGGACAAGACCCTTTTCCAAGAGGTCTTTCACTTGGTTTATAATCTCTTCAATCTATGCTCGGCTCACACAATAGGGTGGCCGGTTCGGTGGTGTGCTTCCAGGTATCAGATCAATTGTATGATCTTCAGGCCCTCTAAAAAGCAATCGGCATGAGTGTGGAGAAAAATCTTGGCGTTCTTTTGTTCAGGTCAAAACATTTTCAAACTTTATCCATCGTTCAGTTCTTTCCCAAAAGAATGAGTAAAGAACTAAAGTTCATTAAGTACAATCTCTGACACCTTCATTTGTCAAAGTCGCTTTCTCTTTTCGGTAGTCAACCACGGCGTAGTTCTTGTGGAACCAAGGGATTTCGAGTAGAACGTCACTCGCGTGCCCTGAACGCTCCTGTCATTGCAATTTTTTTTTGCCAATGCTCGGTGTAATGGCAACATCCCGTCCGGGTGCCACTCAAACTACCTCCGCCTGTGGCCTGATCCTATCGGGAGTAATTCCAAATCGAGCCGCCAATTCCAAGTGAAAAGAAGTTGGCCTTGGCTCCTTCAAAAGAGCTTCCCAATCCTTCACTTTGCCCCAAAAGCGTCAAAGTTTGTACTTCCATTCATTCAATTCGGTTCAGGTCCCACGCCATGTGGTACTAGTTTTGCTTTTTATCTACCTTTTCTGCCACGTCTCTCACCTGCTTTAGAACTTTTTGGCCTTTCTTCATCTTGTTCATTCGGTGCCTTGTTAGGGTACTCGCGGAGATATGTCCATGTTCCCCGCATCCAAAGCACTTCTCCTCCTCGATGAAGCGAGCTCTCTCCTCAGGAGTAAACTTAGGTTGTGCATCCTTCTTTTCTGGGTTGCTCTTTCTCTTTCTACTTTCATTCGCTGAAGTCTGTTCAGCTCGTTGTGTCATGACCTCATCGTTGGGGTAGGTCAGACTGCCAGAGTGAATGGAAAAACCCCGCTTTGCATGACTCATCAACTCATGAATAGAAGCTGACTTCTGTTCCAAGCAGTGATCTTGGCTCTCTGTAGGTAGACCCAAGGTAAACCGCTCAATCTGTTCTCTGAATGATATCTTCTTGAATGAAGAGGCGGGTAGAAAAGAGCTCTAGAATCTCTCGCAATAACCATCCATTGTATCTCTCTTGGTCATCCGAAGATGGTTCCAAGCAGCTCGTATATCTCGTTCATACTCTTGTGTTAGCCAAGAAGAAATAAAAAGCTTCTTAAATTTTAGCCATTTAACTGGCCCAGTCTTGTTTAAAAGAAGCGTGGATCACCACCGAGCATTCCCATTAAAAATAAGAGGCAGCTCTTCAAATCTTGGAGTGCTCTGAGTAGCGTCCTCCCGCGAAAGCGATGTAAAACTGTTGTATAAAAGACAAAGCCTTCGAAGCATCTTTATATCCTGAAAAAGAGTCAAAATTGATCGAATGTCCACCTTCCTTAAACTCTCGGACTTTCTTGCTTTTATCTTCCAAAAAGTCAGACTGGTTGGCTTTATAAAAATTCTTCTTGTCGCGTAAAAGTTGCCGTCATCAGAGTTTGAATTGTTTGTAGACGAGTCCTCTATAGAACTGTCACTCACTGGGTGAGATTTAGACTTCTTTGCTTTTTTCTTGCCCTTTCCAAAGCGTTGTTTATTGCTTCACTTTTTGCCTTTTCTGTCTTCTTTGCTCGAATCTGAAGAGCTAGAAGAACTGTCGAAGAAGAAGAAGAATAAGAAGAAGAAGAAGAAGAAGAAGAAGAAGAAGAAGAAGAAGAACTGGGTACTCCTTCAAATCGAACACGCTTCTTCAGTTGCTTTGCCTGTTCAAATGTCGACTGACGACCCAAGTAACTCGAGAAGTGAGTGCCTTTCTTCTGCTTTTTGCCGTGCTTTTTAGCTTTGTTCTGTGCGTCAAAAAGCTGACGAATCCGTGCATCAACCACCTCTTCTAACTCCTTCTCTATATACTTCTTGGGAACAGGAGGTTTCTTGAGAGCGGGTTTTGGGGGTGGTGTTGTGGTTCTCTAGCACTCTGTATGCACCTCCTCCAAAGAGGTCTTGCTCATATATTTTGCTATCTTCATGTCCTTGGAAAAATTGAGCATCATCTTTGTTGCATCGTTGATCAATTGTCGGTGCTCCATCTCTCGATGCTCTGCCTGAGAAGGCCGAGACGGGCCATACTCCTCTCGTGAATCTTCGTTGTGATCCCTTCCTGCATCTCTTAATGCAGAGGGAGTCGACTGATCCTTGTCTGAAGCCATAGGTGCCGCGGAAAATAAATAAATTGGGATCGGATTTCGCGTAGAAGAGAAATCGGCCGTGCTCTGATACCAATGTAACAGACTTGGATACTCCAAGTCAAGAATCAATCACGACAGCACCAAATAACCACTTTAAAACAATTCACAGTTCACAATAGATTTGCACTGGCCCAACAAAGTTCCGTGCTTAGAGATATTGATCCCAAAGACTGGCGCCCCTTTCGGTATTTCTTTTTTATTAATCAGTGTTCAAAGTACAAGAGAGTGGTTCGGGTCTCACTCTCTGACTCTACATCGAGATGCTCTGCAGAGTGTGAGCCCTAACCACTCATTTATTGTTTACAAGGGTTGCCAAAAGCAGAGTCCCAAAAGCTTCAAATAAAAGCAGAGTTTCTCTCTCTCTCACAAACTCTTTTGAATTTTAAAACAAAAGAAAAAACTATTCTCTTTCTCTCTCTTACGTAGAGAAAAACAAAACTGCTGCAAAAACTGGCGGACTGCCGTACGGTGCCACGTTTGCATGTTGCGTATTTCACAGGTTTTTAGGCCTGCTGCCTTTTAGGGTTAGGTCAAAATTTAGGGTTAGGGATTTTGGCATTAGGGTTTTTAGCAGCAGTCAGGGTTTCCTTCTCTGACAGCCACATCATCACTTTGTGACAGCATTCGGTTTTCCTCAAAGTTTCCTTGAACCCATCTTCATTCAAGTGATTGCTTTTCCTTGTGCACAATTCTACCATAGTTCAGAATTTCCACTTGACTATGGATATCCCCTTTCCAATGCACCTGTCGCCCACCTTGTGACGCATCAGGAATACCCATCACCTAGTCCTTTCCTACCAAACTTATGGTACAATCTCCTTCGTGATGCTCTATGTCACCCATCCTACGACGCATCAAAGATGTCCGTTCTCTGATGGTCGGATACTTCTTCCCGACGCTCCCTGTCACCCTTCCAATGAGACGCATCAGAAGTATCCATTCTTGGTGGACTTAGAGATATTCCTGTTCACAGTGCTCCCGTCATTACTTTGAATGACACACTAGGAATACTCTGTACTCGGATGTCTCCAATGAGAAAAACCCTCTCACTTAAAATTCCAATAATTCATTTAGAATTATTTTTCTTGGTGTTCCAAGTGAGAAAACCCTCACTTATAAATCCAATAATTCATTTAAAATTATTTTCCTATAAGATAAAGCCAATTTAGCAACAGGTTGCCTTCTCAAACGAGTTGACCTGCGTACCCAATGATCTACATTCTCGGGCAACGGTTGTACATCATGAGGCAACTCATTTTTAGCTCTATCATGCTATTGAAAATCATTTTCAGCCAATTCAGGTGGCTGTCCATCCTCATTAGGAGCATCAATATCATGTCCTACCTCTTCTGGCTCAAGGTTAACCAGTTGATTATCAATTTCAGCTTGCGGTAATGCATCATTAGGCTCTTTTTCAACATCAATGGGTGGCACGAAAGGCTAAAATCTGATTTTTATTTTGTCAGCATTATATTTTGTAGCATTCTTAAGCAATTTTGCCTCACTGAACAGTACATTTCGGCTGCAAATTACCTTTTTAAATTGTGATAAACACACTCTATAGCCCATTTCACTTTCTTCCCCATAACTGTCACGTGCACATCTAAACCTATGTGTATGTGGACAAGCTACTTCATGTCTAGGGTTCACTTTAGCTTAGAAAGTGTTATGGCACTTTTGTGAGCCTGTTTGCAAACCGTGCATGCCCAGGCACTTAGAGTAGACGCATATCTTGTGGTTGCACATAGCATGATCATCAAATCACCATCAGAACCCATCAGGAGCATTTTTACAGTGCACATACCTATTTTCCTTTATTTTAGCAATTTTTCACTTATTCTTAATAAGTGGCTTTGTTTGGAAATTGGGTAGGGCAATTTGGCCAAGTCTATATAAGGAAACCTAGCGTCAACACTTTCTGGCAGAAGAGGCAGCAGGGACCAAGCGTCCAACAGAGCACCTTCTCAGCAAGACTCCCCAGCAGGCAACTTAGCGTTTTCAGCCACCAAGAAAGCCAATGTTTTTCAGCATTTTCAAATCAGCCCAGCGTTTTGCAGTTGCAGTTGAAGCATGGAGACAGCAGATCATAGCAGACTCCCTGGCGTTTTTGCATCAAGCAGCAGATCACCAGTGTTTTTGCATTACAGACCAACCCCATCATTTTTACAGATTCTCGGCAACAGAACCATCTTTTGCTTTAGCATTTTCAGTTTTCAGCCTATAGACACCGCAGAATAGCCTCCAAACCTCGCAGATCTCACCTTCCCATAGCAGATCCTCGCCGCATGGCTAGATCAGCCAAAGTTTGCAGATTCAACCCGCTAATCATAGATTTCAGCATCTGCACTTTCAACGCATCGTTGTCGCATCATCGTCATCGCCGTCATCATCGACATAGAGTCAGAATTCGGTAGATACAAGATTTACGGATTTCAGCCATTAGCGTTTTTAGTTTTCAACCCGTCTCGTCGCCATCCTCATCGACGTCGACATCGTCGGTGTTGAGCCAGCAGAGGATCACACCCACATTTTTGCTCACACTCATCATTTTTGTAACCATTGATTGTAATAAATGTCTTTCCGACATTGATTTAGATTGGAGCCATTCATTAAGTAACGGGACTCAATTGAGTTTCCAGTTTGTAATTCCGAAGTAATTTCACTTGCTGATGTAATTAGTTAGAGATGTTCTCACCTCCAAGGCTGAGGTATATAAGCCAAAGTTTTGTAACCTAAAAGGGAGAGTTTTATTTAATCAAAGTGAGTTTTTGGAGCGCCGTGACTGTGTCTGAGAGAGAGAGAGAGAGAGAGAGAGAGAGAGAGAGAGAGAGAGAGAGAGAGAGAGAGAGAGAGAGAGAGAGAGAGAGAGAGTCTTATCTACTTGCTACGCGAGCTACGGAGCCGCCATTGGAGAAGCGACACCGCCATTGTGTTAGCAACGGCGAGAGCTACGCACAAATACCAAGAGTGCGCGCTATCGGCTTCTATGTGTGGTAAGTTCCTACGAGCTTCGGTGTGAGTTTTCTTCCAACTCGTGTGTCGGAATGGAACGTGCATCATATCTATAGAACCACAACGAGTAGAGCTACGCATTAGTACCATCGGGGTCAAGTTTTGATCACCTGTATTTTTCGGACTGTCTTCATACGCGTTTACCGCACGGAGTGATTATAGGTTGATTTTGCAGTTCAAGTCTTTAGGGTGTTGTTCTTACCTAGTGTATAGACTTCCCCTTGAGTTTGAAATCGATTCAATGATTCTAGATCCTGTTTCGTATAGCATTCGTTCGTAGTACGGATTTCAGTCACTTGTGTATTTTAGAACTTAGATTTGATTTCCTTAGTAGTGATTGTCATTAGAAGGTCGAGTAGGTGATTTGACACCCACCTAGTTGTTTCCATGCGCCTGCGGGTCAAGCTCCGTCCTCGTCTGAAAAATTCTGTTGTTGGTTGAGTTCTCGCTATTTAGCTTCCGCTAGCGGCGTAACCGCCTTAACATTTGGCGCCACTGCCGGGGACGAGAGCCCTAAGTAGGTGACCTTAGACTAATCCTACGAGGTGAGTCGTATAAACTACTTTGTATACTTTAGTTAGAAAAGATCTAGGAGTGGTGGACTCCAAAGATCTCGAGAGATACTAGGAAGTGGGGTATTCCTGGGTCTTCCGTGTTGACAGTATTTTTAGATTAGCTTAGATTTGTTTGTTGTTTTGCTGGTGTTGAGTAGTTGTTGATAGAAGAAGAATTTGCTAGTCTGTGAGTGACAGTGGATCTCTTTAAAATCACAATTACCAAACCCATTTTATGATTAGGAATAGCTTAGGTAGGACTTCATTTGATCCTGATCTAGAGCTAGTAATCATTGGAGTATTTGTTTGATATGGTTGATTGCATGTTAGATCACTAAACCGTCGAGTTAGTAGTGAAACTTGCAATAAACAAAAGTCAGAGAAATTTTCTGTGTATCTGGGAGCTGCTGAGCACTTGAGAAAGCTTTAGGAAGGATTCTGTGCCAAAAAACTGGAAATCTGTAACTTTAGACATCATACGCGTATGATGTCTAAATGACCAAACAGAGACCAAAACAAAAATTTTGACTTTACAAGAGTGTTCAAAAGGGGAGTTATACCCTAATTTCAACTTAAAACAAGAGCATTAACA
The DNA here is from genome assembly GCF_014529385.1 of Adiantum capillus-veneris. NCBI lineage: Eukaryota > Viridiplantae > Streptophyta > Polypodiopsida > Polypodiales > Pteridaceae > Adiantum > Adiantum capillus-veneris. The sequence continues at coordinate 142,788,152 of NC_140933.1, read as the reverse complement.
CTCAAAGAAACCCAAAAAGACAAGTCGGAGTCCAAGAAACGCAAAGAATAGGAAATTTTGGATTCAGATCTTGTTTTTACATTCAAACCTGACAAAAACACTTGAAACTCAATTATAAACATTGGAAAAGGCTTAAAACCAAAAATAGTCAAAATCTGGGAAAAAAGACATCATACGCGTATAATGTCTTTTAGCACATCCACTGCTTAATTTTGATATCTGACCTGACAAGATTGTTACAAACACTGTAGAAAGCATAAATATCAAGTCTTGACCCAAATTGATGAAAAAAACATCATACGCGTATGATGTCTTTGACCTAATTTTGGACATATTTTGATACTTTGCCAACACAGATCCATTGTAATAGCTGTCTAAAGGTTATATTTCAAGTTTCATTCCATTTGGATCATAATTGACCCAAAACAAATCAAAAGCGAAAAATTGCCAAGAAAAGCCTAAATTAGCCATAACTTGCTCAAACAGAGTTCAAACTGAATTTTGTGAGTGGAAAGAGCATAAGGGGGCTACTGAGAGTGAGCATAACCAAAATAGTCTAAATCTGTGAAAAAAGACATCATACGCGTATAATGTCTTTTTCAGCATAACTGCAACAAAATTCTCACTTGATGAAACAGAAGTTGTCCAACTGACAAGATTAAACAATTGACCAAGGATCAATCACTTTGGATCAATTCTGAACACAAAAACTTGGGAACACAAATTGTCGAGACGGAGAAGTTAAAGTCCTTTAGGGGAATTGATGAATTTGAGATCGGGCAGGAATCTCCAGAATAACCAACCAAAACAAGGGGAACAAGCAAGTGTCATATCAACCGAGGGAAGTGTAAACCAAAGTTGGGTGCAACCATTAGAGCCGATCTTTGAAGGAAGTGTTTCTGATACTTCTTCGGAGAGATCTTACGAGATTTTCACCGAACACTTGGAACACTTGAACCTGAACAACATAGAAAATATGGCAGCAGGATCATCAAACCCTTCCGCCACAATGAAGCTATTGTTCATAAAATACCAGTACGACAATGAGCAAGGTGCCAAGATCTACAAAGATGGAATGGACCGCTATTGTGTCAAGATAGAAGAGAGACCTAGTGAGTTCAAGGACTTAGTGCCTGTGAGCTATAGCGGAGATAGATATCTAGATGACGAGGGTACCATGTACTTGGTTGTCCTAAACCCTAACATTGTGGACAAGTGGGGATTGATGGGCACCAAAGCCAAAGTAGATGAAGAACTTGAGGAGAAAGCACCAATAATGAACTTACCTGATGCGAGGTTAAGAAGAGAGAATGAAACTACAAGGATCAACACTGATAACATCTATGTGGAGCTATACAAATATAATAATGGGGAGCAAGATCTCTATTATAGATGTGAAGAACCCTACACCGGAGAGTTGACAGACCAAAAAAGACTTTATGTATTTACCTACACAGAGGGATCGGAAGTGAAAATTGCCGCTTACGACAAGAATGGGAGACAATACTCAACAATGGGCAAGAAAGAATTAGAAGGATATACATACTTTGGGGGACCACTACATCAGTATTATGTTACTTCTAGCTCACAAATACCAGCACCAACAAATGGAGTGCAAAACCCAATGACAACAGGAGGACAAAGAACTCAGGTTGCTGACTCTTTCAGTCAACCTCAGTACTCGAAGCCCGGACCAATGGGATCATTACATTCCAGAGAGTCAATGGATACGAATCGAGGTAGTGCAGTTCCAATCCCCACATATACCACTCCAGGTCCAAGGTTCGAAGCGGAACCATCACATTTACCTCCTAGTAGTAGATTCAGGGCAGGGGAACCGACAAGGGTAACCCATGAAGTCCATGATGCTAGAGAAAGCTTTAGCCGGGACACAGGAGCAATGAGATTGGTAGCAGACCATAGACGTATGAGACCATCTCAAGTAGCGAAGTGTATGCCAAAGAAGTATGGTGGTTCAGGAGATCCGTATGCACATGTGTCACTCTTTAAGCAAGTCTTAAGAGCTGAGTAGATAACAGATTTCCATACACAATACGAGGGATTTGGTCTTACTCTAGAAGGTACGGCATTGACATGGTTTCAACCACTGAACATAGGGGGATTCCATGACATTGACCATTTGCTAAGAGAGTTTGCTGAGGAATTCTCAAAACGAGGGATTAAGCACAATACGGTCTCACAAATATATGCTTTTAAACAGAGAGAACACGAAAAAGTGAAGGAAGCTTCACTTCGCTTCAAACAATACATTGAGAGATGTCCAGTATGTGAACGACCACAAGATGATAGACTATCTGTTCTCTTTATTGAGGGACTGAGAAACGACACTCTCAAGAAGGACTTGCACTTGAAAGCTTGTACAAGTTTCGAGCAAGTAACGAGAGAGGCATTGTACTTAGTGGATAACTGTACGGTTTATGGAGAGGTGTCAGCGGATACAGATTTTGCATCCAGTAGCTCCTCCTCCGTAGCGAGCGAGACTACCACTAAAAAGAATGTTCAAACAACAACCATGCCAAATGTAGAGCAAATGATAGAAGATGCTCTAAAAAGGATGGCACCATACCAAAAACCATTGCCAAAAACATTGAAATGGTGTGCTATTGAACAAAAATGGACAAACCATCCAACAGAGGAGTGCTATTACAACAAAGGGTATGTAAGGGAGCGTTAGTATGCACCTCCTGCTCAATTAGCACCACCTCAAGTACATCCAGTACCTCGATACCCAACGGGAAATGTACCAGGACCTATGGGGATAGAAAGACCGCAACCGGTATTGGGACCACAACCACCTTTACCAGGAGCAAGACCAGTAGGCATTAGATATGCACCAACCTTAGAGAATCAGGAAGAACAAGACTTAGTGCCTGTTCAAGCCTATTATGAAGAATCAGGTGCACACATGTCTCCAACTGTGTATTACCCACCAGAAGAACCCAAACAACCAGAACCATGGGGCATGATTAGGAATGTTGGAATACCAACAGTTATAAGTGCTTCTGATGAAGAGAGATACAATTTGGACGCAAGAACATTGATGTTCATAGCTCATGGAGGGTTAACAGGACAAAGACCATCCTATCCACAAAGGACGAATCAAATGGGACCAAGACCAGCACTAGGACCCTGTTACAAGTGTGGAGGTGACCATCTGATGAATGTTTGTCCACATACGGAAATCATTAGAATTAACGCTTATTGCACTGAATGTGGGGTTACTCACTTCATTGAGGATTGTTCAAAGAATCCAAACAAAGTGCAAAAGACGACATTGAATATGCTAGAAACTATTCCTACTAGCAGTGGGTCTGAAAATGAAACTCTGATACCAACGCAAGTTGTTACTAGAGCTCAAGCTAAGAAAACCACTAGGGAACCTGAGAATGGAAAATTAGCGACTGAAGTGGTTAGTCAAGGACCGCGGAGTCAGAGAAACACATGGAAAGCTAGAAAAGCACGCATGAAGTTGAGAAAAGAATGTGAAGACGCTATTCTAACTGAGGAACTAAAGCAAACTAAAGCTAGATTAGAAAAACTTGAGAGTCAAAACGGGAAACGAGAGATGAGCCCGGAAAGAACGAAACAAAAGAGTATCAAAGAAACAACGAGCTTAAGCTCAGGGGGATCAGTGCTAGTCGACAAAGTACACGAACCATTGGACGCACTGATGAGAGCTTACGAAGCTAGGTTAAAGACCAACCAAACACAAGAACAGAGGTGGATGACATACCCAAACGCGGAATTGGAAAAGCAGAGACTTGAAATGTGCCAGAGAATGATCGAGACTGCACAAGCCTTATTAGAACCACCAAAAGAAACAATGAATTGTGGAACGGAAAGCCCAATTCAGCAAGAGACTATCATTTCACGGGTAGTTGAAAAGACTCCCAGTGCACAAAAGCCTGAAAATACACACAAGGATGACCACATAGTATTGAACACAACCGATCAGGAGATAGAGAGTTTTCATCCAGTCATACAGAGGTCTTACGGAAAAGATGAGGATCACAATGAATTTTGGAAACAAGTGAGAGAGGCAAACTTTGCAAACAGGCTAAGTTGCCAAGCTAATCAGACAAATTGGGAAAAGGACATCAGGAATCCTCCCATAGTGGAATTTGAGGCAGGATCTCAAGTGGACTTGGATCTGTAATCTTACTGGGGAGATGGAGGCTCTGTTAGAACAATGGAGAGCAAACCTCACTCACTGAATACCTTACCTTCATATTTAGGAGAGTATGAAGCAAAATCCGAGATTAGAGCACTTCCCTCACGAAGAATCTCATCAGAAAAAATCATGGACTCGCAAGGATTGATAGAGATCTTGTCAACACCAGTGACATGCACTATCACTCTAGCTGAGCTTTTGAGGCTAAGACCACATATGTGGACCACTGTAGGAAAATGCTTGGAGAAATTTGGGATAAAAGACCCAACATCGAGACTGCAAGAGGGAATACAAGAGTTGAGCAAACCACAAAAGAACGCTAAGCCTGTACCCTTAAACAAGGTCGGAGAGTATTGCGAAGGTGAAGAGGGGAATACAACCTTACCAGTTGAATTCCAAGGAGTGAACACGATGGCAATACTAGACAGCGGAGCTGGGGTAGCCATTGCTACAAAAGAAATCTGGAAAAAATGGGAGAAACCAGCAATAAGGAAGACTAGGTTGAAACTCCAATTAGCAGATGGACACATGGAGAAACCTATGGGGTTATTAAAGAAAGTCGTACTGACTTCTTGCGGCATTGAATACGAACATACTTTTGCTATTGTCGATTTTGGCAAGGAGAATAACTATGATATCATATTGGAAAGACCATTCATGAGACAGTTGAAAATGGTCCAAGATTGGGGCTACGATCACATATACCTGAGAAATATGGAAACCACTACATGTGTGAACCTGAGAGACCATAGCTACAAAGATGTAAACCGAACACCGGTAGAGGAGTTTGATTCAGCTACTTTGGCGGGATCCGAATTTCCAGCTTGGTTAGGTAAGCCCAAGGAATTATGGATGTGTGGAGCCTCGAAATGTGGAAGTCTGAGGCGAGAAGAATATGTTTTAGAAAGGGCTATCGAAGACGAAACTTATATAGGAGAACCCTTTCCAGAGGACACACTTGAACCATTAGAATGGACACACATTCTAGCAACCCTAGATGTTTGTGCAATTCCGGATGGTCCCACAACGAAATTTTGCGACAAGGACGGGTACGACGTGGTTCCGTACTTCATGTTGAGAACTGTACTCGAAAAAGAAACTGAAAAGAACGATACACTGGAAAAGGAAGATGAAGAGGAGGTGTTTCACGACATTCCCGATCATCCAGAGTGGGAAAATGAAGCAGACAACGAGTCAACGGACAATTCAAGCGGAAACGAAGAAACTATAACGGATGTCCGATTTTATGATTTTCCAAACCAAACTAAACAACGCCAGAAATGCTATAGAGCAAAGAGAAAAACAAAGGGGGTTAGAACCAATCCGATGCCTAGAATAAGAGGAAAAAATCAATTCCTAATGCTAGTAAAGGCGGAAGATTGTGTTAAGGACAAGATTTCTGGAAGAATGAGAGGCAATGATCAAAAGAGCTTACGAAAAGACAAAAGAGGCTCAAGAAATCAAGTTCAAAGGAATGGAACGAAAACTGAAACAAAAAAATCAGAAAAGAACAAGCGCAAGAGAGAACACACGGAGTCCAAGTTAGAACGTAGAAACAAATACAGAGAGCTCAAGAAAACTCTGAAAGAAGTTTGGACGATAGAAATTGAGAGTGGAGAGGACGAAAACGCCAAAATCAAGGAAAACATGGATGTTCCCTCTCACTACAGGAAATTCACAATTGAGGATAGAAAGGTGGTATTAACCCAACCTATTCAAGAGAGAAGGGAGAACGAATCTTATGACGGACCGGAGGATGCAAAAAAAGTGGATTTAGCAGCTTCAGGTGAGACACCTAGACCGGTGTACATAGCCACAGATTTGTCTCCAGGCGAGGAAGAGAGACTTTTGAGTCTTCTCAGAGAGTACAGGGATGTGTTTGCATGGTCTTATAAGGACTTAAAGGGAGTTGACCCATCGATATGCCAACACACAATCCCACTAAAACAAGACGCAAAGCCTAGCAGACAGAGACCATACACATATAATGATACGTTTGCTAAGCGAATCAAAGAAGAGATAGATAAGCTAATGGAAGCTGAATTCATATACGAGATTGAACACACCGATTGGGTATCTCCGATTGTGGTGGTACCCAAGAAGAACGGAAAACTCCGAGTGTGTGTCAACTTAAAGAAAGTGAATGCTGCAACAATCAGGGACAATTATCCCTTGCCGATAACTGATCATGTTCTAGAGCATGTATCAGGGAAAACAACATACTCCTTTCTTGATGGTTTTTCAGGATATAACCAGCTAGCCATAGCACTGGAAGATCAACATAAAATAGCTTTTGCAACGGAGTGGGAAATTTATGCTTATCGGGTTATGCCTTTTGGTCTAACCAATGCTCCCGCAACCTTCCAGAGGCTGATGACACATGCTTTCAAAGAATACTTAAGGTTGTTTCTAGAAATATACATGGATGACTTATGTGTACATTCTCTTCTGAGAGATGAGCATCTAGAACACCTAAGAAAAGTATTTGAGAAATATAGGACATATCGCATTTGTCTCAATCCTGAGAAATGTGTGTTTATGGTCCGACAGGGCAGAATTCTGGGACATATTGTCTCACAAAACAGAATATCCACGGATTTAGAGAAGATAAAAGTTATAGTGGATATGCCTAGACCAACCAATGCGAAACAAGTACAGAGCTTTATGGGACATTGCGGATATTATAGACGATTCATTTACATGTACGCTATAATAGGCCAACCACTTTACAGGCTAATAGTGAACTTTCAATGGACAGAGGAGTGTGAGGAATCATTCAAGAAATTGAAAGAGGCACTCATTACTGCTCCAGTCTTGAAATCACTAGATTGGGAGAAGATATTCCATGTGCATATAGATGCTTCGGCATATGCAATAGGATGCATTCTGGCTCAGCCAGAAGAAGGAAACATGGATTTTCCTATCTGTTATGCTAGTCGACAGCTCAACAATGCAGAGAAGAATTACACCACAACAGAGCGAGAAGGATTAGGAATGATATATGCTATGAAGAAATTTCGGCATTATCTTCTAGCCAACAAGTTTGTGTTTTTTACGGATCACCAAGCCTTGCTCTACCTAGTGAATAAACCATGCAATACTGGGAGAATAGTGAGATGGTTCATTATCTTACTGGAATTCGAATTCATGGTAGTAGTAAAGAAAGGAAAAACACATCTTAGAGCTGATCATCTTTCGCGATTGACGAATGGACAAGACCCTATAGGAGTAGATGACGACATGCCAGACGCGTACTTGTTCAACATAGAAATGATACCGAAGTGGTCTCAAAATGTCGTTAACCTATTAACCTATGGAGGAGAGTTTGATAAAAGAGAATACAACCAGAAACATATTGCTATTCAGCAATCCAAGAATCTTCAATTGGTTGCAGGAAGGTTGTATCAATTGGGAAATGATCATGTTTTACGACTATGCATCAATCCTGAGGAATATAATATATATCTGCGCGAAGCACATGTTCAGGAATGTGCATTTCATTGTTCAAGAAGGAACACATATAGGAATTTGTTACAATTGGGAGTCTATTGGCCAGGAATGAAAGAAAGCGTACATGAATATGTCACTGTATGTATTGTATGTTCATCAAAACCACCAGCAGAGTATTCGACATTATATCAGATAATGATCGCTCCAGAATGGAGTCAGTATATTGTTGAATATCTCACAAATAGAACTTTCCCAGAAGGAACGTCAAAAGCTCGTCAAAAATCTGTAGAGACAGAAGCTAGAGATTACGCTTTAATAGGAGATCAACTCTATAAGAGAGGTAAAGACAACCAGCTTAGGATTTGCGCATCAGAGACTGAGTATGTGATAATACTAGAGCAAGCTCATGGAGGAGTAGGTGGAGGCCATTTCTCAGGTGATAAGACAGAAAAACTTGTCTTAGCCGCAGGAATATGGTGGCCAACATTACACATGGACGCTGAAGAATACGTTAAACGGTGCGATGCCTGTCAGCGGACCAAAGTACCACTTAAAAGAGATGATATGCCGCTTAGACCAATGATGGGGGCAAGAGCTTTTGCAAAATGGGGGATTGATTATGTCGGACCCATTTCACCTCCTGCATATAAGACTCATGCACAATACATCGTTGTGGCTACAGACTATCTAACAAAGTGGGTCGAAGCAAAGGCAACTCAAAAAGCGGATGCCAGGACCACGGCACAATTTCTATATGAATACGTCTTTGTACGATATGGATTGCCAATAGAAATTGTGAGTGATCGAGGCACACATTTTATAAATGAAGTGATAGAGATCCTTCTAGATGAATTCATGGTAATCCATAGGAAATCAGCTCCATATCATCCACAAGCAAACGGACAAGCTGAAGCAACAAACAAAACCATATGCATGGTCCTCATGAAGATTGTATCTGAGTCGAGAACTGACTGGGACCAGAAGTTGCATTCAACATTATGGGCATATAGGGTAGCATATAAAACATCAATAGGAACGACCCCATATAACATGGTTTTTGGGCTAAATGCTATCTTACCAATAGAATTCTTGATTTCAACCTTAAGGGTGGCTAAGGATCTAGAGTGGACAGGACACGAGATTTCTGATAGAATAGATGACCTGGAAAAGCTAGACGAGCTTCGCCTAAAAGCAGTAGCTTCTATCTACGCTCAAAAAAGGCGACAAAAAGAATTTTTTGATAAACATGTGCGGACTAAAGAGTTTAAGGTTGGGGACTATGTCCTAATTTACACTCTGAAACAGCATGCTAAGAAGCTTAAAAAGTGAGGGATGGGACCTCTAGTGATTAAAGATCTATCACCAAGTGGAGCCGTCAAGCTTGCTACATTAGACGGAGAAGAAATGCCCAATTGGATTAGTGGATGCAGAGTGAAAAAGTATCTTTTGCTGCTAACCCAAGACATGCTTCTCAAAATACATCAAGAAAAGCTGCGTGTCCAGAAAAAGAAAATGATTTTGGAGGAAACGCAAGCCAAGGCGAAGGAAAGAATGGAGAAAAGAAGACTACTACGTCAGAAACAGCGCAATGAAGGAGCAATACGAATAAACGCAGTCAGTATAACAGAAATGGATAATGACAAAGAAGAACCCATCATTGAATGCAAAGTAGGAACCAACCAAATCAAAGCCAGAGCACTATTGGATTCAGGAGCTCAAACTAACCTACTTTCACTCAGTTTGTATAGACAATTGACAAATGACACTAAACTACAAACTGCCAAGCAAGAGTTAAAGAGTTACTCTGAGAATTCAATCAAAACTGTCGGATGCACAGTTTTACATATACAGATTAACCAGTATGTGTATCCTCATATGTTTTACGTGGTTGAAGACCAAGCTACACAACATCCATTATTGCTAGGACAACCATGGCAGAAGCAATACAATGCAATGATTGACTGGAGTTCTAAATCAGTGCTTATCAAATACGAAGGTGAAAGTCAATCAGTTAAGTTCACCAAAGGAGAAGAGCCAACTCCAAAGGACGAATCCAAAGACAAAGGTAAACAACAACCAGAGAAAAAGAAGAAGCAATGGCAACCAAAAGTTTCTATACAACCGGATTACTCTTCGACGAGGAATTCTCAACAGTGGATAAGGAAGACAAGCAATAATATAACAGCTCAACCTTGGAAAAAAACGGAGTCAAAGTTGGTATGGAGACCAAAAAAGGTTGTGCCAGAGAACACAAAGGTGGAAAACAGAGTCTTCAATACCAGACAACAGAGTGATTCCAGACAATCAAGGACAGTGAAACAGATCTGGATTCCAAAGAAGTTCATGACGGCACAAAGCTATAGCAAGCAAATTTGGATCCCAAAGATTTGTAAACAGGAACTCCCTTCAGTACAATCAACGGAAACTCCTAGGTATTTCAAGTCGAGGAAATCAACACAAAGAACAAAGCAGGTTTGGGTCGCAAAGAGTTTGTGGCAAGCACAAGTGAAGCGAAAGCAGATTTGGATTGTAAAAAAGAACAACAAAGTAAAGAAGAATCCATCTACTGATTCTACTACCGAAGTGCCAAAACCAACCCAAAACCCGACCACCAATCCTTCAATCAAACAAAGAGCAGCTTTATTGGAAAGACTGTTGTATCATCGCTCTACAATTGCATTGGGAACTTATGACCAAAACAACTACAATGCTTCGCCCACAGACACTTCATAGTCGTCCGGGAGGACTCAGACTAGGAGGGGGGGAGGTATACAGGTATACAGGAGTTACAAAGCAGGTACAAGCACCAAAAACAAAGAAAAACAAAAATTATATTACAAGGGCAGTATCTTACATGATTTTGCAATTTTTATGTTTGATTGCGGATATTGATAATATTTATGCCCTTATATACCTTGTTTTGCAACAAGAAGAGATCAAATGATGAATTTGGGTCTCTAGACGTGTAAATATCACTAAATAAGAGTGTGTTTGGAGCTAAAAAGTGGAAAAAAGTGGTAATCCAAGTCCAGAAATCACTAATAAGTGTATATTCATATACACAGGGTTACCAGCTATTTATTGTGTATGTTTGGAATTTTTTGGCTTCAATTTGCTATTTTTCTTTATTTTTTATGATTTTCTTAATAAAAGTAAAAGAAAAATAAAAAAGCAGATGAAACGAGATCAGAAAAAAGAAAAGAATAGATGGTGATGATCCTAATGACAAGGACAACCCATGGTAAAAATTGAGTACAATTCAGGAAAAGTTGCGGGAAGCCCGAAATGACAGAATTTTGGCAAAGTGGACAGATTTCTCAGAAACAGGTCAAACGGAGTCCAAATTGAGAAATTTCAAATCCTAAAGTGCATTTCACGACGAGATAGGAGCACATGTCAAATTTGGTAACAAGTGATCCGGGAAGTCCGAAGTTAAGTATTTTTCACTTCACTTTCAAGCTCATTTCCACTATTACCTTCTTGGAGAGAGCAAAGAGCACACAGGAGCATCCAACCTTCTACAGCCTTCTACGACTGCTACGAGAGCTCAGAGGACACCAGACATGAGAGGTAGACTCGTTGGCATAAGCTTTTGATGCTTATCATTAACTTTTGTCGCGAAAACTAACCAAAACCAAGAAACAAGAGCAGACAGGGAATGCGGTAGAATGCTAGGTAGTGGCACAACCGCCTAATCAAACCTTGCAAGAACTTATAGGTGGGTTACCCTAGTATAGAAGATGGGTTTCTAACACTCAAAGCTCGAGAAAGAATGACTGAAAAAACCCTAGGTCAACAGAGCCTGCAAGAGGCAAACAGGAAAAAGTTGTCGAAACGACACGAAACTTCACAGGAAGTTCAACCACATCAAGGACAATGCAACCATGGAGTATCTCCAGGTTTGGACCACCAAAAGTAGGTCGGAACAACCGATTCGGCTACGGACACACAAAGCGTCATTTTGGCATAACGGTTGAAATTGATGACCGAATGAAATGAAACTTCACAAGCAGCTTCAAATATACATGGATGACTTATGTTTGCAAGCAAAACCCAAAAGAAAGCTGATTCACTTACCGATGGTGAAAAAGACGCTTTCGGGCAACCAAATGGAGAAAGATGGAGAACGGGGAGCCAAAGTCAAGTTCAACCAAATAGATGGCTTCACAACATATCCAATGAGCTGGAAATGCAACTCTCGAGAAGAAAAGTTGAAGAAATTCAACCCCACGGCAAAGAGACGACTTCGGAGACTGAAATGCATATAAGGGGGCTTTTTAGCTAAATTGATGACTTTTTTAAGTTGAAAACTAGTTAGCAGGGCTTAGGGCACTAGCACAAAGCATTCTTTGCACAAAAAGACCAACATTTCAAGAAAAGACATCATACGCGTATGATATCTCACAACATGAATTTCACATCCATTTCAACATTTGAGTGCATAGCCTCATTCCACATGTTAATCACATCCTATGAACCAAGTATCATGAGAATTGGAGTTAGAAAACCCAAGGAAAACCAAAAAGACGCAAATTAGGCCATAAAATTGATTTTTGGTCCTAATTTTGTCAAAATAACTCCAAACTCAATGAAACTTTGTAGGATTGTTGATTAACACATCTACAAGCTATCTGGAACCAAAAAGCACCATTTTGACACAAAAGACATCATACGCGTATGATGTCTATTTGCACTTACAGAGCCAAAATTGCTCATTTGTCATCATACATCCATTTTATATATCTAATACATGCTACATATGAAATTTGGAACCATTTGGTCAAGTGGATCACCCCATTAGCCCAATTGAGGGAAAATCCTTCACATAAAGCCTATTTTTGGCCCGAATCCAACATACTCAAGTCCAAACCAAGATTTGAGTAGGGACAGTCCTTCACTAGTACATGGGGAGTCCACAGAACCAATCCCATGAAAAATTGATGAAAAAGACATCATACGCGTATGATGTCTCCAGAGCCATTTTTAGCCCAAAATCTATCCAAACTTCATAAATCCACTGAATAAGCCTATCTAAAGCCAAATCCAAGCTTATAGAGAAATTTGGTCCAAAAATACACTAAAAGATATCATACGCGTATGATGTCTCACTATGTGATTTTGGCACCTCAGGGCTTCAACCACCAAACAGAAGTGATCTACATGCCATTTGAAAGTGAACCACCAAGTTTTATCCAATTTGGATCATAAAATCCAATTCCCTTTCAAAATTTTTCCAAGAGCCAGAACTGGACTAAACTGGCCAAAACTTGACCAAATGGGATCCAAACTCAAATCCAAGCATATGATACTCATATGTACACTATCAGCTACAAGCACAACCAATATGAAGTCATTTTGACACAAAAGACATCATACGCGTATGATGTCTCCAGCATGATTTTGAGCCCATTTTGCATATTTTTTCACCTACCTTGCATCCTTAGGCCCTGAATAGCTCATGTTTCAATTTTCAAGTCATTTGGATAGTTAAAAGCTTCATTTCGGCTTTCAGTACTAAAAAGACGCTAACTTCTGAAATTGGAGTTACAGGATCCATGGATTCCGCCAAGTTATCGGCAACGAAGAGAAAAAGACCGACAATCAAAGATGCTCTTGCAAAAGCGGAACCCTTTGACATTCCAGCAGAAACCCTCAAGCCAACCAAAACTTGGGTGGAGGAAGCAGTATTGGAGAAAGAGGGAATAAAGATCTAGCAGGGGACTTTCAGAGATCCTCAAGGACAAGCGGTGGATGTACCGATGATCCCACAGGATTTGGTAGATTATAGTAGGTCAGAAGACATCAGCAGGTACCTGGAAAGGGCAGACTTGCACAGTTTCTTCACCTCGAGACCATCAGGTGTGGATACAAGAAGAGTGTACGAGTTGGCAACATCCATTCAGAAGGATGGGAAAGCCACATTGACAGCCATGGATGGAGAGAAAGTAGAAGTACAGATCACTCCACAGCTCATTGCAGACGCATTGAAGCTGCACAACAAAGGGAGCTCTGTCAGGGAAAGAAGGGAGGCCATAGAGGTCTATGGATCCAAGAAACAGAATGCAACCTATGGAGATATGGCGGACCAAAGAGCGGCAACCCTTTTCCGACTGTACAACCAGTTTCTCCATGTTTGTAGTAAAAGACCGCAAAAGTATACGACACCGCCCCATGCCATTGCGACCACCATCACATGGGCATTAAAGAGCAATATGCCAAAAGAGGTGAATTACGCTCAACACATCCACGAGCAAGTAATTGCCATGCACAACGAGAAGCCAAAGTACATAGGAGGAGCGGAAATTCTGACAAGAATAGCTTATGAAGCTATTGGAGCTAGAGATCAGTGGCCAAAGGTTCCCTCCTAGAATGAGTGGCTTAGAGAAGCCGACGAGGAGGAAGAACAGCCCGAAGTATCCAAGAGGGCGTCCACAAGAGCACACCGGAAACTAAAAATAGTTTCAAAACCTGAAGAGGAGGTGGACGAGCCGCTTATGAAGAAAGTAAAGAAGAAGGTTGCTCCCAAGCAAACCAAAAGTCAGAAAGTGGCAAGAATGGAAAGACTAGTGGAGCAGTTTAGAGCAGAAAGAGCTCTAAAGGGTGACTTTGAAGAAAAGTGGGTGCCAGACCCCACCAAAGTCGGAACTAGCTCAGCCAGATCACATGTTGATCAATACGATCAATATATTAAAGCTTATGAGGAGTCAGAGGCTATACTGGAGCAGCAACCTGTCGAGCCATACACTGAAGAGGAGGTACAACTTTTAAAAGCTGAGCTGAAAAAGGACGACAAGGGGAAAGGGAAAGTAGATGAGTCTACTAAATCTCAAGAGAAAGACGGGCAAGCCGACAAGGGAAAAGCCAAGGAAGCTGAGGACAGATACCCTTCTATGACTGATGTACCAAGCCCGAAGAAGATGAAAAATATCGTGGAAGAGACCACAATAGAGATGGACACAGATGATTTGGAAAAGCCGAAGGCCAAGACCAAAGAAAAGGAGATAGATCCAGTTCAACAAAAGAGAAATGATTATGAGGATCTGGTAGCGATAGGATACACTGAAGCAGAGGCCCTTGAGGCAGTTTATGGGATCACCCTACAAAAACAAGATGATCGGAGAGGGACGGAGGAAAAAACAAAGAGTACAAAAGAAAGTGAAGAGAAACTGGACGAACAGAACGTACTATAAGAGCCGAAGCCAGTGGAGGTGGTGGCAGAAAGAGCTTTAGAGTTGACAGATGAAGATGAAAAAGACATGCACATGGTGCATGAACTGCTAGGCAAGATCAAAGAAAGATCCAGGGCAAAGGAAGTAGAGATTGAGACAGCCAAACAAAGGGAAGCAGAGTTGCAGAGGAAATTAGAGAATGCTATGACTGAATCTGAAAGTCATAAAGCATCACTCCATGACGCGGAAAACGAGAGAGACGGCTTGATACTCCAGCTAGCCGAGGCTTCAAGAGAGGTAACAAGTGCACAGGAAGCAAAGGAGCGGATAGAAGATGAGTTGGAGGCAGCCAAGGATGAGCTCATTGAGCTAAGGGAAAGAGTCGAGCTCCAAGAAAGAACAATCACTAGACTTAGGACTACCCCTAGAGCTAGCAGAGCAGGAACCGAACAAGAAGGAACTCTCGTACCAGCTTTAGAAGACCAGATCCGAAGCTTACAAAGAGAGCTAAGATTAGAGCAAGTGCAAAGGTTGCACATTGCAGAGGGATCATTGGCCGCAGAGGAGAGGCTCACATTAGAAAATCAAACACTATGGACAGAGAATGAGGCCCTCCGCAAAAAGCTCCAAGATCTACAAGAGCAACAAAGAAGAGAGACAGAGACACCACAAGAAGAATCAGGTGGAGCAGCCATAGAGCTACCAGAAACTGGAGAGGCAACCACAATTGAACATCCAGCCCCAGCTCACGAGGTGGCCTCGACTTCAGGAATCTCTGAAGAAGAAGAACAAAGGCTCCATGACCAAATAGAAAAGTCAGCAGAGGAGAGTGCCAAGGCGGAAATGGAATGGGAGAGGAGACTCCTCATCTCCATTAGACTTCAGGGATTAGACACAAAAGTGCTCCATGAAGAGTGGATGCAACCCAGCCTGCCTTTCCCTTTGATGAAATTTGAAGTGCTAAAGACGCAAAAGAGAATAGAGGAGGAGCAATATGTTGCTCTTTACGAAGGCGACATCACAAAGGAGGAACAATCAAAGAAGATAGTAGATTCACAACCTAGATGGAGGAAAGGTTGGCTGAACAAATACCCAGCCTACCTCATCTACTTGGTGGATGCACCAAAGGAGATTCGGGAGAATGCAACCTTCTGCCCGGGCCAAGAGTCAGAAACTGGAAAGAGCATGGCAAGATTGCAGAAAAGAAGCCAAATTGGCTTAATTATCCCAGGATGCCAGGACCAAAGGCAGGAGAGAGAATAGGTAAAGCCTACATGGTGAAAACCCTAACGGGCACCATCAAGCTCTTTACTGGCTCTCCTGACCTTTCGTGTCAGATGCTCAAGAAAATCTGCAGGACTCTCTTAGCTTGCATTGAAGTGTTCGCGCCAGATAAAGCCACGACCTCGAGTCTACTATCGACGGCCGACACAGTGACTGATATGATATATGATCTTTCATTGCAGCCTTCTCCAAAAGTGTTGCACCTCCTATACCAAAGGATTATGTTTTTGCCTAGCTTCCACATGCAAACATTCGAAGAAGCTTTCAACACCGGCTTTTTCACTCACGAAAGCAAAATATTCGGCCCAACCTTGACCATCGGCAACCTACGATACGAATCACATTTGCAGATGCTCAAGACGACAGGACTTTATTGACCAAGCATAAAAGTCATGTCAGGGACGACATGAACGCGGAGGGGGGGGAGTGTTGAGCCAGCAGAGGTGCACACCCACATTTTTGCTCACACTTATCATTTTTGTAACCATTGATTGTAATAAATGTCTTTCCGACATTGATTTTGATTGGAGCCATTCATTAAGTAACGGGACTCAATTGAGTTTCCAGCTTGTAATTCTGAAGTAATTTCACTTGCTGATGTAATTAGTTAGAGATGTTCTCACCTCCAAGGCTGAGGTATATAAGCCAAAGTTTTGTAACCTAAAAGGGAGAGTTTTATTTAATCAAAGTGAGTTTTTGGAGCGCCGTGACTGTGTCTGAGAGAGAGAGAGAGAGAGAGAGAGAGAGAGAGAGAGAGAGAGAGAGAGAGAGAGAGAGAGAGAGAGAGAGAGAGAGAGAGAGAGAGAGAGAGTCTTATCTACTTGCTACGCGAGCTACGGAGCCGCCATTGGAGAAGCGACACCGCCATTGTGTTAGCAACGGCGAGAGCTACGCACAGATACCAAGAGTGCGCGCTATCGGCTTCTATGTGTGGTAAGTTCCTACGAGCTTCGGTGTGAGTTTTCTTCCAACTCGTGTGTCGAAATGGAGCGTGCAGCATATCTATAGAACCACAACGAGTAGAGCTACGCATTAGTACCATCGGGGTCAAGTTTCGGTCACCTGTATTTTTCGGACTGTCTTCATACGCGTTTACCGCACGGAGTGATTATAGGTTGATTTTGCAGTTCAAGTCTTTAGGGTGTTGTTCTTACCTAGTGTATAGACTTCCCCTTGAGTTTGAGATCGATTCAATGATTCTAGATCCTGTTTCGTATAGCATTCGTTCGTAGTACGGATTTCAGTCACTTGCGTATTTTAGAACTTAGATTTGATTTCCTTAGTAGTGATTGTCATTAGAAGGTCGAGTAGGTGATTTGACACCCACCTAGTTGTTTCCATGCGCCTGCGGGTCAAGCTCCGTCCTTGTCTGACAAATTCTGTTGTTGGTTGAGTTCTCGCTATTTAGCTTCCGCTAGCGACGTAACAGCCTTAACAGTCGGCAAGTACATTGCATTGTAGAGATTTGTGCAATCAATAGTAGACCGCTCTTGCCATAGAGAGTGGGACCTTCGGAGGAGGGTTTGACAACATTCTGGTGTTGTACTCTTCTCTCTCTATCTTTCAGTCTCAGCACTTTCATTCACAGTGTTTTCCACTTTTTTTGTGACCACTTGCACTCTCTCACTAAAGGAATGGAAGGCTCTCCCTTCCGTAAGAAAAAGGAACCCTTGAGCACAATTCTGAGCACTCATCTTCAGTAAAGTTCAACATTCACTTTCGTTGCACCTTACATTGGTATCGGAGCTTTGGCAGTGTTTTGTATCACTCAAGGAAAGAACCACAAGAATTTTTTTTGCTTATTGCGGTCGCACGTAACCCAAGTCCACTTGGGCGTGTCAATTCCTATTCATGTTTTTTGAAGAGTGACAGGAAACCCAAGAAAGAAGGGCTTGTCCAGCCTCCCCTTGTTCCTCTTTTCACTCATTGAGAGCGGACGGTGCACTTAGCGGCTGGCCAATCAACGTGAGGTGGAAAAAAGCAAGCTTGGACATGATGAGACAACAATAAGCATGGAGCGAAGAAAGAAAGGCAGAATTAGATTGTGAACGCGAAGAAAGAAAGGTAGAATTAGATCGTGAACACGAACAAAGAATGACAGTCTTAGAGCATAAGCGCGAGCAAGCACGCTTGGCGGCCGAAGATAAACGAGCGGCCTTGGAGTTAGAGCATGAAGCACAAAGAGACCAATGCATGCACGAGTTGGTCCTACTATTTTCTAATGTGCAAGTGCAAATTGAAAAGAATCAGGAGAAGGAGACTCTCTCAGTCTCTTCTTCTCCAAAGCACAACACATATGATTTGTATGATCAAGATGTGATTATTCACGAGCATCATGATTTGCATGATAATGATGTGATTGTTCACAAGGATGATGGTTTACTTGATACTTTTTCTAGTGAAGGTAACCTCATTGCAAATTCAGTCAATCATGAAGAACCGATCTTGGCTCTCGAGTCGAGGTCCCAAGAAACCCCACATGAAGTATTATGTGTGCAAGTGATTAGTCAGCATGCATTGTTTCAGTGTTTCAATCGTGATGGTTTCCTGTACTTTAGTCATCGTCTTTATGTATTCCCTTTTCATAGGCAAGCCATATTGTACGATGAACACAATTCACAAGCACGGATGTATGCAGATTACTCATAAAAAGATGAAATGTTTGCATTCAAGAAATTCACGTTCCATGTCTGTTCCTTGGCATGACACAGTATCCAAAAGAGCACAAAAAGGATTGAGCATCAAGCACCGGCATTTCTATTGTGATTTGTGTAACAAACTGTTGACGTGTCATAGCCTAAAGAATGGAGCCAACTTGCAGATGTCGACCGAGGGGCCTAAATCCTTAGAAGAACAAGTAACATAAGAAGAAGTCCTACCAACTTATGGGGACCCCGTCCGATGGGGCCCCAAATGACATAAAGGATTAAAATAAAGCAAGACCCACACACAGGAAAAAAAAAATGATGACATGGCAAATTTTTGAAAATTGCACTGACATGATGACGTGGTAGGCTGTACGGATTTTCGTAAATTACGTTGGCAGCTTTTGGCATTGCTTTTTGGACAAGAAGCTTTTGAGTTTTGAAAGCTTTTCACTATAACTCCTTTTCAGACCAAGGGCCTTTAAATATGAGGTTAGGGCTCATTCTCTGGCATGCTTCCTGGCAAAGGTGCAGAGCCTGGAGTACCGGCTTGTACTGTGTTGATGCAATATAAAGAAACACTGAAAGGGGCACCAAGGTTTGGGACCAATACTCTCTGGGGTGGAATTCCGCCACTCCGTGTCGCGCGTTGTCTCTCTCTTTCAGTTCAGTTGTTATTGAAGTGCTAAAAGTCTGGTCAGTCTGTTCTTTTCTATTGGCACGTTGTGATCGCGTTGTGACAATTTGCCACAGTTGATAGATTAAAATCAGAAAGACAAGTTCCGATTCCAATTTTTGTGTGTGTTTGATGTACAGTTTGTCACTCCATCTTTTTTTTCATCTACATTGCATGCACAGTCTTTAAAGAAGACTAGAATTTTTCCAGTCAAATGTTCATGTTTTTGAGTTGGAAATGGTTTCAGGAATTTTAATACTCGGAGATTCTTGAAGAAGGTAGATCCACGACTATAGCCAAAGTTGGAGCTTTGATGCAGCCACAAATGACTTTGTGTCGCTTTCAACATGGCCCAAAGAAGCAAGCGTTGCAGACCTTTGTGAAGTTCAAGTATCGCACGACCCGCACATCACAGTGGGCCGACGAAGAGTCCTTCCCAAGATTCATCCAAACACTATTGGTGATCTCCCTCGACGCCATACAGTTCGGTACCAGTACCTCACTTTAAAAAGGAGGGAATGTCACGTGCACATCTAACCCTATGTGTATGTGGACAAGCTACTTCATGTCTAGGGTTCAGTTCAGCTTAGGAAGTGTTCTGGCACTTTTGTGAGTCTGTTTGCAGACCATGCATGCCCAGACAATTAGAGTAGATGCATATCCTCTGGTTGCACACAGCATGATCATCAGATTACCATCAAAATCCATCAGGAGCATTTTTATAGTGCACAAACCTATTTTCCCTATTTTAGCCATTTTTCACTTATTATTAATAAGTGACTTTGTTGGAAAACTGGGTAGGGCAATTTGGCCAAGTCAATATATAAGGAAACTTAGCGCTGGCACTTTTTGGCAGAAGAGGCAGCAGGGACCAAGTGTCCAACAGAGCACCTTCTCAGCAAGACTCCTCGACAGGCAACCTAGCATTTTCAACCACCAAGAAAGCCAGTGTTTTTCAGCATTTGCAGATCAACCCAACATTTTGCAGTTGCAGATGAAGCCTGGCAACAATAGATCATCATTAGGAGAAATATGAACCTTGCATGGATCTTGTAAGGAATCCTAATTTTTAGGGATTAAGGCTAATGTTGTTTGGGATTGAGGGGGCAAGGGCATTGAAGAAGGTAGTTTTGAGTAGGCTTTTCTAGCCTTTTTTAAAGACAAATATAAGATGTGGACCTAAGGGGTTACTTTCTCTCTTTAGCTTTTTTAAAGTGAAGGAAGGATAGGGGTGTGACCACATCAGCAAAAACGTGGGTCACTAAAAGTCAAAATTTGACTTAAAAAATAAATAAATCATTTTTATTTATTTTTTACTTAAAACTCCCTCCCAACATATATACATATCCAAAAATCATTTTTTGACACATTT
The DNA here is from genome assembly GCF_014529385.1 of Adiantum capillus-veneris. Classification (NCBI taxonomy): domain Eukaryota; kingdom Viridiplantae; phylum Streptophyta; class Polypodiopsida; order Polypodiales; family Pteridaceae; genus Adiantum; species Adiantum capillus-veneris. The sequence continues at coordinate 142,767,364 of NC_140933.1, read as the reverse complement.
TTTAATCCACAAGCTTAGAAAGTCCATTTTTTCAAAAATCTTTTCTCCCAAAAAATAAAAAACACTTTGTTCTTTCCTCCTTCTCCCTCCTCCCTCGTCTCTCCCTCTCCTCTCCCTCGCTGCCCCTACCTTCCTCCTCCTCCCCAATCTCTCCCTCCCCCCCCTCCCTCCTTCTCTCCTCCCATCTTTCTCAATCTCCCTACCCCTCCCCCTCTATCTTTTCATCATTTGCTTCCTCACGCAACAACTTTCATGTTGCTCACGGACATCACAAATTGTTTGCTTCCACCACGACGTACTCCACACACCAAAAGCATACATATTCGCTTACCCACGGTGTTTGCACCAAGACCGCTAGTGAGGGTGATCAAAGGTCATCACAGGAACGTCGCACCGCTTGTGAGACCAATGTTGACATTTGGGTGGACGGGCATTTATACCCTTACGATCCTATGAGCCGCTTCCATCCATCCTTTAATAGCCTTTCAACATTTCTTCAATTTCTTGGGAGGGGAGAAGCAGGCTTGTTAGGCTATTGCAAGAGGTTGTGTATGGGTGCAGGTGCTTCTTTGCATATGTGGATGCACGAATGTCAAGCTCTTCACCTCAAGACGACGGCATTACAAGAGAGTGTTGCCTCTTCAGAGAGGGTGGTTGAAACTCTTCAACAACAAATGCAAGAAAAGGAGTCCCACATTAACAAGCTTGCCAACACCATCACATACTTGAAAGAAACACCCTTTGGTGCAAGGGAACGCAAACGCACGTATTCATCCATTGAAACTCTTGCACATTCGGGAGGAGCACGCAAACGACGAGTGATAGCCACAAGGTGATTTGGCCTTTACTTGCATAATACATTCTTACTTCACACTATTTTCTAAGATTTATTTTTGTTGGTTGCTAGAAACTTCATCCAGGAGGCATGCGGTGGAACAAGCCAAGATGATCGAGTCAACCTTCTCACTAGTTGTCTCAATACCCAGGATGTGATTTCTATCTGACAATCATCTGGAGGTAAGCACATTAAGGATGCAATCACCAAGGACCTTATGCGTAAATTGAGAAATGTGGTTAGTAATGATGACGTGCAACAAGCTTGTGATGAGGCTGGAATTAGCACCAAAGCCTATCAAGCTATTTTCAAACTCCTAAAGGATACCCTCAAAGAGCATGGCGTTGTGAAAAACCTATTTTCCGTTTCTTACAAGGTCAACCTCGCAAAGAAGGCATTGAGACATACCTACACATTGTGGACACAATGTCAACTTCCCCTTATGCTTCGTGCACAATAAAGACAAGGGAAAAAGGTAAGAAACAATCCATAAGACCTTTGGAGAAGGGCTTCCCTTACACAATGTGGAATAATATTTTTGTGGACCTTAGAAGACTTCAACAAGCCGTGCTTAGATTTTACGAGTTACCTGAAGAAGGTGACACACTTCAATTTTTTCTTTGGTATTGTTCTTATCATAGACTTGAAGTTTAAGGTCTTGGCACTATATATTTTATAGTGCTTGGCACAAAGGTCGCTTTTGTGTTGAAACTCGATGAGTGTCAAATGGCAGAAGGTTAGAGAGGCTAAGTGTCACTCTAATGAACGAGGCCCTTTTGCAAACCAAGTGAAGGGATTCAGTCAAGCCATCTCCCACCCCGTCTTTTAGCGTGCAATCAGAGAAAGACATTTGGTGGTTGGGTGCTATTGAGGTGCCCAAAGAGACCAATGGAGTACTTTCATGGATTTTTGAGAGAACTCCATGGATCACATAAGTAATACACTCCCAAATTGCAGGTTTTAGAAGTTGGAGGTTGAGGGTTTTGGTAGTTATGATGTGGAGTGGCACTTAGGTGGGGACTTGAAGATCATAAAGTGTTTGCTTGGCTGCAAACAAGGGGCTTCTTCTCTCATGCCTTGTCCATTTTGCACTCTAGGGTACAAACCAAATGGACAAAAATCACATAAGAGCATTGCAAAGGTCGGTTCTATGCTTCCATGGCAATGGCATGGAGAACAAGGGTTAGATTGTCGTGATGTCAGAGATGAAGGTAGAGAATGGGAAGCGTTTATTCCTAGATGTCCCATGCTTAATGCCCCAGACCATGATCAAAAGGACCATCCTTGGAATCCAATCTTTCCATTTCCTCTATCGAATGTAAATTTTTGTACATTACACGCATTCATGTGCATTTTTGATAGGCTATTGAAGCTCCACATTGACTATGCTTTCACAATGAAACCATTGGAAAAGTCCCAGGAAGCGATCGAAAGAGTGGAGGTACTCTTGAATTCCATTGGCTGTCACGGTGGAAATGTTTCTATCGTTGTTGCAAAGAACACAGGGAGGCCCATGAAATTGCTCAACAAGTGTTAATGAGTGGACAAAAAGCTAGACACTTTTTGAAGAAAGTTTCCCAAGGAAAGCCAAGTTGATATGCTGCTCAAAACAGCTCCAACTAGCAGGCAGGTAACCTTTGGGAGCTTTGGAAAGAGTTATACAAAGCTACTACTGACAATGATTCAAATGGCGAGCTTGCAAACAAGCGCAAGAAACTTTGGGCACATTTTGATAAAATGGTCAAGCTTATGGGCCTTAACAGCACAACAGAAGAACAACGCCATTCATTTCAAGAAGCCTTGGTGGATTTTACCAAGGTCTTCACCCTTTCTTGGGGTGAAAATAACATCACACATTACATGGTAAGCCATGTTACGTGGTGAATTTATTACAAGGGATTGTTTTTATTAAATAATGTGGATTGTTTACTCGTGTGAATATCATATCTTGTTTGCACATGGTGCATTTTTTATGCACAAGTATGGATCGCTTGAAATTTTTAGCACTCAAGGCGTGGAGAAGTCCCATTATCGAGCAAGGGGAGTGTACTTAAAAAATACTCGACATGGTGGTGGTGCAATCCAATTATCTGGAGGAGATGTTCAACTCGTTTTTTCGCACAACATTTTCTCGTAAGCTCACAATGGAGCGTGCGCGACAATCCAAGATTGCTATTGAAGTGCGGAAATGGAGTTGTCAAGAGCATAGCAACAAGTGGCAAATGTCGCAAGGTCCCACCAAGCATGCTGCATGGCGGCGATGCAGAGTGCGACAAGGATCAAAGCGGATTTTGCACGAGTCACTACACGTGAACGCAGGGTCCAACTCTTAACGACATGTTCATTTAAAAAATAATAGCTTTTTTTCAAAATTAGTGTGAACAGGGCCCTTTTTAAATGGGCCCTTATAAATATTGCATGCTCTCATAAACCACTCATTTCTTAAGAACATGTAAGCTCTTACCATACAAAATGGTGCTCACCAAACAAATCGCGAAAGAGCATCCGCCTGCCAACAAAAACACCCTCCAAGGATGTGAGAAGCCGGCATGGCTTAAAGGCATAAGAAAACGGCCACGAACACCTGGCCGTTCTAGGAACTCTTCTTGCAGTGGGCATGGTAGTAGGACATCAGAGTCATCGAGCGCTGTTGAATCTCCACGTCCACAAGAACAAACACCTAGAAAAAGAATGAAGCAACGTGCCCAATGCTGGAGAGAAGAAGAGACCCAACAAACAACAGAGTCCGATAGGGAGGAGCCATCGTGCCACCAATCACAAACAGGACCATCCAGGACTCGAGTGGTCCATATAGACATTGAATCAAAGAGTGAGCCACCATGGCTGCGGGCTGATATACCGAGCACACACCGGGTGCCCGTTGGGGGTAAGACACTGCCTCGAGGCCAGGGAGCTCTCCCCACAACACAAGATCAGAAGCCAAGGGAAGAGGATGAATCAGAAGAGGCTGCATATCCAGCCCCTAAGCATGTAAACAGGTGCAAGTCAAAGTTTTTCAAGAAGCCTAAATGCCACCAGCCAACAAATGTGCAAGTGTCCCCAAGATAATTGCAACGGCGTCGAAAAATAGCAAGGGCATCGCAAAAATTCTCCAGTACCAGAAGACTACAGAGCTTTTGATTCGACGCGTCCCCTTTGCTTGCACAGTGAAGGAGGTGCTTCACGGCTATGGAAATCAGTATAGAATGCAAGCAATAGCGCTGGAGGCTATTCAAGAAGCTGTAGAGGCCCACATCATTTCAGTGTTGGAAGATACCAACCTATGCGCCATTCATGCAAAGTGAGTGACAATACAGCCAAAAGATATGTAGCTTGCACGTTGATTGCGATGAAACTTTGAGCATTAGCCAAAGTTACCCCTCTTTTGTATTGCACACCCGTATCTTTGTAATGAGATGACTTTGCAATGACAATATGATCAACAGTTGTGTCTACTGTGTCTATTATCCATGTGTGGCCCTTGTGGCCACCCTTTTTTTTGCAATTTCAAGTTTTGTTTACCCATAGGATATCAAAAAATTTAACATATTGTGAAACCAGGTGTCTATGCAACATTAAATTAGGTTTTTCAAATGTCCAATGTAATTGGGCCTTTTTGTGCAGGGATGTATTAGGTAGTGAAAAGAAGTGGTTTCTCTGAAGTAATGAATTGCTTTTAGTTAATTTATGTTTTTAAAGTATCCTAGGGGGTAGAGAAGCCTAGCAGGTTCCAAAAAAGGGTGGCCACAAGGGCGCGCAAATGGGCCATCCAAAAGTTGGATGGCCCATTTGCGCGCCTGGTAGGCTTCTCTACCCCCAAAGATACTTAAAAAACATAAATTTACTGAAAGCAATTGGTTTTGCATCATTACTTTAGATGGAGCCTTGTGGCCACCCTTTTTTTGGTAGTTTCAAGCTTTGACTACCCCATAGGATATCAAAAAAGTGAACATATTGTGAAACCAAGTGTCTATGCAACATTAATTTAGATTTTTCAAATGTCCAATGTAATTGGGCCTTTTGATGCAGGGGTGTATTAGGTAGAGCTAAAGTAGGTGATAGAGTGCTTGAAAACTTAAATTCAGAAATGATTTCACCTTTTCTAGTGTCCTTGAGTGCAAACATATGCTCCATATGTCAAAAAAAGGGTGGCCACAAGGCTCCATCTAAAATAATGATGCAAAACCAATTCCTTTGAGTTAATTTATGTTTTTTAGTATCCTAGGGGGCAGAGAAGCCTACCAGGTGCCAAAAAAAGGGTGGCCACAAGGGCGCGCAAATGGCCCATCCATAATTGATGGATGGGCCATTTGCGCGCCCTTGTGGCCACCCTTTTTTTGGCACCTGGTAGGCTTCTCTACACCCTAGGATACTTAATAAACATAAATTAACTGAAAGCAATTTGTTTTGCATCAATTACTTTGAAGAAACCACTTCTTCTCACTCAAATGTGTTTTATACTTTCCTCAGTATCACGTGCATCCAACTTCCGTTGTGTTGTTACTTCAAGCAAAAAAGACACAGCTTATTGAAACATATCACCAATTACAACAATTTTTAAGATTGACAAATCACATTTAGAAGAATTTACAAGATAGAGAGACAATTCCGAATATTTTTTATTACTTCCAAAAAGGTGAGTTTACATCATGTATCTGAGGAGTTCATAATTTTCTTGACCATTTCCTGGCGCCTATCTTGCGTGTAAGGCAACTCCCCAGTCAAGAGGGATTGCGCTATGGACTTTGGGTCAATTGATCCAATGGAAGCATGTATCCCTATCTGGGCAAGCACTTTACCATAGAAGCCAGCGCCAAACGCTGTGCATACAAGGATCTACGCACTAGGAACACAAGATGCACAGTTTGAGCAATGGTGCTCAAACAAAAAAACTTGCTCAAAGCTTTCAACGACCAAGTCATAAAATGGGCTTGGGGAGTAAATTTATTATGGCTAATGGCCACATCGCCAGGGGGGAGTTGTCCTAGGTAATGCGCAAGGGAAGACTGAGGTCCAAAGCCCGTCCGCTTGCCACCCGTCCTTGCAGCAAAATCATCAACCTCCACGACGTTCTGTCATAAACCAATGAAGGTTGATAAAAAAGACAATGAAGGATAAAATAATAACATGAAAATTAGGATAGAATTTACCTCCTGCTCCTTGTCGTCCTCCTCTCTGTTGCACTTTGCATCCAAGTCAATGCTCCCATGCACCGCAACTACAAGCTTTGGATCATCAGATGGGAGGTTGCATAATGGCATAGGCATCCTAGCGGCCTCAACCTTGGCTTGCGTGGCTTGGAATTCTTCCTCAGCCATGTGCAACTGCTCTGCTGCCAGGACCTCAACACATACAACTATAATAGTGTCAGCAATAGAGTCCCCAACTGGCAAGAGCTTGCTTTTTAGGGCATCTGGCGTATTGTATAATGGACATTTGGAAGCATGTATCCCTATCTGGGCAAGCACTTTACCATAGAAGCCAGCGCCAAACGCTGTGCATACAAGGATCTACGCACTAGGAACACAAGATGCACAGTTTGAGCAATGGTGCTCAAACAAAAAAACTTGCTCAAAGCTTTCAACGACCAAGTCATAAAATGGGCTTGGGGAGTAAATTTATTATGGCTAATGGCCACATCGCCAGGGGGGAGTTGGCCTAGGTAATGCGCAAGGGAAGACTGAGGTCCAAAGCCCGTCCGCTTGCCACCCGTCCTTGCAGCAAAATCATCAACCTCCACGACGTTCTGTCATAAACCAATGAAGGTTGATAAAAAAGACAATGAAGGATAAAATAATAACATGAAAATTAGGATAGAATTTACCTCCTGCTCCTTGTCGTCCTCCTCTCTGTTGCACTTTGCATCCAAGTCAATGCTCCCATGCACCGCAACTACAAGCTTTGGATCATCAGATGGGAGGTTGCATAATGGCATAGGCATCCTAGCGGCCTCAACCTTGGCTTGCGTGGCTTGGAATTCTTCCTCAGCCATGTGCAACTGCTCTGCTGCCAGGACCTCAACACATACAACTATAATAGTGTCAGCAATAGAGTCCCCAACTGGCAAGAGCTTGCTTTTTAGGGCATCTGGCGTATTGTATAATGGACATTTGGTGCTTTTTCATAGCACGCTCAAGAATTCATCCATACGCATGCCAAATTATTTCTCTAAATCATGCATAAACACATACTCCTCCCAATCCACTACCACTAAGGAGAAGCGGGTGATTTATACCTCTTGGATAGCCACATTCGTCAATGGTAGTGGCACTGGAGTGTCACTAGGGCCAGCCACAACGATGAATTTCTCAACCACTTCCTCAAGCCCCCTGGGGTACTCGCGCTGAAGTGTCTTTCCTTCCGCTGCAAGGTTCATGGGGATAACCTCCTGCTCCTTGGTGTCCTTGATAAAGGACGCAACCTGAAGGTCTGGTAAGCAGAGCTCCTCCAAATCAGGTTCCTCGCTCACCGTAAGAAGATAAATGTTGCTAGCTGAGAAAGGTACTCCACCCCCAACTGGCGCTTCTTACAATAAGCATCCAATGATCAACAAACTATGATGTATTGAAAACTGGTGGAAGGATTCTCACCTTGTGACCTTGTAAACAAAATTGTGCTTGTTGAAGGGCCTCAAAACTCATAATAACCAAATGTTCTCGCACATTACTGAGAGTCCAATGCTTGTTCACTTGGACTACCTCCAAATCATCGTTGGGCATCTTCACTGCAATGTCAAAGCTTGCAATAGCGCCGTCTACACTCTGTAAGGGAGTCCACACTCCAAGATTGCACATCCAACGATAATAGTGAAATCGTATGTACGTGGAGGTGGGGGATTTCAAATAGCGCATTCCAAGACCTGAAGCTCCAACCATACAGTGGTACCGGTCCCCATTGTGCATGCCCTCCACAAAACCCCAGTCCTCTTCTAAAAGCCTTCCTAATTCCTCATAATGCACATCTTTACATACAAGCGTTGTGGTAGTCTCCACAAATCCAAGCTCTTTAAAAATGTGCACAAAACAATGAATAGGCAAACACCAACTCAAGCCCACAGACTTAGAAGCTTTAGAGTATTTCAAAGAGTTTTGGACATCTATTATCATCTTTTGCTTGAAAGATGCTACCGACCACAAATCTGGCACTGGCCACTCCATACTTAATAAGGAAGTTACTTTGATGGGTTCAAGCGTTCCAAACTCTTGTGTAGAAGTAGACACAATATAGGAGTGAACATAGAAGAAAATCCTTCTTTGAGCCAGTTTGGTTGGGAAAAGATGTGTGAACATTGTCGCTTCAATATCCGCATGTATAGCATTGAATGTGCCGGAGAGACTATGTAGTGGCTGCTCCTCCACCAACGTGGATGAAAATATGTCTATAAATGCATGGCAAATCTTAAGTATGAATCCATAATAACGTTACACTATGATTTCACACCTAGTTTTGTATTCTCAAAACATGTATTTACAATGTGTTGGAAATCGAGGTGGTTGTTGCAATTGCATGCTTGACATTGAGAAAACATGTTGCATAATGGCTACGGTCCCCTTGTCTTTGCGGTTCTTGAAGCCAAGGAGCTTTCCTTTCCAATGATGGTCCAAGTTTGCACAATTCCACACACGATGAGGGCCAATAGCAGATGGTTGCATGTATACCCAAGCACCTTTGGTGAACTCTTGTGGCACCCACTCATCATCTATACCTAAAGATAGTGTTGTGGCATGGAAGTGTTGTGACCTCATCCTTTGGACGCCTTTCCGAAGTAGAGTTAGCCATGGTTGAGCAAAGAAAATTTAGGAGGAGGAGTAGGACCTTGCTTGCTGCTACAATGTAGGTGGGATAAAGTGAGAGGAGAAGGTGGTTAACCCTTGCTTGGTGTGGCAATGGGAGGAGAAGGTGGATAACCATTGCTTGGTGTGGCAATGGAAGGTGGTAGGGGAGAAGAGAGGAGCTTTCTTGCTACATCAATGGAGATGGTGTAGAGAGAGTGTTGGAGTAGAGGATGAGTGTGATGGTTGCAACCAAGGAGGGGTTGGAAAAGGGGTTCTAGAGAGAGAAAATCACTTTTTGCCTAAGGACTACTTTTGGGGGGTTCTGGATAGTAAAAAAAGATTTCTTTAAAGTTTTCAATTTTTTTTTGAATTTTAGGGTTTTTGTGTGCATGTTTTGACTTTTTGATGTCAAAAAATGCTTTTTTGACCGTAAAATAGATTTAGGGGGGTTTTAAGAAGATAAGATTTGAGTTTTGAAAATTTTGAAAAATTTCAGAATTTTGGGATTTTTTCAAAACCGGATAAAAAAGGACGGAAGTTGGAGGTTCCATATGGCCCACTCCTCCCCCACCTTCTCACTAGGTAAGAGCCCATTAAGAAGTGTAAGAGTACTTTGTCCCCCTACATTTTTGAGCGCATAGAGTGTGTCCACCACCCTCTTCTCATTGGCTGGCATCTAATTAACCTTAATCCCAAAGGACCCCTACAAAATTCATATTTTTCCTAATTTAATAGACTCCCTAGCGTTTTTGCATCAAGCAACAAATTGCCCATCGTTTTTCCACTGCAGACCAACCCCAGCACTTTGCAGATTCTCGGTGACAGAACCATCATTTGCTTCAACGTTTTTAGTTTTCAGTCTATAGACACCGCAGAATAGCCCCCAAACCTCACGGATTTCACCTTCCCACAGCAGATCCTCACCGCACGATTAGATCAGCCAAAGTTTGCACATTCAACCCGCTAATCGCAAATTTCAGCATCACGTTTTCAGCGCGTCATCGTACATCATCGTCATCGCCGTCATCATCGACATAGAGTGAGAATTCAACATATACAAGATTTGCAGATTTCAGTCATTAACGTTTTCAGTTTTCAGCCCGTCTCGTCGCCGTCCTCATCGTCGACAAGTCCATTGCATTGTAGAGAATTGTGCAATCAATAGTAGACCGCTCTCTCCATAGAGAGTGGGGCCTTTGGAGGAGGGTTTGACAACATTCTGGTGTTGTATTCTTCTCTCTCTATCTCTCAGTCTCAGCACCTTCATTCACAGTGTTTTCCACTTTGTTTGTGACCACTTGCACTCTCTCACTAAAGGAATGGAAGGATCTCCCTTTCGTAAGAAAAAGGAACCCTTCAGCACAGTTCGGAGCACTCATCTTGAGAAAAGTTCAACATTCACTTCCGCTGCACCTTACAATAATTTAGAAAGACTCCTTTAATGGACTTCATATCAAGCTTTGTTCTCAAGTCATTGTGTACATGAACAAAAGCTTCGCAGCCAAATACTCTCAAATGATCATAAGCGGCAGTTTGCCAGACCAAACCTCCTCTGGAATCTCATCTTTCACCGTACTATTTGGAGAGCGATTGCAAATATGAACTACAGTTTTTAATGCCTCTCCCCAAAACTCTCGGGAAAGATTAGCCGTGGATAACATGCAATGCACTCTCGCATAAAGTAGGGTTGTACCTCTCAGCCACACCATTTGAAGATGGATTATAAGGGGCTATCAACTTAATCCCATTATCATCACAAAAACGCTGAAATTTAGCATATACATATTCTCCTCCATTGTCCGACCTGAGACATTTAAGCTTAGCAATAGCAAGAAACTTGCTAGGCAAGGCTTTGCATCGAAGATAGTATTAAGTACCTCTTTTAGATCCTTTTGCAACAAGCATAGAGCCCATAGCAACTTCCATGAACCCCAAGAAAAAATGGTAGTAAAACCATGTGCATCTAACTGGCCAAAAGATGGCAAACTTTTCTTAATGCTTGGTACAAACCTGACATCATTCAATACAAGCTCTTGACCATTGTTAAGAGCCAAACGCACGGTACCCATTCCCTCAATTGAAAGCAAAATTATCACCAAGGTACACCTTGCCATAATTGCCTGCAACATATGTAGCAAAACACTCCAAAGATAGAGTCACACGGAAAGATGCACCAAAATCTACTATCCAAGACTAGGATAGGCCATCATTAGCACTAAGCAATTCATCAATGACATCTTTCTTCGAGATAAGCATGTCTTCTGCATTAGCTATCACCAAGTCTGAGGGGCATGGTTCTGTAACTGAAGTGATCAAATCCTTACGAGGAAGAGAATTCGTGCTCGCTGCTGCTGCTCGCACTCCACCCCCTGTCGCCATTGCTCCCCTCCACCCACTGCCCTCGTGCTGCCCCCCTGCATGCCCTCTCACGTGCAGCATCCTTGCCTGCCCCTGCGTGATCTCCCAACCCGCTGCCACACCTGCTACCTTTTGCCAGCCACGTCCGCTGCCCACCCCTTCCCTGCTGCCCATTGCCAGCCCCCCCCTCTTCCTGCTCGTCCCGCTGCCCGCCCGTTGTCCCCCCACCGCAACCCTTTCCGCCTGCCATGCTCGCCTTCCTGCATTTTACCTTTAGCCATTGCCCCCCCCCCCGCTCCATTTTATTTTATTTTCAACCTCTCCTGCTTGTCGGGTGTTTCCGACATCCTTGACGTGCTCGATCTCGCAGGAGTTTCCCTCTTCATCGACGTTTCTCCACCTCTTCTTCACAATAGCAGACACATATGGAGGTTCATGCTCCGCCACATAGGAACTCCAATGAAGTCCCCTTGCCCAATCCCACTGAGCCCACCATTTGACTTCCTCTTTCATCGACAGAGCAAGCGAGCCTAGCCACAGAGGTAGAGCTCCTGCAGGCGACTTCTGTCATCTCCAAGATTCTCGGCACCAGACCTAGCAAAGGAGAGATGCGTGATCTTCTCTAGGCCTGCCTTCTCGCAGAGGTGGGCAAGATCTTGGACGTTCAGATCCTCATACGAGGCTACTACCAGATCGAGTTTGAGACCTCCGAGATGGCATCCAAGGTTATCTCCATGACCCCTTTGACCATTCAAGCAGTTCGAGCCCACTTTCGACAGTGGAGACATTGTTTTGACCCTGCTTCAAATGTTTTGGTAGAGGAGGTAGACATTCCCATCTCCGTCTGCTTTCCTAGTTTGCAACGGGCGTACCTACCACTTTTATCCAGGATAGGCTCAGTGATTGGGACTGTCTTGGAGACACCTCGCATGACAGCCTCAGTAGCTGCCAAGGTGGCCAACATTCCCTCAGTTCGTGTTCTAGTTAGAGATACGCACACTCTCCCGAAGGTCATCCTTCTTCCTCGGGTAAGTGGGGGTTGGTTTAGACAGAGCGTGGAGTATTCAGGCCTCCTGAATCAGTGCTTCATTTTTCGACAGATGGGCCATCTAGCGAAGGCCAATCCACGGAGGAGGCCCCGACCTACACCACAGGCCTCTAGCCCGAGCCTGCAAGGGCTGGCCAGTAGCTACAGGCAGAGACACAGATCACACACGCAAAGCCACCCTCTGAGCCTGGGCTCCAGCGGAGGAGGGATGGCAGCAGGTCAATGGTCGATGATGGTAGGGGCCGCAACGACAGCCTCGTACTCAAGGTGGTCCAGCGGTGTTGCCCCAGTAGCAGTGGGTTCCCACGGGGAACCGATTTGGTCATATTGAGCAAAACGAGGTCTCTGTCCAGTCCCCACCTCAGCTTCACCCTCGACAACCCCCCCCCTTCCCCCGAGTTCCCCCCCTCCTCATCAGCCCCCCCCCTCGCCTCCTGTTCCCGCCGCCTCTCCTCCTTGCCCCTCTATCTTTGTCGATCCCCCTCGCCCCTCTTCTCCCCCACCCCCCCGTCCCCCTGCTCTTACACCCACTCCCTCCCACTCCAGTTCCTCAGTCGACCCAGGGGGCAGGACCATCCCCGGCTGCTAGGAGATCTGTTGGAGTTGCCTTTGCCACGAATCGCTTGGCGAGAGAGGGACAACCTTTCTTGCGACCCCCTCTATAGGTATAGACTTCTCCATTTGCAGCAGTCCTCGTGGTCTGAAAAGCTTCGACATTCAACGTCGATGGGACTTCTTTGACTGCAACTTTACATGATTTCTTGACGACTCCTCTATAGACTATGAGGCAACCTGCTTCAGGGTTCATGTTCTGTTCCTTGCAGCTAGGGGGATAGAGGCCTTGGACTGAGCGGTTGGCTTCTCTTTTCCCCTTTGCGACAGGGACCAGACTAAGTGGACTCTCAACTCAGTGTTGGAGTGGCTTTAGACATAGGCTCCCTAGAGTTCTCTCACCACATGGGAGACCTAGGAGTTACAGACATGCTTCGAACTCTGTGGCCATTGGTCAAGTTTGCTTTGACCCCTCTAGATGCAGCAGGATGTAGACACATTGTGGTTCACTTCTTTGCTAATACACAGTTCCCGCCATGCTATGTACACATTCACGAGGACTACTAAATAGAGGAGGTTTCTTCACGCACGGCTCGGTCTACTTGGGCTTGGGCCAGGCACTCTTTGCAGTCACGCCTATCTAGAGGACACTCGGATGCAGATTACTCCCCATCCAAGCCAGCCTCAAAGATAGCACGTTTAGCTGTTGCGGCAACATCTGTTCTCTCTTGCTCCCCATGAGGATCGTCTCACGGAACGTGCAGGGATTAGGTGGGCCCCAGTTTCAGTGTCAGAGGGGTTGATTGTGTTGAGAGCTTCAGTGTTGCCTTGTGGGAGGAGAGATTGATCTTCTTATTCTACAGGAGCATCATCTGTGTGAGAGCCGCATTAGACGATGTGGTCAGCTCTTGTGTGGACGATATGATACTTTTTGGTCAGTTGATTTTGGACCTGGAGGCATCCAGGGTGGGGTATGTATGACTATTGCGGAGTCTCTACAGATGTCCATTGTGGGCAGAGGGATTATTGTGCCAAGCAGGGCTCATTGGATCACTATGTAGGTTCAAGATTTCCTTGTAGGCTTCCTAACATATATGGACCCGATGTGAAGAGTACACGAGCAAAATTTTGGTCACAGATTGTTGAGTCTCTGTTGCAAGAAGAGCAGTGGTGCATTGGGGGTGACTTCAACAGGTTGGAGGACCCTTCTGACAAGATTGGTGGTAGCCACGCTACTATGCAGGGAGCTGAGTTGGTAGCTTGGGAGAGGTTTTGTATCTCTAAGGGTTTTGGATGTGTGGCAACACTCTAGCTTTGTGAGGCCCCCAGACAGCCTGGACTTCTCTCGTTCGGACCGTAGAGTGGGAGGAGTGAAGCTATCTCGGATAGATCGCTTCTACACTAGTGACTTTTTTTGTGACTTGGGTGGGACAGTTGGAATTCTGGCAAGGAATTCCTTCTCGGACCATGCACAATGATCCTCACAGTGGCAGATAGGCAGAGGCAGGGGAGCATGATGCTTTGTATCCCTGAGAGGGTCTTGCTGGACTCTGCACTCAGAGAACGAGTGGACGCTCTTTGGATAGAGATCTTGGACATGCAAGATTCTCCTGCTGACAGAGTGGCTCAGGACTAGCTCAACTTAGTCGGTTCTTTCTCTAGGAGTCCTTAGCTCACCTGGCTGTGTTGAGAGAGAAGGAGTAGCATCTCAGATGGGGTGCTGCTTCCTTGCAGAGGATGCAGGAGTAGCATCCAGACAGTCCTTGGTTGGAGGAGCAGTTACATCAGGTCTTGGCGAGTTAGCACAGAGGAACGGCGCCATGAGTTTGCTTTCCATAGACAGGCATCTCAGTGGACGCAGGTGGGTGATAGAGTGACTGGTGATTTCTTTGAGGCAGTGGGACCTCGGCATACGTATGCCAAGGCCAGTTACTTGAGGAGGCTCGACGGGTCAGTTGCTTCTGAGCCAGAGGACATGCGTGCAGTTGCTACTAAATTTTACAGTGAGTTACTATCTGCAGATCCTCAGTCAGAGCGTCAGGATGGATTCAGGGATCAGGTGTGGGCACAAATGCCTTTCCTTGGGACTGAGGAGATGTGTCAGAGAATTGAGCTACCACTTCAGCTTGAGGAGTTGCACACGGCTCTTAGTGCACTCCCCCGTGGTAGCTGTCTGGGTGAGGATGGCTTGACTCCCAATTTTTTTCTTGGAGTACTGGGACTTGCTTGTTCTAGATATCTGTAGTGCTTTCCAGTACATCTTGCACACAGGAGAGATGCCTGACAGCATGAGTGAGGGTCTGATCTACCTCATTTCCAAGGAGGGTGGCTCCTTGGATGAGATTCGACAGTGGAGCCCCATCACCATCCTCAACTCAGCCTACAAAACTCATGCCAAGGCTCTGAATTTGAGGATCCAGCCACTTCTAGAGAGCATTATACATGGGATTCAGACTAGTTTTGTCAAGGAGTGTAGTATCCTTGACAAAATCTTTACTTTTTGGGAGGCTTCTACCCTAGCAAGGCTCTGTGGTGAGGATCTGGTGATTCTTCTTCTTGATTTTAAGAAGGCCTACGACAGAGTTGACTGGGACTTTCTGGAGGGCACTCTACGCAGGATGGGCTTTTCAGATGCTTGGATCAAAGGGGTGTCATCTTTGTATAGACGAGCACACATTCAAGTACTTTTGTCAGGAGGTAGAGGTGATCGTTTCATGCTCACACGTCGGTTAGACAAGGCTGTCCTCTTGCCCCCTTCCTCTTTTTGTTCTATGCTGAGGTGATGAGCAAGTTTTTGGTGTCTAGCAGGTTGGTTTGCGGGGCTTAGCACTTCCTGTTTGGGGAGATGAGCTATTGGACGTTGAGTTTGCCAACGACTCATCCTTGTACTTGGATGTCCAGGAGGCCAACCTTCATAGGTGTGAGCAAGCTCTTGAGACCTTCTATTGTGCATCTGGCACATTGATCAACTGGAGCAAGATAGTGGCTTTCTTGGTTGGTGCTGTTCCTGTGCCTGATTGGATGCCATGTGAGGGTTTCAGGTGGATTCCCCTAGGGATTGCAGTTCAATACTTGGGCTGTCAGGTTGGTCTGGACTTGTCTCCCGAGCAGTAGATTGCTCCCCTCCTCCTATCTATCAGGAGGAAGTTGTTACATTGGAGCTCATCATGACTTTCTTTGGCTGGTAGAGTTGTAGTGGCCAACCACGTGTTGTTGGCGACTATGTGGTACATCGGTTCTTGCTAGATCTTCTCAAGTTCTTGTATCATCCAGGTAGAGAGGCTGATCAGGAACTTCCTTTGGTCAGAACGTGACACTTAGATAGCCCAGGCCAAAGTGGCTTGGCAAGTCATCACTCTTTCTTGTTCACAGGGAGGGCTTGCGATCATTGACACAGCACAGCAGAGCAAAGCCCTTCTTGGGAAGTTCATAGTCAGAGGACTTCTTCCAGGTGAGGAGTCATGGAAGGAGTTCTTGCTACAACGGCTATGTGCTAGGGTACCTCAAGCGGGAGGCCCCCGGCAACCTTCGACCAGATCGATCTTCACAGAGATGCGCTGAGTTGGTTTGAGCAGGAGAATGGAGGACCGCTTTGCTGTGAGTCTGCTTTGATCTTGGGAGCATTTGTGGTGAGGCCTGGAGCAGCGACAACCTACTTGCACGTAGGAGCGCCTATGATAGCCCCTTGTTTGGAACCCCATGGTTAGCACTCAGAGAGGCCACTTGGTTGGTAATTGGCCTCATGTTTCCTGGGGTCCCATGGCAGCGGGTCCAACACGCTCTTTAAGTGATTGGTTAGAGTTTTCAGGCTTGTCAAAGGAGTTGTAGGGTTTCCAGCTACAGGGCATGAGGGGGGTGAAGAGCATGTGCCAAGACATCTCACAGGCAGTTCCAATTGAGTGGCTCACACCTCTCAAGCCAGTAGCACCCAGGTGGATGGGAGCCTTCACACGATTGGAGGTTCTCATCTCAGTTCAGGCCTACCCAGAGACTGTTCCCTCCCTTTTTTTCGAGTTACAGGGTGAGGGACGCTTACAGCGAGTTGCAGTAGAGGTGCCACAGGTGGCAAAGTGCTGTTTTCAGAGGAACTGAGTGGTGGGCATCTATGGGAGGACTTGTGTCATTGATCCTGACCCAACAACTCTTGAGACTGGACACTGGAAACTGTGGGCTTGGGAGTGTTGTCCATTGGCACGAGTATAGTGGGATCTTGGAGAGTGGCTTTGGAGGGACCCTTTCTCTTTTGCAGACCACCCATGTGTCCCTTTATTTCAGTACATTGTTTGACTGGGACATCACATACTGGCATCACAGAGAGAGGCTCGCCCTGCTGCAGCACTTCATTGGCAGGAGGAGTGTCTCACAGCTGAGTTCTTGGCAACCTTTTGGGAGAGTTTGTGGAATTAAAGACAGCCGAGGCGAGTCACCTTGTTTCAGTGGCTGGTCGCACCCAGAGCTATAGCAGTTGGAAGCTAGCTTGTGCATAGTGGTCTCTCGGCCGCATGTGCAGCTTGTGACCATCTTGTGGAGAGTTAGTGTCACTATCTTTGGGACTGTCCTTTGGCACATAAGGTGTGGCTTCGTGTTCTTCGGCTGATGCCTGCTCTTTCCACAGCTTGACAGTACACTTGAGGAGCAGCTACTTGGTCCACCCTCACAGGCCTGGCACTTTAGTTTGAGCTATCTTCCACCAGCAGGAGATAGTGATGCAGGGGGGGCGACCTATACTCTAGCATGCCATAGATCTTACTCCACAAGAGTGGTACAGTGAGAGAGAGAGTGTTGGGAGCTCATCAGTGGCCTAACACTCTGGTTCATATGGTGGGACGGCTGCTTCCGCATCTTTGAGGCTCGCCTTGTGCCACCAGCAGAGACTGTTCGTGATCTTTGGCTAGAGATGATCCACACTCTCAGAGGACAACCAAGACTCCATGGTAGCTCCGACCACATGCGGGAGCGCAAAGAGGCTTTCCTTTGACTATGGCGTCCTAGGCCTTTCTACACCATGGTCCACGGTGTACTCAGATGGCACTACCGTCCACCTGTGTGGCTTTTCCCTCCTTCCATTTCTTGATTTAGCCTCTTTGTACATTTGGCGTTTTTTCATTGGGAGAGTCTCCCCATCATGGTTGTTTTAGCCCTCTATCACAGAGGTGGTTGTAGCCCTATGGGCAATTTCATTAACTAATAGAAGGATCTTTTTCTCGAAAAAAAAAAGTATGAGGGGCATGAAGCTGCAACCAAAATTTCCTCAATGTGTGACAACTCCTCAATGTCCACACTAGAGGATACATTTGCATTGTCAGCATCCTTGGAGGAATCACCTGCTGATTTTTCCCCTTTTTTCTCATGTTTGTTCTTCTTTTCTTGCGCTTCCTTCTTCCTATCCTACTCTTTCTTGAAATACCTGCAATCGGGTTTCTTGTGTCTCTTTCTGCCACATTGATAGCAAGTGACAATGCTTATCCTTTGTCTTATTCTTACTTCTATTTTGAGTCCTATTGGTCGTATCACGCTTTTGATTTCTATCTCTTGCATCGTAGGCAGAACTGCCACCTTCCCTACTAGACTTACATCTAATCTCTTCATTGAGAATAGACCCCCTCACACCTCATACGTGAGGGTGGGACTGTTGCTCAAGCAAACAACCAATGTTTCCCAAGTATCTAACAATGTCATAGGCAAGAAAATAGCTTTCACCTTATCATCAAATTGCTGAAGCCCACTCTCCTGTAACTAACTCAACACACCTATAAAAGCACTCAAATAGAACACCACGCCTATGAACCAGGTGCATTTGATGTGAAAGTTGGTGAATATGCAATTTGATGACTCGAAGTCAGCTTCTGAGCACTTTAGCTTTTGCTATATTGCATAAGCAGAGTCCAAACGCTTGATGTCCGTCAAAATGTCATCATTGATAGCCATTTTGATGTAGGCCATAGCCTTCTTATTCAACCTGTCCCACTCTTCGTCAGACAAACCTTGCGGCTTATTCTCTTCCAATGCATCTTCACAATCCTTTAAGAAAAGGATACCTTGCATGCGTTCTTGCCAGAGGTCGAAGCCTTGACCATCGAACCATTTGATTTCCATCACTTTTAGTGTCAGATGCGAAAGAGGTAGAAGCCATCTTAGCTCAACCACAAGTGTGTATAGAAAAGAGATGCAATCGGCTAAAAATTTCAACAAATAGGAACAACCACAAGACTTTGTATACAATAGAGCACAATTCCTTTACATGAAACTGTCCAAATTTGAATTTTCAATTGAATAGCGATTTAAATCACCCGTACTCAGCTTTTCACTCAAACCTCGCACAAAACATCAATACATGTGATCCCACAAATTTCGTACACCTGTGTATTGCTGTTTTAACTTGTAATAACTTGTAAATGACCTAAAAATAACCTGTTTTGGGTTGTTTTGGTGACCTTCTTGACCTCAGAAGTAAGGGGCTTCTGGTGATGGAAGTGAATTGGTCGCGAAAGAGAAAATTTAACTTGCTGTCTAGCAGACTGCGTAGGTCCCATTTTGAACCCTAAAGCTTTGATACCAGTTGAAAGCGCAAAGCAGAGGCTACCGGGAGATGCGCACGGTGAAGGAGTGCAAGATTGGGCATAGGAAGGGGGTAGCGCTAGGGATTGAAGCTGCAGAGAGAGAGAGAGGCTTGTACGTTTTTGGGAAAACTCACTTATGTTGAATTGTGGGTTTTCCAATTTTATTATAAGTGACCTTTTAAAAATGTATCCAGGTTCAATGTGAACCTGGACAAAGTATAAAAATGTACATAAGGGGTTATTTAGGGCCTTTCATCCAACACAGCAGAGGGGCGTACACCCTCGTAGAAGCAGAAGAAGACAAAGTTCTCACCAACTTACACATCCTGGCCGAGTGGGACCAAACATTAAAGTTTTTCCAACTTATGGGACCTTGTCACAAAGTGATTAGTGGCTGCCCGAAACCCTAATTCTACTGAAACCCTAACCCTAAAATTAGAAACCCTATTCTACCCAAAACCCTAATTCTACTAAAACCCTAACCCTAAAATCAAAAACCCTAATTTTGCCCTAACCCTAACCCTGATTTACTGACGTAGCGGGCTGACACGTGGCCTGCTTTACGGACATCAGCACGATTTACGAAAAGTTCGGCATATTTTTTGGCATTGCTTTTGCTTTTGCGTGGACTGTTTTTGATTTCAGCTTTTGGCATTGCTTTTCCACGTAATGGGAAAAGAGAGAAAGCCTCTTTGCTTTATTTCATTTAAGCACGAGAGAGAGAGAGAAGAAAAGCCTCTTTGCTTTATTAAAAGAAAGAGAGAGAAAGAACTTTTGCTTTATTTTTCAAAGCTTCTACTTAAGCTTTTGATTTTCAGCTTTTGGGGCTCTGCTTTTGGCAACCCTTGTACTCTTTAAATAAGTGGGTAGGCCACTCACAACTCAGAGCATCTGGACGCAGAGTCTGAGTGTGAGTGCATGCACGCACTCTTGTACTTTGAACTCAGATTAATACGAAAAGAAATACCGAAAGGGGCACCAGTCTTTGGGGCCAATATCTCAAGGCACGGAACTCCATCGTGGGCCAATGTGTTGAATAAATTGTGAACTATGAATTATTTTGAAGTGGTTGTTTGGTGCTATCGTGGTAGATTCTTGACTTGGAGTGTCCAAGTCTATTACAGTGGTATCAGAGCACGGCCAATTTCTCTTCTACGGGAAATGCGATCCCAATTTTTTTTCCCGCGGCACCTATGGCTTCAGGCAAAGATCAATCGACTCTCTCTGCATCCAGAGATGCGGGAAGGGATCACAATGAACATTCACGCGAGGAGTATGGCCCACCTTGGCCTACTTAGGCGGAGCTCGAAGAGATGGAGCATCAATGATTGATTGGAGACGGAACAAAGATGATGCTCAATTTTGCAAAGGACCCAAAATTTGCAAAATATATGAGCGAGACCTCTTTTGAGGAGGTGCAGACACAGTGGCGGCAGACCATAGAACCACCCAAGAAACCTCCTACTCCCAGGATGTACACAGAGCAAGAATTAGAAAAGGTGGTTGATGTAAGAATTGCTCAGCTTTTTGACGCAAAGAACAAAGCTAAAAAGCACGACAAAAAGCAGAAGAAAGGCATTGACTTCTCGCACTATTAGGGTCATCAAACGACTTTTGAAAAAGCAAAGAAACAGAAGAAGCGTGTTCGATTTGAAGGAGTACCCAATTCTTATTCTTCTTCTTCTTCTTCTTCTTTTGAAAGTCCTTTCAGCTCATCTGACTCGAGCGAAGAAGATCAAAAAGGCAAAAAGCGAAGCAAGAAGCAACGCTTCGAAAAGGGCAAGAAAAAGACAAAGAAGTCAAAATCTCGCCCCGTGAGTGAGAGTTCTACTGAGGACTCGTCTACAGACAATTCGGACTTTGATGAGAGCAACTTTTATGCAAAGAAGAAGAATTTTTACAGAGCCAACCGATATGACTTTCTCGAAGACAAAAGTAAGAAAGTCCGAGATTTAAGGAAGGTGGATAGTCAATTACATTTGACATGTTTTCTGGTTATAGAGACGCCTCGAAGGCTTTGTCTTTTGTACAACAGTTTTACATCGCTTTTGCGGGAGGGCATTACTCAGAGCACTCTAAGATTTGGAGAGCTGCCTCTTACTTTAAGGGTAATGCTCAAACTTGGTGGTCCACACTTCTATTAAACAAGACTGTGCCAGTTAAATGGCTGAAATTCAAGAGGCTTTTTATTTCTTCTTGGTTGACTTGAGAGTATGAAAGCGATATACGAATTGCTTGGAACCATCTTCGAATAACCAAGAAGGATACAGTGGACGCTTATTGCAAGAGATTCTGGAGCTCTTTTCTACGCACCTATTCATTTAAGAAGATCTCGTTAAGGAACAGATTGAGCGATTTACCTTGGGTCTACCTACAAAGATCCGAGATCACTGCTTGGAACAGAAGTCAACTTCTAATCAGGAGTTGATGAGTCATGCGAAATGGGGTTTTGCCATTCACTTTGGTAGTTTGACCTACCCCACCGATGAGATCATGACAAATGAAAGTAGAAAGAGGAAGAGAAACCCAGAAAAGAAAGATGCATGACCCAAGCTTACTTCTCAAGAGTGATCTCGCTTCATCAGGAGAGGAAGTCCTTTGAATGCGGGGAAACTGGGTATATCTTCACCAAATGCCCTAAAAAGGCACCGAATGAACAAGATGAAGAAATGCCGGAAAGTTCTAAAGCAGCTGAGGACGTGGCAGAAAAGGCAGATAAAAAAGCAGAACTAGTACCACATTGTGTGGGGCCTAAACCAAATCAAATGAATAAAAGTACAAACTTTGTCGGGCAAAGGGAAAGATCAGGAAGCTCTTTTGAAGGAGCCAAGGCCAACTTCTTGAATTGACGGCTTGATTTGGAATTACACCCTACAGGCTGAGGCCATAGGTGGAGGTAGTTCGAGTGGCACCTGGACGGGATGTTGCCATTACACTGAGCATTGGCAAACTTCGTTTGCAATGAGAGGGTTGTTTAGGGCATGAGGAGTTTTACGTATTTTCTTTGGAAGGTTGTGACGTTCTACTCAAAATCCCTTGGTACCACAACAACAACGCCGTGATTGACTATCGGGACGAGAATGGGACTTTGACAAATGAAGAAATCAGAGATTGTACTTCATGAAACTTCAGTTTCTTTACTCACTTTTTGGGAGAGAACTGAACGATGGATAAAGGTCAAATATGTTTTTGACCTAAACAAAAGAACGCCAAGATTTTCTCCACACTCATGACGATTTCTTTTCAGAGGGCCTGCTAGGCAAGTTACCACCCGCTCGTCCTGAAGATCATACTATTGATATGATACCAGGAAGCACGCCACCAAACCGGCCACCTTACCGTGTGAGCCGAGCCCAGAATGAAGAGATTATGAACCAAGTGAAAGACCTCTTGGAAAAGGGTCTTGTTTAGCCTAGTACTTTACCGTATTGCTCTCCAGTGTTGTTGGTTTTGGAGAAAAAAGATGGATCTTAGAGAATGTGCATCGATTATAGAGCTCTCCACAAATCCACCATCAAGAACAGATTTCCGATTCCTAGGATTGATGATATACTTGACAGATTATAGGGATCCTCGTGTTTTAGCATGATTGATTTGAAGAGTGGATATCATTAGGATGGACATGATTTTTTTAGAGTACATGCTATTTGTTGGCACTTTCTTTGACGATATCTTTGTTTTCTCCAAGAACGAGGCAAAACATAGAGATCATTTGCTTCAAGTCTTTCAGGCATTATGAGATCACAAGTTAGTGATTCATGCAAAGAAAAATGATTTTTTTTTCTACCAGAGATACACTTTTTGGGACACTTTGTCTCAGCAGAGCAGGATTGCAAATGGATCTGGCCAAGATAGAGACTATCCGTGATTGTCCTGATTTGAAGAATGTCAAGGAAGTTGGAAGCTTCTTGGGACTGTGTTTGTACTACAAGCGGTTTATTTGAAAGTTTGTAGAGGTTGCTTCCCCTTTGCATATCTTGACACAGGAAGGAGTCCCTTTCTCATGGGGACCCATAGAGGTGACTGCCTTTCAACTTTGAAAGAGAAATTGACTACATGACCAGTTTTGACTTTGCCAGACTTACCGAAGTCGTTTGAAGTATATTGTGATACTTGTGGTTGTAGTGTGGATGCGGTCTTAATGCAAGAAGGCCAATGTCATTGCCTACGAGAGCTGATTGTTCTTAAGGCCTGAATGACATCACAAATTTGTGAGAAAGAGCTTTTGGTGGCTATCTATGCTCTTATTCAGTGGCGATATTACCTACTCGAAGCCGATTTTACGGTTTTCATAGATGATGGAAGTTTATGCTACTTCTTGTCACGAAAGCAGCCATCGAAAAAAGCAGATGCGTTGGGAAAACATTTTGTTATGGTTTACTTCCGGATTGTCCATGTTTAGGGACATAAGAAATTCGTGGTAAATACTTTGTCCCGAAAGCCGTTGGTTATGGCTATTTCCCCGATACATCATAGAAACTTCAAGGATATGGTCGGTCAGTACGCCACAGATACAAATTTTGCAGATGTATTCAGTTGAATACAGAAAGGGGAGATGGTAGTGGAATATTCCATTCGGGATGGCTACTTGATGAAGAAAACCATGTTGTGCCTTACACATGCATTGAGGGAAAAGGTTATGACCAAATTCCACTGTCCACCTTTTACAGGTCACCGCGGCATTGCTACCACCTTGAGAGGGGTAGAGAGATACTTCTTTTGGACGAGACTCAAGAAGGATGTGGACGAGTTTGTGCGCAGTTGCTTGGTATGCTAGAAGATCAAGTTGACAGGCATAAGCACAGGGATTGTTACAGCCTTTACCCATACCCACTTTCCGCTGGGAAAGTATTACAATGGATTTCATCTCCCGAGAGCACAGCGTGGGCATGATTGTTTATTGCCCTGGTCTTCAGATTACATGGCATGCCTGAGACGATTGTCTCCAACAGGACCCTAGGTTCACGAGTTTGTTTCCGACGGCTATTTGGGAGAACATAGGCGTGCGATTACAGTTCTCATCATCGTTCCACCCGCAGACTGACAGGCAATCAGAGATTGGTAATTCAGTGAAACACGATTAACTCTTTGATGGGAAAGGTGCCATTTGAGATTCTTGAATTTGCTACGAAGGTTTCACCCTTCCTTATCACAAAAAAAGATATTTTCCTTTGAAGCCGACCAGTCCACGAGGGACTTGGTCCGAAAGGCTTTGAAGAAATTTTAGGAAAGACAAAGAAAGGCAGCAGATCGCCATCATCGCAATTTGAGATTGAAGGAGAATGATTGGGTGCTCTTACATTATGGGAAGGCACGCTCGAGAAAGAAAAAAAAAGGGAAAGGAGTGGCTTCTTTGTAAGCTTAGCATAACATAGTGTGGACCTTTCTAGGTTTTCCAAAAAGATAAATGATATCTCCTTTGGACTGAAGATGCCAGAATAGTTGAAGGATTCACAATGTTTTCATGTGAGTCTCTCGAGGCCTTTTGAATGCGATGTGTCTGATGATGAACAACCCGAATTGGATGAAAACGAGCAGATACTCGTTCCAGAACAGACATTGGCACAGAAAGAAAGAAGAAAGGTAAAGCAAACTGATGGTTCTTGGATTACTTCAAGACCTACTTCGCCTTGGATGTGAAGAAAATGGAGGAGGAAGACCTAGCAGACATTCCTCGGAATGAGAATCTTTTCCTTGAAGCTTTTGGTTTAGCATAGTCTATTCCAAAAGGAACCGAGAATTCAGCTTGGTTGGAGATCTGGTGCAGTGGGTTTGCACAAGAGGGGAGTTACTCCACTCCTTTGTCAATAGATGCCTCGATTTTTGAATACTAGAGTCACTGATGTCTCTTGGACCTTCAGGGATACTGAGAGCTGACAATATTTTGCTGGATGACTTTATGAAATGGAATTCCTGAATATGAAACTTATTTATTCTTGACTTGTTTTTAAGTGCACGAACTGATAGACGAAATGACTGTAGCATTTTGGTCTAAATGATCTCGAATAGACATGGTTGCAATAGAGGTTAGTCAATCGGGCATCTACAAGGTCCCGACTGGATCTAGATGTGATTGCTAGCTACATTGCCAATAAATCATGGTCTAAGATCCGAATGAATGTTGATTTGTCATGTGATGTCCTGTGATGTCTAATGATGTCCTGTGATTTCGTGATGTGACTGTCGATTGGTACATGTGCTAGATGTGTGTTCCTAGTACGTAGGTACTAACAGTTAGTGTCTGCTAAGACAGTTTATGGCTTTTCTCTGTTTTGCAGGAGTAATCGAGGGCGATTACAATGATTTCAAGAGGGAGGTATGTCACAAAGTGATGACGTGGCTGCCCGAAACCCTAGTCTTGTTGAAACCCTAACCCTAAAATCAAAAACCCTAATTTTGCCCAAAACCCTAGTCCTAAAATCAAAACCCTAATTTTTCCCTAACCCTAACCCTAACCCTAACCCTAACCCTGATTTGCTGACGTAGCTGGCTGACACGTGGCCTGCTGTACGGACACCAGCACGATTTACGGAAAGCTGGGCAGATTTTCTGGCATTGCTTTTGCTTTTGCGTGGACTGTTTTTGATTTCAGCTTTTGGCATTGCTTTTCCACGTAATGCGAAAAGGGAGAAAGCCTCTTTGCTTTATTTCATTTAAGCAAGAGAGAGAGAGAAGAAAAGCCTCTTTGATTTATTAAAAGAAAGAGAGAGAAATAACTTTTGATTTGTTTTTCAAAGCTTTTACTTAAGCTTTTGATTTTCAACTTTTGGGGCTTTGCTTTTGGCAACCCTTGTACGCTTTAAATTAGTGGGTAGGCCACTCACAACTCAGAGCATCTGGACGCAGAGTCTGAGTGTGAGCGCCTGCCCGCACTCTTGTACTTTGAACTCAGATTAATACAAAACGAAATACCGAAAGGGGCGCCAGTCCTTGGGGCCAATATCTCTAGGCACAAAACTCCGCCGGGCCAGTGTGTCGAATAAATTGTGAACTGTGAACTGTGTTGAAGTGGTTATTTGGTGCTGTCGTGGTAGATTCTTGACTTGGAGTGTGCAAGTCTGTTATTACAGACCCCATTTGATGGGGCCTAAAAATAAAGCACCTAGACACACACACAAAAGATCTTGCCTGAAAATTGATGACGTGGCAATTGTATGGAACGCCCGGATTTTACATTGGCTGATGATGTGGCAAACTATATGGATTACACAAATCACCCTACTGGTTGTTGATGTGGCAATTGTACAAATTTCCCAAATTTACCATGGCAGTTTTTTCAGAGACCACATGCTTTTATGTTTGATTCTTTTCATGTGCTGCTTTTGAAATGGCCTTGGGCCTTTAAATATGAAGGGTGGGCTCTCTCTCTCTCTCTCTCTCTCTCTCTCTCTCTTTGGCATTTGCAGATACAGAGCAGAGCTATCGATGTTGTATTGAGTTGAAGCTGACAAAAGTCGACGATGCGGAAGGGTAGAGACCAAGGGGAGAGAGAGAGAGAGAGAGAGAGAGAGAGAGAGAGAGAGAGAGAGAGAGAGAGAGAGAGTCTTCTAAACCAATCAACCTTGGCAATGAATAACTGAATGTTGTAATACAATGGAGGCGGTTGCATTTATACCATCCTTAGTAAATTTCCCTACCCAGACTTTGACAAATTACTAAAATAAATACCTAAAAGTGAAAATAAATAATGGGATCACATGCCAAAACACCCTCTCTGCAGCTCATAGTGGGACATAAACAGTGAGACCAAGTCCATAAAGAAGCTACCATGGACACTCCAGCAACAACTCCTTGCCGGCGAATACGCCTCGGATTTGCTACTCTCAACTTTGTAATGTAGAAGAATGCCATCTTGAGCATCGATTGCCTTTTTAGAAAATTTAAACTGTAGACCACACTACGCCCAAGAATCCCCATTCGAAAACTGTGAACACATAACATCCAAAAATACTTCCAAGATAATGAACTGTGGAACACATCCTATCCATAATTTGACCAACAACAATGGATTGGTGCAATCATCCATAGTGTTTTAGATATGTCTAATTGGTTCCCTGCCAGATGCATGTGCCTTCAATCTGATCCACGGGTTCAAACACACAGAACTTGAACTCCACCACAAGGGTCCAAATTAATTATACAAAGCACTGTTTGCCCCTTTCTGCCATTCACAAGCCTCTCTCTTGTTGAAGCCAGTGGCAACAACTGCCCTTTGACTAGAAATCTGGTGTCATGGCCATTGTAGTTGCTACCGCGTGTGTTATGCTGATCTCCTCTATCAAATCTTTATTACCGTAATCTTTGTCCATCTTGCCTTTGTCTTTGTCTCATTGTGAGTTCCCACTTTTGTCTTTTGCTTCAAACTCCCGAGCCAAACAAAGCATTGAGTCACATTTATAACAATGGTTGTCGGACCCCGTGGTTACCAATGCAGCTAACTGAGTATTGGTTTTATCGTCCTTGTCAAGCTTGCCTTTGCCTTTGTCCTCTAGCGAACTCGTCCATTTGCTTTTGGATTCACAACATCAAGCCAAACAATTTGTCAGTTTCATTGCCGCTAACTAGGTATTGTTTGATCTGCTTTCCATAGCCGATGGTTGGTGTTGGTCATCACCGTCGTTGGCGCTCAAGCAAGGGGGGCCCATGTTGAAGTTGCAATATCTCGGTTTGTATCGTCAAGGCTTCTCAAATAACTTGAGCCTCAAAATCCCAAGCCGTGCCTCCTGCAGTCCCTCTCTTGAGCTCCAATCTGCACTTCTCTCAAGCTGCCTCAAAGAACTTTAAAGTGGCCACAAGCTTGGCTCAAAGCCGTTCCAGCAAAACAAAGACCTCCGAGGTCCGGGTCGTGCCCCACACTCATCCAAAACTTCTCCTCATAGGTCTGAAATCCCTGTTCAAAATCCACCAAAACTTTGTTGACCTTCGCCCCCTCTACTTCTTAAAAGGGCCTACTACTTCACAATCCACAATGTTTTAAAACGTTGGCCGGGGGGAATTTCACGGACACCGCTAATGGGCAACAGATCGTGGCATTTTAAAATGTTGTAGAAAGTTGAGGTTCGCTACTGTGACCATCGACAAGAGGCCACCGTCAGCTAGCGTTCTAAAACTCACAACGGGTGAGGGGAGTTCAATGTTGTCATCAGTGCTTGCAGACGCTTCCTGCAGCGCTTCACGACTGGCAGTAGCTAGCAGCAATGGGAAACAAGAGCCACGAGTGCTGTGGCATTTCAAGACGCAAAGGCAAACGGATAGGGCTTCAAAAGGCTCCAAAAAGAAGCATTTTACACCACTGGTTGTAGAGGTAGAGGGAGTAGCGCCGCGGGGAGTTTTCACGGGCTCTTCTTCTCTTGGTGCAACTTGTCCTCCGCCAAGGGTCTTCAAGCACAAAGCTCCACCAAGGGCTCTGATACCATGTCAAAGTCGATGATGCGGAAGCATAGAGACCAAGGAAGGAGAGAGAGAGAGAGAGAGAGTCACAAGAGGGGCACCACGTGCCAATAGAAAATAACAGATTGAACAGACTTTTAGCACTTCAATAACAACTAAACTGAAAGAGAGAGAGAGACGACATGCGACACGGAGTGACGAGATTCCACCCCAGAGAGTATTGGCCCCAAACCTTGGCGCCCCTTTCAGGATTTCTTTATATTGCATCAACACAGTACAAGTTGGTACTCCAGACTCTGCACCTTCGCTAGGAAGCATGCCACAGAATGAGCCCTAACCTCATATTTGTAGGCCCTTGGCCTAAAAAGCAATCACATTGAAAAGCCTTCAAAACTCAAAAGCTCCTGGTCCAAAAAGCAATGCCAAAAGCTGTGAGTGCAATTTACAAAAATCCGTACATCCTTTCACGTCATCAGCCATCGCAAAACACGAAAATCTGTACAACCTACCACGTCATCATGTGAGTGCAATTTTTGGAAATATGCCACGTCATCAATTTTTGTGTGTGTGCGAGTCCTGCTTTATTTTAACCTTTTATGTCGCTTGGGGCCCCATCCGACGGGGTCCCCATAAGTTGGTAGGACTTCTTCTTCTGTTACTTGTTCTTCTTAGGGTTTAGGCCCCTCGACAGACATCTGCAAGTTGACTCCATTCTTGAGGGGTTTGCCACATCAGCAGTTTGTTACATCCTGTCACAAGATGGGCACCACGTGCCAATAGAAAAGAACAGATTGAACAGACTTTTAGCACTTCAATAACAACTGAACTTAAAGAGAGAGACGACACGCAACAGGGAGTGGCGAAATTCCACCCCAGAGAGTATTGGCCCCAAACCTTGGCGTCCCTTTTGGTATTTCTTTATATTGCATCAACACAGTACAAGCTGGTACTCTAGACTCTGCACCTTCGCTAGGAAGCATTCCAGAGAATGAGCCCTAACCTCATATTTAAAGGCCCTTGGCCCAAAAAGCAATTACAGTGAAAAGCCTTCAAAACTCAAAAGCTCTTGGTCCAAAAAGCAATGCCAAAAGCTGCCAATGCAATTTACAAAAATCCGTACAGCCTGCCATGTCATCAGCCAGCACAAAACGCGGAAATCCATACAGCCTGCCACATCATCATGTGAGCGCAATTTTTGAAAATCTGCCACGTCATTAGTTTTTGTGTGTGTGCGGGTCCTGCTTTATTTTAATCTCTTATGTGGCTTGGGGCCCCATTGGATGGGGTCCCCATAAGTTGGTAGGACTTTTTCTTCTGTTACTTGTTCTTCTTAGGGTTTAGGCCCCTCGACCGACATCTGCAAGTTGACTCCATTCTTTAGGGTTTTGCCACATCAGCAGTTTGTTACACCCACACACACACACACACACACACACACACACACACACAGAGAGAGAGAGAGAGAGAGAGAGAGAGAGAGAGAGAGAGAGAGAGAGAGAGAGAGAGAGAGAGAGAGAAGAGTCCCTTGGAAATGAATAGTTGAATGTTGTAATACACAGGATGGAAGGGGTTACATATATACCAACCTCAGTGAATTGCCCTACCCAGGCTTTGACATATAAGTAAAATAAATACCTAAAAGTCAAAATAAACAATGGGATCACATTGGGCGATTCACTTGAGATGCCAAAACTCTAACTGAAAAGTTGTCAAAGGAGTGTGGTTTTTGGCGAAGAATCATGTCCTTTGGGCAAAGGGGTGTGACCGTCCAAGCACAGGGGTCCTCCTTGGCATGGCACTTTGCCTATCTGCAACTAGGAGTAGATGTAATACTGCAACATAGCCACAATCGTGACCTTCCCTCCCTCTTTAAATAAAACCCATGGTAGTTCTAGAAACTTCGGGACAAGGGAATGTATTGTTGTTGTGCTTCTGCATCCAAAGCTCTTTCTCTTAAGTCCCATGTCATGGCACTCTTATTGACCATGACTATTTTACCAAATTGAAAATTGGTTATATCTGCAACTTGATAAGTGCCTTTGTCAAAGTCATTTGTAACTTCAAGCTTTGTCCAATAAAAGATTGAATCTTTATTTGCTTCAAGTGAAACTATTGGTAGTTTGACTTGAGTTTTCTGTAGAGTGATGACCACTGGTTGGAAATCTGTAAGGTATTCCATTGGTTTATCTGGAACAATAAAATCCTCTTGAAGGGATGTCGTAGGCTGAGACAAAGTAGTGTTTGAAGGTAGATCCATTTGGAAAGGTTTATCATTGGAACAAGTTGTGTCTAGAGATTCAATTGCAGCGACCGAAGTCATGCTGCAATAGTCTGCATCTGATTTATCCTTTGCACCGCTAAAGGCAAGGACTATAGTTTTAAAAAATTATCATTCACCATAGTATCTGGTATCTGTTTAGAGACAAAAAATATATTTTGCAAGGGCGGTGACGAGGTGAGTTTTTCTGCCTGGATCACGACCAAAGAAGGGGTTATGTGCTTGTCCGTTGTCACACAAGAACCAGAATCTTTTAATTCTTTAGCTGTTTCAGCGGGTATTAAGGCTTCCAATTGAGAAGGGGGAGGTCGAAGGAACCGTTGCCTCTTAGACCTCTGAAGGATCCTCTTGCACAAGGAAAGGATCAATAAACCTTCAACTTTACCACCATCAAATAAAAAAGACTTTAATGTAGGGCATGGCTTGCGAGTGGGAACTTGTCTAGCGTTGCAACATTCACGACCAAGTACTCGACTAGGGTCGGATATATGTGTCACTAAGTAAGCCCATCTTGATATGGCTGATGATCCTTTGGAAGCTTCATGTTGCTGTTGTTGCTGATGATTTCGATCAGAAGTTGGTTGCTTAGAACTGTAGCATTTCTAAGAATATTCATGCTGAGACTTTTGTTGCTCGAACGAAGGTACTTTGTGTCTCGTTGTCTATGAGAAACCATGCATTAGGTGATAAAATTTTGACTAGGAAACCTCCGGTTTGGTCGGTTAGGGTGGTTTGCATCTGCAACTGGTCCAAGCAAGTGTTGATGGAAGCAAGACTTGCTAAAGAAGTCTGTTGCATAGCTTCCATTTGGGCTTTAAGAAAGGCAAGCATCTGCACCTGCTGACCATCTTCTTCATGGGACGTCGACATGGAGATCTCGACCTCGTTGATGGGAGGTGTCTCCTTTAGAGCGGACTATGCAATCCGAGACTAGGAGCTTACTGTGAATAGGCACTAGGCAGTGGAGGAAGATAATGTTGTTGACTGCATTCAATCCGCACTCTGTCAGTGAGTAGGATACCACCCAAGGATGTACTCGAAGTGTGGAAGATGACGAGACTTGCATGCTAGTAGATGTGCCACACCACCCACACCTATAACTGAGTTGTGTGGCAATAGTGACATAAACCACATAATCTTGTAGTGCCAGCACGACTTGAGACAAAAAAACGGGTATTGGTTTTGGAGCGAGTAAGGGTTTTGGAGGATCTGTAATAAGAATCGGGAACTAGTATATACTTCAGATCCAGAATTGGTTTGAGAATAGGGACGCGTTTGTTTTGGCCACCTGAGTGTCCAAATAACAATTATATCATGGCCAGAAAGGTGGTTCTCCGGCAAAACTTTCCTCTGGAACCTCGGCTATGTATGAGAGGAAAAGGATGTGCACCCAAAACTTGTCATCTGTCATGGGTGCGGTTACGACGACGCG
Organism: Adiantum capillus-veneris; assembly: GCF_014529385.1. NCBI lineage: Eukaryota > Viridiplantae > Streptophyta > Polypodiopsida > Polypodiales > Pteridaceae > Adiantum > Adiantum capillus-veneris. Next base: position 142,735,136 of record NC_140933.1, on the reverse strand, counting down.
CAGAGGGAATCCAGAGAGCCAACGCTAGAGGGTGAAAGAGGGCTGAAATGTGTGATGTCTACTACGTTGCTGGCTGGTTTGGACTCTGGAGGATTCAAAATGTTCACATGTGAGTAAATTTGGGGTAGGCAGCCAATTTTGGCCGGCCACTTTGGGGCTTAGCAAATTTAATGTGTGTTAATGTAGGTTTAAAAAGTAACGCTGCTGATTTCTTAGCGTAAAAACTCTAGTGAAAGAAGGCAACACTTCAGCCAGCGATTCAACAAATTAGCATGAGGAGTTCTCAGTCCATGTGAAGAGGCAGCCTGTTGGGTACTCCATCCCTTGGTGAGTAGCAAGTTTGGGAGAAAGGGGTGCGACGTGAGTGAAGGGGTGTCCTTCCATAGTGCCCTTTCACAAAGAGGCGTGCCCGTTGATGTGCGCAACCAGTGAAGGTATTCAGCCGCTAGCAGAGAGAGCGCCACACCCACAAATAGGTATGTGAAAGGGTGCCAGCAAAGTGAAGAGGTGCTACCTGTTGATGTGCCCGTTGGTGGGAATGGGTGAGAGGGCCGGTTTGAAACTTACTGTAACAAATTGCTGACATGTCAAAGCCTAAAGAATGGAGCCAACTTGCAGATGTTGGCCGAGGGGCCTAAACCCTAAGAAGAACAAGTAACAGAAGAAGAAATCCTACCAACTTATGGGGACCCCGTTCAATGGGGCCCCAAGTGACAAAGATTACAATAATGCAGGATCTGTACACACATACGCGCAAAAACTGATGATGTGGTAGATTTCCAAAAATTGCGCTAGCATGATGACATGGCAGGCTGTATGGATTTCCATAAATTACGTTGGCAGCTTTTGGCATTGCTTTTTGGACCAGAATCTTTTGAGTTTTAAAGGCTTTTTATTTTTTGGTTGTGCCCAACCAGTGTGAGATTGTTTTCTCATGTTGGGATATGTCTAGCCATGTTTAGCTCAAGGTTCTGGCTTGGTTCCATGGCCATGTAGGCTCTTGTAGCCCTAGGCTATTTTCCCCCTTGCAATTGAGTGCCTTCCCAAAACCCTAGGGCTAGTAGCCTCCTGTTTTGCTATATATCCAAATCGTGGGGCAAAGGGTTGGGTCGGGCAGTGTGGGTTTGGGCCTATATAGGTGTGCACTGTGTGTACCTCGGGTCTATCCATTGGGCATGTCACTTCTATGCCAGACCACCCTTGGTCACTTATACATGAGCAGCTTGTTATCAGCATGGAGAGCGTTTCCAAGATCTCTCTCTCTCTCTCTCTCTCTCTCTCTCTCTCTCTTAGATGTCCTCTCGCTTTCTACCTCAGTGATCTCTCTTCTCCATAGGAGCCTTGTTCATGTATGCGGCGTTGCAGGTGTTCTAGATCGGAGTCGAGGAGTCCACTGGATTACGAGCCAGTTCTTGTCTTCAATGCATCTTCCATTGCCACCTTTGACACAGTCCGTCTAATCAACCTAAAATAGATGTTCAGATAGAAAGAGTTTATCAGATTTAGAAAGAGATGCTTCGATATTACATTCAAATTTGATTGGCATCTTGAAAATATTATTTTCCAGTTGTGGGAGTTTGCTTACAACAATTCTCCTCATTCACTAACTGGCATGACTCCATTTCCACCAACATTTTTGAGCATACTCCTCTTGTGCCTACGAACTTTGTTCTTCAACACAAAGTGGCATTTTCAAATTAATTGGTTCAGAAGATGCAAGATCTTCTTCTTCTTCTTCTTCTGAAAATTCTTCTAGCTCTTCTGACTCAAGCAAAGAAGACAAAAAGGCAAAAAGCGAAGCAAGAAACAACTCTTCGGAAAAGGAAAAGAAGTCTAAATTTGCCCAGTGAGTGACAGTTTTATAGAGGACTCGTCTACAGACAGTTCAGACTCTGATGACGGCAAATTTTATGCAAACAAGAAGAATTTTTATAGAGCCAACCAGTATGACTTTTTGGAAGACAAAAGTAAGAAAGTCTGAGAGTTTAAGGAAGGTGGACAATCAATTAAACTTGACACTTTTCCAGGATACAAAGATGCTTCGAAGGCTTTGTCTTTTATATAGCAGTTTGACATTGCTTTTGCGGGAGGATGCTACTCGGAGCACTCCAGATTCGGAGAGTTGCCTCTTATTTTAAGGGGAATGCTCGAACTTGGTGGTCCACGCTTCTTTTAAACAAGACTGTGCCAATTAAATGGCTGAAATTTAAGAAGCTTTTTATTTCTTCTTGGCTGACGATATATGTGCTTCTTGGAACCATCTTCGAATGACCAAGAGAGATTTAGTGGATGCTTATTACGAGAGATTCTGGAGCTCTTTTCTACCCGCCTCTTAATTCAAGAAGATCTCGTTCAAAGAATAGGTTTACCTTGGGTCTACCTACAGAGATCCGAGATCACTGCTTGGAACAGAAGTCAACTTCTATTCAGGAGTTGATGAGTCATGCGAAACAGGGTTTTTCCATTCACTCTGCTAGTCTGACCTACCCCACCGATGAGGTCATGACACAACGAGTCGAACAGACTTCAACGAATGAAAGTAGAAAGAGAAAGAGCAACCTTGAAAAGAAGGATGCACGACCCAAGCTTACTCCTCAAGAGAGAGCTCGCTTTATCAGGGAAGGGAAGTGCTCTGGATGCGGGGAATTTGGACATATCTCCGTGAAGTGCCCTTAAAAGGCACAGAAAGAACGGAACGACAAGGACGACGAAAGGCCTGAGAGTTCGAGAGCGACTGAGGAACATGTAAGAAAAAGCAAGATCAAAACAGGACTGGTTCTAGATTGTGTAGGTACCGATCTCAACACCATGGACGAGAGTACAGAGCTTTGCCGAGCTTGGGGCAAAGTGAAAGACCAAGAGGACCGGATCTTCTTTGATGGAGGATCCAAGGCCAACTTCATTTCTCCGGAATTGGCGGCGCGGCTCGAGATCACTCCCGATCGGATGGGACCACTTGCGGAGGCTGTTGTAGCGGCACCAGGCAAGGATGTAGCCTTTACACCTATCATTGGCAAACTTCGGCTGCATTGTCCAGGGTATTTGGGGCATGAGGACTTTTTCATAATACCTTTGGAAGGTTGTGACGTTCTCTTCGGGATTCCCTAGTACCAACAAAACAACGCCGTGGTCGATTATCGGGCGAGGAAATCGACATTCACTGGAGAGGAGGGCAGAACAATTGTACTTGATATTAAACTAAAGGGCGAGTCTGCCCTATTATGTCGAATTCGGCCATTTCTAAATTAATGCAATCCTGTTTGTTTGTTTACTTGATCTTTATGAAAGAGTTGAGTGATAAGGATAGGACAAATATGTCTAAACTTGATAAAGAACGCCAAGATTTTCTACACTCTCATGCTGATTGCTTCTCAGAGGGCCTGCCAGGCAAGTTACCACCTGCTCGTCCTGAAGATCATATCATTGATCTGATACTTGGAAGCACACCACCGAACCGGCCATGTTATCGTGTGAGCCGAGCACAGATGAAGAGATTATGAACCAAGTGAAAGACCTCTTGGAAAAGGGTCTTGTCCAGCCTAGTACTTCATCGTATTGCTCTCCAATGTTGTTGTTTTTTTGAAGAAAGATGGATCTTGGAGAATGTGCATCGATTACAGAGCTCTCAACAAAATCACTATCAAGAACAGATTCCTGATTCCTAGGATCGATGATACACTCGCCAGATTACAGGGATCTTCGTGCATTAGCCGCATTGATTTGAAGAGTGGATATCATCAGATAAAAATCGCACTGGGAGATGTCTACAAGATAGCTTTTTGGATGACTTTTGGGTTATTTGAGTTTTTGGTGATCCCTTTTGGCTTAACCAATGCTCCTGCAACATTTAACCGGATGATGGACATGATTTTTTGAGAGCACGGGCTATTTGTTGGCACTTTCTTTGACGATATCATTGTTTTCTCCAAGAATGAGACAAAACACAGAGATCATCTGCTTCAGGTCTTTCAGGCATTACGAGATCACAAGCTAGTGATTAATGCAAAGAAAAGTGAATTTTTCCTACCAGAGATAAACTTTTTGGGACACATTGTCTCAGCAGCAGGAGTGCAAATGGATCCGGCCAAGATAGAGACTATCCGTGATTGGCCCAATCTGAAGAATGTCCATGAAGTTAGAAGCTTCTTGGGACTTTGTTCGTACTACAGGCGGTTCATTCGAAATTTTGCAGAGGTTGCTTCCCCTTTGAATATCTTGACACAAAAAGGAGTCCCTTTCTCGTGGGGACCCACAGAGGTGACTGCCTTTCAGACATTGAAAGAGAAATTGACTAAAGGACCAGTTTTGACTTTGCTGGACTTGCAGAAGTCATTTGAAGTATATTGTGATGCTTGTGGTCGTAGTCTGGGTGCGGTCTTAATGCAAGAAGGCCATGTCATTGCTTACGAGAGCCGATTGTTCTCAAGGCCGGAGATGACAACACAGATATATGAGAAAGAGCTTTTGGCGGTTATCCATGCTCTTACTCAGTGGCAGCATTACCTACTCGGAGCAAATTTTACAGTCTTTACAGACCATCAAATTTTACGCTACTTCTTGTCACAGAAGCAGCTTTCGGAAAAGCATATGCGGTGGACAAACATCTTGTCACAGTTTCACTTCTAGATTGTCTATGTTCTAGGACAGAAGAATGTGGTGGTAGATGCTTTGTCTCGAAAGCCGTTGGTTCTGGCTATTTCCGTGATACATCATAGGAGCTTCGAGGACATGGTCAATCAATATGCCACAGATACAGATTTCCAGACGTTTTCACACGGATACGGGATGGGGAGATAGTAGCAGGATACTCCATTCGGGATGGCTACTTGATGAGAAAAACCATGTTGTGCGTTACACAGCCGTTGAGGAAAAAGGTTATGACCGATGCCACTTTCCAGCTTTTACGGTTGACCACGGAATTGCTACCACCATGAAAGGGTTAGAGAGATACTTCTTTTGGCAGAGACTCAAGAAGGATGTGGAAGAGTTTTTGCACATTTGCTTGGTATGCCAGAAGGTCAAGTTTGACAGGCATAAAGCATAGGGATTGTTACAGCCCTTTACTCAAGTATTGCAATGGATTTCATTTTTGATCTCCCGAGAACACAGAGTGGTCATGATGGTATTTGGACTGTTATAGATAGATTTAGCAAGCACACTCATTTCATTCCATTGAAGAAAACAGTCAAGCGGGATCACTTAGCGAGACTGTTTGTGGCCCAGATTTTCAAATTACATGGCATGCCTGAGACGATTGTCTCCGACAGGGGACCCAGATTTACGAGTTTGTTTTGGAAGGCAATTTGGGAGAACATTGGCACGCGGTTGCAGTTCTCGTCATCGTTCCATTGGCAGACTGACAGGCAATCTGAGATTGCCAATTCAGTGATTCTTGATTTATTGAATTCTTATATCTCGGATCAGAAGACTCAATGGAAAAAGTACTTAAATTGCCGTTGCGCCTCATATCCCAACACTTTAAAGTACATAAGCCACCAAGATACATCGAGAACCGTTGTTGCACATGGAAGTGGTAATGGCAATGGGGCTAGCAAAAAGAAGAGTGGTCAGCTGTGACTTTGGCAACTACCTCCTCGACAACATAGTAGAAGCAAATCTTAAGGGTAGCCAAAAGAGCAAGACCTACATGAATGTTGGACCAGTGCTGACTCAAATCGCCTACCAAGCATTGGAAATGATTGTTGATCTACCACCTACAGAAGCACACAAAGATTTGATCCACAAATCCAGAAGAGTAGTAAAATTGGTAGCAGGACCATCCACAAGGCCAAAACCAGAGGTCAAACAAACAAGGCAGAGCGCAATAAGAATTGACATTGACAGTGAGAAGACGGAGTTGGATGCATCGAATAGCGAGGAAGCTGGGTCTAATAAAGTGATACCCCTTCTAAATACTAGTCTTCGAATGAGGAGCATGGGAGTGAGTTTTCCGTTAGATATACAAGATTGGAAAAGAGAATAGCCCGGGCGGCAGAGGCCATCCCAGTTACCCAAGAACAATGGAAGAAGTGCAGGCGCAAAGAGAAAGAATCTACCAAAAGAAGCACGAGCAGAAAAGAAGTAAGGGAATAGAAGCGGATGATGAAAAAGAAGAAGAAGAAGAAGAAGATGTCCCTTTACTACACAGGCAAACAACAACTCTTGAACGGATCAAACAACACAAAAGACAGGAAGCGAAGGAGAATCTAAACATTGCTAGCGACATGCAACACGGATTTAGAATGAGCTCAAACAAAAGATGGAGCAAAGAGACAGAGTGGAGGCAAAGAGGCCACGTGTTGATTATCTCGAATCATTCGATGAATCTACGAAGGTCAAGGAAACAAATGATAACCAAGAAGAGAAGGGAGAGTAGGACACACTTGACCAACAAGGTTATGGTTTTGAATCTCCAAAAGACAAAGAGGTACCTTCAGAGACTGGAACTGAAAAAAGAGAAGAAGATGTAGATCTTCCAGAACAAGTGACCAAGAAAGTGCGATCACAAAAGAAGAAGATACAGAATCGCCAAAAACCACTACAGCTTCTTCGGCTGCGCTTGAAGTACTAAAAACAAAAGAAACAATGACTGATGAGGCTGGACCCTCGAATTAGGGTCAAACGAGTCAGAGAAAACCACGATTGCCTAGTTCACAAGCTATAGTAGAGGAAGGAGTAGAAATGATCAGGTCATTTGACATTGATGCCTATTTAGACCATATCAAGCTCCAAATCCAGTGCCAAAGAGCTCTCTACAACTTGCGTGAGCTAGAGATGGAAGACACTAAGAAAGAGGCAACTAAAGTAGCTGGAAACACATTGTAGCTACAAAACAAAATAGAGGAGTTGCAAAATGTCGAGCTGCAACTCCAATAAGAGTTACAAAGAGAACAAGAGAATGTGGGGCCTATTACTACAAGGAGGTCCAACAGTTTAATGATGCCAATACTACTCTGCAAGTTGAGCAGCAATGACTAGAGGAGGAGCTATGTAGAGAAAGAGAGCATAGTGAAAGCCTGCAAGAGTCCTATGTGGTGGTCAGTGTTGGTATCCAAAGGCCACATCGAAGTCAAAGACCTAGTTTGAATACAATCATAGAACAACCTCAGCAACCAAAGGTGACATGGTGGGTAGCATCAAATGAGTCAATCATCACTGTTCAAGGGAAATGCTAATGTTTGGGGCAGAAAACTCAAAGTAGTATCTTGGACCTACTCACCTCACCAAAAAAAATCTACAAAGAGAAAACCGAGGTATTGATGCAAAACCAACACCACAAGCAGGAGAAAGAAAAACCACAAAAAGCCTAAGCAAAGACCATCAAAGAAATAAGCGATGCAGCAAGTATGGGTTCCAAAGTCAAAAATCTACCAAGCTACCCAGCCAGAGCAAATGAAGAAACAAATGATTCCAGCCAAGTTACTTGCTACACAAGGATTCTATGAGGGGAACACTCATATTTGGTTACCTAAAGTAGTAGGTCAACCTCGAATTGCTAAAATTAGTCATGAAGCACACGACTTCACCCAAAGGCAGTAGATCACAACCAAGAGCCAAAGAAAACCAATCCCAACCAAGGTTGACACAACCTCCAAATGGGTCCCTTGTCTTCAACTACAAAGCAAGGTGTTTACAATTGTAATAGCCACTTATGGATACCAAAGCTGAGAGTTCATCAAGTCAATAAGAGCAAAGAACACTTGGAAAATACAGCCACACAAGGACCAAGAACAATGTGGGTTCCCAAACCGCTATAAAAAACTCAGTTACAGAAAACCAACCCACATCTACAGCCTCTTTTCCAAGGAGATCAAGTGAAGGCACAAAATAAAGAAGAAATCCTCACAAGGCCAAACATGTTTCAAAAGGCTCCATCAATTACTGTTACCACTACGGAACCTATCTCACAAAGTAATACCAAACAAGCAACAAAAGAATAAAGAGGAGCATAAGTATGCCAACTTATTGGACAAATTGGTGGCATCCAAAGACCAAAGCAATGATAGAGGCCTAAATCTCAAGAACCTTTGGAATTGGGTTTCCGACCATGAACATGTTAGTCTAAGTCGCCATTAAAAATACATGGCATAAGATTCACAGTCGGGCAGCTAAGCCACTAAATGAGCGAGGCATTAGTCCCAAAGCTTCAAGTAATATTCTTTATGGTCTAAGAGTATTAGCTATTCTAAGTACTGCTAAAGCTTATGCCATGCCATGTTAATTAGGAATGTGTTGCCATATCCAACCAAGCACTCTCTCTAATCCAACCATATCCAACCAAGCACTCTCTCTAACTTCCCATGTTATCCATTATGTTAAATTTATTTGGGTAGAAGCATGTTAATGTGTCACCGAATATGTTGTCCCGACAGTGCTAGTTACTTGTGCTTGTTAGCATATACTGAAAACAGATGGGCAAGTCCTTTGAATTTCAAATGTTCCATAAAAAAAATATTTTCCCTCCTCATGTGCTTCTGTTTTCAGTTACTGAAGATGACGTGGGGAGTCTCTCTCTCTCTCTCTCTCTCTCTTAGACTAGCAGGCAATTTGCTGAGTCTTGCTCTCTCTCTCTCTCTCTCTCTCTCTCTCTCTCTCTCTCTCTCTCTCTCTCTCTCTCTCTCTCTCTCTCTCTCTCTCTCTCTCTCTCTCGTGTGTTCCTTGCACCGGGAATCCTGCGTGAGAGATTAGGTGTCAAAGCTGAGCTCTTTCTCTCGTTCTGACACAGACCTACAAAAATGGAGAACCAACAGCCAATATTATTGCCACTAGCTCCAATGCTGGAAATGGAGCCATACTGTAATCTGATGGTAAGCAATACTTATGTGTAGCCCACCCACTCCAAATGAATTCATTGGTTTTTTTGGTCACATCTATAGTTTTGTGAGGGCATTTGTTCATAGTATGTGTGTATTACAAAATCAACTATTGACAGCTATACATTTAAGTGATTTTAAGTAAGTAACATATTATGCATGTCTACAGTTCTCAGGAAAAAGCAGAAGAGAGCCACTACAGGCAATGAATTACAACTCCCAAGATCCATCTCTTACTATAATCAGGGAATATGAGAGAGTAAGAAAGAGGAAACAACGGGAGCAGAAACAAATGAAATTTGAGCGACAACATGATGCCCTCAACGATGAGGAGAAAAAGAAAATCTCCTCCGAGATTGTGAGAGCTCCCAAGAGTAGGACTGAAGGTTTTAGTATAGAAGCAAAGTGGGAAATCTAGAATCTTATTGCTCAGCATCCGCATGTTCAAGCGATCCATGATGAGTCTTTCCAGGAGGAGGCTGCTGTACAAACCGCAATTGTCTCCAATGTCCACAACACATTGGCTACCGTCAAGCAGCCAGGTTCCAATGAGGAGTTGTTTTTGAAGAACGCAGCATTGCAGATGATGTTGAATTCAAAGGAAAACATTCCTATTGCAAAAATTTCCAGGGTCCTAAATGTCAATCGTCACACCTTGCACAAGGCGAGATCACGACAGGCGAAGCCCGATGTTGATGTTTGATTGTTTTCATTGGTTGCATGTCACAAGAAACACTGTCATAGCCCTATCACATATGAAATTAGGGAATTGGTCTACACATTCTGGAAAGTGGAGACTCGCGTTTCACCGAACAAGAAGGATGTTTGTCGAAAGAGGATGGGGAGGAACAGGTACATAGAACACCCAATGCACCTCCTAGACGAGCCTCAGGTGATCAATCAAATAATTTTACCATAACTTATGCATTTTATGCATTGCATCTCTAGTGCTTAGTAACTTGTATATGCTGATCAATAGCATACTGATCTATAGACTTTTGCTAGTTAGCATATGGACTATGTTGGTTAGCATATTGACTATGCTAGTTAGCATATGGAGTATGATAGTTAGCATGTCTTGGGTTCTAAATAGCATACAGAGCTAGTTGGTTAACACAATATGTATGCTAATTAACATACCTGGTATGCTATTTAGCAAAACTAGTATGCTCAGTTGCATGATAAGTACGTTGTCTACTAGAAAGTGATTATGCTAGTTAGCATATGGAGTTTTCTAGGTAGCATACGGAGTATGCTAGTTAGCAGGCCTTCAGTTCTAAATAGCATACAGAGTTAGTTGGTCAACACAAAAGGTATGCAAGTTAACACCACTTATGCTAGTTAACACCTAGTATGCTCACTAGCATGATGGGTATGTTATTTAAGACAAGGGTTATGCTAGTTAGCTATAACTAGCAGTTGGGTTGGGTATGCTAGTAAGCATATGGAGTATGCTGGTTGGCATAAGGAGTATGCTAGTTAGCATGCCTTGTGTTCTACCTAGTATATAAAGTTAGCTAGTCAGCACAAGATGTATGCTAATTAACATCATTTATGCTAGTTAGCACCTAGTATGCTGAATAGCATGATGGGTGTCCTAATGCGTATACTAGTTAGCATAGTGAGTATGATAGCTAGCATATGGAGTACGCTAGTTAGCATATAGACTGTGCTAGTTAGGATAAGGACTCTGCTAGTTAGCATATGGACTCTACTAGTTAGCATGCCTTGGGTCCTAAATAGCATACAGAGCTAGTTGGTTAACACAATATGTATGCTAATTAACATACCTGGTATGGTAGTTAACATACCTAGTATGCTAGTTAGAATATGGAGTATGCTAGTTAGAACTAGCAGCTAGGCTGGGTATGCTAGTTAGTATATGGAGTATGCTAGCTAGCATGCCTTGTGTTCTACCTAGCATACAAAGCTAGCTAGTGAGCACAAGATGTATGCTAATTAACATAATTTCTGCTAGTTAACACCTACTATGCTCAACAGCATGATGGGTGTCCTAATGGGTATGCTAGTTAGCATATGGTATGTGCTAGTTAGCATGCTTTGTGCTCTGCCTAGCATAGAGAGTTACCTAGTAAACATAAGATATATGCTAGCTAACACTCTTTATGCTAGTTAATGTACGTTGTTGCATGCACATTAGGATGTTGATTGTCACTATGATTTGTTTTCATGAAATTGTTGGATGTCCTAGTTAGCAATCTGAATACTGATCATCATTTGGATGTTGCAGGTTGAGTTCTTTCGTAGATTCAAGGAAAAACATCCAGATTGCAAGATTGGCATGAGAATGTTTGTTGGACGGATACGCCGCGACGGACGTCAGCACAACGAGAACTCACCTAACATGTAATGTTAGCTAAGGACGAAGCTCGACCCGCAGGCGCGTGGAAGCAAGCATAAGGTGTCAACCTATACTAGACCGACTCCTAACTAATTCCTACAGAAGTCTCTACCAATTGTCTAAGTCACACCCTTCAAGAGTGCATAAGAGGAAACTTCCTACAACGCCGTCTAGAGCCGAACACCCATCAAACAATCTCAAAACACCATAGAACTTGAAGGAGACCCTACTAACACCAATAGGTTGCTCTCCCTAAGGTCTATGAACCAAAACCCCAACCAAAAACACCTAGTGCAGAATCACGTAGAGTGTCTGGCCGAAATTTGCAGGTCTTCATTTCCGAAATCTAATGTTCCTAATGTGTAGCTCTACTCAATGTGAACGCGTGGATATGCTGCAATGCAAAATCGGACAACGTATGCTCACCAAATCACCAGATGAAGCTCGTAGAAAGAGCTCGCAAATCCAGACCATACGCATGCAGGGTAGGTATCGGTGCATGGCTCTCATCGGGGGCAACACACTGCACTTCTCCACACTCGATTCCGACCACCGGTGCGCACGTAGCGTCAAGATGAAGCTCACGCTCTCTCTCGTACACAGTACGCTCACTCACAGACTTCAAAACTTGTTTTAAAAAATGACAAAAGGCTTTTCATTAAGGTCAAATAGTGGTATATATACCTTACAATTCTCAAACCCTAAAGTTCCAAAATCAACCAACTACTCCATCTATCTATCAAAACTGGGATACAATCTGGAAACTTCTGTAAGTCCCAATATTTACAAGGTGAAAAATCAGGTTTCCTCAATAAATGAATAATTACAAAAAATGATAATCCTCCGAGTAGTTAGTCTTCGTGGGGTGTGTCTAGCTTCTACAACTCCCCCCCTCCTTGCTCATGTCGTCCCCGAAATGACCGCCGCTGATCCGCTTCTTCATCGTATGGTTTCACGCATCTTGATCAGTGATTCATATCTTGCATGCAAGTTCATCATTGTTGGGCTGAAAATATCTGTGTTTATTGTGAAGAAGCCTGTGTAGAACGCTTCTTCAAAGGCCTGGAGGCGATAGGATGGTAGAAACATTATCCTTTGATACAGTGCATGTATCACCTCCTTGGAAGGCTGACCAGACAGATCATAAGCGCATCTGTAAGTATCTTGGAAGAAAAAGATACTGTCTGTCACCTGGCCTAGCTTGAATGTCTCAAATACTGCTAAGAGGGTTTTGCAGATTTTCTTCATCATGATGCACATAAGGTCAGGTGAGCCAGTGAACAATTTGATGGCACCCGTTAGGGTTTTCACCATGTATTGGACACTTATTCTCTCACCTGCCTTCAAGCCCGGCCGCTTAGGGTAATTCAGCCAAGTGGGTTGGCTCCTTTGCAAGATCTCTTGGGCTTTCCACGTCCTGATCCTTGGTAGAGGACAAAAGCTGAGGTTGTCTCTGATGCTTTTCGGTGCCTCTACCAAGTGGATTAGGTATTGTGGGTACTTTGTGAGCCAGGCCTTCTTCCATTTTGGCTGAGAGTCAACAATTAGCCTGACCCCTTCTGGTTGAGAGGTATCCGCATTGTAGAGTGGTACGGTCGGCTCTTGTCTTATCCGCTTATTGATGGTGGCTGCTTCATATTTCAGCAATGGATGTGGAAGAGAGGGTTGAAGCCATTCGCGCCTGAGGTTGCTGGCGTCGATCTTCTGGATGGTCATGGACTTGAAAACCCTCTGCTCCCACTCCAAGGCTTCCTTTGTTGTTTCTCTGATCTCCATCTCTATTGCTTTACGCAACTTTTCTTCCTCTTTTTGTGTTAGATCCTGTGGCTCTTAAGAGGATCCTTCTAGGATTTCCTCTTGCATAGGCGGGTCCACCGGATCTACCAGATTTTCTAAATCGATGCCCTCATTGGCTGCTGGCCCTGTGCCCTCTTGCTCTCCTGCTTGCTGTCCTCTCAGCTCCTCAATCTGCTTTAGGAGTTTCTGTTTTTCTGATTCAGCTTCTTCGCCCATATTCACGAGGTTGTCATGTATATACGCTGCATAATTGATTATCTTTGGGGTGACTTTTGTCATTGCCCAAGTGAATGTCGTGGCAATTGCACCTGGCGGCATTCTATACTTTTGTGGCCGCTTCGTACACATGTGGAAGTATTGGTTGTACAACTGGCTTATGATTTCCACTCTTGGGTTGGCAATATCTTCAAAGGTGTAGTTTCCTTTCTTCTCATTGTACACCTTGACCTCATCCCTTCTTTTAGTTACACTATTCCCCTTGTTGGAGAGGTCTAGCGCATCTGCTACAACCTGCTCAGTGATGATTATTTCTGTTTCTGGCCTGCCTTGTAGATCTGTTACTTTGGCCACTCCATCTTCTTTGATGGTTGTCACAAACTCCTAGACTCTCTTTATGTCCACCCCTGCCGGTACTGCTTCAAAGTAGTTGTGGAGATCAATCTTCTCCAAGTACCCGGCCATCTTGCTTCTTACGAACTCATTGAGTTCTCGCGGCAGCATTGGTAACTCGATCACATTGCCTTCAGTGTCTTCGAACACTCCTTGGTAGATCTTTAGGTCGTTGGACTCTAACAGATCTTCTTGGATCCATGTGCTGGTGGGCTTTAGTGTTCCTTCTGATATGACGAAGGGTTCCACTTCTTCTAGGTAATCCTTGATGGTCATTCTTTTCTTCTTTGCTGATGACTTCGCGGCTGCCACAGATCCTGTTGCACTCAGTAGTCCGAAGTTAGCGTTTTTTTCATATTAGCTGAGAAACTGAGTTTTAACTATCCAAATGACTTGAAAATTGAAAATAAAGCTTAAAAGGAACTCGTGAAACTGTGCACATGCTCACAGTGCAAATCTGGCCAAAATTTTCCATTTAAACATCCTACGCGTAGGATGTCTTTTTATCAGAATTAGTTGATACTTGACATGCTAGTAGTGCATGGCTTATGGAGCATGGCTATATGCTTGGATATAGATTTGGGCATCAAAAAGTGGATTTTTTGGCTGATTCAAGCTTTTAGGTCACAAATTGGATAGAAATTCCATAACAAGTAGCAATTGATGTCCAAATGGGTTGAAAATTGGTATATGGGCTCATTGCACCATGGTATTGGCTCCCATGATGTCACTCTTTGCACAGAAGGTCCAAATTATGCTGGAGACATCCTATGCGTAGGATGTCTTTTTCATCAAAATGACATGAGATTTGTTCTGTGGGTAGTCCTTGGCCTCTGGAACATGGCTATGCTCTTGGATTTGGATTTTGACAAGGATTGATGCTTGTAAGATCCTGTGTGGTGTTTTTGGGCTCCAAAAGTGTATCTCAAAGGTGTTGGGGGTCAAAAATGATTAGAATGGCTTCAAAATTGATATATGAGCTCTTGATGATGATGGGATTGGATCTGGAATGGACAAGCTTCCTCTGCTAGCCTAAAATGTCAAATAGACATCCTACGTGTAGGATGTCTACTTCACCAATTTTTGCTTCTGACCACACAGATTGGTTGGTGATGTGTTGGTGAATGTGTTGTGCAAGTTTCATGTGATTTGGACAAGATTTGGTAGGTCTATGACCCATTATTGCCTCTATGACCTAACTTTGCGTTTTTGCATGCATATGAGGTCAATTTTGGTCCAAATGTGATGAGACTTGGTGGATAGCATGTAAAGGTCATTCAGAAAATGTGTATGATGAAAAATGTTGGGATCTCTGTCCAAAAATGTCCTTGAGACATTCTACGCGTAGTATGTCTCCTGATGATTTTTTCATGGTTTGTGCCCCTAGTGCCTGCCCTTGGTCCCCCTGAGTCCTTTTTAAGCTTAATTTCAACAAAAAAGTCAAATGGATAGAGAATAACTCCCTGTGTGGACTTCAGAGTCTCCGAGCCATTTTCTGACTTTTGGAGTGCTTTTTGGCAATGAAATTTCTTGATGTTGGTCTCTATAGCTTCCCGATCCCCTGGGGATCCTTGCCGTATGGTTTTTGTCGACTTTGGCTTTACCGGAGCTTCATTTGGCAATTTGTCGCTCTAGAAGCACCCGTGGTTGCGTTTACATGTCTTCGATGATTAGCGGTGGTCTACCACCATAGGACTTGGTTGTTGATGGTCTAGGAAAGCCGCTCGTGAAGTTTGGTGGCAAACGGGCATGCGCTTTGGCCACAAGAGCAATTTGACGCTTTGTGAGTCTGATGCCGTTTCTGAAGTTTAGTGCCGCTTCGGGTCACTTTTTGGTCATGCGGGTCACTTAGACTTGTTGAGCATGTCGAGATGCTCCTACCCATGAAATTTGGTAGCATTTGGGCGCCTTTCCGCCGATTTCCCATTTGGTGGCCTCTTGCGGGATTCTAGGAATTAGGGTTCTTCCCGATGGTTTTCTACTGCCTTTGGACATCCAGGACTGGTCTCTTATGCTAGGGTAAGCTACCAATGAAGTCTTGTTGCTTTTGGGTTAGCCATTAGGTCGTCGTCTCTACTTGTAGGTCTCTACCGCTCGCTTTGTGTGTGAACCCTACGCTAGTTTTCGTGACAAAACGACAAACATGCGCGAAAAGCTCAAGGTGGTGAGCCTACCTCTCATGTCTGGAGCTCGTCGGGTAGTCGTGCGCATCGTAGAAGCTACTGGAAGGTCCATCCGCTCTAGGTGGCAGAAGCTCTCTCCACAAAGTCAATACTGAAAATGAGCTAAAAATGAGGTGAAATTTTCTTATAATGGAGGTCCCCGGACCACTTTTCATGAAATTTGACATGTGCTCCTATCTTCTTGCGAGATGCGGTTTAGGCTCAAAAATTTCTTGATTTGGACTCTATTTGCTCTATTTACCAAAAATTTGGCATTTCGGTCAGAACCTAGCCAAAACACGCTTTCCGCTCCAGTCTCATAATTGCACCCCTAATGTACCATAGGTTGTCCTATTGTCACTAATCATCCCCATATTTTTTGTTTTTCATTACGACCGTTTTTCACCCGCTTTTTGTAATTTTGAAGTTTTTTTGCCGGAAATTAGCAAAATTAAAAGAAAAATAGCAAATCAAACCCAGAAAATCCCCAAAAATCATAATAAATCACAAACATCACCCTAAAACCTTATATACACTCACCTGCAATTTTTATGGCCGGATTTCTCCATTTTACCAATATTGTGCCCGAAAAATGGCTATTTCTACTTATATACACACACCTAGGGGCTTGATTTGGCGTTTGGCCCCATATACCTATAGATACATGCTGTATAAGGGCATATGTACTTGGGTTAGTCCATAAAATTTCACAATTAAACAAAAACCCTTAAAATAGTAGAAAATCATGCCCTTTTTTGCTCTTTCTGCTATTGGTTCCGCATTTGAGAATGCCTCCCCCCTCCTAGCCGGAGTCCTCCCGGACGACAAGGTATCACCTCGGAGTATGTGCCGTGCATAGGTTGAAAAATTTGTGCTAATGCTTGGCCGATTAATGTGGCCCTATTTTATGCATACTTGGTCAATGCATGGAAAAATTAATGCTGTGCAAGAGAAGGGAATAAGCAAGATGCTTATTGGCATTCCCCCTCGAGGTTTCCTGTTTTTTTTTCAAGTAACAATTGTAACTCTACTGCTCTCTGTTTAATTGTCTTTTTTGCAAAAGGCAATCGCTTTGCTGCTTCTGTTGATATAGCCATAGCTGTTTCTTCGGAGAGGATTGGCTTGGTCGGAATGGCCATGGGCCATATTTCCTTTGCTTTCCATTGGTATTTTGTTTTTGCCGGTTTTTGTAGATGTTTTGGTACTTCCTTGGTTACCATTGGTTTGTTGCGGATTGGCATCCACATAAGTCGGTTGCTCTTTTTCAAATGCAAGCCGTCCGTTGTTGCTTGTACTGAAGGGAGTTTCTTTTGCTTTTGTTTGAGTATCCAAATGCTAGTGACATTTGAGTTATTGCTGAGCATTTTCTTTGGGATCCATATCTGTTTTATGCCCTTGGTTTTTGGTTGAACTATCTGCTTTGGTTGAATTCTTTCGTTGCATTGTTGTTTGTCTACCATGTCATTTCTATCCTTCCGTATCCATACTTGTTTCTGTTGTTTTGGTAATCGAGGCCTTTGCATTGCGGTCTGTGACTTCGTATGTCTGTAATTAGCATGGTTGGATTTTACCTGTCTGTTGGTCTCGGTTATCATGTTGTTCTTTAGTGGCATTCTTGCTTTTGGCTCTTTTTCCGGTGATTGCATGGCTTGCAACTGATTATTTCAGTATTGCTGAACAAAGGCTATCACCTGTTGTTCATGTGCATGCTGAATTTTGACTGCCTTTGCATTCCAATCTATCTGCACACTGTACTCTTTTTGCCAAGGTTGTCCCAACATCATTGGGTGTTGTGTGTTTTCAACCTCCACCACATAGAATTTGTATGGGTAAATATATTGATGTATTTGTACATGCAATATAGTCCATCCATATGTTTTCAACGGGTGTGATGTACTACTTTCCAGCTCTTGAGGAGTAGGATGAAGTTGGCCTGCAGATTTGAGCTGTTGGTATAATCCGTAAGAGATCAAATTTGCTTGAGCTCCAGAATCAAGCAATGACGTCGATTCAACTTGATTGCTGCCCACTTTGGCTGCAATTATTGGCTCCACTGTGTCTTCATCCAACTTCGTCAGTCGAATGGCATTGATTCGCAATGGTGCTCCACTTTGTTGTTGTTGTCGCAGAAGTCTTCGTTTTGCAATGCGTTCCTTTGCTTCTGCTTGAGCTTCCTCTCGTACTCTCTGTTTTTCCTTCATTTGTTGTTTTCCTTGATGAATTTGTTGGAGCATCTCCTGTGTTAGTGGTAAATGATATTTCCTTAGTCGACATCCACTAATCCAGTTCAACATTTCTTCGCCTGGTAATGTAGCAAGCTTGACAGCTCCACTTTGTGATAGATCACTAATCACAAAGGGTCCATCCCTCGCTTTTTAATTTTCTTGGCATGTTACTTCAAAGTGTAAACAAGTACATAACTACCTGTTTTGAACTCTTTAGTGCGCACATGCTTGTCAAAAAACACTTCTTTTTAACATAAATTGAAGCTACATCTCTCAAGCGGAGTTCATCTAGCTTTTCAAGATCATCTATTCTTGAAGAGAGCTCATGCCCTGTCCATTCTAAGCATTTCGCTACTCGTACAGATGGAATTAAAAACTCTATGGGTATTATAGCATTTAGGCCAAACACCATGTTGTACGGTGTTGTTCCTATTGATGTTTTGTAAGCTACCCTGTATGCCCATAGTGTTGAGTGTAGCTATTGATCCCAATCTGTTCTTGACTCTGACACTATTTTAGTAAGAACCGTGCATAGTGTTTTATTTGTGGCCTCGGCTTGTCCATTGGCCTGTGGATGGTATGGAGTAGATTTCCTATGTATGACCATGAATTCCTCTAGCAGATATTCAATGACTTCATTAAGAAAATGTGTCCCACGATCACTGACAATTTCTATTGGTAAATCATATCGTACAAAAACATTCTCATACAAAAATTGTGTAGTGGTACGTGCATCTGCTTTTTGCGTTGCCTTGGCTTCCGCCCGTTTTGTGAGATAGTCCGTAGCCACAATGATATATTGGGTATGGGTGTGATATGCAGGGGGTGAGATAGGTCCCACAAAATCAATGCCCCATTTTGCAAATGCTCTTGCTCCCATCATAGG
Organism: Adiantum capillus-veneris; assembly: GCF_014529385.1. NCBI lineage: Eukaryota > Viridiplantae > Streptophyta > Polypodiopsida > Polypodiales > Pteridaceae > Adiantum > Adiantum capillus-veneris. The sequence continues at coordinate 142,716,282 of NC_140933.1, read as the reverse complement.
CCGAAGTGGCATCTCATCTCTCTTTATCGGCATCTTGGTGCGCTGACATGCGTCACAACGCTTTACAAACTCTTCAGCATCCATATGCAATGTAGGCTACCATATTCCTGCGGTTAAGACAATTTTTGCCGTCTTATCGCCCAAAAAATGGCCTCCACTTATTTCGCTATGTGCATGTTCTAGAATCAGCAGGTATTCGCTTTCACTTGCACAGATTCTAAGTTGATTGTCCTTTCCTCGCTTATAGAGTTGGTTCCCAATTAACTGAAAGTCACGAGCTTCCAGCTCTATAGCCCTTTTCCGTGCTCTTGTGATGTTCTTAGGGAACGTCCTGGTGGTTAAGAAATCAATGATATATTGACTCCATGCAGGTGAAATATTTATTTGAAACAATGTCACATGATCCACTGGTCGTTTGGCACTACATATAGTATAATTGGTAACATAACAATGTGTGTCCGCATACGTAGTTGGCCAATAAACCCCTAATTGTTTCAGTCTCTGGTGTGTTTTCACTGTTGAACAATGAAATGCACAATCTTGGACATGTGCTTCTTCAAGGTAGCACTCGAATTCTTCCGGATTTATACACAACCGTAGGATTTGGTCTGAGCCTAGATGATACAGCCGTCCCGCTATCAACTGGAAGTTTTTTGTTTGTCGAATTGTTTGTTGTTTGGATCTGTATTCCATATTATCAAACCCACTTCCAAAGGAAAGAATGCTAACAATTTCTTGAGACCATTTGAGTACCATTTCAACATTGAAAAGATAAGCATCTGGTATGTCATCATCTACTCCTTCAGGAGCTTCCCCGTTGTGTATCCTTGAAAGATGATCTGCTCGTAGATGGGTTTTAGCCTTTTTGACCACCACTGTGAAATCAAACTCTAGCAATATAATAAACCAGCGTACAATTCTCCCCGTGTTGCATGGTTTATTTACCAGATACAAAAGAGCTTGATGATCTGTGAAGAACACAAATTTGTTTGCGAGCAAATAATGCCGAAATTTCTTTACAGCATAAATCATTCCTAACCCTTCTCCGTTCGGTGGTTGTGTAGTTCTTTTCCGCACTGTTTAACTGTCGGCTTGCATAACATACTGGAAAATCCATTGTTCCGTCTCTAGATTGAGCGAGAATACTCTCGATTGCATATGCAAAAGCATCAATGTGAACATGGAATATCTTTTCCCAATCCGGTGCCTTAAGTACAGATGTTGATATAAGGTTTTCCTTCAGCTTTTGGAATGAAGTTTCACACTCCTCGGTCCGATCGAAATTGACTAACAAACGATACAGAGGTTGTGCGATAACCGCATACATGTATATGAATCTTCGATAATATCCGCAATGTCCCATGAAGGATTGCACTTGTTTCGCATTAGTAGGCCTGTGTAGGTCTACAATGACTTTGACTTTGTCTAGGTCAGTGGTTATGCCATTTCTTGAGACAATGTGTCCTAAGATGCGGCCTTGCTTAACCATAAATATACACTTTTCCGGGTTAAGATAAATTCGATATGTCCTGCATTTTTCAAAGACCTTTTGCAAATGGTCAATATGCTCCTCTCGTAGAAGAGAGTGTACACAAAGATCATCCAAGTATATTTCTAAGAATATTCTTAGGTATTCTTTGAATGCGTGCGTCATTAACCTTTGGAAGGTAGCTGGGGCATTAGTTAAGACAAACGGCATAACTCATACGCATAAATTCCCCATTCTGTGGCAAACGCTGTTTTGTGTTGATCCTCCCTTGCTATTGCCAGTTGGTTGTATCCTGAAAACCCATCCACAAAGGAATAAGCCTGTTTCCCGGCCACCTGCTCAAGTATATGTTCTGTGATTGGCAAGGGATAATTATCCCTTATGGTGGCTGCATTTAACTTTTTGAGGTTTACACACACTTGCAGTTTTCCATTCTTTTTGGGAACTACCACAATGGGTGACACCCAATCTGTATGTTCGATTTCATAGATGAATTCAACTTCCATCAGCTTATCAATCTCTTCTTTGATTCGTTTAGCAAATGTGTCATTATATGTATAAGGACGTTGTTTGCTAGGTTTGGCATCTGATTTCAAAGAAATTGTATGTTGGCATATCGATGGATCAACTCCTTTGAGGTCTTTATAGGACCATGCAAGCACATCTTTATACTTCTTGAGAAGTTGGGTTAGCCGTTCTTCTTCTTCAAGCTCTAAATCATTTGCTATATAGACCGGCTGAGGCTTTTCACCTGGTTCTGCAAGGTCTATCCTTTTTGCATTTTCTGGCCCATCGTAAGATTCTTGGTTGGTTCTTTCCCTGACTGGTGGTGTCATGATGATTTTTCTGTCCTGGATGGTAAATTTCCAATAGTGTGATGGTACATTCATGTTTCCCTTTTTGGACTCCCCTTTACCATCACTGTCTTCTTCAGTAGTCCATATCTCACGTAAAGACCGTTTCAGTTCTTGATATTTTTGTTTACGCTCCAATTTGGTCCACTCTTGGTCTTTTGTTGTTTCTTCTTTTGATTTTTGTGATTTTGTTTTTGTTTTAGCTTTTCGTTCCTGTTTTATTTCCTCTCGGGTTCTTTCCCTTCGATCTTTTGAGAATCTTCCTGATATTTGATCTTTTACACCATCCTCTGCTTTTACAAGCATCAAATAGTGAGTTTTACCTTTTATCCTGGGCATCAGGTTCTCTCTCTCTTTGTTTCCTGCTCGTTTCCTCCTATAGCATTCCTGGCGTCTAGGGTGCTGATTAGCAAAATCATAAAACTTAATATTCTCGGGTTCCCTTCCACGCTCACTTGAGGTGTCTGAACACTCATTATCTGCATCATCATTTACTTCCAGATGTTCAGAGAGTTATAAAAATCTTCTTGTTCTGGTGGTTCTATCGTCTCATCTCCTTCTGGTATGATGTTTACCATGTAGTAGGGCAGCACATCATAACCATCCTTATCGCAAAATTTTGTTGTTGGACTATCTGTAATGGTACAGACATCCAATGTTGCTAGTATGTGTTCCCACTCTAGAGGTTCCAAGGCATCTTTAGGGAAAGGTTTCGGAATATACTCCTTGTCCTCTATCGCTCTTTCTTAGACACATTCCTCTTTTCTTAAGCTTCCACAATGTGAAGCTCCGCACATCCATAGCTCTTTTTGTTGCCCTAACCATGCTGGGAGTTCCGATCCTGCTACTATAGCTAAATAAAACTCTTCCACAAGTGTTTGGTTCAAATCTTTGTAACTATGGTCTTTCAGGTGTATTTTAGTTGTTGTCTCGCAATGTCGGACGTATATGTGGTCGTAACCCCAATCTTGGACCATCTTCAATTGTCGCATGAATGGTCTTCCCAAGATGATCTCATAATTGTTCTTTTGGTCGAAATCAACTATTGCAAATGTATGCTCATACTCGATCCCGCACGAAGTGACAATCACTTTTTCTAAAAGTCCTAGAGGCTTCTCCATGAACCCATCTGCCAATTGCAATCTCATTATGGTAGCTCTTAAAGCTGATTTTCCCCATTTTTTCCAGATTTCCTTGGTGGCGATAGCAACTCCCGCTCCACTGTCAAGAATAGCTTTGGAAACTACTCCTTGGAATTCTATTGGTAGCGTGGTGTTTCCATCTTCTCCCTCGCAATACTCTCCAACCTTGTTTAATGGTACTAGCCTAGTGTTTAGTTGAGGTCTGTCCAACTCTCTGATCCCTTCCTGTAGCCTCAAGGTGGGGTCTTTTACTCCAAATTTTTCTAGGCATTTACCTACTGTGGTCCACATGTTTGGTCGTAACCTTAGGAGTTTTGCTAATGTGATTGTGCATGCCACCGGGGTGGACAACAATTCAATCAATCCTTGTGAATCCATCACTTTGTTAGAAGAAAGTCTTTGAGATGGGATTGCTCTCACTTCCGACTTGGCTTCATACTCTCCTAGGTAAGAGGGTAAAGTTCTCAGCAAGTCTGGTTGGCTGTGCCCCGAACTAATTGATCCTTGGTCTCCCCCTTGTGAATGTATCTCAAAGTTCATTTGTGACCTTGCCTCAAATTCTTCAATAGGAGGTAAGGTTTTTTTCTTTTCTCGTGCTATTCATGTGGTTAATCATCCTATTAGCCTCGTTGGCCTCACGGATTTGCTTCCACAGATCATTTAGACCGTTACAGTCCTTACCCATTTCTGCCAATGTTTTAGGCTGGAACTCGTCACTTGCCTCAACTGTTGTATTTGGCACTATGATAGGCTCTCCTATGGACTCATAGGCATTAGTGAGTCTTTTCTTTGTTTCTACTTGTTCCTCTAAAGTTGGTTGGATAGGGGTTGGAGCCGGTGCCTCATGCCAATTTGCAGGTTTACCCAATGGGTCTTCCATCAATGATTGAGTTGTTTCAATCATCCTTTTACACATTTCCAACCTCTCTTTTTCTATTTCCGCATATGGATAAGTCATCCACCTTTGCTCCTGGGTTTGGTTCTTTTTTAGTCTGGCTTCATAAGCCTTTAAAAACGCATCCAACGGCTCATTTACCTTGTCTGCCAGTACAGATCCTCCTGATCCTGCACTTTTGGACTCTGCTATTTTCTTGGGTGCTATGGTTGCTGTGGTGTGTGAGCTTAGGCTAGCTAGATCCTCTAACCTCTCTAATCTATCCTTTGTATGTTTCAACTCCTCGGATAGAGCTGTTTGCTCTCGTTATTTCCTGGCTTTCATACGCGCTTTTCTAGCTTTCCAAGTGCTTCTCTGATTTTCGTTTCTGAACTTTGGACATCGGTTCTTGGCTCTTCAAATATGGGTTGATTCGTCATTCTTTGAGCTTGGGCTCTTGTTACTATCTGAATAGGTATGATTGTTTCATTTTCCGACCCTCCACTGGAAGGTAATGTTTCTAGCATGTTTAAGGTGGTTTTTGCTCTTTTGCTCGGGTTTTTAGGGAAATCGGGAATCAAATGAGTAACTCCACACTCAGTGAATTATGCATTGACTCTAATGATTTCATCATGAGGACAGTCTCTTAGCCAATGGTCTCCACCACACTTGTAACAGGTCCCTTGGGTTGTTGAGGTGCCCCTTGAGCTCCTCTTTGTTGGTATGCATGTCTCTGTCCGCCCATGCCTCCGTTGGCTATGAACAACAATGTTCGTTCATCTAAGCTATATCTTCCTTCTCCTGCTGCCTGTGCAGTTGTTGGTGGTCCTGTACTTCCTATCATGCTCCATGGTTCTAGAGTCGAGGGTTCTTCTGGTGGATAATAGACAGAGTTTTCCGCATATCCATTGGTATCTTCATAATATGCATGCATAGGCACCAAAGCCTTATCCTCTGATTCAGTTATATGGTTGGTGTATACCTTATACCGACTGGTCGTAATCCTGGTAGGGGTGATTGTCGCCCCAACACCGGCTGTGGTCTTTCTACACCTACAGGTCCTGGTAGGTTGCCTGCTTGATACCTAGGCATTGGTGGAACTTGAGGAGAAGCTACCTGAGCTTGGGGAGTGTAAGGTCTCTCTCTCACATATCCCTTGTTATAATAACATTCCTCGGTCCCATGGTTTGTCCATTTTTGTTCAATTGCACACCACTTGGGCTGTTTAGCCTGGGGTTTGGCGTACAAGTTAATCTTTTTTAGCACTTCATCTACAAGCTGCTCTTGGTTTACAGCTACTTCTCCTTTCAGGGTCGTCTTAGAAGACTTGCTCCCACTTTGTTGTGAAGATGAATCGTCGTCAAGGTCTTTGAACTCCCCCTCTCTCAAAGTCTCTACTCTCTACAGAGTCAAACCAAGTGGCAGCGTCATCCTCTAGGGTTAGTCCAAACCCTGCAAATTGGGTAGGGAAGATTAACACCTCTTCAGCTCTAATTACACGCACAAAGGCTGCTACATGATCTCTTGGGTCTCTGCTTCTTGTGTATTTCTTATTTACCCATTTTTGCACTTGAGAAGGTCTGATTCTCCGATGGTCTACAAACCTCATCATTGGATCTCCACATCGTAATCGATATACCTTCTCAGGTCTTCTGTAATAGGCTGGTTCCTCTCCAGTGGTGATCCTAAGCCATAATTTCTAACAGTTCTCTCCAAAGATGGTTCATCTCTTCGAACTCGTTCTATGGGTGGCCCTCCAGGCTCTGTTGACCCTTGAGTCTTTGGCTTACTCTCTCCTTGATACCTTGAATAGAGTGGTGGTTCTTGCAGATTCCTTAGCCCTAGTGCGGATTGATAACCATCTCGGCTTCGGTCTTGTTCCAATGTTGCACTCTGTCGAAGCCATGCCTGCAATGATGGCTGGTTTGCTGGTTGGTTTTAGTTGTTGAATGCTTGTGGTCAGGTGGATTGTGAGGTGGCGTCATAATCTTCTGAAAAAGGATTGGTTGACTTGCTTGGGGTGTAGGTGGCTCTTGGAACTTCTTCAGGGGCATATGCTGATGCTCCTAGACCTATTGCTCTTTCTACCTCCTCTGGGAGAATACGTTGGTATTCTCGCCCGTATCTATCAACAAAAACTATACCCTTTCCCATGGCAGTTTCATAAGAGAATAAGTAAAGAACCTTGTCTTTGCTTAATTTGTTTACATATGGTTCTTTGCTACGAAAGTAAGCGACTATACCCTCACTCTCACGCTTGTAGATTCCCACGGTCTCATTATAAGTTGGAACCCTGGTTTTTTTCTTATCATACATAAAAATAGCTCCGGGCCGATCAATGTTTGGTGGCGGTTCTTGAGCTTCTGAAATCATTTTCCCTTTCGCCACGTTATCTCCATATCTGTTGTAATCTTCAGGGTTACTAACTATCAGATAGTGGTTCCCCTTTTCGTCTCGGAATCTATCTCCATCATCATAGACTCGGATTATCTCCAATCTCTGAGCCGGCCTCTCTTCGATACAAATGCACTTGCGTCCTCGATAGTCAGAATAGACTAGGGCTCCCCTCGAGTTTGTTCCCTCTAAGAAGATCACAGTGAGCTTGGAATCATTCAAAGGATTTAGGGAGGTGCTTCCTCCTGGCATTGGTCCGTCATAGGTGAAACCTCCTGGCTATTGACTACCCATCATGAAGAAAGATTTGTCTGACAAAGTGTCAGTATCACTACCTTCCTCAATAATTGGTGCTAGCGGATCTAGCCTTGCCTGAGTTACACTCTCTTCGGTGGACACTAAGCTACCTTGGTCACCTGCCACCTTTTGGTCTCTAACAATGTATCTTCCTGATCTTAAATTCATCAAACTTATCAATGCAATTTATCACAAATCCAACCACTCACCTGGCCAAGGATCAGTTTCCGCACAACTTCTTGCTTTATTGCTGAATATACCTGTACACAAGCGTTTAATTTCGACAATCGAATCAAAGCATTTATCTGCTAGAGGTTATCTTAATAATGATTGGTATTATTGGAGAATTAATCTCAACCACTACTGTATTTTATACACTGCTGATGTTCTAGATTAGGTCTGCCAATCTAGAACTGTACTTCCCTCGGATGTTGGTCAATTTACGCGAAAAAGTATGAATTTAGTCTTTGCTCCGTCAACTGGACAAACAAGGTCCAAATTTACTTCTAAAAGAAGTTCTAGAACCCTTAAGCCAAATGGAATCTCACTGTCTAAGCCCAATCAAATTTTTTCTTCAATAAGCCCCAATAGACATCCTACACGTAGGATGTCCCTTGCTTTGTTTTGCCTTGATTTTTGCACTATGGTTTTCCCTTGATGTGCTGAGCCCACATCTGTTTTTACTTTTTGATTTGGACACCTATTAGCTGGTCAATGAGTCAAAAAATCTGTTTCGACAGCCTGTTGCTGATCTTGATCAATCTAATCAACTCCAATTTGGACCAAAATTGACCAGGAGGCTTGCCTTAGGCTATACAACACCTTGCTATGCCCACAGCCAATATCTGTCTTCAACTTCTTGCTTTAGACATCCTACGCATAGGATGTCTTTTTCATTAGAATGGCTTCAAACTCAAAGCACAGGCTCCCATTGAGTTGCTGATCACTTTGGTATGCTCAAAATTTGGTTTGAGTCCAAAATCACACAGAAGACATCCTACGCGTAGGATGTCTTTTTGGCCTGTTTGACCCCAGACTTGACCCACAACTTCCCCTTGATGTCAGTAACTCAGTGGTATGCTTAGATTTTGGTTTGGATTTCAAAAGTCCCCAGTTTTAGCTGTTCTTGCCTTTTTCAGTCAAAAAGTGCTAAAGTATGCTTTAAACCCAATTTTCTCACCCAAATGAGATGAAACCGCGGAGAAGGTGGAGAAGGGTTACCTTGATGAGTGGGGCAATGCAATTGATAGAGGCTCATATGTTGTGCAAGGTCTGTATTACGAGCAATTGGATGCATACACCTTCAAGCTAGACCACAAGCAGCCCATCGTCCACGTACTTTCACATTTGGTACGATGTATCAAAATACCCAGGGAGCACATCCCAAGGAGACGACAGGTGTACACAATCAGCCCAGAAAGCTATGAAGCAATCTATAATAGCATTCCCTTCAGCTTTTAAGTTGTAATCACTGCATCTTCAATATACTTCTTGCTCGGATATATGCAGTTTTATCAAAAACTTGGGTATCTTGTGTCTCTTGTGTGCTTTGTGTACATGGCTTTGGTGTCTATCACAGAGGGGTCTTAGTTTAAGAGAGATCATTTGTACAACCTGTCTCATTTTGTTCTAATTGTGTTCTATGGGTATGCTAATTAGCATACTGTTAATCCTAGTTAGCATAAAAAATGTTCTACTTAGCATACCTTTTGCTGGGTTTCAAGGAGAAGAGATGGCAGCTTCCTGTATACTGTGTATGCTAATGCTAATTAGCATACTGTTTATGCTGATTAGCATAAACTTATATATGCTAGTTAGCATAAACAATATGCTAATTAGCATAAATTTGCTGGTTTTCAAGGAGAAGAGGTGGCAGCTTCCTGTATACTGTGTATGCTGATTAGTATACTATGTTGTGAGTGGAATTCGCATTCTGTGGGTATGCTAATTAGCATAGTTTACACCATTAACAATATGCTAATTAATATAGGTTCGCTGGTTTCAAGGAGAAGAGATAACAACTCTCTATATACTGTGTATGCTAATTAGCATACTATGCTGTGAGTGGAAGTTAGCAAAAACAAAAATCCATAGTATACTAATTAGAGGAATGCTAATTAGCATACCAAGCATGCTACATGCATATTGTTTATGCCAGTTGGCATAGATAGTATGCTGATTAGCATACCATTGTTGGTTTCAACGAGAAAACATGGCAGTTTTTATATACTGTGTATGCTAATTAGCATACTATGGTATGTTGTGAGTGGAAGTTAGCACAAACAAAAATGCTCAGTTTGCTAATTAGAATGTATTCTAATTAGCTACTGTGAGTAGGCTAATTAGCATACATGGTATGCTAATTAGCCTACTGTTTGGCTGTGTTAGCATAAACAGTCTGCTAACTAGCGTAAACATTATGCTAATTAGCATACTTTTGCTGATTTCCAACGAGAATGTATACAAATTCAATGTTTTCAAGACGCCAATAGTACACATAGTATTGTCTTCAAAACAAGAATAGTACAGGATTTGATCATTACTATTTGAACTGAATGTCAAAATAGTTACAAACATTGGAAAGGCGATTTACAAATTTCCCTCATAATGTTACAAAACTGCAGAGAGACTCCTACTCTGGATAAGATCGTGGTTTAGCGCGCTTGTACACTCGCTTTTGCCCAGTGTCCATTTTCTTCTTTGCTTGCTGAGCTTTTGGGTCTCGCTGGAATTATTCTTCTTGCTGAGCTTTTGGTTCTTGCAACTCTCTTTATTCTTCTTCTTGCTGCTGCTTCTCTAATTTTTCCCTCTGTAGCCTCTCTCTCTTATGTCTTTCAGCTTCTTCATCAGCCTCCCTTTGTCTCCTACACATGGCTTCATTACGTTGGGCTACTGTATGCCGATGCATTTCTGATTCTAGTTTCCTGATCACTTGATGTGAAAAAAAATATGGGGTAGTATCAAACGCATTTTCAGCTGTATACGCTGCACGATCGTCTGATTGCAGCCATAGGAATAGCCAGCTGCTCAAAGTATCTATCAGCAAGTTTTGCCGCTGTTCTTTGGTATGGTCCTCTATCTTAGGAGTAACAAGCCAACTTCCTTAGGGTTCTAGCACACTTTGTACATACTATCGTCAATAATTAGACTGTTTTGGGGCCCAAAGTTGCAATTCTTCCAAAACAATCTCAAATCCTTCAAGAATACAGGCTTATTATATATCTGCCAAGGCTGGCCAGTACAATGACTCTGTGTAAAAACACTTCTTAGCTTATCCCGTTGCTCCTTGAATACTATCTAATATTGCATTCACTTTAGGTGCCATGCTAGTGCTCCATATGTACACATGGAAAAAACGGAGGCACCAATCCAAAAATTTGTGACTATCTTTGCGACAAAATACCAACCTCCTATCTTGCACATTATACTTTATCATTTCCCCTACATGTTTAGGGGGAATGTCACCATGCATTGGCTCTACAACTTGAACAAGCAGGCCATTTAAATCAAGAACCAAAGCTCGCCCCTCGTCTGGCAATGGCTTTGGCACGCATATTGGGTCTGGCAGTGCATACCACTCAGCATAAATAACTTCCCTCGAGGGATGAACATAACTGAAGTACTCATTTATTTTCGTTAAGGGTTTAAGATAGCTAGCCAGGCGCTTCTCAATCTCGGTTTTTTCTTTTTGTAGCTATCTAGCCTTGACAATATGCCTCTTTCGTATGGTTTTGCATGCAATGGCATAATTCAAATCATGTAGGGCAACTAACTGCAATTTCTCTTGACCTATGACATAGAAATGGTATCGAATAAAGACATCATAAAGGACAAGCAAAAACTATTGAACTGTTGCACAGTAAAATAATATTGAAAAGAGTTTTTCCATTACAAATATCTAGAGAGATACATGCCACAGGGTGTGGAGCTTGCTAACACTACATAACTTGGACACAATAGGGAACAGATTCATCATAATTTCTTGCAAGCACGTGAGCGAATGGATTTCTTTTCACCTCTTCCGTGTTCGTTTATGTCATCCAGGGTGCTCGGAGGGGCATCACATTTCTCGTCCCCAGGTTCTTCTAGAATCTGTTCCAAGCCACCTTTTCTCTTTAATTTCACTTTGTTTACAAAACCCTGTAGGGGGCTGTCATCACCGGCGTCTTGCGCAATCAGCCCACTGTCAGTACTAAAACCTTCCTCTTGAGCACTCCTACCTTCCTCCTGCACACTCCTAACTGTTTCCACTGAGACGCTTGTTTGATCATTTGTAGGGGGCTTGGGTTTGGGATGAGTAATCATGATAAAATCTTCATCATCATCTGTTTCTTTACCATCAGCAGCCTCGTGCGCTGTTGCATGCTGTGGCATTACATCTGCCCTTTCATGCTATCTATCCAGCTCATTAGATTCATCATTACACAGCTTCTCTTCTTTCCTTTGATTGACAGGTGTCTTGTCAGGTTCATATCCTGCATCATTGATACCTGTGCATTCCATTCACCCGTTAATTTTCATCGATACCATTATGATTGCTTGTATGCATAATGTGACAAGTAGCATTCCATGTATGGTAGGCATCTATATCCTGTTAGACATTCATATTGTCTATGCTAACTATGCTAACTAGTATACAAAGTGTGCTAACCACCATGATTAATATGCTAACTAGCATACAAAATATGCTAACAAGGAAGTGTGAATATAGCGTGTATGCTAACTAGTAGAGAATGTATGCTAATTAGTATATATAAAATGTTAATAGGCAAAATTGTGTGTATGTTAATGATATGCTTATGATTGATGGTGTGCTAATTAGCATACATGCTATGTTAATTAGCATAAATGGTATGCTAACTAGCATACAATGTATGCTAGCATAGATGGTATGCTAACTAGAGGATAAGTTATGCTACTAAACATAACGTCTCTGCTAATTAGCATACCATTTTTGTTGGTTAGCATATTGTGCATGCTAACTAAAATACACATTACGATAACTAGAAAAGAGGTATGCTAACTATAATACAAATTATGCTAGCTAGCTCAAAATGTATACTAACTAGCATAGAGGTATTCTAACAAGCATACACATTTTGCTAGCTAGAAAAGAAGGTATGCTAACTAAACTTTGAATGCTCGTTAGCATGCACCAAATGTTAGCTAGCATACTGAGTATGCTAATTATCATACCTTTTTTTTTATAGTTATCATACTTGCATGCTAGCCATCATACTAAATGTTCTAATTAGCATAAGAGGTATGCTAATTAGCATATATAATATGATAATTAGCATATCTTGTTAGCTAGTTAGCACACATGGCTAACAAGGTATGCTAATTAGCATACTTTTTATTCTAATTAGAACATTGTGTTTAGCCATGTGTGCTAACTAGCTGGGAGACTCTCTATGCTAGTTAGCATGCATAGTTTGTTAACTAGCATAGAAGGTATGATTATTAGCATACACAGTATGCTAACTAGCATACAAAAAATGCCAAATAGTATTCACAATGCTAACTAACATACAGGGTATGCTAATTAGCATACTTTGTGTCTAACGGCAAAACTCTCTATTCTAGTTAGCATGCATATTTTGTTAACTAGCACAGAAGGTATGCTTATTAGCATATACAGTATGCTAACTAGAATACAAAAGATGCCAACTAGTATTCACAATATGTTAGATAGGATAACTATCTGTGCTAACTAGCATACACAGTATGCTTACCACCATGACAATATATGCTAGCTATATCTCATAGTATGCTAACTAGCATAACTAGGTTTGACAACTACCATACACAATATGCTAGATACCATACCCACTAAGCTAACTAGCATACCTTCTATGCTAACTAGGTTTGACAACTACCATACACAATATGCTAGACACAATACCCACTAAGCTAACTAGCATACCTTCTATGCTAACTAGCATACACAGGGCTAGTGTAGGAATCAAGGCTGGATAATTGTTGCTTAACATTATCTAACCAGAACTCTGTGTGATTGGAGGTCCTTGCCCTATGACCTTGCCACACCATTCAGCTGGTATCCTCTGCTAGCAGGTGGAAGCTCTACATTCGGTCCCCAGGGAGCATGCAACAACAAAGCAGATTAGGTGATAGGTATGCTCACATGGCATTTTGACCATTGCACTGATTTCGTGTACTTCTAGTGGTAGACCACAGCCAGTACACACGTTGCTTGTTGTCCCATCGCGTACCCCTCCTATACACTCTGTAAAAGTGTCCATAGCTATCTTGCATAGGGCACTGGGGATGAAAGAGCCTTGTATCATCCTATTTATCTCCATGAGCAACTGCAATTGACTATCGCAGGCATGCACTTTTGCTTCGTGCACCTCCACATTAATCTACAAACCAATCAAAATAGAAGCAGTGGGGGTGTCCTCAATGTGAGGAAACCCCAAACCATCCAGTATCTCCTTCAGTGTCTCAATCTTTACCTTGAGCTCTATTTCTCTCCTTGCATCCACACTGTCAGTGAGGCCTAAACACCACAATTCATTCTCAGCATCATGAAGCTTATGTCTCATAGCAAGTACTACAGGGCTAACCATATCCTGGCTTGCTTTTAGAACCCTCATAGCTTCAAGCTCCTGACCCGCATTCTTGAGCTGCTGTTTAGCATCCTGCAGTCGATTTCTGAGATGGTCATTTGCACTCATGATGTGCTGCAAATCAGAGAGCCCGAAATATGACATGCTTGCTGTCACTTTGTGAGAGCTATTAATAGACAGGGGTGCTGCCCTGGCAGAATGTTTGGAGTTACTTGGCTATCGCAATCGTCCTTTGTTTCCACTGAGCCCTCCTCTGTTTTTTGACTTGAGGGGTGGGTATTACGCACCCTCCACTTTTCAACATGGGCATTGTAGTATCCTTTTTCTCAAAGGTCCTGCAAATGCTGGACAACAAACTCAGCCCCATTGAACTGCATGATTGAGTCACTTGCAGTTGCCACTGGACTGAATTGTTTTACAAAACCCTTCGCAAAAGCCGAATTAATTTCCATGTTGGTGGGGGGCTTCTGGTACACCGTGTAGTGCAGCTGAAGTACTTGGTCATACAAAGTTTCCACAAATGCTACTGCATTTGAAGCAATATTTGTTGTGATCCTTCGCTTCTCTGAATACACTGAACCACTCCAAATCTGTAATCTGCATCCACTTCACCAATCTGGGATCATAAAAAACATGACTGTCCTATCCATGTGTTATGCTTATAATATGTACTTGTTGGCATATGTTAACTAGCACAAAAAGCGCGACACGTTAACATGCTTTCACCCACTTCTGTTATGATCAAGTTTATAGATAAATTTCGTTACATTGGCATCAGAGCATTTGGTTTCTCTTTTCTTGCTTAATAAGAGAGGTCCTTGAGTTCTCCATGAAAGGTTGGAGTTGTTCATTGCAATAGGGTAAGTGGGACAGGGATCTATTATTTTTGTTGGTGTGTCTGTTCTATGAAGGGTTTAGGGTACACCATTGGGAACTTTAGACTTAATAATGGAATATTTCAAGGCTTGCCTTCGGCTTAACCATTATTGAGCTATAAGCAAGCTCTACATGAACCAACACCAACTTAGTAATTTAACGACCCTCACCTCGAGTCTTTGCAATCAACAACCTTCTAAACCACGGGTGTGGGTGCTTGAGTGCTGATTTTGAAGAGTAAGAGGAGTAGAAACTAGGGTTGTGAAGTGCCAAAGAATAAGAAACCTACACATTAAATTTTGTTAGCATGGCTGACAATAATAAAGAGAATAGAATGACTATTGATAACGTTGATTTTGCACATGAAGGTTGTTATATTGCCAATGCACTGCTACAAGCACCAACGCCACGAGAGGTACTAGCCTACAAGAGAATGAGGCCTCCACCTCATTCCCAGACCTATATATAGTGTGCTCTGCCTGTCCACATAGGTCCGGCCGGGCGGTCTCCTCATGAACCCCACCTTCCTAGCACTACGATCGGAAGGCGGGCCGTTATAGGCTACGTGACATTACCCCCCCTTAATGACGATCACACTGCGGTGTTCCCAAGTGGCTTCTTCCTCGTCCAAGTTTGTCCACTTGATTAGTACCTCTTGGTACACTTTATGACAAGTCAGTCTATCACGATACCCTTGAACTCTTTTTGATTCACGTGATATCTTTGGTGGCTCTATCAAGTCCACCAAAATCTTTGGAGAAACTACGTTCTCCAACTCGTAAACTAATTTCTTCAGTTTACTCACGTGAAAAATAGGATGAACTTGAGAACTCTCCGGTAACTCAAGTTTATATGTTGTGTCCCCAATCTTTTTAATGACCTTAAAGGGACCACCGTATCTAGGAGAAAGTTTATCACACTTTCCCGTTTTCATGGTTTTTGACTTCGTAGGAACCCCGCAGGAATACAAAGTCACCTTCCGCAAAGATAACTTTTTTGTGTCCTTTATCAGCATACGTCTTAGCGTAGTCCTGTGCACTACAAATGATTTCCTTTGATGTCTTGAACATGTCATTCATATCTTCAAGGAAATCCTTGACATATTGAATTTCTCCTTCTCTAGGCCTACAGCCATAGGAGATCTCAGCTAGAAATAATACATCAACATGAATGGTGTGAATCCAGTCGCTGCATGTTTGGAACTATTGTAAGCAAATCCCAAAATGGGTAAGTACTCTTCCCAGTTTGATTGCTTCTTACTTACATAAGAATGCAACATGTCCTCTAGGATTTGGTTAACCCTTTCAGTTTGACCATCAGACTATGGATGGTCTGCTGTCCTCATGCTCAGAGTAGTATCTAGCTTTTTAAAGACTTCCCTCCAAAAATGATTGTTGAACATTCTATCTCTATCTGACACTATATCTGCGGGCAAGCCATATAGTTTGTAGAGATGTTCAACAAAGAGTTTTGCCAACTTTGGTGTTTTTACCATTTTCTTTGTGGCAATAAACTTTTCCATCTTGGTTAACCTATCCACTACCACCCATACTGAGTCATTCCCTCGACTAGTCTTGGGTAAACCGGTAATGAAATCCATGGAAATGCTTTTCCATTTCCCCTGAGGAATCTATAAAGGATGAAGGAGCCCCCCAATCTTGAGATGCTCATGCTTATTGACCTGACACTTATTGCATTTCAGCACATAAGTATGGACCTCCTTAAACAAATTAGGCCAATAAACTTGTCTTTTAACTAGTGCATAGGTCTTTTGAATCCTGGGATAACCAGCACTTGGGTTATCGTGACTTTCTTCAAGGATGTGGGCCCTAAAGTCACCAATAACTGGTACACACACTCTACCCTTGTAGAGTAAGTACCCGTCTTCAATGGAATAGTTTGCAAACTTCTCCCCCCCGGCGAAGTTTATCACCCCCCTTTGAAGCCTCGGCTAACAAACGTGATGAAGGGTCTACATCAGCGCTTATCAGCCCCAAACTATACCTGGAAGTCTCGGCTAGTCTCTTCGTACTAGCACTTGCTTCCCTACTCGTTGCATCTACGGCTTGCCACTCCGGACTAGCTCTATGTACCGACAAGGAAGGTGGTCGTGTCTGTGAAGTAGTGCAATCACATACAACGTACCAGACCTCTGCAAATGATGGATCGTGCTCACATAATCCACGCAGCGACTCCAAGAACGCATTCTTGAAGAATGTGAAACTCAATTCATTGATTTGCGACATGCAACTAAGTACATCCGCAACTATGTTATATTTACCCTTCTGGTAACGTATCTGAAGGTCAAACTCCTGTAGGATCTCTGCCTACCAAGCCTTTCTACCCTTTAATTCATTTTGACTAGAAAGCCATTTCAAACTTTCATGGTCCATCCAGACCTCAAAATTAGCACCATATGAATAATGTCTCCACTTTTTCAGCGCATGTATAATAGCCAGTACCTCTCGCTGTTAGCAGCAAGCTAACTCGGATAACTCCGATAATGTTTTTTGGAGGTTTTATAAAAACACTTATTATTTTGATGAATTGGGAATGTTGTAACTCCTACTTTCCAGATAAACAGTGTAATTGATGAGCCGGGGCTACAATCTTCCAGATTGTATCAACCTATTAGAGCTCCTAGATTATTAGTTTTGACCACCAAAACCTCGGCTAAGATAAAAAATCCAATTTTTATAAGTATTTTATAGAAGTTTTCGGATAATGAAACACAGCATGAGCTAACGGCACTCACTTCTCTCCTTCTCGCGCTTCGTACTCCCTCCCCGGTTGTCACATTGCAATGCCGTCTGTTGTGTTGCAACAGCAGGAAAGACCTCTACACATTGACATAAGCATTTCATGGTAATCCGTAGCTTTTGGCGTTGTCGACCCATGGCCTAATTTTATTATAAGTAGAAATTTAAGCTTCAAAATCATAAAATAAGTATAGGTGGGTATTGGGGCATCATTGCTAAACATTTAAATGCATTCTGGGTCAAAAACAACTAGGTCAAAAACTCACTGTTGCTGTTAATAATGTGATCTTTGCACTTGACCTAAAGCGAGATTTGAGACCATAAGCATACATGCTTAGGTCGTATAAACATGTCATAGAAGTTTTGTAACGTTTGGATGTCATTTGGTGTTGTAGTGATTGTGATTTGTTTGCCGATGAGCGACTAGCTTTTGGTGATTTCTGTCATTTGAATGTAGTTTGAGTTAGATGCGAGTTGTTTGTTGTTTTCCAAGAGATTGACAACCTCTTGTAGCCCCTATGCACTAGTCGAGCTAGCTTCATCCCATGGATTGACAATTATATTCGTGGTTCTCGCTATGTCTGCAATAAGATAGGAGAGAGGTTAGACACCCGTCCCACATTTGGCCCGCTGATGGGGATTGAAGATACGTAAACTAAGAAAAAACACGAGCGTCTTGTGAAGTTATCCTTTAACTTCCTCTAGGATCACCTGGAGTCAAAAATTTCTTTTTAAAACCGCATAGCTTAAGATTGTCATCTTTTGCTGTGTAGAGGTAGCTTGGAAGTAGGTTGTACTTGTTAAGTACCTTTTAGGATTTTAGGATTGTAGGATTATATTAGGATTTTGAGATTGATTGATGGATGAGACAAGTCTTAATATCAAGGCTCAGAAAACCATAAAAAACAAAAAAACAAGTGTTTGTGGACACTTTCCACAACCCCATTGCAGTAGAACCTAGGAGTAGGGTAAGTAGAATCCGAGGTGGGATCTCAGAACGTTGCTCTATCCAAAAGAATCAATTGTGAGTTGTTTATGTGAAGCTGCAAAATTTCAGGTCTACGGCTAGAAATAGCACCAGAAGACTGTCCACCATTGAACCCAAATGGAGATTATGCTTTAAAAGTTGTATGAACCAGTGGGTAAGCTTAATGACATATTTGAGGTAAAATTTCAAGAGTTTGCAAAAACTCAGATTATTTACTTTTTCTTGGTATTTTAGGCCAAATTAAGTTTTGACTTGACTCAGAGGCTTAAAATAGTTCATGAAAAGACTGTCCACTGACAAAATTGAAAAAATTTCTCATTTTAGGCCAAAAGTAAATAATCCCGATTATTTACTTTTAGCTCAAAAGTGATCAAGGTTGATACTAGAGACTCTATGCATGTGTCCAAACATCTTTTGTAAAGGCCCACAGAATTTGGATCACCTAACTGACCAATACCTTGGAAAAAATTGAAATTTTGTACTGATTGTCGAGAACTTGAGTGTGAATTGGATATATTTTATTCTAACTTAGTGGAACTTGACTCATAGGCTTATATTGGAGTGTTAAATAAGTGTTCATGCTTAGTGACCAAAAGGATGCAAAAATTTACCAAAAGTAAATAATCGCGATTATTTACTTTTGTCCCATTTTTCATCTTTTTAAACCAACCCAGCATACCACTAGTTTTATCATGTTATATTAACCCCACAAATCAAATTTGGTAAGATTTGGATCACAAAAGTGAAAATTGGAGCCAAATTTGTAAAGTCAATCTACGGACACAAAATTGTTAACCATTTGAACAGGAATTATCCACACTTGATGAAACTTGGCTAGGAAGCTTAAGTTAAACTGCTTAACAAATTTGTGTCAAGATTGTGACAAAAAATTGCATAAAAATAGTAGGAGTAAACAATCGCAATTATTTACATCTGCTACAAAACTAGACATTTTGCACATTTGAGTATACTACAAGGTCAAGCATACCAAGTAAACCACACAAATCAAATTTGGCAAAATCTGGATCACAAAAGTGCCAAATTCTAAAAAACTAAGTTTGCGGATACAAAACAGTTGATAACTTGAACAAATTTTGTTCAAACTCAGTGAAACTTATCCAGAGACCTTAACAAGTTGAGCACTTGAAAAAACAAGCCAAAAAGTGTAGAAAATTGATAAAAGTAAATAATCGCAATTATTTACTTCTGATACACAGAGACAAACTTTTGAACTTGTACAGTGTTAGACCAACATACACAAGGCCACCGGGCAATTTTGGTTTCAATCGAATCCAAATTGGTACATGTTCCCTCAATTTCTAGGTTGCAAATTAGTTCTTTGTCTTTTTGCAAAAGTAGAATCTGAAAGTCTCAGTTGCTGTATCCCCTAGCTCAATTTGAAGAGATACACATAGATCAATCACAATAGTTAGCAAAATTTATACAGTCTTTGTGAAAGAATAGCTAACTTGATTATAATTGATACAGGAATCAGGTTGCAAACAAGGGATTGAAAGCTTGATAGAAGTTGCAATCAAATCAAGTGGAAGAAGCTGATAACAAGTCAAGCCGATGGTAAGTACTCTATTGAGGGGTTCACAAGTCTATATGAACCTTAGATCTTGTCGTATTCTAGCAAATCAAGGCATATTTGGAGAGATTGCTAGTAAAGTATCCACCGAAGAGAGTGTGAATCAAGGCGATCACTTGGACACTATCTTTGAAGAAGTCTCAGACACTTTTTCAGAATCAATATCTAAGATGTCTTCCTATTCGACTCATTCAAGAACTGGAACGCAGTGCGATATAAGCATATACTCACCTTTTGTAAGACTAATCGCCATTGAGCTCAGGTTTACTTGGATCCTAATGAAGAGTATTCCATTCGCATTGATAATCATGACATAGAGTTTGAAGAGGAAAATATGGAAAACAAACAAGGAAAAATGTACTTGGATAAAAACGGAACTCAGTATTTACAAGTTGAAAACCTTGACGTGATAGACAAATGGGGGTTAGAAGTAAATACCATAATTCCAAATATGGCAACAAAAGAAGGACCACCAAGTTTAGAATTTGAGGGATACGACCAAGTTGATTTGAAGCCCTTGAAATGTCTTAGCACGATAATCCTAGGATTGGAGTCTATTGTTGGGAGGATATAAATGTCAAAGATCTTCTATGGACTTCACATGCCAAATCAGGACAATTAACACCCATGAAGATAATCTATATCTTCAAAATCAAAGACAAGGGTTCATCAGATCTACCAACCTACCTATTTAGGGATTGTTATAATAATAATTTTGTTATGATGATTACTGAGGAGGTGGAACAAACCAAATACCAAGGGTACTTCATAAAAGATTGGATATTGGGCCAAGGACCATAAACTATTCTAAGAGAGGAACTCTGCGAGAGATCTTTTGAGAGCAATGTTAAAAAACCCAAAACTACCTCATCACAAAGAAAATTGCATGACACTAAGCCAGTCTAGGGCTACATGAGTCACTATTTCTAGCATACTGGTTTGAAGGACTTGGAATAGGACCAACTTCCAGGAGATCGAAAGTTGAACCAAATAGAGGTGTCAGACCAGTTGATTTTCAAAAATGGGTAAAAAAATATATTGGATCCGGGGATCCATATGACCACTTAGCAAGCTTTAAATAAGTGCTAAGAGCAGAACGCATATTTGATTTTCATACTCAATTTGAGGGATTTGAAATGACATTAGAAGAAAAAGCACTGACATCGTTCCAAAACATTCCACCAAGGTCAATCATAGACTTAAATACATTAGCTCAAGGATTTGTAGCTGCATGTTCCAAAACGGGGATCAAACATAATATGGTAGCTCAAATATATAACTTCAAATAAAAACGAGGTGAGTCTGTTAGGGACTGTGCAACTAGAATGAAACAATACATTGCAAGATGCCTAGAACTACAAATACTTGTAGAAGAAATATACGTATCATTATTTCTAGAGGGACTTCTAAACAAAGAGCTTCATGCTATATTGTATAGAAAGAAACATATGACCCTAGAAGAGTGTGTGCTAGATGCTATTGACTTCGGAGACAATTGTGATATTTTCAATGAAGAAGATGTCCCTAAGGATAATCAAAGAGAGAAAACAACATCCACCAAACCAGCACAAGTGGAACTGTTGCTGCAACACCGCTTATAACCATAGAAGGCATGCTCAAAAGGATGAATGAAATAATGAAAAACATGCAAAAAGCACCTATGAGGGGACCAGGGCAAGGGATACCTCAACAAGGACAACCAATTAGGCCACAAAAATGGTGTACAATGAGGGTAACTGGACCAACCATGAGACCAATGAGTGCTATTACCGACCAAAGTATGATGGGAATGTTCAATATGTGCCTATGAGGCCACACGGACCAATGTACAGATATTAGCCTAATATGGCCCAAGCTCAAAGACCACCAATGGGTATGGAAAGACCTCAACCCGTGTTGGGTCAACAACCTCCATATCTTGGACATAATGCAGTGCCTGTAATGTACATGCACTCAAAGGGAATCATAGATGAACAAGCACTAGTGCCTGTTACACCCTATGTTGAGCCTAGTCTGTCTACAATAATGGTAGAAGGATATTGGTATAATTCACATCCACCACCAACGGAAGAATCTGTGACTTGTACTACACCAGAGTTTGCACCGATTGACTATGTAGCTAATCAAGGTGCTAGAACTCCGATGGTAAGACCCATGATTAAGCCAAGAATTGAAAACAGTCATAATTGTGGTGCAGATGATCACTAGAAAAATGAATGCCCAGAGCCTGACAAGAATCTTAAGCTTGTTGAAGCGTATTGTATACAATGTTGCAAAAAGGGAGGAAACTTCCTTGAAGATTGTCCAAAAAATCCTTTAAACAAGGGTAAAACAGCAGTGAACGTAGTCCAAGTGATACCTAGTAGCTCATCTGAGAGTGAACCTATTGTTCCAATCAAGGTAATCACCAGAGTCTAGGCTAAGAAAAAGAAACATAACTCCTCTGATGATTCGAGAATACTAAACTTTCCTCTCAAAAGACCAAGAGAAGCAGAAGCAAAAGGTATGAGATGAGAAAACAAAAACAAAGGGCTGAAATCGAGGAGAAAGCCAAGAAACTATTCCAAGAAAAAGTGAAAGAAACTGGAAGTAAAATCAAGGAAACCACCATGAAATCTGGAGGATCAATTTTGGTAGACAAAATTTTTGAACCAATCAATACAACCTTGGAAGCTTACCAAGCAGGACCAAAACATGGAAAACAAATGGAAAAACTATCCTTCTCTAGATATGGAAGCAACTAAGCTGGAAGCTTATCAAAATTTGATAAGTATTACTCAGGAGATGCTGGAAAAGCAAAAACCCAAGCTCGAGAGTATGGCAAAACCTAAGGAGCTTGTGTTAGAAACCAGTAAAGAGAAATTTGAAGTGATGGTAGAACCCCACCTTGAAACTAAAGAGCCAAAACTCATAGTGCCTGACAGTGAAGATGCCTTAGATGGAATTTCCTTTGTAGAAGAAAACTATCGAGGAAACTATGGAAAAAAGTTAGAGATATTAATGATGGGAGCCTCACTCTGAAGTCCTCTCCTATAGAGGAAGTTTGGTTAGACAATCTACCTCTTGATATGGACATGGACGTGCAATCCTTGTATGGGGATTGCGGCTCTGAAGCTTCAAGAATGTCTAAACCAATGACTCTAAAAACACTACCCTCTTACTTGGGAGATAACAAAGATGAATCCATAGTGTGTAAAACCACTCAGATAAAAAGGGATGTAACATCCTCCTCTTAGACCTTACTCTTGATGACATATCTAAGCCGTCGAATTTTCGAATACGATCGAGTAAATTTGGTCTATAGTCAAGCACCCTAGATACCCATGAGACACTTTTGATTTTCACCATGGGAACGTGGATATAACCAATGCATGGGATATTAGTTTTATTTCAAAGAAAAAACAAAATTGCATAAGAAAACAAAGAAAGAATAAGGATAAGGTGAAAAAGTAGCTTGTTGCATAAGCCACTTGGTGGAATGGTAGCTTCTCGCATAAGCCACTTGTTGAAAAAGTAGCTTCTTGCATAAGCCACTTGTTGAAAAAGTAGCTTCTTGCATAAGCCACTTGTTGGAAAAGTAGCTTCTTGTATAAGTAGCTTATTGGAGAAACTTTAAAAAGGAAGAAAAGAAATCAAGATATGCAAAAGTAACTTATTAAGATAAGTTAAGGGTCTTATCAAATTAAGCTTAAAAGGAGGCCTTTTCTACTCATTAAATACTTTTATTCACATTTTGGAAAGTGCAAGCTTAATGGTGAGCTATGAAAGCCAAAGTTGATCTTTTTTCAATCACACCTTCACACCTCTCTCTCTCTCTCTCTAAGAGAAGCCATGTCCATAACCATAATCAAAATCACCATTACACCCTCACCTTCTCTCTCCTAACCTTCAAGCTTGCCATAGCTTGAATATCTCTTCTAACCTCTCACTCTTCTAATTTCCAAATTGGTGGTCTTCAAGCAAAGTGAAGCAAAAAAGTGCCGGCTACGTCAACACACTTCATCGTTGCTCTTCCAAAGCAAGGAGAAGACTCTACCATATACCCACTAAGGTAAGGTTATCTTGTTAATTCTCATCTTGAAAAAGATTTACTTTCATGCTTACTTAAATTCATGCTTAAGCTCTTTAATTTTCATAAGCAAACCTTTTTGCTTAGGATGAAGACCTAACTTTTATGTTCGTTGTATATGTGCAAGGTTTTGTTTAGTAATGCAAATTAGGTTAATACTTAATTTTCTCAAAGAGAAGTTGAGGTTTTGAAGGTTAATTTAGAATAACCAAAGGAAGTTAATTGAAAAAGAGGATTTTCCATAAAGTCATCCTCCCTATTCCCTATTACCAAATAGAAAGTTTCGAAACCATAAGCCTCTTCTAGAAACATAATTAATCCTCTCCACGATAGTAAAGGTATGCCTAAATCCATTCTTAAACAAGAATTTGTTAATAATTTATACACTATTACATGTATATTTTACGATACACTAGCATGTCCACTCTTAGGAACTTCGCAATTTTTACACTACCATGCATAGAAGGGTTTCACTCTTGTATAAGCACTCAAAGGAAGTTTTTGATTAACTGTTCAAGATTGCAAGTTGGTGCATTTTGAAGTTTTGTGTGTACCACGCATAGATCACACCAAAGCAAAAACTCATTATAGAAAGCATAAGCATTGTCTATTTCAAGTTTGTCTATTCTCAAGTTTGTTTTGCAAATTCGAAGCGAGGAGTAAGGGGATAGCTTCACAGATGTCGTGACCATGTTTCTTGAACATAAAACTCCCATCGCTTCCATGGAGATGTCCCCCCATGGATGGCAATGATGAAAAGGGACCAAAAGGGGATCAAAGTTGGGGTTAACTTGAAACTTACGTCGAGACAAAACCTTAAACTTTCAAAAGATTCGCCCTTTTTTAAGGGTCTTGTTTTGAGTAAAAAATTAAAAGGAAATAGGAATTAAAGGATTATAACTCAAGGAGATTAATCTAAATTTAAACTATGATTAAAAAATTTATCGAGAAGGTTGACGTGGATAGACCTCTCCTAACATAGAGATTTATGTGTGAATTTGTCTTCGTGTTTGGAAAAAGGTCCGCACAGGTGTTTACCTGTGGGATACAATGGGGGATGGTCCTTTTTGGCCAGGACTGATAACCGTTGGTCTATGTTTTGAGCTCACGCTCATTCATTGCCCTAGAAATGGGATTGAATGGAAGTGTGTCCCGGCCGGGTGATAGGACCCACGAATGTGTCTAGAAATCGGCCTAGTCCGGGTAGGTCTGATGCCGACTGGAAAAGGAGGAACGAAAAAGGATCCATGGAGGGATCATGATAAGGGAGGAGAATGTGAATTAATTTAGGAACTCTTCACATTGTTTGGTAAAAGGGAACCTTGGAAAGGCTAGGAACCTAAAGGGCTATTCCGCAATTGTCCTCATCAGCCGGACCTTTGCTCTTCTTCTCAAAATTATTGATTTAAAAGAACCTTAAAATAGATTATCTTTGAAGCTTTTCCCACACAAGATAAAGAAAAGTAAGAAATGAAATATGGGTAAAGGCGTCGCCTCCACACGTGGCAGAGGAGACAGGATACCTGAGTCCTGGGACGAGGATAGGGATATGCCTAGAGGAGTATATGTGATTGCTTGGAAGATAACTAGATAATTTTACTAATATTAAAGAAAAAAGGAAGTAAAAATATTCTATAAAGGAAAAAGGTGGGAACGACCTGATAAATGCACATTCGCAAGGGTATACAACAGTTTGCATGCTGCTTTTAAATGCTTGAATTGTATTCTTGGTTCCACGTAATTGGAATGTTGTCTTCTAGTATCATAGTGTTACCTTGGGAAGGTGCATTTATCAAACAGTTTGGTGGGTGGACGGATTTCAAAGGGTTAATTTGGTTGGCCAGAAAGAGTGAATGTTATCACCACCCTTGAGTTGGCATCAAAGAGTAGGAGGAGTGTTGTCTTGGTGTTGGTCTCAAGCGGAAGGGATGTCGGGGATCACAGTGTATCCATTTTGAGATGGTACAATCGGTAGTCCTCGGGCATGGCCCTCACAAGTGGTATCAGAGCGCGGTTTCTATCTTTGGATAGATAAAGGTTTTAACTAACTCTTATAGAAAAGAGTGAGACAATGAAAAATAACAAAGAGTCTACCTTTTTGAAAGGTCTATCTTTAAAAGAATTTAACTAGTCTTGTATATCTGAAAGGTTTTTCAACTCAATTGTTAAAAGAAAGGATATTTTTTTGTCACAGCCATAAAAATATGCCACGTAGGCTCACAAGAAGTTAGTATGCTCAGGATTTACCAATAGTTAGTGCTTCAGATCATACACCAGTCGATTCACAAGTGCCACCAACACCCCAAGTTACCCTTGTGCCACGTTCCAGTTAAATTTCGCTTGTTGCAGCCCTTGTAGAGGACTTTGGGCGTGACAAGGATCTCAAGGCTCTTCTCAAATTTGTGCAAACGCATCCATTTTTAGGCACGTGTGATGATATGCCTACCCTACTAGAAGAATGGATAATTCTGATGGAAGACTACTTTGCTCTTGCTGGTTACAATTCAGTAGCTCAAGGATAATGGGAAGAGCCAAGCTAGAAGAACCTACAAAAACATGGTGGAAGCTCAACTGTCAATCTCGCTAAGTAGCTGAGGTGACTCAAAGCTGGGATGCGTTAAAGCATTATCTCAGGGACTGCTATCTTCCCTTAGACTACTCCACCACTAAGGTGAATGAGTTTCTTCCATGCAAGCTGGGGAATCGTTCTGTCAAAGTTTACTATGAGGAGTTTGTCCGGATTTCACGATATGCTCTTTTGATGACAGAGGAACAAAATCTAAGTTGCTTCATCCTTGGAATTGGAGGAGATTTGGCTCCCGAAGTAGAGTCCCTCCGACCTGTCTCACTTGCAGACACTTTAATATGGGCCAAGTCAAAACATTAGAGCCTTTTTAAGGGAGGCACCACAACTAAGAGGAAGCAAGAATTTCCTTCTTACCACGGTCAATGCTGTCAAGCAAATAAAGTACCATTTATACCAAAGCCAGCTGCCCAACCCCAAATGCCACCACCCTTTGTTTGTGTAAATGCCCTTCCAGTCACTCAAAGCGGTAGACAAATTCAATGCTACAAGTTCCTACAGTTTGGTCATAAGAAGGCCGAATGTCCTAAAGGAAATGACTCCAGTAATTTGGACCCCAATGTTAACCATCTGAATCCACCCGATTAAGGGGGACAATTCAGAAACCTTCAAACCAGAGGGAGAAATCAAGCACAAGAAAGACCTAATCCTATGCCTCATCTTCGTGGACAAGATCCAACCAACAACCCACTTAGAACATCAATTGTGAGCTTCATTTCAGTAAAGGATGAGATGGAAGGGCAAGCCCATATCTATGCTGCCTTGGATCCCAGTGGCCGAAAGTGACAATTCTCCATTCTTGAGACTAAGGGCGAATCTGAGGGTAAACCTCTTTCCTTTCTTATTGATTTTGGTAGCTCTCATTCATTTTTATCACCTAACACTATAAAAAGATTGCAAGTCACCTCCCAACCCACAGGCTATAGGTTATGGGTTTCTCTAGCAACTGGATCCACTATTTTGACAGATGAACAGAGGATAGATCTATCTTTTCAACTAGAAGGTCACTCAACCCAACTAAGATTTAGAATCCTAAAGAATCACATTAGTTATTGAAGAGTTTGAAACCTTTGTTACTGTTATTGTTACTGGAGATTTCTCAGTGAAATTATAGGGTATAGTTGGGCCCATTTGTAGGAATCCTAGGGATGGATTGGTTGAGCAAAAATAAAGCCAACATCCATTGCAGTGAAGGAAGCATCTCTTTTTCAAACTCAAAGGGTGAACAAGTCTTAGTGCAAGGAAGAACAGGGAAAGCTCCCCTGAAGGTGGTCAAAGCCAGTCGTTTGATTAAGGGGTTAAAGAAAGGACTCTCAATTTATGTTGTAAGACTCAATAAACCAGAGACCGAATCAGAAGAATCAAATCTTGAATGGCTAAATGAATATCAATATATTTTTCCAGAAGAATTGACAAATCTTCCACCACCTGGGGAATTAGTGCACGAGATTGAGCTCATTCCTGGTGCACAACCAATAGAAAGGACTCCCTACAGGATGTCACCTTCCAAATCCATAGAGCTGAAGAATAAGTTGACTCAGCTTTTAAAACAAGGTTTCATCAAACCCAATGTCTCTCCCTGGGGTACTCTTGTGCTCTTCTAAAAGAAGAAAGATGGAACGTTCAGACTTTGCATAGATTTTCGAGGCCTAAATCAGTGCACTGTCAAGAAAAAACATCCCTTGCCTCGCATAGTCGGTGGTTCCAAATTTTTCACCAAGATTGATCTCAGGTCACGCTATTACCAAATTGGGATAAAAAGGGAGGATATTCCAAAAATAGCTTTCAACACAAGGTTTGGGCATTATGAGTTCACCATCATGCCTTCTGGCCTAACTAATGCCCCTACCACATTTAACCATCTCATAACTGACCTCTTCAGGATAGAGTTAGATGATTTTTTTATAGTCTTCTTTGATGACATCCTTATATATTCAAAGACTAGAGAAGATCATGAACGGTATGTACACCATGTCTTGGAGATTCTCAGAAAAGCCCAACTCTATGCCAAGCGTAGAGAAAATGATATTTCTTTGTAGATAAGGTTTCCTATTTGGGATATATAGTTCCAAAGGATGGTGGTCTTTCTCCCAACCCAGCTAAGGTGGAAGCTATAGTTCAATGGCCCATTCCCAAAACAGTCTCAGAAGTACGGGGATTCCTTGGCCTCACAGAATGGTGTAGAGTATTTAAAAGCTTGAAATGTATTTTTGGTTTGACATGATTGGAATGTTGTTATCTAGTATCATAGTATTACCTTGGGAAGGTGCATTTATCAAACAATTCGGCGGGTGGATGGATTCCGAAGGGTTAATTGGTTGGCCAAAAAGTTGAACCCAATTTTATGTTGCAGGGAAACGGGATCCAATCTACGGAGTGGGAGAACAACTTGGGATCGAGGGATTCATGTAGATTATAATACACTCACCTTAGGGGAATGCATTGACGGCTGTGCTCGGTCATAACCGGGAAAAAAGCGTCAAGGACCTTGAACCAAGGGTGAATTAGAGAACTCCCACTAGTTGACCCTGGAGGTTGAGTTCAAAGTTAGTATGATGTTTTTGATTAGTAAGTTTGACCTGTAAGCAAAGTTTCTTTGGGGCTAAGGGATCCATATGAGAGAAAGTGGATGCTAGCACCCCCTTGAGTTGGCATCAAAGAGCAGGAGGAGTGTTGTCTTGGTGTCGGTCTCAAGCAGGAGGGATGTCGGGGATCACGGTGTATACATTTGGAGATTGTATAGCCGGTAGTCCTCGGGCATGGCCCTCACAAGAGCGAAACAAACCCTAGATGTAGAAAACCTCCATTCAATCATGTCTAGACCCATTCAATGCACTTTTACTTTAGGAGAACTGTTAAAAGTTAGACCATATTTATGGAATGATCTATAGAAAACTCTAGCGAAGGTGGGGATAACAGGGCTAATCGCAAAGAATTTGGGAAAATTGAAACACAAATTGGATAACAAAGAGATTAGATCATTCCAATGAACGAAGTCGGAGAATACTATGAAGGGGAAGAAGGAAACACAACCCTTCCAATGAGATATAATGATATAGAAACCATGGCAATACTGGATAGTGAGGTAGGCATAGCCATATCCACAAAAGTAGTATGGGAATCATGGGGGCAACTAGCCATTAGACAAACTCAAATGAAATTGCAATTGGCTGATGCACACATCGAAAGACCCTTAGCATTTCTTGAAAAAGTAATAGTTAATTCCTTTGGGATTGATTATCAACACACTTTTGCAATAGTGCACTTTGGAAAGAAACTCACTTATGAAATCATCCTGGGAAGACCTTTCATGCGACAAGTACAACTTATCCAGGATTGGGGAAACAATTATCTATACTTGAAGCAAGTGGGATCAATAACAAGAATTAACTAAAAGACCACACTTATAGAGATGTCATGAAACACCCATTCAAGAATTTGACTCAGTCTCTTCGGCTGAAACTAAGCTTCCATCTTGGTTGAACAAAGATATACCTATTTGGATGTGCGGAGCCTCAAAAAACGGGAGCTTAAAATGAGAAGAATGTATCTTAGAAAGGGATTGCACAGATGAAGCCTATGTACCTGAACCCTTTCCAAAGCATTTGTTTGAGCCATTTGAATGGACTCAAATTTTAGCAACAATGGATGTATGTGTAAATACTTCTATGCTTACTCAATTTTGCAATGAGGACGGCTATGACATAATTCCCATACAAATGATATCAACCCTTCACATTGAAGACAAAATTCAAGAATCCAAGGACTTAATGAAAGCTCAACAAGTCTTTTTAGACCTCTACTAGGATGTATCCGATGAGTTAGAAGAACATTCGGCTACCTCAAATGATTCGGAGTCGGAAAAGGAACATGTGAGAGATAAACTACTCATGAAAGGAGTGGAGGAAAATTTTTTTGGCTGTCCAAACCAAAAACCAAGAAGACAGAAATGGTATAGAAGAAAAAGAGTCACGAGAAACTTGAAAGCTAGACCTATGCCATCAGTCTCTAGTAGAACATAGTTTTCGATGCAAATAGATGCACATGATTGTATCAAAGACAAAATCACTGGTAGATATCCTTTGAACAAAAATCAATAAATATAAAAAACATTGAGAAAAACAAGAAAGGAAACTCAAGTAAAACCTAAATACCTGGACAAGGATTCAACCATGACATGAATTGAACAAAGAAAGAAGTATCAAGAGTTAAAGAAAGCTCTAAAGGAGATGTACACCACTAAAATGGAAACCACCGAGGAGGAGGGTAAAGATGTAATGAGTGTTCCTTCCCATTACAAGAAATATACTCTCCAAAACCAAAAAATCATAACAACCTGTCAGGGAATTAAGAAAAGAGGGCGAGTCCTACGAAGGACCTGAAAATGTGAAAAAGATAGATTTGGCCGAACCAGGAGAAGAGCCTAGACCTGCCTACATTGCAAACGACCATACGAAAGAAGAAGAAGAGATTTTTTCAAGCTTACTGAAAGAAAACCAAGATATCTTTGCTTGGTCTTATAAGTATCTTAAGGGTGTTGGTCCATAAATATGTCAACATACCATACCTATGAGAGATGATGTTAAACCAAGCAGACAAAAGCCATACATGTATAATGAGACATTTTCCAGAAAGATCAAAGAAGAAATAGAAAAGCTAAAGGAAGCTGAATTTGTTTATGAAATTGAACACATAGATTGGGTGTCTCCAAATGTGGTGGTACCCAAGAAAAATAGAAAATTAAGAGTATGTCTCAATCTTAAGAAAGTGAATGCAAATACCATTAGAGACAACTTTCCTCTTCCAATCACTGAGCATTTTTTTAGAACGAGTTGCAAGAAAAGAAGCTTACAGCTTTTTAGATGGCTTTTTGGGATACAATCAACTTTTGGTTCACCCCAAAGATCTATATAAAACTACCTTTGCATTTGAATGGGGTATTTTTGCCTATCGGGTTATGCCTTTTGGGTTAACTAATGCTCCTGCCACCTTTCAAAGATTGATGAGCCATGCTTTTAAAGGATACCTTCGAAAATTCTTGGAAGTATATATGGATGATTCTTGTGTACATTCATCAATCTGGGCTGATCATTTGGAACAACTCAAAAAGGTATTTGAAAAATGTGGACTTTATAGAATTTGCTTAAGTCCTGAAAAGTGCACATTCATGGGCAGACAAGGAAAAATTCTTGGACATATAGTGTCTAAAACTGGCATAGCTACTGATATGGATAAAATTCATGGTATTGCTGATTTGCCTAGACCGGTAACAATCAAAGGGGTTCAAGCTTTCATGGGATATTGTGGATATTACAGATAATTCATTTACATGTACGCTATAATTGCAAAACCCATGTACAACTTGATTACACTCTTTGAATGGACTGATGGGTGTGAAGAATCCTTCATGAAGCTTAAGCAAGCTCTCACTTCAGCTCCAATATTGAAAGCACCAAATTGGAATAAGATATTCTACATACATGTAGATGCTTCTAATTTTGCCATTGGGTGTATCCTAGCTCATCAACCAGGAGGTGGGAAAATTGAATTTTCTATTTGTTATGCTAGTAGACAGTTGAATATGGCAGATAAAAACTATACAACCATAGAAAAGGAAGGATTAGAAATGTTCTATGCCGTAAAAAAGTATAGACATTACCTATTAGCTAACAAATTTGTGTTCTTTGTGGACCACCAAGCCTTATTGTACTTGGTAAACAACCCATGAAACATAGGAAGAATAGTGAGATGGTTCATCATTGCTTTGGAATTTGATTTCACTGTAGTTGCAAAAAAGGGCACCACTCACCAAAGAGCAGATCATTTATCAAGGATTATTTCAAGAGGACCACCAAAAGGGATAGACGATGATCTACCGTATGCATCTCTGTTCTCTGTGGAAATGATACCCCGATGGTCGGAAAATATGGTATTATTGATGACCATTGCTCAAGTGGATTCACAAATACCACTTTCTATTACAATAGGATTAATTGAGCAATTGTCTATGTATCAATTACTAGCTGGAAGGCTATACAAAAGAAATCGAGATGAAATATTACTTTTGTGTATTAATCCTGAGGAAAAAACCCAATAGTAAGTCAAGCACATATTACCATAGTGGGACTTCACTTTGCGGAAGACCAAACTATGCAAAGAATCTTGAGACTTGGAGTATTTTGGCCAACTATGAGGAGTGATTTTCACTCATTTGTAAAAAAATGTCCTCAATGCCAGAAACACACACCCATACCTTATGTGACATTGTTTCAAATAACACTTGTTAATTATCTAGCTACTTACTTATCAAGCTTAACGTTTCCTGAGGATATGAGTAAATGCCGCCAAAGAGCAATTGAAACTAAAGCAAGAGACTATGCTCTGGAAACCAGTTGTATCGAAGAGGGAATGATCAACATCTGTGTCAAGGGTAGATAGCATGCCTTTAAGACCAATGATGGGGGCTAGAGACTTTGCAAAATGGGGTATAGACTTTGTTGGGTCAATATATCCACCTGCTTATAGAACCCAAGCTCAATATATCATTGTAGCTATGGACTATTTAGCCAAGTGGGTAGAGGCTAAAGCAACCCAAAAGAATGATGCCAGAACGATATCTGCATTCTTGTATAAGAATGTATTCATAAGATATGGACTGCCAACTCATTTCCTCAATGAGGCAATTGAGTATCTGCTTAATGAATTTATGGTCGTCTATAACAAATTGGCTCCCTATCACCCACAAGCAAATGACAAGTTGAGCATACGAATAAAATTCTTAGCTTGGTATTGACTAAAGTGGTTAGTTTGTGACAGACTGATTGGGAAATGAATCTCCATGCCACTCTATGGGCTTATAGAGCTTCATTCAAGACATCTTTAAATGCTACACCCTTTAACCTTGTTTATGGTCTTGATGCCATCCTACCAATAGAATTCTATTGCCTACACTAAGGGTAGCTAAGGATCTTGAGTGGACTGGACATGAATTGTTAGAGAGGCTTGAAGATTTAAAAAAGCTTGATGAGCAAAGGCTAACAGCTGTAGCTCACATCTATGCACAAAAGCAGAAACGAAAACAGTTTTTTGATTTCCATATAGTTACAAAAATCTTCAAAAAAGGGGACTTAGTTTTAAGTCTACTCCCTTAAGCAACACATTCCCAAGTTTAAGAAAAAGGTAAACGGACCGTTTATCATTGAAAACGTATCTCTAAGTGGATCAGTTAAGTTGTCCACCCTAGATGGTGAACCAATGCCTAATTGGAATAGTGGATGCCATTTAAAGAAGTACAATTTTCCACTAACCAATGAATTGCTAGAAAATATGCATGCAACAAAGCAAAAAGAAAGATAAAATGACAGCAGGTTATTGATGAAGCTCAAGAGCAAGCTCGGCTTCGAGTACTCAAAAGGAAAGCTACTCTCAAAAATCAACAAATACCTATTCCCATCAACACTCTAGAACTAGATGAACGACTATGGAAATTACATAAGGATGCATTATCAACAGATGATGAATGGTTGGATGGGATGGAACTTCGCAGCAAAGTACAACTGAACAATCATAGCACAAATGCATTGGTTGATACAGGAGCTCGAGTAAATGCAGTCAGTTATTCCACGTACAAGGAAGCAACGAATCAGTCTTTAGCAGTAGGAATATCGACTATTAAAGGATGCAACAAGAACCCAACACCGACATTGGAAGTAGTCAACTTAAATGTGATAGTACATGGATGCCCTCACAAATTTGTATGCTTACCAGATGAACACATGAAAAAATGATTCTTGGAATCTCATGGATGCGAACGTACAAGGCAGTACTAGATTGGGATACCAATCAGCTCAAGCTATCACCTAAAGGCGGACAACTCATTGTTCCAATTGCACCAAGAAAAGAAGAATGGAAAAGAGATTACCATTAGAACAAACCTCAAAGCAATAAATCTTCTCCATCCTATCGACAAGCAAATGCTACAAGAAGAATGCAAGGAGTCACGCATATTTGGGTACCAAAAGCACAACTCAAAGACAAACAGTCTCAAATCTGGGTGCCGAAGACATCATCTACCGTACCAAAGAAGGTTCCAAAATCAAAGACACAAAGAAGAGCATCTTCAAGAGGGGAACCTAAAACAAGATGGTTTTGGAGGAAAAAGGAGCACTTATCTTCTCCACAAACCGTAAGGCCGATGGATCAGTGGGGAGTTAAGTCTCAAAACACTCAAACACAACATGTCATTGAAGAAAATCTAAGATACCAATGGCTAGTTAAAGCTCAACAACCATCATCATTGATATCGACATTTCAGGAAATCAACATACCAAAGTATCCTAATGGTACAATAAAGCAAAGAGCACACAATCTACAAGACTTGCTCTTTGGAAGACAACAAAAGAAAACCTCGATCTCAGAAACCCTTGAGTTAATTACTCAAGACCCAACTCTTGCATAACATAATGGTTTGAATTGCATTGATCTTCAAATCATGGTAGAGCCACCCAAGGCTATGCATAGACACGATTATTAAACCCATGCACACAGTCGTCCCAAAGTATGCCATCTAGGAGGGGTGGAAGGGAACTAAGCAATTAAGGGCAATGTTTGAAGAGGGAGGAAAAAGTTTAATGTTAACGTGTGATTTTTTGCAAAATTACTTAATAATGTCCTTATAGAATCATCAACAGGAAAAATTTAACTAATAACATCTCTCCGATGAGTGTAAATAGTGTATATACTATCAAAAAATTATAAAAAATGGTCTTATTTTGATTATTTTCATCATTTTTCTTGATATTGGGACCTAAAAATAGAAAAATCCACCAAAAAACAATAAAGTTGTTAGGAAATAAGACGTAGCTAAATAGATAATTGAGTATATTACTTAATGGAGAGAGACATATTTATATACACGAGATTATAGAGTAGAGAGAGAGAGAGAGTACACACGATATACGTGGTTCACCCAATGTGGGCTACATCCACGTGAAAGCAGCCACTCAATGGCTTTAGTACTTCAAAACAAGAAGTAGTTTACAAAGGGATTATACCCTTAATGGAGCTCCCGCCTTGCTTCACTCTCACCACCTCACACTCACCTTGTTGCATCAACTTCACACTATGAAATGTGTGTGGAAATGGCCTCCTTTTATAGGTCAAAAGGGCTGCCCTCTCTTATGAGAGACAGCCATGTGTAGCCGCCCTTGTGCGAATAAGTCCAAATCGGACCCTCCAATCCGCCCATGTGTGGCCGCCCTTGAGAAGACAAGTCCGCTTTTGAATTCGGCCACCGGCCATTGACTTCCGACCACCGGCCATCGGCCATTGACTACCGGCCACTGGCCAACCGACCGGTTGTTTTCCGACCACTTTCCGATCGCCGTCCGGCCATAATATTCCGGCAAAAAAGAATATTCCGACGAAAAAAAGTCTCGGGGGCGGAGTTTAAAGTTGCCCCTGATTCTTGTCCGTGAAAATTTTGGTTTCCGGTGAGTGATTTTCCTTCATGCACGATGGCTTCTCCTCATAATGGGGGCCTTACAAATGTGCGCTTTTACCACAGAAAATTACAAGGGTAAATCAGGCTCCATACTTAACAAAAGTAGTGTTTCTCAATGGATTTTCTTAATTATTGATTTCTCATTTTGCTTTTATAGCGTGTTTTTTTTTTCTTTGCTTTTTCAATAAACAGGTCAAAGTATCTTTCAATATGGGGCATACTTACTAATCTGGGGTTGGGTCAATGACTGGGGTGAAGTTGTAACATAAATCGATAATAAATAGCAAATGAGCTCAGATGGAAAAACTGAAGATACGTTGATGATCAGAAGGACAAGGCGGACAAGCACAAAAAATCTCAATCAAATCGAGAGATGGAAGCAGGAAGCCTAAATTGGCCTACTTTCGCAAATTCTTGCAGAGTGAGCTAACGGAATCCGATTGAATTTTTTTTTGAGTCTAACATAGACTTCACGGCTTAGTAGGACTAACAGGGGAATTTGGGAAAAGATAGTTTGGGAAGTCCGAGTATAGATATCCAAAGTAGCCCAAAATGACATCATTTCCACTAGTCACTCTTGGAGGAGAGAGCTCCGGCCTTCTTCACGTGCAATTTTCGGAGTCCACAGGCGTCCGTTTACAGCACAGTCTCACATGAGACATGAGGGGTAAGTTCTAAACTTATCAATGAACAATTCTATATGGCCGGGTAGCAAGTCTAGGCTCAAGAAAAAACCCTAGAAGCCCAGCAGTGCACGAAGTCCTACGACACAAAATTGACCATAGTGGCCTGTCAGCTCAACCAAATTGGACGAGACTTGAATTGTTGCATATAATAGAACACTTCCATATCACTAGATGACCATTTGGCAGGGGTTGGGAGGGGGGTTCCCAAGTAGATAATCTAGGTTTTTTCCATATGCCAGAATTGGACTTCGAATCCACATGCAGCTCATAGATAGGGTCTATACATAATGTACCTGAAAGGTTTCATGGAAACAACCAAGGAAGCTTTCGAACAACAGAAAACAACTCTAAGGCTACAAAGCGTCAAAATTGACATATGAAGTCAAACTGACTCAAAATTGGCCAAAACTGGATGAGTAGCATCAGGACTATGTAGTGGACAAGCACATAGCTTCAAAAGTGACTAACCAACTCCACAGGCCATCTAGTCACAAAATCGGTGATTTCAGAGTTGATAAGAGCACGAAGTGATTCCAACACGACAAAAATTTACCAAATTCATTTTAGGATTTGTTTTAGATGTATTGAATATGTCTAAGTCATCAAATTCTCAAGTCTTGCAAAAAAATTGACAGCTGTAAATAATTGTAATTATTTACTTTTGTGCTTGTTTGGCTTAAAAATGATCTCTTCACTTCATCTATCACTTGTACACATCTATTACATGCCACATTTCAAGTATGAGTCGAAATGATCAAGAAAAACTTGGAAATTGTCAGAAAATGCACCAAAGTCTTTCCAATCCAAATTTTGAGTTATCTGCCACATTTTTTGATCCAAATCACCCCATATCTCATACACAGAGTCTACATCATGCCTAGAACCAAGTTGCAACAAAGAATATACATTTTAAGGAAAAAGTTGATAATCGTGTTTATTTACTTTTGGCCCAAAATGAGTGCAAATTGTAACTTTGACCTTATGGGACCAAAGAACATAATGTCCCAATTCCACTGATCAAGTTTGAGCAAGTTTGGATCTCTAAAACTCAAAATCTCTTTATATCTACTATTTTAGAGTTTGAAAGCCTAAATCTGGAACCATTTCCATGCAGTGCACTCATTTACTACGAGCACCTATTGCCATATATTTCAAGCCTATGATGTCAAAAAGGCAAAAAATTGGAAAAAAATCCCTAGCTATAAATAATTGTGATTATTTACTTTTGTTGCAATTTTTGCCTGAACTGTATGATTTTGATCTCTACATGTTTTTATGCATCTATGCATGCTCCAAAACTGATTTGAAGCACAATGGACATCATTTGTCAAGCAATTTAGACTCAGGGCATTTTAGAGTGGAATTTACAGAATTCTCTAGCTTTGATATCGTATTCCCTTAACAGGAGCAATGCAAGCAATTGAGAAGGCAAAGAAAAGAGTTTCCTAGAAAGAAAAGTTGCAAGAGTTTCCATCTTACCAGTTAGATCCAAGTTCAGTGAAAACGACCAAGGCAACTTACTTGTCAAAAGAACATCTTGAAGAAAACAACACCACAGTTTTCACTGGCAGGTTCAAGAGCGAAGAAGGACACCAAGTGGAACTACAAATGCTACCAAAGGAGATATATGATGTAGCTGCAAAGCCAGACACCAAAGAAGCCAACAGAAGGCTAGGCCTAAGGGACTTGTACGAGCAGGAACCATGTGGCATGGATTTCCAGAAGGTATATGAATTACTATCCACAATTAAGGAAGATGGGTCATCCCAAATCATCGACGACAAGGGCAAAAAGTAGAAGTGGTAATCACTAAGGAGATAGTGGCTGAGGCACTGAAGCTGCCAATTGAAGGTATGACGATGCGGGCCAAGGATAGAAAGATAGTAGGCACTTTTACTAACGTTTCTGCCACATTTTTTGATCTCATCCAAAGGCAAGTGGAAGAACCAGCTCGCCTATACCATCAACACTTCCACTTCTTATCAAAGAGACCGACACGGTACACCATCCTAGACCATGTGGTTGTGACCACCTGCACCCAAGTATTGGAGTTTTCAACCAGGCAGGCAATTGATCATGCACATTATGTGCTTACGACACTGAAAGGCACAAAGAAAGAAGGAAAAATCACATATCTAGGCGTGCCAGAAGTGCTACAAGAATAGCATATCATGCAATTGGAACGGCTGATAATTTATCATCAACCCCAGATCATAGCACCTGGACTGTGTCTGCTCAACCTTCTCCAAGAACCACTCATTCAACAAAGAGTGTACAAGTCAGATGAAGAATCTGTCGAAAGCTCCCATGAGGCTCATCATAGCAATCAAAGCTCAGACAATGAGGAAAGAAGAGCAAGAATTAAAGAAATGAAAAGGAAAGGAGTAGTAGCACAAGTCAAATGAAGAATCTGTCGAAAGCTCCCATGAGGCTCATAGCAATCAAAGCTCAGACAATGAGGAAAGAAGAGCAAGAATTAAAGAAATGAAAAGGAAAGGAGTAGTAGCACACCAAGAGGAACCTCAACAAAAGAAGGCGAGGTTTGAAAGAGAAAAGCAAACGTACAAAAGGAACAACCAAGCTGCAAGTGAGGACCCTGAAAGATGGAGTCCAAGAGATATAAGAGGACCTAGAACCAAGAACCCTGCAAGGAAAGGAGCGGAGGATCCCAAGGATTTTCTTGAGTGCATGTATGCGGAAGCAAAAGATGTAAAGCTGAAGGTAGCTCAAGAAGTTAAAAGGAAAGCAAAACAAGAAGCGGTCAAACAACAAAGACAAGCAGAGGCTACTGAACAAGGTGAGTCACATCATGACCAGGGGGATGTGTCTCCAAAACCCACTTCACCAACTACAGAGCAAGAAGACCATCCAATGCCAAGCCCGAGCCCTTCACCAACAGCTAAACCCAAGGAGGGCGAGGAAGCCAAGGGAAAAGAGAAGCACCAGGTAGAAGAAAGTTTTGAACAACCAAAAGAAATAGAACAAACTAAGACATGACCTTCTACAACAACCCAATGAAAAACAGTCGAGGCATCCATGAAGCCTCAAGCAACAAAATCAGTTGAGGCAACCGCAATGCCTCAAGAAGGAGAAGTAGAACTCCCACCACAACCACAACACCACCTAAAGAGCCACAAACAAAAACGCTCAAAACCTCTAGACAACCCCAGGTAGATCTTGAAGAATGGGAAATAGATGACAAAGTCATCATGCAGGTCAATGAATATGTCAAGCAGATTCACCTGATGACAGATAAAATGCAAACAACAACACTTAACCGCAATGCTAAGGCTAGGGAACTTGAATTTGTCATTGGTGCTCCACAAGGAGAGCTGGATGATAGAATGAACATTATTTTTAGATCTCCAAAGACAGATCAAAAGAGCTGAAGGATGAAGCAAAACAACACCAGCTTGCAAAGAGAAGCAGGAAAAAGAAATGGAAGAGCTGGGAGAGCTTCTATTTAAGTTATCCAATGCCTGCAAAATCAAGGATCAACAACTGACAGAAGTAACCAATGAACTTCTAACAACTACTCTGTCGGTACAAAAGATCCAAGTGCAGCTTGCTGTAGCAAATACTTCTTTGCAGTACTCCAAGAAAAGATCAATGATCAGGCAACATTTTTGAGACAAATAAGAGAAAATCCTGTTGTCACTTCAATGAAAGGTACAGATGAAGTCTATAAGACTTTGGAAAAGAGAAACAAGGATCTCGAGCTAGAGCTGAATCTATAACAATCACAAAGATGAGACCTTGCATTGATATGGGTCCAAAGAGAAGAGCAACTGATCAAAGAGATAGCCGAATTAAAGAGAGTCAATCAGCTGCTGAGAGAGGGACAACCAGAACACCAGGAAGAAGCAGGAACATTTGAACAACCAGCCATTGACATACCCTCAGTCTCATTTGCTAAGATGGAAACACAACCGTCAAAAGGGCTAGCAGGAGAGTCGGAGTTGGACTTTCAAGTACCACTCTCTGAAGATGAGCAAGTGCCCATGGTCTATCTTTCTAAAGGTAAGAAAGATGCACTAAAAGAGCAGACTTCCCAGGAAATAGATGCTGAATGGAAAGCAACAACGGATTGGGAGTTGAGAGTTTGCCACTCGGTAAATGTAACTCAACTCACTCCCAACCAAATCAATGCTCAGTGGCATCAACAATCACTGCCATACCCCTTGATCAAAGTGGAGTTACTACAGGTAAAGGAAAGACTACACAAAGATATGCAGGCAAAAGGCTCAGAGGATATCCACCCCAAGTGAAGAAAGAATTGGTTGAACAAGAATTCAAGATATTTAACTCTGTTTACAAGAGCACCTACAACCCTCTAGAAAGACCCAACATTCGGTCTTGTACCAAGGGTAAGGACTTGGCAGGCATATGAAGCACTGAACAACAAGAGGCCGACATGGCTGAACTACCCATGACTACCAGCTCTAGAGTAGGGACCAACAACAGAATAATACATGGTGAAAACCCTAACGAGCGCCATGACTTTTTACAAGAGCCTCCATGACCTCTCATGTGTCATGCTATATAAGATTTGCAGAATGCTGCTCACTTGCATTCAAGATTTTCACAGGCCTGAGTAAGCCGGAGCACCATGGATGTCTTTCCTCAAAGGCAATAAAGGTCTCTGTTATGACTTTAGTGGCCAGGCTTCATAAGAAGTCCTTTACGGCTTCTACGCCCGATGCATGTTTTTGCCCTCTAGCAATATGTTAGCGTTTGAAAAGCATTCTATACAGGTTTCTTCACTTGGCGAATGAAGATATTTGGGCCAGTGATAAGTAACCTTACATACAAATTTGTTGGCTATTCAGCCATTGAACTTGAAAACAGAGTCACCATGCAGTTCTTGCAAGTTCCTGACAAAGAACGAAGAATCATATATGAGAAAGCACTACATGTGCTTAGCCATCGTGCATGAAAAAAAACACTCACCAGAAAACCAAAAATTCACGCCCAGATTGTCGAAATATTCCTTTTTTCAGAATATTATGACCGAACAATGGCTAGAAAGTGATTGAAAGATGGTTGATCTGATCACAAGTCTATGGTGGATGGATAAATTCAATGGCTGGTGGCTGGCGTTCAAGGGCTGATTTAAAGGCAGACTTGTCTACCCAAAGGCAGCTACACCTTGGCACATGGAAGAGCTCTACTTGGCCATCTCTCATCAAAGAGGGCAACCCGTTTTGGCCTATAAAAGGAGGCCTCTTCTACACCAGAAAACCAAATAAATCAAAGTGGTGGATTGAAGGTGGTAGAGGTGTGTGAGTTGGTGAAGTGAGAAGTGGTGAAAGAGAATGAAGTGAGGTGGGAGTTTCATTAAGCGTTCCTAATCCCTTTGTAACCTACTTCTAGTTTGAAGTGAAAAGTCATTAAGTGGTTTCTTTCTTGTGGACACAATCCACACTTAAGTGAACCACGCGTATTGTGCTCTCTCTCTCTCTCTCTCTCTCTCTCTCTCTCCCCCCCCCTCTATTATCTCTCTTGTGTGTGAAAATCATCTCTCTCCATTAAGTAAACCACTCTAATCTCTACTTAGCTATGCCTTAATTCCTAACAATGGTGACTTATGTAGCTGGTGCCCCCCAATTTTTCTTCATTTAAGGTGGGATTTGTTTCTCTCATTCCATTATCATGAGTTATGTGGATTGTAGTGCCCCTTTGGCTGGACATACTCCCGTTTGGTTTCTCCATTTGCTCAACATTTTGATCTATTCTAGATCCCATTTGCATGATCATATCCTTGATCAAATGCCTTGGTATTTGGTTTGTTTCACCTCTCTTGGAGTCATCATAGAAAAATTGCTATCCCATTCTCCCTAATTCATAAAATATACATGGCATGTAATGTCCACAACAAATATCTAGCACGTGAGGTCCTCGTCCCATCAGCAATTTTTCTTGGTAGCTGGAGGGTACTTGATAGGTGACTAGGCCATAATTGTTAGTATTGATTCCAATGGACAGGCTTCTGTCACGAGGTAACTCGAGCCTGGGCCATTAGATTGGTTTCCTAGTCCTGTCTCACAGGGGAAGCATGATCTCTTGTGAATATTTAAACGTTCCTAGATCTCATCTTCCAAAAGAGATAAACTCAAATGCCTTTTTCCCAATAGCTTACAAAGGCACGAATCATTTGAGACTTCTCGACTCTTAGCACAATGAGGCTCTAATTTTGCTTTTGCTAAACAAATAGGGAGCGGAGAGTTTCTTGACTAATTGAGACCACTCATCTATTGACATGGAAACCTAAGCCAGTCCCGACTCCCCACTTTCCACCCCCACACTCACATATTAATCTTGTTTCGTAATTACTACCACATGGTTGTTCATAACACATAGTTCTTTATTGACTTCTCAACACAAGTTCATTCAAGCAGCCCTTCAAACATTAAAAATCGGCACCAAGACAATCTTTCCTAGGAAAGACTCAACATACAACACTACTTCATAATTATTCCAATGCTCTGGATCGTAGAAACTTCTTTCGACGGATGTTCACTTCACCCGTTTTCATTGGCAGCCCATACAACCAATAAGTACTACACCTCCTGGAGTAACCCTCCGTGTAAGTCGCATGATATGTCCATAGAAATGAACAAAGCTATCTCATAGAAATGGGTCAGCATTGTACAAAGAAATGCACAGCTTCTTTGTAGAAATGCAAGCTATCTCCCTGTGATCAAAGGGGAGTTCAAACTAAATCAATATTGGACTAAAATGAAGTAAATTTGAGAGAGTCTTTCCTAAGAAAACATTCTTCCCTACTTCAGATAGTATATCATCAAACAATTCCTTCCTAATAATTCAAAGCTAAGAAAATAACAAGTTCAAATGACGTAGTCTCCACTTGGGAGTGACCTAATATTTTTAGGGTATTTTTTCTTCCTAATTACT
Source organism: Adiantum capillus-veneris (assembly GCF_014529385.1). NCBI lineage: Eukaryota > Viridiplantae > Streptophyta > Polypodiopsida > Polypodiales > Pteridaceae > Adiantum > Adiantum capillus-veneris. The sequence goes on along the minus strand of NC_140933.1, from coordinate 142,672,672 downwards.
CGTGATGCAACGAACATTGAATAGCTGAAAATTTTTCCTACCTTCTCATGAGTGATGTCATTTCTTCGCAAGATGATTGGCACATTTTTGTTCATAGAGGCATTTTCTTTTCCTTTTTCATCACTGGTTCTAGCCTCATGATCGTGTGCACCACCAAAACGAGTTCTTTTGGGTGCCGTTCTCACTACTAATTACTTAATTGACTTGAGGAATTGTAAGCTAATTGTGTAAAAAAACCAATGGAAGCAAGGTGAGTGAATGTAAATGTTCTAATACCAATATGATATGGTCATTTCACACATTACTCAAACATTTAGTGTGCTTAATCTTGTCATAAACTTATGATAAATGTATACTATCACTCATACACTAATCTCATTTCTCCATATTCATGGACAACCATGGCTTATCTTCACCAAGCTTGATGCATGCACAAGTTTAGGTTATGAATTACCCTATCATCCTATACAAATATTTGATAATTTGTTGTTTTAAAATTCCTCTTTTCAATTTTGAATGGAAAATGAACAAGATGCATGTGTATACCAAGATAAAGGAGTGCATATAGAGTAGCACAACCTTGATCGCGTAAGTGAAACTCTTGCTTTAAATTGATAACATCTTGCATGCATATTATCCATTTGTGCACTAATCACAAGATTAGTTTCATAGATTTACTTGCAAGCACAATCCATCATTTTCGTTGGATAAATTTATTGAACTAGATTGGCTTAATTTCTACAATCATCTATATTACATTAATGAATAATTTGAGTGTAAGGTCAACACAAATGATTATGTAATCAAGCAATGAGATCATTATCATTAATCCATAGAGTATATATAGAGAATTTACCAAAGAATAGGTGTAATCATTGCCGATTCCCAACTAAGTATAAGTACATAAGAATATAGCATTGATAGTATTATAACAATCGGAAAAGATTCCAATTGAATGAGAGAAGTGAGTGAAGGTAGCTTGATTAAGCATAAAAAAACAATAAATCCCATTATCTGATTGTGCTTTGGAGCTATTGATCTCTCCAATCTTTGATGACGTAATCACCAAGGTTATTAGCCACAGCAGCAAAGCTTCCTTCTCCCAACTGTGTGTCCAATATGAGTGAGAGAATGTCCCTTTTTATAGAGTTTTGGTGCTTCCTTGCCTTCCAAGCTTTCCCATACCTTTCTAGAGAGCCCCCTATTGCTATTACAAGTTGGAGAGGTGTTCTAACCTCCCTTGCTTGCCAAGAAATGTCAAAATTACCCATTCCATAAGCCTTACATGCCAATTTTGGGTGCTATACCTCATGAAACCCCATGTTTAGAGTCAATCTTCCAAAAGAGATGGGTCCATGGTTGTGGTTCACTCTATGGGATTCCATAGACATGCATACAAGCTGGTGGTATCAAAAAGTGGAAACTGACATTGAAGTGCATACCCTTGGCCAAACACTACCTAGCACATGGTCGAGTATATCTAGAGGTGACCGAGAGCATACATGGATTTGGAGATAGGATTTCGGAGCACGATTTTGGCATCAACACAAGATTTGGAGACAAGATTTTTGGCACCTTGGCTCCAAATCTATGAGCCATATATTTTGAATCTGGTGTTGATGGAATATTTTTTGCCATGCCCATAACATTGTAGGCTATCCTTATAAGAACTTAAGGGGTGCCGAGGTATGAGACTCTGGTGCTTTTCTTGGTACTCTTCAAGGTATTGGGAACATATGATACATGATCAATAGGCATTGGTAGACGTGTCTTTGTAGTGTCATGGTGAATGCAGATGCCACTACATGATTGGATGTGGTATATCTTGGTGGCTACTTGACTGAAAAATGGAAGTGTTGGTGGTACAACCTTGTCGGATCTTCAATTGGCTTGTGTATCATATCTGAGAAATTAGCAGCATCTTTGTGTGAATATCTTAATTCTTTTCCTTTCTTTAGATCTCATTGACATGCCCTCATTACGCAACTTCAAGGCCTCTGCCACTATCTCTTTGGTGATTTTCACTTTTGTGGATTGCCTAGTTGAGTTTGTGATGTGAGTTGTACTATCTTCTTGAATGGTGTTGAGAAGTTCATAAGATCTTTGAACATCCTGTATAGGGCTCCATCTCATGGAATGGGAGTAATCCCAGTCTTTGGTTTTCTTTGGTGACGTTTGGTGCTTTTGCCACATCATAGTTCTCTACACTTCTAAATCTTCTGTTGAAGATTGCCACATGATGCTCCTCTAGTTGACCTTCTCCAGCATATGTCTTTTTGGCAACTCTAATGGGTTCTTCATCCAGCTTGTAGGGTGGGATTTTTGGAAACCCTAAAGGGTTCTTCATCCAGTTGGTAAGGTAGGAGTTCTTGTAGCTACAGTTCTACCACTTGGTTGTCTCCACTTTTGAATCTTCCATTGAAGATTTCCACGTGATGCTCCTCTAGTTTAGCTTCTCCATCATATTTCTTTTTGGAAACCCTAATGGATTCTTCATCCACATGGTAGGGTGGGAGTTCCTATAGATCCTTCTTCATAGTTCTCTTTTTTGAATAACTACTGGGTGAGGACAGCAGGGAGCATGTAGGCATCCCACATAATTCTGACAAGTTAGGTACATTTTAGAGCTAATAATCTTTGCAAGCCCCATTTAAACTTAGAAATTCCAAATGTAATTTTGATGCTTGAAGATTATCACTAAAATGCACAAAAACAAGATGCAACTATCAAAATCAATTTTGACAAAAAATTGCAGACTTGATAATAATCACGACTATTATCTTGGGCTTGATCTTGACTCAAAATTTGGGTTTTGGTAGTGCACATGGATTAAAAGCATTGGAAATAGGCAAGGTTTGGATTTTTAAATAATCTGGAAGTTTTGGTGCATGAATTGGGATCAGTTTTAGGACAGAAGGCTCTAAATGATGGCTAACTATGGGAGGGGAGTGCTTTGGGAAGTTCAAATTTCTTCAAAGTTGGTGTGTGGGCTTGTGATGATAATATGATAAAGCTAAAGATGATAATTTTTAAAAAAATGGTTGCATTCTAACATAGCAGATAATAAACATGATTATTATCTAATGGATTTTAATTTTTTTTTGGTAACTTTGGCTTGATACAGTGTTGGACCATGATGTAATAAAGCCTTAAATGTGGGTTTGGTAAATTTTGGATTTTCCAAGTGCCTTGAAGGCCAAAATAGAAGTTTTGGTACATCTTTTGGTATGGGAACAAAGTGAAAATGAGTTTTTACATTTTTTTCTTAGTATATGGGATTAAAATAACATGCATAAGCAAGTTGGCATTAGGAAAAATGTGGACTCTCCTTGGGCCATATAGGATTAAGGTTAATTAGGCTCCAGCCAATAGGAAGAGAGCAATGTATATAAGTCTAGAACCTAAGAAAGTAGAGAGAATAATAGGGTTGTCCACTCATTTATTGCTTTGTATCCTAGAGGGAGGTGGATGGGTAAAAGGGGGAGGGGCAAAGGGGGGGGGGGGGAGTGGTGGGTCCACAGATACAAAATATTCCATCCAAAACTCCCCCAAACCTACCCTATGATCAAAAAGTCATTTTCTCACTCTAGAACCTCTTTCCCAAGACTCCCTTCCTCCATAGCCCCTTTCCATAACACAAAGCTCCCACTCTCTCTCTAAACTCTTACACCTTCCTCCTTCCTCAAGCACTCCATTGCAACTTTAAGCTCCCACTCTCTCTCTAAACTCTGTCTCCCTCCTCCTTCCCCAAGCTCTCCATTGCAACTTTAAGCTCCCACTCTCTCTCTAAACTCTGTCTCCCTCCTCCTTCCCCAAGCTCTCCATTGCAACTTTAAGCTCCCACTCTCTCTCTAAACTCTGTCTCCCTCCTCCTTCCCCAAGCTCTCCATTGCAATTTCAAGCTCCCACTTAAGCATCCATGGCCAACAATGGTCAAAATAGATGCCCCAAACCCATCATTCAAAGTATGGTTCTCCACAACTCGAAGAATGAGGAGCAGCAATGGGAACCTCAGGGTTTTCAAGAAGGTGCATCGGTCTACATGCAACCTTCCGCAATCGGTCCCCATCGTGTTCGTGAAAGAACAAACGTTGATCTCCATTGGAAGGGAAGACTAATAGGCTTCAAGCAAGTAAGAGACAAGGGTACGATGGCAATCGTTCAATATGTCTTCATGTTTGGACACATGCGTCTACGAGGAATCACCAACCCAAGGCCTCTACAATTGGGTGGTGAAGACGAGCTCATTACCTCTCCTCCTCCTTTTCCCGTGGCATCGTTATTTATTAGCATGTTGTAGCTTACATGTGTAAGCATGCATACACAAAGTGTAGAAAGGTAGTATGTGCCATTTATCATTATGCTTAGATTATAGTTGCACAAATAGACTATCTCTGTTGTTTATGAGATGTAGAGTGGGAGCCCAAAAATGAGTAGGGGGCCTTTAACAAATAGTTGGAAGGTTGTGAATGCTCATATGTGAAGTGAAGGTGTGGGAGGAGGAAGAAGCAAATGATGTATTGTCATAGCTTGCCACGAGGGTTGGATAGTTGTGAATACTGGTGTATTTCCTCTCTAAAATTCCACTATTTTCTCATTTAGTTGTGGAAGTAGTTCAAATGAGGGCTCCGATAGTCAATCAATCAATAGTTGTCTTGTGCTTTGGTTGCATCGGTTCACATTATGCAAAAATAGAGCTCCATACACACAACATCTACTTAACATAATATGGCGGAAAGGAGTCCCCTTTTCAAAATTGGGATATGAAGACATGGCATTGTAAACACGGGACCATGTCCAACTTAGGGTCATAGGGTTTGTAGAAAACAAATCATAAGCTCTCTCTCTCTCTCTCTCTCAGCTTTTCCCTTCTAGGTTCTTATTACTTTGTTAGTATTTAGCGAGATTCAAACATTTTGTTTCCTCTTACCCTCGAACTCACTTCAATTCAATACAAATGCAGCTAACGAAGCACTCCAGTTTTTTCTTATTTTTTCTAGAGCCAACTATGAATTCTAAAAATAAGTCCAGCACACATAACTTGGAGATGGACCACCAAGCAACCAGCCAGTCAACTTCTAATCTCCATTGTTATCATTCATCAATACTAGCCGGTCGCCTTTGGCGACTTCTCTCTCTCTTTCTCTCTCCCTCTTTATCGCATGTCCAGGAGCCACTCTTATTTTTGGAATCTAGCCTTCACCTTGTAGGTTGTGTACAAGGAGAAGTTCCCCCCAATCAAACTTCGAGATCATCCACCGGCCATGCACGGTTTCTGCACGGCATCCAAGGTGGTTTTCGAACATACCAAGGTGGTCTTCGAACATATCAGGGGCTGCCATAACCACTGTCTTCATCATCGGTCTGCTGTGAAATAGTATAGGTATTTACCACTCTATTAAAGACAACGAGACTCTGCATTTCAAAATACGATGTCAGGACCAAGGCGGATAAAGGTCATGTTAGCATTCACAATTGGGAAGTCAATGGCAGGCCATGTCTTCTAGCATGGAGCAATCCCGACAAGGACATTACGACAAGGATGATGTTATCGGTTGATTCAAGATGCATTGATTGAGGTAAATTAAGAGTTTTGTTATCAAAATTTTGTGTGAGCAAGGCTTATTACACATATACAACACCAAGCAAGGCTGCAATCGATAAGGATATACCCTACCATGGTAAGGACATTACAACAAAAAAGGGGGCCTTCGACACAGGTTTCGACGCTCCCCGTCAAAAAAACCGTCGAAATACGCGTCCCTACAAAAACGTCGCAATATGCGTCGAAAGGTACTGTTATTGATGCATATTTTGACGTGCCTAGCGACGCAGATTGCGATGACCATAACATAATTTTTTTTCTTGGGCAGAGGACAGGAAGCCTGGTCTGTGCCCAGTGAAAAGATGGACACAGCCACAGCCAGACTGCTTGTCCTCTGCCCAAGAAAGCGAGCAGCACCAAAATCAACCATGCTCCCACAAAATTTTCGGCAGAGTTCCCTTCGTTTTAACATAAACTTTTAAAAAAAAAACCATATGTATACGCCTTCTACATGCTATCCATGTAGGATCTTACATGAGATTTAAGGCAAATGAAAGAAATGAAATGAACTTTGTGCAAAACCATAACCAACTTAAAACCATAACCATAATAAACTTTGTGCAAAACCATAACCAAATTAAAACCATAACCAGCCATAACCATATTGATCAAAACCATAATGATAACCATAACCATAACCATAAAGTTAAACATAACCATAAACAAAACAATAACCATAACCATGTCTATACAAGAACAATAACCATAACCATGTCTATACAATGACAATAACCATAACCATAAGGAAAACAATAACCATAACCATGTCTGAACAATAATCATAACCATGTCTATAAAAAAAAGAGACACAGAAGCGTGTCTATGTCTCACAAAACATATATATGAAATCCACTGATGACTAGGTGTCACAACCTACACATAGGACAAGTCACAAAATTAGTATTGATATTACTTTACATATACTTATTTAATTAAATCAACTCACACATATTAACGTCTCACCTTAATCGGTCACCGAGATCGACGAGGGCACTTGTGCTGCGGAGATGAGGACGTACCCGCCTTTGCCGCACCCCTAGGTGTCGAAGCGGCCATGATGGAAGACCTCGCAAGCGTCGTACCGTAGGCGTCCCCCCCATAGGTGTCCCCCCCATAGGCGTCGGACCCTCGGGTGTGAAGCCCGGAGGCATAGTACCCGTGCCTCTAGCTACCCAATACTGAGACGCCTCTGCCATCTGACTGGGCGTCATCCGTGTGACAAAGCCCATAATGCATATGCACTCATAGAAGCAGGATCTGGAAACTGGTCTGCCATACTAAAGTCCTGCACAAAGAAAGTAAAAGAAAGCGCCAGAACACCTTTGTTTAAATTAACTTTAAGCTTAATTTTAAATCAACGCCTTCACACAAACACTTTCAGGCCTAGGCCTCGACGAGTGAGGCATCATCGATAAGATCTTGCACCCTATCATTGTCTATCTCTAATTGCAGACATAACTCTACCCAACTCGTTCTGGCAGATAGTCTTCATCCATTGCATCTTCATCTACAAGTGTCATATCTACCTCGTCTGCGTCATCCCTCGTATATCTGTCAGCTTCCTCTACCATACCTTCGTCCATCTCATCTAATGTCACAGTAGTATCTGCGTCGTCTGACCGAATTTCCTCCAAGAGCTCTTGCCCTTCAAATACTTGTTTATTTCTTGGAGCAACCTGAACCACAAACCACCATTGCCGCTCTCGAGGGTCCGATACAAAGACCACTTGTTCGCAATGTTTGGGGAGAGCAAATGTGTCGCTCGCATCTGTCCAAACCTTTGTAGAATCTATTTGCATAAGCTTGTTTCCATCTCTGCGTACCGTTGCATTGCGACCATAAGTAATCACCTTGAACCACTTCACATCCAACAAAAACATCTCAAACCGCCTGAAGATGACTTTCAGGATATCTGACACCAGACCACAGTAATCCAGGTTGCTAGTGCTCTCATTCGTGTCTCTGGCATTGGCCCTGCTCTTTTGCATGAAACTAACCATTACCCCACTGTCAAACGTGTTTCTTCTGCTGTCAATTTGTTGTGTACTGAAATGCTTTCCATGCGACCACAGTGCCATGTATGTATGATACCTCCAATCACCTCCAATAGCCAGCTCTTCCTCTTCTAGAGATATGGGTTCTCCAATCTGTCGAGCTGCTCTCTGTCCAACCATGCCATTGTAGGGAATTCAGGTAGAGGAGCGAGATAGTTTGGCAAGGGTAAGCCTCTAGTCATTCGGCTTCGCCTCCAATCGTGTCACTCCCTATTGCGTCTCTCTTTCTCTTCTTCGTACCTTTCAAGCCATTTTTGCATCGGCTCTGAATTTAGTATACAGAACTTCATGATCTTTTCTCGCATGGCGCTGTTCATTTTCTTCGGCACCCCTTGCCCTTGCGGCTCCTCTCCCACCAGTCTTGCATCCTCCTCATCGCTCCACAATGTACGGAGATCAGGACCACCGGGTCAAAATCTCGTCTTTATTGGTCAAATCCTATATGGGTAGACACATACGTGCACTCCTAGGTGTACATGGCAATGCATGTAGCGGGCAAAACCCCTTTGCCTCTTTTAGTTCCATAGTTTCTTCTAGAGGGAGAGAGAGAGAGATAGAGAGAGTTTCTGTCCTTTTCGCACAATTGGTCAGTCAACCTAACTCTTTCACGCTGACTTTCTCTATCTACTATCTATCTCTCTCTCTCTACCTATGTAGCTATCTCTAGTTAATTATCTTTCTCTCTCTCTCTCTCTCTCTATATATATATATAGATATATAGATATATAATATATATATATATATATATATATATATCACTCTCTCTCTCTATGTACCCTATCTCTCGTTCTTTCTCTCTCGATCTCGCTCTCTCTCTCTCTCTCTCTCTCTCTCTCTCTCTCTCTCTCTCTCTCTCTCTCTCTCTCTCTCTCTCTCTCTCTCTCTCTCTACGTACCCTATGTCTCGATCGCTCTCGCTATCTCTCTTCTCTTTCTCTCGCTCTAGCTCTCTTTTTTCCTCTCTCTCTCTCTATTTCCCTATCTCTCTCTCTCTCTCTCTCTCTATTTTCCTCTCTCTCTCTCTCTCTCTCTCTCTATATATATATATATATATATATATATATATATCACTCTCTCTCTCTATTTCCTATCTCTTTCTCTCTCTCTCTCTATTTTCCTATCTCTCTCTCTCTCTCTCTATATATATATATATATATCACTCTTTCTCTCTCTCTATTCCCTATCTCTTTCTCTCTCTCTATTTTCCTATCTCTCTCTCTCTCTCTCTAATTCCCCCCCCCCCCCTCTCTCTCTCTCTCTCTCTATATATATATATATATATATATATCACTCTTTATTTCTCTCTCTCTCTCTCTCTCTCTCTCTCTCTCTCTCTCTCTCTCTCTCTCTCTCTCTCTCTCTCTCTCTCTCTCTCTCTCTCTCTCTCTACCACAGTAGAGCTCGTCACTTTACACTAGAGGCATACTGATCGAACGAGCGACTAAGCTAGGGAGATCCAGACGCCCATGACTGCGGAGGACTACACAACATCGATAGAGGCTGCATCAGAGGATCCAGGTCACTTTGGCTCGACATGCACAACGCCCGGTCAGACTACTGACCATGGAGGAGATTGATGAGATCCGCCAGTGACCGATGCTGGATCTCCTATAATCTACCTATCCTAGCTAGCTGTTTTAGCTGCTTAGTCCACACCCAGCAGTTTAGGATTCCATAATATTTTATTTTGTCATTTTGTCATCTTGTTACTCTGACTTTGTATGAGATCCACCACATTGTAACTTTCTGTCTCATAGGTCACTTTGGCCTTTTGAAGATGTTAATATAACATTTCATTTCATTTCTCTCTTTAATTTCTCTTTCTTTAATTTTAATTTCCTACGCATACATTCTCTCTCTCTCTCTCTAGCTTTTTAATCTCTTATTTACACACACTCACACATTTCTCTCTCTTTCTCTCTTTGATTTTCTACACACACACACACACACACACACACATTTCTCTCTCTCTCTCTCTCTCTCTCTCTCTCTCTCTCTCTCTCTCTCTTTCTTTAGTTTCTTACACACACACACACACACACACACACACACACACACACACACACACAGACACGTTTCTCTCTCTCTCTCTTTGATTACCTACACACACACACACATTTCTCTCTCTCTCTCTCTCTACCTTTCCTACACACACACACACACACACACACACTTCTCTCTCTCTCTCTCTCTCTCTCTCTCTCTCTCTCTCTCTCTCTCTCTCTTTCCTACACACACACACACACACACACACACACACACACACACACACACACACACACACACACACACACACACACACACACACACACACACGATGTAGAGAGAGAGAGAGAGAGAGGGGGGGGGGGGGGGGGGGGGGGGTTTGGGGCGGAGAGTTTCATAATACCTAGGCAGCAGGTTTCGGCCAAGAGACCTGAGCGTGTCGCAGGCAAAAATAGCCGCCTGCGCGCGGATTTCCCTTTTTTCCCCCCCAATTTTTTGCGTCGATATACTCGTGGTAATATCCGTCGATATACGCGTGGTAAAGTATGCCTTGCCACGCATATTTCCACGCGCATATCGACGGATATTCCGATGCATATATCGACGGGCTGCAAGTACATCGATAACCGCGTGGAAAGGTACGGCCGTCGATATATACTGCGTCGATATCTTGATGTTATGTTGTAGTGGGACCATGGTTACGGCTACAAAAAGTCCTCAAGAACGACTCGAGAGTCAATAGAGATCATCACTAAGCTCTTGCATGCAGGCACAAGCTCAGCTTGTGACAAGTTCCGTACGCAGTCAACTTTTTTCCACTGCTTTGTTTGCAAAGAACCACTGTCTGGTTGAGGGATCAACATCGAGCATGGCTTGAGTACAAAATACTTGAACAACACACGTTCGTCGGCGGTTGAATGTTAATGCAAAGGCAAAAGGAACTGGTACTTACAGGGATCGGCACACCTGATAACTCTTAATGCTCGAGGGTACAAAGTTGTTTAGCATGGCCTCTTCTTTGTCGATTCGACAAAGCTCTTTTCCTCACGTCTAGGCTTGATTGATGATGACAAATATGTTCCACATGGCCGACTATTTGTCACCATTTGCAACAACCGACGGAAGATGTGATTCCGGATCTCTCGCATAATGGTTTTCCAAGTGCTGACATGACGGCACTTGACAAGTATTTATGGAGGATCTTTCAGTATGCGTGATGACGAGGGGCATTCATTATCTATTGGAAGCCATGGCTATGAGCTAGAAGGGCTCCAATTTATCACGTACATCTCAGTCTACAAGGACACAAAAGTACTTATCGGAAGTACAACTTCCATTTCGGAATCTTGCATTGAGCTTTTTCTCCTCTGGGGTATACTATGAGCACATGTCCTTGGGAACTTTCTCCATAAGCCTGCAAAATCTTTCAGGCCATGTATATGATCCATACGCCAACTCTCTCTTGTGCAACACAAATGGCTATGATCTAAATTTGAGCAAGCTTTTCTTCCAACATCTCCAGACACTGGTTACAGTAGGATGACCAGGTTAGACCATGTTCAATATTGTTTATTTTTCCATGTTTATACATTTACATTGGAAATTAATGCTTTTGTGCAAAGCAAAGTTCTTTGATGATTTTAAATGAAGCAAGGTTTCTCCCTTGTGCCAAGGTACTGCCTAATGACTTGGAATCACGGGCAGTGGCACACAAGTTTGAAAAAACTAGCAAAATAGGGCATATCACCTCACAGAATCCCTACCAGTTTAGACTGTGCAAGGCACTAATGGTTTTGATCCTCATGTTTGAGGCCATCACTCTCACCAAGGGCTTAAAAATCTGTATGCAAGGCATGCTAACCAAGTGGCATGAATTCCACCGCTTCAGAGATTACGCTTCCACTATCACACCAGACACTCTGTCACGAACAAACTAAGTTCCGGAATGTTTAAATTTTTGGTTGCTGTCAACACACAATACCACTAAATGGAACCTAAATCTAGGACTTATTTCATAGGCAAAGTTCCATATTAAGTCATTTTTGTATATTCATGACCCCATACATGGTAAGTGGGTCAAGCTATGGCTTGTGTTTTCTGTTCCCTCTCTCGATAAGAGTGTTATACAAGCAGATTGTTGCATGCTTATAGGATAAGCTGCAAGTGAGGCATACGATGCTTCATACCACACAGATTGGACACAACACATACAAACTCGTCACTTAAGGAAAGTTCCTTAGCCCAGCATTCTCTCTCTCTTTCTTATTTCTCTCCATAATAAAAACTTTCTACGCAGTTTTTGATACATGTTTTGTTTGGGAGTCAGCATGAGCCAAGGTGCTCTATCTCTCAGTTAGAAATTCGGCAAGGCGCCCTCTACATTAGTCTTCATCATTTCGTCGATTGAACACTAATTGCCATTAGGGCTATGAGCCACACACGCTGGCTAAGAGTCATTGTCGGATCTCGGGTATGACCCAACTGTTGGCATTCCTTGGGGGATTGTTCTTAAGGTTGAACAAATCTACCCACTGGACTACACAACGAAGTTAATGGACAAGCACGAGTCTTGTCATTACGAATGTTTATGGTGTCATTTTTGCACGACATGGTTTCAGTGTGACACTCGAGTTGAGTTTTTGATAACCATAAACTCAACTCAGCTGATTTCTACCACGGATTTTAGATACAACATACCGTTGCGACATCATGGCTGTCCATAAGAGCTAGGATTTCCACTTGTGTGGATCTCTTGCTCTCTCTATAGCACTACGAGTGTCTATGGATGCATTGTTTTGGGGTAAGACCCCGCGGGTGCTTACTAAATCACCCCATAGGCATTGAGGATCACGGTTTGATCTATTTCCGTTATACTTTCAAGGAAAGAATTCTGCAATCTACCATGCGGTAGCGGAAAATTTCAACTTTTCAAGTTGATTCTCATCATTCCGTACATGGTTAACTATGTTGGTTACTGTTGCCCGCTAGTTAAGCAGTTTCTACAAAGGATCTTACCAAGGGGTGGACTACGTAGATTCTACCCAATGGGTTTGGATTGCAAAGGCAATACCCAGGGTTACCAGTGCAATGTTGCTTGGTTTTTTCGCAGATGGGAGACGTGCTCCTGTGCATTTGAATATGGATAACTGAACTTTTAGTTCAATCCCCAGGGCCATGCCAAGGGCAGGTCAGAACAAGTATTTTGGGCCGTAGTGTCCAATGTATATTATGCTGTTATGAATCCACTTGTCGAATTCGATTTGGCACATGTTTTCACATGGGATACAACATGGTCTAGGGACTCAAGGAGTTCAGTTTAGCCAGTGTGGAGCAATGAATGAGGGTCTCTCTCACTCTTGTCGCGGAGTGTTTCGAGTTACCTCCACACACAAGTACATCTTGTACTTGAAGGGTGTTCTTTTTTTTACATCCTTACATGACACATATTCCACATGTGGAGAATATGAGTCTCTGGGACAGATACTAGCGCCGCTATTTCAATTATGTGTCGCGACGATGTCCCTAAGTGCTGGTCCCATCTGTTTTCTAGACCATTTTCATCACGATGTATTAGGAGCAATTTCAGTGGCCAGAAATTGTTGGATACTTAGACAGACTTGTTAAGGTACAAGTGCTGCTAAACAACATTACAGATGGTTGTTTTACATATAGAAAGGCTATACGTTGTTAATGAAAAAGTTTCATTGTTTGTCCCTAGAAGTGATTAATGTTTCACCTTCTATTATGGTTCAAACGTTTCAGCAAGGCTTGCAAAAGATTGCAACTAAAAGTATTTAGTTTCTTTTCAGAACTATTTACATTCCTCTTTAATGTGTGCTAGGCGCATCACATTTGCCATAAGTATTGGCAAGGATCACCATGGATATACAGGTTCGGATCTATTTTTTGCTAAATGCATGCACACTAGGTGTTATGGGCCTTAGTGTTTAGCAAAAGCTGCTCTGGAACGGCATGCGTATTCATCACGTTGTTGCTTATGAAGCATTTTGCACTCTATGTGCAGTATCTCTATGAGATTACTTTTGGGTGTACTAATCACCAATAGAGGTCATGCCTCGCTTTGCGTGTTTGTGGATTTTTCAAGATAACCATGATGGTTATTCTGGGCATTTTTGATTCCTCAACAATGTTATACGATACTGTGATTCCCATTTACCAGTCATCTGGGAAGACTGTCTATAAACCATGGGGGAAACACACCTCAGTACTGTCAGTTATCCAAGGGGATAGGCAGATTACAAGTGTAATCTTGGGCTAAAGGTATACAAAGTGCGTACATTAGCACCAACCAATCCAATTAATAAGCATTTATTGCTCTACTTGGAGTTTACTTACTATCAGTTAACGCATGGTTGCGACTAAGTTTAGTCTCTTCATGAATTAATCAAGTTCTCAACCTTGAACACTAGTGATGGTGGGGTTGTTTATTGCTGAAATTAGAAAACAAGTTAGGGACTTAAACTTGGTTGATGAGTTATGTTAGCAAGTCACTTTCATGGAAAGTGAAAAGTTAGGGACTTAAACTTGGTTGATGAGTTATGTTAGCAAGTCACTTTCATGGAAAGTGAAAAGAGGTACTCTTTAGGGTACCTCTTTGTGTGATAACTCGTTTTGGATATGTGTGTTCTAAATAGAGTCTACACACTGTGATTGGATAGGAGTTGGTAACACAAGATGGTTACAAATGGACAACAATGTGGAAAATCAAGATGTTACTCTTGGTTTCATTGAACCTCCTGCTGAACCATGTTCCGATCAACGAAACAGCTGGATCCATGAAGGATGCCACTATAGAAAACATTAGTGTATCATCACTCTTGTTTTCGAGGACGAAAAGGGGAATGTCATGCCAAGTGTAGGACCAGGCACGACCAAGGGCTAGGACGGACATGCAGTCAAGGGGGTCCCTATATTTAGCACGCCAAGAATCTATATAGGGCATGGCTGGGTGGCAATGAGCATGGTCCAATCCCCTCTATTCTTACAAGAGAGAGAAAGCATTAAAAATAGTAGAAAAAGATGTGACCACGTGGAGGCTTGCTTTCATTGAGAGCATGCTGCAATCAATCTAGACAAGAAGCTCCTGAAGAAATTTTTGTGTTTTCTCAAGCACACCACATTTGACATACATATCAACCAAGACAATGCCAAGCACGACATCTTTTTATAACAATGTAAATCAGCATCTTGCATAGAGCCACATGCCTTCGAGATGCCTATGTAGGTGATTGCATTTGAAGAGTTACGGGCCTGCTCTTGTTACACAATCCTGCAATCAGTGCTTCCTTGCCATGTGATCTTCATCAACCATGATAATTGATGTGCATCAAGTAAGCAAAAGCTCAGCGCGCAGATGGTAAAGATAGGCGAGCTTAGTGAAAATATAGGTGACTGAATTTGGACAGATACACTTGCTTTGCCTCCGCTAAAAACAACCTAGAGTATTCTGGCCCTGCGCTTGTTGCACACGCCCCACAATGAGTACATTTCAAGAGGTGACATTCCGCACTCAAGCACTTTTTGTGCTTTCTCAAACACACCACATTTGGCATACATATCGACCAAGATAGTGTGCCAAGCACGACATCCGTTTTCATCCCAGAATCAGTGCATTCCAAGAGGCGACGTTTTGGACATAAAGCTCCTCAAGCACTTTTTGTGCTTTCTCTAGCAAACCACATTTGGCATACATATCGACCAAGACAGTGCCACTCACACAATCTTTTTCCAACAGCCTCTGATTAACAATATAATTGTGAAAAAGGACGACGACAAAGATAAAGTCTGAGGAGAGGTGAGTTGCAGAAAGCAATGAGCTATAGAACAAAGACACGAGGGTGCTGCTGATTTTGGCTGAGAAGCTTAGAGCACCGATGGAAAAGCGCTTGTGTGTGTGTGTGTGTGTGTGTGTGTGAGAGAGAGAGAGAGAGAGAGAGAGAGAGAGAGAGAGAGAGAGAGAGAGAGAGAGAGAGAGAGAGAGAGAGAGAGAGAGAGAGAAAGCATTAAAAATAGTAAAAAAAAATGTGACCACGTGGAGGCTTGCTTTCATTGAGAGCATGTTGCAATCCATCTAGACAGAGAGCTCTTGAATCAATTTTTGTGTTTTCTCAAGCACACCACATTTGGCATACATATCAACCAAGACGATGCCAAGCACGACATCTTTTTATAACAATGTAAATCAACATCGTACGTAGAGACATATGCCTTCGAGATGTCTATGTAGGTGATTGCATCTGGAGAGTTACGGGCTTCCTCTTGTTGCACAATCCTGCAATCAATGCTTCCTTGCCATCTGATCTTCATCAACCACGAAAACTGGTGTGCAGCGAGCAAGCAAAAGCTCAACACGCAGATGGTAAAGATAGGCGAGCTTAGTGAAAATATAGGTGACTGAATTTGGAGAGATACATTTGCTTTGCATTTGCTAAAAACAGCCTATAGTTTTCTGGCCCTGCGCTTGTTGCACACATCCCACAATGAGTACATTCCAAGAGGTGACATTCCGCACTCAAGCACTTTTTGTGCTTTCTCAAACACACCACATTTGGCATACATATAGACCAAGATAGTGTGCCAAGCACGACATCCATTTACATCCCACAATTAGTGCATTCCAAGAGGTGAGTTTGGACATAAAGCTCCTCAAGTACTTTTTGTGCTTTCTCTAGCACACCACATTTGGCATACATATCGACCAAGACAGTGCCACACACACCATCTTTTTCCAACAGCCTCTGATTAACAATATAATTGTGAAAACGGACGATGACAAAGATAAAGTCCGAGGAGAGGCGAGTTGCAAAAAGCAAGGAGCTATATAACAAAGACACGAGAGTGCTGGTGATTTTGGTTGAGAAGCCTAAAGCACCGATGGCAAAGCGCTTGTGTGTGTGTGTGTGTGTGTGTGTGAGAGAGAGAGAGAGAGAGAGAGAGAGAGAGAGAGCGCATTACAAATAATAGAAAAAGCTGTGACCAGGTGGAGGGTTGAGAGCTCGAGAATTCAAAAGAAGTTGTTACGCTAACGAAGTAATGAAAGTAGGGGCTCTGAAGGGCCGTTAAAAAAAATCTGCTTCTGCGCACAATAAAGTATATAATATAAATTATTAAAGAAAATGAGATTCCGTAACCCGTTTGGGTGGGAACGGCGTGAGGAAGGAGGGGAACTGGATTACTAGGGAGGAGGTGGCACAGGCTGATTGGCGGGTAGGGATTGGGTGGCGAGGGGGGCAGCTACATAACCATGGGGAGATGTAAATTTGAAACGGTACGCAGCAACTAAGATTTGAGCGTGAATCAGGCGAGGAAGAGGAAGCAAATCGAGGCAATGGCCACAGCTACTTCTGCATTGAGTAGCTCTACCTTTGCAGGGCAGACCGCTCTGAAGCCTCAGAACGAGCTGTCCAAGAGGGTGGGCAATGTGGAGGCTCGGGTGAGCATGAGGAGGACCGTGAAGAGCACTCCAGAGAGCATCTGGTATGTTGTGTCCTGCTATTCCTGTTTATGCGTCTAATTTAATTATCTTAGGCAAAGTCGTTGATGTAGCTCTGCACCACAGGTATGGTCCAGATCGCCCTAAGTACCTGGGCCCCTTCTCCGAGGCCACTCCCTCTTACCTGACCGGTGAGTTCCCCGGTGATTACGGCTGGGACACCGCCGGCCTGTCTGCCGACCCCGAGACCTTCGCGAAGAACCGCGAGCTGGAGGTCATTCATGCCAGGTGGGCAATGTTGGGCGCCCTCGGGTGTGTGACCCCTGAGCTGTTGGCTAAGAACGGCGTGAAGTTTGGTGAGGCAGTGTGGTTCAAGGCTGGCTCTCAAATCTTCGCTGACGGAGGGTTGGACTACTTGGGCAACCCCAGCTTGGTGCACGCTCAGAGCATTTTGGCCATCTGGGCATGTCAGGTACTTAATCTTTCCCGGTTCTTGTATGAATCGTTTTATGTCGTCAGTAAGCTGTTTTTGACTCACCTTCGTCTCCCCAGGTTGTGCTGATGGGCGCTGTTGAGGGTTACAGAGTTGGCGGCGGCCCCCTCGGCGAGGGCCTGGACCCCATCTACCCCGGTGGTTCCTTCGACCCCCTTGGCCTTGCTGATGATCCTGACTCCTTCGCAGAATTGAAGGTGAAGGAAATCAAGAATGGGCGGCTGGCTATGTTTTCCATGTTCGGCTTCTTCGTGCAGGCCATCGTCACCGGCAAAGGACCCATCGAGAATCTTTCTGATCATTTGTCCGATCCCGCGGTTAATAACGCCTGGGCGTATGCTACCAACTTCACCCCAGGCAAGTGAGTGAGAAGCTTGTGCTTTTACAGTGCATGATACTGCGCATGTGGAAAGCGATTTTGTACTCCTCTGAGGCACTCTTGTACATTCTCTAAGTTTTTCGCTAATCCAGTGAAGCTTTTCTCCATTTAAGTTTTCTCATGTAGGAAAATGGAGTCTTCTTTAGTGTTTTTCATACAATGCATAACATCATGAGTTTTTGCTCCAGAGGCACTGCATAACTAGCTAGATACGATTGGGGACAAGGGCCGTCCCCGTTTGTGCACGTTGATACTAGTCAGAGGTGGTCCCCTGCCCTCATTTGTACCATAGCTAGGTATGCGATGCCTCCCTCATTGATGCTCATGATGTTAAAAGTTAAGTCACAATATGGAAAATATTGTGAGAAATTGTGCAAAGCTTCTTGTGCCGCCTAAACATTAAAATACACCTAACAATAGGAATCCTCTTAATAAAAGATTGGACCTTTGCCATTCACACTGGGTATAAGACCCAATACTTTGATGGTGTGCAGGGCCTACACACATGTATAGCCATCTAGACCTTCTCCAACCTTGTGAATTCCACCCCCTACCTCTACAGGAGTAGCTTGCATTAGGCACCCTATTTGCGCGTGCCACTAAAGCTCTCTAGTGTTGATGTTATGGAGGATGTAATTCTCTTATGTTATTTAACTTTTCACATGATCCCACATTGTTAAGCTGGCTACTCTGCTTTGTCCACATTGATAAAATCTTGCAATTAATATCATTCAGGTGATAGTAATCCACATTATAGGAAGTTTGTGGCAACTCTTTGTACTTTCAAACAATATAGCACCTGACAATTTAACCATAGTAGGATTCCTCGTTAACCAAAACACTCTTAAGTAGAAATCAAATTGTATTGTTGCGTTCATTTGGGAAGAGAAGTCATAAAAACCAGTGGTTGGCACTCTGTGTTTTCAGTCAATGCCTTGCAAAAGACAAAATCCCTTGGATTAAATTGTGTTTTCAGTCAATGCTTTACAGAAGACACATCTTCGCAAGAATTGTTATTTTTCAAGAATTTTTATCTGTTGGTACCCCTACTTGGATCAAAATCATCCAAAATTTGTGTACAAAGCCAGATCTGCGCAATATGATGCTATATAAGCGTCCTATGTGCTTATCAAACGCGTGTAATAGCGTAGCAGTAAGATATTTGTCTTGGGGTGGGGAGGTTGCGAGGTTGAATCCCACCCAACTTATTTTTTCCTCTTATGAATTGACGGCCCACGATCATTAATGATCTGAAACTCTAGACCCCCTCTAGAAATTGAGGGTGGCAAATAGAGTCGCGGGGAGGAGGGTACTTTGCAGACGAAACTTGAGGGTTATGGTGGCAGTTGGCAAGGGAGATAGTGACGCAGAGGATGTAGAGTCCGCAACTGTAAATTTTTATTCTTTTAATAACGTTGGTGCAACCGTGCAAAGACGAGGATGCGCCTGCGGTGCACGAGTGGTTTAGGATTCCGCCTCTTAGCGGCTTAATGAGAGTTCGACTCTTGTAAACCTCTTCCTAATGTCCTTAACTGGAAGTAACAAGTTATTAATCACAAGACTTGCCCGTTAGAAGATAGATGTATATATATGCATATGTACGTATATATATGTACGTTATATATACGCTTCTATATCGTACGCATGCGTGCATAGTATGTTACGTATCTACACGCAAAACAAGAGTATTTTAAGAGGAAGAGCTAAAAGAAGAGGAATGGTTTGTTTTTTGGGAAAATTACCAAAATACCCCTCTAATTTGAGGAAATTCCCAAAATACCCCTCAAATTGCAAAAATTCCCAAAATACCCTTGTATCTACTTTGGTTGGAATGTTCAAGATTTTCTTATCTTCATTCGTTTTTGACAATTGAGATCCGTTATTGAGTGCTCACATGTAATTTGTCACCAGTTACCATCGCAAAAAAGGTAATTATGTCCAAAAATAATGAAGCAATTCATCTCCAAAGCCTACGTAACCAACTCAAATTGTAGTTTTAGCATCTTGTACGATAGACAATCACTCTTCTTGTGAACACCTACAAAAAAAATTATTTTTCGAGAAATTTAGTCTCACAACCAGGGGTATTTTGGGAATTTTGGAAAATTTGAAGGGCATTTTGGGAATTTATGACAAAATATTAGGGGCATTTTGGGAATTTTTGAGATTTGAGGGGTATTTTGGGATTTTCCTCAATTTAGAGGGGTATTTTGGTAATTTTCCCTTGTTTTTTTTGTTGTGAAGTAGTTGACTCCAAGAAAGTATTGTATCTGGAGCAAAGACGTCTATGTAAGTTGGTTTGGTCGAACTGTCTAGGTAAGAAAGAATATATGGATTGCTGAGTTATTTGGCCAAAAACAAAAATGTGTGGCGGTTATCGTTGTGGGAGGGCAGTTTTTGAGCCAAGCGTGATCTAAAGTTGAGTTGTAGATTGTGGTGATGTCTTGTATGGTTTGAGTGTAGCCTTTAGGCGCAAGAATGTTGGACAGTGCGTTGTAGTGAGATGCTTTTGTATCGACATGTATGTTAAAGTCCCCAAGGATGATACTTTGGGTGGAGTGAGCAGTTTGGTTGGTCAGAGGCTCTGCAATTTTGAGTGTTCCGTCAGCTCCATTGACCAAGCCATCTGAAATGTCAATGTTTCCTGCGCAGAGCTTGACTATCATTCCTGGCTTAAGCTCAAGAAGGGATGCCAATCTTGCTGTTGCTTGAGGATCGTTTGGGATGACGAGGTTTTTTGAGCATGTTTTGTGGCGTTTGTCTCATGAGTGGATGATATAAGACTTGCCAACCAAGTTGTTGTAGATGAGGTGATTGTGTTGGTTCTTGGATTGGTTTGTGAAGAAGAGGTACGTTGTCTTGAATATGTTCGTTGGTGGTTTGTTGAAGGTTGAGTTGATGTAAGCTAAATCTTCGTTACTTTGTGCACCAGTCCTGATGCGGTTGAGCAAAGCGACAAAATCTGTGTTTGTTTGGCGCATTGTTTTTTTGAGGTCATAACATTTTGTGTGGGTGTGCCAAAATGAAGGCCTCAGTTTCTCACAAAGATTTTGTGGCGGAGCAAAAATCCATTGATCACGCACGGGGCTTGCCTGGCAAAGGTCGCCGCAAAAGATAACGTCAAGGCCTCCAAATGGTTGATCGTGTCTATGTTTGATAGTACGCATTCTTGTGTCAATGATATCGAGTAACCTGCTCCCAATCAACGAAGCCTCGTCAAAGACGACTAGTTTCAGATTTTTATATTGTAGCAAGAGCTCTGCTAGAGTGTCGTTTGATAGGTTTGGATTGTGTTGTAGAATGAGGGGCAAGCTCAAAGCTGAATGAATTGTTGTGCCACCCAGATTATACGTAGCCTTTCCTGTGTAAGCCATGAGAAATGCTGTGGGACAGTCAATGTCATTCTCGATGGTTGTGTTGTAGTGTCGCGTCAAACCTTGAATGATAATTTGGAGTGTGAATGTCTTGCCTGTGCCAGCACCTTCAGTCAAAAATAGGTAGATTGGCTGTGTCTGCTGCAAACGTTTTCTCAACATAATGTCATCAAATATTAAGCGTTGTTCGTAATTCAGTTTGTCGACCAGAGAATGGTACTCATCATTAGGAAGTAGAAGGGTTTTGGAGCTAACTCTAGAATGCGTTGCAGGAGGTCTTGAGCTTGGAAAATCTAGGTTCACCTCATATTCGAATGCCTCTTTACTGTTCTTGAGGCTGAGCTGGACGACGATGAACGTTCGTTGGTGCCGGGTACAGGCTCAATCGAGCAGAATTTTTGCTTGTTGTGAGTTATCTCAGAAATATTAAGCTAATATCTATCCCTCCATAGAGGCGTTGACTCCTCAAGTTGTTTCTCAGAACCTGTGAATGCCAAAAAGAGCAAGCAAACCTCATGGTAATGCCTTTCTGAGTCTTTCGTGGGGCTAAAATTCGTATATCTAACGATGCGTGGTTTCTTGTTTTTGTGGGGTTTGCCTCGTAGTTGAGAGTATTCGCTTACAAACTTTGCAAGGCATAGGTGCTGTAGACTCATTGGGCGTGAACAGTATTTTGTCACGATGTCGTCGAAGAAGATGTTTTTGTCATCAGGATCGAGAGAGTCTAGCGTTGCTCTACGTTTTAACAGTAGTGTCCTTTGGTTTGCGAAATCTGCATTTACGAATACGAACTGCCTTGAAGCGCTGTGCAGTGGCAAAGAAAGTGCAATGTATGCAGCTTGTCGAGACGAAATCTCTTGAGCATTAATTAGAGCACTCCCAAGTTTTTTAAGCCTCTCCAATGTTTGAAGATTTTTTTGCTTGCAAGTGTCCATTGCATTTCGGAAGGCTTTGCTTAGTGTGGAGTCAGTTTTGGTCATATATGATGTGCAGTATGCAGCTGCTCCATGGGCGTTGAAGATAAATTGGATATCAGTGTTGGCATCCCAGAGTGTAGACAACGTTTTGTTAAAGTTGTTTGTATAAATATCCTTGGGTTCTCGTTTCAGCAAAAGTGTTGGTTCTGTGATTTTGACTGAGAGTGACTTGATGTAAGTTCCTTCATCCATGGAGAGGTAGTCCATCCATTCGTTGAATGTCATGTGAGGAGAGTGACCAAGCTCTGCTAGTCTCTCATCAATTCTCTCCTTGTTTGCAAGCAGCACCCTCTTTTTTTCTTCACTCATCACAACAGGAAGCAAGATTACTGTCTCTCCTGAGGGAGCACGCGAAAAACCAAAACGACATGCTGTTTTTCTTTTCTTGCAAGCCTTGCGATGAGAGTGTGTTTGTGCTGCTCTCAATGTCTCATGCAACAAATCTTTGTTGGTTGAAATGTATTTATCCACAAAGGCCATGATATCGTCATCTATTGCAACACCAAAGGATGGTGCGTCCTTGATCCAAATCAACCCGTGATCATGTTGGCTTCCTCTGTGTTGGAACTCAGTAACAAAAAAGTAGTTGGCGACTTTTCCCAAGATAGCACTATCTCATTTTATCTCAAGTTTCATGGCTTTGAATCTGTGAACATAATATCTTGCCGTTGCAAGTGGATTAGCTCGGACAAGCGCTCGAATGAATGCAGCATTGTTTGGGTAATCATCCTCTTTAATTTGTGGGTTCAGTTTCTTGAGACAGGCTTGTAACGGATCCCATCTTTGCTCAGCACAGGAGAATGTCACAAAAAAAGTGGGGTGGCCTAGTTGTCTAATCATAGCAAAGATATTGCGTTTGAGCTTGTTTCTGTAGTCTATTGATGTGCGCAAATTTTCGAAGTCGTGGTAACCAATTTGTGAATTTAGAATTTGCTCAATGTTGGTGGTGGCCTGGACATCTTTTTCTTTGAGTTGTTTGTCTTGCAGTTTTCCTTTTATAAGCCGCACCCATATAGATGACAGCACTTGAGAGATGATGATTTTCATTGTCTTGAAGAAAACATTTTCGATGTTGTTTGCAAACCTTCTATCTTTATTTTTCAGCTCCCATTGCGCAACTTTTTGGTATTGCTTCTTCGCGATGCCATGGTATTTCCTTTTATAGCCAAAGAAAAGCGATGGGAATGATAGCTCCTCACAAGCGTCGTCGTCAAATATGCTAAGTGGACTATACCCTTCACAAGGCGCCACACTCAAAGCTTGACCATTATGATCGACAACTTGTTGTGCAGTGATGCCGTGTATGAGCGTGTCAGATTCTTCAACCTCTCCGTCTTCGTTATTGTTCCCATCAGCCACAACACAGTCAACGTTAAATGAGAATGTGGAAGACCATGTCTCATGCATGGAAGCTTGATGCTCAATGTATAGCGGTGTTTCCAAGAGAAGAGATAATGCCTCGACTACGCAGGCTGGACAGACAGATCCAGTTAAGTATGCATGGTTGTACTCTAACTTTCGCTTGATCTCAATCAGAATAGTTGCTCCATCATGCACAAAGCGAGGAAGGATTCTTTGCACTCTCGACAAGTCCGCCATGACATTCACAATGCTGCCTCGTAACCCGTATTGACCTTCATAGTTAAGTTCACGTATCTGTGCGAAAGGGATGCGAAGCGAAACCAGACGAATCTCCAATGAATTCAAGTTTTCAACAATAGAAATTTTAGGGTTGAAAGTCATTTCACCTTGCATACAAAAGCGTGGAACTATTTGTTTTGAGAGAGAATCTTTGCAAGGTTTGCAGACTTGGAGTGTTTGAAAATTATCCAAAGACATGTTTGGTCTCAATATTTTAAGCAAAGAGGTGGTAGGTCCATCCGATGGTTGTAAATTTTTCTGGAAGAGTAATGTATCACATGAGGCACATGGATGCATAGGTGTGTCGTTTATGGATTGAAAAAATTTCTTGTGTCTAAGCTTTTGTCGCCTTGCATTTGAAGAGGTGTGAGTTCGTGACGCGGAAGCATTGCACATGTTATATATTTTTCTTTTGATTTGATTCAAGGTGAGATTAGAACGCACCACAGCTTTGAAACGAGTAGCAATTTCTAGAGCTTTTAGTGTTGGGGAGTCTTTTATTAAGTCTTGTAAAATGCATGTATCGTTCTTTGACCACACACATCTGGTGCGCTTGTGCTTTTGTAGTGTTGCCGGTAGTGCAAGGAAACCATTGCTTGTGTCAAAGAGCATCAGATGGATGATTCTAGAAGAACTAGTTGTAGCAACACTACCAACTTGCTGACTCCTAGAGTAAGATTCTTCGTTAAAGAAATGCACAATACACAAGACACCAAACATTTGAGCCACAAGCGAGATCAAGTCAATGCTTAAAAGCTTTGAAGAGGTTCTGCTATTCAAACGCTCAAGCAAGATTTGTTGTAAATTTTGAGGACTAGTATGAACATCCCACACTTTTATCCAAGTGTTGTAAGTCTCCAAATCATTTTCTTTCAGCATGCAGATGATTTTGTCAACAAGTGTTTACTTCAATAACTCCAAAGAGCAGTCCACTTTTAGAATGGACAAAAGAGCCTTAAGCACATCATTGTTGAAACGGTGTTTTCCAAAAAAGGAGACATCAATACCGTACACGAGGTCGTTGAACCGAAAACAGAAAGTGTCACTCAACATGTTTGCTCAAAATGTAAGCCAAACGATTAGTTTGCTATGGTTCGATGAGACTATACATAAGAGGAGGCTATCTTGTGGAAGGATTACAAAAGGCTTTTTTTGATAGAGAGCAGGTCTCGATAAAATTTTCACAAAAAAGGATTCAAAAATATGTAGAGTTTAGAGTATGTAATCAAGGACAACAAAATGCTACTAATGTTGAGACTGGTAATCAACCAAACGACCTTGCTTATCGATAGTAAACTCTCCTATCTTCTTGACACTCATCAAAGATGATTTCAACTCCACCACATTACTATTGTAGAGATCAGCAAAGGGAAGCGATAGACGCAAGACCTCGTCAACCAATTTTCCCTTCACGTCCACGTTAATGAAAGAACCCCCTTGTAAAGTGATCTTGGCTTGAAAGCTAGGCTCCTTCAAAATAACAGAGTTCTTTTGACAAGAAAAGCAATATGGCTTTGAGGTTTTTCTACTCACGAAATTTCCTTTGCAAGCCTCACAAATATACTCAACACCAACATTGTTGACATTCACAATCTCCAAGGTTCCAAAAACCTATAGCATTAAAAAAGAACAATAAGATCAATCTCAAAAGAGTTGCATTTAAACTCCATTCTTAACTCACCTTTTTTCCAAAACCCAAAGCTGCTATTTGTTTCTTCAATGCATCTTTTAAGCTGACCTTCAAAGGTTGAGGCAAAGCACACAGTATTGTAGAATCCACAATTGATAAAGTGTTGGAGCGTTGCTTGAAGATATTGATATTGCGTGCCACACAACCATAAAACCCGTGCTCATTGACACAATTAACCATGTGATGGTAGTCAACTCGTCGAGATGGCACAAACAGGAGTTGAAACAGACTTTTGTGTTGAAAGCACATAAAAATTCAGAACACAAGATTTTCAAGAATCTGAAATAAATTTTCCGTGGCTCGATCAGATGACGCAGGACCATCGCTTATCATCAAACGAGCGCTACTAGAACCATCAGTTTTGGCTGTAGTCTCAATTCTCACAACAGTAAATGCAATTGTCACCACACTATCCACAGTTGTAGTCTCTTTCAAAGAAAGCAAATCAGAAATTCTATGCTTAGGAAACAAAACCAAATCACATTCAAATGGTTCCCCCTTGATAGCAATAGTTGTTGCGTCAGCATGCAAAGCTAACTGAAAGGTTCCACCATCATTGTGAACCCTTTGCTTTATGGATGCACCTTCTATGCGCACAAAGTCTCCAACCCCAAAAGACTCAACAAATTGTGAGATGTAACTTTCCCCCACAACAAATGTTATTGTATGCCTAGCTTCTTGATCAACTAAATCAGCCTTCAAAAATCTAGGATAGGCAGCATTTTCGATTTTGTAAGTTCCATACTTGCATAAAACCTTGCCCAAAAACGCAAAGCGAAAATTTATCAGCTCTGATAGCTCTGAAATGAGGAAGGCTGGAGGGCCTTTAGGAGCAAGAGCGAGCTGAGAACCAAATGTTTCAGCAATAGGTTCAGGTTTTGACACAGGATGATATTCAAGAGAGCGAGAAGGCAAGGTTTCAAGAGATTTCTTTAAGATTTTACCTGCTCACAGAAAACAGCAATATGATTTACACACCACATAAACAAGTTGAATACTCAAAACCACATTTAATAACATACTTCTTGCATGTGTAATAGCCTTTTTCAATGATTTTGCTTTCGGACTCAGTTTCTTAAGAGGGGACTGCACTTTTGATTCCGACTGTGGGCTTGAGAGTAAATTTGTTGAGCTAGTTTCAACATGCTCTTGTGACTCAATACAAGTGTCTACATAAAAACAATTTCAAGAATCAAGGATTAAGAATTCAAGTTATTTCATCAAACCATGTCAAAAAACATACCCTTCTCAACCTCAATATCCATTCCTTCGATATGGCTTTGACAGTTTCAACTCTTGTCTGCGAGTAAATAGAGGTTCAAGGCAACGTTGTGCCAACGGAGAAAGACAAAAGATGGAAGAGATAAGCTATAGAAGTATGCACAAGGGGCCAAGACCAAAACTTGAGCTAGAGAATATGTAGACAACAGCTAACGTTGTGAGCGGGATGAAAACACACACAACGCCTATATAACGACCCGACACACACTCTTGGGAAGATACACACACACACACACACTAGGGAGCACCACTCGGCTTAGACAACACACCTGGCCAAGACAGGGAACACACCTCTGGAGTGAGAGGAGAGAGACTATCCACTTGCCCACTCCACACAGACACACACACACACACACACCCAAAAAACTCAGTTCAAAAGAGGAGAATTTCTGATGTTTAGATACAATTGAGCTTGGGCCAACACCAATGCGGCAAACAGCTCACACAATATGGATAAAAGATACCAGATACAATCACAAATTGGAGAAGAAGCTTCACTCACTGGAGAAGATTACACAGAAAAACAGCAGAAAAAGAGTGAGGAATTTGGCAAAATGGACAGCTCCATCGCGTCCGGAACGGCCCAAAACCCCAGTCTACAATGTTAAAGTGCTCAAATCCGACCTCGGATGAGCAGTTTACGACCAAAACAGGCTCCAAAATGAGCAAAAACACAGCTGCGGTTGTTCCTCCTCTCTTCTCCACGTTTTTTCTGGTCTTCTCTCTTGTTTTTCAGTTCCCACACTTCACTTTGTTAGTTGGGCACCCTTGGCCTTTTAGATGACCTCAAACGGACCCCAAACATGCCAAAAACTGACCTCGCAGTGCATAGTTGTCACCTTTTTTCATCATTTGCACACCTGCCACTCAGCTTTTTCCAATAATGCGTCCCGCCACCACGTGAAGTGGCCCCAAAAAGTGGTCCTAATGATGACCTTTCTGCATAATTCTCACGAGAAAACACCCACGTTGTATCCGTCCTCATCCGCGTGCAAATATTGACCTCGTTCGCCCTCCTGACGCCACTAGATGCCATTTGACGCACCTGCTGACCTCACGTCGTCGGTCCGTGGATAGCTTCCTCGAGAAGTTTTACGCGCTACCAACTCCTCCTTATTGTAGAAAAAACACACTAGTACTGGTAATAGTGAAAATCGATGCACTATGTACATGCTGTCCTACCTGTACACATGTGGGCCCCACATAACCACCTGGCTAAGGAAAATGGGCAATCCTTTATTTGATGCACCATGCATGTATATGTACATATGCGCAATCCCTTGCTCCAAAAAACTCCTGACATAATTTTCCCATCCCCTAGCCTGCTAGAGCATTCATGCTCAGCAGCAGCAACACTAGTAGATGCTCATTCCACCTGGATCCCACACAAAAACACTTGTCATTCCTTGCATCAAAAGCTTAATCAAACTTTCACCTGGTTCCCAAGGAAAACCTGTAGAGATGCCATTTATCAACCTCCCATCAAGAAAATCATCAATTACTTTGGCAAAGACTTGCATGTGCAAATATATCTCCTTCTCCATAGCTGAGAGGTCTCCACTGATCATTTGTGTCATCAATTCCTGCTTCTTTGAAAACTCAACCTTGGTTTGCATCAGCCCTTCAATCACTTCATAAGACCCTTCACTTTCATCCTCATTCGCAAATGCAACTAAACCAAACTCCTGGATTTCTTTGTCCATCAAAAGAAATGCAACATCAGCATCCTCATCACTGCTGGTAGTGCTATCACTGTCCTCATCTGTCATCGTGGAAGAGTCTTCATCACTAGACTCATCCTCATCTTCATAAAGCTCCTCTAATCGTTTCCTTGTGTCCATATTATAAAGCTTCTTGGTACCTGTCTTTCCATAGAGGCTAATCGTACCATGTCGCCAATCTTGAACAGCTCCCACTGCACGTAACCATGGTCTGCCCAGTATAATAGGATATGCTCCCAACCCTGCTGGCATCACATGAAAATCAACCACTGCCTTTGCATCATATGCCATTAGGAAATTTCGGAGGTCATTTGGAGGGCCTTCTAAGAAAATGTATTTTTTGCACTCTCTCTCTAGAAAAAATGGCAAATAAAAGAGCTGGGTCTTTCATAGTAAAACTTCAAAAAGTGTACTTTAAGTAGATTCCTTACTCTTCTGAACATTCGTTCGTAGTGATTGAGGGATAATCCTCTTTTCAGTTGCATTGAATGAACAACGTGAATATGGAGGGAATGAGGCTAACATGGAGGGACGAATCCGCAGCCGCTATTCACTTTCCATTAAACCTGCACATTTGGCTAATGGCGCACTCCTCAAATGGCACAAATGTTTCCCAGAAACGAGCCAAATATCACCTTCACATTGATTTGGACAATGAGTACCAACCATTGATTAAGAGCAGTAAAACAAACACACATATACCTCCCGCTTCCATAGACACGCTCATAGCTCAAGGAGCTAAACACATAGATATCTGGACGAGAGGCTCTCTCTACCCTAAGAATCCAATAACTAATGTGTCTCCACCGTTTGTCAATCCTACAAGCTTATTGACCTTTGCTGGTGATGGAGAAAAGGGCCTTCTGGGTTATTGTAAATCACTTACAAGAGAAGTTGAAACTTACAAGAGCATTCTCCAAGCTCAACAATGTGAGATTGTTCACCTTTCACATTTACATTCTACAGATCAGGTTACCATTTTGCAACATAAAACAGAGGTACAAGAACTGAAAGGAAAGGTGCGAAGTTGTCAAATGAAGGACACCATCTTGGGTGGTCATATCCGAAAGAAAAAATTGCGCAATCTTGAAACATTGCAGGTTGCATCAGGAGGTCTCAAGAAAAGAATCCGAGCATTAAGGTGATGCTTCTTGGTTGGCTACATTGTCTTAGTTAAGTAATCTTTTTGTTTTTTCTTGTTATGCATTGTTTTCATGTGCCTAAATAATGTTAGTGAAGCAAATTTTCTGTTATTTACTTATGCATTGTCTTCATGTAGAGATTCAATCTATCCTGACAAGGAAAACATTGACCCCAAAGCCAATATAGGAAAGAGATTGAAGCCACTTATAAGTAGAAGCCTGGCAGCAGATATAGTACATGACAAGAAGTTTAAGGTTCTACAAAGAAATGTAGTGGACCGCTTTATTTCAGAGAACTCAGTGCCTGTAAAAGAGATACAAGGCACACTTGATTCACTTGGTGTAAGCAAAAGAGGATATTCGGCTATCCAAAAGTCTGTCTCATCCATCTTTGTTAGGAAGGGTATAAAATCCAAACTTCTACCATCAGCCTCAAGTGTTTGGAAAGAGAGGCTTCAGCTTAACGAGGCACAGGGAGACTATCTTGGACAGCCCTTTCATATTAAAGCAACTTACAGTGGCCATGGAGCGAACATGGCATATGATGAGTTCAACAATATTTTTATGGACCTGCGGATACTACAGAAGAGAATGGTGGAGTTTTACAACATCACATTTGAAGAGTCACGTGGGCTATTACATTTTGTGTTAAAACTGGATGAGTGTGAGCTTGTTAAAGAGAAAAAGCTAGAGCGTGTTACTATTACTTTAATGAATAGAGCCCTCTCAAAGTGTCCCAGTGATGATCCTTTATATTTTAGTGTTCAATCAGAATCTAACATATGGTGGCTTGGTGCGTTCGAGGTAAGCGATATTCTCAAGTAAGCTCAAATGTTCAGATCTACTTAAGTCTCATTTATTTTGTGTTGCAGGTAAAGAAAGAAGATCATGAGATTCTATATTGGGTGTTCCATCGAACTAATATTCCGGAGGTGATTGATCGACAGACTAACCAGGGAGAGGTACTACGTCTAGATGGAAGGGGAGACTTTCAAGTTCAGTGGCATCTTGCAAGTGACCTTAAAACATTAAAGTGCATGTATAATTGTGGAATGGGTGCAATGGCAAAGTCACCGTGTTTGTTCTGCATGGAGCCTGCAAAGGTCATGGACCCAAAGTGGTGGAGAAAAGCTCCAACACGTCATTGAAGATTATTAAAAACTCAACTTGAGTGTCGCACTGAAAACCTGTAGTGCAAAAATGACACCCTAAACATCCGTAATGACAAGACTCTTGCTTGTACAATAACGTCGATGTATACTTCCCTGGGTAGATCTGTTCACTCTTGAAAACAATCACCCAAAAAAAAATGCCAATAGCTGGGTCTTACCCTTAGCCGGACAATGGCTCTTAGCCTGTGTGGCTCATAGCCCTTGTGCAAATTAGTGTTCAATGGACGAACCGATGAAGACTAATTTGAGGAGCATCTTAGCCACGTGCTAGCTAAGAGTTAGAGCACCTTGGCTCAAGCTGACTCATGAGCAAAACACGTATCAAAAGCTTCTTAGAAGATTTTCATTATTCCCTTAGAGAGAGAGAGAGAGAGAGAGAGAGAGAGAGAGAGAGAGAGAGAGAGAGAGAGAGAGAGAGAGAGAGAGAAGAAGAAGAAGAGCATGCTGGGTTGAGGAACTTTCCTTAAGTTTTTAGAGTGTACCAAAGCTATGTGCTCTGACGCATCTTATGCTGGACTTGTAGCTTATCCTATAAGCATTCCACAGTTTTGAGGTATGACTCTCTCATCGAGAGAGTTATTATTCAAACACAAACACATCTTGACCTACCTTCCTTGTAGGGGTCGTATTTGTATGAAAATGACTTAGGCATTGGCACTTTGCCTGTAAATTAAGTCCAAATTTTAGGTTCCTTTTAGTTTTGTTGTGTGGTGACAATAACCAACAATCAGGTGAAACAATCCATCACGTATTCTGTCCTTGACAGAGTTACGAGTGTGATAGCGGAAGTGTAATGCGTGAAGCGGTAGAATCGAATCTATCTCGCTAGCATACCTTGCCAAGAGCGATGGACTCAAACGTGAGAACCAAAACCATAAGTGCCTTGCACAGTGTAAACTGGTAGGGATTGTGTGAGCTAATATTCCCTATTTTGCCAGTTCCTCAAACTTGTGTGTCAATGCCCTTGACTCCAAGTCATTGGGCAGTACCTGGGCACAATGGAGAAGCCTTGCTTCATGTAAACTTGCCAAAGCACTTTGCTTTGCACAATGATAGTAATTGCCAAGTAAAGTGTAAACATAGAAAAAACAAGAAAAACTTAAATTTGGCTAACCTGGTGGTTGTTTCTGCAACCATTTGTCATGAAATTCCAAAGGAAAAGCTCGTGTAAAGGTGGCTCATAGCCAAATTTGCCGTGCGAGAGAGAGTTGTCGCATATGTATATTCACCCTCTTGTATCACATACATCTGTCGTACGGAATGAAAGAATCTGCAAACATTTTTCCAAAACCGTCCCAAGTTTGTATGCTCATAGCATATGCCAAATGTGGGGAGCTGAAAGCTCAGAGCTAACAGATGCTCTTGGTGACACACATATGTCCGAGCAGAAAAAGATTGACCTTGTCAAAATTGCGTAGAGAATTGGCCTTGCCAAATTTGGCTACTGATCGAGAGTAATAAGATTGCTCGACAGTGCAGGAGATATTAGCTACAGCGGAACTATCCAATGGCAAAACAGCAGAACACGTGCAAGTAATGCATCTTGTACCTGTTTGGCTCTATGAATGATAGTCGTGATCATTCATTCCATTGCAGACTAGAGTTATCAAGCACATGCTCAATAACTACTCTACTTCAGGCTGTCAAGGGCCTTGCCCAATTCACAACCAATTTTGGAATTGTGTGAGAACTGCAATGCTCAGAAACCATGCCGAGAACTGGAATTGGCTGGGGCCAATAACAACCATGCTTGGAAATCCAATACACCCCTTGGGCAGCAATCACGGCACAAATTGACATTCACAAACCCAGCAAAGTGCAGATGATTACATAACCAAATCAAAAAATTCATGCATACCATGCGACTTGCATATCTGTCGATGACACATGAGCATGCATGCCAAGCATATCGAATCATGTAGTGAACCGTGCTCAACAATCAAAATGTCACCTTGGAGGCTAAGCAAGCCTTGCTTGAACATAGCAATGTACAACTTATGCACCATCTGTTATGGATACCGCCTCCCAAAACCGTGCGATTTCAATCGCGTAGAACCTGCATGACAACAGGGGAAGAGCATGCTTCGAGGGCCTTCCCGAAGTGCTTCCTTGAATTGACAAGCCGTGCATAAGGCTGTATGGCTGGTGCTTCCAAGCTTCATGTGACCTTGACTGTCTTCACCCCTCTTGCTTGAACTTGAATGGTTGCTCATAACGATGATTGGCAACCCTCAAGCATTAGGCATACAATACCCGAAAGCTGCAAGACTGCTGAAACGTGTACTGCACTCGATGTGTAGGTCAAAATTGTCCTGGCTTTGTCGTATAGGATGAATAGGGTTGGAGGGGGTTCATCTTAGGCACCTCCCCTTAACTGGAAGGGCCCTAATCCCCTTGGTCGGCGGACATGAGGACAAACTTAAAAAAATTTAAAAAAATAAGCAAAAACTCCCTCTGCAGCGATGGCGGAACTTGCGCCCTGCAAGAAGTGCTCACCATATGAGCTATGGGCCAAATCATAGTGCACTACAGGGTCGGAATTTTCCTAGCTTTGCCTTGCAAACCCAACAAGCCCGATCTGCTTTGCTTTTGTTGAGATCGATTTACAGCTTTCCCCGACTCAAGCGGCCCTGCTTGCATTGCGGCTTGGCCTCGTCGGCTTTGACTTCTTCACCTTGCTTAGCGGCCTTGCACACAGATTTCATGCATGCAACCCTTTGCATGCACGCACTTTGCATGAATTGTGCATAAAGAAATCGATGAGAGAGAACCACCTTCCTGTTGAGCTCCCATGACGAGAGAGAGAGAGAGAGAGAGAGAGAGAGAGAGAGAGAGAGAGAGAGAGAGAGAGAGAGAGAGAGAGAGAGAGAGAGAGAAGAGAGAGACACCATGCATCCCTCCTCCATAGCTCCTTGCTTCGCCCTTCTCTCCACCTTGCTTTGATACCAGTGTAAGAACCCTAGGAGCTAGAGACCTGGATCCTCCACCCAACCGCCCATACTTATAGGCTCTTAGCCCTAGGATCCCCTGTCCACATTGCTAGCTGGCCCGTGGTCGGGGTCCGTGACTCCCCTTTAGGGTAGGGCCCTGCGCGTAGGACCCGTGTACTGACAACTAAAGGCAAGGATAAGCATGCTATCATAGAGTTGGCCACTCCGACTCCATCCCAGGTAAGCTATGGACTATTATTTGAATGGTATGGTGTGATACACTTGATGTGTTGGTACTATTCTCATTTTTGTACTGTAATGTGACTTCTACTGAGCCCTTTTGGCTATGGCATGGTTGGTTTAGTTTCCTTTAGGAAATTCTTTCCTTTTATTGATAAACCAAAAGGATGGCAACAATATGTATCAGCGACCTTGGGTGTGAATGCCTTTCAAAATGTTGCTTTTTTTTAATGATGCATAAAAACAGTCCTGTCTTTAGCTCGGGTTGTTCTAACATGGAAGGAGAGTAGCCTCCTACAATACAGGAGGTATGGATCTTAAAAAGCTTAAAGGTTGGAAGGAGAGTAGCCTCCTACAATACAGGAGGTATGGATCTTAAAAAGCTTAAAGGTTGTCTTTTAACTTAGTGAAGGTCCCTATATTGTAGAGTTGACCTACCTGCTAGGTATAAAACAAAGGGCCTAGCTTTGGTATGAATCGGTCATAGGGTAATTTTTAATGAAAAATCATTGTATAAAGGGATCCTCTTGCAATACTGGTTGAATTTTTATTATATTATAGAAATGTTAACATCCATAATCTTTTCATGTGAAATCTCATTTGTGATGCGAGGCCATAGAGTTTTTGGCAAAAGCTTCAAGGAGAGATGCTATGGAGCCATCATTAAGAGCTATGCCATGCGGTAAAATCCACACCTCTATCACTTTTTTACTTCTTACCATTTACCATATACATAGTGAAGCAATCAAGGCAAACTAGTTGATGGACTAAATGATGTTTCTTCGTGCATTAAAGTGCTTGTACATGAAATGCTCTTGCTGGAAATTGTTTCAAAACATGGATCTGTTTTTGACGCCGTTCAATGACATTATAGACTCTATGGCATGGGTGATAATTATTTCCACCTAATTAAGTAACTTTTGGTCTTAGCACATTGAGAATGTTTAGCAACATGTACCCTTCATTTAATTCCAGTGCTCAAAATCATGTTTAGCCCAGTGTTTTAAATTTGAGTCATGTATGCAAACATTAAATAGCACCCAGCCTCTAGTAGACTTCAATTTGGCATTAAGGTCTTTTCTTTGAAGAATTGTCCGTGAGAATTGCTCCAATAACCTCCATAAACAAATCTAGTTTTACTTTAAAGGCCACATGGTTATATGCCAATTTGATGACTTGAATTCAACAACATACCAAATCTTTCTATGTAACTTCTTATTAGTAATTTCTTATTAGTAACTTAAATGGAAATATGCATGGATGCATAAACTAGTTAGAGTCAGCATTAATGGTGTCTCACGATGAGTAGCACATACTATAAGAGGAGTATTCTATAACCGCTAGTATTGCCGCGAAAAAACAAACTAAAATGGAGAAAGAAAAAATTGTGTACGCGGTAATAGTAGCGACAACAGATGTGGTAGTGGTTTAGCAGCAATAAGCGCTTAATAGATACGGTAATATATCTGTAAATATTAGCACGTCTTTTACAGCTGCTATTACCGCAGGTATTATCACTGAACGACCATTCAAAAATAAAGGTACTCATTTGGCCACCCAAAATTGGGTAGCCCAAATGAGCACCTTTATTTTTGACCTGCATAAAACAATGGAACATTAATTAATTTTTGGAAGAGTATACAAAAAAACCAAAGAATTGAAATTGAATTTACTTTACCTTGATAATTTAACATGCAGAAGATCAGCTATTTAACAAAGTTACAATAAAATGTAAATAGTTGTATATACATTGTGCCACATTGGGACTTTACAAAAGTTTGAACAAATATTTTTGTATCTAATCCTCCTCGATCTCGCCATCGTCCAAAGGCACGTATGTTTGATCACCTTGACTCTACATAAATCCAAACCAACTTAAACAACAATTGATACAAAATTACTTGCTTAAACTTACCACTTGTAGTGATCCAATTGCCACATCGAATTATTCGTGAGAGATGTAGTTGTTCTCGAACAACTATCACCAAGTATCAAATTATGTATGTTGCTCCTAATACTTGACCATCTCTCTGGTTGTTCGAGTAAGAGTGATATTTTCCTAAGTTAGCAATAACAATAATAAATCATCAACTACAATCTTTAAAATTATCGATCTACGTTATAAATTAATCAATCTTACATATTTGTCCTTCCACGTTGGCTTGCCTTCTAAGTCATAGTGCGTGGGAGTTTATTTGGCGCGCGAGCTTTGCGTTGTTGTTTGTAGGATGAGCCCATCGTCGCCTCATCGCTCGTTTCTTGCATTGCCCACTCCCACTCTGCGTCTACCATGTTCCCACCGCGATAGCTCTTGTCTGGATCTCTAACCTAGTTGGCTACTGCGCGTCATACACTGGAATGCTTGTTTTTCACAAATTTTTTAATGTAGCCCTCCATCCGCTGTTGTGAAAAATGATGATTGAGGACATTTGGAAATCTAGCTAGCAAGAGTCCTCTATAGAGCGTGTAGGATTGGGCAGTTGGTCTCTAAATTTTACAAAACAGTTCTTATACATTGAATGTATAAGAATTTTTAGATGGAAATGCCCTGCTTTGTGCTATGCGAAAGTCCATCTCGTCACCATATTTAACCATGTAGTAGCGCCCATGCGTGTCTGGCATGGGTGTGTCAGTATCCTCGTCCTCTGCATCAAGGATGTTACGCTCTAAAAGTGGAGACTCCGTTCCCCCACCACTACCAAAACAGACGAAGCCACAAGATCTGCCGCTGCTTCGTCTCTCACGGCGCTTGCTGCCTTGAGACGAGTGTCAACGTGTGTTGCTAGAGGAAGTTCATCGACGGTGTTCTGGCAAAGTAGGAGTGGAATGGAGTGGCGTAGGACCCTGTGATGCGATGGGAGTGGGACCCTCCGATGGAATGGGAGTAGGACCCTGCGATGGAAGGGGAGTAGGATGATAAGAAGGGGCCGTAGAACGAGGTGTTGTCGGTGCAAGGCTCTGTAGGTAAGAAGTACCTCCCGGACTCCCCCCCATGGTGTGGTCTGCTGAGAAAGACCGTAGGATGCAAGCTGCTGTGGAGTGTAGTGGCCGAACAATTCCTCCGTTGAACGAAGGTACTGCTCTTGTAAAGAGATAGCTAGCTGTAGGTTTGGATCTACGACCGATGGAGGACCCTGAGTAGAGTAGGTGTAGGATGGCCATGCCTGCAAATAGAAAAGTTAAACCTATGACACTCATGATTTAGAGTTAACTAGTCAGAAACAATCTTTATTTCTTTGCTTGTTCGAACCGCTTCAAGACTCGGGTCCACTGGAGGCGATGTCCACCCCGGTGGGAGCCCACCTCAGACGTGAACCAACCCTAAGAAGAGCCAGATGGCTGCTCCCCACCAGGTGGTCTCTCATGTGACATCTACATTACAAAGAGCAATATGAGATTAAGCTTTCCTCCCTACTCACTCATCTATAAATACGTCCACAAGTATATTAGCACACAAGCACTAGATACATATACATACTAGTAGACCCAAGTAGAGGCTAGTAGTACCAAAGGTCAAGTGCACCCCTTTAGATATCATCAGAGTGTCAACCGTGGTAAAACCAAAGGTACATTGCGGTAATCCATGCATGAGTGGATCAATGACTGCAACGCCATGATTAAAAAAGGACTATACCCAAGAGGAAGCATCTAACCTTCGGGTGCTATGCTCCTGTACTTAGTGTCTACATACATGCGTAAACAAATATATATGTACACACAAATATATATACAATTACGTAATGTAGCCATCGTTTTGAGTAGAGATAAAGAGTTATGGTTGTAAATGTAGCCATCATTTTGTGTTGTGCGCATTGCGAGAGTGCTCTTGCTTCTATAGAGTACTATGAAGAAGAGCTTCTTTATTGTGCTTCTTGCGCAGCATCTTTTCACATCAGCTCCTTGTTCAAGGGATTACTTTGCACATTGTATGTCTGCCTCCATTCTGAGGTACGGTATCATTAAAAGCTGTCCAACCTAATGCCTATTCGGTGGGGGGAAAGACATGTGAAGAAAGATAGAGAAGTTAAGGAGAAGAGAGTAGAAAGTAATTTTCGAGGGTCCATTGATGTCACGTAAAGAAAGTATTTTTCATAGCACTCTACAGAAGCAGGAGTATACCCCGCACTGTGCACACCACAAAATGGTTGCTCCGCCTACAACCATTGCTCTTTATCTCTCTATTTCTTTATCTTCCTCTCTCTACCTATCTCTATCTCTATTTCTCTCCCTCTTTCCTCCCTCTCTCTCTCTCTCTCTCTATCTCTCTCTCTCCCTCTCTCTCAGAGTCTCTCTCTTTCTCTATCTCTATCTCTATCTACCCCCCCCCTCTCCTCTTTCCCCTCTTTCTCTATCTCTCTCTCCCTCCCTCTCTCTCTCTCTCTCTCTCTCTCTCTCTCTCACCCTCTTTTCCCTCTCTCTCTCTCCCTCTCCCTCTTTATCTCTAGTTATCTCCCTATTTCTCTATCTCTCTCTGTCTTTCCCTCTCTCTCTCTCTCTCTCTCTCTCCCCACAAGACTCTCTCTCTCTCTCTCTCTCTCTCTCTCTCTCTCTCTCTCTCTCTCTCTCTCTCTATCTATCTCTCCCTCTCTATATCTCTCTCTCTCTCTCTCTCCCTCTTTCTCCTCTTTCTCTATCTCTCCCTCTTTCTCTATTTCTCCCTCTCTCTCTCTCTCTCTCTCTCTCTCTCTCTCTATTTCTCTCCCTCTTTTCTCTCTCTCTCTCTCTCTCTCTCTCTCTCTCCCTCTTTCTCTATCTCTATCTCGCTCTATCTCCCCCTCTCTCTCTCTCTCTCTCTCTCTCTATCTATCTATCTATCTATATATATATATATATATATATATCTTTCTCCCTCTATATCTTTCTCTCAAATCTAACACGAAGATACCCTAATAAATCTAACATTTCCAAACAAGCGGATATTTTCTACCACGCATGGAGAGACATTTCAACAACGCAACCATTTCTCAAATGAACGAGGTATGTCATGATATGTCTATCTTTCTCATCAATTTTTAGAGTTTATGCATGTATGTGTGTGTGTGTATGTGTGTGTGTGTGTGCATGTTACTATGCGTATGTTTGTGGAGTAGAAAACAATAGGGAAAGAGGGGAGGAATGTTTTGTGAATACCTTTGGGTGTAGCGCGGTTGCCAGTTAGGTTGAGCTTCCAATGACGAGCACGGAAAACCCCCTATCAACAAGCTCCTCCTCAACCCGAACGTGTGTGTGTATTTGTGTGTGTGTGTGTGTGTGTGTGTGTCTGTGTTGTTGTTGTTTTGTTTGAGATGGAGTAGGGAGAGAGGGAGGAGTGGGGGGAGAGGGAGCTTGAGATGGAGGTGGATAGGGGAGGGGGAGCTTGAGATGTAGCGATGGCGGAGAGGAAGGAGGGCAGGGTATGCAACCAAGACGTTGCATACTCTGCCCTCCTTCTCTATTTTAGGCGCCAGGCATTACCGCGGCTATTATCGTGCCTTTTACCGCTAGTATTATTGCTCACATTACCGCCAGTATTACTACGACAGGCATTTCAAAGGGATACAAATGTATCCGAGGTTATAGGGGGGGAAAGGGGGGGGGGGGGGGATACAAACCACCCCCTCTACCCTTAGAAATCAATTATTTCACTTCTTAGCCTTTTGAGGTTTTTTTGAAGATTTTTAATTTTTATGAGTATTTTATTTTGTAGATGTTTATTAATTGCATTTTCTAAGTCCACCTTTATTTAAAAATAATTTTAGCACTCATTGTTGTTTATTCTCTTTGAATTTAACTTCATGTTTTATTTTTATTAGAGTTTAGAACTTTCTCTAATTCATTAATTATTTTTTCAGACACATGACTAAATAAAAATTTTATCACGTGTGCAGTACATTGATTGGGGCCATCGTGACCCCCTGGAGGCCCTGAGCGCGATCAGTGGCTCAAGAAAAAACTCCATTGTCCTTGTGTCAAGTGCAAAAGGGCAATCCCTTGCTTGAAGCGCATTGCATTGGAGCACGTGGAGAACGAAGGGCTTCGGAATCCTCAAAAAAGCACTCGGAGAGATGAGAGCACCACTCACCCATCGCTGGAGCACCGACGCGCAAAGCCGAATGGCAAAGGCTAAGATTTACTGGACGATTTGGGTGCACCGCATGGTGATCCTCCCGTTGGCTCTACTTCAACAGCTCCTATGGCATCTCAGTTGCACTTTGAGGCATAGGATGAGCACATGTTCGACATGTGTGATGAGTTACTAGTTCATGAGCGCAACATGTGCGAGGAGGATTGTAAGCCCTGCACTAAACGGGCAGCGGCAACGGAGGATGGATTGATGGCGAGAGCCCGAAGGTGATCGTCAACATGGGAGACAACCAAGAAGGGCAATATACTTCTTTCCTTGCTTGTGGCAAAGAAGTAAAAAGTGTCAAATATTGACGTCTACTTCGAGTCCCTCATTGAGGAGTTGAAGGAGTTATGGAGAGGCATTTCTGTTGTCGATGTCTCACTTGCAAAGGGGGGGAGAGAAGCCATTGTCAGGGGAATCCTTATGTAGACTATGCACAAATATCCTGAGCTTGGCGAGATTTCTGGTAACCCCCTCACCCTCTCTCTCTTTTTCTCTCTCTCCCTTTTGTTCACTCATCTCCCTAATGATATGATATGTATGCAGGGTTGTCCACATCGGGGTACAATGCATGTCCTACTTGCGGGCCATCGTTGGTGTCAGAGAGGCCCAATGCCTTGTGCAAGATAATCTATCCAAACAATCATCGTTTCTTACACCAAGGGCATAGCAAGCACAAGGCTCCAACAAATGGGAAGACCCCTTTGAAGCTCACAATGGCAGATTAGGCAACCATTTGGGAAGAGCACCACAACAAAAATCCGGCACCGCGTCCTTCACCAAAAGGTATGTCAAGGTATTCCATATTTTTAAGGCTTCCATATTGGAAGGACTTAAAAAGATAACACCTCTTGAATCCCATGCACATATTCAAGAATGTAGCCCAAACACTATGGGACCACATAACTGGCAAGAAGGACTTTTTTGGTGCGAGGGAGGATTTGAGACTTTTGCAACGTCTCCCCGCCTCTGCTACTCCACACCGTGCCCCCAATGGAAAGACTGTGCTTCCTAAAGCACCATGGATGCTAGCCAAAGAAGAATTAGGCAATGTGAAGGGTACCATTGGTTCTATTCGCACACCAACAGGATATATGAGGTCGCTAAAGGGAGCTTTCACAAAAGCGAAGAAGGGTGTAAGCATTCAATTGTATGGGTTGAAGTCCCATGATTGGCACGAGAGGCTTCAGGCAATGTCCCTATCCCTATTCTATCTATAGCTTGTCTGTATGAATTTTTGTCACTTAGTTCCCTTCCCCTATTTTACATTGTAGTTCATTCTTCCGGTGAGTATGTGTATATGTCGGGACAAGAAAGTGAGGGACACTATTTTCAAACTTGGAGAGCTAATAAGATACACCACAAGAATCCACTCAACTACACCTTTTTTATGTACACAATAATTTCAAACAAGCACTTAGTGTATCTTTGTGTGTTTTCTTGTATATTTGTGAGCTCCAAGGAAATTGAAATAGATGCTATCCCTGCTACTCAAACACTTGCAACAAAAACTGTGTGTGCCATTGAGGATGCATTTCCTCGATCGGTCCTTCTTAGTCAAATTCACCTCTTGGTTCATGTGGTGGAGGAGATCGCTTTGTGTGGAGTAGTGCACGCACGATGGATGTTCTTCTTAGAGAGGTAAATCTAAAGACTCTCAAATATTTTGTGTGGCTACGATCTCAACCACAGGCATGTATGGCCGAAGGGTGGATCGTGCAAGAGGCATTTGTCTACATATCAGAGTATTTGACACAAGTTGATCCTTCAATGCCTCGCATGTGGTCAAACGAGAAAGATGCATAGATGACTTCACACTTGCCAAGTGGAAAGGAAAAACTACTTAACATGGATATTAATCTATCCCGAGTGGTCGATAACTTTTGTATTCTCAATGCAAAGATTATGACCAAGTGGGTGGACTTGTGGGCAGTGGTAAACGCAAGGCGTTTGCAAGAGAGAGAAGCATGGAAACAAGCACATGGAGGAAGGAGGGCACCCCCAGTGCCTAGAAAACTTGCATGTTTCCCAGATCTCATTAGTGAGGAGTGGATTCATGAGAGAATGATCGAAGAAAAAACGCGCAGAGAAGACATCACTAACAAAGAATGGGAGTATGCACGAGGTTGCGTACCAAAGGTTAGAGTACTCATATACCTAAATCATATTGTAAATTTTTGTGTGCTATCTTTAAT
Source organism: Adiantum capillus-veneris (assembly GCF_014529385.1). NCBI lineage: Eukaryota > Viridiplantae > Streptophyta > Polypodiopsida > Polypodiales > Pteridaceae > Adiantum > Adiantum capillus-veneris. The sequence goes on along the minus strand of NC_140933.1, from coordinate 142,630,234 downwards.
TTTTATTTGCTAAAAGGTTTCCTATTTTGTAGTGCCTTTCCTTTAACTTTCGTACGCACCACATTGACGAGCGTAGAACCACCATGGATTGTGCCATCATGGGCAACTTTGACACAGACGGTGATGAAGCCAGGTACTGTGGGACTATTGAAAGGATATTAAAGGTTAATTTTAGAACCTTTCATACCTTCATCTTTGAGTGCAAGTGGTTTGCAAATGTGTCTAAACAACATGAGAATGGTCTCTACATGGTGAACTCTAGTGTGCATCATACAAGGAGGTATGACAATTTAGTTTTACCATGCCATTGCGAGCAGGTGAGTGGCATGTATCTTTTTAATTCTTATTTTCTTGTAGCATTAATTATACCAATGTTACTCACTTTGAGCTTCTCTTTTATAGGTCATCTATATCCCAGAAAACCACAAACCAAAACTTTGGTTTGTAATTCCCGTAAAACCTCGGAGGAGAACCATTTTTTTCACTAATGAAGTGGAGACCATCTTCCACCCTCTTCCACCTCCGACTTTGGATGAGGTGGAAACAAAGGAGTGGGAGGTCAATAAATCAAGTCCGGCGGCCGACAAGTCTTAGCAGGATGATTGTCATGATGATGAAGATGATGAGATGGAGGATGACGAATTCGAAGATGATGAAGCCAATACATCCACAAACAACAATTCTATTTCTATCTTTATTGATTTAGGAGCCATGGGATTAGAATTGGATAGATACATACCGATGATCGAAGTATCTAATAAACAAGTGTTAGTACCAACTCCAATGTATTATAACAACCAAAGGGGATACTTCCCTTCGAAGCGACAAAAGATGAGAGAAACACATGGAATGGTGATGTTGGTACAACCTCCACCTCCTGTGTTTTGACCTGAAGAAAGAAGGTATGAGATGGGCAAAATGACATTGCGCCTCATTGTGAATAGAGGCTTAGCTACGTCAGAGCCTGTTTATAGCTAAGAGGAATTGGAAGAAGAAGCTCCTCAACTAGAGGTAGATTGTCACAAAAGCCGTGACACCCACTTGGTCAAACAATGTCCTCAGGCGGAAATCACACAAATAAATGCCTAAATTGTCTTGACTGTGGTGTCATTCACTTGATACCCAACTGTCCAAAAATCCAAGTTGAGTGTATCCTTGCATTCAAAGTGACACACAACGGTCGATGGCCACATTACAACATTTGTACTTGGCAAAGGACATGGTGTTGAACTTACATCAACATCCACATCTACATTCATTATGTAAGTGAAACATGTGTGATTTTATATTGTATCCAATGAGCAAGAATGATTTTACAATTATATTTTAAAAAAGATTGCAAATGTGTTTCCATCCACGGATGTAGAATGGCAGCTTGTAGAAATCTTGAGTGGCACATTTAAAGCAATTCATAAAGGAATTTTAGATTTTATGTATGCAGCCAAACCACCTTCATTTTACAAAGCAATTGGTTTGTTTGTGTATTTTGCACAATATAAGGCTCCAACCAAAGAAGCCGGTGTTCATGTAGAGCTACAAGACTTACAAGCTCCAACTTTAAGATCACTCGGTTGGGAAGTCCTTGATACACGTTGTCAGGAGTTTTTTGGAGCAAGGGATTGCACATATGTACATACACATGCATGGTGAATCAAATAAAGGATTGCCCATTTTTCAGAGCTAGTTGGTTACATGGGGCCCACATGTGTACAAGTAGGACAGCATGTACATAGTGCATCGATTTTCATTGTCACCAGTATCAGTGTGTTTTCTCTATGATAATGAAGAGTTGATAGCGCGTAAAAATTATCAAGGAAGATATCCGCGGGCTGATGACATGAGGTAAGCAGGTGCGTTAGATGGCATCTAGTGGCGTCAGGAGGTTGAATGGGGTCAATACTTGCACGTGGATAAGTACGGACACAACGTGGGTGTTTTCTTGTGATAATTATGCAAAAAGGTAATCATGAGGACCATATTTTGGGGCCACTTCATGTGGTGGCGGGATGCATTATTGGAAATAGTTGAGTGCAAGGTGTGCGGATGGATGCAAAAAGGTGACAACTATGCACTACGAGGCCAGTTTTTGGCCTGTTCGGGATCCGTTTGAGGTCAACTAAAAGGCCAAGGGTGCCCAAGTAATAAAGCTAAGTGTGGGAACTGAAAACCGGAGAGAAGACCAGAAAAACATGGAGAGAAAAGGAGGAGCAACCGCAACTGTGTTTTTGCTGTTTTTTGAAGCCTGTTTTGGCCATAAACTGCTCATCCGAGGTCGGATTTGAGCACTTTGACATTGTAGACTGGGATTTTGGGCCATTCCGGACGCGATGGCACTATCTATTTTTCCAAATTCCTCACTGTTTTTCTGTTGTTTTGGTTGTGTAAGTTTCTCCTATGAGCGAAGCTTCTGCTCCAATTTGTGATTGTATCTGGCATACTTTACCCATATTGTGTGAGCTATTTGCCCCATTGGTGTTGGCCCAAGCTCAATTGTATCTAAACATCAGAAATTCTCCTCTTTTGAGCTGAGTTTTTTGGGTGTGTGTGTGTGTATGTGTGTCTCTGTGTGGAGTGGGTAAATGGGTAGTCTCTCTCCTCTCACTCCATCGGTGTGTTCCTTGTCTCAGCCAGGTGGGTTGTGTAAGCCGAGTGGTTCCCCATAGTGTGTGTGTGTGTGTGTGTGTGTGTGTGTGTATCATCCTAAGAGTGTCTGTTGGATCATTATAGAGGCGTTCTGTGTGTTTCCATCCCGCTCACATTCTTTTGGCGCCCCCACAGAGGATCTTCTTTGAGTACCTTCAGCTTCGGGACAATTATAGATTCGAGATTACAGGTTGCAGACTATAGGTTACAGGGACAGATATAGGTACAGGTGACTCACATAGGTACAGGTAGCTGGAGTAGAGTGATACACTGACAGTGGAAGTCACTTGCAGTTGCCGTGGGTATGCATCATTTGGCGCATGTTTGAGCGCATTGTCTTGTACTGTACGCTACTTGTGGATACTGCCATTGTACGCCTTTGTGGAGCCATACTTGGTTTTTTTTGGTAGTCCCAGCCATTTCTGAGACTTGGTCTGGAAGAGAGTCATTTCTGAGACTTGACTATACGAGATTTTCATAAGCCTTTGTGAGAGGGTCGATAGCGTGAGGTTTTATTGAGCTGGGGGATTCTCAAATGTGAGATCCTTTCAGGGATACAGGTGGCTGGAGCACCCTTTTCGTGACCTTGCCATATGCTATGTACTAGTGATTCCTACTTGATGCTCAAGTTCTATTGTTGGCAGTTTATACATTCTATATTTTGGGTTGTTATTGCTCTGCTTCTAAGGAAACTCTGCCAAAATTTTTCCAAGTTGTGATGGCTGGTTTTTTTGTCTTTTGAGCCATTTATGTTGTTATGCTGCTAAAATTTTGGCAAATCAGAGGATAATACAAGTGTGCTTTCTTGGGAGCTGCATGGTTGATTTTAATGGATGATCAAAATGGCCCTCAATTCACTCCTTTTCATTTAACTCAAAGAATCCAGATAAATGTTCATGTGTCCAAGAAGATTTTTTTCCAGCAGCGCATAGTCTTTATGTTCGGGCCAACAAGATTAAGAGAGATACTGGAATGCCCTTTGCCTGTTGTAATTCCGATGATTAACTATGGAAACTCATTTGATGTGCATGTGTTTGTCCTTATCTAAGATTGAACTCTGTTGGAATTAGGGTTGCAGAGAAACACACACAGCTTGGAGAAGACGAAGGAAGCTCAAGGCACACAATAGAGAGTGTGTTTCTTAGTGTGCAATGGAAAGATAGATAGCCCTAGAGTGATGGGCGTATATACAATGCACGGGGGAAAAAACCTCCTAAAGAGGGAAAAAATGCCCCGGCGGTCCTAGTGTGTTCACACACATCACTACCACATGTATATGGTAACAAATCCCCCCTGGAGTGATGCGGTGAACGAGAGCTGGCACATGAGTAAAGGGAAGTGCCATGCCCTGAGGACAGGATCAGTCCACAAAGGGGAGTAAGCCCAAAGCTTTGCGGAAAGCTTCAAGCTTCTCACGAGACAATGCCTTTGTGAAAAGATCTGCAAGGTTGTCCTGTGTTGGCACATAAGCCAAGCTAATCTCTCCTGCTGAGAGCCTCTCCCTGACATAGTGGTAATGCACCTCAATGTGCTTTGTGCGAGCATGAAAAACTGGGTTCCTCGCAACTGCCAATGCGCTCTGACTGTCAGTGTAGATAGTGTTGGCAGTGTCCTGTCCAACACCCAAGTCAGCCATAAGGCGTCTGAGCCATACACACTCAACCGTAGCTGTGAAGACTGCCCTGTACTCAGCCTCACAACTCGAAGTGGCCACAGTAGGTTGCTTCTTGCTCAACCATGATATACATGAACTGCCAAGCATGAAACAAAAACCACTTGTGGACACTCGCGTGTCAAAACAACCAGCCCAATCTAAGTCCGAAAAAGCATGTAAGTCTGGCGGCATTGATCCCCCCTTGGGATAAAACAAGCCAAGATGTAAAGTGCCACTAAGGTAGCGGAAAATCCTCTTGACAGCCTGCCAATGCTTAGACCCTGGGCTATGCATAAATCTGCTGACCTGCGAGACTGCAAACTGAATATCTGGCCTCGTGTTGCATACATAAATGAGGCAGCCAACAGCAGTTTGGTAAAGAGTGACATCAGCAGGATCGCCAGCATCATGTAGACTCAATTTCAAACCTGTTTCCATGGGAGTGGCAATAGATTTGCAATCCTCAAGTCCAAACTTACATAGCAATGTCTCTATGTAACTTTTCTGACACAAGGCAATACCACCATCACACTGCTTAAACTGTATACCCAAGTAATGATGCAACAGCCCCAAATCTTTCATCTTGAAAGTATCAGCCTTAAATTCAGCAATATGTCTCTCATTTGGTCCAGTGATCAGCAAATCATCAACATAAAGAACCACAATGAGAAATACATCATCCTCACGCTTTACATACAATGTGCTTTCTGTTGGACTGTTACGAAAGCCTCGTTTAACCAAATGAGTGTCAGCTTTCTCATACCAAGCACGAGGAGATTGCTTCAACCCACACAAAGCCTTCTTACATTTGCACACTTTGTCCTCTTGTCCTTTTATGACAAAACCGCGAGGCTGCGTTACATAAACTTCCTCAAATATGTCACCATTCAAGAAAGCAGTAACAATGTCTTATTGATGTACATCCCAACCAAAATGAGCTGCCAATGCACATAGAAAACGCACAGTAGTCATACGACAAGTGGGAGCAAAAGTCTCTTCATAATCTATGCCTGTTTGTTGTGCATAACCCTTTGCAACAAGTCGAGCCTTATGGCGATCGATCTCACCATCCGGCTTGCGTTTCAACTTGTAAACCCACTTCGTACCAATGGCCTTTTTGCCAGGAGGCAAATCACATAAAGTCCATGTGTCATTCTCTATAAGTGCATCATATTCTGATTTCATGGTAGCAATCCAATTTTTTGAATTCTGTGCTTCATCAAAAGACAGAGGCTCCTCAACATCATGTAAACTAAACACAGCCAAAGCATAACAATCTGATGCATAAGATGCATGGCGAGAGCCTGAACGAGTACGACTAGATAAAGGTGCATCCAATTTACTGTCACGCAAAGTGTGCACCAGCCATTTTGGCATACCTCTAGCCTGCTCATTTTCAGCCCTTTCCTCATCAAGTACATCATGTACATCTGCATCAGTAATAGGTTGTTCTAAAACATTTTCAGAAACCCCCATAGGCTGTACATTTGCCTCATTGGAACTTACATTTGTATTTCCACCACTGAAAAGAGGCAACAAAGTGTCATAAATGTCCTGTGAGCTTACATTACTGTCTCTAGTACATGACAGCAAGGGCTGAACAGAGTCTTCCACAAACACTACATCCCGCGAAACCAGAATACGTTTTGTTTGCGGATGATACAACCTGTAACCTTTGCTTTCAGCACTATAACCAACAAAAATACATTTGACAGCCTTATCATCCAATTTTTTGCGCTGCACTTGTGGCACCAAAGCATATGCCAAACAGCCAAAAACTTGCATGTGCTCAATAGAAGGTTTTCTATCATGCCATGCTTCATATGGAGTAATAGACTGCAAAGCTTTCGTAGGACACCTGTTAAGTACATAAGTGGCACACATGATGGCCTCAAGCCAAAAAGAATGTGGCAAAGCTTGACTTTTGACCATACATCGTGCCATTTCCGTTAGTGACCTGTTTTTCCTCTCAGCAACACCATTTTGCTGAGGTGTATAAGGCACTGTACATTGGTGTTTTATCCCACGACTAGCCAGAAATGCATTAAATTCATGAGACATATACTCCCCCCCTCGATCGGAACGGAGGGTGCCCATAGTACATTTTGAGACATTTTTAGCCATAGCCAAAAATTGTTTGAACCACATAAAAACTTCGGACTTCGCTTTAAGCGGAAATACCCATGCATGCCTGGAGTAATCATCAATGAAAGTCACGAAGTACAGGTAATTGCCCAAGGACGGAGTTTGCATGGGCCCACAAACATCACTATGCACAAGCTGCAACCTGCATGTGGCCCTAACTGAACCATCCTTTGGAAACTTAGAACGCTGCATTTTACCCAGAATACAGCCTTCACAAACATGTTTGACACGTGCTTCAAGAGGCGGCAAAGAAGCAACCATATCAGATTTCTGCAAACGCAGCAAACTGGCAAAATTCAGATGACCAAAACGTGCATGCCAAAGTTTTGCATCTGAAATAGCCCTTGAATCTGCAACAGCATTTGCAAAATTTTGTCCACACTTGTCATACAAAGTGAGCTTATACAGCCCACGGCACAAAAGCCCAGATGCAACAATTTCATCACCAAAACTGAGATCATGAACTGTACATCTGTCATCCACAAATTTGACTACAAGTCCAAGTCTAGCAAGTGCGGATACAGACAAGAGATTCTTCTTGATCCCAGGTACATAAAGTACATCAACAAGTGTGAAGGAACTGCCATTAGCAGCAGTGAGCACAATCTTTCCAACTCCCTGAACTGGATAAGAGGCGTTGTTGGCACAAGTGACTGAATTCCCATGAGGGACAGACTCGAGAGAGGTAAACAATTCACGATGTGAGGTAATGTGCTTTGTAGCACCACTGTCGAAATACCACACATGTGAATCTGCAACAACTGACAAACATGCATCATGGACAGCAGGATTGTAAGTGTACTCTGCGCTAAAAGCCCATTCTGCATCAACATCAGCATCACTATCTCCTTTCACAGAAGACTCAACAATGGCTGCATTTGTAGTGGAACCAGCATTTGCAGTGGAACCACCCTCTTTCTTCTTAGCCTCTTTGGCCTTCAACTTAGGACACGACTTGATCAAGTGATCATTGGCTTTACAATAATGGCAACGCATCTTCTTTTTGCCCTTATCACCAGAATTGCCAGACGAAGTGCTGCCAGCAGAAGCATTAGGAACAGAATTTTTGCCACTCGCAGCAGAACCATAAGAAGTGGCTGCATTACTGTTACCACCCTTTCTTTGAGAAGCAATAAAAGCATGTTCAACTGCACGGTGCCTAGTCCTGTTTTTTCTAGAAAGTGACTCTTGCAACAGCAATGTGCATAATGCATCAAACTTGACAACTTCAGGATTTCCTTGGGTCATGAGTCTCCAAGTACTAGCAAAAGTCTGGTAGGAATCTGGTAAGGCATCAAGAACAGTCTGCACAAGGGAACTGTCCGAAATGACTTCACCTGCAGAAATGAGTTGCTCATTGATATCCTTGACACTAGCAAGGAAAGTGTCCATATCATCTTCCTCATGCATAATCTTCGACTCTAGCTCTTTACGCAGCAAAGCAATTTTAGCCTCATTGCGGCTTGCATAAAGACCTGCTAGAATATCCCAAGCCTGTTTTGCAGATTTTGCTGAACGGATGTGAGGAATAATGGTGCGCTTCACAGACAACGCAATCAATGCATGAGCCTGCGCATCCTTAACATCCCAACGAGCTTATTCTGCCATAGGCAAGACAACTCTAACAGCTGCAATCCTTGCAGCAAGACCTGCAACATCCTCAACATCGCCTACATCTTCAGAACCAGGACGTACATCAATGCCCTGCACAATGTTCCAGACACCTTTTGACACAAGAACATGTTGCATCATATAAGCCCACATAGGGTAGTTGTCCCCATCCAACTTGTCCTCAGCAGCAAACATCTTGAACACATCTGTGTTGTTGTTGTCAGCTATGGTAAATGCTGCACCTGATGTGAAAACTGTCCGAAAATAGGAGAAATGGAGCGGGAACAACTTGTGCTATATAGCACAAACCGTAGAAGACTATAAGGCACCTGTTATGCAGAAAACGGCACTGACAGAAAATCTGCACAAAATGACAAAATAGCCTGTGCAGTACTGCCTGTAGTGGAAACGGAGGCCGAAATGAGCCCAAATCAAAATTCTGAGCAGACCAAGCTCTTCGAGCTTACCCAAAATATTTGTCGACCTACGAACGCTCGCCAAAGCTCACTGAAATCGGAGAAAGTGAGCAGGCGTGTGCTGGAGCAGCTGGCGACTAAGCCCGGGAGGACGTGACCTGCTTTGATACCAATTGTTGGAATTAGGGTTGCAGAGAAACACACACAGCTTGGAGAAGACGAAGGAAGCTCAAGGCACACAATAGAGAGTGTGTTTCTTAGTGTGCAATGGAAAGATAGATAGCCCTAGAGTGATGGGCGTATATACAATACACGGGGGAAAAAACCTCCTAAAGAGGGAAAAAATGCCCAGGCGGTCCTAGTGTGTTCACACACATCACTACCACATGTATATGGTAACAATCTCCATTGAAGTTTCTGGGAATCGTGTCAGTAAAAAGTTTTGGGTTCTTGCACGTGTGTTCGAAGGGGTTCTCGAAGCATCGTAACTTGGGTAGCCATGGCTTTCTCTTATCCGGAGTTTCATGGAAGAAGTGATGAAGAGGTAGAAGACCTTTTGGAAAAGATGGAGGTTGCCTGTATTAGCAACCAGATTCATGACCCAACGCAGATGTTACGTCTTCTCCAAATTTGTTTGAAGAGTGATGCACGAGTTTGGTCCAAAGCATTTGAAGAGGAGTTGCGTGTGGTTGATCCACCTGTAAGATTGAGTTGGGACAATCTAAGGCATGGATTGGAAGTGGAGTTTGTGAAGACAGAAGATCTTGATAAAGTGTGGCAAGAAGTACAAGCTTTGGTGCAAAGGAAGGTGAGCCAGTAGATGAGTACATACGTAAGTTTTCATTGGCATGGGAGAGGATGTGCAAGGCCTTAGAACCATAGGTACCACCGCCTGACATGATGAAGAAGGACAGGTCCTTGGCTAGTCTTTGGGAGAATATACATTGGAGAGTGGAGCTAAAGAAGCCTAGGACATATGAAGATGCACTAGAAGTGGCAAGGAACAAAGAGTGGAAGCTAAGGAAAATGAGCCAGCTAGAAGTAGAGTCTTTGCCCATGAGGTCTGAATTTCAGCCTATGAACTCTTTACAAGGTCGCATGCTAGGGGTTCATCATGAACCAGGTTCCTGTTACTCCTCAGGTTATGCTAGCAGTGGTCACTACAACAGTTCAAGATGATGGGTAAAGCAAGACATGAGGCAAGTGGTAGATTTAATGAAGAATCTCAGCCTAAACATGCTAGGTCGAGTGGTAAATAATCGAGGTTGAGGGAAGTTTTCAAATCAGCCAAGAGGTGAAGAAAGAACTAGGAATGGTGTTGGAAAAAGCAATGGTAGGTTCTAGAGGCAGACACCCACATGTTATAATTGCGGAGAGTTGGGCCACATCAGACTGCAATGTGATAAGCCACCAAGGATGGAGGGAGACATGTATCCATTGCCAAGACAGGTGCTAACTAGGTCAGATGATTATGGCATCGAAATTAAGGGAGAAGAAGGAACTAGTGGATTAACCGAGGAGGAAAAGGGAAAGACAAAAGTGATAAGTGTAGTTACCTTGGAGAAGGCATCAAAGCTAGAGGATACATTAGTGATTCATATTGGGAAGATGACCATAGAGGACAAGGAAGGAAGAAGTGCCCCAGGTCCTAGTAAGAAGAAGGGAAAGAGCCATGAAGGCGAGGATGTCAAGGCCAAGAGGAAAAGAAGGGCTCGTCGCAAGTTTCATGTTTCAGATTTTCCACTAGGGGATGGGCAATTAAGCTATGACTTGAAGGAGGATCTGATGAGCAGGAAAGCCGATGTTACTTTTGGGCAGCTTATAGAGATGGTGCCTAAGCTAAAGCGACAATGGAAGAGGATGGTTAACCCAATGGAGAAAGAACCAGAGAGAGGTTCACTAAAGGTGTTGGCAATGGATGAGCTACCAGACATTTTCCCAATAGTAGATGTGTGGTACAAAAGAAAAAATCTGGGACAAGGTTATGTGGATTGTGGAGCCCAAATATGTATCATAACACACTCATGCGTTGAGAAGATGAGTCTTACAGTGACTGGGGTGTCAGGCTTTCGGATCAGATTGGCAAACCATCAAAAAGTAAAATTTTTGGGTGTTGTAAAGAGCTTAGAGGTGGAGGCGTATGATGCAAAGGCAGTGGTTGATTTTCATGTGATGCCAGCGGGGTTGGGAGCATATCCTATTATACTGGGAAGGCCATGGTTACGTGCAATGGGAGCTGTTCAAGATTGGAGATGGAGTACGATTAGCCTCTATGGAAAGACAGGTGCCAAGAAGCTATATAATATGGACACAAGGAAATGATTGGAGGATCTTTATGAAGATGAGAATGAGTCTAGTGATGAAGACTATTCCACAGTGGCTGATGAGGACAGTGATAGTACTACCAGCAGTGATGAGGATGCTGATGTTGCATTTTTTTGATGGACAAAGAAATCCAGGAGTTTGGTTTAGTTGCATTTGCAAATGAGGTTGAAGATGAAAGTGAAGGGCCTTATGAGGTGATTGAAGGGCTGATGCAAACCAAGGTTGAATCGTCAAAGAAGCAAGAATTGATGACACAAATGATCAATGGAGACCTCTCAACTATGGAGAAGGAGATATATTTGCACATGCTGACTAGTTTTCTTGATTTGTTCATTACCTCATATGAAGAGATTAGACGATTCAAGGGCAAAGAGATGCATATAGAGCTGAAAGAAGGTACTAAGCAAGTGCGGGAAAGGCTAAGAAGGATGGGCCAAGAGCAAATGAAAGCCTTGCGGGAAGAGGTGGACACGTTATTGAAGGCAAGGTTCATAGTCCCAGTGGAGACCATAGAATGGGTGAGTTCAGTAGTAGTCAGTCCAAAGAAGGATGGGAAGTGGAGGATTTGTGTAGATTTTAAGCCCTTAAATGCAGCCACTAAGAAGAACCCATTGATAGCCGATTATTGGAAATCAAAGAAAAAAAAAGAAAAAGTTTTATTTTTCCTCTACCGGAGCCTTGGCAACACCACGTTGGAAGGCTCGGCAATGCTTGATCAACCTCACCGCCATGGCTTTTACCGGCATGGCCTCGTCACATGCCCTCCCCCCCTCGATTGGCCGATCTTATCACTCTCATGCACTCAGTCATCCATACCCCAGCATAACAAGCTACCCTCGGTAAATTCACAGGCCGCCATCTCTCTCTCCCTCTTGTTTAATTTCCCTGGCGGGCCGTCGTAATTCTCTCTCTCTCTTTTTCACTATCTCCATCTCTCCCCCCTCCCCCCCATCCAACTCTCTTCCCCTCTCTCTGAGCAAAGGCCCCATGGGCACTGAATGAAATATCCCACTTCCGCTCTCTCTCATATACCCTACACACCTCCCTCTTCCCCTCTCTCCCTTCTCGGCACCCACTTCCTCTTCCTCATCCACTCCTTCTCTCTCGCTGACAACTCGCTCTCTCTAGCTCTTGTCGTGGTCGCATGGCCGCAGATGGCCCGGCAATCCTCTCTCTCTATCTCCCTCGTTGCCTACAAGAGGTCGAACACACACACTCTCTCTAATATTCTCTCTCTCTTACCCACACCCCGTTGACCCTTAATGACCCCCCCACCTTACTCGTAACCCTCGGCCAGGAGTGGACTCGAGTCCCCCCCCCCTCTCTCTCTCTCTCGCTCCCTCTGTGTCGAGCCCATAGCCGCATAGGAACCCTCTCTCTCTCCCGTATTCTTATCCACACCTCACCACCTCTCTCTCGCTTTCTCCCTCTCTCGCTCTCTGTGCAAGACAATAGCCAGATATTATCTCTCTCTCTCACCCACACACCCCTCACCCTTCCCTCGGCCTCACTTTCTCCCTCCCTTGGCCCGATATTCCTTATCTCTGTCTTCCCACCCCATTGACTCTCTCCCCTCCTCTCGTCCTTGAGCTGCCATGCAAATCAAGGGATAATATTCCCTCTCCCTCTCCCACACACCCCACCTTACCCCACTTCATTGCCAAAGAAACCCCCCCCCCCCCCCCCCCCCCCCCCCCCCCCCCCTTCCCCTCGCTCTTTTGTGGGAGGCCCACAAGGTGTAGACCCCCTCGCCATCTCATTAGCCTCTCTCTCTCTCTCTCTCTCTCTCTCTCTCTCTCTCTCTCTCTCTCTCTCTCTCTCTCTCTCTCTCTCTCTCTCTCTCTCTCTCTCTCTCTCTCTCTCTCTCTCTCTCTCTCTCTCTCTCTCTCTCTCCCGGATAAGCCTGTGTAGGTGCAAGAAATCATCCCCCCCTCTCTTGCTCTGTGTCGATCCCGTAGGTGGCCCTATCCTATCTCCCTCTATCTCTCTCTCGCTTTCAGCCTATGCACGCATCGCCTCAGATATGAGCACCTTTTCTCTCTCTCTCCCACGCACACACCCGCTCACCTCACCCTCTTTCTCCCTCACCACCTCACCACCTCACCCCATCTCCCTCTCTCTCTCTCTCGCAGGCCTGTAGAGGCGCATCCAAACTCTCTCTCTCTCTCTCTCTCTCTCTCTCTCTCTCTCTCTCTCTCTCTCTCTCTCTCTCTCTCTCTCTCTCTCTCTCTCTCTCTCGCAGGCCTGTAGAGGCGCATCCAAACTCTCTCTCTCTCTCTCTCTCTCTCTCTCTCTATCACCCACACACACACATGCACACACCCTTGCTATAACACACACACACCCCCCCCCCCCCCCCCCCCCCCCCCCCCCCCCCCACTCATCCTCTCGTTCACAGTTAGTAGGCCGCCAACTAAAAAAAGAGAAAATAATAAAAATATATTTATATATACATAACATTACCCATCGTTCCCACGCACACTCGCGCACACACATACATATACAAATACAATCACACATACACACATACGCACTCACACAGGCCTGCCCACATATACCCACACACATACACACGACACAGGTATACGCACACACCATAAAAATACAAAAAAGAAGAAAAAAACCAAAACATCAACATTGACAAAGAAGAAGACAACCCAAAGCACGCGTCACCGACATCGAAGCGAAGAAATGCGCCGAAGGCATGCCCCGGTCGACCCCGAAAAGACGTACGCACTACACTGACGCATCGGCAAGCTGCCATTCATCGGCATCACGCAACCACGACACCATTTTCAGTAAACCGTAGGTCATCATCATCATTCTTCAGTTTTCATCCAAGCCTTGTAAAATTCCCAATTTGTAAATTCGCTCTCTCTAGATGATGGTCACAAAGGCCCACCTAGAGGTTTTCATTTTTTAATAACTCCCAAGACAAAGCAAGGGTCAACCACACTGGACCCACCACCTTGCTTTGTCTCCCCGATTAGCTTACCCTAATCAAACCGGGATTACCCTAATCCAAGCAGCCAACACCTATAAAAGGGCACTGAGAGGTCACTATCAGGGGGTGTTAGAAGCTGGACACACTCCACGACAGTAACTACTCAGAGGACTATTATTTTTTGTAATTATTCATCCTAACTGCATCCCAGTTTTGATAGTTAGATTGAGTAGATGGTTGATTTTGGAACTTTAGGGTTTGAGAAATTGTAAGGTATATATACCACTTTTTGACCTTAATGAAGAAAACCTTTTGTCATTTTAAAAACAAGTTTGAAGTCTATGAGTGAGCGTACTCTGTACAAGAGAGAGAGAGTGAGCTTCATCTTGACGCTACGTGTGCTCCGGTGGTTGGAGTGCGGAGAAGTGCAACGTGTTGCCCCCGATGAGAGCTACGCGCCGATATCTACATTGCACGCGTACGGTCCGGTTTTGCGAGCTCCTTCTACGAGATTCATCGGTTGTTTGGGTGAGTATACGTTGTCCGATTTTGCATTGCAGCATATCCATGCATTCACATTGAGTAGAACTACACGTTAGGCACTTTAGATTTCGGAAACGAAGACCTGCAGATTTTGGCCAGACATCCTACGTGTTTCTGCACCGGGTGTTTTGGGTCGGTATTTTGGTTCATAGACCTTAGGGAGAGTGACCTATTGGTATTAGTCGGGTCTCCTTCAAGTTCTATGGTGTTTCGAGATTGTTTGATGGGTGTTCGGCTCTAGAAAGCGTTGTAGGAAGTTTCCTCTTATGCACTCTTGAAGGCTGTGACTTAGACAATTGGTAGAGACCTCTGTAGGAATTAGTTAGGAGTCGGTCGAGTGTAGGTTGAAACCTTGTGCTCGCTTCCACGCGCCTGCGTGTCAAGCTTCGTCCTTAGCTAACATTACATGTTAGGTGATTTCTCGCTGTGTTGACGTCCGTCGCAGCGTATCCGTCCAACATTGGCGCCGCTGCCGGGGACGAAAACCTTAGGTAGGTGACCGAGACTAATCCTTGAGGATTGGGATTTTTGGCTTGCCAAGAGTCTCGCTTTACATTTAGATAGGATCAGAGGGTGGAGGACTCTCTAGGTCTTAGAGGGAGTCTAGGAAGCGTGTGTCTGGCCTAGATCCTTCGACTTAGGTAGACTTAGGTAGTTTTAGGTGGTAGTCAAGTTCTAGAGTAGGAGTTGGAGTGGTAGAAGCAGTCAGAGGAGTGCTTGAGAGTCCGGAGAGGCCAAAAAGCAACCAAAAACACCATTATCACCATTTCACATGATAGGTAGGAGTAGAGTAAGTAGGACATCATGATTCAGGATCTAGAGCATTTCATGCATGAACACTTGCTTGGTAAAATCATTACAAATTTGTAAAAAAATGCAAAAAGACGCAAAAGTGTGTTTGAAAGCCTAATTGAAGTCCAAAAGTTACTGTGAGTGTTTCTGATATATCTACAGAGCATCAGGAGCATTCCTGTCAGAAAAAAACTTTAATTTTAAGCAGGAGACATCCTACGCATAGGATATCTACAGGCTAATCTCAGAGGAATTTTGGGATTTTGGGATTTTGAGTTGACCAGTGTGTTCAGAAGGTAGGGTTTATCCTAATTTCAACTGGAAAGTGAAAATTTGGCCATATCTTGACAGGATAAGGCCAGATAGACTGAAATTGCTAGACATCCTACCCAAATAGTGCCAAAACATTATTTTGAGACCAAAACCATAAGATGGCTGCATGAGCATGTCTTTCATGATATATTGAGTGATTGAAAGGGATTTCACCTCATTTGGGTAAGAAAATTGGATTCAAAGCGGACTTTAGCACTTTTGACTGAAAAAACAAAAACCACTAAAATTTGGGACTTTTGGCATCCAAACCAAAATCTAAGCATACCACTGGGTTACTGGCATCAAGGGGAAGCTGTGGGACAAGTTTGGGGTCAAACATGCCAAAAAGACATCCTATACGTAGGATGTCTTCTGAGTGATTTGGGACTCCAAACTGAATTCTGAGTATACCAAACTGATCAGCAACTCAAGGGGAGCCTGTGCTTTGAGTTTGAAGCTATTCTGATGAAAAAGACATCCTATGTGTAGGATGTCTAATGCAAGAAATTGAAGCCAGACTTTGACTTTGAGCATAGTAAGGTGTTATATAGCCTAAGGCAAGCCTCCTAGTCAATTTTGGTCCAATTTGGAGTTGTTTAGACTGATCAATATCAGCAACAGGCTGTTGGAACAGTTTTTTGAGTCATTGACCAGCTAATAGGTGTCCAAATCAAAAAGTAAAAGCAGCTGTAGGCTCAGTAAAACAAGGGGAAACAACAATGCAAAAATCCAGGCAAAACACAGCAGGAGACATCCTACATGTAGGATGTCTATTGGGGCATACTGCAAGGAAAATTTGACCTGGAATAGACAGTGAGATTCTATTTGGCTTAAGGGTTCCAGAACTTCTTTCAGAAGTGAATTTGGACCTTGTTTTCCCATTTGACGAAGCAAAGACTGAATTCAGACTTTTTCGCGTAAATTGACCAACATCTGAGGAAAGAACTGTTTCAGATTAGCAAACCTAATCCAGAACATCAGCAGTGTATAAAATACAGTAGTGGTTGAGATTAACTCTTTAGTTATACCAATTATTACTAAGATAACCTCTAGCAGATAAATGCTTCGATTCAATTTCCAAAATTAAAACGCTTGTGTACAGGCATATTCAGCAACAAAGCAAGAAGTTGAGCAGAAACTGACCTTTTGCCAGGTGAGTGGTTGGATTTGTGATAAATTTCATTGATAAGTTTGATGAATTTAAGATCAAGAAGATACATTGTTAGAGACCAGAAGGTGGCAGGTGACCAAGGTAGCTTAGTGTCCACCGAAGAGAGTGTAACTCAGGCAAGGCTAGATCCGCTAGCACCAATTATTGAGGAAGGTAGTGATACTGACACTTCGTCAGACAAATCTTTCTTCATGATGGGTAGTCAAGAGCCAAGAGGTTTCACCTATGATGGACCTATGCGAGGAGGAAGCACCTCCCAAAATCCTTTGAGTGATTCCAAGCTCACGGTGATCTTCTTGGAGGGAACAAACTCGAGAGGAGCCCTAGTCTATTCTGACTATCGAGGCCGCAAGTGCATTTGTATCGAAGAGAGGCCAGCTCAAAGATTGGAGATAATCCGAGTCTATGATGATGGAGATAGATTCCGAGACAAAAAGGGGAACCACTATTTAATAGTTAGTAACCCTGAAGATTACAACAGATATGGAGATAACGTGGCAAAAGGGAAAATGGTTTCAGAAACTCAAGAACCGCCACCAAACATTGATCGGCCCGGAGCTATTTTTATGTATGATAAGAAAACAACCAGGATTCCAACTTATAACGAGAATGTGAGAATCTACAAACATGAGAGTGAGGGTATAGTCTCTTACTTTCACAGCAAAGAACCATACGTAAACGAATTAAGCAAAAACAAGGTTCTTTACTTATTCTCTTATGAAACTGCTACGAGGAAGGGTATAGTTTTTGTTGATAGATACGGGCGAGAATACCAATGTATTCTCCCAGAGGAGGAAGAGAGAGAAACAGGCCCACGAGCATCAGCATATGCCCCTGAGGAAGTGCCAAGAGCCACCTACACCCCAAGTAAGTCATCGAATCCTTTTTCAGATGAGTATGACGCTACCTCACATTCCACCCGACCGCAAGCATTCAACGGCCAAGACTAACCAGCAAACCAGCCATCATTGCAGGCATGGCTTTGACAGAGTGCAACAATGGAATCAAACCAAAACCGAGATGGTTATCAAGCCGCACGAGGGCTCAGGGATTTGCAAGAATCACCACTCTATTCAAGGTATCAGGTAGAGAGTAAGCCAAAGACACAAGGGTCGACAGAGCCTGGAGGACCACCCATAGAACGAGTTCGCGGAGAAGAACAACATCCAGTAAGAACCGTTAGAAATTATGGCTTAGGAGAACCATTGGGAGAGGAACCAGCCTATTACAGAAGGCCTGAGGAGGTGTATCGACTAGGATGGGGGGATCCAATGATGAGGTTTGCAGACCATCGAAGAATTAGACCTTCTCAAGTGCAAAAATGGGTAAACAAGAAATACACAGGAAGCAGAGATCCAAGAGATCATGTAGCAGCCTTTGTGCGTGTAATTAGAGCCGAAGAGGTGTTAGATTTTCCTACCTAATTTGCAAGGTTTGGACTAACCCTAGAGGATGATGCTGCCACTTGGTTTGACTCTGTGGAGCCTAGAGACTTTGAGTTGATGGAGGAAGTGTTTGACGAGTTTATCGAGGAATTCTCTCAAAGGGAAATAGCTCATAATACCGTCTCACAAATCCATAAATTCAAACAGAAAGATGGAGAATGTGTACGAAAGGCAGCCCTAAGACTAAAAAGATATGTTAAGTTCTGTCCTGTTGAAGAACTGCCAACTCAGTCTAGACTTATGCTGATATTCATCCAAGGACTAAGGAATGTAGATCTGTAGAAAGACTTACATATGAAGAGGAGCACGACATTGAATGAGTTGACCAAGGAGGATCTGTACCTTCTGAACAATTGTGCGGTCTACAAAGAAGGGGAGTTCAAGGACCTTGATGACGATTCGTCTTCACAACAAAGTGGAAGAAAGTCTTCTAAGACAGCACCGAAAGGAGAAGTAGCGGTAAACCAGGAGCAGCTTGTAGATGAAGTGCTAAAAAAGATCAACTTGTACGCCAAACCCCAGGCTAAATAGCCCAAGTGGTTCTATTGAACAAAAATGGACAAACCATGGGACCGAGGAATGTTATTTTAACAAGGGATATGTGAGAGAGAGACCTTACGCTCCCCAAGCCCCAGTAGCTTCCCCTCAAGTTCCATCGATGCCTAGATATCAAGCAAGCAACTTACCAGGACCTGTAGGTGTAGAAAGACCACAATCGGTGTTGGGGCAACAACCACCCCCACTAGGATTACGACTAGTTGGTATAAGATACACACCAACGGTAACTGAACCAGAGGATAAGGCTTTGGTGCCTATGCATGCGTATAATGAAGATCCCAATGGATATGCGGCAAACCCTGTCTATTATCCACCGAAAGAACCCTCAACACCAGAAGCATGGAGCATGATAGGAAATACAGGACCACCAACTGCTACACAAGCAGCAGGAGAAGGAAGGTATAGCCTAGATGATCGAACATTGATGTTCATAGCCAATGGAGGCATGGGCGGATAGAGACATGCTTACCAACAAAGAGGAGGTCAAGGAGCACCTCAACAACCCAAGGGACCCTGCTACAAGTGTGGAGGAGACCATTGGCTGAGAGACTGTCCTCATGATGAAATCATTAGAGTCAATGCGTATTGCCCAGAATGTGGAATTACTCATTTGATTCAGATTGCCCTAAAAACCCAAGCAAAGGAGCAAAAACCACCTTGAACATGTTAGAAACAGTACCTTCGAGTGGAGGATCGGAAAATGAAACAATCATACCTATTCAGGCGTTAACACGAGCCCAAGCCCAAAGAAGGACGAATGAACCCATACTTGAAGAACCAAAAACCGATGATCAAAGTTCAAAAATGAAAAATTAGAGAAGCACTTGGAAAGCTAGAAAGGCGCGTAGGAAAGCCAGGAAGGAACGAAAGCAAACAGCTCTATCCGAGGAGTTGAAACATACCAAGGACAGATTGGAGTGGTTAGAGGATCTAGCTAGCTTAAGCTCACACACCACAATAGCCATAGCACCCAAGGAAATATTAGAACCCAAAAGTGCGGGATCAGGAGGATCTGTACTGGGAGACAAGGTAAACGAGCAGTTGGATGCGCTTCTAAAAGCTTATGAAGCTCGACTTAAAAAGAACCAAACCCAGGAGCAAAGGTGGATAACTTATCCATATGCAGAAATAGAAAAATAGAGGTTGGATATGTGTAGAAAGATGATCGAGATGGCTCACTCATTGATGGAAGACCCGCTGGGTAAACCTGCAAATTGGCATGAGGCACCAGAGCCAACCCCTATCCAACCAACTTTGGAGAAACATGTGGAAACAAAGGAAAGACTCACTAATGCCTATGAGTCCAGAGGAGAGCCTATCATAGTGCCAAATACCACCGATGGGGCAAGTGACGGGTTCCAGCCTAAAATATTGGCATAAATAGGTAAGGACTATCACAGTCTAGATGATCTGTGGAAGCAAATCCGTGAGGCCAACGAGGCTAATAGGATGAGTAACCACATGAATAGCACGAGAAAAGAAAAGAATGTGATCTTACCTCCTATTGAAGAATTTGAGGCAAGGTCTCAAATGAACTCTGAGATACATTCACAAGGGGGAGACCAAGGATCAATTATTTCGGGGCACAGCCAACCAAACTCTCTGAGAACTGTACCCTCTTTCCTAGGAGAGCATGAAGCTAAGTTGGAAGTGAGAGCAATCCCATCTCAAAGACTTTCTTCTAACAAGGTGATGGATTCACAAGGATTGATTGAGTTGTTATCCACCCCGGTGGCATGCAGAATCACGTTAGCAGAACTCCTAAGGTTAAGGTCAAACATGTGGACCACAGTAGGAAAATGCCTAGAAAAATTTGGAGTGAAAGACCCCACCTTGAAGCTACAAGAAGGGATCAAAGAGTTGGACAGGCCTCAACTAAACACTAAGCCAGTACCATTGAATAAGGTTGGAGAATATTGCGAGGGAGAAGACGGAAACACCACGCTACCGATAGAATTCCAAGGAGTAGTTTCCAAGGCTATTCTCGACAGTGGAGCGGGAGTGGCTATCGCCACCAAGGAAATCTGGAAAAAATGGGGAAAACCAGCTTTGAGAGCTACCAGAATGAAACTGCAATTGGCAGATGGGTTCATGGACAAGCCTCTAGGACTCTTAGAAAAAGTGATTGTCACTTCGTGCGAAATCGAGTATGAGCATACATCTGCAATAGTCGATTTCGACAAAAAGAACAATTACGAGATCATCTTGGGACGACCATTCATGCGACAATTGAAGATGGTTCAAGATTGGGGTTATGACCACATATACCTCAGACATGGCGAGACAACAACAAAATACACCTGAAAGACCATAGTTACAAAGATGTGAACCAAACACCTGTGGAAGAGTTTGATTCGGCTACAGTAGCAAGATCAGAACTACCAGCATGGTTAGGGCAACCAAAAGAGCTATGGAAGTGCGGAGCTTCACATTGTGGAAGCTTAAGAAGAGAGGAATGCGTCTTAGAAAGAGCAATTGAGGACAAGGAGTATATTTCGGAACCTTTCCCTGAAGATGCCTTGGAACCTCTAGAATGGGAACACATACTAGCAACATTGGATGTCTGTACCATTACCGACAGTCCAACAAAAAAATTTTGCGATAAGGATGGCTATGATGTGTTACCCTATTACATGGTAAGTGTTATACCACAAAAAGAGACGGTAGAACCACCAGAACAAGAAGAGTTTTACAACTCCTCTGAACATTTGGAAGTAAATAATGATGCAGATAATGAGTGTTCAGACACCTCAAGTGAGCGTGGAAATGAAAACGAGAATATCAAGTTTTATGATTTTTCTAATCAACACCCTAGACGCCAAGAACGCTATAGGAGGAAACGAGCAGGAAACAAAGCGAGAGAGAACCTGATGCCCAGGATAAAAAGTAAAACTCACTATTTGATGCTTGTAAAAGCAGAGGATTGTGTAAAAGATCAAATATCAGGAAGATTCTCAAAAAATCAAAAAGAAAGCATGCAAGAGGAAATAAAACAGGTACAAAAAGCTAAAACCAAAACAAAATCACAAAAATCAAAACAAGAAACAAGAGAAGACCAAGAGTGGACCAAATTGGAGCGTAAACAGAAATACCAAGAACTGAAGCGGTCTTTGAGAGAGATATGGACCACTGAAGAAGATAGCGATGGTAAAGGGGAGTCAGAAAAGGGGAACATGAATGTACCATCACACTATCGGAAATTTACTATCTAGGACAGAAAAATCATCATGACACCACCAGTCAGGGAAAGAACCAACCAAGAATCCTACGATGGACCTGAAAATGCAAAAAAGATAGACCTCACAGAACCAGGTGAAAAGCCTCAGCCGGTCTATATAGCTAACGATTTAGAGCCTGAAGAGGAAGAAAAGCTAACACAACTTCTCAAGAAGTATAAAGATGTGTTCGCTTGGTCCTATAAAGACTTCAAAGGAGTTGATCCATTGATATGCCAACATACATTTCCTTTGAAATCGGATGCAAAACCTAGCAAACAACGTCCCTTATACATATAATGACACATTTGCTAAACAAATCAAAGAAGAGATTGATAAACTGATGGAAGCGGAATTCATCTATGAGATTCAACATACAGATTGGGTGTCACCCATTGTGGTAGTTCCCAAAAAGAATGGAAAACTGCGAGTGTGTGTAAACCTCAAGAAGGTGAATGCAGCAACCATAAGGGATAATTATCCCTTGCCTATCACAGAACATGTCCTTGAGCGAGTGGCCGGGAAACGGGCTTTTTCTTTTCTGGATGGGTTTTCAAGATACAACCAACTGGCAATAGCAAGGGAGGATCAACAAAAAACAGTGTTTGCCACAGAATGGGGGATTAATGCATATCGAGTTATGCCATTTGGCTTAACTAATCCACCAGCCACTTTCCAAAGGTTAATGACTCACGCATTCAAGGAATACCTAAGAATATTCTTAGAAATTTACATGGATGACCTGTGTGTACACTCTCTTCTACGAGAGAAACATATTGACCATTTGCAAAAGGTCTTTGAAAAGTGCAGGACATATTGAATTTGTCTTAACCCGGAAAAGTGTGTATTTATGGTTAAGCAAGGACAAATCTTAGGACACATTGTCTCAAGAAATGGCATAACCACAGACCTAGACAAAGTCAAAGTCATTGTAGACCTACCCAGGCCTACTAATGCGAAACAAGTGCAATCCTTCATGGGACATTGCGGATATTATCGAAGATTCATATACATGTATGCGGTTATCGCACAACCTCTGGATCGTTTGCTAGTCAATTTCAAGTGGACCCATCCAAGGATCTTATAACAAAATTCCATTCCTCAGGTGGTACCCCCCACTTTGAGAGGTTTGCACTTCTTTGAGTGCCCCAGTCCTTACTGCTTTTTGATCTTTCCAACTCAAATTGTTTGGGTTGTCTACTTCTTCCAAGGTAGAGGTTCCAACCTTCACCTTTGCCCTAGTGACCACCATGGCATCAGTGCACCCACTAGTTTTTGGAATATCCTAAATGAGGATGCAGGCTGTACAATCACAATTGTGATACTTAGGTGTTTTGTGAGAAAATTTAGTCTTCTGTACCTGCTGTTCAGTTTGCTGTTCTTTTTTGACAACTTCTACCTTTTCTTCAATCCATTGTTCATGCCTCTTCTGTCCATTCCTCCAATATTACTAAATTAGCCTGACCCGGAGGTCTTTACTGCTATTGCTGTGGTGGAAGTGGTGGATTTTGTTCTGGAGGTCGATTTTGGTGTTCCTCTATCCTTCCGATGTCGGCACCAAAGCTCACAGTCAGGTCCTTGTCGATGACCCATGACTCCACAATAATTGCATGGTAATTGTGGGATATTATTCTAATTCTTCTTTTGATATCCCCAATTATTTGGATTTTGAAATCCTCTTTGAGGTGCAGGTCCCTGATATCTCCAATTAGGACCTTGAGGGGCAATCATGCTCGTAGCGGCCTCCCTCATCTTTTGAGTAATGTATTCAGGTCTTCTTCCCCTAAAATTTGGGTTGTAAAAACAACCATCATAGTCATGTCCAAACCTTGACATACCTGACAATATGGTTTCTCTGACATGCAAAACTGGTTCATACCCAGAGTTTGTAATTTAGCCTGAATAATTTTGTTGACTCTGCAGTCACCACATCCTTTCCCTGCTTTTTATCCTTTTTTGGAGACTCTTTATCTTTTTTCTGCTTCTTCTTTTCCTTATCCTTTTTCTTTTCCTTCTTCTTTTTTGACCAATCTTCATCCTCATCACTGTCAGTATCAACACGCGTGACCTTATTTGAGTCATCAATTTCTGAACCTGAATCTTCAGATTTTGAGTCTAAATCATCACTTTTCTTCTTCTTCTTCTTTCCTCGTAAGACAGTTTTACCTCCATACCTTCTTTCAGCCCTGGCCACTACCTCAACCAAATCAGTAAAATCTTGTGCATTTGCTAACGGGGGTCTCCTTGCTACTGCACTCCTGTATTCCTGTTTGAGTCACTTACAAAAATAATCCCCCAACTGTTCCATAGATGGCTGTTGTGCCACTTTCAATCTGTTGTTTAAATTCCTAAAGGTTTGGGCATAATATTCAACCAACGAGTCTTTTTGCTTTAACTTCCTCAATTTCTTTAAAATTTCTTCAAGTGTGTTGTCTTTCCTCAACCTTAACAATGATCTTTGTTTCAAATCATTATAATTAGCAAAAGCAGGCATACCATACTGCAAGAACCAATCCATGGCTTTCCCCTACAGTGTTGCTACAAAATGCTCCTTTTTTACTCCATCTGGGTGTAGTGCCTCGTATCCACTTGCAGACCACCTTGTTTGAAGCTGACCAACGTGGCTATCAGCATCTTGGGACTTTTTCCCCCTGAAATTTGCCGCATCCACTTTGGGATTTGGTGCAGCCATTGGAGGCATCGGAAGTGTTCTGAGTATACCTTTACTGGAAGTGGATTAAAAGGTAAAGAAGATGTCCCTCTTCCTGGAAACTATAATTTTCTTCTTGCTTGAAAGATTGTCTGAGCTAACAATACATTCATCAATGTTTTCACCATTGGGTTTGCTATAGGAGGAGTTTCTTGTTGGACTTGCTGGTTTGCAAGTGGGGTCCCCTGCAGCCTACGTTCAGGTTCTTGCAGTTTAGTCCCCGCCCCAACAGTACCTACTCCTGTAGTATCCCCCCTTACAAGTTCAGCTTGGCCATCATTGCCCAACTCTGCTTCCTGTCTTCTCCTTGCTGCAATTTCTCTCCTAAGTCAAAACCGGGTGCCATATGAGTGTTGCAGTAAATTGGACTCTTATCCTGCCCCACTCATACATGATTTGTTCTTTTCTTTCGTAAATACTGTACCAACACTTTCCTTTCATACTGACTGTAGCAAGAAGGTAAGTTGCATGGCCCAAAAGGTAGAAATGAAGAAACTACCTTGTCAGCCACTGCAATTTTGATTTCCCCCGCCAAATTTGGGAAGAACTCCTTCAAGGAGCTTTGGTTGCATATTCCTCAAACTCTTCCTGCGTGGTTATCCAATTGAAAAATTTCCTCAGGTGGTCAAGATCAACTTGCGTATCAATTCCTCACTATATTCCTGATATCCATACGGTTCAGACTGAATTTGAACCAAACGCAGGATTGCCAAAGTGTTAGGGCTTACTACCCTAACAGTAACGTAGAGTAAAATACACAGCAAACTGCATACAACATAGATTTACTGCACATTAGAAAACTGCAGAACATCATTGACACAAATAAGTTGTACTATATTATTGTAAATTCTACATCATGTAAGCACACGCTATAGCTCCCCTGCTGAATACAGTTTGACTACTCTAAGTAGAGAACGACTAACGACTCCTAACTGCCATGATGCGCCAAGAAGTAACTTGCACGACTAAAAGCAATCCCCCTTAAACTAACCATCATAGGTGTAAAAATACCCTTAGAGTTCAAAGGTCTAAACCTTGGTTACAAATAAAAAATAAATAAACTATGACTGAAGCATCAGGGCCTAACAATTACACCTGCCACCTTTGGCATACATATAGACCAATGGATTGACAAGCACAACATGTCTTTCCAACAACCCCTCATTAGCAATCTCATCATGAATTTTCTCATGCATGTGAAAATCTATGTAGGGCCACATACCTCTCAAGGTGCAAGCATAGGTGATTGCATTTGGAGAAAGGTCTTTCCTTCGAATCCGGTTAAAACAGCATGGAGGTTCTTTACAACATCTGTGTTGTACATATCCTGCAATGAATGAGTTCCAAGAGACGCAATTTTGGATAGAAAGCTCATCAATAGAAATTTCCATGCTTTGATAGCGGCACCACATTTGGATTTTTTTTGGTTAGAGAAGTTTCCTTGCCACACTTTCTAGGGCAACATAAGGGCAAGCATGGCTAATTGTATCTGTAGAGAGCCCCTCCCTTCGCATCCGATGAAAACAACACATAACTTTCTTGCCACAACCATGTTGGGCATATCTTGCATTCCTAGACACAATACTTTGTACAAAGAGCTTATCAAGTTCATTCACAAGGGCACCACATTTGGCACATGTGTTTCCAACACCTCTTGGTTAGCAATCAAATCATGAGTTCTCTCACCCATATGAAGATGTTGTGTAGGGCCACACCCCTACAAGGTGCAAGAATAGGTGATTGAATTTTGAATAAAGTTGTCGCCTTCATATCTGCGTAAAACACCCTAGTGCTTCCTTGCAATAGCCATGTTGGGAATATCCTACAATGAACGCATCCATAGGAGACAAGATTTTCACTAGACAGCTCATCAAGAAGTTCTAATGCTTTGATAAGGGGACCACATTTGGCATTTGCATCCAGCTCATAGAAACTACTTTCCACACTATGTTAGGTAGCATAAGGCCACATTCCTCCAATGTGTAAACATAGGTGACTGCATCCAAAGAGAGGCCTTTTTGCACATATGTGGCAAGACCTTCTTGGCACAACCATGTTGGGCCAATAAAAGCTCACCTGCAACTTTTCATTCTTTCATAAAGGGACCACATGTGGCATACAAAGTGACAAATGCATTTCCAAGGATGAGAATTTGCAATTGCCCCTACCTACCATTCTCATTGTGAATTCTCTCAAGCACATGAGAGAGCCACACGCCTTCAAGGTTCAAGCATAGGTGGAAACAACCCTATGTATACTGACACTACCCCTCTTGGGAAAATCCAAGAATCAGTGCATCACTAATCATGAAACATCTCGATGGAAACAACCCGGTGCCTACTGGAGCTGCCCCTATTGGGAAAATCCAACAATGACTGCATCTGCCCAAATGTGCTGGTCGTGCCTCTGTTGAGAAAATCCTGCAATCATGTGCATTCCACTAGAGGACATCCCGTCGATTACACTTGCCATTGGTAAAATCTTGCAAGAAAATAATCATGGATCAAATGCGAGCCTTGCAATCAATCTGTGTCCAAGAGCCCACATTTTGTACAAAAAAAAAGGTCATCAACAATTTTATGCTCCTTCGTAAAGGCACCACATCTGGTATACATGTCGACCTTAAGCCTTCAAGGTGCAATGAGCCGAAATCAGGTGCAATTTGCAAGCACCATGCATTGTAACCGCCAAACCATACCCCAAGCAACCTTTAGTATTAATGACCAATCCATGCGAGGTTTGTAAAAACATCCTTGATAAATGAAAACATATCACATCCAGTCGTAATTGACCTTGCAGTATATTCCAATCACCCATCAGAACGAGCACCTTCAGGCTCATAAAAATGAGTATCGTCACTTCCATCAGGCTTTCCATAGGCATAACTTGGGTTACTACGGGGACGTGGGACCTCTATTGTAAGGGAACATGAAGAAAATTGCAAAATTTTATACAATGGCCACAAATGGCATGCAAAAATGGAAAAAGTTATGATGCCAGTAAGGGAAAAAATCAGAACAAGGTGGAACTGTACCTTAAGACTGCAATAAAAGGAGTTCAATTGCTGCTTGGCTTACTGCTATCTGCCTCATTGACAAGGAGGTTTTGACAGTATTGAGCTGAGTCATGGTTTGCCTTGCAATCTCAATAGTCTGGGGTAATTTTGTAAAGGATGAGACTTGAAAGGTCTTACTGTCTCCAATGACCCAAGTACCGCAAGAAAAAAACCAAGAATAAGACCATCGTCTCTAGCTAGAAAGTTGTGTTATGATAGGACCCTTCACACATCCAGCAAGTTAAGTCTTTGAGAAGGTCATTGTGAGCTCAATGCACATGCCATCCCTGACCCTCTACCTAAGATGAGCCTGTACCTTTATATGAGAACCATTAATCTGCTCTGAAGGCTCCCCTCTACTGATAAAAGGTTACTATATGGTTATCTATGAGAGAGAGAGAGAGAGAGTGCGTGCACGTGATTGTGTGTGTGTGTGTGTGTGTGTGTGTGTATATGAGAGAGAGAGAGAGAATTGTACCTGCGTAAGAGATTTCTCTTCAAGGGAATCTAGTAACTTCGCAAAGGAAGGTTCAAAATTGAACGTTGGGTGAGAGAGAAAGAGAGAGAGAATAAAAAGACGCAATCCCATTTGCGCCTTTTTGTTGACGTGGCATAGCTCTCCTTTGAGCTTTTAAAAAACAGTCTTTGGGCTAACTGCCCTAACAAATCCCCCCTGGAGTGATGCGGTGAATGAGAGCTGGAACATGAGTAAAGGGAAGTGACATGCTCTGAGGACATCATCAGTCCACAAAGGGGAGTAAGCCCAAAGCTTTGTGGAAATCTTCCAACTTCTCAAAAGAAAATGCCTTTTTGAAAAGATCTGCAAGGTTGTCATGTGTTGGCACATAATCCAAGCTGATCTCTCTTGCTGAGAGCCTCTCCCTGACATAGTGGTAATGCACCTAAATGTGCTTTGTGCGAGCATGGCCCAAACTGGGTTTCTCGCAACTGCCAATGCGCTCTTACTATCAGTGTAGATAGTGTTGGCAGTGTCCTGTCCAACACCCAAATCATCCATAAGGCGTCTGAGCCATACACACTCAACCATAGTTGTGAAGACTACCTTGTACTCACCCTCACAAGTAGAAGTGGCCAAAATAGGTTGCTTCTTGCTCAACCATGATATACATGAACTGCCAAGCATGAAACAAAAACCACTTGTGGACACTCACATGTCAAAACAACCAGCCCAATCTAAGTCTAAAAACACATGTAAGTCTGGTGGCAATGATCCCCCTTGGGATAAAACTAGCCAAGATGTAAAGTGCCACTAAGGTAGCAGAAAATCCTCTTGACAGCCTGCCAATGCTTAGACCCTGGGCTATGCATAAATTTGATGACCTATGAGACTTCAAACTAAATATATGGCCTCGTGTTTCATACATAAATGATGCATCAAACAACAGTTTGGTAAAGAGTGACATCAGTAGGATCACCAACGTCATAAAGACTCAATTTCAAACTTGTTTCCATGGGAGTGGAAATAGGTTTGCAATCCTCAAGTCCAAACTTACATAGCAATGTCTCTTTGTAACTTTTCTGACACAAGGAAATAACACCACCACACTGCTTAAAATGTATGCCCAAGTAATGATGCAACATCCCCAAATCTTTCATCTTGAAAGAAGCATTCAAATCAGCCTTAAATTCAGCAATATGTCTCTCATTTGGTCCAGTGATCAGCAAATCATCTACATAAAGAACCACAATGAGAAGTATACATCACCCTCACGCTTTACATACAATGTGCTTTTTGTTGGACTATTACGGAAGCCTTGTTTGGCCAAATGAGTATCAGCTTTCTCATACTAGCACGAGGAGATTGATTCAACCCATACAAAGCCTTCTTATGTCTGCACACTTTTTCCTCTTGTCCCTTCATGAAAAAACCGCGAGGCTGCATTACATAAACTTCCTCAAAAATGTCACCATTCAAGAAAGCAGTAACAATGTCTGATTGATGTACATCCCAACCAAAATGAGCTGCCAATGCACATAGAAAAGGTAAATTAGTCATACGACAAGTGGGAGCAAAAGTTTCTTCAAAATCTATGCCTTTTTGCTACGCATAGCCTTTTGCAACAAGTCGAGCCTTATGGCGATCGATCTCACCATCCGGTTTGCATTTCTACTTGTAAACCCACTTTGTACCAATGGCCTTTTTTCCAAGAGGCAAATCACATAAAGTCCATGTGTCATTTTTTATAAGTGCATCATATTCTGATTGCATGGCAGCCATCCAATTTTTTTGAATTTTGTGCTTCATCAAAAGATAGAGGTTCCCCAACATCATGTAAGCTAGACACAGCCAAAGCATAACAATCTGATGCATAAGATGCATGGCCAGAGCCTAAACAAGTATGACTAGACAAAGGTGCATCCAGTTTACTATCACACAATGTATGCACCAGCCATTTTGGCATACCTCTAGCCTGCTCATTTTCAGCGCTTTCCTCATCAAGTACAACATGTACATCTACATCAGTAATAGGCTGATATGTCACATTTTCGGAAACCCCCATAGGCTGTACATTTGCCTCATTGGCATATACATTCAAACTTCCACCAGTGAAAAGAGGCAACAAGGTGTCATAAATGTCTTGTGAGATGACATTACTGTATCTAGTACATGACAGCAAGGACTGAACGGAATCTTCCACAAATACTACATCCCGTGAAACCAGAATACGCTTTGTTTGCGGGTGATACAACCTGTAACCTTTGCTTTCAGCACCATAACCAACAAAAATATATTTGACAGCCTTATCATTCAATTTTCTACGCGGTGTTTGTGGCACCAATACATATGCCAAACAGCCAAAAACAGGCATGTGCTCAATAGAAGGCTTTCTATCATGCCATGCTTCATATGGAGTAATAGACTGCAAAGATTTTGTAGGACACCTGTTAAGTACATAAGTGGCACACATGATGGCCTCAAACCAAAAATAATGCAGCAAAGCTTGACTTTTGACCATACATTGTGCCTTTTCTGTAAGTGACCTGTTTTTCCTCTCAGCTACACCATTTTGCTGAGGCGTATAAGGCACTACACATTGGTATTTTATCCCATGAATAGCCAGAAATGCATTAAATTCATGAGACATATACTCCCCCCCTCGATCGGAACGGAGGGTGCCCATAGTACATTTCGAGACATTTTCAATCATAGCTACAAATTGTTTAAAGCACATAAAAACTTCAAAATTTTCTTTAAGGGGCAATACCATGCATGCGTGGAATCATCGTTGAAAGTCACAAAGTATAGGTAATTTCCCAAGGATGGAGTTTGCATGGGCCCACAAACATCACTATGCACAAGCGACAACCTGCATGTGTCCCTAACTGAACCATCCTTTGGAAACTTAGAACGCTGCATCTTACCCAAAATGTATCCTTCACAAACATGTTTGACACGTGCTTCAAGAGGCGGCAAAGAAGAAACCATATCAGATTCCTGCAAACGCAGCAAACTGGCAAAATTCAGATGCCCAAAACATGCATGCCACAGTTTTGCATCTGAAAGAGTCCTTGAATCTGCAACTACATTTGCAAAATTTTATTCACAGTTGTCATACAAAGTGAGCTTTTATAGCCCACGGCACAAAAGGCCAGATGTAATAATTTCATTATCAAAACTGAGATCATGAACTGTACATCTGTCATCCACAAATTTGACTACAAGTCCAAGTCTAGAAAGTGCGGATACAGACAAAAGGTTCTTCTTGATCCTAGGTACATAAAGTGCATCAACAAGTGTGAAAGAACTACCATTTGCAGCAGTAAGGACAATATTTCCAACTCCTTGAATACGATAAGAGGCATTAATGGCACAAGTGACTGAATTCCCATGAGGGACAGACTCGAGAGAGGTGAACAAAATTCACGATGTGCGGTAATGTGCTTTGTAGAACCACTATCAAAATACCACACATGTGAATCTGCAGCAACTGACATGCATGCATTATCACGACAGCAGTATTGTCAGTACACTCTGCACTAAAAGTCCATTTCTGCATCAACATCGTCATCACAGTCTCCTTTCAAAGAAGACTCAACAATGGCTGCAGTTGTAGTGGAACTAGCATTTGTAGTGGAACCTTCTTCGCCTCTTTGGCTTTCAACTTAGGACACTCCTTGATCAAGTGATCATTAGCTTTACAATAATGGCAACGCATCTTCTTTTTGACCTTATCACCAGAATTGCCAAACAAAGTGCTGCCTGCAGAAGCATTGGGAACAGAAGTTTTGCCATTCGCACTAGAACCATAAGAAGTGGCAACATGTTACATCATGTAAGCCCACATAGGGTAATTGTCCCCATCCAATTTGTCGTCAATAGCAAACATCTTGAACACGTCTGTGTTGTTGTCAGCCATGGAAAATGCGTGCACTTGATGTGAAAACTGCCCAAAATGAGGAGAAAGTGAGTGGGATCAACACATTCTATATAGCACAACCCGCAATAGACCGTATGGGACATGCTATGCAAAAAACGGCACTGATAGAAATTCTGCACTACCTACCTCACTACAAGAGGTACTTAATAGTAGCGACGCTTGGAGTGCGATGCTCAAATGTGAAAAACCACGGCGTCGCTATGGGCATCGCTAAATTACAAGTAACTTAGCGACGCTCATAGCCACGCCTATAGGGACGCCGTCAGGGCTAAAAAAAATAATCGAGAGCGTCCACAAACTCAGATCTCAGATCTCAATTTTCTGCGCGCGGTCAAGCAAGCAAGGTAACGCGCTCTCCCTCTCTCTCTCTTTCTTCTCCACACACACACACACACACACACACACACACACACACACACACACACACACACACACACACACACACACAGAGACGAGGAGAGGAAGGAGAGCCATGTATGCTCCTTCCCTCTCCTCACTCTCATGTTCCCTTCCCCTCTTTCTCTCTCTCTCTCTCTCTCTCTCTCTCTCTCTCTCTCTCTCACACACACACACACACACACACACACACACGCACATTGTGTTTTTGAGAGAGAGAGAGAGAGAGAGAGAGAGAGAGAGAGAGAGAGGAGAACACAAGCATAAACAAAAAAACGCACACACACGTGCATAAACAAAGAATGCACACACACATTGAGAGAGGAAAAGAGAGAGAGAGAGAGAGAGAGAGAGAGAGAGAGAGAGAGAGAGAGAGAGAGAGAGAGAATGCACACACACGTGCATAAACAAAGAATGCACACACACATTGAGAGAGGAAAAGAGAGAGAGAGAGAGAGAGAGAGCATGCATAAACCAATAACGCACACACACATGCATAAATAAAGAATGCACACACACATTGAGAGAGGAAAAGAGAGAGAGAGAGAGAGAGAGAGAGAGAGAGAGAGAAGAAGAAGAAGAAGAAGAGATTCTTAACATCATAGGAAACTATCCCAAGAGACCTTAAAGATCTAGTCGACAGGAGTTGAACTCAAGACCTGTTATTCATGAGGAAAATGGCATAACCAATCTATCACACTTCGGTGATAGAAAATTTATACCATTTTTCTCCTTTTTTTATTGGCGTGCCCACACACCCACACACACACACACCCAAGAAGAAGGGAGTTTAATTTAACATCGAAGGAAACTAACTAAAAATACCTAAAGATCTAGCCGAGGAGGAGTTGAACTCAAGACCTGTTATTCAAGAGGGAAATGGCATACCCAATCTACCACACTTGGGTGATAGAAAAATACCATTTTTCTCTTTTTATTGGCGCGCGCGCACACACACACATGACACAAGAAGAAGAGAGTTTTAACGTCGTAGGAAACTATCCCAAAAGACGTTAAAGATTAGGTTAGATGTAAACTTACGTTAAATTAGATTTAGGTTTATTTAAGTTAAATTATGTTAGATTTAGGTTTATTTTAAGTTAGATTTAGATTTACGTTATATTAGATTAGGTTTAGGTTTATTTACGTTAGATTAAGATTAGGTTTATTTTATTTACAAGAGAGGTAAGGGAAGAAAACAAAGAGAGAAAGAGATTATGTTAAAATTTAAATTAAATTAGGTTAGATTACATTTAAACTTATTTTTATGTTGAGTTTAAGATTAGGTTAAATTTAGATTTACTTTAGATTAGATTTAGGTTTATTTAGGTTAGATTAGATTATATTTAGGTTTCTTTTGAGTTAGATTTATGTTAGATTAGATTTAGGTTTATTTACGTTAGATTTAGATTTACATTAGATTAGATTAGATTTAGGTTTATTTTGGGTTTAAGACTAAATTAGATCTAGATTTATGTTCGATGGACTAGCTCTTTTTAGATTTAGGCTAGATATTAGTGCATGTCAATGAAGGTGCGCTTTGCATGTCAATGAAAGTGCGCTCATGATGTTAAGCATTGTATGAAAAACACTTGCTCATATGAAAAACACGAAAAAAGACTCCGTTTTCCTACATGAGAAAATTTCCTTGCTCACAGCCTCGACAGTCCATGCGGTCTAGCAATTCCACCTGCATGTTCGACTGCTGCTACCATACAATAAGCCATCATGATTAGCCAATGGAAGAGAAAATTCAGCCTACACAAAAATTAGTGATGCAAGATGACGATTCCAAGAGTCAGACACACACACACACACACTACACAACTCGTCAAATCTAGAGTAAGAATTAAGTGCTTTGAGTAGGCATCAGCTACATTGCAAGAATAGTGTACCTACATGCTACAGACAAAGATCTACCGTGAAAAGATGTTAAGATGCTGTGAAATGCTACAACTAGAGAAGAGGCAAAGGGGTTTTTTCCACTACATGCAGTATCATGTAGACGTGCGTGTGTAGATTTCTTGTACCCACAAATATAGGCATTGACCAATAAAGACGAGATTATAATCCGGTGGTTCTGATCTCCGTGCACCTCTAGACCGAGGTGTGCGGGGATTGGACATGACTAGAGAATGTGAGGTAGTTTACAGTGTGAACAAAGAGAGAGAGAGAGAGAGAGATAAAAAACAAAGAATGCCAATAGAAGATTAAATTTGTTGTCCAGGTTATAAGATTTTTTCCCTCATTATGGGTAGTGACGAGGATGTGGGGCCGTCCAACCGAAACGAGGATGTGGAGCCGTGAACGAGGATCTTATGTCCTTGTAATCAATGCAAGCATGTTGTGCGACGGACAAGACGTGTTTCTTTGCAGCATGTTCGCGAATATGGCGAGTTCGATCCATGTATTATAGATCGAGTTGTTGCCAATTATAACCCGTCGGACTCTGACGCTGGCCAACAGATAGCAATCTTGCAACCCAATAGACGTGTTCGCAGGCACTTTGGTCAAGCAGCATATGTGAGGCCACAAGATGTAGCCTCTGAAAGCTCGGGGGATGATCATGCAGACCACACTCCCAACGAGGCAATGTTTGAGCCCGAGATTGATGAAATGATCGAGACGATCATGGATTCAGAAAGGCTTATCTATGATGATATGAAAAGTGAAGCCGACACGCCATTGTATAATGGAGCACGTGTGTCTAGATTGAAAGCGTTCCTGGTTCTTCTCAACATGCAGGCAAAGTTTGGATGGAGTGACACTAGCGTCGCGGCACTTTTCAGGTGATCTATTACAATTAGTTTACTTTAATAAAACTCTAAATGTATAATGATCCGATAGATTTTTACACAATTGTACCGTATTTTTATGTTGTGTAGATTGCTCAAAGAGCACATACTACCAACCCATAATGTGATGCCAAATTCTCGAGAGGAAGCAAGAAAGATTTTACGAAACTTGGGGATGAATTACAATTCGATCCACGCTTGTCCTAATGAGTGCATTCTTTTCAAAGGGGAATACATAGACATGGAGAAGTGTCCGAAATGTGATTCCTAGAGATATTGAGTAGATCTCCACGGAACAAAAATTCCGCAAAAGGTTTTCTGACATTTTCCTCTGCTTCCTCGTATCAAGCATTTCTTCGAATGTAAGTCCATGGCCGCCCTAGCATCATGGGATGAGGAGAATAAATCTTCGGATGGTGTGCTGCGGATTCCTGCAGATTGTGCAGCATGAAAACATATAGATGGAACATGGTCGAATTTTTCCAGGGAAGCTCAAAATTTGCACGTAGACCTGGCTATGGATGGTGTAAATCCATTTGGTCAAAGATCAACATCTTACAGTGTATGGCCCGTTGTCATCGTCAGCTACAACATTCCCATGTGGTTGACTACGAAGAAGGGGCACCTATTGCTAAGCTTGATTGTGCCGGGGCGATATAAAGTGAAGAATATGGATGTGTATCTTTGTCCACTATTGGAAGAGCTACAACAATTGTGGATTGGCATAGAAGTGGTGGATATGAGCCGACACACAGGTCAACCGAATGCTTTGATCAGAGGCATTCTAATGTGGACCATGCATGACTATCCCAGACTAAAAGAATGCTCAAGTGATCTATTTACACTCCTCACTCAGACACTGTAAATCTTGTTTTTTCTCAAGCTGATCTATTATCATGTGTATACATGCACGGCTTCAAACAAGAGGATACAGAGTATGTGTCACATGTGGACCTAGACTGAATGCACGTAGGGCGCCCTCATTGAAGAAGAAAATCTACAAAGGTCATCAAGCGTACCTTCCAAAGAATCATGTGTTATGCGACGGATTTTTGGGAAGAGAGCCACCGAGGATGTCTGCACAAGCATGGTTAGAGCAGCAGGAGATGTGTGATGACTGATTGCCCCACGGATGAAGAGACTATTTCTATGGTACAAGTTACCATACTGGCCCCGACTCATGATCAATCACTTGCTCGATCCAATGCACATATTCAAGAGTGTGGGTAATCTACTATGGGACCATCTGACCGGCAAGAAAGATACCTGGGAGCCAGAGTTGACCTTAGAAATGTGGATCGTATGGAGCAATATTGGCCACAAACAGCGTCCGATTGATCGATAAAACTCCCTAAAGCACCATGGATTTTCACAAGAGCCCAAGAACGCAAAGTAAAAGAGACCATTCGATCTTTGCGGACCCCCACTGGCGTAATGCACTCACTCCGAACGTGTTTTACTAAAGAAGGAAATCTTACCGGTTTGAAGTCACACGACTGGCATAAAATGTGTTAGGTATGTTCATAGTGGAATATATCATAGTGGGAATTGTGTAACAAATTTATGTGTGGACTTTAATATCATTGTTGCACGTGTTTTGCAGTTTATTTTACCGGTTGCAGTTGAGGGATGTTTGTCTCTTGACGTCCGTAATACAATCTACAAACTTGCGAAGTTGGTGCAATGGATCTCACAAAAGGAGATCAATGTAGAATCCATACCATTCACCAAACTAAACGCTGCGGAGGTTGTGTACATGTTTGAGAAACATTTTCCTACTACCATGCTAACCATTTAGGTGCATCTTCTTGTTCACATAGTTGATGAGGTGGAAATAGTTGGCACAGTACATTCCAAATGGATGTTTTTTCTAGAACGTTTCATGAAAACGCTCAAGGGATATGTGCGTCAGAAGGCACGTCCAGAGGGTAGCATGGTAGAAGGTTGGCTGGTATCAGAGTCCCTAGTGTACATTGAAGAGTGGCTAGACGGATTTGATAAAGCCCGAGATACGCTATGGCGAACCATAGATGATGAGCACATATCTGGGACTGTCATGTGCAATCTCAGTGTTGAGAAGAAGATGACGGAAGATCTAGATGCTAAAATCAACCGATTTTTTATGTTTCACAATCCAGTCATGCAAAAGTGGATTTCACAATATGAGGATGCAAAGCAAGAGTGACAAAGGGCACGAATAGAGTGGAGACGGGGAAGACGACCACCGATGCACTATCCGATGGGTCTGGAGAGCCTACCAACATTCATGAGCTTAAGATGGTTGCATAACCAATTGAAAAGCACACAACAGTGCGGTGAAGAAGTGACTGAGGAAGAGTGAGAGTACTCTCGGGGTTGCGCGACCAAGGTAAGTTTGCAATGTACGACTAGTTACTTTCTAGATGTTTGAACGGCCACTCATAATCTTTGTTGGCTATAGTATAAGTCATACACAGCAGCATGGTGTAAAGGTCAACATTTTAGGGTGGAACGGATCGACAAAAAGCATTTTACTCAAGATTGTGGAATCATGGCAAAATTTGAACAGTCTAGTCGACGACGGTCCTCTGATGCAGATCCTGTGGTAGCGGAACTCACTTACTTCGGCACGCTACAAGAGATTTTGAGGATCGATTATAGAGGATTTTTTGTCGACTTGTTCCACGTGCAATGGTTCAAGATAATCATGGAGGGTCGCAACGCTACTGTGCGTAGAGGAGAGTCTGGTTTTCTTGAGGTGGATTTAACTAAGAAATGGACTGACCTAAGAGACACTTTTGTACTACCCGAGCATTGTGAACAAGTAAGTATGTAAATAGTTAACATCCCATTTTAGAATTTATGTGCTTGGAAGCTCTCATGTAAGTTATGTGGCTCTGGCAAGTGATATTTCATCCTACAAAGTCTACATCAAACTGGTCATACGTCATAGAGGTAGGCCCTCGTAGTGCACGGACGTATGAAGGCTACCATGTGCCAATCAAAGCGGCATCAATGGAGGAGATCGGAGAAGATGCTTAGTCAGAAGCCGTTGAGGTGGTGCCAGACGAACATCAAGATGCTACTCTCTATGGGGTGCATGCAGAGGATCTACAAAATGAAAAGGAGGACATCTGTTTAAACGGAGAGCTCTATATAGATATAGGAAGTTATGATGAGCTATGCGAGGATGAGAGAGAGATCTCTTAAAGTTATAAATATTGTATTTGAACAATTTTGCTCCATTTCGTAAAAACTCTAGCTCTCTAAGTACCTTCCATGTTGTATAACGCTCTTTTGATTTTGCACTCACATCTTGGGCAATCCATGGCCACATGCAGCTACACACTTGGTTTTTCGACTGCAAGATTTGATTGTGCTCTCTCTCTCTCTCTCTCTCTCTCTCTCTCTCTCTCTCTCTCTCTCTCTCTCTCTCTCTCTCTTTCGATTGAAAATTCTAATTTATCGACTTGCCTCTTCCATCACTCAAGTTGAATAGAATAAGAACACGTTCTGTTGCTGCTAGCCTTTGAACATTCCAAAGCTACAAGCACCTTCAAGTTCTACGTCAAAAAGAAAGAGATAATTTGGATTCTTGTATGATTCTCCGTTTTGAACAATTTTGCTTCGTTTTGTAAAAACTATGGCTCTCTAAATACCTTCCATGTTGTATAACGCTCTTTTGATTTTGCGCTCACATCCTGGGCAATCCATGGCCACATGCAGCTCCACCACCTGGTTTTTTTACTGCAAGATTTGATTGTGTGCGCTCTCTCTCTCTCTCTCTCTATCTCTCTCTTTAGATTGAAAATTCTAAGTTATCGACTTGCCTCTTCCATCACTCAAGTTGAATAGACAAAGAACGCGTTCTGTTGCTGCTAGCCTTTGAACATCCCAAAGCTACAAGCACCTTCAAGTTCTACGTCAAAAAAGAAAGAGATAGTTCGGATTCTTGTACAATTCTCTATTTTGAACAATTTTGCTCCATTTTGTAAAAACTCTCGCTCTCTAAGTACCTTCCATGTTGTATAACGCTCTTTTGATTTTGCGCTCACATCCTGGGCAATCCATGGCCACATGCAGCTCCACCACCTGGTTTTTCGGCTGCAAGATTTGATTGTGCGCTCTCTCTCTTGAAAATTCTGAGTTATCGACTTGCCTCTTCCATCACTCAAGTTGAATAGAAGAAGAACGCGTCATTGTATTTATATGCATCATTGTGTCATTGTATTTAATGGTCTTTGCATCCACTCCAGGTACATATGCTCTAGGTATGTTCTCACAAGCAGGGACGACGAGCACCTCCTCCTCCTCCTCCTCTCTCTCTCTCTCTCTCTCTATCTATCTACTTGTCCATGTTTTCTACTCCATTCATTCAATATTAAGTTTAAATGTTCGTGTGTTTAATGCAGGTATGGATGATGAGGAGTTTCCTTCTTCTTTGTCATCCCAACAGAGACAGTGGTACGTGGAGCATCTTCGCTCTGGCGCACCATCCCGCGTTCCTACTCCATCCGCATATCCCTCTGTTTTAGAGTCCTCAGTGCACTCCGAAGCTTCGGTGTCGACGAGACGATCTTCACACTCGTCTAGGCGTTGGCGCTCTAGTGGTGGCGGTTGTTGTGGGGATACTGCCACCGATGCGTCGACATTGCCTCGTGTTTAACGAGGCTCTTTACCCTCCCCTTCTTTGCCCGTCCCGACACCAGCCACGACATCACCATTGACACCGGTTTTGCGCGGCTGACTGTTGTTCCTAGGAGCTACACACCACTAGCTACTCCACCAAGAGTCACTCCAGTGGACACTCCTCGCTTTGGGGCTCAGACTCCAGTGGAGACACCTGACGTCAGAACCCCCGTTGACACGTCGCTAGAGACCCCTGTCGGGACACCCAGGTTCACGCATCAGCGGAGAGAGGGCTTGCCTTACTCTGTCGACTTCAGCGGCGGCATCATCTTGGATGATGAAGGCAAGAAGGTGATTTCGCACATGCGCGGCCTTTGCTCTCAGGTGTTTAGACACTACATACTAAACACCTAGAGTGAAGTACCGAATGATTTAAAAGACAAAGTCATCAGCATGCTTCATGACGAGTTTCCCGTTCCAACACGGGAGGACTGCTTCAATGAAGACGT
The DNA here is from genome assembly GCF_014529385.1 of Adiantum capillus-veneris. Lineage (NCBI taxonomy): Eukaryota > Viridiplantae > Streptophyta > Polypodiopsida > Polypodiales > Pteridaceae > Adiantum > Adiantum capillus-veneris. The sequence goes on along the minus strand of NC_140933.1, from coordinate 142,589,987 downwards.
GATGAAGGTTCGAATGCGCGAATACTGCAAGCACAAGTGTTCCGAAGTGCAAAAAGCAATCAAGCATGGGTGGAACAGACCAGATTGGCTCGCCAAAGAAGATTGGAAGAATGCGAAGAAAGCAGCATGCGAGAATCCCGACAAGTTGAAGAAACAAAAGGAGGCAGCCAGAGCGCGAGTAGAGGCATGGAGCTCACACCACTTCGGGAGCGGCGGGTGGACATCATTTGAGGCCGATTTTGTAAGTGTTTTCGCATTGCTCTCTATGTTTGATAGTTTAGGGTTTATGGGTTTTTAAATTCTAACATAATGGATTCTTTGTATGTTTTGACAGCGGTCGTTTACAGGACGTGATCCCACACCGTACGAGCGTGAGTACGCAGGCAGGAAGGGCTTAAACGCCCTTATAGACATTCTAAGTTCTCGCGGCGGCATGGTTAGTATTAGGGTTTATTCTTTTCTATTTGTTGTATTGTTTTATAAATGTCGCTATATATTTATACTTACAAAAAGCTGTCTTATTGTTTTTTTTTTTGCAAAATCCGACAGAGGCGTCGCTTGGACGTGATGGGACGTCTGTTAGACGGCGTCAGTTTAGCCATAGCTAGATAGCATTAATTTCTTTTTGTCATAGCTTATGTATCATGAGACAACTTTTATACTTCTTTTTGAAAACCATGTATATTTTTTAAATAATGACAATGGTTTGTAACTATTACATCGACGCTTTTAGCGACGTCCCCGTATCGACGCTGGTAGCGACGCGGGGGTTATAAAAACCCAAAGTATTTTCGTCGCTAAAAGCGTCACAAGAGCACACAATAGAAGGCTTTCTATCATGCCATGCTTCATATGGAGTAATAGACTGCAAAGATTTTGCAGGACACCTGTTAAGTACATGAGTGGCACACATGATGGCCTCAAGCCAAAAATAATGCGGCAAAGCTTGACTTTTGACCATACATTGTGCCATTTCTGTAAGTGACCTGTTTTTCCTCTCAGCTACACCATTTTGCTGAGGTGTATAAGGCACTGCACATTGGTGTTTTATCCCATGTGCATTAAATTCATGAGACATATACTCCCCCCCTCGATCGGAACGGAGGGTGCCCATAGTACATTTCGAGACATTTTCAATCATAGCTACAAATTGTTTAAAGCACATAAAAACTTCAAAATTTTCTTTAAGGGGCAATACCATGCATGCGTGGAATCATCATTGAAAGTCACAAAGTATAGGTAATTTCCCAAGGATGGAGTTTGCATGGGCCCACAAACATCACTATGCACAAGCGACAACCTGCATGTGTCCCTAACTGAACCATCCTTTGGAAACTTAGAACGCTGCATCTTACCCAAAATGTATCCTTCACAAACATGTTTGACACGTGCTTCAAGAGGCGGCAAAGAAGAAACCATATCAGATTCCTGCAAACGCAGCAAACTGGCAAAATTCAGATGCCCAAAACATGCATGCCACAGTTTTGCATCTGAAAGAGTCCTTGAATCTGCAACTACATTTGCAAAATTTTATTCACAGTTGTCATACAAAGTGAACTTATACAGCCCACGTCACAAAAGGCTAGATGTAACAATTCATCATCAAAACTGAGATCATGAACTGTACATCTGTCATCCACAAATTTGACTACAAGTCCAAGTCTAGAAAGTGCGAATATAGACAAAAGGTTCTTCTTGATCCCAGGTACATAAAGTGCATCAACAAGTGTGAAAGAACTACCATTTGCAGCAGTAAGCACAATATCTCCAACTCCTTGAACAGGGTAAGAGGCATTAATGGCACAAGTGACTGAATTCCCATGAGGGAAAGACTCGAGAGAGGTGAACAAAATTCACGATGTGCGGTAATGTGCTTTGTAGCACCACTATCAAAATACCACACATGTGAATCTGCAGCAATTGACATGCATGCATCATCGTGACAGCAGGATTGTAAGTACACTCTGCACTAAAAGTCCATTTTGCATCAACATCATCATCACAGTCTCCTTTCAAAGAAGACTCAACAATGGCTGCATTTGTAGTGGAACCAGCATTTGTAGTGGAACCACCCTCTTTCGTCTTTGCCTCTTTGGCCTTCAACTTAGGACACTCCCTGATCAAGTGATCATTAGCTTTACAATAATGGCAACGCATCTTCTTTTTGACCTTAGCACCAGAATTGCCAAATGAAGTGCTCCCTCCAAAAGCATTGAGAACAGAAGTTTTGCCATTCGCAGCAGAACCATAAGAAGTGGCTGCATTTTTACCACCCTTTCTTTGAAAAGCAATAAAAGCCTATTCAACTGCATGCTACCTAGTCCTGTTTTTTTTTGGAAAGTTACTCTTGCAACAACAATGTACATAATGAATCAAACTTGACAACTTCAGGATTTCCTTGGGTCATACTTGTACTAGCAAAAGTCTGGTAAGAATCTGGTAAGGCATCAAGAACAGTCTGCACAAAGGAACTGTCTGAAATGACTTCACCTACATAAATAATTTTCTCCTTGGTATCCTTGACACCAGCAAGGAAAGTGTCCATACCATCTTCCTCGTGCATAATCTTAGATTCCAGTTCTTTACGCAGCAAAGCAATTTTAGCCTCATTGCGGCTTGCATATAGACCCGCTAGAATATCCCAAGCCTGTTTTGCAAATTTCACTAAACAAGTGTGAGGAGTAATGGTGCGCTTCACAAACAACACAATCAATGCATGAGCTTGCGCATCCTTTACATCCCAACGAGCTTGTTCTGTCGTAGGCAAAACAACTCTAATAGCAGAAATCCTTGCAGCAAGACCTGCACCATCCACAACATCGCCTGCATCCTCAGAACTAGGACGTACATCAATGCCTTTCACAATATTCCAGACGTCCTTTGACACAAGAACATGTTGCATCATGTAAGCCCACATAGGGTAATTGTCCCCATCCAATTTGTCCTCAATAGCCAACATCTTGAACACATCTGTGTTGTTGTCAGCCATGGAAAATGCCTGCACTTGATGTGAAAACTGCCCAAAATGAGGAGAAACTGAGTGGGATCAGCACGTTCTATATAGCACAACCCGGAATAGACTGTATGGGACTTGTTATGCAGAAAACGGCACTGATAGAAATTCTGCACTACCTATCGGTAGTGGAAACAGAGACCAAAATGAGCTCGAATAAAACAATTGAGCAGACTGAGCTCCACGAGCATTCCCAAAATTTTTGTCGACCTGCGAACACTCGTCAAAGCTCATTGAAATCGGAGAAAGTGAGCAGGCGTGTGTTGGAGCTGGTGGCGACTAAGCTCGGGAGGACGCAACCTACTCTAATACTAATTGTTGGAATTAGGATTGCAGAGAAACGCACAATGCTTGGAGAAGACGAAGGAAGCTTAAGGCACACAACAGAGAGTGCATTACTTAGTGTGCAATGGAAAGATAGATAACCTTAGAGTGATGGGCAATGCACGGGGAAAAAACCTCCTAAAGAGGGAAAAAATTCATCGACAGTCCTAGTGTGTTCACACACATCACTACCACATGTATATGGTAACATTTTCAACATGACAAGGAGGCTAAGGTATAGAGGTCAAACTTAGGACTACAAGTTAAAGATTACACTTAATGATGGGAAGCCAAAGTGCGAGGCTAAAATGCTTGCCAAAGGCATCAAGCAGCAACAAGGCATAGACTTTGAGGAGTTTTTTTTGCCAATTTTCAAGATAACTGCGTATGGATAGTACTTGCTTTGGTTCTCAAAGACGACATGTATTTGATTCAAATGATGTTAAGATAGCATTATTACATGGTGATGTTCATGAGGACAATTACATGAAATAGCCAGAGGGTTTTGGTAAGAATGGCAAAGATAAGTTGGTGTGTAAGCTTAAGAAAAGACTTTATGATTTGAAGTAGGCCCCACTGTTGTGCCATTTTGCAATCACGCATTCACCTTTGGTCTTCGTGAATGATCACCTTATCCTCTTTTGGGAGGTAGTTCCCTATGAATGTCATCCATAAACACATCTTGAAATTAATTTAGGAAACTAGACAATTCTAACTCTTCTTTAGTTTCATTATGAATTCATCAGGAAAACATGCACCTTCCTTAGACTCTTTGACAAAAGCCATGTAACAAGAAACAGTATTTTTCATTACATTGTCAAAAGCTTGCGTCTGTACAAGTGGTATAGTGTTACCCACACTATTAACATCAAGTGCAACATCCTTGCCTCTACATGAGAAGAAAATTTAAGAAACTTCATAGCAAAAACCATGTGATCAAACCATGGTGCCCCTTAGATGGGGAGATAAAGAAATCTTCTTTGTCTACATAACTTTGCACATGGAGCCTTAGCTTACCAATCAACAAAGTGACTAAAGTCTCTTGCCCTTGAAAGCTCCATTTACTTTCCCCACATCTTCCATCTCAAATTCATGAATTCCTAGCTTAGTAGCTAGCTTAACAGAGATAAGGTTGTGGGTGGATCCAAGATCAAAAAGTATGAAGGCATCATGCTCTCTTACTTCCCCCCAAGAAGAAGAGAGTGGTACTCCTTTGCATTTGACTTCCTCTTTTAGGGCTTGAAGCATGGTATTTATAAGAGGGTCATTTCATTCATTCCTCTTAGGGAATACATGCAAAACATGTCCTTGCTCCCCACATTTGAAGCATTGTTATCTTTACATTAACGCTCTATCTCTTTTGGTGAAAGTTTGTTTTTACCTTTGTAGCCTTTTTTCTTTGCCTTGGCTTTGTTGTTGTTGTTAGCCTTAAAGGAATCTTGTGTAGCATTGTTCTTCCCCTTTGGCTGAGTTTGTTCCTTAGCTTCCATAGCCTTGGAGCCCTTCTTATTGCCTTGTTGGAAATGAACCCTCAAGGCTACCATTGTGTGATGTATGACCGTCGTGATAGTTTTAGGTGTTTTTGTGAGTTTGCAAAGTCTATCTTCTTGTAGATAGTGGCTTTGAGATGTAACTTTCAAAACTTATCCACGTACTTTTGAATAGACTTGTAAGCCCGTCTTGTCGTCGTCCTCCTCGTCGTCGACATCGTCGGCAAGTTTGTAGAGACTTGTGCGATAATTAAGTAGACCTTGCCATAGAGAGTGGGGCCTTTGCAGGAGGGTTTGACAACATTCTGGGGTCGTATTCTTCTCTCTCTATCTCTCAGTCGCATGCACCTTCATTCACAGTGTTCACCACTTTGTCTGTGTCCATTGCACTCTCTCACGTAAGGAACGGAAGGCTCTCCCTTCCATAAGTCAAAGGAACCTTGAGCACAATTCGGAGCACTCATCTTGAGCAAAGTTCAACATTCACTTCCGCTGCACCTTACATTGGTATCAGAGCTTTGGCAGTGTTTTGTACAACTCAAGGAAAGACTTATCTTTAAACTTCACCATTCCGTGAGGAATTTATCTTTGGAATTGCTTACAAAGAATTTCTTTATAATAGCAATCCTCAAGGCTTTCCATGTCTTTGGAGCTTCACCTTGGGCACATAGGCTTGCCCACCATTGATGGATTGACTTTGGAAATGCATGGGGACATTTTGAAGCTTTGAAGATTCCAAGAAATCTTCATCTCCAAAAGCCTTGTCAAATTGTTGGATAAGACTTTATCACTTGCTTTCAATGTTCCATCGTAGGTAAGGAAAGTGATGTTCTTTCCTCCCTCTTTGAACTTTTTAAGCTTGTGTGACCTCTTCCATGTTGCATAGCTCCTCCATTTACCTCTTCTCTTTGATCTCTTGTGTGGAAAGTCTCTATGCTCCTTGTCGAAAGATGGTGACAACAAAGAGGAAGAGGGAGAAGAGGAAGAGGATGGTGACCCCTTCCTCCTCCTCGGGTTGCTTTCTCCCTTCTTGGGAGGGAGTGCCTGATGACTACCTCTTCTTCTTGGGAGGGTTGGGTGACTGTCGTGCTCGTTGCCTTCTAGGACTGCATCACTCCCTTGAAAGTTTTTGACGCACTTTTTCTTCTCAAACTATTTGCCTTGGAGGTCCTTCCAACGTCTGCTCTTCATTACCCAAAGAGATTCCTCTCTTGGAGGTCTCACAAGGAGGCCTCATAGTAAATCTCTCTTCTTGGGAGGGTTGGGTAATCTTGTATTTGACTTTTCACCTCTACTTGCAAAATAGGGTTTCCCATAGCTTCTTGTAGCTTGCCAATAAGGTAGTTGACAACTCTGCAACCATCATCAACAATTACACTATGTGCTGTTGTCAATATCAATTATATTATCTTGATTATGTTGTTCCATAATTAGATTTTGTTGTATATGTATGCTATCTCTTTTCTTGGCACTTCCAAAACCTTGGATACTACTCCTCTTAACCCTCAAAATAAGCAACTACACACATGGTTTAGAATATTGTTAATTGCAAAGAATAGTGGAGTGGGTTTAACACTGCTAAGTTGGAACTGGTTCCTATTGATCGCTAATAGTTCAATCATGGTGGTTAAGCCATATGCAAGTCTAAAAAGACTCCATTATTAATACCATAGATTTTGAGGGTGTCCCTTGTACGCTGCAAGCAGGCATGTCAACAAGAAAATAAATCCCGGTCCCACTCACCCTATTACAATGAACAACTCCAACCTTTCTTGGATTACTCAAGTAACTCTCGTCTTAGGCAAAAAAAGAGAAACCTTAGCTCTGATACCAAGTCAAAAAATATAATATTTCTTACAATTTCAATAGAATTAAACTATGAAAGGAGAGAGAGTTTTCCCTTAGAGGAGAGTTATAGATTATGTCGGCTTGATTTCATTGCATATTAACATATCATAACATTAAATCATGCAAATAACTCAAAGAGAATAACACAATTAAGATTGACAATCCATAGAGGACAGGCCGAACTTGCATGGAGTCGGTCTCTCCTCCAAAAGGACTGTGTATTACAATTCCCTCAAAGAGAGCTTTGGTTAGAAATACAATCTTGTGCTTTTGCAGAGATTTTTTTGAACCAAGAATATGATGATCTTCGTAATTTTGTGGTGTAACCCTCCTTTCCAAGCCATGAACATCCAACGAGGAGAAAGAACTCCAGAGTAAGAAGTAGATGAGGGTGAAAAGAAGTATTTTTCAAGCAAAAGAAGTAGTAACTTTTATCTGATTACTTCTTGGGAAATCTCTTAGCATGGCTTAGTATAATAGAGTAAGAGAAGAGGAAGATGATAAGCTCACTTGCTTGGATTTGCATCCGTAGCCAAGTGCTTGAGCACAGAAACCACCTCTCTGACCTCGCATGGAGAAGGAGAGAGAGATTACTTGCTAAGTCTAAATGGAGCACTTGAGAAAAAAAAACGAGAGAGTGAGAGAGAATGCTAGCCAAAATTTCGCATCAGCCCTCTCATTTTGTCATCTTGTAAACTCGCCAAACTCAAAGTGGAATGCTTACTACTTGCACCAATGAAAAGTAAACATTAAAAAATGCAACTAAGTGCATATGCTAACACTTGTAACCTCCCTCTCCTTGCTATTCTTGCCCAAGTAGTTCCATATTCCTTTTGACTTGTGTTTTGCAAGGGTACACACACACACACACCAACTCGCACAAAGCAAGTGTTAGCTACTTAGAAGAGAAAAACTAGGTCATCTTTCTAATTATGGTGGGGGTGATATAACCTTAGGCTTTTAATTTTCTCAAGAAACCATATACTTACCTATAGTTTTACCAGCTTGAGTGCAAGACCTTTGAAAAATCCTTTGGAGGCTTTATGAAGCTGACCCGGGCTAGACTACCTGCTAATTTAGGACCTGCTAATTTGGATGGACTCTGATAAAAGTTAAACTCACCCTTGGTCTTTTAAAACTTCACCTCCTGTGCAAAACCTTAGCACAATGATTTGGAGAAACCATGAAGCTAGTCTCGAAACCTGCTATAATTAGACTAACTATCATGAATTTTAACTTTTTTCTACAGCTTCCTAGACTTCATACTTGGAGTCTAATGAGTAATTTTAATTATTTAAGCTTAACACAATTAATTTCTATTTTTAGACTCGTATAACTGCTCTAGGTAATCTTCTTGTCATGTACCTTTGACCCAAGCTACTCGAAATAATCCATCCTTCCTTGACCTATACCTTTGACCAAGATAACCAAACAAACATTATCCTTGCCCTTTTATAGGCTACTCTCCTTTGGTCCCAAGCCTTTTACCGAGCTGGTCTATAAGGACTTTAATCAACTTCACTCATTCTCTTTTATTTTTCCTAGACTTAAATGGCCAAATTAAGATGGAAAATACCACGTAGCTTGCCAACAAGGTAGTGGACAATTCTGCAACCATCGTCAACTGTTACACCATGTGCTAGATCTAAGTTGTCAATATCAATTATATTCTCTTGATTATGTTGTTCCATGATTAGAGTTTGTTGTATATGTATGCTATCTCTTTTATTGGCACTTTCAAAACCTTGGCTACTACTCCTCTTAACCCTCAAAATAAGCAACTACACCACTAGTAGCCACATTTCAAGACAATGTAAGCAAAGGGCTTATGGAAAAAAAGTTGGGAGAATTTTGACAGAGTTTGCCCTATAATAGAAGCAAAATCTTAAAAACAATATGAAACAAAATCACTGTGTGAACAATCAAGTGAGCCAAGGATGCGTATTGATGACTCGCGAGAGAAATCCAATAGAGTCTTCTTGACTAGCAATATCTCAACCCAAAACAAATTTAAAACAACACATAAACAAGATTAAATGCTCTCAAAGCATGTATTGGCATAAAATGGTAGCATAAACCACTAACAGAGCACAAATGACCGCCAACTGGGTGTCAAAAGCACTTATACTCGTCTATAGATAACCTATGGTGAGGCCACAAAAAGGGATCTCTAGCGAACTAATCCACATCACACTAGGTAACCCAACCCATAATGCTCGGCTTCAAAAAACCTCACGCAACAACCTTCACAAAAGGCTATGCAGACTAGCCACAATCTCAGAAAGGGCTCTTTTGGATCAAGTCTCCGAAACAGTGGGGTAATTGCCAAAATATCAAGCCAAAGATGGCTCCACAATGTCATACAATGAGAGTATTCACAACTCAACGTACATGTAATGGTAGTCATTGCTAGTGTAGAAGGGTTTGCACACAAACAAGCACCCAAAAAGTGCAAGCAAGCCTGAGCCGATACCTCTCCCTGCGGGGAGTGAAAAACCACTCTCAAATAGAGCACAAGCACTTGCGAGGGCCTAACACGCATAAAACAACGCACAAAGTTCCCACTAGAGTAGGAATCTATCAACCATAACCAACAAGACTAAGCATGTAACCACGAATGCCATAGATGTGCCAAAATGGGTATAGCAGTAACAACTCTCTAAAAACTGCAGAGAAAAGTGTGAAACACCTGTAGCAACATATAAACACCTCTAAAGCTATCTCCACCTATACTTGTGAGCCAACACGGCTATGCTGAAACTCAAGGATTGATAGGAAGATCAATCTTTGAACCACATAGGGCATGCATCACTACTCACCCATGTGTGTATCAAAACACTACTTGTCAAAGATGACAATGCCGATGTTGATGCCGAAAGCACCAGAAGAGAGCCGATGCCGTGAAAGTTGATGCTGCAAGCGTTGAAGGAGAGCCATGTCGTGAAAGTGTGTGTGTGTTAAATTTATAGATCACGTCGTCACAGATAAGTTCACACCAAATTCGGTGTGGTGTACATAACTTTCCAAGTTCACATTTAGTTCACATCGAGTTCATGCCAAATTTGGTGAGGTGCACATACCTCTTGAGTTCACACTTAGTTCATACCTAGTCCAAAAAGCGAACGGACTACCTAGATTCGCACCCTAGATTCGCACCCACCACGTGACGCCTAATGTGGGCTATTTATCCCACCTCAGTAGAGTGGATTGACCGTGCCAAAAGTTATTAATCTTGCAAGTGACCGTTAACTAGGCTTGCCAGAGGAGGTAATTCTACCGTTGGCGCCAAAAAAAAAAGAGCCCCTCAAAGTCCTTTCCCTCGCTCACTCGCTCTCACAGTCCTCTCGCTTACGTTTGCACATTGTCGAACGCAGGCACAGCTATTGTTTCTTTCTTCTGTGTCGTCCTTATGAGAGTGCTAGAAATCAGAGAACAAGAAGCGGCTGCAGGTGAGTTTTGTACCTTGTTCTGCTTCTTCTGCTTGGGTCCTTTCGCGCCATGGCAGACTCTGAGTGTCTTCGCCCATGAATGATGTGCCTTTGAGATTTGGGCTCTTTCTGCGTGGCTATGTGTGCATGCCTTCATTTAAGCTCCAGTCGCGAGCTTCTTTCACTAAGTTGGCTTGCGTTAGCAATGATGAGGTTTTGGGGTTTTGTTATCTTCCTGCAAGAAAGTTTCTTGCAAGGCCGAAAACATGCAATGTAAGCGGTGAGGCAGCCCACTCAGATTTGTTTTTGAAATGCTTTTGCTGGGTAATGGTAAACTCGTGTTTCTGCGCATGGAGAGAGACACAGTGTGCGGGTATAAGCACATGTTTTCCCCTGTTTTGGAAAGAGCTTCATAGCTTCAAAAGAAATAAGTGCTTCATAGCTCGAAAAGCAATAAGTGCTGTCTTTGTTTAGTTTTAAAGCACATATTGGCCCCAATAGCTTTCAAGTTGCTCTCAACAAAAAATCATGCCATCTTGGAAGATTCTATAGTTAAAAAAAGGGTTATCTTTTTCATGTTAGGAGATATAACATAATCTGAACTGTTTGTGAGCATAGTGTTTGGAGTTATTCTTATTGATTAGAGATATGCATGCTTGTTGAGATGCTTTTACACCTCCTTTACATCCAGACATTAAACTCATTGTGAGCTTAGTGTTTAGGGTTATTCTTATTGATGAGAGAGATGTGCATGCTTGATGATATACCTTTGTCCCTGACATTTGGACATTAAATTCAAGCATGCATATTAACATCCATCCGAAAATGTGCCAGGAGCTTGGATTGACAGACTTGTCCAGAGACTTAAGCAATAATGCAGTCACAACAAGGCCTTCGCCAGTAAGTCGGACAAGAATATCATGTGTGCCAAACTACTCTTAATCAAGCTGCTGTTTTCACGTTTACACCACTTGTTCCAGGGCTCTAAACGGCTAAGAATGGGGTTGTGATATCTTGAAAGAAGGCGGCGGACATGATTGTAAGAATGTTGATCTTAATTGTGTCAAAGCTGGTGAGCCTCTTGATATCAAAGCTGGCAGGTCTTCCAAGAGGCTCAAAGGAGCAGTCAAGATGGAAGAGAAGGAGACAGGTGTTGATGGGGTCTTTGGCAACAATAACAGCATTATGGTGAAGAAAGAAAGGGAGACAAATATTGATGGCGACACCGAAGATGGAAGGAAAGCTTGCGTCTCTGATACCAATGGTGGCGGCGAGCAATTTAGAGACATGAAATCTTACTACAGGTCTAGAAAACCTATTGATGTGAATGTGAAGGAGGTGCAGAACAGCAACAAGAGTATTGGGGTCTGCTGATATGCTCTCTGATCTATTGTAAGCTATGCATGGGGGGGAGCTTCCAGGTCACACCTTATTTAGACAAGTCTAAAATACACCCATTTTGTAGTGGATAAGATGTCGCCTTTGTACCATAAGAAAAGCATGTAGCAGTCCCCTCTCTCTCTCTCTCTCTCTCTCTCTCTCTCTCTCTCTCTCTGTGTCGGCACCATTTAGCTTGCACGGTGCGTCAAGAGATCACGCAGCTGGCGGTCATACACCCATTGAAACAACAATTTAAAAAAGGGCCCTCTAAAGTTTGAAGCGCCCTCATTGTGTGCCCATATGCCCTTTAAAGATAGGTTTTCGGATAGGTTTTCCAGTAGACTGCACAAAGAATTTTAAAGCACACCTTCACTTTTAACTTGTTAACCTTCTATAGCAAGTTGTAATGGCGTTTTTGAAATGTAGGGGGTGGTAGAACCTAGTCACTACGTAACACTAGATCTTGATGGAACCTCCATTTACGGAATCAATGGCACGAAATCAAGGCACAAAAAACGAAATGAGATTTGTCGTTTACTTTTTAACATTTTTGTTTAATTTATATATTTATGTTTTCTCATCTTGCACAACCAAACGTTTGCGCGGATAGAGTTTGTGCCTCTCCTCGCAACCACTCGGGTTTAAATCCAGCTCGCAACTTCGAGTTGACTTTTTATTTGTCGTTTGTTGTCCTCAAGATTTTCCCCCCTTAACCCCATCCGTATATCCCACCGCTTGGGGTCATCTAAGATCCCGTGTTACTTAGTGATGTGGGTGGTAGGAGGATGGATCCCTTGAAACTTTTGTGCTACATTTTAGGTGAAGGACCCTTTACTTTTGTGTAGCCTTGTGAGGCTCAATTTGTTTTTTCGGAGGGCCCAGAGGGTCTATGTGGGAGCCCTCTTATAGCCTCTTGCTCCATGCAGGCAAGATTCGATCAATGGATTCCGTTAGGAAAATCCATCCCGTCATTTGTGACTCATCCACGGACTTTTATGCCTTCACTCTCCATTTCTCAACACACAAGTAAAAGTGAAATTTTTTTTAAAGGTATTGTAGCAAGATGTGGTGGACCGATTTATATCAAAGAATGCATTGTGTGTTAATGAAATACATGTACACTTAACTCACTTAGTGTGAGCAAGAGAGGGCATTCAACTCTCCAACATTCTATACCCCCATATTTATGAAGAAGGGGATAAAGTTTAAGCTATTACCAAAAGCAACAAGTATTTGGAAAGAGAGACTTTACTCAACCTTGTGAAATTTATCTATAGATCTTGAAGGAAATTGCATCGTTAAAGAGTCTTTTGTCAATGACTGCGGTCTCTCCTACAATACCTGCCTCTTTTTTTCCTCGATCTTTTGCTATACTTTTGGATATTGGCCCCTTGGCAATACTTAAGAAATTCACATTCCTCTTTTTTGAGGTCAGCATATAGACCTTGGTCATCCACAACTTAGCTCCTAGCAAGGTCCTTTGTCCTCATAGTATCCTTGATTGAACCTTTTAACAATTGAGTAGGATCCTCTTCTACGTATTGGTATCCCAACACACATCCGCCAATAAACATTAACTTTTGGACAATTTGAAGGCAAATATGTTGAAATTCAATCTCTAAATTTGTCAGTCTATTTATTTATCAATACATACAACCAACAATATTTAGAGTATTTTGCACACATATACTTATATATCTATATTTAACATATAAATAAATAAACAAACACACGCACACATATATGCACACATTTATTTTGATGCATCCATGTGCGTCGTTGGGATAAAGACCATATATAAATTTAAACAAAAGAGCAAAAAAATATTATATATGTTAATTGAATAAAAGTAGCTATTTTGTTTTCTCCTACAACGCTATCGAGATGTTTGCGGTCTTGCTAGGAAAGCACTGGGCTTTTGGCTGTGAGAGTTTGTGAGAGAACTCCAAAAACCATATGAAGGAGTTAAACCATAGATGCCATGAAGTCTAAGGTTTAGAAAGAAGTGCAATAAAAAAGGCGCCACTCTTTCTCTCTTACACTCATACGCACAAAGAAAGAACACAAAAGAGAATATCCAAACAACACAACGATGAAAACATCAAGGCTATGGTCATATCGGATCATGAGTAATATGGAAGGGTTAATAGATGAGTTAATGGTGTTCAATTTTTGCCGAGCAAATAGGCTACGAATTGTCTTTTGGAATTGTAGTTTTGTGCTTACCATAATATATATGTTTTATCTAGTGATTGGAATTAATTGTGTGTACAAATCCTCTTGGTTCATAGCAAGATAACTACACTTACGTCAAAAGAAAAGTTATAATCTATAAAGGGTAGTATGATGGGATCCAATGAAAGAAGTATTTCATTAGCCTTTTCGGGCCATAGATAAACACTTTATGTTGTTGAATGTGTATTTTACGGCTAATCCATACGTTAATTGCAATATATCGCACAGAGTGGAAGCAATAGAAATTCACATAATGTGGATTATTCGTCTAGGATAAATCTAGTATGTGCAAATGTAGACATGAGAGAAGTGAAGGAAAGAGAATTTCCCTCCCAAGCCTTATTGTTGCCCGTAGACAATAAGGATACTGTGGGGGGAGAGATGTACCTGTAGCAAGCAAAACCTAGAATTTGTAGAGAGAATGAATTTTTAAAAGTGAGAGCGATAGGTTTGGTTAGAGAGGGAGATGAAATAAGGAATATATGTTGGGTTAGAGATGAAAAAGAAAACAACAAAATATCAAAGTAGAACGTATCTTACTTGGCAAACCATTTGGGAGTTATTCACCATTTTTGATGGAGAGAGAAGAAGAGGGAAGACATCAAGCCTTGAATGATGGAGGAATCCCAAATACCGAGCAAAATTTTCCGAGCTAATGCAAGACCGAGCAAAATCTAGCAAAGTGTCTCAGCATACCATAAAGAGGAGAGAGACATAGCCTTGCAAAAGCACATTACAAACCTATCAAAGTTTTGTGTTTGTTGTTAAACTTGCAGTTTAATTAAAATTACAGTAAGCACATGTTTTTCCCTACCAACATGTGCAAGACTTGTCTCACACATTGATAAAAAGACACTATAAGGAAAAAATTAGTCATTAACAATGTGCCATGCTTGATAGCAAACTAAGAATTATTTTTTTTGGGAGAATACACCTACCAAGATGATGTTCTTTGGATTGATACAAAACATCCATGCATATCAATAAATATATGCCAAAATAGATGACCCACTGTATAAATATATGTAGATCAAAAGCAACGTCTACTCAAAACAACGAGACACAACCGTATTTCCATGCAAATCCCTCCCCCATGTGCAATGCTACAATTGCATATTCATCCTTATATTTTCTAGTCCTTCCAACAAGTCAACCTTTGTTAAAGAGGATGATATAAAAATCCATGAGCTTGAGAGTCCAATCCAAGCACCTCAAGCAATCCACGACAAGGAAAATTTTAAGGCATGAATGTGATTCATTTACTGACATTTTTTTAAAAAAATCCTTACATGCATACCTTTGAAGATTTGAAATCATCACGTTGTAGGGTAAAGGGGCTAGTAGCAGAAGGCTTAACTTGGGGAGCTTCAATCTTCTTCCTTCTAGCTCAATTTTGAGTTTAGAGTAGCTATCTCATTGCATTCGTCTTGCCATGAGGTTTCATGAAAATAACTTGTGAGTTTGTCGGATTTTGGATTCGATAATTATGGTACGATGTTTGGAATCGGGTGTATAAACATTGGGGGCCAAGGAGAATGCCCTTTAGGGCTCAAAAGAGTAAGGTGCATCCACAAAGGCTTGAAACCATGCCATGCCAGTAAGGTGTCTCTATTTCAAATGATCTAACCATTCAACTTCCACTTCTCCATGCTACTATTGGTCCCAAATTATCCAATAAGTGGAATGTGATCTGTCATAGCACTAGTGGTTGTAACTCTACTGGCTCTTTAACCCGAAGCGGCCCACTTTGAAGACAATCCCTTCATGGTCAAATAGAAGACATGGGTTTCATTTACATAAATGGAGATACCACTATCCACTCAATATTCAAGGATCCCTTGCTGTTGAAGCATCCAAATAGATATTTATGTTCGCTAGGTAGACAGTGGGCACACCTTGTACTTATGTGGAAAACAATAGCATATTATTGTAGGAAAAATTGCAATACATTTAGACATTTCTCTCTCTCTCTCTCTCTCTCTCTCTCTCTCTCTCTCTCTCTCTCTCTGGTGTGTGTGTGTGTGTGTGTGTGTGCGCATGCGCGCTAATACAAAGAGGAAAATGATATAACCTTTCTATCACCCAAGTGTGGTGGATTGGTTATGCCATTTCCCTCTTATACAACAGGCCTTGAGCTCAACTCTCCTCGTCAGATAGATCTTTAAGGTCTCTTGGGATATTTTCTACAACGTTAAAATTCTCTTCTTCTTCTTCTTCTCTCTCTCTCTCTCTCTCTCTCTCTCTCTCTCTCTCTCTCTCTCTCTCTCTCTCTCTCTCTCTCTCTCTCTCTCCAAAAAAAACATAAAGGTTAGAAAAATTGAAGCAAATATTTTAGAAGCACATTTCACAACTCTGATTACAATGCGAGGCCAGATCATCCTTCAGTGAGAGAGTGTTTGAAATGCTTGTCATTTAGCCTTGGGCTCCTTACACTTACTATCCGCCGTTGCAATTGCTACGGACTTCAAATTTGTCGATTTTTCAACACTCGATAGCATTTACCACTGTGTCTTAATGCAGTGTTTTGAGATGCAATTGATGATGGAGATTTCACTTGAGATTGTAGTCTTTATAGGTGTCAAAGTCCTCTTGATTGAAGGAAAAAAAGACCAAAGACCTAAAACGGTTAATTGAGTGTGAAATGATGAAAAAGAAGAAGAAGAAAAAAAGAACGATGTCAAACTCTGTATCTTCAGACAGCGCTGCTGTCGATCTGCTTTAGCGTAGCACTAGAAGGTCTTCAGACCATTGCGAACGTGCTGATGGTAGTAAACACCAAATTCATGCAGGTCCATGACCTTCTTTTCCCCTTTGCAGATGGCGGTTACACATATAAGAACATGATCCCCATATGAGAATTGCTACGCCAAGAAAAATCCAGACAAGTAGAGGATTGCTCGTACCAAGAGGTCCAATAACCTCATTGCTAATTGTCAATCAAGCGTAGCATGGGCAATAGCATGATGGAAGCTGCAACTGCACCTGCTGGCGCTCGCTCAACATTCTTTGGCTAATTATGCTACTCCCTTTCTTGGATCAACAAGCCTTCGTCTTCCTCAAAGCTGACAAACCTGTAGCGGGCCTACCGCTTAGGGAGGTTCATGAGCTTCTATTCAAGACCAACAAAGGTTTGTAATCAACATGAAGTGCTACAGACATTCGACTCCAAGAAGACAAAGATGCTCATCTCTCTCTCTCTCTCTCTCTCTCTCTCTCTCTCTCTCTCTCTCTCTCTCTCTCTCTCTCTCTCTCTCTCTCTCTCTCTCTCTCTCTCTCGGCCGCGTCTGAAGTTCGAAGCAATTTAAGAAGCATCACACAAATATATACCCAATGCGTCCAAATTTAATCACTTGGTTTGAATTTGTCGACCCCTGGTGCAATACACAGCTACAAGTTAGCTCTGTTTTGAGCTACTTTCCGAGGTTGGGGGAGGCAATTTGTGCAGTATCGAGATGCTGTGGGGTCGCGACAGGAAGCCAAGGCTTAGGGTTCCACGAGAGGGCTTAGGGTTCGAAGAGAGAGAGAGAGAGAGAGAGAGAGAGAGAGAGAGAGAGAGAGAGAGAGAGAGAGAGAGAGAGAGAGAGAGAGAGAGAGAGAGAGAGAGAGAGAGAGAGACTCTGCCTTTGCCTCCTCAGTGTAGCTCCGTATCCTGCTGCTTTGCTTCGTCTACCAAACGGGTGCTGCACTAGAGGGCTTAGGGTGCTTCGTCTACCAAACGGGTGCTACAGCTACGCTTCGACCACTGCAGGTTTGACGACTGCTGCTCCGACTGTTGTTGCTTAGGCTTGGACGAGGGACAGAATTCAGGCATTACCCCCCCCCACAGGGCCGCCCTCGCGACCCTTAGCCTTAGCCTTCGCCCCTACACGTCCCCCCAATGTGTCCGAATGAGAGAGTGATTTCCATTTAAAACCTCTCTGTAGCCATCCACGCCGGTGCGGACAGCTACATGCAGTTCTTTTCTTCACCAACAATTTAAAAATCATCCAAATTAAGCACTTGGCAGCTTGAATATTGTTATGGTCGCTCAGTGTCACAGCTGCCGAATGCGTCCAAATGAAACTTGCCTCCAGCCATCCGTGCCCGCATGGCTACATACAAGCAGTTGCTTTCTTCACCAAACAAGTATGTCCTTGTAGTGGATCCAGCGGAGGCACGCCTGACATTGCTAGGGCAAGCACGACGCCTCTGTAAGGTGAAGCACGAACCTTTGTAGCTAGGCCTCACCGAAGGCCGGGGCGTCGCCGCCTCCCACGTGCGTCTTGAAGGAGTGGTAGGGCGTATAAGGCGTGTTTTCGCCCAGCAGATACATTAGATACCCCAAGTGGCTTCAGAAATGGCTTCCTTGTGGGATCATCCCCCTTGGATCGCAGTACTTTGCCAACACCACAATTGGATTTTCTGTTGCAGGTCCCTGCAGCAATAACATTGTGCAAACGGCCACACAACAGCAAGCTGCAATGGCGAGGTCAGCTGTGCGCTTCATCATACTGCTAAATTGTTAATGCTGAAATGTTAAAGCTTTGTGCTCGATTTGGAGCTTTAATGGTAGCTGCGCTCTTCAGCTCCCCTTTATTCGTCAAGCTCATGGTCAACAGAAGGCTAATTTTAGTGCGTTCTACTATACCTCTTCTGCACGTGGAGTTTCCCTGATGCACAAACGTGTAAACCTTGGTTATCTTCATGGCTCTCTCGTCTCCTGGCAATATTGCCTTGACCACTCTATCCGTCAATATGGCTCCTCATCATGACCCCCTTTGCCACTTCACGCTTCCACTTTCCCTGCATGCAAATGGTCCTCCATAAGTGGAAGTGGTTGAGGCCAACTAGAAAGCACTGCTTTTGACCGTACACACTTACGCCCATTAGCAACTTAAGTTAATCAATGAGCGCACTACATTTCTACAATCCCCATTAACAGAGTCAACTACCTTTGTATTTAGTTGGTAAGCATGTCATCATTCAGTCAATCCAAGAAATATGCCAGTTGGAATTCCCAACCGTCCATCCTCTTTGCATGTTCAACAGTACTTTGCTGTTTATTAATTAGGAATTTGTAATCTAAATGTTACAAATTAATAATTTGTAATCTAAAAGGTTCAAATTATATTATGTACACAAAAGCCTTCAAGGTAGAAGGAGATTTTCGAGCTTTTTTGGAGGGCGATGCAAGAAATGGAATTTTTTTCTCTAGAATATTGCTTGAAAAGAAGTAGCTTTTAAATGATTAGCCAGAAAAGGACAAACCACTGCTCTACAAAGTGAACTTGACATTGCACAAGGTCTAAAGATTTTAAAATCTAAAGACATGAGCAAGTAGAGGGAAAATGGGAAAATCACCGAATAATTGGAAGATATCGTTGGTGAAAAGAAAACGAGACTGCAGAAACCGATGGCCATGGAGAGGTGCAACGGCGATGATGGAAGCTGATGACCATGGAGAACCGCAACGCACTGTGCGAGAAGGGTGACTGTGTGGAGCAGTTTTGCATGGGCGGGGGTGCTACCCCTGCCGTGCATGAGCTATTTCGGAGTTTTCTTATTTAAACCAGTAGTCTTCGTGTACGCAAATTGTTTGCTCGCAGCATCCGACGGGGGTAGCAAAAGCAATCTCCAACTCTACCAAAATCGACAGAGTGGAGCTGCATTCTTTATCAAACAAGCATTACCCTTAAATTCGTAATGTTTATGATGAAGTATTTGAGCTTTTACAGGCCCTGAAGATTTTCAGGTTCTTGACCCCTTTGCATTGATATTAGAGCTGATGAGCTGCACTCGAGGACAGTGGGGTGAAAGTCTTGCCTAAAAACAAAAAGGCTGAAAGCTTCAGACTTGAAAATTGAAAGAGAATTCTATTGAGCAGTCTCTCCTCGTTCATAGAAGAAGACGAGCCAATGAGAAAAAGAAAGTCTAGAAATATTTTCCTCTATGTTGGCTATGAGTTCCGATCACCATGAGAGGGCGACCTAGTACAAAGTGTACATCCACTTAACCCTAGCTAAACCCACTCGTCCTGTTGTGACTCAACTCTTAAGTAGCATTGTCTATGCACCAAAATCTGTGTCTAGCCATTTCTATCGGTCTGGATGGCTCAAGACAGAAGCGGTGTGCCATGATTACTTACTATGAACTTGCTCAATTCAACCCATAAATAATTGTGGAGTGCAAGTCTAAGTCCTCACATAATTTTTATTCAAAAAAATATAGAGCCACATGGCCTCGTCCTTCAAAACTATATCCCATGATCGCTCCATAATGCACACTAGCATTGAAAGTGGTATATTCTGATGGAAATAAATTGTACCTAAATTTTGCATTGTAGTTGTATCCTTGATTGTTTGGTTACAGTTTATTCAATGTCCAAACCTTGCAACAATAGAGAAAATAAGAGTTAGCAAATTTCAACTTAGCCTTATGATCTCAAGCTCATGCTCAAGCTCTTATTGGTTCTCACTCTATCATCTTGGGCCTTAACTATGTGTGTTTACAGTGCCTCATTCTCTATTTTAAGTCTATAAATAATCTTCTTATGATTCTCTCTTGTTTCTTGCATGAGATCTTCCCAAAGACAAATCAGATCCTTTGGGATAGAATTAGCCAGGGTCGTTTTCTACTGCTCTCGTCGCTCTCTCCTCTCTTTGGCTGAAGTAGAATGTGTCATTGGAGCTATATCAAATGATCCATAAAAATTCTTATGATTTTCATTGGTGATACATACGTGGAGTACCTTGTTTGACCTCTTAAGAAGTTTGGTTCATCCTCATTGAGCTCAATTTCAAGCTCCTTTGTCTTGATACAATGATCTCTATGTGCATTATCCATTGTATCTATTGTTGTGGTCATCATGTTGTCTAAGAGTCCATTGATCACCATCCATGTGGGTACCATCCCTTCTATATTAATTTTCTTTTTGATGATCTCTTTAGATTTATACCTTCTCTTGGGTTGATCATGCATACTGTGATCTCCATCATGGTGTCAATAATCTCTCCTGCTATCTCCACCATCAGCTCTTTAGCAACTTTTACCATTGTACCAATTTTCGTGATCACTTTGGCTGTCATGTCTACCATCACCACTACTTGTGTGTTGTTCCTCTTCTTTCAACTTACCCTCGTGCTCAAGCTCGTGTTGGTTCTCCCTCTGTCATTGTTGGTCTTAACACTGAAAGTCCCTTTTGTATTCATCCTTTTTGTCATGGTCGCTTTGGCTTCATACCTTGTCTCATGTTAATCATGTCTACTTGTATGAATCTATAATATACCCTCTTGTTGAGCATATGTAATACACCTACACACCTACAAAGTGCCTTGGGATTATACCAAGGAGAAAGACTTGCTTCTTTAATAAATTCACCTCAAATTTTGTACTATGAAAAGCATTGGTTTATGTTGTAGCTATATGAAAGATTCAAGCGGAATATAACTTAGTAAATATGGCAGATAACATTTTCTTTAGATAGTATGGAATGGAATAAGCGGAGAGAGAAACCTTTCTAGTATACCTTCAATTGCTTGGTCAAGAGCAATTAGAGAAAATTTTATCTCTTTATCTCTATCTTTTTCTCTGTCTCTCTTTAAAAATGCTCCCTCGATAATTGCCTTGCTATGAAATATTTGCTCGCCACATGGTAAGACTCGATTGATGCACCAAGTTCAAGTTCTTCTTTGATTAGAGCTTATCTTCCAAGGATAGTTTACAAGATTGTCTAGTCTTCCTCTAAGAGTAAGTGTAGGCTTAGGCTTATGTTTATGGCTAAGTACAATTAGGCCTTACTACTCTTACTCCCTCATGAATTCATCTCGTGAATGGTTTACAAGGAAGAAGAGGCCCCCTTTTATAGGTGAAGGGAACCTCCAAGTGTTACACAAGAAAGAGAAGAGCCAGTGTGAACATGAACTGCAAAAGTTTAAAATGGACTGTTCCTTCATGATGTGGGTAGACTGGGGTCTACCATTTGATCATACCTCCTCAACCGTGGCTCCAAAAAAAGAAATAAAAATAGGCAAATAAAATTCAGCTCATTAGCTACAACTTCCTTTTTTATACTTTTTTCAATTTAGATTGGAATCTTGTGTAAAAAATTCATCAAAATAGGGTACATTTCTAGCACCAAAAGTCTTCTTGTAGTCCCCTTAGCATAGACTTTCATTTGATTCCAATGCACACCTCATGCAATATGAAAGCATGAAATTTCTCCTTGACAAAGTTTTGTAATCATGCTTGCAGTAATGCATTAAAATAGGTGTATCTTTGAAAATCATGCAAGCTAGTGTCCCACTAGGATTTGATTCTTTCCTAGTAGCAATTAAAAAGAAATATAAGAAAAATATAAATCATACATAGAATATATATATATATATATATTGCAAGTTACCCTAGATATAGGATCTAGCTAGGGTGTGAGATAATAATGAGATAGTAGAAATAAAGAATCAATGCTTTTTGCCCAAAGTTAAAGAGGTGGAACTATTTACGCTTTTCTCTATAGTACTTTCTAATGGTAAAGTATGAATATGTTATCCTTGTGATAAATAATAGGATGAGATAAAAAGATTATTATTATACTTAGATATGCATATGTACATTATAGGAAACATAGTTATGTATCTAAAAAGTTGCAAGATAGATCTTCTAGTGATAGCCGACTTTCGAAAATCAAAGAAAAAAAAAAGAAAAAAACTTATTTCTCCCCCCCCCCTAGCTTATTCCGCCCCCCTGCCCGACGGGCATTGGATAAAATAACACCCCCTCTTTCTCTCTCTCTAATTTTCCCTACATACCTCTCTCTAATATCCTCTCTCCCAAATTTACCCCCACTCTCATTACCCCCCCCTCGGCCAGGCGCAAGCTTTGAGCACTCACTCCCGACCCCTCTCTCGTGCTCCCTCTGTGTGAGCCGCATGGAAACATCCCCCCCCCCCCTCCGCTTGCCTGTATTCTTACACTCACCCTTTACATCCCCCCCCCCACACTTTTTCCCCCCCACTCTCATTACCCCCTACCTTGGCCCGCTAATATTCTTCCCTAACCCCTCCCCCCTCTTCCCCACCTGCTCACCTCACCCTCCCCTCGGCCTCATTCCCTCCCCCTTGGCCCGCTAATATTCTCCCTCACTCCCACCCATTGACTTGCTCTCCTCCTCTTGTCCTTAAGCTACCATGCAATACAGTAGATACTATTCCCTCTCTCTCTCTCTCTCTCTCTCTCTCTCTCTCTCTCTCTCTCTCTCTCTCTCACCCACACATCTCCCCTACCCCACTCCATTTCCACCCCCCCCCCCTCCTCCTTCACACTCTTGTCAGGCGGCCCACAAGGCACTGACCTTACTCTCTCTCTCTCTCCCTCACACACACACACTCTCTCTCTCTCTCTCTCTCTCTCACGAGCCTATGAAGGCGTCGAAAAACACTCCCTCTCTCTCCGTTATCCACACACTCCCTCCCTTACACACCCTCTCTACCCACACACCCTATCCCTCCCTCTCCCTCTCACACTCTCTCCTTCTCTCAGCCCGAAGGCGCAGGTCTCTCTCCCTCTCTCTCTCTCTCTCCCCCTCACGGGGAGCTCAGGCCGCAGCAGACCGTCTCTCTCTCTCTCTCTCTCTCTCTCTCTCTCTCTCTCTCTCTCCACACACAATATATCCACACACACAATACACACACACACACACCGCACATACCCACACTCTCTCTCTGACCCCATCCTGCCCCCCATCCGCCTCGCGTAGTTTAGCAGGCAGCCAGCCGTCAACCATCGACGAAAAAAATATATATATATATATATATATATATATATATATATATATATATATATATATATATATATATATATATATTGTATATATAAATATTAAGCCCCCCTTCCCATGCACGTTTACGTGCACACACATACATATACATACACACACATCCGCCATCATGCACCAATACATACACACACACACACACACACACACACACACACACACACACACACACACACACACACACACACACACACACACACACACACACGCATATACGCACCGCACCACAAAAAAAAAAAACCAAAGGTTTACGACTACGACATCGACGAATAAAGAAGAAGGATCCAAAGCACGTGCCGCCACTAACAAAAAGAGAAAATGTACCGAAGGCATGCCCTGGCCGACTCCAAAAATAAGTACGCTCGACATCGACGCACCGACAACACACCATTCGTCGGCAACACGCAACCACGACGCCATTCCAGTAATTTATAGGTTATTTTCATCATTATGTTCAGTTTTCACTCGAGCCATTGTAGATTTCCATTTTTTTGTAAATATCCTCTCTCTAGGTGATGGTCACAAAGGCCCACCTATAGATTCCCATCTTTTAATAACCTCCCAAAACAAAGCAAGGGTCAACCACACCAGGCCCACCACTTGCTTTGTCTCCCCGATTAAGCTTACCCTAACCACACTGGGATTACCATAATCCAAGCAGCCAACACCTATAAATTGGCACTGAGAGGTCATTATCCGGGGGGGGGGGGGGGGGGGGCAATTCATGAGGAGCCAAGCATTTGGTAGAGTGTAGTGGGAAGGATTGACACTATCACCATCACGGGAAGGGGGGCTTGTGTGTTGGGTTTGCCTTGGGAATTTCACCATGCGAAGGGAACCACATCCATCTCTCGACTCCAATGATCGATGCACACACGTATACACGCTCTTGGTAGTAAGTATTCACAATCATTGAGTCGTCTTAGAGAACGCACCAAGTAGGTTGCACCACCTCCTCTCCCTATCTCTCTACCACCATGGCATTGCCACTTTGTAAATGTTGCAGAAATAATTCACCCTCACATCCCCGAGGGTTTTCATCATTTGCAAATAAAATACCGGGAGCCGATGCACGCCTCGAGCCGGTCACGATAAAGCAAACAGGGGGCACCACCTAGCTTTGAGCGGCTAGGACGCAGAGAACGGTGATGTGAACACCACAAACTTACACACACACACACACACACACACACACACACACACACACACACACACAGAGCATTGACAAATGATGAAAACCCTCAGGGTTGTGAGGGAGGATTATTTCTTGCCGTATTTACAATGACCTTCCTTCCGGCGAGGTGGCACACTGTTGTGATAGAGAGGTAGGGAGAAGAGATGGTGAATCTTCTTGGTGTGTTCTCTAAAGACGACTTGATGATGTGAAACTCGCTACCAAGAATGTGTATGTGTGTGTGCATCAACCATTGGAGTCGAGAGGTGGACGTAGCTCCCTTCACAAGGTGAAATTCCCAAAACAAACCATCACACAAGTCCCCTCCCCGTGATGCCAATAGTGTCAATTCCTCCCACTAAAACTCTACCAAGTGCTGACCACTCATGAACTGGCCCCCCCATCCCGATAGTGACCTCTTAGTGTCTTTTTATAGGTGCTGGCTGCTTTAGATTAGGGTAAGCCCATTGGGGAGACAAAGCAAGGCGGTGGGCCCTGGGTGTTTGACCCCTGCTTTGTCTTGGGAGTTATTAAAATTAAAACGTCTAGGTGGGCCTTTGTGACCATCACCTAGAGAGAGGGAAATTTACAATTTGGGGATCTTTTTACAAGGCTTGGGTGAAAACTGAAAAATGATGATAATAACCTACGGTTTACTGAAAATGGTGTCGTAGTCGCGTGATGCCGGTGAATGGCAGCTTGCCGGTGCGTCGGTGTAGTGTGTACGTCTCTTTGCAGTCGGCCAGGACATGCCTTCGCTGCCTTTGTTCTTTTTGTTGTTGGTGTCGCATGATCTGTGTCGTCCTTCTTTGTTTGTAGTGTCATAGTCGTTAAATCCTCCTTTTTTTGCATTTTTTATGTGTGGTGCGTGTGTATATGCGTGTGTGTGTGTATGCATGGGTACGTGTGTGTGAGCATGTGTATGTGTAGGTGTATAAGTGTGGGTGTATGTATATATGTGTGTGTGCGTATGCATGCATGGGAACAAGGGGGGGGAAATGGGTATTAATATATATATATATAGTTGATTTTCGGGCCTATTGAAACGCAGAGGCAGGGGGGAAGAGATGTCGTGAGAGAGGGGTGTGTGTGTGTGCTAGTGTGTGTGTGTGTGAGAGCGGTAAGCAGCGCTTGCATTGGTTGCGAAGAGAGAGCGCGCAAAGAGCGAGGTTGCCTGCAGGGCGCGCGCACAGCACGAGGGAGAGAGGGAGAGGGGGGGGGTAAGAGCTGTGTGTGGTTGTGTTGCGCCCGCAAGGGCATGGGTCTGAGGGGTTGAGGGAGAGCGTGAGCGACATTGACATAGGATGAAAAAACGGGGGGGGGATTAGATTAGTCAATGAGAGGGGAGGGGATGGGATATATAGAGAGAGAGTATATGCCTAGCGGTGGTTTCCACCAAGGGAAAAAGAGAGTGTGACGGGAGGTGTGAGGTGGTGAGGAGGGGTGAGAGGATAGGGGTGGGAGAGAGAAAATGGAGAGAGAGAGAGAGAGAGAGAGAGAGAGAGAGAGAGAGAGAGAGAGAGAGAGAGAGAGAGAGAGAGAGAGAGAGAGAGAGAGAGAGAGAGAGAGAGAGGATCCTCTAAGGTCTCCGGGACCACTCCCGAGAGAGAGAGAGAGAGAGAGAGAGAGAGAGAGAGAGAGAGAGAGAGAGAGAGAGAGAGAGAGAGAGAGAGAGAGAGAGAGAGAGAGAGAGCTAGGGCTAGGTGAAGATGGGAGGGAGGGGGGGGGGGGGGGGGGGGGGGGGGAAGAGATGGTCCACCAGGGTTGGGGAAGAAACAGAGGGGGAAGGGGGGGGGGGGTATAAGGCCGAAGGGAATGTGGATGAGAGGGGAAGAGTACATAATGTAGCGGCCCGCCAGGGTTGGGGGGTGGACGAGCAAAGGGAGAGAGAGGGAATATTTGAAAGAGAGAGAGAGAGAGAGAGAGAGAGAGAGAGAGAGAGAGAGAGAGAGAGAGAGAGAGAGAGAGAGAGAGAGAGAGAGAGAGAGAGAGAGAGAGAGAGAGAGAATATACAATATCCATGGCGGCCCGTCAGAGGGTGTGATAGAAGCATCAGTGTCTTATGCGCCTGTCGGGCAGGGTGATGCATCAACATAGTAGGTGAGAGAGAGAATATTGGCGGAGCCGAGTAGTAGGAGAGAGAGGGATTTGTCTTCTGGCGATAATGGAGAGATGTGGCCAAACTGGTGGCGATAATGGAGAGATGTG
This sequence comes from Adiantum capillus-veneris, assembly GCF_014529385.1. Classification (NCBI taxonomy): domain Eukaryota; kingdom Viridiplantae; phylum Streptophyta; class Polypodiopsida; order Polypodiales; family Pteridaceae; genus Adiantum; species Adiantum capillus-veneris. The sequence goes on along the minus strand of NC_140933.1, from coordinate 142,563,079 downwards.
GCCAAACTGGTGGCGACCCGCTAGTGGTTAAGCTTAGAGGAGGGGTGGTGAATGGTAAAGAGCTTCTTTTTTGTTTTTTTTTTTCTTTGGTAATATGCCTTCCCTTCCTTAGGGCGTGGTTCTCGTGGTCGCGGTTCCGAAAACTGGCCGTCATTAGCCCTCCCATCTGGCTAGAGGCATTCATGCTTCTAGCCCTTCCTCTGCATCTTTAGTTGTGGAATTGGAGGGTTCTCCCTCTTCTGGAATTTCTAGCATGAAATCTGGATCAAACCTAAGGAAATACCTTTTCAGCCTCCATCCATTGACTCTAGTTTTGTGAATTCTCCCATCTGCTTCCATTAGCTTATAGTTGCCGTTGTCATAGTGCTTTTTGACAATGAATGGTCCCTCCCATCTGGGTTGAAATTTCTTGTCCTTCGTGGTGTCAAATTGGTTGTTGTATCTCAACACCAACATGCCCTTTTCCAGGCCCTTTTCCTTAAGCCCTTGATTGAAGGTGAGTCGGCGTCGTTCTGCTTGTGCTGCATAGTGACTGATTTCTTCTTCCCTATCTAGTTGGAGCCTTTCCAGATCCAGGATGTGGTTACAGAGATTTACAATTGGGTGCTGTATCTCGCTAGCCAAGACTCGTAAGCTGGCTATCTATACCTCAATGGGTAGAATTGCCTCCTTTTCATAAACTAGATGAAAAAGGGTGAAACCTAATGATGTTCGAAACACCGTTCGATAGGCCCATAGAGCGGCCATGAGATGTTTATCTCAGTCTCTTGTGTGATTGTTCATGTGCTTTGTGATGATTTTGCAGATCATTCCGTTTACCTTTTCTACTAGGCCATTACACTATGGATAGTATGGTGTGAAAATATCGGCTTGTGATGCCTAACTTTTTCATCAGTTCTCCCACCAGATCGCCTCTAAAACTTGGTCCGCTATCTGCTATTATCTCTAGAGGAGTGCCAAAATGCCAACATATATGCTAAAAAATGAACTTTTCTACCTGTTGGGCTGTAATACGGATGGTGGCTGTGGCTTTCGCCAATCGGGTCATGTAGTCTACACCCACTATGATGTATAGTTTACCTGATTGGGCCCTTGGTAAAGGACCGATTGCATCTATTCCCCATCTCTCAAATGGACCATATGAGATGATGGGAGTTTGTGGCTCATAGGTTAGTGTGCATTCACTGGCCACTTGACAGACCTTGCATGTTTTACACCAATGATGTACATCCCTGTTTAGGCTAGGCCAAGAGTATCTTGCTTGTAGAATCTTCCTACTGGTGATATCTAAAGCAAAATGACCATCGCAGATGCCATCATGGAAACTTGAAAATACCTCTGTGATCTCACTGGAGGTGGGCACTTGCCTGAGAATCTAATCCTTGCCCTTACAATACAAATGGTCGTTTACAAGGCGATATCTGGTAGCCTTCCTCGCCAGCCACTGTTTCTGGCCTTTAGTGTACCCTTCCGAACATTCTCTTGTATTGAGAAAGCTAATGATATCAAGCATAGCATCACTACCTTGAAAGAGGGGTAGTTTTAGTTTGATTGCTCCTGCGGGAACGTCTTGTATTATTTCCTTGGCTAGAGCATCTGCCTCCTGATTTTTTGTCATGGGGACATGAAATAACTGCACTGCTTCAAACTTCCTTAAAAGATCCTTAACTTGGCGTAGTTGACCAAGTAAAACCTGATTTTTACAAACCCAAGTGCCGTTTATCTGCCTTATCAAAAGCAAAGCATTGCCAAACACATTTAGGCATTGAATTCCTTGTGAAATACACTATTCCAACCCAAGAATTACAGCTGCATACTCTGCTTCGTTGTTGGAGTGGGAGTGTAATAACTGCCCGATGGAGAATACCCTTTCCTGTTGCTCATTGAAAATGACTATGCCAGCTGCAGACTGGTCCACTGTTCTCTTGTATGCTCTGTCAAAGAAAAGAGAGTGAGCTCTTTCTAGCTTAGGACTTTCTACCATTGGTGTTTCTTCTTTTGCTTCTGTGTTGACCTTTAGCTTCTTCTCATAGTGGCGATGGGTAAGAATACCCGCTAGACTAGCCCTGGTGGAGTTTTCTACTTGCATGCTGTAGTCAAACTCTTGTAATCTAACCAGCCATTTAGAGATCCTAGATGAGACATCCATGTGTCGCGTTACATATGGAAAGACCTCCTCCATTGTCAGAATTACAAAGGGTCTAGGCAGAAGATAGGAGTGGAACTTTATGGGAGCAAACATTAGTGCAAGAACCATGTGTCCTACTTCGGTGAATCCCTTTTCTGATGGGGTCATGACACGACTAGAGAAGTAAATAGGACGCATGAAAGAAGTTTGGGGGTCCTTTTGCATTAGTACGGCTCCGAGTGTATCACTTCCTACACTGGGGTTCACATAAAATGGCTCGCCCCACTTGGGGGGTGAAATGGTGGGAAGCGTGGCTAGCATTTGATTCATCTTGGTAAATTGCTGCTCATTTTCTTCACTCCATGAGAAGACATCCCTCTGGGTGACTTGTTGTAGAGGGAGAACCACTTGAGATAGAAAGTGAATGAACCTGCTTAAGTATCTTACCTTTTGAAGGAAGGAAACCAACTGCTTCGTGGTGGTGGGTGATGACAAAGATACCAGAGCTTGAATCTTGTTAGGGTCAGCCTCAATCCCTTTTGCTGAAATTTCATGGCCAAGTAGAGTAACTTTGCTTTCACCAATGTGACACTTATCCACGTTGAGCTGGCCACGCAAGGTTTGTAGCATGGTTAAGCCATCATAGACTTTTCTTAAATGGAGGTCTCGTGAACTACAGATGCAAAATTCATCTATGAACACCCGTATTGACGTTCCAAAGTAGGGTTGAAAGACAAAAGTCACGTAGCGCTGAAATGTGTCCGGAGCGTTGGTGAGGCCAAAAGGCATCACTCTGTAAGCAAAGCATCCCCAAGGTGTGATGAAGGTTGTCTTCTTCTGGTCTTCTTCTGCAATGCTAATCTGAAAGTATCCCGAGTAGCCTTCACACATTGTGTATCGCTCATGACCCGCCACTTCATTGAGAATTTCATCTTGGAATGGGAGGGGAAAGTGATCCCTTTTTGTTGCTCCATTGAGAGGTTTATAGTCCACATAGACTCTCCACTTGCCATTCTTCTTTGGTGTGACTACTACTAGGGAGACCCATTCTGAGTCTTTGACAGGGTAGATGAAACCTGCCTGTAGCAAACTCTTCATTTCTTTAAGTAGTGCCTCTTGTTGGATTACCCCAAGTCTTCTGAGCTTTTGCACCATGGTTTTACTGCCTTCCTTGAGTTTTATGTGATGTTGTACTACTGTGCTTCCTATGATCTTATCATAGCCATCAATGAGAAGTGTAGTGAAATTACCCAGCATGGAGACATATTCCTTCCTTTCTTCATCGGTTAACTCATTTGAGAGCATCCGATGTAACTTACTTGCATCTTCTAAGGATTGCGTACCTGAGGGTTCCTCTCGGTTTGTCGGGGGTGCTTCAGATTGTGTCAATCTTTTTGGGTCTTTAAGAATGACCCCCATCACTTTGATGCTACTATCACTCTCATCAGCTGTGGTTGTCTCTTCTCCTGAGGTAGACGAATAGTCGTTGGTGGACTCATCTTCTGAAGCCTCCAAGATCATGTTGCGTTGCTTCCCATTCCTCATGTCATAGAATATGGATTTCCCTTTAGCGTCCTTCATCTGAATCATTCCGGTGCTCTAGTTTTACTTAGCTTCCATAGCCATGAGCTAGGGTCTCCCAAGAATGATAGGGTAGCCCTCCACTTTGTGTGGCATGACAAAGATGTCTACCTCCACTTCTGTATTGAATGCTTTTACTTTGACCGCATTCACAATGCCTACGCATCTCACTCTTATGTTATTTGCCATTTTGGCTCGACAGGGTGCCGGCCTAATCACCTCTAGACCTAGATGGTGCATCACTTTTTCACTCATGACACATATTTGCGCGCCACCATCTATGTAGATGCTCGAAATTTATTGCCCCTTGATGTGGGCATCCATAGTTGGTAGGATGTCGTCGAGATCGCTCTCAGAGATAGCCCTAGCTATCCTTGGTCTTGATTTCCTGGTACTCACCATCTTTTTCCATTGCCTCCTCATTCTTGGTGCAAGGTGGAGTAATTGGGGCCAAGTTATCTTCGGACCCTGCATCAACACATCCTGAACTAAGTCACAGGGTTTAGCATACTCACCTAGTGAGAAATCCACGATGTCTATCTTCCGTCGTGGTTTAGCTGTTTGCTTGCTAGACTCGGCCTTCCCTTTCATTTTCTCTTCTCTTTGAGAGTCTTCCTCGTGCCTCGCACGCTTCACTCCCATAGAATCCACTTCTTCTACTTTTTCCTTCCCTTTGTGCTTCTCTTGAATTGGTTCTTCTACCTTTGCCTTCCCTTTAGCTTCCAAGCTAATAACACTCACCGCTTGGTTTACAGCAGGTGGTGGGGGTGGTGGTGGAATAAGAGGTTGCGGTGGTTGTTGTTGTACTACAGGTGGTCGAAGGATCTGGATCGGTGGAATCGGTCCTGGTTGCCTGGGTGGTGATGCCAAGATACGAAGCAAAGATGGTAAACGTGTTGTTCAAGAAAACCAATGTTTCAAGAAAAAACTTGGTCCAAAATTCCATGTTGAAACAAAAATTATACGTATAAAACGTCAATATATGCCGTATTTCCAAATAATTACCGAATAACCGTATAAAACCGTTTTCAATCGAGATATTTTTCGATCAAAAATGATTTCGATCGAGAAATATCTCGATTAAAAAACTGTATATATATATATACAAGCGTCGCAGTATTCGATCGAAAAGCATTGTGGACTTTTTTGGAGTTTTGAGAGCTTGGAGCTTTTGAGAGTTTGGCAGATAGCGACAGCCTCTTCGGTTTACAACGGTTTTCAGGTATATTTTTTAAATTTTTAGTAAATACTAACTTTTTTTTTGTGTTGTGCCAGACTTGTGTGGTGCAGTAGTTTCGGCTCTCACCACAAAGTTGGCTTGTAGGTCGTAGGCCACTTCGTGGTGTGTAGCCATATGGCTCACTCCAGAGGTGTGTAGAATATAGTTTCCTTTCCCGTGGTGTGTAGTTATATGACTCACTCCAGGGAAGGCTTAGGGTAAATTTAGATTCTCACTCGTATGGTGTAGTAGTATATCTCTCACCATAGAGATGAGTTAGGATTAGAGGTCGATTCGTGGAGTGTAGTAGGCATGATGCTACACCTCTCACTTCAGAGTGGCCTATAAAATTTACAATCTTAAAGTAAATCATTATTGATTATTATACATAGAAGCACAAAGACTAACGTTTGTCATTCTAAGAGTGTAGAGATGCATACTTTATGCCCTCTTCATCTTAATGCAACTTTCATTATTTTTGTGCTTCTATTTATGTAGTAACATCATTGTTCATCAGCAGATGACTTGCTGTTACTCTGAACGTAGATATATACAACAATTGATTTACATTTGAGATTGTTGAGCTGTTTGCTGATGGTTGTGCTGTGTGTTCCACACACTCCATTAGAAATAGCTTATAAAATTTACAATTTTAGATTAAGTTTTTCTGTCATATGTGTTACATAGAAACACAAGCGTTACCACTTGTTATATTAAGAGTGAAGAGATGCATATTTTCATGTCCTCTTCATCTTAATGTGACATACTGGTTACTCGTGTGTTTCATATTCCAAAAGGACATCATTTTTCATCATTAAATGATTTGGTGTTGTTTTGGATGTAAACACATACGATAGGTAACGTACATGTGCAATTGTTAATTTATCCACTGATAGTTGTGTTGTGAGTTCCACACACTTTATCAGGGATTAGATTGATAAAAACTATCAATCTATTTTACAACAGCATCCAGGACTTGTGCTGAGAATATCTCACACTAGTTGAGCTGTTCACATGTACGATTTTCCAACCCTTTAGATGTAATTTCTTTCATCATATCACACTTCTGCACATAGTAGGGTCCAGTTCTTGTGCCGAGAGCATCTCACACTCCTGGCCTGTTTCTCTCTCTCTCTCTCTCTAATTTAATTTTCATGGTCGATTCGCACAATGTGGTTTGTAATCATAAGATTTTCTCTTTAATTTGCAATAATTTAATATTGTTTAATAAATTTGAATCATCATTTAATATATATAGGGTTAAGACTCATTATATAATAACTATGTTACTATGGTGTACAATCTTTTCGTAAGATTCTTAATGTATAATTTTGTCATACAGATATGGCAGACACAAAGCTAGAGAAACATCAACAAAAGTTCGTCTCCGAAGTGATTGTGAGACACTTTCATTACACGTCAGAGGCAGAGATTAGACGTTGTTTAAACCCTGTCGCTCCGGAGCATTTTTATCAGCTTATAGAGACTCTGACCAAGTCTGTGTTTGAGCAGCTCCAGGCAGAGTTTGCACCAACTATTTTTGACATAACCCTCCTGACATCAGGTGCTTTAGTAAACATGGTCAAACAAACCATTGGACAAATCATGAAAACCTTTCAAGAACTAAAAAATCTTGCAATTACTTCCTTGCCAAACATAGTTGAGCGCATACATCTTGCGCAACAGCTTTACACGGAGTTCAAGAGCAAGGAAACGTTAGAAAGAGCAGCAAAGAGTGCAAGAGTGGAAGACAGCTCTTCTGAAGCTGTTGTTGAACCAGAAATCATTCTTAGAATAGAGCCTGCAACGCCATCCATTGCTACATTAGACCTTTCTCAGCTACCACCTATTTTACACCTTTAACCCGACACAACCGTCTTCAATATCCAAGCTCCACCACTGGGAGAGGGAAGATGGGCACATGTGAAGCATGTGGGTGCCACACATCCCGCTTTCAAAGATCAAGTGTATGCTACAAAAGTGTTCAAAGAACACTTACATGGGCCCACCATGGAGCAACAGGTCAAAGACGAAGCAACAATTTTGGATATTTCACATCGAGGTATTATCTACCCTCTTGCCATGGTGCACCACGTGGAGCGACCAATGCTCATTTCACGATTTTGGAATGGCGGCCATGTGGAGCAATGGATCAAAGAATGCACTGCAGACGGCAGCTAGCCTGTCATTCGCGATTACGTACTCACTGCAGGAACAATAGAGCTATTCCAAGAGAATATTTTGCAGATCATCAATGCTCTCCTCCAAACTCTGAAGTATATACATACGCATAACTACCTCCACAATGATCTACACTCTCGCAATATGATGCTGCATTTTGGCGAAAAAGGTGTTTACGCTGGCATTGTGGATTGGGGTTCATGCACCAAAACAAATACGATAGCCGATTTTCCTCCTCTACGCGATATGCAGATAGAAACTAGAAAACAATATGAGAGAGATTATCCATGGGCAACCCCCAAATGTATATCTAGTAATCCTTCCTCCTGGACCAAAGCTATGGATATTTATTCCATGTGTCATACATGTAAACGAATTTTGAAGTGCTTACCAGAGCCCCAAGAACAAAGCAAGAGACATTTTTTGAGTAATGTACTTGCTCATCTTGAAACCGGTAAGCGCCAAAACCCCAAAACCCGGCCTAATGCTTTCGATCTCTCCTTATGTTTAAATGGTGCCCATAGAGTGGGTTACAACATTGTAATGACATATGGCTTACGACTAGCTGATGATTAATGAAAACACAGTCTCATGATTTCATCATTGTTTTACTTTTGGTTTCAGATTTAATTGTATGTTTAATGGAACAAAATATCTATGTTTGTCATTTGATATACTTTCCAATGTCAAATTAATTGACTGGGTATTTAAAAGTAATGACATGCTCACCTGATATGCAGATATGGAAGAAGAACTCAACCACGCTGAAGCTCAGGCAATTTTTAAAGAAGAACAAGTTAGATGTGGACAAGCAGATCTTTCTACTATTGCCAACATTGAAGAAGATGAATCTGAGATCCAAGGCGAACCATTAATCCTTAAAGAGTGCAAAAAGCTTTGCCCTAATCACTTTGTATGCCATCAACTATTTCAAATAAGTGGCAATGCAAAAGATACAGCTTCGTTAAAGCTCTCTGATTTGCAACATAAAGGACTGGCATGTGTATTGCTGCAAAGGTTTATACAACAAGAGACATGCCTACCAAACAACAACCAAGTAGCAATTTACTTTATCCAGCAATGCTATGTTCGATATGTTTTGCTGAAGAGAGTGGATTGGTCAGATCGTCCAGGCACCGCTGGCGTTGGACGTGGACGCATTGCAAAAAAGGTGGCAGCACACAATGCAAATAATCCAATGCCTCCTCACAAGCATCCTATTGTTTTACTTCCTCAAGAGTCAGAAACACTGACTGAATTAGCGAGCCAAGGACAAGACCTTTCCAGCCAAGGAGAAACATCGGATATGCTTCGTGGCCGTATTCTTGAGCTTGAAATAGAGTTAAGTGATGCACAAGCAAAGCTTCAACGATACGAATCATTGTATGGACCTTTGCCAGATGATACTACCACTTCACATAAAGATGTTGCTCAACAATCCCCTGAGCTAGGAATTACAAATTTTACCATAGACGAACTTATAGCAAATCTATCAAACTCATAAGTCACTCAAAAGCTTTTTGTAATCTCAAAATTATATCAAAATCTTTTCGATTGAGTAATTTCCTAGAACCTTGTTGTAATTTCAAACCTACATTGACTTTATGTAATTTTTATTCAACAAGATATTAACGACAGTTTATATTTGAGTGTGAGTGAATATGTGCGTCTGAGACTGAGAGAGAGAGAGAGAGAGAGAGAGAGAGAGAGAGAGAGAGAGAGAGAGAGAGAGAGAGAGAGAGAGAGAGAGAGAGGTTTTGATGTGAACGACAACGAGATAACACTTTCTTTCATCATATACAAAAACTTGTTGAGTAAGTATTACAATGGTACCCTCACAAATCATCTCCATCTTCAAAAAATGCAACCATATCATCTACTTCGTCCATATCTGAGCATTCTGAAACTATCTCTCATTTCATATCATCATCATCATCAACTTCTGCAGAAATAGATTCATGCGTTTGGAAGACTCCATATTGCTTTTGAGCGTCTCTAGTTGCAATGTTTTGAGGCTTATACATAAGTCTCATATTGCAAAAAACATACACCAAATCAGCAGCCCGTTTAGTATGAAGTCTGTTTCGCGTTTTAGTGTGCACAAAGTCGAATGATGACCAGTTTCGCTCACAACTTCCACTTGATGCAGCTACTGATAAAACTCTAACTGCAATGTGTTGCAACTCCACTTTCTCTCCACCATACTCCTTCCACCATAAAGGTGCACTTGTTTTGCCAATGGCATCTATATGCCACGGATCCTGAAACATACCAGTTCTGTTGGCATAATCTACTCGCTGATGAAAAGCTATTTTTTCATCTTTGTGTCCTAAGAGTTGGGAGAACACTGTTTTGAAGTCGAACATAACTTCTTTGTTGACAGATTGATGATGCATTTGAAACTTAGGATCCAATACAAAAGCCGCACCATGCAATGGCGTATGCAACTGCACCCAACACTTGTTAACAATTGTAATCATGGTAGCTTTATCCTTTGCACCAAAACTGACATTTTCTCTTAGCTTGCGTATAGCCTCTGACATATACCAGTAGACCCGACCAAAAATAAAAGAATCTGTGTCAACCAACTGCTCTCAAAAGATCTACAAATGGCTTTGACATAGTTACTATTCTTTCTACATTACGCCAAAAGACTGGTGAGTTTACTATTTGCGCACATCGACCAGCTGCTTCCTGATAACTTGGATACTTGATGAGCCATCCATCCCATCTTCTGTCTGCTAAGGTCTCCATCAATGCAGGCTTCAACTCTTGGAAAAGAGAAAGAACATAGTACGCTGTAGCAAACCTTGTCGCACAAAATATTTGCAAAGATTTATTTGGTGACTTGGTTCGAAAAAGAGCATACAAAAATTGATTCTCTCTAATGAATTTCACCACATGATTTGCATCCAATAAAGTTTTCTTCACACATGCCCATTTTACCAATATATTTTAAAAGCAAATTTAAAGTGTGAGCTGCACATGGTACCCAAGAAATCTCCGGATACTTGACTTGAATAGCTCTTCCTGCTCCTTTGTAGTTGGCCGCATTATCTATGACAATAGCAATCACATTCTTTGGTCCACGTGCCTTTGCAATTGCATGCTCATACACCCCTGCTCGGTAGGTGATAGTCTTCTCTTTCAATGAGCTGTCAATTGCTTCCACGAACATAGCCCCTCTAGGGTTAATAAGCATTACATTGATTAAAGGTTTTTTCTGACAGTTAGTCCATCCATCCAATGCTATGGTGCATCCATATGCTGGAACAAACTCTAGAATTGTGCGTTTGAGAATGGCCTCAGTACTGTCTTTGACTTTATCAAGATATTCAGTTCGCATCTTGTTATAGTCAGGAAGCACAAATCCTTTTTTGGCTGTAATCATCAAAGCATCTTGAAATATTGGATTGCGCATAGAATTGAACGATATGCCACACGCAATAAATGCTTGTGTCCATTTTAAATGTAGCTCAAGCAACCATTGTTTACCTAATGCTTCAGGCATTGTCTGTCCATTGGATGACGCTCTGCCGGATTTGCTTGTGCTAGGAACTCCTCCTGATGTAGAAGCATGTCCATGAAGAGGGTTCAATTGAGAACTTTGATCGTTTACTTGAGTGGTACACACCTCTTCTGTTGCCTCATTGCATACATATGGTTCAATATTCGCATGAATATCTTTAGAAACATCACCTTTATGTTTAGCTGCAAGAATCAACTTTACTTTGCGAGAATACATGGCAAATTTTTCATGAATATCTTTTGGTGGTGCCCCGCACTTTTCAACATTGCCAAGGACTTTAAATAAATGCTCTTCGTGGCCACAAGATTTACATTTAAGTTGAGATGTATTTCTCCCAGCTTTCAACTCATTCACATAATTCCACTCTTGTCCTTTCACCATGATGCACAAAAGTAATTTGCTAGTAAAAACAAAGTCAATAATCATTTTCATAATCAGAATCAATTAAAACATTAAATTAATTCAACTAACAATGATTGAACAAAATTAAAATAATTAAAAACAATGATTGAACAAAAATACAATAATAAAAAACAATACCATTGGATTACATATAAATTGCATCGATTCATCTAAAGTGCAAGCTTGTAGCTTTAACACATTACGATAATCAATAATTACAATTAAATCAAGTATTAAAATGATTATCATTATAAATTGGTATACATACAAGAGCTATAAGTGACATTTTTAAATGTCAAAACGATAATCACTTACAATACTTGATAATTATCGTATCTATGTAAAGTGCGAACAAAAAGTTCTTACACTTTACCATAGATTTTTAAGCGATTATCTATCTACAATGCGAGCATGTGTATGCTCTCACACAGTACGGTAGATTTTGCAGTCCAAATAAAGATAAGAGAATATCAATATTTTTGGACATGTGTTTCCTAAATTTTTACTCTAGTGAGAGCATAGCAGTGTGAATAGCTCTACACAAAACGTAAAAATATAATTTTGTTTCATTATATTCATTTTGAAGTGAGAGAAAATCTCTACACATCAAAATCGAACTTGAAATTACATAAAATTAATTTTTATGTAATTATATTTTTAAACTAATTATCTCATGTGAGAGTACACTCTACACACAACGATAATATCTTACTTTTTTTTTATTAGTCACTTTCAAGTGTCAATTAATTGAACACATTGACAAGTGATTCTTATAATTACAGTTTGTTTGTATCAAGTGAGAGATTAAACTCTTCACAAAATACAAACTTTCAACTATTTACTAAGTTTTTCAAAACAAATTCATATATTTGAATCACAAAACTTAAATTCTATTGAATTTTAATTTTTATTAAATTCAAATTGTTTTATTTTTTTACAAATTACTTTTTTGATCATTTGGTGAGAGTACTCACATGGAAAACACTGACTGTGAAAAATGGTGTGAGGCTTGTCACGTGCTCCTATATATACTAACATATTCGATCGTTATAATTTTTGATCGAAAATAAGTTCGTTCGAAAATAACTTTGATCGAAAAGTTTTTCGATCGAAAAACCAAGAAGTTATACGATTGGCCGTTTATGTTGATGTGGCACCGTATAATACGGACGTATAATTTAGATAAATGAATAATACGCCCATTATTCGCGTATTATACATCTCCCGAATAACGAATAATGCAACTTAGTGGAGTAGTCCACGAGTAAGATTAGCACCTTCAACAACTTGTTTCGCACCAGATCTGTAAGAGGTGAGGAGGAAGAGAGCAAGAGAAAAGATGCAAGAAGAGGAGAATGCGCAGGGAAAGCCCACGGGTTTGTGTTTTTGCAGGGTCCACCGATACAGGTATCGGCACATGCGTTGGAAAGATCATTCGTACAGGTGTCGAAAAGTGCATCGATAAAAGCATCGAAAGATACATCGGAATAGGAGTCGGAAATTTAAAAATGATTTTTTAAAAAACTTCATCTCCCTCGTTACTTACTTACACGTATACCAGTGCCTGCCATTGACGCCGGTAATTTGGCACCAGAATTTAAGTGACCTCTTGCAGTGAGACGGAGCTATTGACGCTTTTTCCCATAGTACTTTCTAATGGTAAAGTAAGAATATATTACCCTTGTGATAAATAATAGAATGAGATAGAAAGCTTATTATTATACTTAAATATACATATGTACATTATAGAAAATATACTTATGTATCTAAAAAGTTTCAAGATAGATCTTGTAGCATTTGTTCCCACTATGTACGTGTCACAACACGACAACTCGCAGATATATTTTTTACATGTTGATCCATCTATGCATGTCATTAGAACAAAGACCATATGTACATTTAAAAGAAGAACAAAAAATAATTTAAAAATAAGATAACTACCTATATGTATGTATGTGCTTATATATATGTGTGTGTGTGTGGTTAGAGAGAGAGTGTGTGTAGCACACACATCCATACATAAACACACACGCACACACACAACTAAATAAAAGTAACAATAGTCTTTCTTCTTACAAAATACAAAGACACATCCTTGAAGTACTTTTGCTTCGTCTTCTTCATTGGACTTATGTGTTGGTGAAGACCTTGGACTCGGCATGGGTTGGTCTTCTTGTTCCATAGTTGGTGAAGAGGGCCGTGGAGACATCTCCTTGTGGTCATGAGGTGACTCACTTTGTTTAGCAGTTTTCACTTGTCATTGTTGCTCAGACGCTTCTTCTGTTGCTTTTCTTTGAGCTTCTTGAGCTTCCGTCAGCTTTAAAGCTTCCGCTTCCACATACATCCGCTCAAGGAAATCTTTAAGATCCTTTGGGTCCTTTCCTTGCAGGGTTTTTGGTTATTGGTTCCTTTATATATCTTGGAATCCATCTTTCACGTTCCTCACCTGTAGCTTAGTGGCTCCTTTTGTGTGTTTGCTTTTATTTTCAAATTTGGCCTTCTTTTGCTGCGGTTCTGCTTGGTGAGCTGCTACTGTTTTTTTTCATTGCTTCAATCCTAGCTCTCCTTTCTTTGTTGTTAGAGCTTTCACTTTTATGGGCTTCATGGTAATTTTTTGCAGATTCCTCATCTGACTTTTACACTCTCTTTGTTGATCGAGTGGTCCTTGGAGAAGGTTGAGCTGACACAATCCAGGTGTTCTGATCTAGGGTTGGTGATAAATTGTTGGCCATTCAAATAGCATGATATGCTATCCTTGTTAGCACTTTTGGAGCACCCAGATAGGCGATATTTTTTTCCTTTCTTTGTGCCCTTCACTGTTGTAAGCACATATTGCGCATGATATATATCTTGCTTGGTTGTCAACTTCAATACTTGTGCGAAAGTAGTCGCAACCGCATGGTTTGGAGTTGTGTACCGTGGTAGTCTCTCTAAAAGGAAGTGGAAATGTTGATTGTATAGACAAGATGGTTCCTCCACTTGCCTTTGGATGAGGTCAAAAAACGTGGCAACAACAATATCTTTGGTAAAAGTACCTTCTATTTTTCTATCTCTTGCTTGCATAGATATACCCTTTGTTGGAAGCTTTAGTGCCTCGACCACTATTTCTTTATTGATCACCACTTCAACTTTTTGCCCTTGCTGATTAGTGATTTGGGCCAACCCATCTTCCTTGATTGAGGATAGTAATTCATATGCCTTCTGGAAATCCACGTCGCATGGTTCTGGTCATAGAAATCTCTTAGGCCTAGCCTTCTGTTGGCTTCCTTGTTGTCTGCTTTGCCACTACATCATGTACCTCCTTCAATAGCATTTGGAATTCGACGTGGTCTCCTTCTTCGCTCTTCAATCTGCCAATGAATCATTGTGTTGTTTTCTTTAAGCTGTTCTTTAGACAAGTAAGTTACCTTTTCTGTCTTCATTGAACTTGGATCTAATTGGTATGGTGGCAACTCTTGCAGCTTTTCTTTCTAGGACACCCTTTTTCTTTGCCTTCTCGGCCGCTTGCATTGCTCATATTAAGTGAATACAGTGTCAAAAGAGAATTTTGCATATTCCGCTCTGAAATGCCTTGATTCTGAATTGGTGACAAATGATGTCCATTTTCCTTCAAATCAATTTTGGAGTATGCATAGATGCATAAAAATATGTAGAGATCAAAATCATACTGTTCATACAAAAATTGCAACAAAAGTAAATGATTGTGATTATATAAGTTGGGGATTCTTTCCAACTTTTTGCATTTTTGACATCATAGGGTTGAAACATATGGCATTTAGGTACTCTGAGTGAAGTGTGGGCTCATTTGAGTGCACTGGGTGGAAATGGTGCCAGATTTAGGCTTTTACACTCTGAAACAGTAGATATAAAGAGATTTTGAGTTTTTGAGATTCAAACTTGCTCAAACTTGATTAGTGGGCTTGGGACATCATGGTCTTTGGTCCCATAAGGTCAAAATTAGAAATTGTATCCATTTTGGAAGAAAAGTAAATAATCACAATTACTAACTTTTTTAATATCAAAATATACATTTTTTTGTTGCAAATTGATTCTAGGCATGATGTAGAGTCTGTGTGTGAGATATGGGGTGATTTGGATTAAAAAATGTGACAGTTAACTCAAAATTTGAATTGAAAAGACTTTGGTGCGTTTTTTGACAAATTCAGAGTTTTTCTTGATCATTTTGGCTCATACTTGACATGTGACATATGATAGATGTGTATAAGTGATAGATGAAGTGAAGAGATCAATTTAAAGCCAAACAATCACAAAAGTAAGTAATTGCGATTATTTACAACAGTCACTTTTTTGGGAAGAATTCATAATTTGATGAGCTAAACATATTTAATACATCCAAAACAAGCCCTAAAATAAAGTTGCTAAAGTTAGCTCGTGTCCGCAGCACTTCGTGCTCTTGTCAACTTAGAAATCATCACTTTTTGTAACTAGATGGTATGTGGAGTTGGTTAATCACTTTTGAAGCTATGGACTTGTCTGCTACAGTCCTGATGCTACCCATTCAATTTTGGTCCATTCAGAGTCAGTTTGAATTCATATGTCAAATTAGATGCTTTGTAGCCTTTGAGATATTTTTTTTGCTGCTACCTTGTCTTTTTCCATGAAACCATCTAGGTACATTGTGTATAGACCCAGTCTATAGGCTGCCTGTGGAGTCAGAATCCAATTCTAGCATATGATAAAAACCTAGATTATTTACTTGGGACCCCCTTGACCCCAACCAAATGGTCATCTGATGATATAAAAGTTCTCTATTATATAAGGGCATGCTACAATTCAAGTCTTGTCCAATTCCGTTGAGCTGACAGGTTGCCATGGTCAATTTTGTGTTCTAGGACTGTGTGCACAACTGGGTTTCTAGGGTTTTTATACTGAGTCTAGACTTGCTACCCGGCCATATAGAATTGCTCATTAGTAAGCTTAGAGCTTACCCCTCTTGTCTCGTGTGAGACAATGCTGTAAATGGACGACTGTAGACTCCGGAAATTGCACGCGAAGAAGGCAGAAAGCTCTCTCCTCCAAGAGTGACCAGTGGAAATGAGGTGACTTTGGGCTACCTTGGATATTTATACTCGGACTTCCCAAACCATTTTTTCCCAAACTCTCTTGTTAGTTTAGGCCGTGAAATCTATGTTAAACTCAAAAATTTCTTCAATTGGATTTCGTTAGCTCATTCTGCAAGAATTTGCAAAAGTAGGCCTTGGCGGCCTAATTTAGGCTTCCCGCTTCCATCTGTCAATTTGATTGAATCTTTTTGTGCTTGTCTCCCTTGTGCTTTTGATCATCAAAATATCTTCAATTTCTCTACCTGGGCTCATTTGCTATTTATTATTAATTTTTGATCTGTTTATTAAAAAACTCAAAGAAAATAATTAAATGCACTAAAAAAGCAAAGTGAAAAATCAATAGTTAAGAAAATCCATTGAGAAACACCACTTTATTGTTTTTGGTGGATTTCTCCATTTTAAAGTCCCAATATCAAGAAAAAATGATAAAAATAATAAAAAAGACCATTTTTTGACAGTATATACACTATTTACACTCATCGGGGAGATGTTATTAGCTAAATTTTCCTTGTTCATGATTTTTTAAGGGTATTTTTAGGTAATTTTGCAAAAAATCCCACGTTAACATTTAACTGTTTTCCTCCCTCTTCAAACATTGCCCTTAATTACTTAGTTCCCTTCCACTCCTCCTAGATGGTGTACTCCGGGATGACTGTGTGCATGGGTTGGACAATCATGTCTATACATAGCCTTGGTTGGCTCTATCATGCTTCAAAGATCAATGCAATTCAATCCATGATGTTGTGCAAGAGTTGGGTCTTGAGTAATTGACGAGTCAAGGGTTTCTAAGGTCGAGGTTTTCTTTTGCTGTTTCCCAAAGAGAAAATCTTGTAGCTTGTGTACTCTTTGCTTTATTGTACCGTCAGGATGCTTTGGCACATTGATTTGGTATCAGCGATGACGGTTGTTGAACTTTAACTCGCCATTGGTATCTTGGTTTTTCTTTGATGAATTGTAGTGTTTGAGTGTTTTGAGACTTAACTCTCCACTGCTTCTTCGGCTTTACATTTTGTGGAGAAGATAAGTGCTCCTTTTTTCTCCAAATCCATCTTGTGTTAGGTTCCGTGCGCTTGAAGATGATCTTCTTTGTGTTTCTAACTTTGGAACCTTCTTTGGTACGGTAGATGATGTTTTGGGTACCAAATTTGAACCGGCTTGTCCTGGAGTTGTGCTTTTGGTACCCAGATATGCCCGACTCCTAGCATACCACTTGCAGCATTTGCTTGTCTATAGGATGGAGAAGATTGATTGCTTTGTGGTTTGTTCTGCTGGTAATCTCTTTTCCATTCTTGTTTGCTTGGTGCAATTGCTTGGTGCAATTGGAACAATTAGTTGTCCGCCTTTAGGTGATAGCTTGAGTTGATTGGTGTCCCAATCTGATACTACCTTGTACATCCGCATCCATGGGATTTCAAGAATCATTGTTTCATTCATGTGCTCATCTAGGAAACATACAAACTGATGAGGACATGAACATCCATGTACTATAATATTTAAGTTGACTACTCCCAATGCCGGTGTTGAATTCTTTTTGTATCCTTTAATAGCCGATATTCCTGATGTCAAAATTTGATTTGTTGATTTCTTGTACGTGGAATAACTGACTGCATGTACTCAAGCTCCTATATTGACCAGTGCATTTGTGCTATGATTGTTCAGTTGTACTTTGATGCGAAGGTCCATTCCATCTAACCATTCATCATCTGTTGACACTGCATCCTTCTATAATTCCCATAGTGGTTCATCTAGTTCCAGAGTGTTGATGCGAATAGGTATTTGTTGATTTTTGAGAGAATCTTTCCTTTTGAGTACTTGAAGCCGAGCTTCGTCTTGGGCTTCATCAATGACGTGCTCTTGTTTCATCTTTCTCTGTTTGCTACATGCATCTTTCCAAGAAATTCATTGGTTATTGGAAAATTGTACTTCTTTAAACAACATCCACTAATCCAATTAGCAATTGGTTCACTATCTTGGGTGGACAACTTAACTGCTCCACTTGGAGATATGTCTTCAATGATAAACTGTCCTTTTCCCTTTTTCTTAAACTTAGGAATGTGTTGCTTAAGGGAGTAGACTAAAACTAAGTCCCCTTTTTTGAACATTTTTGTAACTAGATGGGAATAAAAAAATTGTTTTTGTTTTCGCTTTTGTGCATAGATGTGAGCTACAACTGTTAGCCTTTTCTCATCAAGCTTCTCTAAATATTCAAGTCTCTTTGACAATTCATGTCCTGTCCACTCAAGATCCTTAGCTACCCTTAGTGTCGGAAATAGAAATTCTATCAGCAGTATGGCATCAAGACCATAAACAAGGTTAAAGGGTGTAGCATTTAAAGCTATCTTGAGAGAAACTCTATAAGCCCATACAGTGGCATGGAGATTCATTTCCCAATCAATCTATCCTGAACTAACCTTTAGTCAATATCGAGATAATAATTTTATTTGTGTGCTCAACTTGTCCATTTGCTTGTGGGTGATATGGAGCTGATTTGTTATGAATGACCATATATTCATTATGTAGATACTCAGTTACCTCATCGAGCAAATGAGTTCCCCTATCACTGGCAATTTCTATTGGCAGTCTATATCTTGTGAGCACATTCTTATACAAGAATGCGGTTGTGGTGTTCTGGCATCATTCTTTTGGGATGCCTTAGACTATGTCCACTTGGTGAAATAGTCTGTAGCTACAATGGTATATTGAGCTTGGGTTTTATAAGCAGGTTGCTGTATTGGCCCAAAAAAGTATATACCCCATTTTGCAAAATCTCTAGTCCCCCATCATTGATCTTAAAGGCATGCTATCTACACGGGTTGGCATTTTTGCTCGTTGACATGCATCACATCTTCGAACATATTCTTTGGCATCTACAAAAAGTGTTGGCCACCATATGCCTGGCATTAAGATTTCTCTAGCGGTGGTTTCACTAGAAAAGTTGCCTCCAGCTAATCCAGCATGTGCTTGTTCTATAATGAGAATATATTCGTCTCCATTTGCACAAAGGTGCAGATGTTGATCCTTTCCTCTTTGACATTATTGATTTCCATAGTCTCTTGCTTCAATTTTAATCGCTCTTTGGCAGAATTTACTCATATCCCCAGGAAATGTTTGGTTTGATAAGTAAGTAGCTAGATAGTCACTTCACTTAGGAACAAGTGATATTTGGAATAATGTCACATGAGTTATGGGTGCTTGTTTCTAGCATTGAAGACATTTTTTTTACAAATGAGTGAGCATCACTTCTCAGGATTGGCCAAAATACTCCAAGTCTCAAGATCCATTGTTTGGTCTTCCGCAAAGTGATGTCCCACTATGATAATATGTGCTTGACTTAGATATTGGGTTTTCTCCTCAAGATTAATATACAAAAGAAATATTCCATCCTAATTTCTTTTGTATATTATCCAGCTAGTAATTGATACATAGCCGATTGCTCAATTAATCCGGTTGTAATAGGAAGTGATATCTGCAAATCCATCAATGATACCACATTTTTCGACCATCAGGGTACCATTTCCACAGAGAATAGATATGCATCTGGTAGCTCATTGTCTACTTCCCTTGGCGGTTCTCCTAAAATAATCCTTGATAAATGATCTGCTCTTTGGTCAGTGGTGCCCTTTTTCATAACTACACTAAAATCAAATTCCAAAAGAATGATGAACCATCTCACTATTCTTCCTATGTTGCATGACTTGGTGACCAAGTACAATAAGGCTTGGTGGTCCACAAAGAGCACAAATTTGTTAGCTAATAGGTAGTATTTATAATGTTTTACGGCATAGATCATTCCTAATCCTTGTCTTTTGGTGGGTGTATAGTTTTTCTGTACCATATTCAACTGTCTACTAGCATAAGAAATAGGAAAACCAATTTTTTTGTCTCCTGGTTGAGCTAGTATATACATCCAATGGCAAAATTGGAAGCATCTCCGTGTATGTGGAATATCTTATTCCAATCTTGTGCTTTAAATATTGGGGTTGAATGGAGAGCTTGCTCAAGCTTGATGAAGGATTCTTCACACTCATCAGTCCAAGAGTATAATCAAGCTGTACATGGGTTTTGCAATTATAGCGTACATGTGAATGAATCATCTATAATATCCACAATGTCCCATGAAAGCTTGAACCCCTTTGACTGTTGTTGGTCTAGGCAATTCAACAATAACATGAATTTTATCCATATCAGTAGCTACGCCATTTTTAGACACTGTGTCCAAGAAATGTGCACTTTTCAGGATTTAAACAAATCCTATAAAGTCTACATTTTTTGAAGGCCTTTTTGAGATGTTCAAAATGATCAGCCTGGATTGATGAATGTACACATAGATCATCCATATATACTTCCAAGAAATTACAAAGATATTCCTTAAAAGCATGGCTCATCAATCTTTGAAAGGTGGCAGGAGCATTAGTTAACCCAAAAGGCATAACCCGATAGGCAAAAATACCCCATTCAATTGCAAAGGCAGTTTTATGTTGATATTTGGGGTCAACCAAAAGTTGATTGTATCCCGAAAATCCATCTAAAAAGCTGTAAGCTTCTTTTCCTACAACTCGTTCTAAAACATGCTCAGTGATTGGAAGAGGAAAGTTGTCTCTAATAGTAGCCGCATTCACTTTCTTGAGATTGACACATGCTCGTAATTTTCCATTTCTCTTGGGTACTACCACAATTGGAGACACCCAATGTGTGTGTTCAATTTCATAAATGAATCTGGCTTTCCTTTAGCTTTTCTACCTCTTCTTGATATTTCTGGCAAATGTTTCACTATAAGTATATGGCCTCTGTCTGCTTGGTTTTCTTGCATCATCTCTCATAGGTATAGTATGTTGACAGATTTCTGGATCAACACCCTTGAGATCCTTATAAGACCAAGAAAATATATCTCAATATTCTTTTAGTAAGCGTAACAAAAGATCTTCTTCTTCTTCTGTCAGGTCGTTTGCAATGTAGGTAGGTCTAGGCTCTTCTCCTGACAGGTTGTTGGACTATGATCTTTCGATCTTGGAGAGTATATTTCTTGCAATGGGATGGAACACTCATTACATCCTTACCTTCCTCCTTGGTGGTTTCCATTTTAGTGTTATAAATCTCCTTTGGAGATTTCTTCAACTCTTGCTACCTCTTTCTTCATTCAACTTGTGTCATAGTTGAATCCTTGTCCTGGTATTTAGGTTTTTCTTGAGTTTCCTTTCTTGTTCTTCTCATGTTTTTGATATTTCCTGCTTTCAGTTTCAAGGATATCTACCAATGATTTTGTCTCTGACACAATCATGTGCATCTATTTGCATCAGAAATTCTGTTCTACTAGAGATTGATGGCATGCACTACAACAAAATACCCAACTTTTGACACCCCATATTTCAACGGACCGTACCTTTCCACACGTACGGGTGGTTAGATGCAAGTGTCACTGCTTTGTTTAGGTACGTAACTTACAAAAGAGATTTGCCGATTGCAACAGTGACATGCTTGGGGAGCTTTTAATTTAATGTGGCTTAAACAGTTTGTTGCGGGAGCAACTTCTCCCAGCTGGCAATGAAATGCCCCTCTCCAGGACAGACGCAAAGCAACTATTGACCTCATCTGGCTTGGACTACAACAAGATTCATGCATGTCCAAATGATTGCATTATTTTTTGCAATGAATTCGCAGATTGTTTGTCGTGTCCTAAGTGCGGAGCAATGCGCTACAAACAAGATGCAGTTGGCGAGTCAGTGCCAACTAAAGTGTTGCGGAATTTCCCTATTATTCCGAGGATAAAAAGCATGTTTCGTTGTGGTTCCATTACAAAGTTGATGCGGTGGCATTCTACAAATAGATCCACTAATGCAACATTTAGGGTGCCTGTTGATTCAAAGGCTTGGAGGCACATTGAAGATACCTAGCCACATTTTAAGAGTGAACCACACAATTTGTGTTTGGGGATGGCAATGGATGGAGTCAATCCATTTGTCTTGAGAAGCTCATCATGGAGAACTTGGCCTGTGTGCCTTGTCAATTACAACCTCCCACCATGGCTTGCCAGAAGGGTCATTTGATATTAGGCTTGATTGTACCTAGTAAGTTCAAGGCAAAAAACATGCATGTTTATCTAGCACCACTAGTTGACGAGCTCCAGGAGTTATGGAATGGGATCGACATAGTAGATGTGATTGAACCTACAGGACAACATCATGCAAGGATCCATGGACTTCTTATGTGGACTATGCATGATTGGCCAGTATACGGTGAAGCTTCTGGTAATGGTTCTTGATTTACAAAATTCTCGCTATTCGCAAGCACTTTGTGTAGTACTGAATCATGCTTTAATATATACATGGCTTACAACTTCGAGATACAATGCATGTCCAATTTGCAGGCCGTCTTTGGATGTGTGCTATTTTGCCTCGCTTCAAAAGACAATTTATCAAGGCCACCATTGTTATCTTCTAGATGGCCATCACTTGTGCAAAGGTCAGCTTGGTCGCGTCGAATGTCGTCCTATGCATGTACAAGAGTGGCGTCACTGATGGGAGCAACATGAGGGGCAACCTGTTCCAGGAATGAAACGTTTGTCCATTCTCCATACACTGCCGTACTGGGGTGATGTACTAATTAACCATTTACTGGATCCAATGCATATATTCAAGAATGTGGGAGAGCTCCTTTGGAAGAAAATCATGGGAATGAAAGACAATCGAACTTCACGAGATGATTTGAAGTCAGTTGGAAAGATGCCAAAGCTATGGCCTTTCACCAATGCAACGGGCCAAACAAAGCTTCCAAGAGCGCCATGGGTATTGCTAAAAAGCGAGGAACGACAAGTCAAAGGGTGATTTCAGAGTTCAGGAGGCCAACAGGATGCATGCGATGTCTCAAGACAGCATTCACCCGTGAACTGTCAGGACTGAAATCGCACGAGTGGCAAGAGTTCTTGCAATTTATTCTTCCAATTGCGATCAAGGGGTGTTTAACGGAGGAAGTGTGGTCCTGTATATACAAGATTTCAGAGCTAGTGTGGTGGATCTCTTCCAAGGAGATACGAGAGGAATTCATTGCAGTTGCAAGGGCTAACTCCATTGAGGCAGTATGCATGATTGAAAAGTACCTACCCACGAGCTGCTTAACTATCCAAATGTACTTGCTCGTCCATGTAGTAGATGAGGTTGCAGTGGCAGGTACAATCCACAGCCGTTGGATGTTCTTTCTAAAGCGGTTCATGAAAACACTTAAGGGTTTTCTTCGCCAAAAAGAGTGCAGATGCATTTATGGGCTTCATCACACGAATGACACCCAATCAGATGGAAGATGCGTCTAAGTATTGGGTAGCCAGAGGCACAGGTACCACGCCTCCGAGCTTCGCACCCGAGGGTCCGACGCCTATGGGGGGGGACGCCTATGGGTACGATGCCTGCGAGGTCTCCCATCATGACCGCTTCAACACCTAGGGGTATGGTAGAGGCGGGTACGTCATCATCTCCACAGCTAAGGTGCACTTGCCGATCTCGATGATCGTCAAGTGGAGGTGGTGGTTGCTGTGGAGGACGGTCCACAGATTCTTCGACCCCTCCTCGCTCACGATCCCCATCCTACTCAGGCACACCTCTCGACACACATGTTAGCACACCTCAGACACCTTGGGGGCCACACAATCCTAGTTCCTCCAAGGTCTATACTGTACGGGCAGATGGACAGGTTGACATGGATAGAGTTGGGACTGAGATGAGACAGCGGGTTCTCCAGCTCGCAGAGCTGCAGTTTTCGACCACCATTAGGACGCCTTGGCCTGATCAGGATCGCAGCAAAGTCAATTATATAGTGGAGACCATCATGAGAGAGTATCAGACTACTCTGGGTTCAGAGGAGTTTCTGAGGAGGTGGATCACGGGTGTTGCACTGACACCGTGAAACATCGTCGAGATGCAGCTCGTTGGGCTTTCAGGACCGGCTCGCCGAAGCCTTCGGGCATCTCACACGAGACGTGACAGAAAATCAGGGAGGATGAACAGACAGCAGACACGCGGTTCAGACAGCAGCATCAGGCCGCGGAGGTATGACAAATGACCAGGGGCACATCTCATCTTGGCAACGGAGGCTTTGATACCTTTCGCTATGAGTTTGTGAGTTTCCAATCCAATCCTAGCTATGGTGTTTTTTTTAAAATGCGATAAATCATGTATTCTTAATTACTTTGGTTTTTGTATAAACGCAAAATCTTGCAATGCATCAAGCCCCTACACGCAAGGAGGAGACATATGGATATTGGAGAGGCATTTATGAAGTATTGAATGATCTTGGTGCCGCAGGAGAGCTTGTAGACTAGGAGGCCTTAGAGTCTCGCTGATCGATTGAGGTGAGAAGTTAATATGTGTGAGTTGATTTAATTAATTAAGTATATGTGAAGTAATATCATAGTAATTTGGTGACTTGTCCTTTTATGTGCAGGTTGTGAGGCGGAGTCATCAATGGATTTCTATATATGTTTTGTGAGACACACACACATCTATGTGTCTCTTTCTTGTATAGACATGGTTATGGTTATTGTTTAAACATGGTTACGGTTACTGTTTTGTTTATGGTTATGGTTATTGTTTTTGTATAGACATGGTTATGGTTATTGTTCTTTGTATAGATATGGTTATGGTTATTGTTTTGTTTATGGTTATGTTTAACTTTATGGTTATGGTTATGGTTATTGTTTTGTTTATGGTTATGGTTATGGTTTTGGTCAATATGGTTATCGTTATGGTTTTGGTCAATATGGTTATGGTTATGGTTTTAATTTGGTTATGGTTTTGCACAAAGTTCGTTTCATTTCTTTCGTCAAGTTGTGCCTTAAATCTCATGTGAGATCCTACATGGATATCATGCAGGAGGCGTATACATATGGTTTTTTTGTAAAGTTTATGTTAAAATGAAGGGAACTCTGCCAAAATTTCGCACGGTTGCCATTTTGGTGCTGCTCGCTTTCTTGGGCAGAGGACAGGCAGTCTGGTTGTGGCTGTGTCCATCTTTTCACTCGGCACATGCCAGGCTTTCTGTCCTCTACCCAAGATTTTTTTTCTGATATATTCTTCGAAATACGCGTCCATAGGGGCGTCGAAATACGCGTCCAAAACAAAGCCTTTCGACACAAATGTCGACGCGTATTTTGACGATTTCATAGGGACGAATATTTCGACGCACTTTTCAACGTCTTGCATCGAAATCTGCGTTGAAGGCACCTTTTTTTGTTGAAGTGATAGGTTTAGATTTGAAGTTTCTCGTGTCTCTTTTTCTCCTATAACATTTCTATCTTCTCGATTTTTGGTTTATAAAGTCAAAAAACTTTTCCTCCCCTCCTTTCATGAGTAGTTTAGCTCTCACATGTTATTTTTACAACCCCGAATCATCTGAGGTAGCTGAATATTCTTTTAACTTGTCTGTTCCATTATAGTAGGGGTCTGAAAAGACTTGTTGAACTTTCATTAAGTCCTTGGGTTCTTGAATTTTGTCTTCAATGTGAAGGGTTGAGCTCATTTGTATGGGAATTACGTCATAGCCGTCCGCATTGCAAATTGAGTAGGCATAGACGTATTCACACACACATCCATTGTTGCTAAAATTTGAGTCCACTCAAATGGTTCAAACAAATGCTCTGGCAGGGCTTCAGGTACATAAGCTTCATTTGTGCAATCCCTTTTTAAGATACATTCTTCTCGTTTTAAGCTCCTATTTTTTGAAGTTCCACACATCCAAATAGGTGTGTCTTTGTTCAACCAAAATGGAAGCTTAGTTTCAGCCAAAAAGACTGAGTCAAATTCTTGTATGGGCGTTTTCATGACCTCTCTATAAGTGTGATCTTTTAGGTTAACCCTTGTTATTGATCCCACTTGCTTCAAGTACAGATAATTGTTTTCCCAATTCTGGATGAGTTGTACTTGTCGCATGAAAGGTATTCCCAAGATGATTTCATAATTGTGTTTCTTTCCAAAGTCCACTATTGCAAAAATATGTTTTGATAATCATTTCCACAAGAACTAACTATCACCTTTTCAAGCAGCCCTAAGGATTTTTCAATGTGTCCATCATCCAATTGCAACTTCATTCGAGTTTGTCAATGGTTGGTTTTCCCCATGATTCCTATACTAATTTTGTGGCTATGGCTATGCCTACCACCCTATGCCATGGTTTCTTTATCGTTATATCTCACTGGAAGGGTTGTGTTTCCTTATTTCCCTTCGTAGTATTCTTTGACTTTGTTCATTGGGACATATCTAATCTCTTTGTTATCCAATTCGTGTTTCAATTTTCCCATTCTTTTTTGCAATTAGAAATGTTATCCCCACCTTCTCTAGAGTTTTCTATAGATCATTCCATAAATATGGTCTGATTTTTAACAGTTCTCCTAAAGTAAGACTGCATTAAATGGGTGTAGACATGATTGAATGGACGTTGTCTATCTCTAGGGTTTGTTCCGCTCTTTTTATCTGAGTGGTTTTACACACTATGGATTCATCTTTGTTATCTCCCAAGTAAGAGGTAGTGTTTTCAAAGTCTAGACAGTCTTGAAGCTTCAAAACTGCAATCCCCATACAAGGATTGTTCATTTATTTTCATATGAGGAGTTAATTGTCTAATCAAACTTCCTCTATAGGAGTTGACTTCAAAGTTAGGCTCCCATCATTAATCTCTCTAACTTTTGTCCATAAGTGTCCTGGACAATCTTCTTCTATGAACGGAATTCCATCTAAGGCATCTTCACTGTCAGGCACTATGAGTTTTGGTTCTTTAGTTTCAAGGTGGGGTTCTACCACCACTTTGAATTTCTCTTTACTGGTTCCTATCACAAGCTCCTCAGGTTTTGCTATACTCTCAAGCTTGGGTTTCTGTTTTTCTAGCATCTCTTGAGTAATTCTTCCTAAATTTTGATAAGATTCAAGCTTAGCTGCTTCCATATCTAGAGAAGGATAGTTTTTCCACTTGTCATCCATGTTTTAGCCTGCTTTAAGTCCCGCTTGGTAAGCTTCCAAGGCTGCATTGATTGGCTCAAAAATTTTGTCTACCAAAATTGATCCTCCAGATTTCATTATGGTTTGCTTGATTTCACTTACAGTTTCTTTCACTTTTTCTTGGAATAGTTTCTTGGCTTTCTCTTCGATTTCAGTTCTTGTTTCTGTTTTCTCATCTCATATCTTTGGCTTCTCCTTCTTTTGGTCTTTTGAGAGGAAGCTTTGGTATTCTCCGAATTATCAGAGGAGTTATGTTTCTTTTTCTTAGCCTGGGCTCTGGTGATACCTTGATTAGAACAATAGGTTCACTATCTGATGAGCTACTAGGTATCACTTGGACTACGTTCACTACTATTTTTCTCTCGTTTAAAGGATTTTTGGGACAATCTCCAGGGAAGTGTCCACCCTTTTTGCAACATTGTATACAAAAAGCTTCAACTGGCTTAATGTTCTTGTCAGGATCGGGGCATTCATTTTTCCAATGATCATCTGCACCACATTTATGACAATTTCCAATTCTTGGGTCTTACCATCGGAGGTCTAACACCTTGATTAGCTACATAGTACATCGGTGCAAGCTCTGATATAGTATAAGTCACAGGTTCTTCCATTGGTGGTGGATGTGAATTAGACCACTCTCCTTCTACTGTTACTGTAGATGGACTAGGCTCAATATAGGGTGTAATAGGCACTAGTGCTTGTTCAATCATGACTTCGTCTAAATGCATGTACTTTACAGGCACTGCATTATGTCCAGGATATAGAGGTTGTTGACCCAACACGGGTTTTCCATACCCATCGATGATGTTTGAGATGGGGCCATATTAGGCTAATAACCATACATGGGCTGTCCTTGGGGCCTCATAGGTACATATTGGACATTTCCATCATACTTTGGTCTATAATAGCACTCATTGGTCTCATGGTTGGTACATTTACGCTCGATTGCACACCATTTTTGTGGCCTAATTGATTAATCCTGTTGAGGTATCTCTTGCCTGGTCCATTTTGAGTTTCTTTTTGCATGTTATTCATAATTTTGTTCATCCTTTTGAGCATGTATTCTATGGATGTAAGCTGTGCTGCAGCCGTTCCCACTTGTGGTGGTTTGGTAGATGTTGTCTTCTCACTTTGATTATCCTTAGGGACATCTTCTTCATTGAAAATATCACAATTGTCTCCTAAGTCAATAGCATCTGACACACACTCTTCTAGGGTCATATATTTCTTGCTATATAATATAGCATGAAGTTCTTTGTTTTGTAGCCCTCTAGAAACAATGATACTAATCTTTCTTTTGCAGGTATTTCTAGTTTTGGGAATCTTGCAATGTATTGCTTCATTCTAGTTGCACAATCCCTAACAAACTCACCATGTTTTTGTTTGAAGCTATAGATTTGAGCTACAATATTATGTTTGATCCCCATTTTGAAACATGCAACTACAAATCCTTGAGATAATGTATTTAAGTCCATGATCTACCTTGGTGGAATGTTTTGGAACCATGTAAGTACTTTTCCTTCTAATGTCATTTCAAATCCCTCACATTGAGTATGGAAATCAAATATGCATTGTTCTCTTAGCACTTCTTTAAAGCTTGCTAAGTGGTCATATGGATCCCCAGATCCACTGTATTTTTTGATCCATTTTTTTAAATCGACTGGTCTAACACGTCTATTTGGTTCAACTCTCGATCTCCTGGCACTTGGTCTTGTCTTGAGTCCTTCAAACCAGTCTGTTGAAAACAGTGACTCATGTATCTTGGACTGGCTTTAATGTCACATGGTTTTCTTTGTATTGAGGTAGTTTTGGGGTTTTTAAAATTACTCCCAAAAGATCTCTCATGGAGTTCCTCTCTTGGAATAGTCTCTAGTCCTTGACCCAATATCCAACCTCTTATGGAGTACCCTTGGTATTTGGTTTTTTCTACCTCCTTACTCATCATAGAAAATTTATTGTTATAACAGTCCCTAAAGAGGTAGATTGGTAGATCTATTGAACCCTTGTCTTTGATTTTGAAGATATAGATGACCTTCATGGGTGTTAACTGTCCCGATTTGGCGTGAGAAGTCCATAGAAGATCTTTGACATTTCTATCCTCCCAACAATAGACTCTGATCTTAGGATTATTCGTTCTAAGCCGTTTCTTATAAGTTCTATATGTTTAAAGGTATAGATTATAATTTCTATATGTTTACATGTACATGTCTCTGCAAATGTGTGGGATGCATATGACCATTTTGTTTTCTATCTATTGGTGCATGTGGTCATATATTTTATGATTTCTTGAGAGGAGTTTATCCTGGTCTTGAGTCATTGATACTCATTTGATTGCATCTAGACACTTTTTTTTGCTACCTTTAGGTAGAGCCATACATTGAGCTACAAACTGTATATGTAAGCATCAAATTGATGCATTTATTAGGTTTGCGATTGTGTAGTGGCCTAGCAGATCTCCCTCTTTGGCATCTCTGATATAGTTTACAGTTGAGATTTTGATTGAGGTTTTTGTTAGTTTATAGGGGAGACTACTCTAGATTTCTCCAAGGATTTTTCTTAGTTTATAGGGAAGAATGAAATTTTGTTTCTACCCCATGTACTCCTTGGTAAATACAACATGCACATGTGCTCACATCAAATTTTGGAAATCAAAATTACACAAATTCACCACTTTTTGACAAGGAAATCCCTCCAAAGAGTAAAATCCCCTCAATTCTCAATCTATATGTCCAAATGAAATGACACTTGGTGTATGTGCTCAACACAACTTGCAAAAGATGGGTATATACAACATGCACATGTGCTCACTTTTGCTCCTAGAATTACCCTTCAAACATCATATGTGCATGATGTTTGCTAATGGATTTTTGGTCAAAATTTAACCACAAGCATCCACAAGGCTCTAGCACTTGTTTTCAAGCACTTTTGCCAATTTTCATTCAAAAATATGCTTAGACTCACAAGTTCCATATTTTTCCATTTTCAACATTCCAACTTTTGTCTTCTAGGTACCAAGTGTTGGTCAAAACCCTACTCTCAAGGTGTACTTAGGGTAAAACACCCCTTTGGAGCACTCTACTACAATCAAATTTATCAAATTTGGTCTCCAGGTGCCTCTTGAGACATCATATGCATATGATGCCCAAGTTTGTAAAAGTTCACTTTTTCTCCACAAAAAATCTTGCAAATTCCCTCTTATATGCACAACATCAATCAGTCATGGAAAAATGTCAACAAAAACTTGTTTATTTCATTTTTATCCTCAAAATTACTTTTTTAGAGATCAAGAATGCAAACAAGCACTTCAACAAATAAATGAATAGCTCTAGATCAGAATTAGCATGTCCTGCCTAGATGTACTCCAACAGGTCATATAGAGTTTTTCTTTTATGAGTACAAAAATGCTTCACTTCCGCACACAAACTAGGAGACGCTTTTATCACCTCACAAATCACTTGCCCAGCGACAACTACTCTAATCTAGAACCAATACTACAAATCCTAAATAAATCTATCTAGTCGTGGACCCTCGGGAAGACACACACTTCTCGACTATCTACTATGATCTCGAAATATCCTCTCCGAGATCCACTTAAGAAAAATGCTCTCTTTAGTCAAAAGTAAAGCTAGAAACTATCACACAAGTGCTAGTAGGATTACCTACTTAAGTCCTTGTGCCCCCAACAACGGTGCCACTCTTGCGGGAGCGAATCACACCACCTATATTATTCATGTAGCACAACCTAGATCAACAGAATGACAATCGAGGACACATATGACATGATTGGTACATGGTGGAATTTGTCCAGATGAGACCATCCTACACATACAACAATATTAAAGGCCAACTAAATGAATATCAAGAATCTCAATGTTCTCTACTACACCACCCAACCCATGTACACACAAACTAAACAAAACTCACCACATCATACCAAATCGTACAAAACTTAAGGAACACCATCCCCTCA
The DNA here is from genome assembly GCF_014529385.1 of Adiantum capillus-veneris. Lineage (NCBI taxonomy): Eukaryota > Viridiplantae > Streptophyta > Polypodiopsida > Polypodiales > Pteridaceae > Adiantum > Adiantum capillus-veneris. The sequence continues at coordinate 142,532,009 of NC_140933.1, read as the reverse complement.
CTAGGATACACCTTCCCCAAAGCCTCTACACTCTAAATTCTCACTCCAAACCCATTTACAAAAAACGCGTATGAGGACAAAGCAGAATTTTGAAAGTGCCAAAAATTGAAATCTGTGAGTACATATATTAGCGCATGTGCTTTGTTTTGTGTGGAATGCTTGGCATTGTTGCATAGCACTCTTTGAGTCTATGGCAATGGTGTAGTCAAATATCCAATGCAATGAGCAAGTAGGGAGTAGCGTTCGGATGAAGTTCATGCTCTCTCTCTCTCACACACAGTAGATGGAAGCACAAAACCTTGCTTAAGATAGAATTTCTCTTTACAAAATAACCTAGGTACCTATATACTAATGCTACCGCAGGTTAAACCAAAATAGAGTTCAATGGGTCAAATAGGTTTGTATTTACAATTTTGAAGTGCCATCACACTGCGGCTTCTGCAATTGGATAGCTACTCATTACAAATGATTTTTTTAACCATAATCCTTATCATTTCATAGCTCTCAAAAAATAAGGCTTTGGTATGAAAATTGAGTTATGATGTATTGTTGACGCGTGGATCAACAATCTCTCATCATCTATGTTGCGTTGCAAGCTTTGACTTTAGATCAACAATATGCAATTTGATACACAATTGTAGGTTTAATCGGTACTGGACATTGTTCATTCTTGAGCTTTTTACTAAAACTTCTACTTTTTGTGATTTGACATAGTAACTACCTTTGGGAAAGACTCATCAAATATACATATGTTTTTCAATATGCTCACTATACATAGAGTCTAATGAATCACCACAAAAAATACATGCTCTCTAACCTTTGATTGATCACCCTGCATCCATAGTAAAACATTTAGCATGGTGATAAACACAAAATCAATACCTACATAGAATCTGCAGTAGGGAAAGTCATGTATAGTTCATGCTAAAATTCCACAAACTTTAAACTTTATTTCATTTTTTGTTTTTGATATATAAAGAATGTCTATGCCTCTCTATAACTCATCAAGTTTGTCAAGTAGAGGTGCAGAATACATGTTAATATTTTTCACTTTTTTTTTGAAATTATGAGAGAAAAATAAATGCTCTATTTTAAATTCCTAGGTTTGTGATTGGCTAGGCTTGAGAGCACAAGCCATGATCTAGAATGAGGGCTTGACCCAAGAAACTAGGGGCTTGCTTGCAAGATATACTCTCTCTACCTCACACACACAAACACACACACTCTCATTGTGTGAAGTGCCAAGTGCAAGAGATTTATCTCCTTCTCCAATCTTGTTGAGAAGTTCAAAGCCTTCACCAACACTATGTTAAGTATTGAGCCTGATTTACCCCTTGTAATTTTCAGTGGTAAAAGCGCACATTTGTAAGGCCCCCATTATGAGGAGAAGCCATCGTGCGTGAAGGAAAATCACTCACCGAAAACCAAAATTTTCATAGTCAAAATTCAGGGGCAACTTTAGGGGCCTCGGGGGCGGAAGCCCCTGAGACTTTTTTTTTCCTCGCCGGAATATTATGGCCGGACGGTGGCCGGAAAGTGGTCGGAAATCGACCAGTTGGTTGGCCGGTGGCCGGTAGTCAATGGCTGGTGGCCGGTGGCCGAATTCAAAAGTGGATTTGTCTACACAAGGGCGGCCACACATGGGCAGATCGGAGGGTCCGATTTGGACTTATTCACACAAGGGCGGCTACACATGGCTGCCTCTCATAAGAGAGGGCAGCCCTTTTGGCCTATAAAAGAAGGCCATTTCTACACACATTTCATAGTGTGAAGTTGATGCAACAAGGTGGGTGTGAGGTGGTGAGAGTGAAGCAAGGTGGGAGCTCTATTAAGGGTATAATCCCTTTGTAAATTACTTCTTGTTTTGAAGCACTAAAGCCATTGAGTGGCTGCTTTCCCGTGGACGTAGCCCACATTGGGTGAACCACGTATATCGTGTGTACTCTCTCTCTCTCTCTCTACTCTATAATCTCGTGTATGTAAACCTGTCTCTCTACATTAAGTAATCTACTCAATTATCTATTTAGCTACATCATATTTCCTAACAACTGGTATCAGAGCAAGGTTTGATCGTAGCTAAATTATCTCAAGGAAAGGATTCCTTGAATTGAGTGGGAGTTCTGGCGGAGGAAGGGAAGCTCAAGATTGAGAAGTTCAACGGCAAAAACTAGCAACATTGGAAGATGAAGATTGAAGACTACCTCTACCAGAAGGACCTCTATTTGCCACTAGGCGGTCTTGCGAAGAAGCCCGCAACAATGGTAGATGAAGCATGGATTGTCCTTGATCGAAAGGCACTGGGAACAATCCGGTTAAGGTTGGCGTCAATGGTGGCCTTCAATGTTTCGGAGATGAAGACCACGGAGGACTTGATGAAGTCACTTGATGACTTCTACGAGAAACCATCGGCATCCAATAAGGTATTTCTTATGAAGCGCTTGTTCAATCTAAAGATGGCAGAGAATGGTTCAGTTGCAAAAAACCTAAATGACTTTAACACAAACATAAGTCAACTTCGATCGGTGAAAATCAATTTCGATGAAGAAGTGCGAGCTCTCCTTATACTATCATCTCTTTCGGATAGTTGGGACAGCCTTGTGATGGTTGTAAGTAATTCTATTTCTGGCACAAATACTCTTAAGTTTGATGATGTTGTGGGTGTTCTCCTAAGCGAGGAAATACGAAGGAGAAGCACAGGAGAATCATCAAGTGTTGCATTGTCAGTGGAAACAAGAGGAAGGCCTAAGGAGAGGTTCAAAAACCAAAAGGGTCGTGATCGCTCAAGGTGGAGCAAGTCACGCACAAAGTCAGTTCTTGAATGTTGGAACTACGGCAAGAAGGGCCACATCAAGAAGGATTGCTGGTCCAAGAAGAAGAAGGAGACAGAGTCTCAAGACAACAAGCCAACATCGGAGGCCAATGTGGCAAGTAAATTAGAGCAAGATGCTCTAATTCTCTCATTAGACAATGTGTCTAAGTCTTGGATAGTAGATTCCGGGGCTTCATTCCATGCGACACCACACAAGCAACATTTCCAAGACTACACCAAAGGTAATTTTGGGTATGTATACTTGGGAGATGATGAAGCTTGTGAGATTGTCGGCAAAGGTACAGTTTCTGTCAAAACTGCTAACGGAAATGAATGGAAGCTTAAAGATGTTAGGCATGTTCCTTCTCTTCGAAAAAAATTGATCTCTACAGGACAATTGGACGATGAAGGTCACAACATTGCATTCGGAAACAAACGGTGGAAGATCTCAAAGGGATCTTTGGTGGTTTCCAAGGGAGAAAAGGTCGGTACACTTTACTTGTGTACCGTTAGCACGCAACCTTCAGCATGTGCAATAACTACAGAAGTTGATAGTGCGGTGTGGCACTACCGGCTTGGGCTTATGAGTGCCAAAGGAATGAAAATCCTTCAAACAAAGAAGCTTCTACCAGGTTTGAAAGAAGTGGACTTAGAGTTCTGTGAAGATTGTGTTTATGGTAAGCAAAAGAGGGTAAAATTTCAAAAATCAGGAAGTGAAAGAAAAAAAAAAAAACTTGAGTTGGTTCATTCTGATGTTTGGGGTCCTGCAAGTACACCATCACTTGGTGGCTCATTGTACTATGTAACATTCATAGACGATGCGACTAGAAAAACATGGGTTTATGTCATGAACAATAAATCCGATGTATTTTCCATATTTCAAAGGTGGAAAGCCTTTGTGGAGAATGAAACAGGTACCAAGGTTAAATGCCTCAGATCCGACAATGGAGGTGAATATTGCAGCCAAGCTTTTGAAAGATTTTGTGCTAGCAATGGCATTTGGAGGCAAAGGACAACCCCAAGGACACCTCAACAAAATGGGATTTTGGAAAGGATGAACAAAACAATCATGGAGCGAGCACGAAGCATGCGGCTACATGCAGGCCTACCACTTGAGCTTTGGGAGGAAGCTGTAAGTACGTCTGTGTACTTAATCAATCGGTCACCATCAACGGCATTGGATGGGGGATTTCCAGAAGAGGCAGTGACAGGTAAACCGGTGAATTATGCATTTCTCAAAGTGTTTGGTGTGAGGCTTTCATGCACATAGATAGAAGCCTAAGATCAAAGCTAGATGCAAAGTTCAAAAAGTGTTTCTTCATTGGCTATGGAGAAGGTGACTTTGGGTATCGCCTATGGAATCCTGAAGATGGTAAAATCTTAAGGAGTAGGGATGTAATTTTTAACGAACAAAATATGTACAAAGATTACTTGGAAAGAAAACAAACAAAAGAAACAGGTGATGAGTACATGGAGCTTGAGGACGGTGAAGACTCAAGGACTGCAAATGGGGACGATATGCAACAACGTCAACCAATTGAGGAGCCTCAACCTATTCCCCGAAGATCTACAAGAGCAAGTAGACCTCCAGAAAGGTTTGTTCCTTCCTTCAACCATCTCTTGATCTCATATTCTGGAGAGCTGGAATCATACGAAGAAGCTATGCAACATGAATCCAAAGAAGAATGGACAAAGAGCATGCAAGTGGAGATGGACTCACTACATCGCAACCAAACATGGGAATTGGTTGAGTTGCCTAAAGATAAGCGGGCACTTCAAAACAAATGGGTGTACAAGGTGAAGGAAGAAGAAGGTGGGAAGAAAAGGTACGAGTCTAGGCTTGTGGTAAAAGGGTTTTCTCAAAAGAAAGGTATTGACTTCAATGAAATATTCTCTCCTGTTGTAAAAATGAACTCAATTAGGCTTGTCTTAAGCCTTGTGGCTGCTCATGATCTAAATCTCGAGCAAATGGATGTAAATACGGCATTCCCTCACGGTGACTTAGAGGAGGAAGTCTACATGCTTCAACCAAAGGGGTATGAAGTAAAAGGTAAGGAGAAAATGGTTTGCAGATTAAAGAAGAGCTTGTATGGTTTAAAGCAAGCATCAAGACAATGGTACTTGAAGTTTGATCAATGGATGTTGGATCATGGATTCACAAGATGTTACTCGGATCACTGCGTCTACACGAAGAATTTGGGAGATGGGAAATTCATCATCCTAATGTTATATGTTGATGACATGTTGATTGCAAGTGCTAACATGCAGGACATCAAAGACCTAAAAGAGGAGCTGTCTAAATCTTTTTCAATGAAAGATTTAGGTGCTACAAAGAGGATACTTGGTATGAAAATATCAAGGGACAGGACAAAGAAGACAATAAAGCTATCTCAAGAAGATTACATCAAGAAGGTACTAGAAAGGTTTGTAATGCAAAATGCAAAACCAGTTTCTACACCTTTGGCTGGTCACTTTAAACTAACGAAGGATATGTGTCCAAAGACACAAGAGGAGATAGCCTATATGTCTAAAGTTCCATATGCTGCAACGGTAGGTTCTCTAATGTATTCTATGGTCTGGACAAGGCCAGACATTGAACATGCAGTGGGAGTTGTGAGTAGGTTCATGGACAACCCAGGTAAAGAGCATTGGCAAGCTGTGAAGTGGATACTTAGGTATCTAAAAGGGACAACAACAAATGCTTTGTATTTTGAAGGAACTGATATTTTTCTAGAAGAGTATGCTGATGCAGATATGGCAGGTGACAAAGATACTCGAAGGAGCACTACTGGCTATGTGTTCACGATTGGAGGCACAGCAATAAGCTGGGCTTCAAAGCTGCAGAAAGTGGTTTCACTTTCTACCACGGAAGTAGAGTATGTAGCAATGACCGAGGCAAGCAAAGAAATTCTGTGGCTTCACAGATTCTTAGAAGAGCTTGGATTCAAACAAGACAATTGTGTCTTGTACAGTGATAGCCAAAGTGCTATCCATCTTGTGAAGAACTCAGCCTTTCATTCAAGGACAAAGCACATTGAGGTGAGATATCACTTCATACGCACTCTTTTGAAAGAGGGACAGCTAAAGCTAGGAAAGGTGCATACAAGTGAAAATCCTGTAGACATGTTTACAAAGGTGGTCAACAAGGAGAAGTTGAGCTTTTGCTCATCTTCAATCGGCATTCAAGGATAAGAAGCCAGGATGGAAAGCAGTCATAGGTTTGGCTTGGAGCTCAGTCTCCAAGTGGGAGATTGTTAAGTATAGAGCCTGATTTACCCCTTGTAATTTTCTGTGGTAAAAGCGCACATTTGTAAGGCCCCCATTATGAGGAGAAGCCATCGTGCATGAAGGAAAATCACTCACCGAAAACCAAAATTTTCATAGTCAAAATTCAGGGGCAACTTTAGGGGCCTCGGGGGCGGAAGCCCTCGAGACTTTTTTTTCCTCGCCGGAATACTCCTTTTCGCTGGAATATTATGGCCGGACGGTGGCTGAAAAGTGGTCGGAAATCGACCGGTTGGTTGGCCGGTGGCCGGTGGCCGAATTCAAAAGTGGATTTGTCTACACAAGGGCGGCCACACATGGGCAGATCGGAGGGTCCGATTTGGACTTATTCACACAAGGGCGGCTACACATGGCTGCCTCTCATAAGAGAGGGCAACCCTTTTGGCCTATAAAAGAAGGCCATTTCTACACACATTTCATAGTGTGAAGTTGATGCAACAAGGTGGGTGTGAGGTGGTGAGAGTGAAGCAAGGTGGGAGCTCTATTAAGGGTATAATCCCTTTGTAAATTACTTCTTGTTTTGAAGTACGAAAGCCATTGAGTGGCTGCTTTCCCATGGACGTAGCCCACATTGGGTGAATCACGTATATCGTGTGTACTCTCTCTCTCTCTCTACTCTATAATCTCGTGTATGTAAACCTTCCTCTCTCCATTAAGTAATCTACTCAATTATCTATTTAGCTACATCATATTTCCTAACACACTATTGGCTATGGAATACAAATCCAACCAAGAGCCACGCTTCAATGCTTAAGCTTGCCATCTTCTTCATTGCCATTATTATGCTATTATGCCATGCTATGCAACAAGAGTGATGATGAGTGAGGAACTATTCTTTTCTTGTAAGAATGTTTCTTCTTTCTCTTCCCTATCCTCATTCCCTGCTAGCTCTCTCCACATTTGATGGTGTTTAAAGTCTTGGAATCAGGCCGGGGACAAGTAAGTGACTTCATTTAGATAAGTTACGGGCATAATTGTGGGGCATGAATCTCTCTATACTCATTGCACCATCAAGGTCTTAAGGAACACAAAGCGTGTATTGTGCAAGTCTCTCTTTATAGGAGAAATTATAATAGAAAAACCTTTTGGAGGGGGGACCGACTCCACATAAATTTGGTCCTCAACTGTTGTCAAGTTCTCTAATTCTCTCTCTCACAAAGTATTATTCATGCGAAGCTAATTAAGTATAATGGTTATGTTGTACCGCTAATTAAGTTCACCCTCTATCTGCTCAAAGTAGAATCATATAGATTTTCACTAAAATTCTCCTTATTTTGCTTTTCTCAATGTTCATACGCCATTTCTAGTACATAATGTGCATGATTAATCCAATGTGTGATTGGAAATTTGATGCATGTTATGGTTAGTTGTTGCGTTTTTGAGCTCAAAGCAAGGATGTACACACTCTGATTGCATCAAATTTTGGCCTAGTTTTGTGTTTTAATTGCCTAGTTTTGCTTTTTATTGGCTAAATTAATTGTAATTGAATTGATGTGATATTTGTGTTTTGATTTATTTTCACCATTCACCTATGTGTGGATAATTTTTTTTTAAAAAATTGGGTATTTTTGAATAATTTTTACATTAATTTTCAATTAATCCCATCAAATTTTGATATTTTGTGACCTTGATAAGCTATTTTGTGTGCATTATTATGACATGATTTGGATCACTTTTGTGCCCTCATTGGTTGAGTTTTGTACATTTCTCTATTTCTAGGAGCTGGTTAGGCGATTTTGTCATAATTGACGTTTTTGTAATTGTCGTAATTTGCATTTTTTAAAAAACTACTATTGTTGGTGTGCTTGTGAATGTTAGAAGGATGAAAATTGTTTTGGATTTTTCTAGCAATTATTTGGAAATTTTTGGTGCTTTTTAGCATTTTTGGCTTATTTTTGGACATTTAAAAAATAATTTATTTTTGTGGATTCTGACTCGAGCTAACGGTTGGCCACAAGCATTGGTGTATGCTCTAGAAAATTATCACCAATCGTGCGGATTGACAGTGAAACTTCAAGCTTTTCGACGCGGATATCGACTTTGATTCGACCGTTGAGAACTCTCTCCTACGCTTGGTAAGGTTTTTTTTTAAAAAAAAGGGATCCTTGCCTCCAATGCATCTTAGGTGCACATAATATACTCTCTTTCTTCCCTTAGTTTTTCTCTCCCTAGCCTTGCGCACCGCATGCACACTTCTCCCTCTGCTATGTGCTCGTCACCAACACCCTCTCCTCTTCCGTGCAGGCGGCCATTGTCGTCAATGTTACCAGGTTGCAAAGAGGGCCTCCACAGAGTGGGTTTCATAACCCACACTCTCCATATAAAGGTGCAAGGAGAGAATAAAGGAGGAGAGGATGCGTTCCAGAAACTTTTGCATATTTGCAAATGTTTGCATAATTTGGAAAAGTATAGGTATTTCTATTCTTTAAAAGAAAATCTCTAGAATGTAGGGATATTTATTCAAATTTTTTCGTGAGTTAACAAACTCAATGTGAGAGTTCTCTAAGGTAAGCTTAACTTGGTTTAGTTATAATTTTTAGTTTTTATAAGTTTTATTTAATAACCCCCCCAAAGAAAAACGAAGAAGAAAATGAAGACGAAGAAGATAAAAAGAAAAAAAGTCAAAAATTCAATAAAAAAGTTTTCAAAAAAGCATTAATAAATCAATACAAAAAAGTCATACAAAAACCCCAAAAAATCAATAAAAATTCAACAAAAAAGAAAAAAATCATTAAGAAAATAATAAAAGGCTAAAAAAGTTATATTAAGAAAAAGCTTTGGAATTCACAAAAGAATATTAAAAGGTTAAAAAAATCATTAAAAAAAGTCAAAAGTTCCAAAAATTTCAAAAAAAAAAAGAGGAGAGGTTGCTTAAAGCAAAAAACAAGGAGGCAAAAAAGAAAAAAATTGACACAAAGGTGATCATACCATAAGCAGCCAAAGAAAAGACAAAAAACACAAAGAAGAAGCGAGAAAAAGCCGAGATGAAGCCATGAGTGGTAGAAGAATTTAGAAATTTGTCAAGAAAGAGCGAAGCAACTTGAAACCAAGAGATTGAAATTGCATTGAAACCCGAATGGCTAGGAGACGACGACTCAAAAACTCACTTCAAAACAAATTTTCATTAATAGATAGCCAGTCATGGTAGAGTTCACGAGCCAAATTGCAAATCAAGGCTATGGATATTTGGTTAAAATTGGCAGAATTCGAGTCGTAAGACTCGCACGAGCCTAAAATTTGGCCTAGAGAGTTGGAAAAATTCTAGCTGGATCTTAATCCCATTGGTAAAAATCATCACTGTTCTAGCAAGTTTTGGAAAGCTATCGCAGCTTAGTCAAAGAGCGCCAGAGGCATGAAGTGATCGTACAAACCACAAATTGGCAAGTGCAAGTAATTGCATTGCAAATTGGGTCTAGAATCAAACAATTAGGGGCACAGATTCAAATTAAGTGAAGATTAAGAGCCCAAATTTTCATCGTTTCAAAGGTTATAGTGAAGTTTAGCAGCCGACACACAAAGTTGGTTTGACAAAATCAGTCTTGTCAATCCAAGCAATATAATTTTTGCTGAGCAACACGAGAATATGCTAAGAGACAAGTTTTACAGACCGAGCCAGCATGGAATCAAGTCGAGTCGAGAGAAGATGATCCAAAGCTAGCCATTAGTAGTGACAACACATGCCAAATGCAACATATAAAATCTTAGACTCTATGGCTACAATGGAGATAAAGTTTTATATGCATATTTAGAAGGCCATACGTATCTTATGAGCAACAAAAGCAATATAGGAGTCAAGATATTATTGATCAGAGTAAAACTAGATCTAGAGAACTCTTGGATGTTCATAGATTACAACAGAGACAAGTATTGCAAGGTCAAAGATGAGGTGTAGATAGAAGTTCAAACAATTTATCCAAAAACTTGCACAAGCTTGCAAACCATCTAGTTGGTACATATGCAATCAGGATCATTATACATGGGCTACAATGTTTTGATCTACAGTCAAGAACCACAAATGGAAAATCTAGTACATCAGCCAATGGAAGCCAGTCTAATTGGAGAACCAGGTCAAAGATAGTACAAAGGTCAAGTTGAGCAATCTACAACCTGATGCTGAGTGTTCTAAAAGAAGATGCTGACAACTTGGTCAACACAAAAGCAGAACCAACTCAACAAGCGCTTGAGATGACATAACCAATTGAAATACCACTAGTCATTGTGTATTGCTAAGATTATGGAGAAAAGGTGGAAATTTTCTAGAGGATTGTCTAAGAAATCTAGACAACAGGGACACATCAACTGCAAAGCAAAGTATAGAGCAAGCTGGAAATTGAAATTTTGATGTAATCGCATCCAAATCGTTAGTTTTTATGCAATCAAATGACTGTGCTTTATTTCTAGAAGCACCCAAAAAACTCAGGGTTTTCACCTCTTAGACATGTAAGTTACCACCTGAGTTCAAATGAATGGATTTTCTAATTTCCAAAGTTATGAAATTTTAACAAAATTATATTAACAAAAGGGATATTTTAATTGATTTGAAGTACTTGGTTGCATAAATACTTGCTCAATAAGTTTCCTAAGTTTCTTTTTATTTTGATTGCTTCAGGGAGTGACATTTTATATGGTCTTTTTGAAATGGGTTCACAACTAGGGATAATCTCTATTTTGTGATCAACTTCTCTAGGTGGTGGGAGACTTGGAAGATCCTTAAGGAACACAAATATGTTGACAAGTGTTGGAATTTACATCTCAAGGCTACTGGTTTTCAAAGGATAGATATTACTAAGCAAAAGAAACATTTTTGTGCGGGATTACCTAAAGAAATGACCGAGTATGTCAGCTCCCAATGGCTTAGTTCTATCACCAAAGTAATCCACCACACTATGTTTTCTTTGTGCATAACAAGGCGCTAAAAGAAATTTTAAGCCCATGGAAAAAAAGATTGAAATGATGCAAAGAGGAAGAACAATGCCCAAAACTCTTCCCAAGAAAATTCCAACAATAACAACAGCAATAATTGGTCCAAGGAGAAGGGAGTCTAAAAAGGTAAAAATAAACTCTCTCTTGAAGATCTAGAAGGTTTTTGTAAGGACCACAAATGTTGCAAGTGTGGGGAGCAAGGACCTGGCTATCGTTCTTGTCCCAAAAGAGATGCCCACAATGAGACTCCTAGAGCTTCCATGGTCAAAGATTCAAAAGAGGATGATCATTGCAAAGGATCATCTCTTTCATATGCTTGGGGGAAGGTGAGGGGGAATGATTCCTTCATCCTTTCTAACCCTAGATCTACTCACAAATTCATATCAATGGAGTTTGCCACTAAGCTCGGCATTCAAAATTTTGAGATGGGAGATACTGTAACTATCGATGGGGCTTCAAGGGATAGCGAGCCTCCATTACTCCCTTAATTGGGAATTTGTGGCTTCATGTCCAAAGCTACGTCCACAAAGAATACTTTTTCATATCTCCTCTCCAACATGAGGATGTTAGAGAGGGGTACCATGGTTAAACCACATGGCTGCCATCATGAAGTTCCCTAGAAGGAGAACCTACTTCACATACAGGGAAAAGAGCATGTATATAAATGCTAACGAGTCCAGTCATACTATACCACTTGTAAATTCACTTGCTTTTGATAAGTCAATGAAAAACCCAGTTTCCTCGTACATGATTTTTGTCAAAGAGTCTCTAAATGGTGCTAATGTTTTAACAAAAAAAAGTGGTAGGAATCAAGAATAATTAGACTTGTCTAATTTTCTAAATAGATTCCAAGATGTTTTTATCGATGATAACCCTATGGACTTACCTTCAAAACGAGGGGATGATGACCATTGAATTGAGCTTCTACCAAGAAGCTCACCACCTAACAAGCCTCCTTATTGAGGTTCCCAAGCTCAATAAGAGGAGATCATGCTGCAAGTACAAGAATTGGTAGACAAAGGGATGGTGAGACGTAGTTGCCCTCCCTTTTGTTATCTAGTCCTTTTAGTGCAAAATAAAGATGGTACATACCACACGTTTATGGACTGTCTGCGCTAAACCATAAAACTATCAAAAACAGATTTCCTATATAGTGGGTCAACAATCTGTTTGATAAGCTACAAGTCTGTACCTACTTCAGTAGGATTGATCTTAAAAGTGGCTATCATCAAATAAGGATAGTGAATGAAGATATCGTAAAGACCGCATTTGGTACAAGGTTTGGTCTTTATGAATACCTAGTCATTCCTTTTGGCTTGACTAATGCACTGGACACATTCAATCATTTAATAGAGAAAAGTTTTAGACCCGACTGCAATTTTAATGAAGTGTTCTTTGATAATATCATCATCTACTCCAAGCCTTTGGAGGAGCACAAGCAACATCTCCAGGTAATTTTTCAAGCTTTAAGGGCGAAAAAGCTTTTTATCAAAACCAAAAGAAGAGTGAATCTTTTGCTAAAAAGATTCAATAATTAGCTCATATAATCTCTCAAGATGGTATCCGTATGGATCCATCAAAGTTGGGGGTAATAAAAGCATGGCCTTAATCCAAGGAATCTACATGAGGTAAGAAGATTTAATGGTATGTGTGCATACTATAGACGCTTCATAGCAAAATTCTCTCAAATAGCAGGACCATTTCATGAACTAACAAAGAATAACCTTAAGTACTCATGGATTGCTAAAGAGAAAAATGATTCTTACAAGCTCAAAGAGAAGATTTCCTCCCAACCAATCCTTATGCTTCGGGATCTCCTAAAATCGTTTGAGGTCTAATGTGATGCTTGTGATGACTACCTTGGAGCAGTATATCTTCAAGAAGACATGCTATAGCATATGAGATACGAAGGCTCAACGATGATGAACGGATCTTTGACATATAAGAAAAAAATCTTTTACCTATTCTACATGCCCTAGACACATGGAAGCACTATCTATTGGGGCCTCCATTTATTTTTCAAACGGACCACCAAAGTCTCAAGTATGTCATGATGCAAACCAAGCTGTATGACATATAAGTGAGGTGGGAAAATTTTCCTTTGCAATTTAATTTTCTTATTATTCAAATTGATGGTAAGCATAATCAAGTGGCCGATACACTATCATGACAATCAAGGGTAAATGCAGTATCTATAAAAACTCACGATGATTTATCTTCCATGATAGATGAGTACACTACTGACCCTGATTCTGAAGACATAATGTCATCCCTTGCCTTAGGGAAGAAAGAGGAACCATTCATCTTGCAGGATGGTTATCTTCTCCATGGAAATAGGCTGTGTTACTCACTCCCTTCGTGAGAAAGTCATGTATGAATCCCATGCTCTTCCCTATGTGGGGTATCGAGGAATTCACCCTACTCCTTGAGGAGTAAAACATACTCTTATTGGACTACCATGAAAGTGAACATATAAGAGTATGTATCCAAATGTGTGATATGCCAAAAAACAAAGTAGGATAGAGGGAAACAACTTGGATTACTCCAGCCATTGCCAATCCCTAATTTGCCATGAGAAGTGTATTCATGGATTTTATGTTTGGATTACCCAAGTCTATCCCTGGTAATACGGGAATATGGACAATAGTCGACAAGTTTAGTAAACATTCTAGTCAAAAAGACTATTAAGGAACACCAAATGACAACCCTCTTTAAATCTCAGATTTTTAAACACCATGGATTACCAACATCCATTGTGTCAAATAGAGATCCTAGAATGACCAATAACTTTTGGAAAGGTCTCTTTAAAAATCTAGGTACAAGATTGAATTTGTCTTCAGCCTATCACGCACAAACGGATTGCCAAAGTGAGATAGCCAATCTTACCATTCTCAATCTACTAAAGACTTATGTTACAAAAGTAGATCAATGCTCACAATGGGAGAAGTACTTACCCCTTGTAGAGTATGCGTACAATAATACTGTCCATACTACTATGGGAAAGACACCTTTTGAGATCATAGAGGGAAGACCTAAAAATCCCTTGCTACTTAAAGTACATGGGAAGATCTTTGGGGCCGATGAGTATAGCCGTGACCTACAAGAATATTTCCAAAAGATTAAGGAGGCTGTATACATGTCTCAGCACGGAAGGGACTTAATATTCAAAGAAAATGATTGGTTCTTACTCAAATTTCTCAAGGCTCGACTGAGGAAAACGACGGGTAAAAATCGTATGGGCCACTAGACTAGCAAAAAGATACTATGGTCCTTTTGAAATCTTGAAGACAATCAATGACATGTCTTATAAACTCAAGTTGCCCAATCATTGGCTCATACACAATTCTTTTCATGTGAGCCTACTGAAGCCTTACAAAGGAGATCCACCAGCAAACCCAATTATTGAAGACCCCCCATAAATCAAAAACCAAGAAGAGGTGCTACAACCCGAAGCTATCCTTTGACACGAGAACAAGGTACTACGACATGATAAGATTATCCATGATATCTTATTAAGTTCAAAAATTATCCTTTTGAAGATGCTAGATGAATGCAATGAGTACAACTTAAGGTTAGTATGAACCTTGTCTATGCTCACAATGCTACATTAGAGTAAGCAAATGTAAACGTTTCTTTTAAATATCAATGGATTTTATTATAATATTAATTCTCTTTTTACTGTGCACAAGTTTAAGTAGTATGCATGCTAAGAATCATGTTTGTGATGACGACATCTCTCAAACACCAAGTAGAATTTTCACTCTACTTTGGGAGAATGAAATGGACTCAAGAGAAGAAGTGCTTGTGGCAGCTAAGTCTCCCAAGACCCAAATGGATTAGTCATCCATCTTGGAATGATGTCATAGGGTAAAAAGGGATCCTCTATCTGCTAAGAAACATTGCCAGATGAATAAGGCTTTCTCTCTTCTACCTCATAGTCGAGAACGACTTTGATTTCAAGAGAGAGGTAATGTCATAAAATCTAATATCTAACTAACCCAAACGATTTTCTTATATTAAATTGATCATTAATGTAGGAGAATAAATAGGGGAACAAGAGTTCGAATATAGACATGTGCTTATAAATCTATGTCAACACGGTGCCAATGTCAATGGGTCCAAATGAGAGATGGTTTGTCAAAGAGCAATGCTAGCTAATGGAGATGAAAAACCTTAAGGCTACCTTTATTAAAGACCTCCAAAGGTTAGTGTTAAAAGTCCTTAGACTAAAGGCCTTAGGTTAAGCTAGGCCCATGCATGTGGTGCTTAATCATTAAGATGGTATTGATGACTAAGGTCCTTGACCAAGCTGGCCATGTGCTTATAGTGTTCCAAAGTCAACAAGAAACCCTATAAAGGGAGGAATGGGGGGGGGTGAGTCTACAAAGTAGAGGCATGAAAGAGAGTGAACCCATGATCATGCTAAGCCTATACTTGTTGAATATGCTGCTTGAGAATCTTCCCATCCTCGGAGGGTAAGGTACTTGAGGGGAAGGATGCCTTACAAAGAAAGGGGTGAGCCCCGAAACTAGGGGAATGTTTGACTCAACCTCTCACTTACCTAAAGGGCACCCCTTCCTCTCACTTACCCAAAGGGCACCCCTTCCTCAAGGGACACAAGGACACATGTCAGTTTCTCCCTATGCTTAGCCACATAGGGTTCTTGAATCCTATTAGTTAGGCTAAAGAGGGGTCCAATAATCATTTAGAATAATAAATTTATTATTTAGGCATTTATCAAGCCCTCTCTCTCGAAGAGTAAAGGAGGACACTTGTCCAAATTCTACCTCTATTACTTGAATTAACCTAGGTTTGTGATTGGCTAGGCTTGAGAGCATAAGGCATGAGCTAGAATGAGGGGTCGACCCAAGAAACTAGGGGCTTGCTTGCAAGATATACTCTCTCTATATCACACACACAAACACATAAACTCTCATTGTGTGAAGTGCCAAGTGCAAGAGCTTTATCTCCTTCTCCAATCTTGTTGAGAAGTTGAGAGCCTACACCAACACTCTTGGCTATGGAATGCAAATCCAACCAAGAGCTATTATGCCATGCTATAAAACAAGGGTGATGATAAGTAAGGATATATTATTTTATTGTAAGAATGTTTCTTCTTCCTCTTACCTATCCTCATTCCCTGCTAGCTCTCTCCACCTTTAAAGGTGTTTCAAGTTTTGGGACTGAGGCCGGGGTCAGGTTAATGCTTTCATTTAGCTAGGTACATGTATAGTTGTGGTGCATGAAGCTCTCTATCTTCATTGCACCATCAATATCTGAAGGAACACAAAGGGTGTATTGTGTCAAGTCTCCATTTATGGGAGAAATTATAATACAAAAGCCTTTTGGAGGGGGGACTGGCTCCACATAAACCTGGTCCTTAACTATTGTCAGGTTCTCTAATTCTCTCTCTTACAAAATATTGTTCATGCCAAGCTAATCAAGTATGATGGCTATGTTGTACCGCTAATTAAGTTCACCCTCTATCTTCTCAAAGTAGAATATTAGAAATTCCCACTAAAGGGGTACCTAAAGGGAACCCCTTCCTCAAGGGTCACAAGGACACATGTCAGGTTCTCCCTATGCTTAGCCACATAGGGTTCTTGAATCCTATTGGTTAGGCTAAAGAGGGGTCCAATAATCATTTAGAATAATAAATTTATTATTTAGGCATTTATCAAGCCCTCTCTCTCAAAGAGTAAAGGAGGACACTTGTCCAAAGTCTACCTCTATTACTTGAATTAACCTAGGTTTGTGATCGGCTAGGCTTGAGAGCATAAGGCATGAGCTAGAATGAGGGGTCGACCCAAGAAACTAGGGGCTTGCTTGCAAGATATACTCTCTCTATATCACACACACAAACACACAAACTCTCATTGTGTGAAGTGCCAAGTGCAAGAGCTTTATCTCCTTCTCCAATCTTGTTGAGAAGTTGAGAGCCTACACCAACACTCTTGGCTATGGAATGCAAATCCAACCAAGAGCTATTATGCCATGCTATGAAAAAAGGGTGATGATAAGTGAGGATCTACTATTTTATTGTAAGAATGTTTCTTCTTCCTCTTACCTATCCTCATTCCCTGCTAGCTCTCTCCACCTTTAAAGGTGTTTCAGGTTTTGGGACTGAGGCCGGGGTCAGTTTAGAGCTTTCATTTAGCTAGGTACATGTATAGGTAGGGTGCATGAAGCTCTCTATCTTCATTGCACCATCAATATCTGAAGGAACACAAAGGGTGTATTGTGTCAAGTCTCTCTTTATGGGAGAAATTATAATACAAAAGGCTTTTGGAGGGGGGACCGGCCGGCTCCACATAAACCTGGTCGTTAACTATTGTAAGGTTCTCTAATTCTCTCTCTTACAAAATATTGTTCATGCCAAGCTAATCAAGTATGATGGCTATGTTGTACCGCTAATTAAGTTCACCCTCTATCTTCTCAAAGTAGAATAATAGAAATTCACACTAAAGGGGTACCTAAAGGGCACCCCTTCCTCAAGGGACACAAGGACACATGTCAGGTTCTCCCTATGCTTAGCCACATAGGGTTCTTGAATCCTATTGGTTAGGCTAAAGAGGGGTCCAATAATCATTTAGAATAATAAATTTATTATTTAGGCATTTATCAAGTCCTCTCTCTCAAAGAGTAAAGGAGGACACTTGTCCAAAGTCTACCTCTATTACTTGAATTAACCTAGGTTTGTGATTGGCTAGGCTTGAGAGCATAAGGCATGAGCTAGAATGAGGGGTCGACCCAAGAAACTAGGGGCTTGCTTGCAAGATATACTCTCTCTATATCACACACACAAACACACAAACTCTCATTGTGTGAAGTGCCAAGTGCAAGAGCTTTATCTCCTTCTCCAATCTTGTTGAGAAGTTGAGAGCCTACACCAACACTCTTGGCTATGGAATGCAAATCCAACCAAGAGATATTATGCCATGCTATGAAACAAGGGTGATGATAAGTGAGGATCTATTATTTTATTGTAAGAATGTTTCTTCTTCCTCTTACCTATCCTCATTCCCTGCTAGCTCTCTCCACCTTTAAAGGTGTTTCAAGTTTTGGGACTGAGGCCGGGGTCAGTTTAGTGCTTTCATTTAGCTAGGTACATGTATAGGTAGGGTGCATGAAGCTCTCTATCTTCATTGCACCATCAATATCTGAAGGAACACAAAGGGTGTATTGTGTCAAGTCTCTCTTTATGGGAGAAATTATAATACAAAAGCCTTTTGGAGGGGCGACTGGCTCCACATAAACTTGGTCCTTAACTATTGTCAGGTTCTCTAATTCTCGATCTCTCTTACAAAATATTGTTCATGCCAACCTAATCAAGTATGATGGCTATGTTGTACCGCTAATTAAGTTCACCCTCTATCTTCTCAAAGTAGAATAATAGAAATTCCTACTAAAGGGGTACCTAAAGGGCACCCCTTCCTCAAGGGACACAAGGACACATGTCAGGTTCTCCCTATGCTTAGCCACATAGGGTTCTTGAATCCTATTGGTTAGGCAAAAGAGGGGTCCAATAATCATTTAGAATAATAAATTTATTATTTAAGCATTTATCAAGCTCTCTCTTTCAAAGAGTAAAGGAGGACACTTGTCCAAAGTCTACCTCTATTACTTGAATTAACCTAGGTTTGTGATTGGCTAGGCTTGAGAGCATAAGGCATGAGCTAGAAAGAGGGGTCGACCCAAGAAACTAGGGGCTTGCTTGCAAGATATACTCTCTCTATATCACACACATAAACACACAAACTCTCATTGTGTGAAGTGCCAAGTGCAAGAGCTTTATCTCCTTCTCCAATCTTATTGAGAAGTTGAGAGCCTACACCAACACTCTTGGCTATGGAATGCAAATCCAACCAAGAGCTATTATGCCATGCTATGAAACAAGGGTGATGATATGTGAGGATCTATTATTTTATTATAAGAATGTTTCTTCTTCCTCTTACCTATCCTCATTCCCTGCTAGCTCTCTCCACCTTTAAAGGTGTTTCAGGTTTTGGGACTGAGGCCGGGGTCAGTTTAGTGCTTTCATTTAGCTAGGTACACGTATAGTTGTGGTGCATGAAGCTCTCTATCTTCATTGCACCATCAATATCTGAAGGAACACAAAGGGTGTATTGTGTCAAGTCTCTCTTTATGGGAGAAATTATAATACAAAAGCCTTTTGGAGGGGGGACCGGCTCCATATAAACCTGGTCCTTAACTGTTGTCAGGTTCTCTAATTCTCTCTCTTACAAAATATTGTTCATGCCAAGCTAATCAAGTATGATGGCTATGTTGTACCGCTAATTAAGTTCACCCTCTATCTTCTCAAAGTAGAATAATAAAAATTCCCACTACATTTCTAACACCATATTGGAGAGCTTGAGACAGTTTGTGAATTACCAATGTCTTGAAGATTTGGCCATGTGGACAAATCTTAAATTTCTTTTTAAGACCAAATCCTTCCTTAAGGTATTACTTGAAAAGATCTTCCAAGCCATTCTCTCAAAAATTTGGCTAAGATTAGAACATGTGGTCATATCTTAAGCTCTTGTTAAAAGTGGAAATTGGGAAATTCTCAAATTCACTAATATGGTGTTTTCTCTTTAGTCCGCTATTCTCAATGTTCATAAGCCATTTCCATTACATAATGTGTATGATTAATACGATGTGTGATTGAAAATTTAATGCATGTTATGGTTAATTGCTGCGTTTTTTTAGCTCAAAACAAGAATTTATACACTCCGATTGCGTCAAATTTTGGCCTAATTTTGCGGTTTATTTGCCTAGTTTTGGTTTTTATTGGCTAAATTATTTGCAATTGAATCAATGTGATATTTTTGTTTTGATTTGGCTGCACCATTCACCTATGTGTGGATACAATGTTTTTAAAATGGGTATTTTTTGGATAATTTTTGCATTAATTTTCAATTAGTCTTGTCAAATTTTGATATTTTGTGACCTTGATAAGCTATTTTGTGTGCATAATTATGGCATGGTTTGCAGAACTTTTGTGCCCTCATTGGTTGAGTTTTGTATATATCTCTATATCCAGGGGCCAGCTAGGTGATTTTGTCATAATTGACGTTTTTGTAATTGTCGTAATTGGCGTTTTTATAAAAACTACTATTTTTTGTGTGCTTGTGCATGCCAAAAGGATGCAAATTTTGTTGCCAAAGATTTTTTGAGGTTTTTGGAAATTTCCATTATTTTTTGGATTTTTCTATTATATGGAATTTCTGGGTGCTTTTTAGTTTTTTCGGCTTATTTTTGGACAATTAATTCTTTTAAAACTTTTTTTTTAGGTTCTGCCTCGAGCCGACGATTGACCAAGAGCTTTGGTGTATGCTCTCAAAAATTATCACCGAACGTGCGGATTAATGGTGAAACTTTAGGCTTTTTGACGCCGGAAATCGACTTCGAAGGTTTGGTTTCGGTCGGTGAGAGCTCTCTCCTATACTTAGTAAGGTTTAAATCAGTCAAAAAGAGGACCCCTACCCCCAATGCATCTTAGGTGTGCATAATATACTCTCTTTCTTCCCTTAGTTTTTCTCTTCCATCCCCACTCTCACTCCCCTGTCTGCTTGTTCAAGGTGGGACATACCCATTTAAAAACTCTCTCTCACACTCTCTCTCTTTACCAATTTTCCTTTCTAGCTTGTTGTTAAAAGTCAACTCTCTCCTCTCTCTCTCTCTATCTCTCTCTCTCTTCATTGGATGCAACAAGATTCACACACACACACACTCGGTTTTGAATGTTGCCAAAAATCCACCAATGCCGCCATCATCCATTCTTGCTAGTTTAATCGCTTGGCTTGGATGTTGGCGCACCACACTGACCACCTCACACACACAAACACACAAACATTAAAATCTACTGCTAGTGCTGATTTCAGGCTCCCAAGATTTGTGCTACTCCTGGAGCTCCTACCTTCACACACACAGCTAGGCCCTAGCTACCCCTTGAGCCCTCGTCTTTCGTGTTTGACCCCGCCATTCTCTTAGCTCCCAGAGCTCTTCATAATAGCCATTCAACGTCATATAAGTAATGGAGATCCTCAATCTTTGATGCCTACTTACCTGCTCGTGGGCTTTGCTGGATTCACTATCTCTCTATTCTTTGCCCTTCACCCAAAATCACTCGCTACCAATCATTGCTCAACACCCATTACACACACCTAGAATCTGTTGGCCGTTAAATCGTTGAATGGGGCTAATTTAAGCCGTTCCCTAGTCCCTCCGCCCTTGTTAGCTGCCTCAACTGCCTCTTGAGGGCCATAACCTCCACCCCATCCACTTAATACCGCTTGGCAGTCCGATATACCTCTCTCTCTCTCTCTCACACACACACACACACACACACACACACACACACTTGCAACATTTATCTCTCTCACTCTCATATCATTGCTGCTAGCAACCCACCGACATGCAGGAAAACTCTCTCTCTCTCTCTCTCTCTCTCTCTCTCTCACACACACACACACACACACACACACACACACACACACGCGTGCGCGCGCGTGCATGCACAACATTTATCTCTCACTCTCATATCATTGCTGCTAGCAACCCACCAACATGCAGGAAAACTCTCTCTCTCTCTCTCTCTCTCTCTCTCTCTCCCCGACTACCTTGCACGCCGCATGCACACTCTCTCCCTCTGTTGTGTGCTCGTCACCAACACCCTCTCCTCTTCCCTGCAGGCCATGATCGTTGTCAACACTATGAGGTTGTGAAGAGGGCCTCCACACGCTGGGTTTTATAACCCACACTCTCCATATAAAGGTCCAAGGAGAGAATAAAGAAGGAGAGGATGCGTTCCACAAACATTTTCATATTTGTAGAAGTTTGCATAATTTGGAAAAGTATAGGTATTTCTATAGTTTAAAATAGAAACTATAGAATGTAGGGATAATTGTTCAATTGTTTTTGGTGAGTTAACAAACTCAACTTGCCAAAGCCTTATAACCTAAAGCTTAAAATAGTTTAGTTTGATGATACTTTTTAGTTTTTATCAGTTTCATTTAATAACCCCCCAAAAAAAGAAAAAGAAGATTAAAAAAAGTAAAAATCTAATATTTTTTTGTAAAAAAGTATTTAAAAATCAAAACAAAAAATCATAAAAAACAAAAAAGGAGAAAATCAATAAAAATTCACAAAAAAAGAAAAATCATTAAGAAATAATTAAAGGCTAAAACAATCATATAAAAAAAGATTTAGAATTTACGAAAAATAAAAAAGTCAAAAAATCATTAAAAAAGTCTAAAGTTTTAAAATTTTCACAAAAAAAGAGGAGAGGTGTCTAAAAACAAAAAACAAGGAGGCAAAAAAAAAAGTCCACACAAAGGTGATCACACCACAAGTAGCCAAAGAAAAGACAAAAAAGCACAAAGAAGAAGCGAGAATAAGCCGAGATGAAGCCGTGCGCGGCAAGAGAATTTAGAAATTTGTCAAGAAAGAGCGAACCAACTCAAAATCGAGAGATTGAAACTGCATCAAAAGCCAAACGGCGAGGAAACGACAACTCAAAAACTCAATTCAAAACAAGTTTTCATTAAAAGACAATCGTTAGGACAAAGTTCACGAGCCAAATTGCAAATCAAGGCAATGGATTTTTGGTAAAAATTGGCAAAATTCAAGTCGTAAGACTCGCTCGAGCCTAGAAGAATTTGGCCTAGAGAGTTGAAAAAATTTCCAGCTGGATCTTAATCCCATTGGTAAAAATCATCAGTGTTCTAACAAGTCTTGGAAAGCTATCGTAGCTTAGTCAAAGAGCGCCAGAGGCTAGAAGTGATTGTAAAAACGACAAATTGGCATGTGCAAGTAATTGCATTGCAAATTGGGTCTAGAATCGGACAATCAGGGGTACAATTCAAATTAAATAAAGATTAAGAGACCAAATTTTCATCGTTTCAAAGGTTATAGTGAAGTTTAGCAGCCAACACACAAAGTTGGTTTGGCAAAAGCAGTCTTGTCAATCCAAGCAATAGAAATTCTGTTGAGAAACACTAGAATATGCTAAGAGACATGTTTTACAGACCAAGCTAGCATGGAATCAAGGCAAGCCAAGAGTACAGATGATCCAAAGCTAGCCATTAGCAATGGAAAACATGCCAAATGCAACATAGAATATCTTAGATCTCTATGGCTAAAATGGAGATAAAGTCTTATATGCATATTTAGAAGACCATATGTATCTTATGAGCATCAAAAGCAGTATAGGAGTCAAGATCCTATTGATCAGAGTAAAACAAGATCTAGAGAACTCTCAAATGTTCATAGATTTCAGCAGAGCCAGGTATTGCAAGCTCAAAGATGAGGTGTAGATAGAAGTTCAAAAAAATTATCCAAGAGTTTATCTAAAAATTTGCACAAGCTAGCAAATCATCTAGTTGGTACATATGCAATGAGGATCATTATACATGGGCTACACTGTTTGGATCTATTGTTGAGAACCACAAATGAAAAATTTAATAGATCAACCAAGTAGAAGCCAGTCTAATCGGAGAACCAGGTCAAAGACAGTACAAAGGTCAAGATGGAGCAATCTACGACGTGATGGTAAGTGTTCTAAAAGAAGATGCTGACAACTTGGTCAACACAGAAGCATACCCAACTCAACAAGAGCTTGAGATGACATAAAAAATTGAAATACCACCAATCATGATGTATTGCTCAGATTATTAAAGAAAAGGTGAAAATTTTCTAGAGGATTGTCCAAGAAATCTAGACAACAAGGACACATCAATTGCAAAGCAAAGTATAGAGCAAGCTAGAAATGCAAATTTTGATGTAATTGCATCCAACTTGTTATATTTTATGCAATCAAATGATTGTGCATTATTTCTAAAAGCACTAGTAAGACTTGGGGGGTTCACCGCTTAGACATGTAAGTTACCACCTGAGTTCAAATGAATGGGTTTTGTGATTGCCAAAATTATGAAATTTTAACAGGATTATATTAACAAAAGGGGTGTTTTAATTGATTTGAAGTACTTGGTTGCATAAATCCTTGCTCAATAAGTTTCCTTAGTTTCTTTTTGAATTTGATTGCTTCAGGGAGTGACATTTTATATGGTCTCTTTGAAACGGGTTCACAACCAAGGATAGTCTCTATTTCGTGATCAACTTCTCTAGGTGGTGGGAGACTTGTAAAATCCTTAGGGAGCACATTTGAATACTCTCTCAACCAATCAAGTTGAAAATTCAAATCCGTGTCATCTACCGTGTTAGGTTTAACTACATTGATCTACTGACCCTTTTGTAATTCCTTAAGTCATCTAGCGTTGCTAAGTGAGCTTTATTCTTTCCTTGAACTAAGACTTCATTCCATAGTTTATTTGTAAAGGTAAAATTCCCTTGTGCACAATGACTATGATCTTGGTTTTTTCTCAACTAATCCATCCCTCTTATCCCATCATAAATCCCTAAGGGAAAGTGAAAAAGTGTGCGGAAGTAGAGTATCCCCCTAGTTCAAATTCTACATGTCCTATTGTATGTTGTCTTAGGACTTCCTTTCTGTTTTCTAGTTCTACAATTAGCCTTTTAGCAGGATACTGGTGATATTTCTCATGCATTTAGGAGAGAGAAATGAGTGTGTGATTCCACAATAAATTAAGAACTAAATTTGTTCACCTTGGCGAGTTCATGGTGCTTGGATGACTAGATAATGTTGGGGATCACTAGGGTTGTCAATGGAGGCATGTAGAGATTCTCTCTCATCAGCTTGGTCTCCTACTGATGGATCTTCCATAAATAACGGCATGAGTTTGAGCCATCGCTCCTCTTCCAAAAGCTTTTCCTGCATTCTTTCCTACACGATGAACAAGTTGACCTCTACCATAAGGGGTCTCTTTTCTTGATCCTTCTAGAGAAGAAATCCCTTCAAATAAAGATTGTTTACTGCCAGTGTCTCTTGGCATGGGACCTCTCTTGAGAAACATCTCTCAAGATACTATTTGAATTGAAAGGAAGTGTCCTTCACCTTCGCATTATATGTTTGTTTGAAAGAAATTATATGCAAAACCGTGTTGTAATTTATTCCGTTTCTATAAAATTCTTTTGAAATTTTACTCAATAGATTTTCTATTATAGAAAAGTCATCTCTATTCAAAAACCATGTCAAGTGGTTCCTTCCAATGTCAGTCCAAAATTGTTGTACTGTGTGTGCAAATTGTATACTTTCTGTGATCTTAGGACTTGTTTGAACAAGGATACATATGCATGCAAGCCCTCAATCCACCATGTTTGTTGCCTACACTTTTGGAAACTTGAGATGGTCTCATTTTTGTGGATTTTGCATGAGTCTCATTCGTAGATATTTCATTATGGCATCTCTCCCCGTTTCTTAAGTTCTAGAAGGAAATCTTGGGGATGTTTTCCCATTGCTTGGTCTTCACCTCTACCCTCCATCTGTGGCCCTCTTGATGCTATTGGTGCAATATGTCCTCCCCCATGTGCCCATGTGGTACATGGGATTAGCGTTATGACTCTCGTGGACTACTATCCTAGAGATATGTTGAGCCTATTTTGTCGAGTCCCCAAAACTTATATATGGTCCCTTGGCTCATTGAATTCAATTCTTCTAATTGTTTGACCCTCTAAACGCAATGGGTTAGACTCAAATCCACCTATTGGATTCATGCTTTGTGGAATGTAGCACGAAGAGATTGGCGACCCCATATATGTGTATGTATCCAGTTCTTTTAGATTTGTCGTCCTATAATCCCTCTCATTCATCTCTTTGCACCTTGTAGACTCATTTTTGACTAGTACATAAATCACAATTATTGCATTTGTATGTATGCAAAACACAAACTAAAGTGTCTAAAAGAATCTGTTATGGCCTAGTACTAGTCATCCATAAAAAAATCAGAATTTACACTTGATTATAGCATCGAAAAATGAGTTTACAATCACAAAATTTAGTCACAAACTTTAATAAAATTGACAAAGCATAAATCCAAATTAAAGAACAAGAGGAGAGAAATAAGAGCCAATAGTCAAAACTTGATTGTGATTACTTGTGGAAGAGATATGTTGATTACAAGCTTGCACTAAGAAGCCCTCTTTGCATACAACACTCTCTCTTTGAAAATAACCATTCCCACTTTTACAAAATGTCCTTTATACATAGATTTACTTAAAAAATGGCCTTGGGATCCATTCCCATGGGGTATAGCTTCACAAAATGAAAGTGGATTTTACAAATTACAAAATCAAAAATTGGGCTTGGCCTTGGGCTGAATTCCCATGGGGTATATCTTCACAAAATGAAAGTGGACTTTGCATATTACAAAATAAAAAATTGATATTGGACCATTTTGATATTACAATGTGGCTTTTACAAGGAATATTAATCTAAAATGAGTATCTACGGGCAAAATATTCAAACAAACACTTTTAGGTGTTTAATCTTCACATTCTAGCACAATTATTCACCATATTTTTTGAATAGCAAGAGAAAACATGAGCATAAAATTTAAAACAATGCCGGATACTCAGATTAGCCATTTCCAAACTTCATCCAACAAGATAGACTATGAATTAAAAGTCTTTCTTTCTTACTACAAAGGTCCATGAGGAATTTGCATGAAATATAGTTTCCTTGTCTCTATCACAAAATGAAAGTGAAATTTACATATTACAGAATCAAAAATTGAGCTCAGGCCATTTTGATATTACAATGCATCTTTTGCAAGGAATATTAATCAAGGAGGGCTATCTAATTGGTTGAATCTTGAAACAAACACTTTCAAGTGTTTAATTACATAATCTAAAACCATTATTCATCGTGTTTTTTTGCATGGTAAGAGAAAACATGAGCATAGAGAAGTTATTACAATGTTGTTGCCCCTATCATACACATGAAATTGCATGCCATCATTGGAAAAATAACCATTTTCAAAATCGTGAAGATCAGCATGATACCTCCCAACATATATAGCAAATACCTCATCATAAAAGAGAGACAATACAATGAAATGGCTACCATTCTCATAACAATGCCATTCAAAGTTATTCATCTCCCCCAAGCTATTGCTTGACAAACATATACACATGTTAAGGATGCATTGAAATATTTTCCAAATGTACCCAATATCATCCTTGCATAATCTCCAAGGCATCTCTCACTTAACAACATACATCATCCTTGTTTTTAATGACTAGAGCCAAACTATCATCAAATCCAAGTTTCTCATCATCCACAACAAAATCATCCCTCATAGCATCTCCCTTATTTTTTTGCATCTCTAAACCAATCATAAGAAGCATATGACCAACCACGATAGAAAAGTTTCCAAGGGACACATGCTCTTCATTTCTCTTCTCAACATTGCTAGAAATGTTCTCTACCCATCAAATAAGGCAATAGACATAGATACATGATCTTGAAGTGAAACCATCTCATGCGTACGAATTGGATTTTGATCATCATAAAATGACTCCACTTGATCATCATCAAAAGAGCATGAGACACCAAAGCATTATGTGTAGCACAAGCACTTTCATCACTAGTGACATCCATGGGTAGCCCATCAAACAACCCATATGTACATACAAACTCATCATCCACAACATATGCACCATGAGAGTCCACAGTATTTTGTAACTCATCCAATTTAAAAACTTCGTACTCAAGAGAGGGATCTTTAAAGTACAAAAACTGATTTTTAACCATGGTATATGCATCTATAATTCCATAGTCCAAATATTATCATCAAACAAACCATACGTGGAAACATTTTGTGATCATTTTCATATTATTTTCTATATATATCATCTGGTTCATGTGTCATGGGCTATGTCATCAGGGATTACATTATCATGTAGGTCATTTTTCCTTGGTGTAAAGAATCACATACAATAACATGGGTTATCATATGGATGTGGCCACATAGGCATCTAGTAGATTAGAGAGGTTTCCATTGGGTAGACTAATCAGTCATGTAGATGTGGCACACACCCCAACAACGCTCTCCATGTCAAGTGTAGCACCATACAAAGGTAAAATATCCTCCTTAGAGAGTTTTCTAGTACCGTGTAGGATCTAGTGCCTTTCCCTAGAGAATTTTACAATAGGGTACACACTTAAAAAAAATCCTCCCCTTGAAGATTGTATGCCATCAAGGTGGTTGTCTATAAAGTTAAAGTAGGTACTTTCAAAGTATTTTGTGTGTGCCTTTGGTATCAAAAGGCCAAATGTCAGTGATGCTTAGTGTCAAATCTTCAAATAGATCTTTGTGATGTCAACTCCTCTTGGATTCTTTTTCCTTCTTTAAAGTTCTTTTCATCAAAGTAATCAAAGTGGATGTGGATGGCAACATAGCATGGATATCAAACTTTGTACAAATAATGTGTGCCACTGAGGAAGGTATTACCCATGCTAGCAGGGAAGCATCTTTTCCTTTTACAAATGTAACCTTCATAAAGCCAGTTATGATCGTTCCTTGTATATATGAAACTATGAATGCAAGGGGTTTGTCCAAAATGCAAATACAAACTTTTGTGAATTCATGGTTTGGGGCAACTTAGGTTTTGACAATCTAGAAATTGAATAGGGCATACATAGCTTTTTGTTTAGGCTTTGTGAAGACTTGGCCGTGTAAGGTAGATCTTCAAATATAAAATCCTTTATCTTTTGACTATGTGGATTGATTCTTGGTGTCAAATCCTCGAGGCTTACAAGAAATGACATAGGTGTCGTGTCATGGAAACAATGGCTTTGGAGTTAAAGGTCCTAGTTCTTGAAGATGAAACCCTATAAAGAGCCCTTGGTATGGCTCTATAGTGGGAACGCAAGCTTAGAAGGCGCAGACCCAAAATGGGATTCACATGGGGTTAAGTGCATAGGATTGGTATCCACCTGTCACAGAGAGTGAGGTAGTGATGTTGAGTGGCCGATCCTAGCTGGGGTGAGTACAGATCCATCAATCAGAGGATTTGGTTGGGTACTAGTTGACTGGGGGGTCCATTTGCAGACATGAGCAGCCTTGAAAAGCAGATCAATGCCTCTTTGATGTCCACTAGTGGTCGGGTGATTGAAGTTGGGTGTCCTCGTTTTGGTTTGGCCCCTTCCTTGATCCTATTTAAGGGATTTTACACTTTGAGGGAGGGGAGGGGTGAGGGGATATTTTCACCAATAAATAGGAGCCTTATCCTCCTCAGTTTGTTAAATTATTTTCTAGATAATTTTCTAGCACCCCTTTTATATGTGAAAATGTGAGAAAATATAGAATAACGAAAATCTCTACTGTTGAGCTCACGTGATAGGTATTTTTTATTGTAGTAACCACCCCCCCAGAAGGTGTCTTACATAGTCACATCCCCTAGGAAGATGTCCAAGAACAAAACTGTAGCAATCCCATGGTTTTCTCATCCAAAGTATTTGGATGAGCAATAGAAGGGTTTTTGCTAGGGGAAGGAAGCTTTCCATAGGCCATATGACCTCTTCAAAAAAGGAAAGGATGTGAGAAGGCTCAACTTTGAGCAGACTCAAGAAATGAAAGAAAAAACCAGCTCACATGCTCCCAAGGAGGAAGGCAAAGAAATGCCAAAAACAACACAGAGGAGGAGTGCATGCACTATAAAAGTTAAGTCCACATATTTTTCCTCTATCTATAATGGTTTATAGAAATATTATATCATCATAATAGAAATATGATTCAATCAAAATGCCAAAAATATAATGGTATTCTTGTGGCATTAAAGGTGGTAGAATATTGGTTGAATACTTGTAAACAATATAATAATGTTATAAATTATGTAAAGCAATGGTATAACAAGTAAATATTTCTCTCTATTCTCTCATGTATGTATTTAGGCTTCCTTATACCGAATGGCTAGACTCTCTTAGCAATATAATGCTGTATAGAACTTCTGATAATATAACAATCCTTCCTTATCCATTTTATCTCTTTATACATAGTTTTGATTAAAAAATCCTACCGGTATCACCGAGTATCATGTATCATTTTAGTAAGACCAAAAAGAATAATTATCATATTGGTATGGTATTATTGATATCAATATTCCTTATTATAGTTTCATGTCATTAATTTAAAGTTATGGTATCATATTTGTATGATACAATGTTATACCGATACCATACATATATGGCTGACATCTATTATATCATACCAATTTTGTACGAGTCTTATATGAACTTTTTTTTTAATATAAGTATGACGTATGTGGTTTTATGCTGGAATTAATTCAATTTCAAAACGTGTTCAAGCCAATTATGCATTACAAAGAGAAAAACGGGATATAAGAGGGTCTCTTTATTTTAAAGTTTTTGGAAATACTTAAAACTCAATCAAGCTTTGACCAAAGTCTAGTATGGTGGGGTAGATTTCCTAGAAATTCCTATATAAAAGTATTTTTCTCTATTCTTAGAGAGTATATGTAGATTTTACTAGATCTGGTTGAAGCTACTCTCCCCCCTAAAATTACTTTTTCAATTTTCAAATAAATTTTTTTCTTTCTTACTACCTCTTTGTAATCTCTCTCTTCTTGGTTCTCATCCTCCATAACTGTCCCAAGCTCTCTTTCTCTCCCATTAGCTACTGAAAAGTGCAAATCTCCAATCTTTATCCCCAGTCTCTCTCTGTCTCTCTCTGTAATGCCCCTATCTCCTATTCTCATGCTAAGGCACCTTTTGTAAAGTAGCCTACCACACATCATTTTAGCTCTATAACATCTCTTTCTAGATTCGCAACCTCTTCCTCCATAGGAAAAACATATCCTTCTAGATATACAACCTCTTTATCCATAGCTACAACCTCTTCTTCTAGATATACAGCCTCTTTCTCCATAGCTATAATCTCTCCTTCTAGATATGAAACCTCATTCTCCATGTCTCTAGCATCTCATGCTAGATCTGCAACATCTTTCTCCATAGCTCCAACATTTCCTTCCTTAAACAAGGTTCCCTACCCCACTTATGCTCTCTTACCAAGATCTCTTTTCACATCTATAACCTCTTTCTTTATGTGCATTAGGAAGAAAACGAGGTCTAGGAGGGCCTCTTTATTTGACAGTGTAAGGGAGTCAAACCTATAGTATTAGGAAATCAATCAAAGGACATCTTTTGAATTCAAAGAGGCAAAACCTCTAATTTATTTGAATTGAAATTTTCCCTCCAAATTGAAATTTAAATCTATCAGTCAAAACAATATCATCTAACATATCTACAAAAAACTTTCAGCGTGTAGATTATAGATCTATAATCTCCGCTCCAATCGGAGATCATATGTAGGAGTTATGAATGGTGAAAAATCATAAAGTTGGGAGGAAAAGTGCATCCTTTGACCACTCTTACACTTCTCTTACACACTAACCATTCTTGTACACATGGCATGCATCTATTTGTTGAAATGTTAATCACCTCCTCCATAATCTCATGGAAAATAAAAAGGCCCTCCTAGACCCCATCCTCTTCCTAATGGAAGCATCAACTTGCCAACTCTAGATCCCCATCACTTTGGAGATCTATTTCCACATGTGTTGCAAGATATCTCTCTCTCTCCCTCTCCCTCTCTCTATCTCTGTGAGAAATATGCAGTGTGTGCTTATTCATAGTTGCCTAAAGATTACAATGGAGAAGAGATCTAGTTTACAATATGCCAATGGAGTAGAGATATACTTTACATGGTGTCACTATTCTTACTAACATATATGATGAACGAAGCATAATGATCTTACCAAAAAATTCTCTTGTTTCTAATCTTCAGTACAATGTTGATGTCTGAGGGGAGACCATTTTGGAGATGGATGAGCAAGAAGGACCAAGGAAGGTGTTGAGAAAAATACTCTAGTAGCATTCAGAACTTCAAATCTATAGCATTAGTAGAGGTGCGAAGGTGAGATTGAGTGATCTATGGAGATAGAAGAGAGTTTTCAAACCTCTGTTGCAAGAGCTATTTGGAGGGAAAACAAGACTTGAAGAAGGAGATGTGAGTTTCATACCTAGAGAGGAGAGAGAATAAAGGTAGCATCCTTGAGAGAGTAAAGTGGAGAGAGAGTCTTGAAGAAGGAGATGCAGAGCTTGTAGTTGGAGGAGAGAGAGGACAGAGGTAGCAGTTTTGGTGGAAATATTGAAAAGGAGCGAGAGAAGTTCACCACATTGTTTGAAAGATCCCCCTTTTAGCGGGAGAACGGACGAGTTAGTAGCCTCTAGAAGAGAAAGAGTATGTTTTTTTCCTTACTTTATTAAACTTTTTTATGTTCTCATTCTACTAGTAAAGAAAGTCCCCTTCACCTCTAGGAATACAATTGTGACCATTCTTTTTGAGGGTTTGCCATACCCACCATTTTAGTCCACATTGAAGCCACTCATTTGCCCATTACATATTCTCATTTTTCATCCAATAGAAAATAAAGAGGTCCTCCTACACCGCATTTGTCATAGAATCTTATATCTAATATCTAACCAACCCAAATGAGTTTTTTATATTAAACTGATCACTTAATGTGGGAGAATAAACGGAAACAAGTGTTAAGATATAGACATGTGCTTATAGATCTATCTCAACACGGGGCCAATGGTGAAGGGGCCCAAATGAGAGATGGTCTATCAAAGAGAAAGGCTAACAAATGGAGCATACTACCTTAGGGTTAGCTTCATTGAAGACCTCCAATAATGTGTGTAAAAGTCCTTTGACCTTAGGTAAGCTAGGGATGAGCTTGAGGCACGGGAACCCGACCCATATGGAGGTGCTTGTCCTACTTGTCCTGCTTGATGACTAAGATGCTTGAGGTGTTTGATGATTGAGGTGCTTGAGGTTCTTGACATGCTTGAGATGACAGGGTTGCACTTGAGGTGCTTGACATGCTTGAGATGCTAGGGTTTCACTTGAGGTGAGAACCCAGCCCAAGCTTAAAGTGCTTAAGGGCCAAGCTTGTGGTGGGAACTGGGCCTATGCATGAGGGTCTTGAGGTGTCAAAAAGTAAAATATTCAATCCCTACAAAGAGGGGGCAAGCCCTACATGAGGGGGGATGAGAGAGAACACCCACACACTCACACAAGGCATGCATGGTACAAAGAAAGAAAAAGGGACACTTGTCGAGTTCCTCCTCATGTTGCCCTCATGGTGTGCTTGAAGCCTATCAGTTGGCCACCGAAGGGGTCCAATAATAATTTAGGATATTTAATTCATTGATTTTTCATTTATCAAGACCTCTCTCTCAAAGGGGAAAGGGGGACACTTGTCCCAAGGCTACCCTTGTTGCTTGTAATGCCTCCTGCTTATGGTTGGCTAGACCTGGAGGGGTCCAATGAGCTTCAATCATGAGCTACAAGGCAGGTCGACTGAAGCAATCTAGGGGGTTTCTTAGGGGGTATAATCACCCACATACACTGAAAAACACTCTCATTGTGTGGTATGCAAAGTGAAAGAGCTCCCCCTCCTTCTCCAAGCAAGTAGAGGTTGAGAGCCTACACCAACACTCTTGGCTATGGAGTGCAAATCCAACCAAGAGCCATGCTTCAATGCTTAAGCTTTCCATATACTTCTTCTTCATCACTATGCTATTATGTATGCTAGCAACAAGAGTTATGATAAGTGAGGAACTAATTCTTTCTCCTACTAAATGTTTCTTCTTCCTCTTCCCGACCCTCATTCCCTGTTAGCTCTCTCCACCTTCGAAGGTGTTTGAGGTCTTGGGACTGAGGCTCTGGATAGTTAAAGCTTTCTTCAAGTTTATGTTATATTTGTGGTGCATGAAGCTTTCCATCTTCATTGAATCACCTAGGTCACAAGGAACACAAAGATTGTATTGTAGCAAAGTCTCTCTTAATGGGAGAAATCATAATACAAATGCCTATTGGAGGGGGGACCGGCTCCACATTAATCCGGTCCTCAACTATTGTCATGCTCTATGTATTCTCTCTCTTGTAGAAGTATTGTTTATGTCAAGTTAACTAATTGCTATGATTATGCTGCTATCTTCAATTATGTTCACCCTTTATGCTCATAAAGTCATTTCTCAAAAGTACTCTTATTAATTTCCGCTACTCTCAGATTAAATAGGCCAATTCCATTACATTGGTATCAGAGCATTTGGTTTCTCTTTTCTTGCTTAAGAAGAGAGGTCGTTAAGTAGCCTATAAATGGTTGTTGTTGTTAATTATATTAGGGTAAGTGGAACTGGTATCTATTATCGGTTTTGTTGAGCCCACTACGTGGGGGATGGTGCACACCTCAGGAGCTTTGGACTGAATAATGGAGTCTTTTTAGACTTGCCTACGTCTTTACCATTATTGAGCCATAAGAAGTCCAAAAGGAGCTAGCCCTCGGCAACTCTCCTATGTTACACCTACTCCTCTACTCTCTATAATTAACCACTTCGAGCACTGGGTGTAGATAGTTAAGAGCCAATTTTCAAAGGCTAAGAGGAGTGGAAACTAAGGTTTTGAATTGCCAAAGCATACACTAAGTACATACATAAATTTTGTTAACATGGCTGACAATAATCAAGAGAGTAGAATGAACATTGATAGCTTTGATTTTGCACATAAAGGTGATAATGATGATGCTCCCATGTTTGTGAATTCTCTTGTCACTAAGTTGCAACAAGCTATGCGCAACCTTGCTTTGCAAGCCGAAGTTACTCAATAACTTAGTGCTAATGGAATTTCCCTTCCTCTCCAAGAGGAGAGAAAGCTTAGGAGGCCTCTTGAAGAAACCCCGAAAAGAAGACTCTCTCCCATTCGAGAGGAGGAATCCAAAGAGCAAGAAAGCAATGAAAGTTTAAGTTCCTCTGAAGATGTGACTCCACGAAGACAGCGGTCTAGACGATTTCCCACTCCTCCCAAGAGGAAAAGATCAACACATAGTCATTCCCCTCATCACTCTGAAAGGCAAGAGAGGAAACAAAGGAACAAAAGGGCTAGGAAGAGGTCACCCTCTTCTCCTTCTTCTTCACCTTCCTCCTCTTTCAATGAAAGTTATGGCTATTCTACTAGAGAATACAAGAGGGGAGGACATAACAAATCCTTTCCTACATGGCAAAGGTCACAAAAGCCAAAGAAGTTCAAGGAGGGAGGAAAGAGTATCTATTTTCTCATCTATGATGGCACCTTTGGTGCTACCAACAAAGTGTTGACCTTCATCTAGCAATTTGATGTGGACTTTGGAGATGAGGGCTTAACAAAGTCCTCCAAGCTATGCCATGTATCTATGCACTTCCAAAAATCAACTCGTCAATGGTGGGCTAGCCTTCGTGGCAATGGTGAAGCCCCAAAGACATGGAAAACTCTACGAATTTCCATCATGAAGCAATTCCTTGCAAGCGATGCAAAGACAAAGTGCTTACCAAATGGCACAGCTTGAAGCTTCTCTCTCATGAGTCTATCCACAACTACGTAGACAAGTTTTGGGATTTACATCTCAAGGCTGCTGTCTTCCAAAAGAAAGGAGAATCTACTTCACCTACAGGGGAAAGAACATGTATATAGATGCTAGTGAGCATGGTCGCACTATGCCACTTGTAAATTCTCTTGCTTTTGATAAGTCAATGAAGAGTCTCTAAAAGATACTAATGTTTCATCAAGTGTAAATGGTAGGAATCAAGAAGAGTTAGACTTGTCTAATTTTTTAAAAGTATTCCAAGATGTGTTCATCAATGATATCCCTATGGACTTACCTCCAACACGAGGGGATGATGACCATCGCATTGAGCTCCTTCCAGGAAGCTCACCGCCTAACAAACCTCCTTATCTAGTCTCACAAGCTCAACAAGAGGAGATCATGAGGCAAGTACATGAATTGGTAGACAAAGGGATGGTGAGGCCTAGTTCCTCTCCCTTTTGTTCTCCAGTCCTTTTAGTGCAAAAGAAAGATGGTACATACCGTATGTGTGTGGAATATCGAGCACTAAACCATATCACTATCAAAAACATATTTCCTGTGCCTCGGGTAGAAGATCTGTTTGATAAGCTACAAGGCTCTACCTACTTCAATAAGATTGACCTTAAAAGTGGCTATCATCAAATAAGGATAGTGGATGAAGATATCCTAAAGACCACGTTTTGCACAACATTTGGTCTTTATGAATATCTAGTCATGCCTTTTGGCTTGAGTAATGCACCAGATACGTTTAAGCGTTTGATGGAGAAATTTTTTAGACCTTTCACAAATTCACTGGAGTGCTCTTTGATGATATCATCATCTACTCCAAGTCTTTGGAGGAACATAAGCAACATCTCCAAGTGATTTTTGAGGCATTGAGGGAGAACAAGCTTTTTCTCAACCAAAAGAAAAGCGAATTCTTCCTTCAAGAGATTCAATACCTAGGTCATATTATCTCTAAAGATGGGATCCATATGGATCCATCAAAGTTGAAGGTAATAAAAGCATGGCCTAACCCAAGAAATCTACATGAGCTAAGAAGCTTTATTGGTATGTGCGCATACTATAGATGCTTCATAGCAAAATTCTCTCAAGTAGCAGGACCACTACACGACATGACTAAGAAGAACGTTAAGTTTGTATGGACTGCTAAGGAGAAAAATGCTTTTGAAAAGCTCAAAGAGAAGCTTACTTCCCAACTAGTCCTCGTGCTTTAGGATCTCTCAAAGCAATTTGAGGCCCAATGTGATGCTTGTGGTGATTGCCTTGGAGCAGTTTTGCTTCAAGAAGGGCATGCCATAGCATATGAGAGCCGAAGGCTCAATATTGATGAAGGAGTCTTGCGCATCTATGAGAAAGAGCTTTTAGCTGTTCTACATGCCCTAGACACATGAAAGCACTACCTATTGAGGACTCCATTTATCCTACGAACCGACCAACAAAGCCTCAAGTATTTCATGACACAAACCAAGCTCTCTGACAAACAAATGAGGTGGAAAAATTTTCTTTCGCAATTTAATTTCCATATTGCTCACATAGCTGGTAAGCACAATCAAGTGGCTGATGCACTTTCACGACGACCCAAAGTTAATGCGATGTCCATAGCTACTCACAATGATCTATCCTCTATGATAGATGAGTATGGTACTGACCCTGACTTTAGAGACATAATGTCAGTCCTTGCTTTGGGGAAGAAAGAGGAACCATTCACCTTGCACGATGGTTATCTTCTCCATGGAAATAGGCTATGTGTTACCCATTCCCTTCATGAGAAAGTTATGTATGAATCCCATGCTCCTCCATATGCGGGGCATAGAGATATTCAACCTACTCTCCAAGGAGTAGAGAGGTACTTCTATTGGCCTACCATGAAAGTGGACATACAAGAGTATGTTTCAAAATGTGTAGTATGCCAAAAGACCAAGTATGATAGAGGGAAGTAACCTGGATTACTCTAGCCATTGCCTATCCCAAATTCACCATGGGAGAGTATATCCATGGATTTCATCTTTGGATTACCCAATTCTATCCATGGGAATAGAGGAATATGGACAATAGTCGATAGGTTTAGCAAGAAAGCATATTTTATTCCTGTCAAAAGGACTATTAAGGCACATCAAATGGCAACTCTCTTCATATCTCATATTTTCAAGCACTATGGATTACCCACATCCATCATGTCAGATAGAGATCCTAGAATGGCCAATAATGTCTGGAAAGGTATTTTTGAAAATCTAGGAACAAGATTGAATTTCTCTTCGGCCTATCACCCACAAACGGATGGTCAAAGTGAGATAGACAATCTCACGATACTCGATCTACTCAAGACTTATGTTACCGAAGTAGATCAATGCTCATAATGGGAAAAGTACTTACCTCTTGTAGAGTATGCCTACAGTAATAATGTACATACTTCTACGAGAAAAGCACCTTTTGAGGTCACTGAGGGAAGACCTCAAAGTCCCTTTCTACTCAAAGTACATGGGAGGATCTTCATCGCCAATGAGTATAGCCATGACCTACAAGAATCTTTTGAAAAGATTAAGGAGGCTATATCCATCTCTCAACAAAGGCAAAAAGCTTATGCTGATAAGCACAAAAGAGCCTTAATGTTCAAAGAAAATGATTGGGTCTTACTCAAGTTTCCTAAGGCTCGATTAAGGAAAACGACGGGCAAAAATCCTACGGGCCATAAAAAGTATTATGCTAAACTAGCAAAAAGATACTATGGTCCTTTCCAAATCTTCAAGCCCATCAATGAAATGGATTATCAACTCAAGTTGCCCAACCATTGGCTCATACACAATGCCTTTCATGTAAGCCTACTTAGGCCCTACAAAGGAGAGCCACCAAATGAACCAAAAGTTATGGAAGACCCTCCTGAAGAAGATCAAGAAGAGGTGCTACAACCCGAAGCTATCCTTTGGCATGAAGACAAGGTACTACGACATGGTAATATTATCCGACGGTATCTTATTAAGTTCAAAGATTACCCTTTTTAAGATGCTAGATGGATGCAAGGAATACAACTTAAGGATAGTATGAACCTTGTCAATGCTTACAATGCTACATTACAGTAAGAAGATGTACAAATTTCTTTAAATAACTCATTTTTTTGTCTTATAAGACTAGCCCTCTTTTCAATTGTGCACAATTTTAACTAATATGCATGCTTAGAATCATGTTTGTGATGACGATGTCTATCAAACACCAAGTAGAATTTGTCACTCTATTTTGGAAGAATGAAATGGACTAAAGACTAGACATGCTTTGGGCAGCTATTTCTCCCAAGCACTAAATGGATTAGTCATCCATCTTGAAAACATGTCGTAGGGTAAAAAGGGATTCTCTACCCATTAAGTAAAATTGACTAATGACTAAGGCTTTATCTCTTCTACCTCATAGTCAGGATGATTATGATTTCCATGGAGAGGTAATGTCATAGAATCTAATATCTAATATCTAACCAAACCAAATGATTTTTTCATATTAAAATGATCACTTAATGTGGGAGAATAAATCGGAACAAGTGTTAAGATATAGACATGTGGTTATAGATCTATCTCAACACGGGGCCAATGGTGAAGGGGCCCAAATGAGAGATGGTCTATCAAAGAGCAAGGCTGACAAATGGATCATAAGACCTTAGGGTTAGCTTCATTGAAGACCTCCAATAATGTGTGTAAAAGTCCTTTGACCTTAGGTAAGCTAGGGCTGAGCTTGAGGCGCGGGAACCCGACCTAGCTCGAGGTGCTTGTCCTACTTGTCATCTTGATGACTAAGGTTCTTGAGGTTCTTGATGATTGAGATGCTTGAGGTTCTTGAGATGCTTGAGATGCTAGGGTTGCACTTGAGGTGAGAACCTAGCCCAAGATTAAAGTGGTTAAGGGCCAAGCTTGTGGTGGGAAATGGGCCTATGCATGAGGGGCTTGAGGTGTCAAAAAGTAAAATATTCAATCCCTACAAGGAGGGGGTGAGCCCTACATGAGGGGGGATGAGAGAGAACACCCACACACTCACACAAGGCATGCATGGTACTAAGAAATCAAAAGGGACACTTGTCCAACTCCTCCTCATGTTGCCCTCATGGTGTGCCTGAAGCCTATTGGTTGGCCGCCCAAGGGGTCCAATGATAATTTAGGAGATTTAATTAATTTATTTTGCATTTATCAAGATGTCTCTCTCAAAGGGGAAAGGGGGACACTTGTCCCAAGGCTACCCTTGTTTCTTGTAATGCATCCTGCTTATGATTGGCTAGGCCTGGAGGGGTCCAATGAGCTTCAAGCATGAGCTACAAGGGGGGGTCAACCCAAGAAATCTAGGGGGTTGCTTTGGGGGTATACTCACCCACACACACTCACAAACACTCTCATTGTGTGCTATGCAAAATGCAAGAGCTCCCTCTCCTTCTCCAAGCAAGTAGAGGTTGAGAGCCTACACCAACACTCTTGGCTATGGAGTGCAAATCCAACCAAGAGCCATGCTTCAATGTTTAAGCTTTCCATATTCTTCTTCTTCATTACTATGCTATTATGTATGCTGGCAACCAGAGTTATGATAAGTGAGGAACTAATTCTTTCTCCTACGAAATGTTTCTTCTTCCTCTTTCCTACCCTCATTCCTTGCTAGCTCTCTCCATCTTCGAAGGTGTTTGAGGTCTTGGGACTGAGGCTTGGGATAGTTAAAGCTTTCGTCAAGTTTATGTTATGTTTGTGATGCATGAAGCTTTCCATCTTCGTTGCATCACCTAGGTCACAAGGAACACAAAGATTGTACTGTAACATGTCTCTCTTAATGGGAGAAATCATAATAAAAATGCCTATTGGAGAGGGGACCGGCTCCAGATAAATCCGGTCCTCAACTGTTGTCATGTTCTCTAAATTATCTCTATTGCAAAAGTATTGTTTATGTTAAGTTAACTAATTGCTATGATTATGTTGCTATCTTTAATTATGTTCACCCTCTATGATCATAAAGTCATTTCTCAAAAGTACTCTCATTAATTTCCGCTACTCTCAAATTAAATAGTCGAATTCGATTCATCATTCCCTTCCTAATGGTTTCATATCAATATGAAATTAGAAAAAGGCTAGGTTCAAGCCATCTATGAATTCATACCGATATCAAGGAGTAACAAATTGTGTTCAAGACACTTATGGTATTATAAAGGTGTCATAAGGATATCATTTACTATTATCTCGATGGTAAAATGTCCATACCAATATTATACCCATATGATAACATTTGGAAAACCAATGTCGTATTGGGGTCATACATACTGATATCATATCAATATGATATTAATATGAAATTTAAATGGTAAAATATATGTGACGGATCATCCAATCACATTTTGATGAAGTCGTAAAATAGTCCACAACAAGAAACACCATATGGATATGGCCAAAAAACCCCATTGCAAGTGGTATGACCTCACTAATTGATGTCACATTTACTAGTGGCATTGTAGATGTTGAGCTCAATGGTGTAGAAATTGAAAAAAGGAAGAAGCAGGATGGGTAGGCAAAAGAGGAAGAGAATAAGTTACAAGATAAAAAATGGTCATTTATTTCAAACAAGCTCTAAAGCCTCAACTGCAAGAAGCCCAATGGACTTCTTAGGTGCATCTCTTTGAATTCTTGCTCTTAAGTGTTGCTTGCACTCCAGAGATTTCTGCGTATTTTCTCTAGAGCAATCTCTTTTGCATCTCAAACTTTGTGGATGGGATTATGTGTTTTCTATCTGCTTTCAAAACCTTCATGTGACTATGAAACCATGCTTAGCTTCAATCAATCATACAGGCACACACAAAGAGAAGAGAGAAATCACACACAATTATAGAGTAATTAGCCACAAAATAGTTGAGATCTAACTAATCAAGGCATCAAAGATCATCATTAGAGAGTAAGAGAGGAATAATAAAAGAGATCTAAGAGCATTGACTAGTATTAAGTAATTCACATGAGCATGAAAAAGCTCAAGGACTCTATAGCCATACACCATATGATCTCTCATTAGATGTTCTCTCAATAAATGAGGATAAGGACCCTTATTATATTTACACACTACCTTATATACCCGGGGTTGAGAATGTGCAATTTTTGGGTGCCCAAGACCTTCAGGGACCCATAGTTAGGGACCCATAGTTACTATATCTACTACTTAGGCATGCTAACTCTCTTTATAACTTAGAAATCTTCTTGAGCCTGTATCACATCCTAAATATTTTGATGGCTGAAAATAAGCGGAAAATTACAATGCATGGCCATATTGGGAAAATGTGTGCATCCAATCACTGATGCTTCTTTATATCTATCCTTGATGTGACAAAAACTGGACCACTACTTCATCACCTGTAAGGCTTGTATCACCTTCTTCTTGGCATGTAGCCTCGCTCTCATAGATTGCATGGAGTCAATTTTCGGAGCCACAACTCCCACGACCACACACCAACACTGGAACCATACAGTGCACCTCTATATGCCCATCAAGGCAAGGTTGCCACACCCCTTGCATAGATAAATCCATTTGATATACATGTGCTACTATTTCCAGGTCCTGCATGTTATTCTCAAGAACCGATCCTTCAATCAAATCAAATGCACAATCAAACCATATCTCTACTTCTAGTAGTGACTCACCGTCACAAGGCATAAGAGCAGGTTGCTCAGCCAACTGGTTCACACAAGGTACCTCTGCATCTGCATTATGGTCCTCTTCAACCTCTCATCACATTGCATGCAGCTTGCATACATCTTCTACCAATTTATCCACATGAAAAACATCATAAGTATCAAACCTTAAGGACATGGACTCTACCTCCCATGTGATATTCGTGTCTAAAGTGATGCTAGAGCTTGAAATCCTGCAGATTTCTCCTTCAAATTCATCAATTATGACACCTTTTCTACCTTCATCCTTTCATGTTCTAGAACATGTACATTCTCTTCAAGATCTTTGATCATCTCATCCTCTTGAGCAAGCAAACTTGGTGGCACCCTGAAAATGCCTCTCTACACTTTTTGAGACATCATAGGGCCATGTTGCATCTCCTCTAATTTGGCATCACTTCTAGGAGCTTTATCAAATGCATATTGGCAAAAGGAAAATACTTTACCTCTTGGAAGTCATCTATCTATTTCGGCTTAGGTCCACCGGCTGTAATTGTAGGCTACAATGATCCATCTCCATTTTCTTCTTCATTTTTGGACTCTTTGCTCTAGCAATTCTATCAGCTTTGTAACTTTTCAAATCTTCATAATCCACTTTATCTCAAATATGAGGATGCAAGCAAGATAGAAATTTATCGAGCTTAAAATACTTTGCATTGATCACCTGGGTAACAACTACCAAATCCTTTCAAAATGCTTCAAATCTATCAAAACGAAGGTATTGAAATTATCCACTTGCCTCTTTTTGCAGGCCTTTAATATTTTCATTTGCTTTTGTAACCATCACCACTTTTCAAAATTTTTGTAGGATTTGCTCTTGAACACCAATCCAATTGTGCTTGCTTACATCTTCTAAACCATTGAACCAAGACTTTGATTTACCTCGCAACACCAACA
Source organism: Adiantum capillus-veneris (assembly GCF_014529385.1). Classification (NCBI taxonomy): domain Eukaryota; kingdom Viridiplantae; phylum Streptophyta; class Polypodiopsida; order Polypodiales; family Pteridaceae; genus Adiantum; species Adiantum capillus-veneris. Next base: position 142,489,076 of record NC_140933.1, on the reverse strand, counting down.
ACATCATTTGGAGCTCCGCCATTGGAAATTGCGGGTTTAGCTCTGATACCAAGTGTTACAGTGCTGCCCGAGACACTCAAGGTGAACACCTTCACCAAGAGGCCAAGGGCCCGCAACTTGGAGCACGTGGGCTGGGAGGCTTGCATCCATTGACTTGAGTCCCTTTGGAGGCTCCTTGAGGGGCTCGTCTAAAAGATGGCCCGAGATCAAGTCTAGCTCGATGTGTGCGTGATCCTTCTTGGCACCGCGCATACATGAAGTTTGTTTGAGTGCAGAAGCATCTTTAGGATCAATGTGGAGCGAATGAGGGAAACCTGATGGCAAATGGCTCAGTCCTGTTATGGGGCTGCCTGGGACACTCAAGGTGAGCACCCGGGGCGGTCACTTTTTAGAATGTGTATGATATCACATGAGTTAACCGGAGAGGATTATTAAAAGACCAAAATGTATAAAAATGTATACATACAGAGGGGGGTGGGGCTTTTTTAAATAGGCTCACATTGTAAAAATAGTATGTATATTGGGGTATTATTAATTGCCTCTTGAACGCACGTGATATAGGGGTATTTTGATAAGTGACTGCCCCGAGGGTGAACACCTTCACCAAGAGGCCAAAGGCATGCAAATTCGAGCACGTGGACTGGGAGGCTCGTGTCCACTGACTTGAGTCCCTTTGGTGGCTTGTCCAGAAAACGGCCCGAGATCACGTTGTCAGGAGTTTTTTTGAGCAAGGGATTGCGCATATGTACATACACATGCATGGTGCATCTAATAAAGGATTACCCAATTTCCATAGCCAGGTGGTTACGTGGGGCCCACATGTGTACAGGTAGGACAACATGTACATAGTGCAGCGATTTTCACTATTATCAATACTAGTGTGTTTTTTCTACAATAAGGAGGAGTTGGTAGCGCGTAAAACTTCTCGAGGAAGCTATCCACGGGCCGACGACGTGAGGTCAGCAGGTGCGTCAGATGGCATCGAGTGGCATCAGGAGGCCGAACGGGGTCAATATTTGCACGTGGATGAATACGGACACAAAGTGGTGTTTTCTTGTGAGAGTTATGCAGAAAGGTCATCATTAGGACCAATTTCTGGGGCCACTTCACGTGGTGGCGAGATGCATTATTGGAAAAAAGCTGAGTGCCAGGTGTGCGAATGATGCAAAAAGGTGACAACTATGCACCGCGAGGTCAGTTTTTGGCATGTTCGGGGTCCGTTTGAGGTCATCTAAAAGGCCAAGGGTGCCCAAGTAATAAAGCTAAGTGTGGGAACTGAAAAAACAGAGAGAAAACCAGAAAAAACGTGGAGAAGAGAGGAGGAACAGCCGCAGGTGTGTTTTTGCTCATTTTGGAGCCTGTTTTGGCCGTAAACTGCTCATCCGAGGTCGGATTTGAGCACTTTGACATTGTAGACTGGGGTTTTGGGCCGTTCCGGACGCGATGGCGCTGTCCATTTTTCCAAATTCCTCACTTTTTTCCTGCTGTTTTTCTGTGTAAGTTTCTCCTATGAGCGAAGTTTCTGCTCTAGTTTGTGATTGTATCTGGGTTATTTTACCCATATTGTGTGAGCTATTTGCCCCATTGGTGTTGGCCCAAGCTCAATTGTATCTAAACATCAGAAATTCTCCTCTTTTGAGCTGAGTTTTTTGGGTGTGTGTGTGTGTGTGTGTGTGTGTGTGTGTCTCTGTGTGGAGTGGGCAAGTGGATAGTCTCTCTCCTCTCACTCCAGAGGTGTGTTCCCTGTCTCGGCCAGGTGTGTTGTCTAAGCCGAGTGGTGCCCCATAGTGTGTGTGTGTATCTTCCCAAGAGTGTGTGTCGGGTAGTTATAGAGGCGCTGTGTGTGTTTTCATCCCGCTCACAACGTCTAGCTCGATGCACACGGGAGCCTTCTTGGCACCATGTGTACATGAAGTTTGTTTGAGTGCAAAAGAGTCTTTAGGATCAATGTTGAGGGAACAAGGCAATTTGGGGCTTGAGTTCATATCTAAGAGGTCCTCTTGAAACTCTCTCAGGCTACTTTGGGCTAACTTGGAAAATTGCCAAAAATGCCCCCGATCGCCGCCTCGGGCCGAGGCTACTAATAGCCATCAATCGTGAACAAGGAGCACCTCGGCCATGCATTCATGAACAGTGTATATATAAACTCAAAGAGGAAGTCAAGACCTCCGCATGGAGTACTTGAACGTCCAAAACGGACAACCCGTCCACACGTAGCGCCAAGCCAACGCTCGCCGATGTGACCCATCGACGAAGAGCCGACGGCCACGAAACTGGGTCATGGAGTCCTCATGTGAGGCGGACTCTCGGGATTACCTCCTGTGATGAAGTGGAGGGGGATACTCCCGTTACTTGGAACTCTCAAACCTTCTCACACGTCCATGGTACTCAAACGGTGAGATGAGGAGAAAATCAAGGTCAGGACTATGTCCCATCGGCCGTCATCCCCATACTAGGCCATCACTCATTTTCCCTGCGGCACCAAGCCGTGGTTTTCCAATATCGGGTGGTCATGTCCCACCGTCACCCTGGAGGTGCCCACTTGAGCGGAGCACAACATACACCCCCCCTTAGAAAACTCTCCTCCCAAGAGTAGCATTGTTAGGGTAGGAAACTCCCTGGTTAATGCTTTGGAGGGTGTATAGGGAGTGCATATACTAAATCCAAAATGGTATGCATGAGAGGTCTTACTGAGAAGGTAGTGTCTATCTCAAATAGCCATGATGTGGTTGAAAATGCAGAAAGTTGTGGGTACCAAGTCCGCTTGGCACTTTTGTTGAGGCTTTAGGGTAAGAATATACATTGAGTGGCATAGAGCACGCTGCTACGTTGATCCATGTTGAGGAGCCTGTCTGTTTTGGATATTATACCTGATGCTACAATGATGATGCATCACTTGTCTTGAGTGCGAGAACCAAGTTGCGTTGATTCCCATTGCTTCTTGGGAAGCAAATTTTGACTCACTTCATGTTGATTCCTTCCCAAATGGCGACGAAGGTCCAGTTCACGTTAAGTTGAATTGATTGCATGGGTGCGGGAGTAGAGTGCACCAAAAATATTTTCTCGCTTCATGTTCCATGGAGAGTAAGTTACTCTACCAAATTGGATCCTTAGGCTTGATTGCTGAGGCTGTAAGCTACCTCTTGAAGATTCAAGGCCTTTTGGATTTCCTTCTTGAAGCACTTACTGAGTGCTCATGTAGATTTGGAAGTCTTGATATGAGCTTACTTGCTCGTTGAAGTAAGGTACCTTACGGAAGATAACTTTTAGGCTTATTGAGCACCGGTCCGTCCCTAAACCAAAAAGATGATGTCTATCTGATTGCTTCCTTGGCATACAAACCAAGGTTTTCCTAAGACTGCTGGAGAGTCAATCCCATTGATACCTTGAAGCTTTGGCATACTTCAAGACTTGATTGAATTTGAATGTTTTGATCTGGGTCTTGCACATTTGAGGATAGAACTTGAAGTAGGTAACTCGTAGAGAAGAAGATGGATGATCCATTTTTGTTCCTTGCTATCTACTTGAAGCTTGTCGCTTTGAGTTGAGCCTGAATGCTCACAGGTATTTGTCTTGCTCTGCAAGAACTTTGACTTGTTCTTCACAAAATTTCCTTCGTTGGCTGACGAAAACAAACCTGAGAATCACTCATCTTGGGTCTTATTGTTTTCCCTTGCTTAGATCCGCTACGATCTGGATGAAGGGTTGAAAGTGTGGTTGAAATAAGAGGGTTGATGGTGGGGATCATCCTCTTGAGCCCGATGTGGAAGCACCACATACCTTTTCTTGAGTACTCGTGAGGCTCCACTTTGAGCCAAATGTGGGTTTTTGAGTTCGTGTGTACCTGTAGGGGCTATTGTCTGAGCCGAGTGTAGGTGTATGCTCGTTGGTACCTAGATGGGCTCCTTCTGAGCTGGATATAGGGGTATCTACTGCCTTACCTTGGAGGGGATCCTGTCTGAGCCCGGATGTAGGTGGCTTTGCTTTGTGGGTCTATGTCACCATTGGGTTGACATAGCCTTGATTGCATGTCTTTTGTTGTAGATGTGCTCACTCTAATTGGGTTGATGTTGGCGTAGGTATATGGACAGTTCTATCTCGAAGACCGTCACTGCATGAGGCATCACTCATCCACGGAATTCTTGTGAGGGGGCCTTCCTCATGTGGCCCTTGCATTGAGACGTCTTTGTGGGGGGCTATCCCTGAATCATTGTGCTTTGGAATAAGATGCATGGCCCACCCACTTGCAGGACTTTAGCTTTGTTGTGGTGCTTTCTCCACCACTTCTTGGTCATATGTCTTAGCTTTGGTGCTCGGTCCACCCGCTCGTAGGTACCCCGCTTTGATGTATGTATGACCAGTCCACCCAAGTCCAGTTGGCTCCCCGACTTGGCTAAAGGGGCTTGGTCCACCACTTATGGGTCCCCGGATTCACTGTATGGAAAGGGGCACGGTCCACTCGAGTCGTTTCGGGTCTTTGGCCTCATTGTTGTCTTGGTGCACGGTCCACCTGAGTCGATTCGGGTCCCCGATTTTGCTGATGCTAACTGGATCTCACATAGCCTGATGGTCTGTAGGAACATGGTCCTACTTGTTGTGAATATCCTGTCTTTTTGTGAGTTGGGGCTCTAGTGTAGCCTGACGTTTGGCACCCACTCGATCCTGCTTTTGAAGTTCATATCGCTACTTTGAGGCTCTGGATGTAGCCTGATAGTCCGTAGGCACTCGGTCCCACTTTTGATGATCTATTGGTCCTGACTGTGTCTGGATTGAGTTGGGGGATTGTTGCCTTGCTTGGATCACCCGCTGAAGATAGGGGCTAGGATCTGATCACCTTGCCTTCACCTACCGATTGAATTCTCCTCAAGAGGTACTCTCGACCTCACGCTGATCTAGCACAGCCTTTCCCTATTGGCTTGTCTGCTTAGGCTGAGGAGGGTCGTCCTTGGCACCAACCTTGCTGGTGCTGATGCTAATGAATGCGGGGGATGTCTAGCGTGACCTTGAAGAGTCCCACTTGACTACTTGCTGGGGTGGCATCTCGTTGTCCCCTTACTGTGAAGAAGCCTTGGCTGTTGCTCCTTTGCTCTGACTACGTCAAAGCAGGCCTTGGTCATCTTAAGATAAATGATGACTGGCTCCTAAATGTTTTCTTACATCAAGTCATTGCGTCTCTAAACTGCACCCATCACAGACCAAGAGATACTGAAAAGGATGAGCAAACCCGCCCATCCCAGGTGCTTTGGAGCTCGCGGCTTCATTGTGCTCGTTGCTGATACATTTTGTCATAGCATCCTTGTACCTGTTCCTACTTCCTTTGAAGTGGTCTCTTTCCAGTCCTTCTGTTCCCACTCACATGAGGGTGGAGTATTCCTTACACACCATCGATCCAAGGCACTATTGTTTCAATTTACCATGGGGGCTTGCCGTTGGAGATGCTGGTGAACTTCACTTAGCTCCACTGTTATGACGACCAACGTTCCCAGGCCTAGGCCCCTGAACTGCTTTGCTATTCTTTCCTATCTGTGAGTTCTTTAGCTGGAGATTCCATCCAAGGTTGTTTTCTATTCGGGCTTGAAGCCCTCGTAGACAATCTGCACTTGCCATCAATTTTTGTATCAAGGATCACACTCCCTGTAAATTCTTCATTCCTTTGTACCCTTAAAATCGATGATACTAGGTTTGCATATTTTGATCGAGGGACATCCTCTCACGCTCATGACCCTGCCCACACGGGTCTATGTACAAATCCTTGCATTATGATGATGAGCCACTACCACTGTCACCCCTGGCCTCTACCACCAGGCTTAAAGTGCCAATGCTAAAAATCACCTCGCCATCCTTTGCTGACAGCGGAGGCTGTATCTGAATGAGTTGGTCTCTTACCTTGGGCCGCTCTACCAAGCCATACCAATACGAGGTTGAAGCTCAATGGATGATGGTCACGATTGGCTTCAGGTCCGCTTACCTCTTCACAAGGTGCTCGTCAACTCCTGAAGAGCCTAACTGATGAGAAATTTCATTTCTGATGGTCGATCCAATTGGTCGCCCGTTTGAAGGTGATTGCTGAGAGGATACTTAGCGTTGTTGACTGGACGCTTCTTTTCTTCTTTATGGATACTTGTTGAGCATGGAGGGACTCTTCACCCAGAGTCCTCTTCGAAGACAATTGGAGCCGACGTACCCTGACGGCTCCAAAATACCTCTGCTAGTCATGTCTTCAATGTATACCTTGAGCCACGGCTTGTTGTGCTCCGCTCGAGCGGGCACCTCCAGGGGTGACGGTGGGATGTGACCACCCGATCTTGGCAAACCATGGCTCGGTGCCGCGGGGCATGTGATGGACCCGTTATGGGGACGACGCACGATGGGACATAGTCTTGACCTTTAGTTTCTCCTCATCTCACCGTTTGGGTACTACGGATGTGTGAGAGGGTTTGAGAGTGCCCTATAACGGGAGTGTCTCCCTCCACTTCATCACGAGAGGTAATCGGGTGAGTCCGCCTCACAGGGGGACTCCATGACCTAGTTTCGGGGCTGTGGTCTCTTCGTCAGCGGGTCACATCGACGAGCGTCGGTTTGGCTCTATGCGAGGATGGGTTGTCCATGTTGGACGTTCAAGGACTCCACATGGAGGTCTTGACTTCGTCTCTGAGATCAACTATGCACATTCATGAACGCACGCTCAAGGCGCTCCTCATTTGCGAGCGACGGCTGTCGACAGATTCGGCCGAGGCGGTTCAGGGCATTTTCGGCAATTTTCCAAGTTAACCAAATTGACCTAAGAGAGTTTGAGGGGGACCTCTTAGATATGCTCTCAAGGCCTGAATTGCCTTGTTCACTCAACATTGATCCTAAAAACGTTTTTGCAATCAAACAAACTTCATGTACGTGCGGTGCCAAGCCCCTCAAGGAGCCGCCAAAGGGACTCAAATCAGTGGACACGAGCCTCCCATCCTGCCCCTCGCTTTGTTTCATCACTTTTCATCTACAGTGAGAGCATAAACAATTTAAAATCCACACTCCACTTGTCTGCATCTTCATCACCTTTGAATGTCGGACCAAAATTCTACTTCATCTTTATTTACGAACACTATACCAATGAACAATCAGTGTGCTCCTTCATGGGGGCACCACAAGATGGAAACGGAGAATGAGGAACACACCCAACACACAACACAAACTCCTCTCTATAGCCCAGGGATTCCACAACACCCCTACCCTCTAGTTATAACACACATAGACACCCAATCTGCAAACCACTATCACCCATGCCCGCCCAATCAGTCCAGATTACACATCGCCATCCACAAGCTCATAATCATTTTTCTTATCCATAACCCTTTAGAGAAATTCAAAATCCATGAACAATCACACACTCACACACCTTGTAATAGAGCAGATGATGAAGGAATAGAGACGAGTAGGGAGAAGAAACAGAGAAATCTTGGTTATGATGAGCTTGGATTTCATTCACAACTGATGAGCTATATTTTGATCCAAATACAAACTCACAAGGATCTCTTCACAAGCTTTAGACCAAGAAACTCTTTCCCATGTACTCTTCTTGCATGTGAATTAGCACTCTCCGTTTTTTTCATGGTATCACTACTTCTTCATCCATGATCACTATAGCTCACGGACAACCCGATAGTGCTGCCTTTGCACCACTTTCAGATGATCTTTGAACTCCCTTCTCATAGCTTCGCTGATAAACTATGCACCTCCTTCTCTTTCCTTTTTGCGTGCTCTATAGCACCATAGGAAATCACTCTTTTCCTTTATCGGCAAGTGTTGCTTGTTTTTTCCTTTATCGAAAATTGTTGCTCCTTTTTTTTCCTGTGGCATATGACACCACCAATATAGCATTCAATCCTTTGTGGTAATCATTGCTACAAAAGACTTTTATCATTGAACTCTCTAGATATTTTTAGATGTTCTATAAATTAAGCCTGTAATAGGTCAAAAAATACCAAGATCAATTTGGTGTATCTGGGGGCTGTATGGAGAAGTAATGAACCTACCAAGGCCTAATTTAGCAGTAGGTGACGCTAGTGGGAGGCTCGGGGCTGCCTTGAAGTGCAAGGACCTTCCAAACACAGCCTATGAGTCCTAAAAAGCTATAAAAAGCCCCCCCCTCTTCACAGTGGAACTCAGAATCGGAGTTCTAGCAGGTTCCTCTTGTGTATAATCAAACACCTCTCAAACATTACTTAGAGAGAAAAAAATCTTTGTAATTAATCGAGGTAATTAGTCTAGTTTTGGTTAATTAAGAAGATAACTTAGATTTTCACTATTTTTTTCTAATTAAATTATTAAATAAGATGATTAAGCATTCTCTATTATTAATTACTCTTTAGATTATCAATAGACTGTTGATTTAAATTTCTTAAGCTTGATCAATAATCTAACTAATTAATTACTATATATTAAGATAAAAATAGTTAATTTTAGGTTGATTTATGAAGAAAAATAGTTTTTTAAGCCTAAATAATTATACTATAATTTTCAAAGCTTGGTTATACTGTGTAAAAGCCAATTAGATCTAATTTTTTGAATAATCTAAAATTAGTTAACACACTTAGATAATTATAAAGTAGTTTTTAGAGCTAGAAAACATTGTAGGAAGCTCGGATAATTAGGCCAATCATAAAAAATTAGTTTAGCTAATTAATTAGACTAAAATTATCTAATTTTAAGCATAAATTGAAGGTGAAAACTAGCTAAACTACTTACATATATATATAGTATCTTTCAAAGCTAGAAAGCATTGTTAGAAAGTCAGGATAATTAAGCCATGCATAGAAAATTAGTTTAGCTAATTATTAGGCTAAAATTCTCTACTTTTAAGCATAAATTAAAGGGGAAAATTAGCTAAACTTCTTAGATAATTATACGATAACTATCAAAGCTAGAAAACATTGTTGGAAAGCCAAAATAATTAGACTATACATATAAAATTGGTCTAGCTAAATAATTGGGAAAAAATTATCTGTTTTAAAGCATAAATTAAAGGGGTAAATTTACTAAATTATTTAGATAATTACGAGAGCTAGAAAACACTTCTATGAAGTTGGGATATTTAGGTCATGCATAAAAAACTGGCTTAGCTAGTTAATTAGACTAAAATTATCTATTGCTAAGCATACATTGAAGAGGGAAACTAGCTAAATTACTTAGATAAGTATAAAATAATTATCAAAGCTAGAAAACATTGTTACAAAACCAAGATAATTAGTCCATGCATAAAAACATTAGTTTAGCTAATTACTTAGGCTAAAATTGTGTGTTTTTAAGTTTAAGTAAAAGAGAAAAATTAGAAAAACTATTTAGATAATTATAAAATAATTATCATAGCTAGAAATACTATTAGGAATTTAGGATAATTAGGCCATGCACAAAAAATTAGCTTAGCTAATTAAGTAGACTAGTATTGTCTACTTTTGATTATAAATTGAGAGTGAAAATTAGCTAACTAATTTATATAATTACATAGTAATTATTAGAGACAAAAAATAGAATTATAAAATTAGGATAATTATATTAAGCATAGATGATTAGTTGAGCTAATTACCTTAGCTAATATTATCTGATTTTGGCTATGAATTGAAAAGAAAAACTAGCAAATTAATTTATGTAATTACATAGTAGCTACTAGAGATGTTAAACAACATTAAAAATTTGGGATAATTACCTTAAGCACAAATAATCAATTTAGATAATTACCCTAGCTAATATTTTTTGATTTTGACTATAAATTGAGAAAGAAAATTAGTAAATCAATTTGTAAGTTAGAAAAATATTTACTAGGGCTATAATACATCCGAATCCACCTAGGATAAATATCCCAGAAGAAGATACGCAATTCATAATCTACTTAAGCCAAATTAGGGTATTTTTGAAGAGAAGTTAAATAAAGAAATTAGTAAACCAGCTCTGATAATTATAGGATAATTATGGAAGCCCAATAGTACTACTAGGAAGTTAAGAAAAAATATCTCAGCTTGATATTTATCGAAGGCATTTACTTAGTCCAAAAATCTCTATTTTTGGGTAAAAGGAAAAAGAGAGATTATTTCATTAATTTGCTGATCGATTAAGTATCCTTTTATAAGGCTACCACTATGGCTCTGAAGAGGACCCAAGGAAACCCTCAATCCGATGAGGATGATATAACTCACAAAAGGGCTAGGGCGTCCCATGACCATGATGCTGGGCCTAGTAGTAGGCCTACGGAGGAGAGTCTTTATGCGCCAGCTTAGCAGCAGATGGTTGATCGGTCCCAAGTGGATTCCCATTTTATTCAATTAAGTCTTTAAATAGTTTAAGTTCTTTTATAAGTTAACATTCCATACGTAAGGAGTGAGTAAGAATCAGAAAAGGAATAATTGGCCGAAAACAAAAGATAACTTTCAAAAAACCAGCGAGCATTGTTTGTAATTAGGAAAGAATTGTTTGGGCTAAGACTGGTTGACCTAGGAAAGAATGATTCATCATTGTTAAGATAGCTTGTCTCAAGACACCTCTGATTCCTTGGAATATTTTTACTCCAGGTGATGAGTAATGACGACGAGTCAACCATGGATGAGTCGGTCACCTCCATGTATGTGGAGTCTTTATCCTGTACATGTGTATGTTTTTGGACACTACTTAGGATATTGTTTTTATCCTAGGGGAACCGCCCAATTGTATGGGCAACTAGTTTGGCGTATGGAGGCTCGAACTTTGGGTGATGTCTTTTCCACCCCTGTTTTTATAAATAAGGAATGGGTGCCATTTTTTCACCCTTGTATATGTGTTCTTGAGAGAAGCCAATACTGGTGAGAGATACTTTAGATTAATAGTACCTTGTCTTAAGTCTAAATATGTTTGTTTGTAAAATAATGTTTTCAATATTGTTTTCAAGGTTGTTTTAATGGATTACTATTATGAAAGATAAAACGAATCATTATTTTAATTGTGATAGGAACATGGGCAGTAATTAAATAACAAAGTATCATGTGTGAGTGCGGGGGTGGTAACTGGGTGTTAATTGAGTCAAGGACAGTTAACAAAAGTTGCTAAATACCAAAGACATACGAATGCACATCGAAGATCAACATGAAGAAGTAGTAAAGATTGGAGTTACACATTTTTCACATTTTCCCAAAATGATCATGTATTGTAAATTCCCGATTTATTTCAAGACATTGTAATATTTTAATGTGTTATGGGCTCAATGGGAGTTCCAAGCTGTAAAGAACAGGTCAGATAGTGTGCCTAGGTAGTTGATTCAGTAAGTGGTGGAGCCCTAAAAGCCTTGGACACCTCGACATTGCATATTTTTGCCCCAAGTATATAGGGAAGTGTGTAAAAGAAATTAGGGTTCTCAAGCTCATTTGTTGAGAGCACTCTTTGGTGAGAGCTCTTGAGGTGTGTGGCTATGGAGTCCTCTAGCTTCTCCTTGCTCATGTGACTTGGTTACAACTAATCAATGCTTTGATTAGCTAGATCGTAACTATTTAGTGATTAATCTCTCTCTAATCTTGTGTAATTGTCCTCTTTTTCTTGTGTGTGCATGTAGGTTTGATTGGAATGTGGTGCTCAATAGATCTATGTGTGTGTGCTCGTGATTAATGTGTTGTGTGATAGGATTAGTGTTGTGTACGTCTTGCAATCATTAGTGTGTGTGATTAGGTTGATTGGAGGTGAAGGAAAGTGGATGTGGAGATTGCCCATCATTGTGGCTTAACTCCTCCATAGGCCGAGAAACTCACCTCTAGAGCAAACCATTCGTGTTTCCATGCTTAGCTCACTAATCATGTGAGTGTTTCCATGCCCTAGCCGGGTAGCTCATCCCTCTGGGTTGATAATTTTGTTGGCCATTGGAGCTATGCAACGATGGAAAACCCAAAATTTGGCACCATTGCCGAGGACGATGGCCTACACTAGTGTAATTGTGGCATAATCGGATGTATTTCCTCACTAATTTTACTACTAATTTTACTTGTGTATTTATGGTTTTCTGGATTTTAGATGTGTGTGCATGAAGAAATGTGTTCATTATTCCCGAATATTTCACCGTATCTTGTCAATTTCACACTAGCCCCTTGCTAATTTCACTAATTTTTTGCTAACTTACACACTAATTTGCTACGAGGATTGGAGCTTTCAATCGTCAATCGATCTTCATCAGAAAGGTAATCAAGGTGGTACTCTCAACCTCCCTAGAATCTAAAGATGTGCAGAATTGTGTAGAGACTCCACCATGATGCAATGTAATGTCAATGCCATGTTGATGCTATGATGCTTTAAAAATCTTTGGATTGTTCATTTTCATGCCGTCATAATGCCGAAATTTTCCAGATTTGGTGGTGTATGAAATTGATAAGTTCAATTGCTAATTGGTGAATGTGAGTTGCTAATTTTGTGCCTAATTGATCTAATTGCATGCTTGAATGGTCAGTTGCAAGTGTGTGCACTAAAATCAAGTAAATGTGCATTCTAATTGAGTGTATGTATGCCTAACTTTAAGTATGTGTACACTAGTTTACCCTTGTTTGTGCACCTACAAAATCAATGTGTGCTTAATGATTTTTCAATTGTGATGATTGATTTGTGTTGTGGTCATGCCCAACGAAAGATTTGTGAAATCACACTGCAATTTCGACAAGATTAACCCTTTTGTGTGCGCACCTAAAGATTGGTAAAAAACGTCAATTGTTAGTGTGTGTGTGTGCCCAAAAAGCGCCTAATGCGCATGATTAATTCGACTTTTGATTGCATATTTGATGTGTATAATGGTTAATTGCTGTGTTTTGAGCTCAAAACACGGATATATACACTTCAAATGTGTCAAATTTTGACCTAGTTTTGCCGCTGATTTTGCCGATTGAATTGCCTACTTTGGATTTTTTTAAAATCAAATTATTTGGCTTTTGAATTGATGTAATTTTACTTGGCTGCACTAATCCCCTATATGTGTAGGATTTGTTTTTTTAAATGACATTTTTGGGATAATTTTTGCAAATTTTGTGGCACTTTTTTGTTAATTTTTGCATTATTTTTTGCTTAATTCCATAAAAAATTGATATCTTGCAATCTTTACGAGTTGTTTTTAATGCGTGTTAACGACTTAATTCGAGCGCATTTGGGCTTTTGTTCACCATATTTTGAGCGTTTTACTATTTTCATGGACCGGGTTGATGATTTTGTCGAATCTGGCATCTTCGGTAAAAACTATTATTTTTGGTGTGCTTTTGCGTGTCAAAAGTGTTGGATTGTGATTGCAAATGATTTTCTAATATTTTTAAAAAATTTTGACGATTTTTTGGATTTTTGGTTGATTTCTAGCGTTTCCACTAATTTTCGGCCTATTTTGGTATTTTTGGACGATTGAAAATAAAATAAAATAAAAAAATTGGATTTCTAGCTCCACGCCCTTGCCTTGCGGCGCATAAAATTTTTTCATTGGTGGATAGATCTTTACGGTCTGTTGGGATAGTTTTCGTCGACAATAAAGTACTCTTCTTCTTTTTTTCTCTATCCGCGTGAACACCGTCCAATCCCACTCTCACTCTTCCCCCACTACAACCGCGATTATTTCTATTCTCTCTCTTCCCCCACCCTCTCCCAAGCAATTCTTATCTTTCTCTCACCTCCCCCTATCACTCTCTCTCTCCCTTTTTCTCTCTCTCTCTCTTCCATGCCTATCCACTCTCTCTCTCTCTTCTCTCACTTCGATGCTGAACGCATGCACTTACTCTCTCTCATTCTCTCTTTCACTGCCCACTGGTTAGTAGTCTGCTCTCCCGTACTGTACGCCAGGGTCCCTCCCATGTCATCTTTGCTCTAACTCCACGCTGTCCCCGCCGACTCCAACGCGTGCCAGGCTACCAGCCATTCTCTCTCTCACTGTCAACAAACTCAACTCCGCCACGTCAACCGAGCCGAATCGGCACTGTCAACTCCTCTTTTCTCTCTTGGACCGCCATCTCGCAATCAACGTTGTTCTTCGATCATGCCTGTCACTGCCTGCAAGTCAACGCTGCCAAGTCAGTAAAAGGTAACATTTTTTTTTTTTAATAATCATTTCAATAAATAATAAACAAAAAAGTAAAATAAAAAACAATAAAAAAACCAAAAATCAAAGAAATTTTAAAGAAAAAATAAAAAAGGATTCTTAAAATTTTAAAAAACAAAAAATTACAATTAAAGATGCATAAAAAATAAAAATACAAAATAAACAAACATAAAAATAACTACAAAATCGAAAGATCCAATAGAAAATCAAAAAAAGGTTTAGAAATTTAAAAAAAAAGAAAAAAACATAAATCTGACACAGATAAATCATAATAATTGTAGAAAATTTGTAAAAGATAAAAAAACTCATAAAATTTCATAAATTATTCTTAAAATCCATAGATAAATCACAAAAATGATAAAAATTCATAACAACTCCTAGAAAATTGTAAAAAATCAAAACTTGAAAAATAATCCCAATAAATCATTAGAAATTCATAAGAGCTTCAAAAAAAATTATTAAAAAATAGAAAAAAAATCATAAAATATCAAAACTTTTCTTAAAAAATCATAAAAATACTAAAAATTTTAGAAAATTCAAAATTTCACAGAAAATTAATACAAATATAAAGAAAATCGTCAAAGAGCCAGAAAGACCAAAAAAGAAAAAAAGCAAAAGACCGGAAGAGTCAGACACTGAGAAAACAACACAAAAGCGAGCAAGTCAAAAAAGCAAAGCCAAGAAAATACACAGCGCAAAGCGAATCAAATCAACTGAAAAAAGAGATCAAAAAGACCAACTCAAAGCCGTTTAAGGGAAAGATAAACTTCAAAATTGGCACGCTAGAAATTGGCAAGTACAAGTAATAGCACTGAAAATTAGCTTCGAGTTGGACGAACAGGGACCACTCACATGTGATTACAGATTCAGCTAGTACGAGTAGTAAAGATTCTCCTAATCGATACCAAAATCTGCTAAGAGAGTTTTAACAGAACAAGCCAACATGGACTCCAATGGAGTCAAGAGTTCAAGTACAGCAAAGTAAGCTAGTAGAGTGGCAGCACATGCACAACTGTAACAGAGCAGATTTTACAATTATATGGCTAGAATGGAGATAAAGTCTTATATGCAGATTCAGAAGACCGTAGATACTTGATGAGCAGCAAAAGTAGCACAAGAGACAATATTCTATTGATCAGAGTGAAACTAGATAAAGAGAACTCCCAAATGTTCACAGACTTCAGTGGAGCCAGGTATTGCAAGCTCAAAGATGAAGTGTAGATAGAAGTTCAAAAAGTCAACCCAAATGTTTATCCAAAAATCTGCACAAGCCAGCAAAACATATAGCTAGTGCATATGCAATCAGGGTCATTGTACATGGATTACAGTGGTCAAACCTATAGTCGAGAGCCAGAATTGCAAGATCCAACAAATCAACCAATAGAAGCTAGTCTAGTTGAGAAAAAAGCCAAAGACAGTGCAAAAGTCAAGATGGACCAATCTATAGGTTGATGCTCAGTGTTTTAAAAGAAGATGCTGACAATTTGGTTAGCATAGAAATAAAAGTTCCTCAGCAAGAGCTTGACATGACAGAGCCAATTGAAATACCACCAGTCATGCCGTATTACTCAAATTATGGACGAAAAGGTGGACATTTTTTTAAAGATTGTCCAAGAAATTCAGACAACGAAAACATATCAACTGCCAAGCAAGGTAATGAAAAAATTGGAAATGCAAATCTCAATGTAAGTGCATTTAACTCGTCACTTTTAATGTAGTTGGATAATTATGCATTACCATTAGAAGCACCAGTAAAAGCATTGCAAGTTCAAAATCTACGTAAAGATGCACAGGCACCTGAAAAGCTTAAAATCGATTATTTGAACAAAAAATTATTGTATGAATTTGGTCCAGGTGTCCAGATATCACCAAATGTTGAAAATACTGTTAGGTTTGTAAATGATTCTGCATCCACTACCAAAAGTGTGCAATCATTCACGAGTCTAAGGGACTCATCAGCCAGAATGATGTTAGCTTCGTATGGTACACTTAATTCATATGCACACTATGTAGACCAAAAAGAGAAACTGTATAAAAAGGATCAACCAATGTTTCAACAACCCACATACCAGCTCATAGAAGTGCATCCAGTGATAGATTAGAAAGGATGGTTCATTTCAGAGAAAATAATATATTATAGCCCATCCTCTCTAGAGCTGAAGGATATTACCTGAGTGAGCCCAGATATTTGTTCAGAGCCAATTGTTCAGAGCCAAACTCTCCTCCATTGGAAATGAAGTTGCGATGTTGTAACCCAGCGAACACTTACTTTGACCAAAACAGTCGTAGATATAAACGAGAGTCTAGCATCTATGATGCCTTGGGTCTTGAAATTACAAAAGATTATATGATACGAGACCCATGGAATAGGCAATATCACGGCAAAGAAAATTCTATCTATAGCTTGATTTGGGGAATAATTTGTCATGTTTCAAGGAGATACATAGGAAACTATGCAGAGGTTTACAGATGCCAAACATCAATAGTGCTACCCAAAGTGTACCTTCATAGTCCCAAAAGGTGAGAGTGAAACAAAGCCAAACAATTTTGAACTCTTACAATGAAGCAAGCTATAGTCATCACCCTAGGAAGAGAGGAGCTGCAAATCCATCAAGCTCAGCTTATGTACGAGGAATTGCTACACCAGTTAGAATCCCTAGAGACTCTAACCAGCAAAGTCCTTCAAGGAAAAAACCATTAAAAGATCATATGTTTGTAATTGACCCATATTCCATCAGAGTCTACAAATAAATGCTTATATGAAGATCATCAAGGACATAAGTTTCAGCTAATCTGCACAAGTCAAAGTCAAAAACCGACAAATCCAATAGTGTTCATATAGTTACATGTGATCAATCTTACATATTCATATCAAGATGCACATTGTAATGAATATCAACAAGTTCAAGCCCTTGTACAAACCCCTATGGATGCTAAAACGTGAAGTCAAATAATATCTGAAGATCATGCAAAGCCTCAAGCTGCCTAAACATGTGAAAGAAAAGTCAAAGTCAATGCAAGCTAAAGTCTAGAAGAATACACAAATGGTCACCACCAAAATCTCCTCCAAAGAGATAGATTCTACCAAAAAGTACAGTGGGTCGATTAAGATCAAGATTTACTCAGATGCAGGTGGACAATGCTCATCAATTGCAAACATTAAGTGCAATATCAGAGTCATACGAGTCAGGATCAATTGAAGCAAGTGATTAAAGCAAAGAAATTACGGATAAAGTTCAACCAAAGGACACTGCCACGGAAAAAGCAATCAATACAGAAAGAAATCATGAGGGGATCAAGTGAAGCATCACCAGTGAAAACAAAGAGAAGTTTTCAAGAGAAATAAAGCTAGATTTTCAACTAGACAAGAACCTCATGTCTTTTCGCACTTGGAAAAGATGTGACCAACCACAACTGGAAGATGCTCCTAAATTTATGAGCATATCAGGAAACAAACGAGCAGAATACTGGGGAATCATCTACATCACCATTGAAATAAGTTCATAAATGATCATAGCTCAATTTCACATGATCACAACAAAGGATATGCCAGACAACATAATAATGGGAATGCCAATGGCCGAGAAGATGTTCAAGATACAAAATGTAAACAATATGCAATCTTCAAAGACAACCAAGAATGAAGACCAAGACTCGTCACCCGCGGACGATAGCACAAAATCCTCAAGCACAATTCAAATGGAAGACCTTCTTGAAAGTGATTCATCCCCATTGAGCAGAACTACACAAGTGCTTAAAGAAAATCAAGAAATAGCAAGTTTTGATCATATAGAACAAGGAGCAACCACGATAGATATTGATCTAAGAATGCCACCAAAGCTATAAGTTAAGAAGAATGAGGTTGCAAAAAGTAAGGAAGCAAAAGGAAGTCCAAATATCAATCACTCATTGCTAGTTGAATCAATTGTTGTAAGTCATAGTGGAACACAAAGTCTCAAGCCACACTCCATAGAGACATAGCTAGATCAAGATGAGACCATGGCAAAAGCATGACAAAAATATACAATAGAGCCAACAATGAGAATATCTATAGTTTGCAGCATTACAAAAGGAGCAAGTGTCATATGTAATGCTCTCTATTGGATAAAGAAGAAAAGTGCAATATGGTTGCAGACAACATTCGGAGCATTCTAGAGATTACTCAAGGAAAGCTAGATAATAGAGAATTCATGTGTAAGGCTACAAGTAAAAAAGAAATGGTTGCTACCCTTAGCATCCAAAATCATGAAGAGAAGGTAAAGTTTCAGGTGAAGCCTTCAAAGGAAATGCTTGCAGATGTCATCCTTGGACATCAATGGACCAACACAAGGCCTACAAAGAAGATACAATGCTAATACTTTGTTTTCCAAGAGGAAGCAAGCAACAATTACATTTACCATGAATTCTAGATTCAGAGTTGAAAAAGTTACAAGAATCAAAAGACAAATTTTGCAAACAAAGGTAAAGCTAAAGTGGACCTTCCACCGACTAGCAAAGAAGATGTGACAACATATACCTCTACATCAAAGAACCCTCATGGATCGGCTTCTTCAAGCACGTCAAGATTTCAGAACTTCAAGTCAATTGATGACACGACTAAAAACACTAAGGAGACACCCAGAAAATCAAAGGTATAAGTACTCAAGAAAGCAAAGGAAAATCAAGCAAGTGTTTGTTTTGAGTAGCTTAGTCAAAGTCAATGATACAATTTGGATTAAAGACAGGAAATCAACATAGAAAGAAAAATAAATAGGATGGATAACATCACAATGGAGCTTAAAAGAACAAGAGCACTATGGAGGTAACACATATGGGTACCAAAAGCGCAGGTTAGGTCCTATGAAGTAACATCAAGTCCCTCCCAAGAAAGAAGGCCCACAAGGTATTAACCTTGACAATATCCTAGGATACCTAAGATGTAGGTATACAATAAAACAACAAAGAAAGATGTTAAAGCCTACCACAACTTTCAAGAGGGTACAAAAAAAAGGATTCTACATAGGGTATACAAATATTTGGTTTCCAGTCAACCACAAGCCATTTGCAGCTACACCTGCATGAAGATCTAAAAAACTCAACAAGACCTAGATTTGGACTCCTAAGTATTCCAATTCTCCTAGTTAAAATCCGAATGGCGGCAGTGAACAGAGGGCTACAACAACATCAAAGACTCCTATCAACAGGTTCAATAAGAGAATCAAACAAATAGTGGAGTCTTCACAGTCAAAGAAGAATAACCCAACCAACGAGAATGCAGATTCACAAATGATAAAACAGGTATGGCAAAAGAAACCTTCAATGCCAACTTGGTCCTTCACTTATCCTCTTTTTGAGGATTCAAGCTTACTTTTACCAGAAGAAATGTTTGTAGTAGGCACAAGAATGTCAAAAGTCAAGTCACCAGGGTGCAAAAAACACTCTTTGGCATGGTCAGAGTCGGGTTGCAGAGCCATAAAATGAGCAAAGTATTAGTCCAAAAGCTTCAAGTCATATTAAACTATGTGCTAAGAATTGTAGTTATTCGGCTTACGCTCAAGCTAGAAGAGTTGACCATATCTAAGTCATGTCACTCATGCTGGAAGAGATGAGCATAAGAGTTAAAGTCTATTAACTTACAATTGGTGCAGTGTCATAGAGTCCAACACTCATGCACTGTGCACAGTAAGATGAAAACACATATCCTCGTCAACAAAAAACATTCTTAAAGGGGTGCCAGCTTGCATAGACGTGTCATATGCTCTTATAGCTTCTTGCACAGCATATTGTTTTCCATGCATTTTTGTGTATGCATAAATACGATGTCCCATTATTGGACATAGGCATTAGACACTCATTTTTTCTTTTACCCATGTACCTTGAGTGGAGTACAATGGGCAAACCAATGTTCCATCATGCTACCCTTTCATATTTGATGTCTTTTTAATTCCATATTTACTAGCAAATAATCCCTTGAGTACTTTATTAATATTTCCTATACTAATAAGTAATTTAACAATGCGCGTATCCCAAAGGTACTTTTTTCCCACTGGGTTTTTTCCCTTTGGTCATCCAAGCATTAGACCCTAATTTAGAATCTCATCATTCTACTCCTCTTGTACATGCTTTTCATAAATAAAGAGTATCCTAATCATTATGCTATTACAACAGACAAATTCAACATCATATGTCACATCATACATATTTGGACCAATGAAGATGCCATGCAACAAATCGAACCTCATCAAAAAATTCAACGACAAATAAAGACGATCAACCCATCAACAACCAATAAAAAACCTTCTACAGCCTCCACGGGAACTTTTCAACAGTGCCCAAGGACAGGCACTAAGATCAAAAAAGGAAAATGTTAATTGAGTCAACATCAGTTAACAGAAGCTACTAAATATTAAAGAGGTATGACTGCACATCGAAGATCAACATGAAGAAGCAGTAAAGATTAGAGTTACACGTTTTCCAAAAATGGTCATGTATTGTAACTTCCCGATTTATTTCATGCCATTGTAATATTTTAATGTGTTACGGGCTCAATGGTAGTTCCAATCTGTAAAGAACAGGTGAGTTAGTGTGCCTAGGTAGCAAATTTAGTAAGTGGTGGAGACCTAAAGGTCTCGGGTGCCCGAACATTGCATATTTTTACCCTAGGTATATAAGGCAATGTGTTAAAGAAATTAGGGTTCTCAAGCTCATTTGCAGAGAGCACTCTTTGGTGAGAGCTCTTGAGGTGTGTGGCTATGGATTCCTTGAGCTTCTCCTTGCTCATGTGACTTGGTTACAACTCATCAATGCTTAATTTTCTTTCACTATGCCTCTCTCATGCTTCTTATGATTGCTAATGATGCTTTGATTGGCTAGATTGTAACTAATTAGTGGTTAACCCCTCTCTAATCTTGTCTGATTTCCCTCATTTTCTTGGGTGTGCATGTAGGTTTGATTGGAGTATGATTCTTGATAGCTCTATGTGTGTGTGCTCGTGATTAGTTTGTTGCATGATGATAGGATTAGTGTTGTGTGTGTTCTTGCAATCATTAGTGTGTGTGATTGGGTTGATTGGAGGTGAAGGGAAGTGGATGTGGAGATTGCCCATCATCGTGGCTTAGCTCCTCCATAGGCCAAGAAGCTCACCTCATAGAGTCAACCATTCGTTTTGCCATGATTAGCTCACTAATCCTGTGAGTGTTTCCATGCCCAAGCCGGGTAGCTCATCCCTCTGGATTGATAATTTTTTTGGTCATTGGAGCTATGTAATGATGGAAACCGCAATAGTGGAGATTGACTAAGGTTGTTAATCATGGACTGGTGGACCTGATTAGTCAGGTAACTATCCATTCCCGCACACTAAAAACGTTTAAAAAACTTCTCCACTTGGAAGAGGAGTCCACCAGCGCGGCTGTGCCCTCACATAAGTTAGGGGGGGGAAGCGTTGGTTGAGGATACCTTAGCCCAAATTGTGGAAGTTATAAGGCCAAAGTAGTTTTGTACTTTTAAAAGGTTGTCCCATTTCCAGCTGCAAGATAGGACTAGGTCTTTGTCTAGGGCTATAGATCCAAGCCATTATCAGTGGTAAAGGTCTATTCCTTGGATTTTTCCTAAGAGACTCTGATTTTTACTAGGCCTAGAGACCTGTCAAGGACTCCATCCCAGTTTAGTGTCGGCGGGTTGGGGATCTCACAGGTAAAAAATAAAAAATGGCCTTATAGGAGTGTTGGCAAGCTAAAATAGAGAGTTTTTCAATCCAAAAATGGTAGCTAGAAATCATATCTTTATACTCTCATATCTCATGAAAAAATTGCAATGCATGCTTTAGATAGCTTAACATCATTCTCTATCCCTAGATAATGTCTCTTTAGCTCTCAACATGCATGTCCTAGGGATCCACATCCATCAAAAACATCCAAAATAAAATCTCCTTCATATGTGAAAGTCCATAATAACCATCTATGGCAAAATAGAATCTCAAAAATATATTTTCCACCATAAGAAAAACATTAAAACAAAAATAAATAAATATGATGAGTTTCCATCTCACCTAAAAATCAGAGGAGACCATTCTACACCACCTCAAATATAATTTCCATGTACCAATGTGTGTGGAAATGGACTGCTCTTTTTGTTCTCTACAATGAAATATCTTTGAGGATCCAATAATTTTTTTACAGCCTCTTCCCCTGTCCCACAATCAGTTAGATGAAGATTATAATGTTCTAGATAGAACAAAGTTAGGGACAATGGCCCCACCTACAATTACACAAAAACTTATTATGTTTTTATCTCCATAGTATATACACATGGGTGAAAGCTAAGATTTGAGATTTTTGTAATCACAGATTCTCCATTCTCATATAAATAACTTGATTGCACTCGAAGAGACATCGTCCGATGCATGACCAACCCAATATTCCTTCCCACCATGTGCATTTTAGGAATGTGATTCATAAGGCTCAAACACACAAACCATCCCTCATTAGCCATGAACTAGTTTGCCTTGATTGCTTCACTATGTATATGGTCAGAAGTAAAAAAGTGATAGTGGTGTGGATGTTACCGCATGGCATAGATTTTGATGAAGGCTCTACATCATCTTTCCTCGAACATTTTGCCAGAAGCTCTATGGCCTCGCATCACAAATGAGATTTTGCATTAAAAGATGTATGGATGTAAAGATTTCCACATTATAATAAAAATGGAGCAAGATGCATTTTGTGCATTTGCGATGCTTGTGCCCAAAAAAAAATACATACGTATGTATGGTGTGGAGCTGGCACTGTTCTCCACATTTATAAAGATACCGTAAGGAATGGTCCCTTCCCCCGCCACTTGTATCCCCTCCAGTGTTGAAGGGGGACTTATGCTTCTCCTTCGGTGTTAGAGGGACTTTTTATTGTAAAAATATCATAATTGTACAAGAAAGAACTTATTATCGATGTTTTTAAAAGACATGTATCATTCCACATTGCCATGTCTTGGTGTATTGTCTGTGTGTCCCTTTGTTAGGCATAAGAAGTCCTTGTCACCTTCATCTGAAATCTTTTCAATAAAAAATGATATAAATTCATTGCTTTATTGTATACATGATGTAAGCAAAGAGCTTTTGAGATCACATAGAGGAAATCAGAACACAACATATAAGTGACCTTTGCTATTGGTCATCTGGATGAAGCACAATGTTGAATGGATTGGCTTCCAGACCTCCCTTGCATTGTGGCATCACATTCCCACCATTATTTGTTGCTCAACTTTTTCCAACATGTTGACTGTCACCTTCACTTTTTCTATCATGCATACCATAACCTACATTACTTTTGATGTCAATGGTCTTAGGGTAGGTTGAATCTTCCGGATGGTCCGTCTGTAAGCTCACACACATACACATACACAAACTCGCAGTCTTTGGGGTGACCCATCTGGTTGCCCTTCTGGAGAAAATCCTGCAATCAGGAGAAAGGCCATTGTTTCGCATCTACCGAAAACTGTCCCTATGGGGCAAATCTTGCAATTGGTGCATTCTAGCTTCGGACGGGAAGATTTTTGAGAAGTTTTGGTGCTCTTTAAACTGCACCACATGCTTTCAAGATGCACACTTACGTGATTGCATCAGGAGAGAGGCCCTCAATTTTCATCAGCTAAAAACAACCTAAAGATTTCTGCCCTGCTCCTCTTGTGCATATCCCGCAATCGATACACTCCAAGAGATGATGTTCCGGATAGGAAGGTCCTCAAGCACTTTCTGTGCTTTCTGAAGTACACAACATTTGGCATACATATCGCCCAAGGCATTGCCAAGCATGACATGTTTTGCAACAACCCTTGGACTAACATTATTAGAAGTGAATTTTTAAAGTGCACCACATTTAGCAAACATGACAACCTAGGCATTCTCAAGAATGACATCTTTTTCAACATTCCCCGACTAACAATATCAGTGTGAATTTTTATGCACATATCAGTATCTTGTGTAGAGCCACATGCCTTCAAGATGCATGCGTATGTGAGTGCATCAAAAGAGAGGCCATTGCTTTGCATCCGCTAAAAACAGCCTAGAGATTTTGGTCCTACTCATGTTGCACATATCCCATAATCAATGCACTCCAAGAGACAAAATTCCATACAGAAATATCCTCAAGAACTTTGTGTGCTCCCGAAAGTACAATAGATTTGGCCTATATATTGACCAAGGCATTGCGAAGCACGATAGTTTTTTGCAACAACTCGAGACTAACCATATCAAAGTGAAATTTGAAGTCCCTATCGGCATCCTGCATATAGCCACATGCCTTCAAGATGCACGCGTAGGTGATTTCATCTGGACAAAGGCCCTCACTTTGCATCCATTGAAAATAGCATAGAGCTTTCCGGCCCTGCTCTTGTTGTGCATATCCCGCAATCAGTGCTTGGCATACATATCAACAAAGGCAGTGCAAAGTACGACATCTTTTTTCAATAGCCTTTAACTAGAAATACAATTGTGAATTTTTGTGTCCACATCAGTACCTTGTGTAGAGCCACATGCTTTCAAGATGCATACGTAGCTGATTGCATCTGGAGAGAGGCCCTCGCTTCGCATCTGCTGAAAATAGATTTGATCTTTTTGGCCCTACCTTGTGTGGAATATCCTTCAATTAGTGCATTCGAAGAGTCCAAACTCCAGACAAAAAGCTCCTCGAGCACTTTTTGTGCTCTCTTAAGGGCATCACATTTAGCAAACACGTCAACCAAGGTATTGTGCACGATACCCTTTTTCAATACCCCTTGACTAACAATATGAGCAAGAATTTTTATGCCCATATTAGTATCTTTCATAGATCCACGTGCCTTCTAGATGCAGGCGTATATGATTACACCTGGAGAGAAGTCCTTGCATTGCATCGACCATTGGAATCAGCTTGGAGCTTACTGGCCTTGCTTCTGCTGTGCATATCCCGTAGTCAATGCACTCCAAGAGACGACATTTTGGACAAAAGGTCCTCAAGAGCTTTGTGTGCTTTATAAAATGCACCACATTTGGCATACATATCGACCGAGGCATTACCAAGCACAACAATCTTTTGTAATAGCCCCTCACTAATAATATCATAGTATATTTTTAAGCCCATATTAACATCTTGCATACAGTCGCATGCCTTCAAGATGCATGTGTAGGTGATTCCAGCGGTCGTCGTTTTTCGTCGGCCACTGGAATGAGCTTGGAGTTCTTTGGCCCTGCTTTTGTTGTGCATATCCCGCAATCAATGCACTCCAAGAGACGACATTCTGGACAGAAGGTCCTCAAGAGCTTTGTGTGCTTTACAAAATGCAACACATTTGGCATACCTATCGACCAAGGCATTGCCAAGCACAACAATCTTTTGCAACAACCCCTCACTAATAAAATCAGAGTAGATTTTTTAGCCCATATCAACATTTTGCATAGAGTTCCATGCCTTCAAGATGCATGCGTAGGTGATTGCATATGGACAGAGGCCCTCGCCTCGCATTAGCATCTTGCATAGAGCCACATTAATTCATACATAGGTGATTTCATTTGGAGAGAGGCCCTTGCTTCGCATCTGCTGAAAACAGATTGGCACATCTCTTTTCAGGAGCCTTAAACTAACAATATCATTGTAATTTTTTTTTCTATATCAGCATCTTGCGTAGAGCCACAACGCGCGTGCCTTTAAGATGCACACGTAGGTGATTGCGTTTGGAGATAGGCCCTTGCTACCCACCAGCTAAAAACAGCCCACAGCTTCCTAGCCTTGTCTAGGCATATCCTGCAATCATGCATTCCACAAGATGAAATCTTGCACAGTAACCTTGTCAAAGACCTGATAGCTACACCGCACTTGACATACTTACTTTCCCCAAGTATGCATTTTTTTAAAGTAACCCACTATCTCAAATATCAACATGAACGCTATTGCCTTGGTACAAAACCTTCTCCTTAGCACAGTCTTTAAGTGAGCTAACAAAAGAAAGACTCATTCTCTTGCTCTCCATTTTTACTTGTCTAGCCTTTATTGCTGATTGCTTGGGGGTGTTGCAAGAGAAAATGGATGTGTGTGGAGCAACGCATTGCCAAGCACAACAATTTTTGCAAGAACCCTTTGCTACCAATATCAAAGAAAATATTTAAGCCCCCATATCAACATCTTGGGTAGAGCAACATGCTTCCATGCATAGGTGATTGCATCTTTGTTGACCATATCCTACAATCAGTGTGTTCCACAAGGCTATGTCCCATATAGTAGGCTCGTGAAAGACTTGTTTCACACAAACAACACTTGACATACATACTGACCAACATTTTTCCAAGTATGCATTCTTTTCAAGTTACCCACTATTGCAAATATTAGCATGAATCCTAGCGCCTTCATACAGAAGGTCAAGATGCATGCGTATGTGATTGCATCTAGAGGGAAGCCCTTGCTTTGCATCCATTGAAAATAGCCTTGAGTTTTTTGGCCTACTCTTGTTACACGCATCCCTCAATCAATGCATTCCAAGAGAAAACATTCCGGATAAAAATCTCCTCAAGAACTTTTTGTGCTTTTTGAAGTGTACCACATTTGGCATACATATCAAGCAAGGCATAGAAAATCATGAAAGTTTCTTGAAACAGAAGTGCATTCCAAGAGACGTTGTTTCGAACAAAAAGCTCCCCAAGCGCTATTTGTGCTTTCTTAAGTGCACCACATTTGGCATACACATTGACCAAGGCAGTGCCAAGTACGACATCTCTTTTCACTAGACTTAGACTAACAATATCATTGTGATTTTTTGTGTACATATCAGCATCTTGCATAGAGACACAATGCACATGCCTTTCAAATTCATGTGTAGGTGATTGCGCCTGGAGACAGGCCCTCAGTATAGAATAGGTGAAAACAGCCCATAACTTTCTAGCCCTCTCTCCGTTGGGCATATCCTGCGATCAGTGCGTTCCACAAGACGACATCTCGCATAGTAACCTCGTCAAAGATTTGTTGTGCGGTGCATCGCACTTGACATACATACTGACCAACAATTTTTCCAAATATGCATTCTTTTCAAGTAACCCACTATGTCAAATATCAGCATGAATGCTACTGCCTTGTTACAAACCTTCTCCTTAGCACAGTCTTTAAGTGAGCTCACAAAAGAAATATTCATCTTGATACTCTTTACTTTTGCTTGTCTAGCCTTCATTGTTGCTTGCTTGGCGATGTCTCAAGAGAAAAGGATGTGTGTGGAGCAAGGCATTGCAAGCACAACAATTTTTGCAACAACCCTTGGCTAACAATATCAGAGAAAATATTTAAGCCCATATCAGCATCTTGAATAGAGCCACATGCCTTTAAGATGCACGCATAGATAGTTTCATATGAACAAAATCCCTCACTTTGCCACCGTTAAAAACAGCCTAAAGCTTTCTATCCGTGCTCCTATTGTGCGTATCTTGCAATCAGTGCATTCCAAGAGATGCAACTCCGAACAATAAACTCCTCAATCACTTTTTGTGCTTTCTGCATACATGCAAGGCACTGCCAAGTACATTGTCTTTTCCTACAGTGTCAATTATTTTGCCCATATCAGCATCTTGCATAACGCCACATGCTTGCAAGATACAAGCGTAGCTGAATGCATTTGGAAAGCTTCCTTCTCTTTGCATGTGCTGAAAATAGCCCAAAGTTTCCTGGCCCTGCCTCTATTGGGCAATATCCCGTGATCAAAGCATTCCAAGAGACGACATTCCAGAGAGCAAGCTCGTCAAGAACTTTTTGTGAAAACAGTCTAGAGCTTCTTGCCCTACCACTATTGAGCATATCCCGCGATCAAAACATTTCAAGAGATGACATTCTGGAGAGGAAGCCCATATTAGCATCTTGCATAACGCCACATGCCTTCAAGATACAAGCATAGTTGAATGCATTTGGAGACCTTCCTTTTCTTTGCATGTGCTGAAAACAACCCAAAGTTCCTGGCCCTGCCACTATTGGGCAATATCCCATGATCAAAGCATTCCAAGAGACGACATTCTGGAGAGGAAGCTTGCCAAGCACTTTTTGTGAAAACAGTCCAGAGCTTCCTAGCCCTGCCACTATTGAGGATATACCTCGATCAAAGCATTCTAAGAGATGAAATTCTGGAGAGGAGGAACTTTTTGTGAAAATAGTCCAGAGATTCCTGGCCCTGCCACTATTGAGCATATCCCGTGATCAAAGCATTCCAAGAGATGACATTCTAGAGAGGAAGCTCGTCTAGCTGAAGTACACCACATTTGGCATACATGCTAGCAAAGGCAGTGCCAAGCATGATATTTTTTGTCAACAACCTCTCTCCCTTTCCTGTGTTTTAGTGCACAACACACTCCAGAGCTTCTGGGCATATCCTTCGATCAAAGCATTCCAATAGATGACATTCTAGAGAGGAAGCTCGTCTAGCTGAAGTACACCACATTTGGCATACATGTTAGCCAAGGTAGTGCCAAGCACGATATTTTTTGTCATTAACCTCTCTCTCTTTCCTGCGTTTTAGTGCACAACTTTCAAATGTGATTCCTACCATGAGGTCTAATAAGGAGTATTTCTTAGGTGTGGTAGATATTTCTTACCATTGATAGGGATTGGGTTGCATTTATATGACCATTATCGAAAGCATTATATGTATAAAATGCTATTATACGTCAAAAATCTCATATAATCACCGTATAACCGTTTTATTTCTTTTTTATCGAGATATCTTGCAATTGAAAAGGCTTTTGATCAAAAAATATCTTATACAAGAAACCATCATCAATGTTGATCGAAAGCACTTCTAGAGCTTAAGCCGCCTTCGATCGAAAGCACTCCTAGATCTTGAGGAGGATTTTGGGACAGCCAGAGCATGAGGTAACATTTTCAACTTGTTTTGCTATTTTCTAACTTGTTTTTGTGTGTTGTGACAGACTCTATGGTGCAGTTTTTTTTCTCTCACCACAGAGTTGGCTTGCAGGTTATAGGCCACTTCGTGGTGTGTAGCCATCCGGCTCACTCCTGAAGTGTGTAGAAACTAGTCACTTTTCTTGTGTTGTACAACCACTTGGCTCACTACAAAGAAGGGTTTTAGGACAGACTTAGATTCTCACTCATGTGGTGTAGTTGTCTATCTCTCACCACAGGGCTGAGTTTAGGGTTTAGTGTTCAACTTGTGGTGTGCAGTAGGCATGATGCTACACCTCTCACTCCAGAGTGACCTATAGGTTGCTTAATTTTAGATCATCTCAAGTTATCATTTATTTCATGTACGCACAAGAATTCTGTTCGTCAAATAGACAGTAAAGAGATGCATAGTTTATGTCCTCTTCATCTTCGTGTGACGCACTAGTTACTCTTGTGTTTCAAACTGTAAAGATAAGTCATTTTTCATGACTAGATGAGTTGGTGTTGTCTTGGATGTAGATACATACAATTCCTTGCCTGCATTTGAGATTGTTAAGTTGTCCGTTGTTATTTTTTGTGAGTTCCACACACTTCATCAGGGATTGGATTAAGTCACATCACCATTCTTACTAGACAGAAATATGAGGGATACATTTGTCTACCTAAGAGTGGAGAGATGCCTACCTATGACCTCTTCATCTTAGCATGACACACCTTGTACTTTTTGATTCGTAGATATGCCACTCATTAGTAGATGACTTGTTGTGGTCTTTGATGTAAATATGTATGATGTTTGACCAGAATCCAAGATTTTTAAATTGTTTGATGAAGGTTGTGTTGTGTGTTCCACACACTTCCTCAAGAATTAGATTGATTAAACTATCAATCAACATTGCAACAACATCCAAGACTTGTGTTGAGCGTACCTCACTCCAGCTAGGTTGTTCACATTTGCACTCCGATCATTTACGTGTATTATGTAACGCATATAACAAGGTCCAGTTCTTGTGTTGAGTGTAACTCACACTCCTGACTTGTTCACCTCTCTTCACCTCTCTCTTTGTGTATTATCCTCTCTATTGTACAATGTATGTATTGTAATCATAATATATCGCGATTTGCTATGAACTCAAATTATGTATAGAATCTAGACTAACAAACATGACACGAATTTGATATTTTTTCCTCTTCTTTGAAAACATTTATGTTATACAAATTATATCTTGCAAATATGGAGGATATTAAACTGGCAAAACATCAACAAAAGTTTGTCTTCAAAGTGATAATAGTCACTTTCATCACATGTCAGAGCCTGAGCTTTGTCGTTGCCTTAACCCCTCTACTCCGGAATAGTATTACCAATTCACAGAGGCTTTAGCGAAGTCTGTCTTTGAGCAGCTGCAGCACGCATTTACGCCCGCTTCCTTTTGACATATCTCTAATGACTTCAGGTTCATTATTGAACATGGTCAAGCAGTCTATTGGACAGATTGCAAAGGTTTTTTAGGATCAAAAAAACCCTAAAATCATTACTTTGCCAGGCGTAGATACTTGCATACAACTTGTGCAACAATTGTATACTGAGCTCAAGAGTAAGGGAAAGTTGGAAAGAGCAGCAGAGCGCACGAGAGTGGAAGTCAGCTCTTCTGATTCTACTGCAAAGTCAAAGACTACGATTAGAATAGAGTCTCCTGCTAGTGCCACTTTTTCTCTCAAAGTCTTGGCTCCCCCCTCTACTATATCTTTTGCCGAAAATTGCAATCTTTAACATACAGGCTCCACAGTTGGGAGAAGGGAGATGGGAAAATATGAAGCATGTAGGTGTCACATACCCTGGATTTAAAGAGCCACTGTATGCGGCAAAAATATTCAAAATCCACTTACATGGACCCACAGCGGATCAATAGGTCAAGGACAAAGCCACAGCTTTGGACATCACTCATCACAACATTATTTATCCACTTGCCATGGTCTGCCACAAAGAGCGTCCAATGCTTATTTCATGTTTTTGGAATGGCGGCCATGTACAGTAGTGGTTAAGAGAGTGCACTGCAGATGGCAATTAACCTGCCATTTGCAATTATGTAACCACAGAAGGAACAATAGAGTTATTCCAAAATAACATTTTGAAGATAATAAACGCTCTTCTTCAGACCTTGAAGCATCTACATATGCACGCCTATCTCCAAAACGATCTTCACTCCCGTAACATGGTGCTTCATTTCGGATATAAGGGGATCTATGCGCGCATTGTAGACTGGGGGTCTTGTACAAAGACCAGAACAACGACATGCTTTCCTCCTCTCTGCAACTTGCAAATAGAAATTACAAAGCAAATCAAGAGATATTTTCCATGGGCTACCCCAGAATGCATTCCTACTAATCCCCCTCCTTGGAATAAAGCCATGGATATCTACTCCATGTGTCATATTTGTAAATGAATCTTAAAGTGCATGGAAGTGCCACAAGAGAAAAACAAAAGGGACTTTTTAGGCAATGAACTTACCCATCTTGAGAGTGGCAAGTGAAACAATCCCTTAACCCAACCTAACGCTTTTGATCCTTCGCCATGTCTCGGCGGTGCCCATAGAATGGGCTATGACATTGTAATTATTTTTGGTTTATGACCAACTAATGATTGAAGTGATGAATTGTTTATGGTCCTCTTTAGTTGTGCTTCTAAATTATATAATTGATCAATCTATCTTATCTCTTTCTAACAACATGGTGATAAACATTATGTCTCTTTATTGCTGCAAGATTAAGTTATCATGTCTATTTCTTTGAAGATTTGAAAGTCATGTAACCTGTTAACTTTACAAAAAATCTATCTTGTGATGACATGTTCGCTTGATTGACAGGTATGGAAGAAGAACTTAACCATGCTAAAGCAAAGGCCATCTACAAATAAGAGAGAGAGCATTATGGTCAGGAGAAAAACCTCGCAGATACTGCACGGATCGAAGAAGATGAGTTTAGGCTACAAGGCAAGCCTCTCATCCTTACGAAGTGCAAGAAGCTATGTCCAAGCCACTTTGTGCAACAATATTTATTTTGAAACAGCGGCAATTCCAAGGAATTAACTCCTCTAAAGCTATCAAATTTGTAGCACAAAGGACTCGCATGAGTGTTGTACAAAGAAGCATACGTCGAGAGAGTGTTATGCCAAACAACAACCAAATGGCACTCTACATTATACAGCAATGCTATGTTTGCAACATCCTTGGGAGACGCGTGGACTAGTCAGACTGCTCCAAGAACTCTAATGTTGGGCAAGGCTGGATTGCAAAGAAAGTGGCTGCAAGTCACGCCAATAATTCAATGCCTCCACGCAAACGTCCCATAGTTCTTCTTCTTGAAGAATCAGAGTCACTCATTGCATTGGCAAGCCAAGGAGAGACACCTGATATTTTGTGCAGAAGAATCCTTGAGCTTGATATAGAGATATCAAAGGCCCAAGCCAAGCTACAACAGTATGCAGAACTCTACGGACCATTGCCAATTGAGGCTGGTCCTTCACAACAAGGGCCTCCAGGACCATCTCCTACTCGTGAAAGTCATGAATTCAACATAGACAAACTACTCAATTAGCTGAATCAACCTTTGGGTTGAGCCCTTTGCTCACTTTACCCTTATCTATTTTGGCAAAGAGATACAATTTTTGTTATCACAGCTCGTCATCTATCCCCTCAGCTGGCCATTTTTATATTTACAATGAAACAAAGTGTATTGTATTGTATCTAGCTATAATACGACTCTTATTGCAAAAGTAACTTGAGAGAGAGAGAGAGAGAGAGAGAGAGAGAGAGAGAGAGAGAGAGAGAGAGAGAGAGAGAGAGAGGTGAACATGTTGTAGTGTAAAATGGTGATGTGTCATAATTTTCACATACTCACAGGGAGAAAAACTTATAGACCTTAAGTCATACATCTTCGTCTCCATCAAACACACCAATCATATCATCTATTTCATCCATGTCAGAGCATTTTAAAGCTATCTCCTATTCCATATCATCATCATTGTCTACTTCAGTAGCTATAGCTTCATGGGTTTGAAAAACACCATAATTCTTTTGTGCTGCTCTTGTTGCAATGTTCATCGACTTGTGAATGAGTATCACGTTGCAAAAAACATAAACCAAATGAGCACATGTTGAGGATAAATCCGGTTTTGTTTCTTAGTATGCATAAAGTCAAAAGAGGACCAGTTCCTCTCATAGCTTCCACTTGATGCTGCAATAGATAGAACCCTAACAACAATGTGTTGAAACTCCACTTTATTCCCACCATACTTCTTCCACCATAGAAGTGCACTTGTACATGGGCAATGGAATCTATATGCCATGGATCTTGGAACATGCCAGTTCTCTTAGCATAATCAACTCATTGATGAAAAGCAGTCTTCCCATCCTCTTGTCCTAATAGTTGAGAGCACAGTATTTTGATCCATTAAAGCTTGAGAAGGAGAGAGAGTCTTCTTTACTTCACATATGAGATTGTGTGAGTGTGTGTTTGACAATGGCTTGCAAAAATCAGCCCCCTCTCTCTCTTGGTCGACTCCTCTTGCTTTTTGCTCTTGCTAGCATCCTATTGGACCTCCACAGGCTTAGCCAATGGTAATTAAGCAGCATAAGTGATAGCCTTCTGACATGTGTCCCCATTTCCCCTTTCGTGAGATCTTTAGATGATTATTTAATTCAACTAAACTCTCATTGGAGCCCTTTGTCTCCTAGCCAATAGGGATCAGGCAAGCCATTGGGCTCTTGAATGCTCATTAGTCCCCTTGGGAGACTGTCCAATAGTCTTCTAGAGAGCTTAATTCTTATTGGTTATTTTATTAAGTGTTTTTAAAATATTTAAAAACAAGCTCTACTTGGTGTTCAGGAGACGACGTCTCCGCAAACTTGATCTAAGCATGCATACTACTTCATTTTTGTGCACAATAAAGAAAAAGAGAGTCTTATAAGACAATAATTTTTTTCATATTTAATTTTTGTACATTTGCTTACTCTTGGGAAGCATTGTAAGCATTGACAAGGTTTAGGTTATCCTTTAATTGTATGCCTTGCATCCATCTAGCATCTTCAAAAGGATAATTCTTAAACTCAATAAGATATCACTTGATAGTCTTACCACCTCTTAGAACCTTGTCTTCATGTCTGAGAATGGACTCTGACTGCAACACCTCTTCTTGGTCCTCGATCTCTAGTGGGTCTTCAATAGTTGGTTCTTGAGGTGGATCTCCTTTGTAAGGATTTAGTTGGCTCACATGGAAAGCATTGTGTATGAGGGAATGGTTGGGAAACTTGAGTTGATAGGCCATCTCATTGATTGGCCTAAGAATCTGGAAGGGACCATAGTACCTTTTTGCTAATATAGCATAGTACTTTTGGTGTCCCATAGGATTCTTGCCCGTCATGTGCCTTAATCGAGCCTTGGGAAATTTGAGTAAGACCCAATCATTTTCTTTAAAGGCCTGGGCTCTTTTGTGCTTGTCAATAGCAGCCTTTTGCCTTTTCTATGAGATAGAGATAGCATCCTTAATCTTTTGGAAATATTCTTGTAGGTCTCGGCTATACTCTTCTGCAGCGAAGATCTTCCCGTCTACCTTAAGTAGCAAGGGACTATTTCATCTTCCCTCAATGAACTCAAAAGGTGCTTTTCCCATGGAAGTATGTGCAATATTATTGTAGGCATACTCCAATAAGGGTAAGCACGTCTCCCATTGGGATCTTTGTTCTACTTTCGTTACATAGGATTTTAGTAGATCGAGAATTGTTAGGTTAGCTATTTCACTTTGGCCATCTGTTTGCGAGTGATAGGCCAAAGAGAAGTTTAGCCTTGTTTCTAAATTCTCAAAGAGACCCTTCCAAAAATTACTGGTCATTCTAGGATCTCTATCCAACACTATGGACATTGGCAAGCCATGGTACTTGAAGATTTGTGAAATTAAGAGGGTTGCCATTTGATGGGCTTTGATAGTCTTTTTGATAGGTATAAAATGAGCTTGTTTATTGAACCTATCTACTATCGTCCATATTCCCATATTCCCATGGATAGATTTAGGAAATCCAAAGATAAAATCCATGGATATGCTCTCCCATGATGAATTCGGGATTGGCAAAGGTTGAAGCAATCCAAGTTGCTTCCCTCTATCAAACTTTGTCTTTTGGCATACCACACATTTAGAAACATACTCTTGTATGTTTGCTTTCATGGTAGGCCAATAGAAACATGTTTGAATTCCCTTTAGGGTAGACTGAATCCTTCTATGTCTTGCATAAGGAGGAGCATGAGATTCATACATTACTTTCTCACATACTGAGCTAGTAACGCATAGTCTATTGCCATAGAGAAGATAATCATCTTGTAAAGTAAATGGTTCCTCTTTCTTCCCTAGTGCAAGGGCTGAAATCACATCTCTAAAATCGGGATCAATAGCATACCAATCTACCATAGAATACATATCATTGTGAGTTGCTATGCAAACAACATTCACTCTCTGCCATCTTGAGAGTGCATCAGCTACCTGATTATCAATGTGAGCAATATGAAAATGAAATTGCAAAAGAAAATTTGCCCACCTCATTTGTTTGTCAGAGAGCTTGGTCTACGTCATGAAGTACTTAAGACTTTGGTGATTTGTTTGCAGAATAAAAGGAGTCCCCAATAAATAGTGCTTCCATGAGTCTAAGGCATTTAGAACTGCAAGGAGTTCCTTTTCATATATGCTAGAGCTTGCTCAACAGGGTCGAGCCTTCGAATTTCATAGCCTATGGCGTGCCCTTCTTGAAGCAAAACAACTCCAAGGCAATCACCACAAGCATCACATTGGACCTCAAATGGCTTTAAGAGATCCGGTAGTGTAAGCAACGGTTGAGAGATAAGCTTTTCTTTAAGCTTTTCAAAAGCATTGTCCTCCTTGGCAGACCATGTGTACCTAACGTTTTTGTTTGTTAGGTCATGTAATGGTCCTGCTATCAGTGAGAAATTTTCTATGAAGCGTCAATAGTATGCGCACATACCTATAAAGCTTCTTAACTCATGAAGATTCCTTGGTTTAGGCCATCCTTTTATTACCTCTAACTTTGATGGATCCATTTGGATGCCATCTTGAAAGACAATGTGACCTAAATATTGAATCTCTTGTAAGAAAAATTCACTTTTCTTTTGATTAACATAAAGTTTATTCTCTCTTAAAACTTGAAATATTACTTGGAGGTGTCGCTTGTGTTCGTCTAATGAATTAGAGTAGATGATGATATCATCAAAGAAAACTCCACTAAAGGTTCGGTGAGGCAAGAATAGCTTCTCCATCAAGCGGTTGAATGTGGCTAGTGCATTGGTCAAGCTAAAAGACATGACAATGTTTTCATAAAGACCAAACATACTGCGAAATGCCGTCTTTACAAGGTCTTGATCAACTATCCTTATTTTATGATAGCCACTTTTTAGGTCAATCCTACTGAAGTAAGTGGATCCTTGTAGCTTATCAAATAGGTCTTCTACCCGTGGAACAGGAAACCTATTTTTGATAGTGATCCTATTTAGTGCTCTATAGTCGACACAAATACGATATGTGCCGTCTCTATTTTGCGCTAGTAGCACAGGAGAACAAAATGGAGATGAGTTAGGCCTAGCCATGCCCTTCTCAACTAACTCATGCACTTGCTGCATAATCTTCTCTTGTTGACCTTGAGAAACTCTATAAGGAGATTTGTTAGGCGGTGAAATTCCTAGAAGAAGTTCAATTGCATGGTCATCATTGCCTTGTTTAGGAGGTAGCTCACAAGGGATGTTGTCAATAAAGACATCTTGAAACCCCTTGAGAAAATTAGATAACTCTAATTCCTTTTGATTGTGTATATTTACTTTTGCTAAAACATTAGGTTCATTTTGAGAATCTTTAACAAAAATCATGTACACGGAAATAGAGCTCTTTATTAACTTGTTGAAAGCTTGTGTATGTACAATGGGTATAATGTTAGCCATTTCCTTAGAATCTATATAAACATCTTTTTCCCTGAACTTAAAGGAGATTCTCCTTTTAGGGAATTTAACATTGGCAGCCATGCAATCAAACCATGGTGCCCCTAGGATTCATCCTCATGCTTGAAAGGAGAGATAAAGAAGTCCTCTTTGACCACATAGATTTGGACATGGAGAATCAATTTCCCAATTAAGGGAGTGACTGAAGCTTCTTGCCCCTTGCAAGCACCATCTGCCGGTAGGACATCTCCCATCTCATAGGTTTGTATGCCTAGCTTAGTGGCCCACTGTATAGATATAAAATTATGAGTAGAACCAGGGTTGAAGAGAATAAAAGCATTATGTTTTCGTACCTTTCCCCAAGCATGGCATAGAGAGATACTATGTGGTGAGTTTCCTCCTCTTGGATTTCAACAAGGTAGCTCTAGGAGGATCATGGCGGTTGTTTTTTTGGGAACAAGTGTGGTACGCATGCCCTTGTTCGCCGCACTTGAAACACCGGTTATCCTTGTGATAATGCTCAAGCTCTTCAGGGGAGAGTTTATTTTTGCCTTTATAAACTCCCTTCTCTTTAGCTTTGTTGGAGGTGCCCTTAGGAGAATTTTTGACATTGTCCTTCCCCTTAGGCTCATTGGAACCCTTGTTTTCAGGGAGCTTAGCATTCCTCTTAGCCCCTATTTGAAACTTGATTCGAGAGGCCACCATAGTATGATGTATTACTGCCGATATGGTGCGTGGCCTTTAGGAGTTGACATACTCCTCCATCTCTTCGGTTAAGCCCGCACAAAATTGCTACTTTTTCTCTCCAAAATCCAACTTTTTAAAGACAGTGGCTTTGAGTTGTAGGTCCCAAAACTTTTCTACATATTTGTGGATGGATTCATAGGGAGAGAGCTTCAAGATTCGCCATTCGGTGAGTAGTTTGTCTTTGGCATCGGTGGCCAAAAATTGCTTCATAATGGAAGCTCTTAAACCTTTCCATGCTCATGGAGCTTCACCATTGGCCCATAGGCTGGACCACCATTGTCTGGAGGAATTTTGAAAGTGCATAGCTACATGGGGTAGCTTAGAGGGCTCCGTGAAGCCCTCATCTCCGAACGCCGCATCAAATTTTTGGATAAAGGCCAAGACTTTGTCCGTAGCACCAAAAGTGCCATCATAGGTAAGGAAAGAGATGCTCTAACCTCCCTCTTTGAATTTCTTGAGCTTGGACGACCTCTTCCATGCAGCATAGGATTTCCTATGGCATCTTCTTTTTGATGGTTCAAAGGTTTCACCATCACTTTCTTCAGAAGATGAAGAATTTGAGGAAGATGGAGAAGAGGGTGACCTCTTTATCGCCTTTTTCTTTCCTTGATCTTCTTTATCTTCACCGTCACTTTCATAAGAGGAAGAGGTTGAAGAAGATGGAGAAGATGGTGTCCTCTTTCTTGCCTTTTTATTATGTTGCTTTTTGTCATCCCTCTTTGAAGTATGGTGTGGAGAAGTATGCGATGGCCTTGGAGGTGATGGAGAGGGTTTAGCCTGCCGTCTTCGTGGAGCCATCTCCGCCAAGGTGGTGGGAGGCTCACTTATTTCTCATTCCTTCAGTGGAGGTTCTTGAATTCTCCTTTGAGAAGGAGATACGTCATCAAGGAGCAAATTTATGAGCCCTTCATAGGGATCCTCTTCTTCTTCCCAAATCGGAGAGAGACTTCTTTTGGAAGTCTCGCAAGGAGGCTTCCTAGGTGTTCTCTCATCATGGTGGGGAGCTTGGCGAATCCCATGAGCACGAATCTGCAATTGCACCTTACTTTGGAGGGATGGATTTCCCATGGCTTGTTCAAGCCTAGAAACAAGATAGTTAACAAGCATCGGGGCATCATTAGTGGCTTGCTCATTACAAAATCAAAGTTATCAACATTAATTTCACTCTCTTTACTATTGTCAGCCATTCTTTGGCACTTCAAGCCTTAGTTTCTACTCCTCTTTACCCCTTTAGAAAAATCACTCAAGCTACTGTACCCGTGGCTCAAATACCATTGATTGCAAGGAATAGAAGAGAGGGTCGTTCAACACCAAAACAACACCGGCTCTTGTCAAGATTCTAATAGCTCAATAGTGGTTAAGCCGTAGGCAAGCCCCGTAGGAATCCACTATTAAAACCATAGATCTCGACAGTGATGCCCCGTTAACTATACAAAGGCAGGCACACTGCAAGGCTGAAAAATCCCTATTCTACTTACTCACATGCAATTAATAGTACCAACCATTTATAGCTAGCTTGAGGACCTCCCTTCTTGAGCAAGAAAAGAGAAACCTTGTGCTCTGATACCAATGTAACATTTAATGGCCTAGTAACTTGTGTGTGGTGGAAAATAACATGAACATAGTGAGCATTTCTCTAGAATAAATTCCTAATGAGATTAACAAGAGTGCTTGGGTGGAGAGAGCAACAAAAAGCATAAAATCTAGTTAGATAGCATGAAAAATACTTCAAAAGAGAGATAAATTAACCACATGACAACAGTTGAGGACCGGATATGCATGGAGCTGGTCCCCCCTCCAAAAGGCTTTGTATTATGGTTTCTCCCATCAAGAGAGATATTTTACAATACAATTCCTTGTGTTCCTTCAATACTAGCTAGTGCAATGAAGATGGAAACTTCATGCACTACGCAAAAACTTATCAAACACAACATCAACTCCCTCACGGTCTCAGAACCAAGACCTCACACACCTTTGAAGATGGTGAGAGCTAGCGGGGTATGAGAGTAGAGAGGAAGGAGTATTCTTATGAGAAAGATGTACATCTCCTCACATAATCACTCATATTAGCATAGCTTAGCTTAGTAGTTAGAATGGTAAAGGAGATGATCATGCATTGAAGCTTGGCTCTTGGTTGGATTTGCATCACAAAGCCAAGAGTTGTTGGTGTAGGACTTCCTTCTCACAAGCTTGGAGTAGGTGATAAGCTTTCCATTAAAGCTCGAGAAGGAGAGAGAGTCTTCTTTACTTCACACATGAGATTGTGTGAATGTGTGCCTTGCAAAAATCAGCCCCCTCTCTCTCTTGGTCGACTCCGCTTTCTATTTACTCTTGCTAGCATCCTATTGGACCTCCCCAGGCTTAGCCAATGGTAATTAAGTAGCATAAGTGATAGCCTTCTGACATGTGTCCCCCTTTCCCCTTTTGTGAGAGCTTTAGGTAATTATTTAATTCAACTAAAATCTCATTGGACCCCTTTGCCTCCTGGCCAATAGGAATCAGGCAAGCCATTGGGTTGTTGAATGCTCATTGGTCCCCTTGGGAGATTGTCCAATAGCCTTCTAGAGAGCTTAGTTCTTATTGTTCTTTTATTAAGTGTTTTTAAAATAAATAAACTAGATTTACTCTAGCATAATTCTCATTGGTCCACCTCCAAGGCCATCCAATAGGAATTGGGTACACCTTGTGGTCATCTGGGCTAGGAAGCTGACATGTGTCCCTCATTCCCTTTGTGTAAAAGGAGCTTGTGTGTGTGTGTGTGTGAGTTTCTCTCTCATCCTTTGCTTGCAAGGATCGCCCCTTCCTATACAGGGATTGACAAAAACTTTGTGTGACACACACTATGCATCCAATTTCCCTAGTGTTTGGCCTTTGGACACAACCTTTGAATTTTGGAACCTTTGCATTTTGGAAGTCTTAATGGGCTGAACCTTAGGGTCTTTTAAGCCCATTGTTGCATGTTTCTGTTTTGCAGATGCCCCCCTCCCCCCCCCTTTGGACCCCTATTTTCCCTCCTTTGCATCCCTACTGTGGCTTGGTCTACTAGCTTAACCAATATTCTAGCTTTTTCTCCCCTGGCACTTCCCCATATTAAATGATCAGTTTAACATGAGAAAATCATTTAGGAGAATTAGATATTGATTATTATGATACTTTGGGTTGAGCACTTCGCTCACTTTACCCCTATCTATTTGGGCGAAAGGGCTACAAATTTTTGTAATCACAATAGCTCATTTATCCCCTCAACTAGCCATTCTTGTATTCTCAATCGACAAAAGTTGTATTTTATTGTATCTAGCTATAATTACGACTTTTATTGCAAAAGTAACTTGATAGAGAGAGAGAGAGAGAGAGAGAGAGAGAGAGAGAGAGAGGTGAACATGTTGTTGTGTCATAATTTTCACACTCACAGTAAGCAAAACTTATAGAACTTAAGTCATACATCTTCGTCGCCATCAAACACACCACCCATATAATCTATTTCATCCATATGAGAGAATTCTAAAGCTATCTCCCATTCCATATCATCGTCATCATATACTTTTGTAGGTATAGCTGCATGGGTTTGAAAAACACCATAGTGATTTTGTGCTGCTCTTGTTGCAATGTTCACCAACTTGTGAATGAGTCTCATATTGTAGAAAACATAAACCAAATCAGTAGCACGTTAAGGATGAAGTCAGTTTTGTTTTTTGGTATGCGTAAAGTTAAAAGCCGACCAGTTCCTCTCATAGCTTCCACTTGATGCTGCAATAGATGAAAACCTGACAGCAATATATGTGTTACAGCTTCACTTTCTTCCCACCATACTCCTTCCACCATAGAGGCTCACTTGTGTGTGCAATGGAATCTATATACCATGGATCCTGGAACATGACAATTCTATTAGAATAATCAACTCGCTAATGAAAAAAAAGTCTTCCCATCCTCTTGTCCTAATAGTTGCAAGCACACTGTTTTGAAGTCACTGATGACTTCTTTATTGGCCGACTGTTGGTGCATTTGAAATTTAGGATCTAATACAAATGCAACCAGGGATTTCATTAACGTAATCACGATCGGGTGATTACGTAAATAACTATAGTATTTACACAAAAACATCACGTGATCATGTTAATTGTTAACGTGAATTTGATGATGACCTGCAAAAACCTATAGAGCCGGTCAGCCCACCTGGCTTCCACAATTTCCCTGCGGGTACCGCCGGGCATCATCAAATTCACATTGTAATATATTGAATTGGTTGCATGGCTGGGCTACAATCCTTCACTGGGTTCAAGTAGTCCCCAATTGGGTGATTATATTGAAGATTTATTTGTGTTAGTTCATGCATTGGTTTATATATTCATTTGCATTATTTATTACGGTAGATTATTAGTGTATGAAATGACCAATTATATATTTTATTGCTTTTGTTTGTTTTTGTAGCAAATGAAATTAGATGTGTCTTATTGTTTGAAAATCAAAGTGGACATATAAATAATCATTATAATAATAATTGCATAGAGAGATTCATAGTATTGTTATGGTTATTGCGCCATGTATAGATTACATTGCAATGTGTATGGTTGCTCACAATATAGGTGATTGATATGTGGACTGACTAGCGTGCATTGAAAATCTCATATTGTGCATCATGGTTACTTTCATATTGA
This sequence comes from Adiantum capillus-veneris, assembly GCF_014529385.1. NCBI lineage: Eukaryota > Viridiplantae > Streptophyta > Polypodiopsida > Polypodiales > Pteridaceae > Adiantum > Adiantum capillus-veneris. The sequence goes on along the minus strand of NC_140933.1, from coordinate 142,446,750 downwards.
ATGGTTTTTAAATTATAATATATATTGAAAATAAAAAAACTGTTTTCAGTTTGTAACATCTTGTTCTTTTCTCTTCAGTTTTAATTTAAAAGCAATGGAGCAAAATGTGGGCACAAGTGGTACAAAGAAGCCAAAGAATAAAAAAGCTCCTAGCAAAGAGTGGGATTATGCTCACAACATATGCGGCCTATATATGGAGTGGCAATTTAAATTTTGTCTCACAACAAAATTTGGCGGTGCACCACGTATTAGGGATCATTTCTTGGGTAGCGCTAAAAACAATTGTAGAAAATGTGAACATTCTCAGGCACCTGTAGTTGCAAAGCGTTTGAGAGAAGAGCTCGCCAAAAAGGGTGGCAAGAAACGACAGATATATAGCTCTGTGCCTTCGAATCAAGAGTTCTTAGAGCCAAATATTAACTCCACAGATCCTGTAGTGATGCCAACTAACCTTGGAGAGCAACCTGCGCAAGGAGAGAAAATTCCAGGTAGTATTCCTTTTAAACATCACAATGAAGGTGGACTTTGTCAAATGTGTCAAAAATCATTGCATCAAAGATTTTGAGTGCAGTCTCTAGAAGAACCACAAACAGCACTCGCCAAAGCAATATTCTTTACTGGAACTGCTTTGGTCATGGTAGACAGTAATCATTGGAAGGCTTCTTGGAAGAAAATCGGTGAGTTTGGTCTAAGATTTTCAACTCCTTCTTATCACACGATAAGAAATGTTTTCTTGGACAAATGTTACATCGAAGTCAAAGAGTGTGTTGGCAAAATAATACTTGGGAATATCTCACTTTCAAGGTGTACGATTGTGAGTGATGGCTGGTCAAATGTTCAGAGAAGACCGTTGATCAATGTAATGCTTGTTTGTCCAAGCGGAGAAACGTTTATAAAGGCGATTGATAGTTCTGGTGCAATTAAAAGTGGTAAATATATTTTTGAGGTCTAGATTGATGTAATGAAAGAAATTGGTGTTGAACATGTCGTTCAGGTTGTGATGGACAACGCAAAGAATTGTAAAAACGCCAGTAAATTAATAAAGAAGTGCTTTCTACACATTTTTGCCAATGGTTGTAATACGCACAGCTTGAGCTTGGTGCTGAAAGATTGGTACACTAGCGAAGAAACCACATGGTTCGCCAAAATAATTGATACAGCACGTCAGGTTGTGAAATTTATCTTGAAACGACAGAGAGTGCTCGATTTGTATAGGATGCGCATGTCAGTGATGCTGAAACTTTCTCCTCAAACTCGGTTCTGCACACACTTTTATACCTTGGAATCACTTCTCCGTAATAAATATGCTGTGATTGACACATTCAATTGTGCGTCCTTTGATGAATGGCAGCTTGAGCAGAAAGAAACAGTGAAGGATAAAATTACATGTCTACATGGCAATGTATGCATACCATGTAATGATGCCCGTTATGTTTGCGATCTGCAATCTTGAACAAAGGGCGCCAAACTTGGGCAAAGTGTGGATGACATGGTGGTCAGTCTAACAGAGTCTTGAAAATCCTGAATAGCTGAAAGAGTCTATAGTAGATAAGGAGTGGCGATTACCATTCTTTGGCAAACAACGGAAAATTTTGGCTAAGTATTTTCATGAAAGGTGGAAGAGCGCTCATAGTCCACTCCATAGCGTGGCTTACATGCTAGATCCACAGTATTGGAATTTAGATCTGATGTCCAATATAGAGGTGGTAGGCGATTTCTATCACGTGGTCAGCACGTTCTACTCCAACGTTCAGGACCGAATTGATTGCATCAAAGAAATGAGTGCATTTAGATTAAAAGAAGGTCCTTTTGCAAATGATTTTGTACAGGTAATGGAAAAAGAGCAACCTGCATGGAAGTGGTGGATGATAAATGGTGGAGAGCATTACTCTACCTTACGTCCTCTTGCAATGAAAGTACTCGCACAATGTGCAGTAAACTCAAGTTCAGAGAGAAACTGGAGTATGTACAAGTATGTTCACAACACTATTCGCAATAGACTATTAGCAGACAGATCAGAGAAATTAGTGTATATGTATTGCAACGAAAAGATACTGAATCACATCGAAAGTGCTGGCTACGAGGAGGAAATGCCAACCTGGTTGTATGATTGTCAAAACAAAAATGAAGAAGATTTCAATGTTGGTTTATCTCAATGCACTGTAGACGAAATAGAAGAGAATTTGATAATAGATGTGGAGGTTGAATTACAAGGAGAACCACAACACTCAGACATAGAACCAGATAACAACTCAATTGATTCAATATAGCTTGAGAGTAGAATGAGAAAATGTCAAAAACCATTGTAAAAGACCTTGTATTCAAATGTGTTTTGAGTAATTACAATGCTTCATATTCTCGATAGTACATAGTTTGTCGCAATATTACATAGTTTGTCGATCTCAATTGTGTTTCCCTGAAGCAACACCTTGCTCATCAAACAGATTTCTAATTATGCTAGGGGTATCTATGCGTGCTTGCTTGAATTTATTTTCGTTTGCCATGCCAAACATAATATACATTCCATAAGGAATATCTTGTGAACAAATTCCGCATCGACTATTGTTTTGCATCAAACGAGTAAGACAAACTAAATGATAATAGTGACCACATGTCAATGTATAGTACCCACTCCATCCATCAAAATTCTTGAAGCAAACTGGACATTGGGAAGATGAGGATGCATCTGAAGTAGACAAGGGGACCAACTCCGGATGCAAGACAAGGTGGCTGATGTGTGTCCCTTGTACAAGTGTTGGATTCACTCGCTGTGTTAGGGTTTGAACATCCTGACTTAAGTGGTGAATGCTTTTCTCTATCCGGACTTGTGAGGGTTGCGGTGTCTGGGTGGCTATAGAAAGACGTGTTATTTTTGTATCTTTCTCTACCAACTGTGTCGTGTAAATATCCTTCTCTTTCTTTAATTGTAGGTCAGTGCCTTCCACTATCAATGCGAGCTCATCTCGGGTGAAAGTGACGCAACTCTCCCTTAAATCATGAGTGGAAATAGTTGTCTCCTTTGATGAGAAGTCTATTGGTCGCTGTTGCACAAGGTGAACGTATAAAATTTTGGCAAAATATAGCACACAATCTGCATTGTGCAGGGGATGTCCATAAACCTCCAAATAAATCCTCTCAGTGTTATCTTTGATACCATCATGCGTGCACTTCGAAACCTTCCACCTTCCTTTCTTGATCTCTGCATCCTCACATGGCCATATTGTCTTGATCATGTCCTTTGTCACTTCTTTATTGATCTCTTTCCACTGCATATTATTTGGATTTTCCCACTTTGAGAGTCGGCGAGCAGTACGCATCGCTTGTTGTGCCAACATGCCGTGTGCTAGAGACTTCATGCACTAAAATGCATTAACAGCCGCTTATTGTTGATCATCAGGCAATGATTGGGTGACAATATCTTGTTCTTGATCGGCCATTTTCTCTTAGAGTTGCAATCAACAGAGTGACGAATATTCAATATCATTGGCAATATATATTCTCACTCATTGGGACACTGCGCGGAATCCACTAAAAACCACCACTTCAAATGCGACTAATTGAACCACAAGGCAAATTTGAAATAATGACAGTTAAAACTTAAATGACAAATTTGAAACAAGGCAAGATAATTGACTCAATTAGGTGAACCACTTCAATTAGTTAATTGACACAAGGCAAGATAATTGACTCAATTAGGTGAACCACTTCAAACCAGATAATACACTTCAATAAAAATTTGAATACACTTGACAAGACATGTATATCATAAAATTGTTTAAATCGGATAAAATGACGGTGCAAGTTCAACAAGTGGACGTTGCACAGGATTAGGGTCTGTCTTTAAATTTTCTTTGAAAAACATCAACATGTCAGAAGCATTCCTTCTTTGGTCCCGATCTTTTAACTTCATCGAACAATCTACTTTAATTCGGATAGCTCTCATGACATCTTCGTCTGAGTGGTGAAAAACATCGTCTGGAAAATAAAATTTTATAGCTGCACTCCAAAAATCTGTCAGCATGTGGAACAGGTAGCCCAATGCATAAATATCGCTGGCTTTTGAGTATGCATCTGCACAGCGTGGATCATATAGTTCGGGAGCAATCCACAATCACTTAGCCATCTCGGCGTTCCCTGCTCTCTGTGCATTCAAAATTTCTTCGTCTGACTGTGCGGTTGGAGACAAATAATTGTTTGCCACGCACTTAGGAGGTGTTCTCAGCATCATACCCAAGTCAATGATACCGACGCGGGGTTTATTGGCGCGTGTAAAGTCCAACATTACGTTGAACGGGTGCAGGTCACTGTGCACTATACCGGCTTGATGGGAAGCCGCAACGCCGTCGATTAAGGCATGACAAATTGCTGGCATCTGCTCGACCACTGCTTTGATCCGCACTGTGTCTACCTCGCTTACAGGGTTGTTTGCTACAGGCAATAACCTCCAGCCGTGTTGTAGCCTGCGCATGTGTCGTTTGAACAATCCGTGAGCGAAAGGTAAGTGGCACATCATGTTGCCCACGGTATGCCCATTGTAGTATGGGATTATCGTGATCCAAGGAGACTCTGTGGTAAACCCAATGCATCTGACAATGGAGGGGTGAAGCGTTTGCATGTCGTGCTCTGTGTGAAAGCTGTCAAATTTTGCCTCACTCCCTCCCTTGTAACATTTTCCCACATATGTAATGTGGTCTGGAAAAAATGAGATGCCTTTGATAGTGTACAATGTGCACACACCGAAGGAGCCAGCTCCAATCCTCATACCTTCTACCAAGGCTTTGTGAGTGATGCGGACAAGATGAGCGCACTTTGCATTCAAAGCAGTGCGCATGATTGTGCCGGTGCCGCTGGCATCGGATCGACCTCCCAAAGTTGTTTGTGCATCTTGTGCCATCTTCAATCTCTTAGGTAGAGATGCTTGGTCCTGCGCTTTTACATGCTTCGTCTTTACCTTCTGTTATTCCCACAATTTATCCTAGAGCTCTAATTTTGACATGTCGCAAGTAGGTGGGATATCTTCCTTTAAGTCTTTGCAACATACTTGCATATTGCCCAACATTGTCCTAACTTTATGGTGGGGGTCAAATTCTCGTATCCTAGCTGGACTCAACAACTCGTATTGGCCTTCAAGTCACAACCTGCGCTCTATGTTCTCCCATATAGCGCTAGTGATGTCTTTGATGTAGACATCGCTTTCACTAATCTGCTGTATACGATCAGCTGCACATGATGAGATTGCCAAAATACATTCTTTACGAATGGCACGCATAATACATTTCTCCTGATCTGGCGTCATATTTACATTGGACAATACAAAAACAACATAGCAAATACAAATTCATGGTTGCAAATGACACTACCACTCTCACACTATCTCTGGTAAACTCTTAACGACCACTTGAAGACTTTAACGAATTTTATGGAAATATTGATAAAAATTGAATATAATCTTCACTTAAAACTGCACTCTGTTACACGTTGGTGCACCCAAAACATGTCGACACCAGATAGGGGCTCGTGCAAGGATATGTATGCATGGAGGTGCACATGATGGTGCTATGGCATGTGTCTAAAGCTGTTGTGGCCAAGTGGAAGCGGAAATGTATGTCCAATGCGGTTTTTTAGGCCAAGAAGGCTCCAAACGGGGGCTAACAGGGCTGACAGTTAAAGGTATCCAGAAGGCGGCAAGCATGTGCCAAGGTGTGGTCTTCAGTGTGCTCTCCAGGCCGGTTTGGATGGCTCATCAAACGGAGCCCTAGAAAGCAAGTTATGGGGCTTTTTGTGCAAGAGCGGCTTCCAGATCCTCGCTGGATGGGCCAAGCGCTGGTGGTTAGAATAGGGCGAGGTGAATGCATACACATGTAGTGCTCATAGTATGGAGCATGCCTGTCTTTTAGGATCGCAAATCAGAGCTCTGGATAGCAAGTTAAGGTCAGTTGAAGATTTTTCGGGGACCGGGCTTGAGCTCATTTGACTACACGGAGAGATGTGCCATTTGGCGTTGTTTGAGCCTCGTCGAAGTTCTCAATGATAGTATGTGTCATGAGGAGGCGACACAAATCAATGGTACATTAATCGCATATTTGGTTGGTCAGATACAGCGACACGAAGTTGGGATCATTTGGCAGTGAGAGGCATGCAGATGCATTTCCCGGTTTTTGGCGACCTCGGATAGCTAGCTGAGAGAAGTCAAAATACGGTGAGGTTAGCACGGCTCAGAGCCAACTCAGTGGAGATCCGGCGGGGTTTTGTGACTCGGCCATCAGACATTGGAGCAGTGGAAGGGAATCTGGGGAAGAAAGCCAAAAAAAACATTGTTTTTATTGTCACAATGGGGAGTTTTTGGGGAGCCCCAAGGGCCATCACCTTGTGGGCCGCCACGTGGCAGGCTGGGATATCCCACATGCGGGCACTCGCCTGTTGGGAGCGCAGTATGTAGCCCAGGACATGAGCCCTTTTGAGTTCTGCGAAAGGAAGAGGGATCCTTTGGAGCTCATGGCTATGGAGCCGGTGGCGCGGCCCAGTAGGGCGCTGCTGTGGCGGTGCTCCGCTGCGGATTTTGTCTAGCCAAGAGGCGCGCGCTTGTGCGGGCGGCGAGTTGGAGGTGATGATGTGGCACCTCGCCTGGTCGGGGCCGTTTCCCACCACATGGACCTCGAGGTCCCCCCGCCCAAAGTTTTTTGAGGGCAATGTGAATCCCTAGGAGCAACGACGGCGCCGTCATTGCTCCCTAGAGGGTGCTCGTGTGTAGAGTAAAGTGTGAAGCCTCAAGACGTGCACCAAGCTAGTAAAAGTCAAGCTGAGCCTCCCAAAGGGAGTGCCACGTGTTGGCCTACCATAAAAAATGCCTAAAAACTAAAAAATGAGCCCAATAAAGGCGCCAAACTCTTTGTAACTAAGGAGCTCTTTGTTTTTTTGCACTGTACGTGTAAGAGAGCAAGTGAGAAGCTCAGAGGATCATTGTAATGGAGTTTTGAATCTATTAATGAACAACCCTCTTGGCCAATTGTGCCGTGTCGCTCCCCCCTTCCCCGTTTCTCTTTGTCGTCTCGTCTGTTGCCAGCCGCGGTGCCGTTGAAGCGTGTGTACGCCCAGATCTTTGGTGCTTTGCAAAGAGAGAGAGAGAGAGAGAGAGAGAGAGAGAGAGAGAGAGAGAGAGAGAGAGAGAGAGAGAGAGAGAGAGAGAGAGAGAGAGAGAGAGAGTAAGTGTGTGTGCAGAGGGAGGTAGAGCGTGTGCAGTGAGGTGTGGACTCATTTTGCAATCTTGGAAAGCGCGTGTGCGCTTGGGAACTCTGCAAGTGAAGCGGATTGTGTACCAATTGTCATTTTGAAGGTGTCTTCGAGTGGATTGGGGTGTTGTGTTGACCCTGGGCTATAGAGAGGCACTTATGGTCGTGCCGGGCGTCGTCCCCCATTCCCCCTCTCCAAAGTGTAAAAAGAAATTCAAACAAATGGTTTATAAGAACTTAATTCATATCAAACAATACATGTTAACGGTCTTTAACATTTCAACATATATTGAATTTTGTAACTTATATTTTTCTCCATGCGCACATACTAATTCAAACAAAGCACACACCGATTTAAAATCTTCAAAACATTTAAAACATTGGAAGTATACAAATTGGATTAGCAAATTGTGTTCACACACTTTTTTACATAGCATTTATGTAAATGTAGCAATCAAAAAGCGACGATAATTGATGCTCTTTAAAAAGATATAAAAGAATATTACATGAAAATTGTATGTATTTAGATTTTTGTTGAGAATTTATGTAAATGAAGCATTAAAACTAGCGATAAATTGATAATGTTTGAGAGTCCTTTAAAAAGATTAAAAACAAATATTAACCATGCAATTTGTGTGCAAATAATTTTTTACATGTAATTTATATAAATGGAACATTTAAAATAACGATGATTGATAAATAAAGTATTCTATATAAATGACACATTTAAAATAGCTATGATTGATGAATAAAGTATTCTATATAAATGGAACATTTAAAATAGTGATGATTGATGCCAGCTCTATTTTATATAAATAGAACATTTAAAATAACGATGATTGATGAATACAATATTCTTTTGAATATGATTGGCTAGTATATAAGTTCAAATGGACAGTTAAAAACAACAAAATCAAGCAATTCATACATTTTGCATATGAAATACTCTTCAGAGCCGCGTAACTGACCAAGTATTTCATATACTTAATACTTAAAAAATTAACTGCACATGCACATACAAATTATATGACGTTCGTACTGTCGGGTTAATGACCTGAACGCCACATTTATGCAAAAACATATTCTTTTAACAAACGACACTCTATTAGCTGCGTTACCGACCGAGTGCCACCTGAATCTAAGGAAAAACAATGGCCTGCATACGAACATCTCTTAGCCCCGTTACTGATCGATGCCCATATTTTTTTTGGGAAAGGGGAAGGGAAGTTGACTTACCATAAGGATACTAGATTCACCGCATTACCAACGTAGTACCCAGACAGTAAGCCAATACTTACCACAAGGACACCATCTTCCCCGCATCACCGAGGTGATGCCCCCGTGATATGCACTGTTCCGGAGAACAGCTTACACACACACTCCCATTGTGTAGTAAGGTACCTTATTACTGCTGCGCACTACAACAAAAGGCACGCTACCACACAACGTATACACACACACAACACATACCCGAATCGTATGGTCAGGTACTCTGCTACTATTGCGCACTGCGATGTAGAGCACGCTCCCACACGACCCCCTCTCTCCCTCTCTCCTCTCTCCTCTCTCCTCTCGACGTACCTGCAAAGGTGGTGCAAGCGCTCTCTCTTTGATCTCTCTCTCTTTGATCTCTCTCTCTCTCTCTCTCTCTCTCTCTCTCTCGCTCTCTCTCTCTCTCTCTCTCTCTCTCTCTCTCTCTCTCTCTCAAAAGGCAAAAGCGATAATAGACCCAGCGGGCCCGATCGGGCCCGCGTATATATAACGCGAAGATCCCGCCGGGCTTATCCACATTCTCGGCGGGCCCGCAAGGAAAATAGTAAAACCCAGCGGGCCCGCCAGGCTATTCTGTTAACCCGGCGGGAGTTTTGTGGGTTTGCAAGTCACCCTAAACCAGTTTGCGTGTGATCATGTTTCATGTGATCATGTAAATGTGTCAATAAGACATTGTGATCACACAAAATTTGACGTAATTACGTAAATATTAAATCCCTGAATTCAACACCATGCAATGGCGTATGCAATTGCAACCATCACTTGTTGGCAGCTGTGATTATGGAAGCTTTGTCCTTTGCACCAAAGCGAGCATTGTCATGCAGCTTTGTTTCCATGATAAGAAAAAGAGCAGAGAAATGCAAGCTAAGATTCTTTGAAGCCTACTTGATTAATGGTCAGTGATGAGGGCTTATTAACAGGTTAAGTTTAATGATTAATGTATGCCAGATGCGGCTTAAAAGGGCCAACAGATGTCTTAATGATGCCAAAAATGATTAAGCTTTGAAGTGATCACAGATGGCAATTTATGATCTAGAATTGTAGTGCTTGAAGTGCTCTACCGGCCTGTCTTTACGACTCGTCGATTGGAGCTACGATGAAGAAGTTATGGCATATTGAAGTTTGAGTCGATTGTAGATCCATACAGGATTGGGAAACTACAGCAGGGGTGACAGAAATGAAATGAATGCACGGGCCTAAAGTGCTCACTTTGTGGAGCGCGTCGGTCTTTTCAGATCAGCGATCGGAGTTCCGGTTGCCAAGATATGGGCCGTTAAAGATTCACCGGGGGCCGATTCTGCACTAGTGCAGTCCGCTCAGTCAGTGTGCCATCTGGGAATTTTACAGCCTCGGTGATGTTTGTATGCATTTTATGCAGTTTGAGAAGTCTAATGGGATTTACGGCTTGATAGGTAGAGTCCATTGTCGATTGTCGTGACACTGCTGAGCTGGGTGATTTCGGGATTATTCGAGATGCTGTTACGGACAATAAAATTCGCGATGATATTGCCAGTTGAAGGCGGTTGAAGAAAGATGTGGTGCTTGGTGATGATTTAATCAATAAGTACGCCTAAATGTGACGCCCTTAGTAAGTGGCCGCCTACCCAAATGAAATCTATGGCCGATATGTATGCCAAATGTGGTTCCCTACAAGGGCACCGCCCAAATAAATAAAAGAAGAAGCCGCCCAATATAAGGAGAAAAGGGCCGTCCACTATGAGCCCTAAGGTAAGTGTGTGTGAAATAAGAAGAGAATCATGGGAGAAACATGGCAGGTAGCGTATACGACGTAGAGGGAGGAGACTTGAGCTCGCGGCGTCCATTCGGATGCTTAGGCGGGCATGGTCACGAAGCGAAAAGTCCTCACTATTTCGGGGTGACCCCATTCGGTCCCAGCCATGCAAAGTTTGGAGCACCTTGACATCGAGCCCTGCCACGTCATAGGTTCGATTCCCGTTCCATGTCAGTGACGCCCGGCGCCACTTCTTAAGAGAGGGTATACGCTATTATTAGTGGAGAGGCTCTTTGGCATGCGAGTGTTGGCAAGAAAACAAGAGGAAGATCTAGAGGCAATCAATTAGGGAAGTAAAACGTGCAGGCGAGGGAGCTCAAGGAGAGCTTAACTAAGGAGAAGAAGAGGAGGCAAAGCTCTCCCTCTCGAGCTTGAACGAAGCAAGGGTAACCAAGGCGAGGAGGTGAAGGGAGCCAAGGCGAGGTTTCTCTCTCTCGATCTCCAATCAAAGCAAGGAGTTCTCTCTCTCTCTCTCGGCCATGAAGACATAGGGGAGACAGGAGGGTTAATTCTCTCTCTCTCTCTCTCTCTCTCTCTCTCTCTCTCTCTCTCTCTCTCTCGGATAAGCAAAAGGACTTGTCCTCGTGCACAAGCAAGAAGACTCTCTCTATTGCTCTTGACATTCAACTAAGAAGAGAAAATCTAACAAGTGAAAGTTTTCGAGCAGAAGAAGGTAATCAAGAAAGGAAGATTGAAGCGGCTTGGAAAGGGAGTCGGAGCTTGAAGGCAATAAAAAAACAAGTTGATTAAAGGAGAAGTTGAGATCGTGAACGAAAGACAAGGTAGTGCAAAGCGCACAAAGCCTAGGAAATTGCAGGATAATTGACAATAATTGAGGCAGTGAAATGACTTGAAGCTTGCAGAATCTAATGGAACTTGAAGCATATAAAGCAATAAGAGATAATTTCCATCACCGTCATCCGTTAAAGATTGCATTAGCATTTTGTTAAGTCTGGTGTCGTTAACGGCCCGGCTAATCCTGTAAACAGGAGCTTAAACTCCTAGTTAGCAGATGATCCAAGTGACGGTGCTATTAACAGCCCGCCTTGGCTAAAAACCAAGTTGTACTCAAGATAATATTCAATTAATTGATGATTGCGGTGATTGGCAGAGCTGTTAGTGTCTGTTGTTCTTGTTCTCTCTCTTTCACGCCTCCCACAGCCAAAGTCACGGCGCGTGCCCGACTCACGTAGCAAACACATATCCCCTGACATCTTTGGTGAACCCGACGCAAAACAAGCCGGGGTGGGAGGTAAAGATGGAGAATTTAGAGCAGATGATGATAATGATTGCAGAGTTAAGTGCGAACGGTTTTCATGATAAGTCAACAGTTCTAGATTTTGCAAAGATGCTTCAATTGGTTCAAGGATCTTTGCTTGAAATAGAGACCGTGAAGAAGAAAAATCAAATCGATGAAGCTTTGGATGCAGCTTTAGATGCAGTATATGACGAGAGAAGACTCTTTGATGGATACGATCCAAAGGGCTACTTAGAGTGCTATGAGCTGGAGACCAAGGTAAGAGGGATACCAGAAGAATTGATGATCAAATCTTTTGAGCAGTTAGTGAGTTCATATGTGAAGGAGTAGATACAAGAAGTTACCAAAGCTTGCAACGATGATTGGGAGTATTTCAAAGAAGCTATTGTACAAGTACATTATGAGGAGTATGAAAGCTATCTAGAACAGAGTGCAAGTCTACCAAACTATGCAAATATCGGAGGAAAAGTACGATCAAAGTTACAAGCTGTGATTGATGAGTGTATTGTGCAGGATGCTACCTTCTTACAAGCTAATGATGAAGACATAGTCAAAGATGTGTATGAAAAGTTGGGGTTTGCAGATGCCTTGCATGAAGTAGAAGTCTTTGAGGGTGAGTCTCTATAGCCTCAAACTGCATAGGGTGAATTTTTCAAAGAATCTACACATGCAGTTCGGGATACACAGAATGAATTTTGCAAAGAGCCTATGCATGCAGTACATGAAGAAAAGAAATCAGGGGATCAAAACAGTGAAGTGGCTAAATCTCAAGAAGAAATTTTGCAGGTAAATGAGTGCAACCAAATTCAAGTAGACATGCAGGAAGATTTGGTTACAGCTGATACTTTTGCTACTGACTCATAATTAGAGAAAACTTTTTGTGGTACAGATTCTACCATAGAGGTGATTGAAAATACTGGTACAGGTTCTGCCAAAGAGTTGGTTAATGATGCAGATGTTATAGGTCAAAGCAGGGCTGCTGTTGAGAGAAGCAAGACCATGGTTTTTGGTATACCAGATTTACCGAATTTGGATGTACCAGATTTTGAGGACTTGGCTAAGCAAGAGTATGTGTTTGAACATATGAAAAATGTTGATTCAGAGGGGCTGCAGACTCCTTAATTCACAAGTTTTTGTGAAGCACAGCTACAAAATTGGAAAATTGAATTTAAATGTGATGATGATGAATCAGAGGGGGTGCAGACTCCTTCTTTGACAAGTTCCTGTGACCTAGAGCTACCGATCTTGCAGACTGATCCTGAATTTAATGATGGTGATTTAGAGAGGGAGCAAACTTCTTCTCTATCGAGAATTTGTGACACAAGGCTCACACTATGGCAGAATGATCATGAATTTGAGGATGCTAATTTAGAGGGGGTGCATAGTGAAGTGCAATCTCTTGATGTTGAATATGATTGGTTTAATTGTGCCGATGATACAGACAGAGCAGTAGATAAAATTTTCAATGTGCATGAGGAACTTTGTGCTATAGAAGTGCAAAGATATCTGAGTGAGGGTGGAAGACTTGAAGAGCAGTTTACTGCAGATGCATTTAGTATGCATGTCATCTATGAAAATCCTCGTTTATTGCAGCAACCTGAGACGTGCAAGATGAAGGGACCTTCTCAAGAGGTGGACCTAGATCTTATGTTCATATTGGATGAATCTTTGGAAGGGTTCTCAAATACTGATGCTAACGATACCAATCAATCTCTATTCATGCATGAGAAAGTTTGTTAAGATGTAGTCAATGATGATCTGATGTAGTTGTTAGATGATGCACTACTTGATTTTGAGCCTCTACGAGATAGAGAATTTTTTTCTGATGCATCTTGCGAGTCTAATGAAGAGAGTTTTACCAGAGACTTGATGTATTCAGATATGCATGATTGGGATTCCAATACTAGTGAGAGTGAAGGTGAACTGCCAATGCTTTTACCTATGATTGATAATCGACAATTGGATGAGCAAGTTGCACAGGAGATATGGCAGTATATGATGTTACCTGATGCTATATGGAATCTGATGTTACCCTATGATGTAGGGGATTTTGAGCTCAATTTTGACCCAGGCGGTGACAGATATATGCATGGTCCTAGGCAATTGACTTATATGCCATATGATCCAGGCGGTTTGCATGAAGATTTGTGGGCTAATTTATGTTTATGCTCTAATGATTGGAAATTCTTGGTTCACCAAAGATGTCGGGGACTATGGGTTCGCGAGGTGAGCTGGGTCAGCACCGGGCTCCTTGCTGTGGGAAATAAGAGCGACAAGATGCATGACACAAGGCAAAAGATTCTGTCAACACTTTAATACTTAAACTTCACAATCGAAATGGTTTAAACTTCTAATGATTAGCCGAAGCGGATTTCGATTACAAATGGTTTTCGTTAATGGCACTGATGGAGTTAGGAGAGTTTAATGCTCTCAAATTAGATCAAGACTGTAAAATTTCCACTTATGCTTGCCATTATAGTCTTTATAAGCTGATTAGTATGTAAGTATCTAGAAAAATCCCCTGCTTGATACCCTTGTTGCTTTCTTGCTCATCCCGTAAACCCTTTGAGTGCTTTCAATTATCCTCCTTGAGGTCGACATAGAGAGAGAGAGAGAGAGAGAGAGAGAGAGAGAGAGAGAGAGAGAGAGAGAGAGAGAGAGAGAGAGAGAGTCTCTCCTTTGCTTGTTTCTTTGCCTTGCCGAGAACTATCAAGGGAGAGAGAGCTCGCCTTGCTTGGTTTGGAGATTGAGAGAGAGAGAGATCTCCCTTGCTTATCCTCCTCGTTTCTCCTCACCTTCCTTAGATTAGGGATTGAGAGAGAGGGCTCGCCCTTCTTAGCCCTTACCTCCTTGCCTGAGCCGGAGATCGAGAGAGAGCTCCTTCCTTGCCTCTTTGCTTCCTTGCCCGTTTTCTTCCCAACACACATGCAAAAGAAGCAACTCCCTTCCACTAATTATAGCGTGCCCCAATAGCACCGCCACTACTGACGTGGCACGAATCGTCTCTATGATGTGGCAGCGAGTTGGATGGGCCGCCCGAAAACCGCGAGCAGTGGGCCCAAAAATGACCGCCCTGGCGTGTTGAGCAGTTTTCCCTTCTTGCTCGACATCATTCGAAGCTTGCTCAGGCTAGCGAGATTCTTATTCTCCTGCGCAGTTCGCTGCTCATCGTCTGCACGCTTTGGCCATCCCTATTTTTCCATTTTTCCTAGACACTTAAGCCCTTAATTGATTTAATGGGTGGACATTGGACATGCCCTTTCAACCTTGGGTGGCCATTTAATTCAAGAGAATGACATTTGGGCATACATATCAACCAAGGCATTGCCAAGCTTCCTTTGGGTGCGCATTGGCATACATGCCGGACAAAGCTATGCAGTAGGCATTAAATTTGGCGTACATCTCGATTAAAGCATCGCCAAGCACATCAACTTCGAATCCCCTTTGGCAAATTTATTCCATTTCTTTGGGCACCACATTTGATACATATGCCGGCCAAAGCAATGACAAGCACAACATTCTTCTCCAACAAGCCTTGACTAACAATATTAGTGCATCTTATTGGCCATAACAACATCCCGAATAATGTCAAAATTACCGAGCTCAACAGCGCCAACAACTGACATCGGACTCTCCCTACCAAGCCATAAATCCCTTTAGACTTCTCAAACTACATAGAATGCATACGAACCCTACTAAGGAGGCCAAAATTCTCAGATGGCATTCCGACCGAGCAGACCGGACTAACACGGAACCGACCCCCGACGAATTTTTGATGGTTAATATCTTGGCGACCGAGACTCCGATCATTGATCTAAAAAGACGGACGTGCTCCACAAAGTGAGCACTTCAAGCTTGTGCATTCATTTCATCTCTGTCACCTTAGCTGCAGTTGCCCAATCCGGTACAGATCTGCAATTGACTTGAACCTTAAACTGCCATAACTTCTTCATCGTAGCTCCAATCGACGAGCCGTAAAGACAGGCCAGTAGAGAAATTTAAGCAATCCAATTTTAGATTATAATATCCCATCTGTGATCACTTCAAGAATAGTCCTATTTAGCATCATTAAGGCATCAATTGGCCCTTTTAAGCCGCATATGGCATATATTAATCATTAAACTTGACTTGTTATCAAGCCCTGATCACTGCTCACTAAATGCGTAAGCTTCAAAGAAGCTTACCTTGCATTTCTCTGCTCTTTTTCTCATCATGGCAGCGGAGCTGCACAACATCCACCCCCTCAGAACTTGCACAGCCTCCGGTCTGTGCCAACAACACTTCAATATGCATCTGTACAGGTACCTTAAGCTCCTTACCATCATCAAACTCACGTAACTGAGAAACATATGAAAAATAAAATAAGGCTTATACCCTATCATTAATGTTCTAGCTTAATCATCAGATAGCTTTCCATCAAAAATCTCTGAATTGTATCTGTCGTATCTTCAAAGCATTCAATCATGGATAACTTGTTTAGTGAACCCCGCCACACTCAAGTGCTCCAGTTAATGATGCACACGGCTTGACCATTAAGCTCTCTTTAAGGAACCTTGTCAAGCTCAAGTATGCCTTACTCTGTTTGCACACGGAATGGCCGTCAAGTCCTTTACTTCAAGTCTTGTTAGCAGAACCAACTCAGTAGATGTGAAGATAATTCAACAATTATCCAAAGAAGTCAACTGGAAGCCAGCCATGTAATGCCCCCCAAGTGTACTATCGAGCCGTGGAGAGAGTAGGCATCAGCCGAAGAACTCGTAGCCACATGCTGGGCCGAGGGACAGTCCCAAAGACAGTGACGCTGACTCTCCACCAAATGGTCCCAAGCTGCACATGTGGCCGAGAGACCACTATGCACTAGCCAACTCCCTACTGCTATAGATCTATGTGCGACCAGCCCCTGAAACAAGGTGAATCTCCTCGGCTGTCTGGAGTCCCACAACCTCTCCCAAAAGTCTGCCAAGAACTCGACTATGAGACCCTCCTCCTGCGAATGACGTGCTGCAGCGGGGCGGGCCTCTCTCTGTGCTGCTAGTATATGACGTCCCAGTCGAACATTGTACTGAAAGAACGGGACTCTTGGGTGGTTTGCAGAAGAGACGGGGTCCCTCCATAGCCACTCACCAAGATCCCACTGTACTCATGCCAGCGGACAACACTCCCAAGCCCATAGCCTCCAGTGTCCAGTCTCAAGAACTGCTGGGTCAGGGTCTATGACGCAAGTCCTCCCACAGATTCCTACTACTCGGATCCTTTGAAAAAAACACTTTGCTACCTACGAGGCCTCTACTGCACCTTGTTGTAGTCGTCCCCCACCCTGAAGCTCAAAGAACAGGGCTGAGACAGACTCTGAGTAGGCCCTGACTGAAATGAGAACCTCCAATCGTGTGAAGGCTCCCATCCACCGGGGTGCTACTGGCTCGAGAGGCGTGATCCACTCAGCTAGAACTGACTCTGAGATGTCCTGACACATGCTCTACACCCCTCTCATGCCCTGTAGTTGGAAACCCTGCACCTCCTCTGACAAAACTGTGAACTCTAGCGAGTCACCTAGAGAGGGTGCTGGACCTTCTCCCATGGGACCCCAAGAAACATGAGGCCTACTACCAACCAAGTGGCCTCTCTGAGTGCTAACCATGGGGTTCCAGACGAGGGGCTGCCATAGGCGCTCCTCCGTGCACGTTGGCTGTCTCTGCTCCAGGCCATGCCATAAGAGCTCCCAAGATCGAACCAAACTCACAGCAAAGCGGTCCTCCAGTCTCCTGCTCAAACCAACTCGATGCAACTCTGTAAAGATCCATGTGGTCAAAGGTTGCCAAGGGCCTCCTGACTGAGGCACCCTAGCACAAAGCCTCTGCAGCAATAACTCCTTCCAGGGCTCCTCTCTTGGAAGAAGTCCTCTGACTACGAACTTCCCAAGAAGGGCTCTGCTCTGCTGTGCTGGATCAATGATCCCAAGCCCTCCCTGAGAACAAGGAAGTGTGATGACCGACCAAGCCACCTTGGCTCGGGAAATCTGAGTGTCACGACCTGACACAAGGAAGTTCTTGATCAACCTCTCTACTTGGCTGATACAAGAACTCGAGAAGATCCAGCAAGAAGTGATGTACCACATAGTCACCAACAGCACCTAGTTGGCAACTACTACTCTACAGCCAACGAAAGTCATGATGAGCTCCAATGTAACAACTTTCTCCTGATCGACAGGAGAAGAGGAGCAATCTGCTACTCGGGGGACAAGTCCAAACCAACCTGACAACCCAAGTACCGAATTGGAGTCCCTGGGGAAATCCACATGAAACCCTCTCCTGGCATCCAATCTAGCAAAGGAGCACTGCCAGCCGAGAAATCCACTGTCTTTCTCCAGTTGATCAGTGCACCCGATGCACAACAGAAGGTTTCAAAAGCCTTCTCACATCTGTCCACATTGGCCTCCTGGCCCTTTAAGTACAAGGCTGAGTCATCGGAAAACTGAGCGTCCAGTAGCTCATCTCCCCGGATAAGGAGTGCTAAGCCCCGCAGACCAACCTGCTGTGACACCAAAAATCTGCTCATCGCCTCTGCATAGAACAGAAAGAGAAAGGGGGCAAGAGGACAATCCCGTCTGACCGAGCATGTGAGCATGAATCACTCACCTCTACCTCCTGCCAAAAGCACCTGACTGTGAGCCTGTCTGTAAAAAGCTGACACCCCTCTGATCCAAGCATCTGAGAAGCCCATCGTGCGTAGAGTTCCCTCTAGAAAGTCCCAGTCAACTCTATCATATGCCTTCTCAAAATCAAGAAGAAGAGTCACAAGGTCCTCCCCATAGAGCCGTGCCAGGGCAGAAGCCTCCCAGAAAGTGAAGATGATGTCAAGGATACTGCGTTCCTTGACAAAACCTGTCTGAGTCCCATGTATAAGGCTCTCCCAAAGTGGCTGAATCCTCAAACTCAGAGCCTTGGCAAGAATTTTGTAGGCTGAGTTGAGGGTGGTGATGGGGTACCACTGTCAAATCTCATCCAAGGAGCCATCCTCCTTTGGAATGAGGTAGATCAGGCCCTCACTCATACTATCAGGCATCACTCCTATGTGCAAAATGTACTGAAAGGCACTACAAAGATCTGAGAGAAGCAAGTCCGAGTACTCCAAGAAAAATCTGGGAGTCAACCCATCCTCACCTGGATAGCTACCATGAGGGAGGGCCCTAAGAGCCGTGTGTAGCTCCTCAAGCTGAAGTGGCATCTCTAGCCTTTGGTGCATCTCCTCTGTCACAAGACAAGGCATCTCTGTGCCCAAACCTGCTCCCTTTATGCATCCTGCCGCTCTAACTGGGTCTCAGCCGACAGTAACTCACGATAAAAGTTAGTAGCAACTACACACATATCCTCGGGCTCACAAGCAACTAACCCATTGGGTCTCCTCAACTGATTGACCTTGGCATGCGAGTGCCGAGGTCCCACTGTCTCAGAAAAAGCACCAGTCACTTTGTCATGCACGTGAGTCCACTGAGATGCTTGTCGGTGGAAGGCAAACTCATGACGCCTCTCCTTTGTGCTAGCAATCTCCTGTCGAGCCTACTGTAACTGCTCCTCCAACCATGGACTGTCTGGATGCTGCTCCTGCATCCTCTGTAGTGAAGCAATGCCTTGTTTGAGACGCTGATCCTCCTCTCTCACTACAGCACGGTGAGCTAGAGACTCTTGAAGAAAAAAGTGGCTAAGCTGAGCTAGGCCTAAGGCCACTCTGTCTACAGGTGGAACCTGGCTGTCCATGCCCTCTGTCCAGAGAGCCTCTACCCTATCTCTGAGTGCTGAGTCCAACAAGACCCACTCTGGGATGCAAAGCATCATGCTCCCACTCCTCTACCTGTCTGCCACTGTGAGGATCACTGGTGCATGGTTCGAGAAGGATGTCCCTGCCAGGATTCCCACTGATCCCCCCAAGTGACTGAAGTGGTCACTAGTGTAGAAGTGATCTATCCGCGATAGATTCACTCCTCCCACTCTGCGGTCCGATCTAGAGAAGGCAAGACTGGCTGGAGGCCTCACAAAGCCAGAGTGCTGCCATGTATTCGAGGCCCTCAAAGTCATACACAACCTCTTCCAAGCTGCTAACTCGACTCCATGCACAGTAGCATGGCTACCTCCAATCCTGTCAGAAGGATCCTCCAACATGTTGAAGTCCCCTCCTACACACCAATGGTTGGCCTGCGGCAAAGACTCAACAATCTATGACAAAAACTCTGCACGAGCTCTCGCCCTATTGGGCGCATAGATGTTCAGGAAGTCCACAAGGCCACCTTGAACCTGCATATTAATCCATTGAGCCCTGCCTGGCTCAATAATCTCTCTGCCCACAGTGGCCTACTTCAATGAATCCGCAATAGTCATACATACCCCTCCCTGTATGCCTCCAGGTCAAAAAGCAGCTGACCAAAAGGTATCATATCGTCCACGCAAAATTTGACCACATCGCCGAATGCGGCTCTCACACAGATGGTGCTCTTGAAGCATAAGGAGATCAATCTCTCCTCCCACAAGGCAATGCTGAAGCTCTTGACGCAATCGGCCCCGTTGTCGCTGAAACTGGGGCCCACCTAGTCCCTGCACGTTCCATGAGACGATCCTCATGGGGAGTGAGAGAGAACAAATGCTACCGCACAAGCAAGACCCGCTAGCTTCAAGGCTGTCTTGGATGGGGAGTAATCCGCATCCGAGCGTCCTCTAGATAGGCGAGGCTGTAGTGAGTGCCTAGCCCAAGCCCAAGCAGAGCGAGCCATGCGTAAAGCAACCTTCCCTGTCCAAGATTCCTCATGAATGTATACATAGCAAGGAAAACACTGCGTATCAGCAAAGAAGTACACCACAATGTGCCTACATCCTGCTAAGTGTGGGGGTGTCACCGCAAACTTGGCCAATGGTCACAAAGTCTGCAGCAAATCTGTAACTTCAAGTTCTCCCATGTGATGAGAGAACTTGAGAACTTGTGTATGCAACCATCCCAACACTGAGTCGAGGGACCACTCTGTCTCTGCCCTACCACAGAGGGGGAAGGAGAAACCAACTGTTGAGTCCAAGGCCTCTGTCCCCCTAGCAGCGAGGAACGAAGCATGGACCTTGAAGCAGGCTGCCTCGTGGTCTGCTACGGAATCATCGAGAAAGCGAGTGAACCCGTAGTCGAAGAAATCCCAGCGGCGTAGGAGGTCAATGCTCGTCAGACCACGAGGGATAGCTGCAAGGGAAGATGTCTGAATCTGCAGAGGGGGCCACAAGAAGGGCTGACCCTCTCTCGCTAGGCGACTCGTGGCAAAGGTGTTTCCAAGAGATCTCCTAGCCGTCGGAGAGGGACCAGTCTCCTGAGTCGACTGTGGAACTAGAGCAGGAGGGAGGGGAGAAGGAGCTGGGGGGAGCGGAGGAGAAGAGGGGTGGGATGGGGCGACAAAGGTAGAGGGGCGAGATGGAGAGGCGACAGGAGCAGAAGGCGGGGAGGAGGATGAGGAGGAGGAGGGGAACTCTGAAGGGGGAGCGGCTGTCGAGGGTGAAGCGGAGGTGGAGCCTGGCGTAGGGGACTCCTCCTGCTCACGGGGACTAAAGCGGCTCCCTGTGGGAATCCACTGCTACTGAGTAGGCACCCGGGGTCACTCTGAGTGCCAAGCTGTCGCTGTGGCCCCTGGCGTTGACAGCCATGGGCCTGCTGCCACTCCTCCTTCGCTGGAGCCCCACGCTTGGAGGGTGGCTCTGAATCTATGCGCTGTGCCACTGACTGGGGCTACGGCCTAGCCCTAGCAGGCTGGGGCTGAGGCTGTGGTGCAGGTTGCGGCCTCCTCCGTGGACAGGACTTCGCTAGGTGGCCCATCTGTCGGCAAATGAAGCACTGGTTTGGGAGGCCCGAGTACTCCACACTCTTTCAAAACCAACCCCCACTTACCCGAGGCAGAAAGATGACCTTCGGGAGCGTGTGGGTAACTCTAACCAAAACTCGAACTGAGGGGATGCCAGCCACCTTGGTAGCTACTGATGCTGCCGTACCAGTTGTCTCTAGGACAGTCCCGATGGAAAAGCCGATCCTAGAAAGAAGTGGTATGTACTCCCTCCGTAAACCCAGAAAGCAGACTGAGATGGGGATGTCTGCCTCCTCTACTAGAACATCCAAAGCCGGGTCAAAACCATGTCGCCACTGTCGAAAGTGGGCGCGTGATGCTCGAATGGCCAGTGGACTCATAGCTATGACCTTGGACGCCATCTCGGAGGTCTCGAACTCGATCTGATAGTACCCCCGCCCGAGAATCTAGACATCCAAGATCGTGCCCACCTTTGCGAGAAGGCGGGCCTGGAGAAGTTCTTGTAGCTCTCCTCTACTAGGTCGGGTGCCGAGAATCTTGCAGATGACCGAAGTCGCCTGCAATCGCTCTACCTCTGCGGCAAGGCTCGCTTGCTCTGTCGACGAGAGAGAAAGTCAAATGGTGGGCTCAGCGGGGTTGGGCGAGGGGGCTTCTGGCGAGTCCCTCTATGGCGAAGCTGGAGCATCCATCTGTGTCTACTGCTGTGTCATAAGAAGAGGTCGATGGGTGGACGCTGCAATCAGGCGTAGGAAAAATTGTCCCAAAAATTGAAGCAATGCTGAGGAGGCCGAATTGCAGGGGTTGACGGGGAGAAACTGAGGAGGGCGAGAAGACGGGCGGGGGGGTAGTGGGTTGGGGAAGGTGGAAGCGCTGGCGGCAATAGGAGGAGGGGGTGACGGGGCGGAAATGGCTAAAAGGTAGCGCGGGTCAGGCAGCGGGCGGGCTGGCAGGGGGCGGCACCGGCAGGCAGGCAACGCGGGGGTGGGCAGCGAGGCAGAAGGGTAGGGGGGGGAGACAGCGGGCTGAGGTGTTGGGGGGGGGGGGGGGGGGGGGGGGGGGAGCGATGGTGAGCATGCGAAGCAGCAGAAGTGAGCCTGTGTGTGACCTAGGTTTGAGAACCAAGGTTTTCGCCTCTGGATCTCACCTTCCAGACTCCTATTCTATTATATTCTGTTGATGGATAACCTAATATGAGTGTACACTCTACACACAATGGTAATCTCTAAACTATATCCTAATTCACTTCCACGTGTCAGTAAACTAGGCACGTAGCAAGTAATCCTTAAAAAACAAAAACCTTGTATAAGTGAGAGTTTGAGCTCTACACAACATATAAAGCTTAGATAGCTTGATTTAAAATAGATAATTATAAAACTATCTAAGCAAAACATCAAATTTGATTTTGTAAAAAGTTTAAAACATTTTGAATTTTCCTTTTTTTAATTATCAAATTATTATTTTTTATCTTCTATTGACAAGAAATACCTTTTGCGAGTAATATTAGTCTCAATAGGCCTGTTGCCGGTATATATACTTTTTTTTTTTACAATACATCTTTCGATCGAAAGAAAATTTGTACCAAATCGAAAGATGTTTCGATCGAAGTATCTTTCGATCAAAAATCTGGAAAAAAATACATTGGCCAATTCTTAAGACATGTCACCGTATAAAAGGCCAAAATAACATAGGGTCAAGTAAAATATGCCCATATATGGCGTATTATACATTTTTTGTATAACGTATAATCCAACATAGTCACACGCCACAAAATCTTGCGTCCATTTCAAATGCAACTCAAGCAACCATTGCTTATCTATCGCTTCATACAACTTTTGGCCATTGGATGATGCTTTACTAACTTTAGTTGAGCTAGGATTTGCGGCTGCTAATGTTGAAGCATGTTCGTGAAAAGGAGTTGGTTGGGGAGTTTGATTGTTTGCTTCCGTAGGCACGTGCTCTATCCTCTCCTTCACAAAAGACATCTCAACATCCATTGCAGCTTGTTTGGTACTAGCAGTTTTCTTTTTAGATCACTACAAGAGGTTGTGTGCTCTTGTGACGTTGTTAGCGACGGAAATACACTGGGTTTTTATAACCCCCGGCGTCGCTACGAGCGTCGCTACGAGAGCGTCGCTATAGGCGTCGCTATAGGCGTCGCTATATGCGTCGCTATGAGCGTCTCTATGGGCGTCGCTATATAGCGACGCATATAGCGTCGCTCATAGCGATGCTCATAGCGACGCATATAGCGACGGTTACACAGAAGACTATAGCGATGATCTTAGCGACGCTACAGAGCCATAAATAGCGACGCCCGAGAGAAATTTTTTTTGGTGGCAGGACATTGAATGCCGTGCCACCCATCAACCATATTGTACTTGATTCACTTTTTAAAAAAAGTGCAAGGATAGATAATAGACCCAAAATAGTCACCCACAAGACGCATTGTTTGCAAAATTGACAATTGTACACATCATAGGCAAAATGAATTGATTGGCAAATGTAATAATGGCAATTGTACAACATCATAGGCATAAAGAATTGATTGGCAAAAGGAACTGCGGTGACAAATGTAATAATATACATGGTTCAAAAAGACGTATAAAATCCGTCTCATGATACATAAGCTATGAGAAACCCTAAACTAATGCTCTCTAGCTACGGCTAAACTGACGTCGTCTAGTCAGACGTCTCATCGCGTCCAAGCGGCGTATCTGTTGGATTCTGCAAAAAAAGACAATAAGACAGCTTTCAGTAAGTATAAACATATAACGACATTTATAAAACAATACAAAAAATAAAAAAGAGTAAACCCTAATACTAACCATGCCGCCGCGAGAACTGAGAATGTCCATCAGGGCGTTTAAGCCCTTCCTGCGTGCGTACTCGCGCTCGTACGGTGTGGGATCACGTCCTGTCATCGACCACTGTCAAAACATACAAAGATTTCATTATGTTAGAATTAAAAAACTCATAAACCCTAAACTATCGAACATAAAGAGCAATGCGAAAACACTTACAAAATCGGCCTCAAATGATGCCCATCCACCGCTCCCCAAGTGGTGCGAGCTCCCTGCCTCTACTCGCGCTCTGGCTGCATCCTTTTGTTGCTTCCACTTGTCGGGATTCTCGCGTGCTGCTTTCTTCGCATTCTTCCAATCTTCTTTGGCCAGCCAATCTGGCCTCTCCACCCATTCTTGATTGCTTTTTGCACTTTGGAACGCTTGTGTTTGCAGTATTCGCGCATTCGAATCTTCATCAGGTCTTGATTGAAGCGCTGATCCCGTGTTGGAACGGGAAACTCATCATGAAGTATGCTGATGAATCTGTTTTTTAAATCACTCGGTACTTCACTCCATTTGTTTAGTATGTAGTGTCTAAACAGCTGAGAGCAAAGACCACGCATGCGCGAGATCACCTTCTTGCCGTCATCATCCATGATGATGCCGCCACTGATGTCGACGGAGTAAGGCAAGCCCTCTGGCCGGTGACGCGTGAACCTGGGTGTCCTGGCAGGGGTCTCTAGCGGCGTGTCGATGGGGGTATGGATGTCAGGTGTCTCCACCGGCGTCTGGGCCCTGAAGCGAGGAGTGTCGAGTGGGGTGGCTCCTGGCGGAGTAGGTAGAAGTGTGTAGCTTCTAGGAACAGTCAGCCGTGCAAAACCTGGCATAGATGGCGATGCTGTGGCTGGTGTGGGGGCGGGCAAAGAAGGGGAGGGTAAAGAGCCTCGTCGAACACGAGGCGGTGTGGAGGAATCGGTGGTAGAATCCCCACAACAACCGCCACCGCCACCACTAGAGCGCCGGTGTCTAGACGAGTGTGAAGCTCGTCTCGTCGACGCCGAAGCTTCGGAGCGCGCCGAATGCTCCGAAAGAGAGGGAGATGCGGATGGAGTAGGAACGTGCGATGATGCGCCAGAGCGATGACGCTCCACGTACCACTGTCTCTGCTGCGGTGACAAAGAAGAAAGAAACTCCTCATCATCCATACCTGCATTAAACACACGAATATTTAAACTTAATATTGAATGAATAGAGTAGACAATGATGCAAAGACCATTAAATACAATGACGTAATGATGCATATAAATACAATGACGCAATGAATTGAGTGATAGAAGAGGCAAGTTGAAAACTCAAAATTTTCAATCAAAAGATGTGAGCGCAAGTAGAAAAGAGCGTTATACACCCTGGAAGGTACTTAGAGAGCCAGAGCTTTTACAACACGGAGCAAAATTGTTCAAATACAATATTTGTGGCTGTAAGAGATCTCTCTCTCATCCTTGCATAACTCAGCATAACTTCCTATATCTATATAGAGCTCTCCGTTTAAACACATATCCTCTATTTCATTTTGTAGCTCCTCTGCATGCACCCCATATAGAGTAGTAGCATCTTGATGCTTGTCTGGCACCCCCGCAGCGGCTTCTGATTGAGCATCTTCTCTGATCTCCTCCATTGATGTCGTTGTGATTGGCACATGGTAGCCTTCATACGTCCTTGCACTACGAGGGGCTACCTCTATGACGTACCACCAGTTTGATGTAGACTTTGTAGGATGAAATATTACCTGCCAGAGCCACATAACTTACATGAGAGCTTTCAAGCACATAACTTGTAAAAGGGGGATGTTAACTATTTACATACTTACTTGTTCACAATGCTCGGGTAGTACGAAAGTGTCTCTTAGGTCAGTCCATTTCTTAGTAGAATCCACCTCAAGAAAACCAGACTCTCCTCTACGCACAGTAGCGTTGCGACCCTCCATGATTATCTTGAACCATTGCACGTCGAACAAGTCGACAAAAAATCCTCTGTAATCGATCCTCAAAATCTCTTGCAGCGTGCCAAAGTAAGTGAGTTCTGCCACCACAGGATCTGCATCAGAGGAACGTCGTCGACTAGACTGTTCAAATTTTGCCATGATTCCACAATCTTGAGTAAAACGCTTTTTGTCGATTCGTTCCACCCTAAAATGTCGACCTTTACACCATGCTGCTGTGTATGACTTATACTACAACGAACAAAGATTATGAGTGGCCGTTCAAGCGTTTATAAATAAAGTCACTTGCTAGTCGTACATTGCAAACTTACCTTGGTCGCGCAACCCCGAGAGTACTCCCACTCTTCTTCAGTCACATCGTCACCGCATTGTTGTGCGCTTTTCAATTGGTTGTGCAACCATCTTAAGCTCATGAAGGTTGGTAGGCTCTCCAGAACCGCTGGATAGTGCATCGGTGGTCGTCTTCCCCGTCTCCACTCAATTCGTGCCCTTTGTCGCTCTTGCTTTGCATCCTCATATTGTGAAATCCACTTTTGCATCACTGGATTGTGAAGCATGCAAAATCGGTTGATTTTAGCCTCTAGATCTTCCGTCATCTTCTTCTCAACACCGAGATTGCACATGACAATCCCAGATATGCGCTCATCATCTATGGTTCGCCATAGCGTGTCCCGGGATTTATCAAATCCGTCTAGCCACTCTCCAATGTACACTAGGGACTCTGATACCAACCAACCTTCTGCCATGCTACCCTCCGGACGTGCCTTTTGACGCACATATCCCTTAAGCGCTTTCATGAAACGCTCTAAGAAGAACATCCATCTGGAATGAACTGTGCCAGCTATTTCCACCTCATCAACTATGTGAACAAGAAGATCCACCTGAATGGTTAGCATTGTAGTAGGAAAATGTTTCTCAAACATGCACACAAGCTCCACAGCATTTAGTTTGGCGAAAGGTATGGATTCTACGTTGATCTCCTTTTGTGAGATCCATTGCACCAGCTTTGCAAGTTTGTAGATTGTGTTACGGATGTCGAGAGACAAACATCCCTCAATGGCAACCGATAAAATAAACTGTAAAGTATGTGCAGCAATGATATTAAAGTCCACATTTTATGCAATGATATTAACGTCCACTATGAACGTACCTGACACATTTTATGCCAATCATGTGACTTCAAACTGGTAAGCTTTCCTTCTTTAGTAAAACACGTGGGGGTCCGCAAAGATCGAATGGTCTCTTTTACTTTGCGTTCTTGGGCTCCTGTGAAAATCCATGGTGCTTTAGGGAGTTTTATCGATCCATCAGACGCTGTTTGCGGCCAATATTGCTCCATACGATCCACATTTCTAAGGTCAACTCTGGCTCCCAAAGTATCTTTCTTGCCGATCAGATGGTCCCATAGTAGATTACCCACATTCTTGAATATGTGCATTGGATCGAGCAAGTGATTGATCATGAGTCGGGGCCAGTATGGTAACTCGTACCATAGAGATAGTCTCTTCATCCCTGGAGGCAATCCGTCATCGCACATCTCCTTCTGCTCTAACCATGCTTGTGCAGACATCCTTGGTGGCTCTCTTCCCAAAAAGATGTCGCGTAACACATGATTCTCTGGAAGATACGCTTGATGACCTTCGTAGATTTGCTTCTTCAGTGAGGGTGCCCTACGTGCATTCAATCTAGGTCCACATGTGACACATGCTCTGTATCCGCTTGTTTGAAGCCCTGCATGTATACACATGATAATAGATCAGCTATGGGAAAAAACAAGATTTACAGTGTCTGAGTGAGGAGTGTCAATAGATCACCTGAGCATTCTGTTAGCCCGGGATAGTCATGCATGGTCCACATTAGAATGCCTCTGATCAAAGCATTCCGTCGTCCTGTGTGTCGGCTCATATCCACCACCTCTATGCCAATCCACAATTGTTGTAGCTCTTCCAATAGTGGACGAAGATACACATCCATATTCCCCACTTTATATCGCCCTGGCACAATCAAGCTTAGCCATAGGTGCCCCTTCTTCGTAGTCAACCACGGGGGAATGTTGTAGTTGACAATGACAACGGGCCATACACTGTAAGATGTTGATCTTTGACCAAATGGATTTACGCCATCCATAGCCAGGCCTAAGCGCAAATTTCGAGCTTCCCTGGCAAAATCCGACCATGTTCCATCTATATGTTTCCACGCTACGCAATCTGCAGGAATTCGTAGCACACCATCCAAAGATTTATTCTCCTCATGCCATGATGCTAGGGCGGCCATGGACTTACATTCGAAGAAATGCTTGATGCGAGGAAGCAGAGGGAAATGTCGCAAAACCTTTTGTGGAATTTTTGTCCCATGGAGATCTACTCGATATCTTTCGGAATCACATTTCGGACACTTCTCCATGTCTATGTATTCCCCTCTGAAAAGAATGCAGTCATTAGGACAAGCGTGGATAGAATTGTAATCCATCCCCAAGTTTCGCAAAATCTTTCTTGCTTCATCTTGGGAATCTGGCATCACATTGTCAGCTGGTAGTATGTGCTCTTTCAGCAATCTACACAACATAAAAATATGATACAGTCGTGTAAAAATCTATCAGATCATTATACATTTAGAGTTTTATTAAAGTAAACTAACTGTAATAGATCACCTGAAAAGCGCTGTGACGCTAGTGTCACTCCATCCAAACTTTGCCTGCATGTTGAGAAGAACCAGGAGTGCTTTCAATCTAGACATACGTGCTCCATTATACAATGGCGTATCGGCTTCACTTTTCATATCATCATAGATAAGCCTTTTTGAATCCATGATCGTCTCGATCATTTCATCAATCTCGGGCTCAAACATTGCCTCGTTGGGAATGTGCTCTGCATGATTATCCCCCGAGCTGTCAGAGGCTACATCTTGTGGCCTCACATATGCTGCTTGACCAAAGCGCCTGCGAACACGTCTATTGGGTTGCAAGATTGCTGCTTGTTGGCCAGCGTCAGAGTCCGACGAGTTATAATTGGCAACAACTCGATCTATAATAGATGGATCGAACTCGCCAAATTCACGAACGTGCTGCAAAGAAACACGTCTTGTCCGTCGCACAACATGCTTGCATTGATTACAAGGACATAAGACCCTCGTTGAGAGATAGGTGTTTCGGTTGGACGGTCCCACATCCTCGTCGCTACTCATAATGAGGATAAAAAACTTATAACCTGGACAACAAATTTAATATTCTATTGGCATTCTTCGTCTTATCTCTCTCTCTCTCTCTATCTCTCTCTCTCTCTCTCTCTCTCTCTCTCTCTCTCTCTCTCTCTCTCTCTCTCTCTTTACCTCACATTCTCTAGTCATGTCCAATCCCCGCACACCTCGGTCTAGAGGTGCACGGAGATCAGAACCACCGGGTTATAATATCGTCTTTATTGGTCAATACCTGTATTTGTGG
Organism: Adiantum capillus-veneris; assembly: GCF_014529385.1. Classification (NCBI taxonomy): domain Eukaryota; kingdom Viridiplantae; phylum Streptophyta; class Polypodiopsida; order Polypodiales; family Pteridaceae; genus Adiantum; species Adiantum capillus-veneris. The sequence goes on along the minus strand of NC_140933.1, from coordinate 142,417,155 downwards.
GTACAAGAAATCTACACACCCACGTCTACATGATACTGCATGTAGTGGACAAAACCCCTTTGCCTCTTCTCTAGCTGTAGCACTTCACAGCATCTTAACATCTTTTCACAGTAGATCTTTTCACTGTTCGTCTAACTCTAAACCCTAAACCGTAAGTAATTCTTGCGTGGACTCGATCTAACGTAAATAAGCGTAAATCTAAATAAACGTAAATCTAACTAAAAATAAACCTAAATCTAATTTAACGTAAGTCTACATCTAACCTAATCTTTAACGTCTTTTGGGATAGTTTCCTACGACGTTAAAACTCTCTTCTTCTTGTGTGTGTGTGTGTGTGTGTGTGTGTGTGTGTGTGGGTGGGTAAACCTAAATAAACCTAAGTATAATCTAATATAACATAAATCTAAATCTAACGTAAATATATTATGCTATATTAAAAACAAATAACTAAACTAACAGGGATTATAAGAACCTTAAAACTGATTTAACACATAATTTTTCACATAACTCGGCAAGAGTTGGCATTCTCATCACTAAAGATGTGAAAGTTAACTTCCGGCGGTGACGCTGCCTCATCTCCATCCACATCTGACGACAGCAATTGGCCCTTTTGACCGTTCTTGCTCTTGTTACTAACTTTGAAGGTGCTGTTGAATGACTAGAGGTTGTCTAGATGGTCATTGTGTCGGGGATGTAGTGACTCTTGCCGCCCTGAAGATCCACCTTCTTCCCTATCTTCTGAAGACATTTCACCAGTACTTTTGGATCGACGGAGCCCACCATGAGTGAAGGCAGCAATACCCTATATTCCATTGAGGGCTTTCTTCACCCGCTTCATGCAGGCATCGCAGTCTATGGAGACCTAAATCTAATCTAATATAACGTAAATCTAAATCTAGCGTAAATAAACGTAAATCTAGTTAAAAATAAACCTAAATCTAATTTAATGTAAGTCTACATATAACCTAATCTTTAATGTCTTTTAAGATAGTTTCCTACGACGTTATAACTCTCTTCTTCTTGTGTGTGTGCGCGTGTGTGGATGTGTGTGCCAATAAAAAGAGATAAATGGTATAACCTTTCTATCACCCATGGCAAGTATGATAGATTGATTATGCCATTTCCCTCTTGAATAATAGGTCTTGAGTTCAACTCCTCGTCGGCTAGATCTTTAGTTCTTTTAATTTTAATTAGTTTCCTACGACGTTAAATTAGTTTCTCTATTTTTCTCTCTCAATGTGTGTGCGTTTTTTTGGATTGTATGCATGTTTTCTCTCTCTTTTCCTCTCTCAATGTGTGCGTTTTTTGTTTATGCATGTTCTCTCTCTCTTTTCCTCTCTCAATGCGTGCGTTTTTTGTTTATGCATGCTCTCTCTCTCTTTTTCTCTCTCAATGTGTGTGTGCATTCTTTGTTTATGTATGTGTGTGTGCGTTTTTGTTTTTGTTTGTACTCTCTCTCTCTCTCTCTCTCTCTCTCTCTCTCTCAAAAACACTATGTGTGTGTGTGTATGTGTGTGTGTGAGAGAGAGAGAGAGGGAGAGAGAAAGAGGGGAAGGGAACATGAGAATGAGGAGAGGGAAGGAGCATACCTGGCTCTCCTTCCTCTCCTCGTGTGTGTGTGTGTGTGGAGAAGAAAAAGAGAGAGAGAGAGAGAGAGGGAGAGAGAAAGAGGGGAAGGGAACATGAGAATGAGGAGAGGGAAGGAGCATACCTGGCTCTCCTTCCTCTCCTCGTGTGTGTGTGTGTGTGTGGAGAAGAAAAAGAGAGAGAGAGAGAGAGAGAGAGAGAGGGAGAGCATTACCTGCTCCTTGCTTGAGGGCGCCGAAAAACTCAGATCTGAGATCTGAGTTTTTGGGCGCACTCGGTTATTTTTTTAGCCCTGCCGGCGTCGCTATAAGCGTTGCTATGAGCGTCACAAATTTACAAAGAAATTTGCGACGCTCATAGCGACGCCGGGATTTTTTTTTTTGAGCGTCGCTGTGTGAGCGTCGCTAATATGAATAGCCTCTTGTAGTGGATGCAAGAATTTGCTCTGTAATGCGAGCGTACTTTGGCAATCTAGCATGAATATCTCTTCGCAACAGTGTACACTCGGACACATTACTAGGGACTTTAAACAAATGCTCTTTGATTCTGGCCGCATTACCACTGAACTAATGGCTGCATGTCTTGCATTTCAATTGAGATGTATTCTTTCCAGCACGCAGCTTGTGAATGTAACTCCACTCATGTCCTGTCACCATGTTGATGGATAAATTTAAGCTGCCAAATCCACAAATCCACTTGTTAATTTTGAGGTCAAAATTAATTCAAAAAGCAACAAACTACACAAGCAATGCTCTATCAATCAATATAGAGATTAAAATTTGTCCACATTATCAATTAGTCTCGTGCTACATTATCAACTAAGAACAGACAATAATAGTATTTGCATATTTCAATAAATCTATGTCAATCAAACTATATTGCAATAAATAACTTATCACTTTAAACAAAACATTTCAATCACATTGCACTATATTTATTCATCTAAAGTGCAAGGTTTTGGCTTTCACACATTATGATAATCGATGATTTTAATCCGTTGCACTATGTGGATTTATCTAAAGTGCAAGCTTAAAACTTTCACGCATTACAATAATCGGTAATATTGATAAAATCTTGCAATTGATTCTCATTGGAAATGAGGATGAATTGCAATCTTTGACGATTGTCATATCTATCTCAAGTGCGAACATGAAGTTCTCACTCTTCACGGTAGCTCTTTGAAATCTTATCTATCTGCATTTGATCCAGATGTATGACCACACATTATGATAGACGTAGCAATCCAAATAAAGATAATGTAGTATCAATGTATTTCAAAATGAGATTTCTAAATTTTGATTCCAATGAGAGCATAGTGTGATGGCTCTACACAGGACAAAAAAATTTATATTTATGCTGACTTTGAGGTGAGAAAGCATCTATACGTCAAAATCGAACTTACCCACATAAATTTGACCTCTATTCTATTATATTTTGTTGAGAGATAACCTCATGTGAGAGTACACTATGCACACAACAATAATCTCTAAATTTTATCATTTATTCACTTCCACATGTCAGTAAACTGAGCACGTAGCAAGTAACCCTTAAAAACAAAAACCTTGTATGAGTGAGAGTTTGAGCTCTACACAATATACAAAGCTTACATAATTTGATTTTAAAACAAATAAATAATAAAATTTTAAAAAAACATAAAATTAGATTTAGCCAAAAATCTTTAAATTTGTTTTTTCCAAAATTATAACAAAATTCATTTTTTTGGTTTCCTATTCACATGGAATACCTTTTGAGAGGAACACTAGTCTCAACAAGCTGCATATCCAGTATATATAGTTTTTTTTTCAATCAATACAACTTTTGATTGAATTTTGTTTTTCCTAAACATCTTTCAATTGAAAGATACTTCGGTCGAAAAACTTGAAAAAAATGCGTTGCCTAGTTTTGATGGTATGTCATCGTATAATATGTCCGTATCGTATTGGGTCAAGTAAAATACGCCCGTATATGATGTATCATACATTTTCCATATAGCATATAATGCAACTTAGGATAGGAATGATAGTAAGGTTCTTTACTCGTCAGGACATTCCTATGCTATGATAGATAGATTTTACCAACTCTATTAGCCTTGAGTTTTATCATATTGTAGGTAGAGGTAACCCTAATGTAGATATGTTGTCAAGATTGAGGTATGGATATGAAGAGGAGATTCTTACCACAAGTGATGATGTGGGCCAAGATTTCTATATCTCTTATCATCTATATTCAAGATGTAGTACTCTTGTTTGTGTTTTTGAAGTCTTTTTTGAAGAGATGTATGATGGAGAGTGGCTCTTGATAGTTTGTAATCTTAGCACTTTTACTAGGCAAGAAGGATGGAGTGATCAAGAGTCCAAGAGGATAAAAACGAAGGCTTTTTTCCACTTTCTTAGAAATGGTCATTGATCAAAGTAGCCAAGGCATCAAAGAGGGGTACAGCAATGGGTTATCTGTGATAAGGCTACTCAACGACAGGTGATTAGAGTGTTTCATGGGCTAGACAAAGCGGTGTATCCATAAATTTTGTAAAGATCAAAGACCTCTATTGATGGAAAGGTAAGCACATATATTTTGCTTAATTTTTAGAGACTTACGTGATGTTCCAACAATATTATAATGTACTGTACCGACTATTTACATCCTACTTATCCATTATCTATACATTTGTAGATTTAATCACAATACCAATGGATGTTTGGTAAATGAGGTATATTGTTCTTGCTAGAGAATAACTCACTAACCAATTTGAGGAAAGATATTTTCATATGAATGCTACAGGTATGTAAATTTTAGCTTAAGGATGTGTTTTGTAAATATGATTGTGTTGCGAAGATGGCTGCTGATAGAGAAGAGCTCATTGGTAGAAGCTCATGAGTTTCCTACTGGTTTGGGCATCAAATCAAATCTTACTATAGCATATAATCCAAAAGGTAATGGAAAAAGTGAAAGAGGACATGCATCTATTATTTAAGGTTTGACAAAGTCATGTCAAGGGGGCCTTAAGCTTCTACCTTTTACTTTATGGGATGATTGATGTATGCATAATTATGTTAAAAGTTTTATGCCCTTTGCGTTGATGTATGGACAGAAACCCACTTATGTCTTGGACAATGTTTCCATGGGAAAAAGTTATGTCATTGGATGATTTTCTTCATTTGTGTATTTTCCAACTTGAGAGAGGTCAAGAAGATATTGAACACAAAACACAAAGGCTAGAGGAGACACATTTGAAGATCAAAGTAACATTTGATGAGAAGCATAAGGTTGCATTCTCATGCTATCAAATATGGTGATTGGGTATCTTGTTCATGAGAGTAGCTTGAAAATCAATACTTTGCAATGCTCCAAATGGTTAAACTTTGCTTTGGACCCTATACTGGGATGCATGTTTATGATAATGGGGCATACAAATTATGTGAGCTTGATGGAACTAGGCTTCAAGTGCCTATTGCACACAAAGGGATCAAATTATTTAACAATCGATATGGAGAGTTGATCTTTGAAATCAAACCTCAAATTAGTAACCAAAGGGTAAAGATTTCCATATCCAAAAAACTAGAACTATCTTTTATTCAACAGCCTCCTCTCAAGATACAATAGGTGCAAGATCAGATTCAGAAGCTGGGATGGATCATTTCTTACACATCCTCTTTATGTGTCAGTGTGCCATTGGTGTTTACCTCACACCGAAAGTTATCAAATGTGGTCAAAATCTTGGGAAAGGATGCGATGGAGTTGTGTCAGAGTTCACAATCAATGGAGTCACTTGGCTGCCACCAGAAGTGCAGTATGTGGTCAAAGACTTCAAAGGAGATGCAGAGGAGAGCAACCAATATTTTTCTCTATAGGCGAGTATGCAATTGTTCCACAGGGGCATCATTAGATGCATTGTACAAACACACCAAGAGCCATGGTCCCTTGTTTTTCCTCACTTCAATGGAATGGATCTGGGTGACATGTTAAAGTGTGTTCCACCACCCAAAGGAAAATTTTCTAACATACTGTCGGCTCAAATAGAAGATCCTAGAGGCCTTCCCATAGAGCAAGAGTTAGAGATATGCAAGCAAACGCTCAACTGGGAGACTTCTTTAATGGATTCTCTGGTGAAAACCATGGCATATGCACACAACAAAGGAATTATACACCATGACTTGTACCCACCATGGAGCATCATGATGGACTTTACTAAGGAAGGAGTTCCACGCATGGGTGTCATTGATTGGGGGCTGGCACCGTGAGTGGGCATTGACAATCGAGCACCAAACATCTAAAACCCCACAGAGCATGCCCTACATCCTTGGAGGGCCTGCAAGCTTTGCAATACAAAATCTACTTGTTCGTATTTGAAATCCATTCACACCTATGCAACTGCTTTTTGCATTGAGCAACTATGTGGTTGGTGCAAAGATTTTTCAGAGCATTACAATGTGCCATGGCAAAAGCGAAAGAAAATTGATTGCAGCATGATTGACTCTATACTACAGAACAACTACTTATAACAACCACCTAGGTAGAGAAAGACATTGCAAAATATGGCTGAGCATTTAGATATATTAGAGCTCAACTCGGAGGTGTGTTTGCGTCCTCTTAGTGAGATGACACCTAGATTTTAGTTTACTCTAGTCACCTTTGTAAATAGTAGTCTCTTTTGGATTATCTGACATATGTAAATGGAGCTTTTTGTAGCGATCAATGCAGAATGTGGTGTGTTGTTATAGTTTTAATTGAAATTTGGACACTATATTTTCAAATAAATTCATGGTGCACAATAATTAATACAGAGTATGATGTGTTGTGATAACTTAAACCAAGGTATACCAATGGATTTGCAAACATATCTATGATGCAAACTTAAGTTCTATTGCACATTGAGATATTCTAAATGCGTTTGTGACAGGTATGGACGAGTGTGAAAAATCTAAAAAATCATATGATCGCTTGCGTGCACTTGTTGATGCAATTGGCCCGAATGACCAAGCGAGAGTTGCTGCAAGGAGTAGTGAGTGGGCACTGGTGAATGGAAAACAGTGGAAATACATCAACAAAGATGTCACCACACAGATGGTCAAGGAAGCATGGCCACATGTGTCTGACTTCTCTATCCGCAAGGGAAGATGGAAGTTGGATAAGTGTGTTGTGCCAGCCATACGCATGTATGCCGAATCTATATACCTTGCATGAACCTGGAGTACACTAAACCACACAGATTGTCCCTTGTGTTTTGCAAAGATACTATACGTCCAATTTGTTTAGAGTGCACAAGTGGACTTGAGTAGTAGAGCCCCCAATAAAAGCATAGTGGATTTTCAAAGTGAGACAATCACAATATCACAAGAAGAGCTTAGATATGAATTGGTTGGCTCCACTATGAAAACACATGATGCTCTGGAGGAATTGCAAACACAGCTTTGTACCTCCACACAGACGATGGGGGAAGGGAACTGAAGCAATAACAAAGAGTTACAAAGAGATATCAATCTTCTTAGGCGTGAACTCCGTGAAATGGAGGAACGGGTTCAACAACTGTCATGATTGATCATCCTAACACATTGCGGCCACCTCCAAGTCACACTAAGGATGGAGTTGGCCCTTGCCCGGTTTGCGAACACTTTTTCCATAGTTGGAGTGGACACTGCAGAATAGCTTGTGGCTACATGTATCATTTGCCATGTCTCATGAACATGGTAAATAAAAAAGAGTGCTACATTTGCAAGCCTTCAATTGATGATCTTATTTATTCCATATTCAAAATGGAGAAAGACTATCAACGCTTATTGGCAGCAAGTGCAAGGGAGAGAGACTCTATTTTGGATAGTTTGAATTTATCTTTGTAAATTGTAAACATCTTAGCATGGAGTGGGCTGCAATGATTCTTATGACCCTTGTATATATCTCCCTTGCAATGAACATTGGAGCCTTGTAAAACTTACTGTGACTTTTTGAATGTTGGTAAATTGATCCATGAAGGTTTCATAGTCTTCCTTGGTGCATAAAGTAATGTTATAAATTCAAAGTGTATAAAGTTTTCCATTGGAATTGCAAACAAAATTTATGATACTTTTTAATTTTTTAAGTGACAATGCTCAGACTACCGTCTTAAATTGAAATAAAATAAAAGTTCTAGTATGTCACTTGGTCCACGTGCTACAAGCCACAAAAAAAAGGGTTTGCATTACATTCAATTGTTCTGCACCTCAATGAAGTGTTAACTTACAATACTATCTGTGTTTACATTATTGCTTCACAATGCCTTTCATTGCCGAGTACAAGAAAAATTATCCACCTAAAGTTTCACATTCAATTCAAGTAAAGAACATCCACCCAGCTCACAGAATGCAAGTTCTTTGACTCTCACCTCTTCTCCTTGCTTCTGGTCCTCTTCATTCATATCCACAGTCCATCATGGTCTATCTTCTTTATACCTTTTTGATTGATTAATTCTAAGTAGCATATGATTGAAATATAGGTAAACCAATTTCTCAGCCCGCCGGTCACTGAGAAGACGATTACAAATAGTCGAGTACACATAGTTGTAAGTACTTCAGTTTCTCTCGGAACTTGAATTGGTAGCACATTGTGCAAGAACCCTAACGGCAAATCAATACAATGTAGGCACCGAAGCACCATTCAAGAGCCACCATGTCTATGCTGGTTGTTTGGATGCAAGGTTTTGCACAAACTCCAAATTGAAAAGGCCATCCTTTACGTTGTAATTTGTCAGTTCAGTGACTACTTGGTCTTGATCATCTGGATTGTTGTAGAAACTACTTACCACATCATGGAAGTCTTCAATCACCTCATCATCTAAATCATCACAATCCATGTTCCGGTACTCTGGATCAAGCAGAAAAGAACACTATGTAGTGGGCTATGTTCACTAACCCATCGAGCATGTACATACTTATTTAAGATATCTTTTTTAGCATTATTAAAAGGTGTTGTCTAGGGCTTGATCAAACAATGTTTTGGATTTGAAGGAGAGTTCAAGCTCTCTTGAACATTATACCAGCCTATGTATACCAGCCTATGTACACCTTCCCTATACTGGGCAATTTAAGATCAAACTGATGCAAAGATATCATCACATGACTCATCACCAAGTATGTGTCCCCAACATCAAACCAAAAGTGTATATCATCAATAAGCACTTTCACAGATCGAGCCTTTGTTTTTACTTGTAGTGGCTGCTTTGCTTCTCACTCATAGAAGCCTACACAAACAAATGTCTCCAAAACAACATTTTTTATTTTGCAAAAGACTCTCCTGAGTGTAGAAATTAATGCAAAATTTGGTTTCACATGGAAGCTTCAATATTGTGGATCTATGTTTCCGGTACATGTCCATCACACGTTGTCCCTTCAAAATAAACTTCACCACCTTCCTTGAATTATCTATAATGATTTTGAGCCAATCAATGTTCTCTTTCTTATACTAATTCTGCAACACAAGATTCAAGCTATGTGCATTGCAACCAAACGTGTACAAGCTAGAAAAGTGCTCCTCTAAGAGACCTCTGATACTCTACAATTTTTGGCATTGTCCATTATCACTTGTACTACATTTTGGACACCAACTTGATGAATTGTTTTTGTGATTATATCGGCTATATAGCTCCCTGATTTTTTCTCACCGGAGTTGTCAACCGATTTAATAAATCACTCCCCTCGAGGACTGATTATCATAACATTAATCAGTGGGCTGTGTTGGACATTTGACCATCCATCATTGACTATAGTGCATTCTGTTTGATATACTGATTTCAAGATCAATCTATCAACTTCTTTTTTAGTGTCACCAAATCATTTATCCAAGAAGGTTGTCCGCATTTGATGATTTGATGGAGGGGAAAAACCAGCCCCATACTCACCAATCTTCTTCCATGCATGCTTCCATGACTCGTGTGACCATCAACATCGAACCACCTGTAAAATAGATAGCTTAGGCAAGAGAAGTTGATCAAAATATTTGCTCTAGAATTACTTGCCTCGTTCTATGCATTTCAAATTGGTACCCGGGCGATCCATCTTGAGTGCTAGCTCTTTGTGTGAGTATGTTGGTCGGCACGGAGGGTGCACCACTATTTTGTTTGCCCTGTGTTGAGGCATCATTGCCTTGATGCTCTGAAGCATAACGGCTTAGAGTCGGTATTCTAAGTTTCCTTGCCTTGGCTACACCTCCTAACACCTCTCTCAAGAGTTTCCTAACACTCTCATGACCTAGACACCATTACATTTGCCTCCATTAGACCTATTAATTGTTCCATTCCCTTATCCAAGGAAGTGTTCCCTAATATGAGATGCACCTCCTAATTTTTCTTTGCCACATAATTTGCAATGCCAATCTATAAATGATCTTACATTCTCAACAAATTTCCACTCATGCCCTATCACCTTACCATCGACGGCCTTGCACTTCCTTTTATTGGAAGCTCCATTGCTTGATACTTCACCACCAGTCAATGTGCGACTAGAAGTAGTTGCATTGATGTTCAGAGAGCAAGCATTGGCGTCCATGATAAATTCACAAGCCACCTATACATTCACATAGTCGTATAAATATTAAGTTTTTGGAAAACATAATTTAATTGAACAACTGTATAATAAAGTTTAATAATATACATATAAACAAAAAGAAAAAAATGATCCCCAAGCACTTGCAACCACCTATACCCTCCACAACGATGCTCCCTTCCCAAACCTATTCACAGGCGGATAGACACCAAAGGGAGGTAGCTATACATAACAGACAATACGTAGGTATAGTGATAAGGAGCGCTCCATTTCAACCATAGAAATGAGCCCCAAGCACTTGCACCACCTATATCCTCCACAAGGATGCTCCCTACCCAAACCTATTTCCAAGTGGATAGACACCCAAGGGAGGTAACTATACATAGGTGTAGTGATAAGGAGCGCTCCATTTCAACCATAGAAATAAGCCCCAAGAACTTGCACCACATAAACCCTCCGCAAGGATGCTCCCTACCCGAACCTGTTTCCATGCAGATAGACACCCAAGGGAGGTAACTATACATAATTAACAATATGTAGGTGTAGTGATAAGGAGTGCTCGATTCCAACCATAGAAATGAGCCCCAAGAACTTGCACCACCTATACCATCCATAAGGATGCTCCCTACCCAAACCTATTTCCAAGCGGATAGACATCCAAGGGAGGTAGCTATACATAAAAAACAATACATAGGTTTAGTAATAAGGAGTACTCCATTCCAACAATAGAAATGAGCCCCAAGCACTTGCACCACCTATACCATCCGCAAGGATGCTCCGTACCCAAACCTATTTCCAAGCAGATAGACATCCAAGGGAGGTAACTATACATAACAAGCAATACGTAGGTGTAGTGATAAGGAGCACTCCATTCCAACCATAGAAATGAGCCCCAAGCACTTGCACTACCTATACCCTCCAAAGGATGCTCCCTACCCAAACCTGTTTTTAGGCAGATAGATACCCAAGGGAAAGTTAATTGTAACTATGCGTGTTGTTTAAAAACATAGGAATCAAATCTACCTGAATGAAAATCAAGACCTCAATTAAGCCAAAAAGTGTGTCAAAAGAGACACAGGCAAGGATGAGACATCATTTATATAGCCACCTCCAGAAATGGGGTCCAAGAGGAGGATATAGTCGAGTTCGTCGGCCATGACTGTTGGCCCATAGAGCTCCACCGGCCTATCTTAAAATACCATCAGGCTAACAGGAAGGGCCAGTTCTAGCAAGTGCTTGTGAATTTTATGTTATTAACACTCTCATGGAGTGTTAATAACATGAGTTATTACCACTCTCATGGAGTGTTAATAACATGAGTTATTACCACTGCGCACTTCACGTTAATATGTGAATGAAATCCATACACATCATAGATCAAGTAAATTGGCTAGATAATGGGAGCCACCCCATCGACTAAACAATATCCAAGTACATGGTTGAACAAGGTGCCATGCTTGATACCAAGATAGATAGAAAACTAAACTTCAAGAAGGGGATGAGACCCATAGTCCCCATCACACAGCCTTGAAACTCAAGAGGTGCCAATTGGGCTCCACTCTTATATGAAGGGTTTCTTATCATGCCTAAGATTTTTGAGTGAGACAAGGAAAGGTGCTTCAAGAACACTATATCCTAAGGTCTCAAATCTTCTAACAAGGCCCTTAGTACCTATTCCCACTGCTCATTGTCCATCAATCTACAGAGGGGTATTCAAGGAGGGTCGTGAGACCTCTTCACTATTAAACCCTCAACTATCTCCCCTAAGATACGTCCTTGCACGTCCTCCCAAATTTATAGGAGTGCCAATATTTGAAAGAAGGGGTTATATATTAAGGTCTTCCTAATGGCTTTTTAAAAAAAACACTACTTATGTAGTGCAAGGACACTAAGAAAACATTAAAGGGAAAAATACGCAAAATAAAAACACAAATGTATCATTTTGCACCGGACCATCTCTTTTATATGGACACAAGAGTCTTTGGACTTTCCACTTGCATGGTCTTTTTATCATTCGTCACTTACGCACTTAAGATGTTTAGAAAGATTTTTTGGACTACATAAGGAGTCCTTAGTAAAGCGTTGAATTTTGTACAATTTGGGACCATTGGATAAAGCTTACCCATTAGTGTCACATAGCAAAAACACATTTTTTAATATTTATTCTAGGTCTTTGTGAGAGATGTTGACATTTGTGTACCTCTCATTAAATGCAAGTGTCTCTTTCTGGTTTTTCCTCTCACATAGAATCCTCTTATGATTAAATTTCTCTCAATAGCATTATGTAGGCCATAGTGAACCTTCACCTTCATTTTGTTATATATTCAAGATCGAGATTGCATTGGCCTCTAATCCATGTGTCACTACACTCCTCAATATCCTCAAACTGACATATTGGGAGGTTTTTTTCTCTCTCTCCCACCACATTGGAGGACATCATTAAAGTTCTAGCGACGGATCTATATCTAACCTTTTAATATAACAAAGAAAGAGGAAGAGGATTACTTAGATGCTTTATACTTTTTGAGATTAGCAATAAACTCTTAGAGACATACCTCCATGTTGCTTGCCCCTCCTAAGCGTTCTTAAACTTGATGAAGGCCTTCCTTTTTTATATGTAATCAAGAAAATAAACAACACCAAGAAAATGGATTGTGCAATTACCAATTATTATGCGAAAACAAACTTCATTTTGAAAGATAAATTGATAGATATGATTAACTCCGCGCTCTCTTAATTGATGTTAGAAAAAAAAGTTAAACATATTAATTTGTTCACTAAATTACAAGTGTGCAATGTTTTAAGTAGATGTGTGGAAAAAGGTTCAAATTGCAAAATATTTAGTGTTGATAGTTTTGGCGTGTTCAATAGTGATGGATATTGATATTGGTGTAGATAACCACCCGTCATAATGTAGAGGGTCTCCTACAAACCCACGACACTAAGTGACACAAGGCATTAGGGGGGGTGGGGCCGATGACCGGGAAGTGCATGTGAAGGTTGAGGCGGATTAAAAATGGACAACACGAGAATTGAGGAAAAATTAAAGTCGGCCAAGGCAAAAAATGGACCTCACGTCAGTCGGATTTGAACCCAAGAACTCGCGGCCCAGATAGAGATTCATGCGCTAATCGTCTTGTCTGCACATATATGTTGTACCCTTGGCAGTTTTTATAAGGTTTTATTATAAAAACACAGACGTTGTCCAGGTTTAATTCGTGACAGGGTTTAGTTTTTAAATTGAGATAAACGACTGCGTGGACTTTGCAACACTTGATCCCATTACTATCCCTCTTAAATGCCTTGTGTCATTTAATCATGAGGCCTACAAACCTTAGCAACCCTGCAATAACACTTATATATAATATTATAAAATGGGGAGGGATTCCATCCCTTGCCCCCCCCCCCACGTGTTGAGGCAGCTCACTTCGACCACCTTCGGCAGTGTGGTCTGCAACTGAGTGCGCTGAGAGAGAGACACGGAAGACTACGTGAACTTGAGAGAGAGAGAGAGAGAGAGAGAGAGAGAGAGAGAGAGAGGTGATCCAAGGCCGTTGGTAGTACTAGTGCTAACTATGTCGCGGCCTCTACCACTTGTGCATGTAGCATCTCTACCTGAAGCCCTTACTTCATTGTTTCCTAGAGAGGGAGCTTGAGGGGTTCAATACAAAAAAGCCCTAGTTAGCACGTAGGTTCAATGGTGTTTTGAAAATGTATGATTCCCTAACCTAGTGCTAGAAAAAAATCGGGGTCAAGTGTATTTTAAATGGTTGAGATCCTAAACTCCCAGTTAGATTTTGAGCTTGCCTTGAAGAAAACCAAGAATTTTTTGTAAGTTTTAGTATAGTTATCGGCAAAAGCTTCAAATTTTGACCTTAAAACTGGGAGAATTTCAAGTTTTCCCTTATTTTCTTCGGTTAGGAAAAATGTATTTATCTAGCCCTACCCTAACCTACATATTCTTGATGATGCATGCAACTCATGTTATTGTTGAGCTATATAAAGTATCTCTATATATAGCACCCTCGTCTCCTCTATATAAACTCATCTCGTGGGATCACTTGACACACTTTGGGGTTTGCAACCTGCAATTTTCTCACTCTTTCATCTCTCATCTTGGACTTTCTCCCCAGTTCAACATGGTATTAGAGAACGATCCTCAATGAAGCTAAGTAGTTTCATATTTCTACTGTTCTTGATAATAATTTTCTTTCCAGCCTTTGTTTTTAGCAAATCATCTGTATCATTTCTTTATTTATGGTCAGAGAATATTCGATAAGTAATCGTCTTGATAAGTTTGTGAGATGGCTTTTCAAAACGCAGCGTTGAACTCTATGAGTCACATACAACCAAGAAACTGTAGAGATGAAAGTTGGAGTTTTAGGTCCGAGGAGCATGGTGGCGAACAAAAACAAAAGGAGGAGCTATTTAGAGTTGGCAACCGCGAGCACCCCTATTTTGGGCAAGATTTATGATTATCTTGCTACTCGTATTTCGCCTTCAAGCCTGACCGTTAATTATTACCTGCAGCTACTATTAGAATTTGAGGTGGTGTATAGGTAGGCAATTTGCAAAACCTAGATTAATAAGCTATTATTAGATGGTTGGCCCGCTACTATAACAAGCTCGAAGCCGCCATGGCCGTCAACGTTAGATGCACTCTTGCCTATAAGGTTGCAAAATTTGGGTGTTCTCATGCACTCTTTCCATGCACACACACAAGAATTTTCATGTCTTGCAAGACTCTCTCTTTCTTATGCTTAGATACAGCTAGTGGCTTCTTCTTCTCACTCATCTCTACTGCATGGACACACAAACAACTTCTCATTTATGGCCACCTAGGCTATAATCATCGTTGGCTATGAAATATATAGCACTTTATTTTCGATGGGCCGTAGCCGTGCTGGAATTTGATCTTGGCAGGCCATAGTATCTTTTTGTTAATTAAGCATAATACTTTGATGGCCTTAGTACTTTTCCCCGTCGTTTGCCTCAATCGATCCTTGGCAAACTTAAGTAAAACCCAATCATTTTCTTTGAATGTTAAGGTCCCTATGTGCTTGTCAACAGTAGCTTTTTTCCTTTGTTGAGAGATAGATATAGCCTCCTTAACACTAGGTTGGTAACCTAGCAGGACATAAAAGTGTCCTTTCAGGGTTTTGAAAAAAACCTCCAAAACCATAGTAGATCCACTCATTTTGTAAAATCCTTTCATGAGGTTATAGTTCAAGGCCTAGTACACATGGAAAAAATAATAAACTTGTAAAATTTCTCATCTTTTGGTCACACCAAGCCTCCAAAGTTGATGGACCAGTACATTTTCATCAAAACAGTCATTTCTTATGTTTTGTTGCATAAAAATAAGATTAGGGATTTTTGTAGGACTTGAGATAAATTCCCTAGTTAACTTCAATGGGTTGGTGATCAGAATATATGATTGCTTCTCACTCACTATTTTTTGTTTTGCCAAAAGAAATAGGTACAAAAAAGTTGAATTTTTACCAATCTGCAAACCTATCATCAAAGTTTCTATAGCCACGCTCAATACAAATAATATATGCATGTTTTCTTAGTTTCCTATTGTCCTTTAGGTTCCTAAGGATTCATGAAGCATGTCAAAATAATAATACATCTCTTACCAAGGGGAATCTTGGGGACAAAGATGAAGTGCTAAATACATCAAACGTGAAAAAACTGGGGTCAACATTATGAGTTGTAGAATCCCATAGAAAATATTCAATATCTAGCCAAATTTGATCCTTATGACTAGATATGGTTACTACTTACAAAATGCATATAGTTGTCACAAGAAACTAGAAATATTGAAAAAGCTATACTTGATATACTAGAATGTTTTGTTTTCGTCTATAATTGAAAAAATATACCATCGTTGTGTACTATGCAAAATAGGGTATTAGGTGCCCCAAAACTCAAGGAATACTAGCTTTATGTTACAATATGCAACATAGAAAATCAAAACTGCATTTAAATATCATCAAAGCCACCAAAAAAATCATAGAAGAGCTAAAATTGGCTAAAAAACAGGATTTGACAATTTCTGTAATTTGGTGATAACTTACAACTTTAACATTTATTTATCCCTAGAAGCATCAAGACATGTTGAGGACTACTAAAGAAAGTTCTCTAGCATTATAGACCTCACAAACATGAATTCTAGAGTGGTATAGTTGCAAAAAGCTGAAAAAAGCCAAAAACAGGACCCGTTTTTTCACACAGTTTAGGTTGTGAATTGTTGTGCAAGGACAAGGTTAAAGATGGAATTGATATTCCAAAAAATGGTCAAGTTTTTTTCAGCTCATGAGACAAATTTCTAAATAGATAGAACCTCAAAATCCATTTTGAAACTCTTGATATAATTCAAGGAAAATGGTCACTTAACAGGACATAAAAGTGTCCCATTACCAACCTAGTGTTACACTTTTGAAAATATTCATGTAGGTGATAGCTATACTCATCAACAGCGAAGATCTTACCATGTATTTTAAGTAGCAAGGGACTTTTAGGTCCTCCCTCTATGATCTCAAAAGGTTCTTTTCATGTAGTAGTATGGACAATATTATTGTACGCATACTCTACAAGAGGTAATTACTTCTCCCATTGTGAGCGTTGATTTACTTCTAACATAAGTTTTTAGTAGAAAGAGTATTGTAAGATTGGCTATCTCACTTTGGCCATTTGTTTGTGGGTGATAGGCCAAAGAGAAATTCAATCTTGTAAAGTATATTTTTAAGGAACCTTCCCAAAAATTATTGGCCATTCTAGGATCTCTATCTAACATGATGGATGTTGGTTATCCATGGTGTTTGATAATCTGAGATATGAAGATGGTTGCCATTTGGTGTGCCTTAATAGTCTTTTTTATAGGAATAAAGTATGCTTGCTTGCTAAACCTCTCGACTATTGTCCATATTCCCATATTCCCATGGATAGACTTGGGTAATCCAAAGATAAAATCCATGGATACTCTCTCATGTTGAATTAGGGATTGGCAATGGCTAGAGTAATCCAGGTTTCTTCCCTCTATCATACATAGTCTTTTGGCATACCACACATTTTGAAACATACTCTTGTATGTCCACTTTCATGGTAGGCCAATAGAAGTACGTCTCTACTCCGCGAAGAGTAGATTGAAGGCCTCTATGCCCCACATAGGGAGGAGCATGGGATTCATACATGAATTTCTCACGAAGAGAGTGGGTAACACATAGCCTATTGATATGGAGTAGATAACCATCCTGCAAGGTGAATGGTTCTTCTTTATTCCACAAAGCAAGGGATGACATTACATCTTTAAAGTCAAGGTCAATAGCATACTCATCTATCATAGAAGATAGATCATTGTGAGTTGCTATCGACTTCGCATTGACTTTTGGTTGTCGTCAAAGTGCATCGGCCACTTGATTGTGCTTACTAGCAATTTGAGAAATATGAAACTTAAATTGTGAAAGAAAATTTGCCCACCTCATTTGTTTGTCAAAAAGCTTTGTTTGTGTCATGAAGTACTTGAGACTTTGGTGGTCTGTACGTAAAATGAATAGAGTCCCCAATAAATAGTGCTTCCATGCGTCTCTAGGGCATGTAGAATAGCTGAAATCTCTTTCTCATAAATGCCCAAGACCCATTCATCCACATTGAACCTTCGGCTCTCATATGCTATGGCATGCCCTTTTTGAAGCAAGACTGTTCCAAAGCAATCACCACAATTATCACATTGGACCTCAAATGGCTTTGGGAGATCTGAAAGCATGAGGACTAGTTGAGAGATAAGCTTCTCTTTGAGCTTCTTAAAAGTATTTGTTGAGCCAGCAGAGGATCACACCCACATTTTTGCTCACACCCATCATTTTGTAACCATTGATTGTAATAAATGTCTTTCCGACATTAATTTTGATTTGAGCCATTCATTAAGTAACGGGACTCAATTGAGTTTCCAGCTTGTAATCCCGACGTAATTTCACCTGCTGATGTAAATAATTAGAGATGTTCTCACCCCCAAGGCTGAGGTATATAAGCCAAAGTTTTGTAACCTAAAAAAAAGAGAGAGATTTAATTATTAATCAAAGTGAGTTTTGAGCGTCGTGACTGTGTCTGAGAGAGAGAGAGAGAGAGAGAGAGAGAGTCTTATCTCCTTGCTACGCGAGCTACGGGGCCGCCATTGGAGAAGCGACACCGCCATTGTGTTAGCAACGGTGAGAGCTACGCACAGATACCAAGAGTGCGCGCTATCGGCTTCTACGTGTGGTAAGTTCCTACGAGCTTCGGTGTGAGTTTTCTTCCAACTCGTGTGTCGGAATAGAGCGTGCAGCATATCTATAGAACCACAACGAGTAGAGCTACACATTAGTACCATCGGGGTCAAGTTTCGGTCACCTGTATTTTTCGGCCTGTCTTCATACGCGTTTACCGCACGGAGTGGTTATAGGTTGATTTTGCAGTTCAAGTCTTTAGGGTGTTGTTCTTACCTAGTGCATAGACTTCCCCTTGAGTTTGAGATCGATTCAATGATTCTAGATCCTGTTTCGTATAGCATTCGTTCGTAGTACGGATTTCAGTCACTTGCGTGTTTTAGAACTTAGATTTGATTTCCTTAGTAGTGATTGTCATTAGAAGGTCGAGTAGGTGATTTGACACCCACCTAGTTGTTTCCATGCGCCTGCGGGTCAATCTTCGTCCTCGTCTGACAAATTCTGTTGTTGGTTGAGTTCTCGCTATTTAGCTTCCGCTAGCGGCGTAACCGCCTTAACATTTGGCGCCGCTGCCGGGGACGAGAGCCCTAAGTAGGTGACCTTAGACTAATCCTACAAGGTGAGTTGTATAAACTACTTTGTATACTTTAGTTAGAAAAGATCTAGGAGTGGTGGACTCCGAAGGTCTCCAGAGATACTAGGAAGTGGGGTATTCCTGGGTCTTCCGTGTTGACAGTATTTTTAGTTTAGCTTAGATTAGATTGTTTTTTATGGTGTTTAAGTGGTTGTTGACATAAAAAGCATTTGCTACTCCTTGTGTGGTAGTAAATCTCTTTATATTTTCAATTGCAAAAAAAAATCCATTTTATGATTAGAAGTAGCTTAGGTAGGGCCTGATTTGATCCTGATCCAGAGCTATCAATTGGTGTCCTATTTGCTTGATGTGTTTGATTGCATGTTAGATCACTGAAAAAGTCGCTTTGGTAGTGAAATATGCAATAAACAAAGTTCAGAAAAATTTTCTGTGTAACTGATTGTTGCTGAGCACTTAAAAGAGCTATTGGAAGAGTTCTGTGCTAAAAAACTGGAAATCTGCAACTTTAGACATCATACGCGTATTATGTCTTGGGACCTAAACAGAGACTAAAATTGAAAATTTGACATTGCCAGAGTGTTTAGAAGGGGGGTTTTACCCTAAGATCAACTTAAAACAAGAGCATTAACACTCAAAGAAACCCAAAAATACAAGTCGGAGTCCAAGAAACGCAAAGAATAGGAAATTTTGGATTCAAATCTTGTTTTTACATTCAAACCTGACAAAAACACTTGAAACTCAATTATAAACATTGGAGAAGGCTTAAAACCAAAAATAGTCAAAATCTGGGACAAAAGACATCATACGCGTATAATGTCTTTTGGCACATCCACTACTTATTTTTGAAATCTGACCTGACAAGATTGTTACAAACACTGTTGAAAGCATAAATATCAAGTTTGGACCCAAATTGATGAAAAAGACATCATACGCGTATGATGTCTTTTACCTAATTTTGGACATATTTTGATACTTTGCTAACACAGATCCATTGTAATAGCTGTCTAGAGGTTATATTTCAAGTTTCATCCCATTTGGATCACAATTGACCCAAAAAACAAGTCAAAAGCGAAAAATTGCCAAGAAAAGCCTAAATTAGCCATAACTTGCTCAAACAGAGTTCAAACTGAATTTTGTGAGTGAACAGAGCATAAAGGGGTCACTGAGAGTGAGCATAACCAAAATAGTCAAAATCTGTGAAAAAAGACATCATACGCGTATAATGTCTTTTTCAGCATAACAGTAACAAAATTCTCACCTGATGAAACAGAAGTTGTCCAACTGACAAGATTAAACAATTGACAAAGAATCAATCCGTTTGGATCAATTCTGACCACAAAAACCTGGGAAAACAAATTGCCGAGACGGGAAAGTTAAAGTCCTTCAGGGGAATTGATGAATTTGAGATCGGGCAGGAATCTCCCGAATAATCAACCAAAACAAGGGGAACCAGCAAGTGTCATATCAACCGAGGGAAGTGTAAACCAAAGTTGGGTGCAACCATTAGAGCCGATCTTTGAAGGAAGTGTCTCTGATACTTCTTCGGAGAGATCTTACGAGATTTTCACCGAAAACTTGGAACACTTGAACCTGAACAACAGAGAAAATATGGCAGCAGGATCATCAAACCCTTCCGCCACCATGAAGCTATTGTTCATAAAATACCAGTACGACAATGAGCAAGGTGCCAAGATCTACAAAGATGGAATGGACCGCTATTGTGTAAAGATAGAAGATAGACCTAGTGAGTTCAAGGACTTAGTGCCTCTGAGCTATAGTGGAGATAGATATCTAGATGACGAGGGTACCATGTACTTGGTAGTCCTAAACCCTAACATTGTGGACAAGTGGGGATTGATGGGCACCAAAGCCAAAATAGATGAAGAACTTGAGGAGAAAGCACCAATAATGAACTTCCCTAATGCGAGGTTAAGAAGAGAGAATGAAACTACAAGGATCAACACTGATAACATCTATGTGGGGCTATACAAATATAATAATGGGGAGCAAGATCTCTATTATAGATGTGAAGAACCCTACACCGGAGAGTTGACAAACCAAAAAAGACTCTATGTCTTTACCTACACAGAGGGATCGGAAGTGAAAATTGCCGCTTACGATAAGTATGGCAGGCAATACTCAACAATGGGCAAGAAAGAATTAGAAGGATATACATACTTTGGGGGACCACTACATCAGTATTATGTTACTTCTAGCTCACACAGACCAGCACCAACAACTGGAGTGCAAAACTCAATGACAACAGGAGGACAAAGAACTCAGGTTGCTGACTCTTTCAGTCAACCTTGGGACTCGAAGCTCGGACCAATGGGATCATTACATTCCACAGAGTCAATGGAGACGAATCGAGGTAGTGCAGTTCCAATCCCCACCTATACCACTCCAGGTCCAAGGTTTGAAGCGGAACCATCACATTTACCTCCTAGTAGTAGATTCAGGGCGGGGGAACCGACAAGGGTAACCCATGAAGTCCATAATGCTAGAGAAAGCTTTAGCCGGGACACATGAGCAATGAGATTGGTAGCAGATCATAGACGTATGAGACCATCTCAAGTAGCCAAGTGTATGCCAAAGAAGTATGGTGGTTCAGGAGATCCGTATGCACATGTGTCACTCTTTAAGCAAGTCTTAAGAGCTGAGCAGATAACAGATTTCCATACACAATACGAGGGATTTGGTCTTACTCTAGAAGGTACCGCATTGACATGGTTTCAACCAATGAACATTGGGGGATTCCATGACATTGACCATTTGCTAAGAGAGTTTGCTGAGGAATTCTCAAAACGAGGGATTAAGCACAATACGGTCTCACAAATATATGCTTTTAAACAGAGAGAACACAAAAAAGTGAAGGAAGCGTCACTTCGCTTCAAACAATACATTGAGAGATGTCCAGTACGTGAACGACCACAAGATGACAGACTATCTATTCTCTTTATTGAGGGACTGAGGAACGACACTCTCAAGAAGGACTTGCACTTGAAAGCTTGTACAAGTTTCGAGCAAGTAACGAGAGAGGCATTGTACTTAGTGGATAATTGTACGGTTTATGGAGAGGTGTCAGCGGATACAGATTTTGCATCCAGTAGCTCCTCCTCCGTAGCGAGCGAGACTACCACTAAAAAGAATGTTCAAACAACAACCATGCCAAATGTAGAGCAAATGATAGAAGATGCTCTAAAAAGGATGGCACCATACCAAAAACCATTGCCAAAAACACTGAAATGGTGTGCTATTGAACAAAAATGGACAAATCATCCAACAGAGGAGTGCTATTACAACAAAGGGTATGTAAGGGAGCGCCAGTACGCACCTCCTGCTCAATTAGCACCACCTCAAGTACATCCAGTTCAAAAGAATGTTCAAACAACAACCATGCCAAATGTAGAGCAAATGATAGAAGATGCTCTAAAAAGGATGGCACCATACCAAAAACCATTGCCAAAAACATTGAAATGGTGTGCTATTGAACAAAAATGGACAAATCATCCAACAGAGGAGTGCTATTACAACAAAGGGTATGTAAGGGAGCGCCAGTACGCACCTCCTGCTCAATTAGCACCACGGGAAATGTACCAGGACCTATGGGGATAGAAAGACCGCAACCGGTATTGGGACAACAACCACCTTTACCAGGAGCAAGACCAGTGGGCATTAGATATGCACCAACCTTAGAGAATCAGGAAGAACAAGCCTTAGTGCCTGTTCAAGCCTATTATGAAGAATCGGGTGCACACATGTCTCCGACAGTGTATTACCCACCAGAAGAACCAAAACAACCAGAACCATGGGGCATGATGGGGAATGTTGGAACACCAACAGTTACAAGTGCTTCTGATGAAGAGAGATACAATATGGACGCAAGAACCTTGATGTTCATAGCTCATGGAGGGATAGCAGGACAGACACCATCCTATCCACAAAGGACGAATCAAATGGGACCAAGACCAGCACTAGGACCCTGTTACAAGTGTGGAGGTGACCATCTGATGAATGTTTGCCCACATACGGAAATCATTAGAATTAACGCTTATTGCACTGAGTGTGGGGTTACTCACTTCATTGAGGATTGTTCAAAGAATCCAAACAAAGTGCAAAAGACGACAATGAATATGCTAGAAACTATTCCTACCAGCAGTGGGTCTGAAAATGAAACTCTGATACCAACGCAAGTTGTTACTAGAGCTCAAGCTAAGAAAACCACTAGAGAACCTGAGAATGGAAAGTTAGCGACTGAAGTGGTTAGTCAAGGACCGCGGAGTCAGAAAAACACATGGAAAGCTAGAAAAGCACGCATGAAGTTGAGAAAAGAACGTGAAGACGCTATTATAGCTGAGGAACTAAAGCAAACTAAAGCTAGATTAGAAAAACTTGAGAGTCAAAACGGGAAACGAGAGATGAGCCCGAAAAGAACGAAACAAAAGAGTATCAAAGAAACAACGAGCTTAAGCTCAGGGGGATCATTGCTAGTCGACAAAGTACACGAACCATTGGACGCACTGATGAGAGCTTACGAAGCTAGGTTAAAGAACAACCAAACACAAGAACAGAGGTGGATGACATACCCAAACGCGGAATTGGAAAAGCAGAGACTTGAAATGTGCCAGAGAATGATCGAGACTGCACAAGCCTTATTAGAACCACCAAAAGAAACAATGAACTGTGGAAAGGAAAACCCAATTCAGCAAGAGACTATCGTTTCACGGGTAGCTGAAAAGACTCCCAGTGCACAAAAGCCTGAAAATACACAAAAGGATGACCGCATAGTATTGAACATAACCGATCAGGAGATAGAGAGTTTTCATCCAGTCATACAGAGGATTTACGGAAAAGATGAGGATTACAATGAATTTTGGAAACAAGTGAGAGAGGCAAACTTTGCAAACGAGCTAAGTTGCCAAGCTAATCAGACAAATTGGGAAAAGGACATCAGGAATCCTCCCATAGTGGAATTTGAGGCAGGATCTCAAGTGGACTTGGATCTGCAATCTTACTGGGGAGATGGGGGCTCTGTTAGAACAATGGAGAGCAAACCTCATTCACTGAAAACCTTACCTTCATACTTAGGAGAGTATGAAGCAAAATCCGAGATTAGAGCACTTCCCTCACGAAAAATCTCATCAGAAAAAGTCATGGACTCGCAAGGATTGATAGAGATTTTGTCAACACCAGTGACATGCACTATCACTCTAGCTGAGCTTTTGAGGCTAAGACCACATATGTGGACCACTGTAGGAAAATGCTTGGAGAAATTCGGGATAAAAGATCCAACATCGAGATTGCAAGAGAGCATAGAGGAGCTGAGCAAGCCACAAAAGAACGCTAAGCCTGTACCCTTAAACAAGGTCGGAGAGTATTGCGAAGGTGAAGAGGGGAATACAACCTTACCAGTTGAATTCCAAGGAGTGAACACAATGGCAATACTAGACAGCGGAGCTGGGGTAGCCATTGCTACAAAAGAAATCTGGAAAAAATGGGGGAAACCAGCAATAAGGAAGACTAGGTTGAAACTCCAATTAGCAGATGGACACATGGAGAAACCTATGGGGTTATTAGAGAAAGTTGTAGTGACTTCTTGCGGCATTGAATACGAACATACTTTTGCTATTGTCGATTTTGGCAAGGAGAATAACTATGATATCATACTGGGAAGACCATTCATGAGACAGTTGAAAATGGTCCAGGATTGGGGCTACGATCACATATACGTGAGAAATATGGAAACCACTACACGTGTGAACCTGAAAGACCATAGCTACAAAGATGTGAACCGAACACCGGTAGAGGAGTTTGATTCAGCTACTTTGGCGGGATCCGAATTTCCAGCTTGGTTAGGTAAACCCAAGGAGTTATGGATGTGTGGAGCTTCGAAATGTGGAAGTCTGAAACGAGAAGAATGTGTTTTAGAAAGGGCTATCGAAGACGAAACTTATGTAAGAGAACCCTTTCCAGAGGACACGTTTGAACCATTAGAATGGACACACATTCTAGCAACCCTAGATGTTTGCGCAATTCCGGATGGTCCCACAACGAAATTTTGCGACAAGGACGGATACGACGTGGTTCCGTATTTCATGTTGAGAACTGTGCTCGAAAAAGAAACTGAAAAGAACGATACACTAGAAAAGGAAGATGAAGAAGAGGTGTTTCACGACATTCCCAATCATCCAGAGTGGGGAAATGAAGCAGACAACGAGTCAACGGACAATTCAAGCGGAAACGAAGAAACTATAACGGATGTCCGATTTTATGATTTTCCGAACCAAACTAAACAACGCCAGAAACACTATAGAGCAAAAAAAAAAACAAAAGGGGTTAGAACCAATCCGATGCCTAGAATAAGAGGAAAAAATCAATTCCTAATGCTAGTAAAGGCTGAAGATTGTGTTAAGGATAAGATTTCTGGAAGAATGAGAGGCAGTGATCAAAAGAGCTTACGAAAAGACAAAAGAGGCTCAAGAAATCAAGTTCAAAATAATGGAACGAAAACTGAAACAGAAAAATCAGAAAAGAACAAGCGCAACAGAGAATACACGGAGTCCAAGTTAGAACGTAGAAACAAGTACCGAGAGCTCAAGAAAACTCTGAAGGAAGTTTGGACGACAGAAATTGAGAGTGGAGAGGACGAAAACGTCAAAATCAAGGAAAACATGGATGTTCCCTCTCACTATAGGAAATTCACAATAGAGGATAGGAAGGTGATATTAACCCCACCTATTCGAGAGAGGAAGGAGAACGAATCTTACGACGGACCGGAGGATGCAAAAAAAATTGATTTAGCAGCTCTAGGTGAGACGCCTAGACCGGTGTACATAGCCACAGATTTGTCTCCAGGCGAGGAAGAGAGACTTTTGAGTCTTCTCAGAGAGTATAGGGATGTGTTTGCATGGTCTTATAAGGACTTAAAGGGAGTTGACCCATCGATATGCCAACACTCAATACCACTGAAACAAGACGCAAAGCCTAGCAGACAGAGACCATACACATATAATGATACTTTTGCTAAGCGAATCAAGGAAGAGATAGATAAGCTAATGGAAGCTGAATTCATATACGAGATTGAACACACTGATTGGGTATCTCCGATTGTGGTAGTACCTAAGAAAAATGGAAAACTCCGGGTGTGTGTCAACTTAAAGAAAGTGAATGCTGCAACAATCAGGGACAATTATCCCCTGCCGATAACTGATCATGTTCTAGAGCGTGTATCAGGGAAAACAGCATACTCCTTTCTTGATGGTTTTTCAGGATATAACCAGCTAGCCATAGCACTGGAAGATCAACATAAAACAGCTTTTGCAACGGAGTGGGGAATTTATGCTTATCGGGTTATGCCTTTTGGTCTAACCAATGCTCCCGCAACCTTCCAAAGGTTGATGACGCATGCTTTCAAAGCATACTTAAGGCTGTTTCTAGAAATCTACATGGATGACTTATGTGTACATTCTATACTGAGAGATGAGCATCTAGAACACCTAAGAAAAGTATTTGAGAAATGTAGGACATATCGCATTTGTCTCAATCCTGAGAAATGTGTGTTTATGGTCCGACAGGGCAGAATTCTGGGACATATTGTCTCACAAAACGGAATATCCACGGATTTAGAGAAGATAAAAGTTATAGTGGATATGCCTAGACCAACCAATGCGAAACAAGTACAGAGCTTTATGGGACATTGTGGATATTATAGACGATTCATTTACATGTACGCTATAATAGGCCAACCACTTTACAGGCTAATAGTGAACTTTGAATGGACAGAGGAGTGTGAGGAATCATTCAAGAAATTACCGCTCCAGTCTTGAAATCACCAGATTGGGAGAAGATATTCCATGTGCACATAGATGCTTCGGCATATGCAATAGGATGCATTCTGGCTCAGCCAGAAGAAGGAAACATGGATTTTCCTATCTGTTACGCCAGTCGACAGCTCAACAATGCAGAGAAGAATTACACCACAACAGAGCGAGAAGGATTAGGAATGATCTATGCTGTGAAGAAATTTCGGCATTATCTTCTAGCCAACAAGTTTGTGTTTTTTACGGATCACCAAGCCTTGCTCTACCTAGTGAATAAACCATGCAATACCGGGAGAATAGTGAGATGGTTCATTATCTTACTGGAATTCGACTTCACGGTAGTAGTAAAGAAAGTAAAAACACATCTTAGAGCTGATAATCTTTCGCGATTGACGAATGGAGAAGACCCTATAGGAGTAGATGACGACATGCCAGACGCGTACTTGTTCAACATAGAAATGATACCGAGGTGGTCTCAAAATGTCGTTAACCTATTAACCTATGGAGGAGAGTTCGATAGAAGAGAATACAACCTGAAACATATTGCTATTCAGCAATCCAAGAATCTTCAATTGATTGCAGGAAGGTTGTATCAATTGGGAAATGATCATGTTTTACGACTATGCATCAATCCTGAGGAATATAGTATATATCTGCGCGAAGCACATGTTCAGGAATGTGCATTTCATTGTTCAAGAAGGAACACATATAGGAATTTGTTACAATTGGGAGTCTATTGGCCAGGAATGAAAGAAAGCGTACATGAATATGTCACTGTATGTATTGTATGTTCATCAAAACCTCCAGCCGAGTATTCGACATTATATCAGATAATGATCGCTCCAGAATGGAGTCAGTATATTGTTGAATATCTCACAAATAGAACTTTCCCAGAAGGAATGTCAAAAGCTCGTCAGAAATCTGTAGAGACAGAAGCTAGAGAGTACGCTTTAATAGGAGATCAACTCTATAAGAGAGGTAAAGACAACCAGCTTAGGATTTGCGCATCAGAGTCTGAGTATGTGATAATCCTGGAGCAAGCTCATGGAGGAGTGGGTGGAGGCCATTTCTCAGGTGATAAGACAGCAAAACTTGTCTTAGCCGCAGGAATATGGTGGCCAACATTACATATGGACGCTGAGGAATACGTTCAACGGTGTGATGACTGTCAGCGGACCAAAGTACCACTTAAAAGAGATGATATGCCGCTTAGACCAATGATGGGGGCAAGAGCTTTTGCAAAATTGGGGATTGATTATGTCGGACCCATTTCACCTCCTGCATATAAGACTCATGCACAATACATCATTGTAGCTACAGACTATCTAACAAAGTGGGTCGAAGCAAAGGCAACTCAAAAAGCAGATGCCAGGACCACGGCACAATTTCTATATGAATACGTCTTTGTACGATATGGATTGCCAATAGAAATTTTGAGTGATCGAGGCACACATTTCATAAATGAAGTGATAGAGATCCTTCTAGATGAATTCATGGTAATCCATAGGAAATCAGCCCCGTATCATCCACAAGCAAACGGACAAGCTGAAGCAACAAACAAAACCATATGCACAGTCCTTACGAAGATTGTATCTGAGTCGAGAACTGACTGGGACCAGAAGTTGCATTCAACATTATGGGCATATAGGGTAGCATATAAAACATCAATAGGAACAACCCCATATAACATGGTTTTTGGGCTAAATGCTATCTTACCAATAGAATTCTTGATTTCAACCTTAAGGGTGGCTAAGGATCTAGAGTGGACAGGGCACGAGCTCTCTGATAGAATAGATGACCTAGAAAAGCTAGATGAGCTTCGCCTAAAAGCAGTAGCTTCTATCTACGCTCAAAAAAGGCGACAAAAGGAATTTTTTGATAAGCATGTGCGGACTAAAGAGTTTAAAGTTGGGGACTATGTCCTAGTTTACACTCTGAAACAGCATGCTAAGAAGCTTAAAAAGCGAGGGATGGGACCTCTGGTGATTAAAGATCTATCACCAAGTGGAGCCGTCAAGCTTGCTACATTAGACGGAGAAGAAATGCCCAATTGGATTAGTGGATGGAGAGTGAAAAAGTATCTGTTGCCGCTAACACAAGACATGCTTCTCAAAATACATAAAGAAAAGCTGCGTGTCCAGAAAAAGAAAAAGATTGAGGAGGAAGCGCAAGCCGAGGCGAAGAAAAGAATGGAGAAAAGAAGACTACTGCGTCAGAAACAGCGCAATGAAGGAGCAATACGAATAAACGCAGTTAGTATAACAGAAATCGGGAATGACAAAGAAGAACCCATCATTGAATGCAAAGTAGGAACCAACCAAATCAAAGCCAGAGCACTATTGGATTCAGGAGCTCAAGCTAACCTACTTTCACTCGATTTGTATAGACAATTGACAAATGACACTAAACTACAAACTGCCAAGCAAGAGTTAAAGAGTTACTCTGAGAATTCAATCAAAACTGTCGGATGCACAGTTTTACATATACAGATTAACCAGTATGTGTATCCTCATATGTTTTACGTGGTTGAAGACCAAGCTACACAACATCCATTATTGCTAGGACAACCATGGCAGAAGCAATATAATGCAATGATTGACTGGAGTTCTAATTCAGTGCTTATCAAATACGAAGGTGAAAGTCAATCAGTTAAGTTCACCAAAGGAGAAGAGCCAACTCCAAAGGACGAATCCAAAGACAAAGATAAACAACAACGAGAGAAAACGAAGAAGCAATGGCAACCAACAGTTTCTATACAACCGGGTTACTCTTCGACGAGGAATTCTCAACAGTGGATAAGGAAGACAAGCAATAATATAACAGCTCAACCTTGGAAAAAAACGGAGTCAAAGTTGGTATGGAGACCAAAAAAGGCTGTGCCAGAGAGCACAAAGGTGGAAAACAGAGTTTTCAATACCAGACAACGGAGTGATTACCGACAATCAAGGACAGTGAAACAGATCTGGATTCCAAAGAAGTTCATGATGGCACAAAGCTACAGCAAGCAAATTTGGATCCCAAAGATTTGTAAACAGGAACTCCCTTCAATACAATCAACGGAAACTCCTAGGTATTTCAAGGCAAGGAAATCAACACACAGAACAAAGCAGGTTTGGGTCGCAAAGAGTTTGTGGCAAGCACAAGCAAAGAGGAATCAGATTTGGATTGTGAAAAAAGACAACAAGATAACGAAGAATACATCTACTGATTCTACTACCGAAGTGCCAAAACCAACCCAAAACCCGACCACCAATCCTTCAATCAAACAAAGAGCAGCTTTATTGGAAAGACTGTTGTATCATCGCTCTACAATTACATTGGGAACTTATGACTAAAACAACTACAATGCTTCACCCACAGACACTTCATAGTCGTCCGGGAGGACTCAGACTCGGAGGGGGGGAGGTATACAGGAGCTACAAAGCAGCTACAAGCGGAAAAAACAAAGAAAAACAAAAATTATATTACAAGGGCAGTGTCTTACATGATTTTGCAATTTTTTATGTTTGATTGCGGATATTGATAATATTTATGCCCTTATATACCTTGTTTTGCAACAAGAAGAGATCAAAATGATGAATTTGGGTCTCTAGATGTGTAAATATCACTAAATAAGAGTGTTTTTGGAGCTAAAAAGTGGAAAAAAGTGGTAATCCAAGTCCAGAAATCACAAAGAAGTGTATATTCATATACACAGGGTTACCAGCTATTTATCGTGTATGTTTGTAATTTTTTGGCTTCAATTTGCTATTTTCCTTTGTTTTTTATGATTTTCTTAATAAAAATAAAAGAAAAATAAAAAAAGCAGGTGAAATGAGATCAGAAAAAAGAAAAGAATAGACGGTGATGGTCCTAATGACAAGGGCAACCCATGGTAAAAATGGGGTACAATTCTGAAAAAGTTGCGGAAAGCCCGAAATGACAGAATTTTGGCAAAGTGGACAAATTTCTCAGAAACAGGTCAAACGGAGTCCAAATTGAGAAATTTCAAATCCTAAAGTGCATTTCACAACGAGATAGGAGCACATGTCAAATTTGGTAACAAGTGATCCGGGAAGCCCGAAGTTAAGTATTTTTCACTTCACTATCAAGCTTATTTCCACTATTACCTTCTTGGAGAGAGCAAAGAGCACACAGGAGCATCCGACCTTCTACCACCTTCTACGACTGCTACGAGAGCTCAGAGGACACCAGACATGAGAGGTAGACTCGTTGCCATAAGCTTTTGATGCTTATGGTTAACTTTTGTCGCGAAAACTCACCAAAACCAAGAAACAAGAGCAGACGGGGAATGGGGAAGAACGCTAGGTAGGGGCACAACCGCCTAACCAAACTTTGCAAGAACTTAGAGGTGGGTTACCCTAGTATAGGAGATAAGTTTCTAGCACTCAAAGCTCGAGAAAGAACGACTGGAAAAACCCTAGGTCAACAGAGCCTGCAAGAGGCAAACAGAAAAAAAGTTGTCGGAACGACACAAAACTTCTCAGGAAGCTTAACAACATCGAGGGCAATGCAACCATGGAGTATCTCCGGGTTTGGATCACCAAAAGTAGGTCGGAACAACCGATTCGGCTGCGGACACACAAAGCGTCATTTTGGCATAACGGCTGAAATTGACGACCGAATGAGATGAAACTTCACGAGCAGTTTCAACTATACATGGATGACTTATGTTTGCAAGCAAAATCCAAAAGAAAGCTGATTCACTTACCGATGGTGAAAAATACGCTTTCGGGCAACCAAATGGAGAAAGATGGAGAACGGGGAGCCAAAGTCAAGTTCAACCAAATAGGTGGCTTCACAACATATCCAATGAGCTGGAAATGCAACTCTCGAAAAGAAAAGTTGAAGAAATTCAACTCCAAGGCAAAAAGACGACTTCGGAGACTGAAATGCCTATAAGGGGGCTTTTTAGCTAAACTGATGACTTTTTAAGTTGAAAACTAGTTAGCAGGGCTTAGGGCACTAGAACAAAGCATTCTTTGCACAAAAAGACCAACATTTCAAGAAAAGACATCATACGCTCTTCACATTAGCGACGCTCACACAGCGACGCTCAAAAAAAAAAATTCCCGGCGTCGCTATGAGCGTCGCTATAAGCGTCGCTATGAACGTCGCAAATTTATTCGCTATAAGCGTCGCTATGAACGTCGCAAATTTACAAAGAAATTTGCGACGCTCATAGCGACGCTTATAGCGACGCTCATAGTGACGCCAGCTGGGGTAAAAAAAATAACCGAGCGCGCCCAAAAACTCAGATCTCAGATCTGAGTTTTTCGGCGCCCTCAAGCAAAGAGCAGGTAACGCTCTCCCTCACTCTCTCTCTCTCTCTCTCTCTCTCTCTCTCTCTCTTTCTTTTACACACACACACACACACACACGAGGAGAGGAAGGAGAGCCAGGTATGCTCCTTCCCTCTCCTCATTCTCATGTTCCCTTCCCCTCTTTCTCTCTCCCTCGCTCTCTCTCTCACACACACACATACACACACACACATAGTGTTTTTGAGAGAGAGAGAGAGAGAGAGAGAGAGAGAGAGAGAGAGCGAGAGAGAGTGCAAAAACGCACACACATACATAAACAAAGAATGCACACACACATTGAGAGAGAAAAAGAGAGAGAGAGCATGCATAAACAAAAAACGCACGCATTGAGAGAGGAAAAGAGAGAGAGAACATGCATAAACAAAAAACGCACACATTGAGAGAGGAAAAGAGAAAGAAAACATGCATACGATCCAAAAAAACGCACACACATTGAGAGAGAAAGAAAGAGAAACTAAGGGAGCGTCGTAGGAAACTAATTAAAATTAAAAGACCTAAAGATCTAGCCGACGAGGAGTTGAACTGAAGACCTATTATTCAAGAGAGAAATGGCATAATCAATCTATCATACTTGGCATGGGTGATAGAAAGGTTATACCATTTATCTCTTTTTATTGGCACACACATCCACACACGCGCACACACACAGGAAGAAGAGAGTTATAACGTCGTAGGAAACTATCTTAAAAGACGTTAAAGATTAGGTTATATGTAGACTTACATTAAATTAGATTTAGGTTTATTTTTAACTAGATTTACGTTTATTTAAGCTAGATTTAGATTTACGTTATATTAGATTAGATGCGGGTCTCCATAGACTGCGATGCCTGCATGAAGCGGGTGAAGAAAGCCCTCAATGGAATATAGGGTATTGCTGCCTTCACTCATGGTGGGCTCCGTCGATCCAAAAGTACTGGTGAAATGTCTTCAGAAGATAGGGAAGAAGGTGGATCTTCAGGGCGGCAAGAGTCACTACATCCCCGACACAATGACCATCTAGACAACCTCTAGTCATTAGACTTACGTTAAATTAGATTTAGCTTTATTTTTAGTTAGATTTACGTTTATTTAGATTTACGCTTATTTACGTTAGATCGAGTCCACGCAAGAATTACTTACGGTTTAGGGTTTAGAGTTAGACGAACAGTGAAAAGATCTACTGTGAAAAGATGTTAAGATGAAGTCAAGTGCTACAGCTAGAGAAGAGGCAAAGGGATTTTGTCCACTACATGCAGTATCATGTAGACGTGGGTGTCTAGATTTCTTGTACCCACAAATATAGGTATTGACCAATAAAGACGAGATTATAACCCGGTGGTTCTGATCTCCGTGCACCTCTAGACCGAGGTGTGCGGGGATTGGACATGACTAGAGAATGTGAGGTAAAGAGAGAGAGAGTGAGAGAGAGAGAGAGAGAGAGAGAGAGAGAGAGAGAGAGAGAGAGAGAGATAAGACGAAGAATGCCAATAGAATATTAAATTTGTTGTCTAGGTTATAAGTTTTTTATCCTCATTATGAGTAGCGACGAGGATGTGGGACCGTCCAACCGAAACACCTATCTCTCAACGAGGGTCTTATGTCCTTGTAATCAATGCAAGCATGCTGTGCGACGGACAAGACGTGTTTCTTTGCAGCACGTTCGCGAATTTGGCGAGTTCGATCCATCTATTATAGATCGAGTTGTTGCCAATTATAACTCGTCGGA
Source organism: Adiantum capillus-veneris (assembly GCF_014529385.1). NCBI lineage: Eukaryota > Viridiplantae > Streptophyta > Polypodiopsida > Polypodiales > Pteridaceae > Adiantum > Adiantum capillus-veneris. The sequence goes on along the minus strand of NC_140933.1, from coordinate 142,383,407 downwards.
CTCTGACGCTGGCCAACAAGCAGCAATCTTGCAACCCAATAGACGTATTCGCAGGCGCTTTGGTCAAGCAGCATATGTGAGGCCACAAGATGTAGCCTCTGACATCTCGGGGGATGATCATGCAGAGCACATTCCCAACGAGACAATGTTTGAGCCCGAGATTGATGAAATGATCGAGACGATCATGGATTCAGAAAGGCTTATCTATGATGATATGAAAAGTGAAGCCGATACATCATTGTATAATGGAGCACGTATGTCTAGATTGAAAGCACTCCTGGTTCTTCTCAACATGCAGGCAAAGTTTGGATGGAGTGACACTAGCGTCACAGCGCTTTTCAGGTGATCTATTACAATTAGTTTACTTTAATAGAACTCTAAATGTATAATGATCTGATAGATTTTTACACGACTGTATCATATTTTTATGTTGTGTAGATTGCTGAAAGAGCACATTCTACCTGCTAACAATGTGATGCCAGATTCCCGAGATGAAGCAAGAAAGATTTTGCGAAACTTGGGGATGGATTACAATTCTATCCACGCTTGTCCTAATGACTGCATTCTTTTCAGAGGGGAATACACAGACATGGAGAAGTGTCCGAAATGTGAATCCGAAAGATATCGAGTAGATCTCCATGGGACAAAAATTCCACAAAAGGTTTTGCGACATTTTCCTTTGCTTCCTCGCATCAAGCATTTCTTCGAATGTAAGTCCATGGCCGCCCTAGCATCATGGCATGAGGAGAAATGGACTGACCTAAGAGACACTTTCGTACTACCCGAGCATTGTGAACAAGTAAGTATATAAATAGTTAACATCCCACTTTTACAAGTTATGTGCTTGAAAGCTCTCATGTAAGTTATGTGGCTCTGGCAGGTAGTATTTCATCCTACAAAGTCTACATCAAACTGGTGGTATGTCATAGAGGTAGCCCCTCGTAGTGCAAGGACGTATGAAGGCTACCATGTGCCAATCACAACGACATCAATGGAGGAGATCAGAGAAGATGCTCAATCAGAAGCCGTTGCGGTGGTGCCAGACGAGCATCAAGATGCTACTACTCTATATGGGGTGCATGCAGAGGAGCTACAAAATGAAACAGAGGATATGTGTTTAAACGGAGAGCTCTATATAGATATAGGAAGTTATGCTGAGTTATGCGAGGATGAGAGAGAGATCTCTTAAAGCCACAAATATTGTATTTGAACAATTTTGCTCCGTGCTGTAAAAGCTCTAGCTCTCTAAGTAGCTTCCATGGTGTGTAACGCTCTTTTCTACTCGCGCTCACATCTTTTGATTGAAAATTCTGAGTTTTCGACTTGCCTCTTCTACCACTCGATTCATTGCGTCATTGTATTTATATGCGTCATTACGTCATTGTATTTAATGGTCTTTGCGTCATTGTCTACTCTATTCATTCAATATTAAGTTGAAATATTCGTGTGTTTAATGCAGGTATGGATGATGAGGAGTTTCTTTCTTCTTTGTCACCGCAGCAGAGACAGTGGTACGTGGAGCGTCATCGCTCTGGCGCATCATCGCGCGTTCCTACACCATCCGCATCTCCCTCTCTTTCGGAGCATTCGGCGCGCTCCGAAGCTTTGGCGTCGACGAGACGAGCGTCACACTCGTCTAGACACCGGCGCTCTAGTGGTGGCGGTGGCGGTTGTTGTGGGGATTCCGCCACCGATGCCTCCACACTGCCTCGTGTTCGACGAGGCTCTTTACCCTCCCCTTCTTTGCCCGCCCCCACACCAGCCACAGCATCGCCATCTACGCCAGGTTTTGCACGGCTGACTATTCCTAGAAGCTACACACCTCTACCTACTCCGCCAGGAGCCACCCCACTCGACACTCCTCGCTTCGGGGCCCAGACGCCAGTGGAGACACCTGACGTCCGTACCCCCATCGACACGCCGCTAGAGACCCCTGCCGGGACACCCAGGTTCACGCGTCACCGGCCAGAGGGCTTGCCTTACTCCGTCGAGATCAGCGGCGGCATCATCATGGATGATGACGGCAAGAAGGTGATCTCGCGCATGCGTGGTCTTTGCTCTCAGCTGTTTAGACACTATATACTAAACAAATGGAGTGAAGTACCAAGTGATTTAAAAAACAGAGTCATCAGCATACTTCATGATGAGTTTCCCATTCCAACACGGGATCAGCGCTTCAATGAAGACCTGATGAAGATTCGAATGCGCGAATACTGCAAACACAAGCGTTCCGAAGTGCAAAAAGCAATCAAGAATGGGTGGAATAGGCCAGATTGGCTGGCCAAAGAAGATTGGAAGAATGCGAAGAAAGCAGCGCGCGAGAATCCCGACAAGTGGAAGCAACAAAAGGATGCAGCCAGAGCGCGAGTAGAGGCAGGGAGCTCGCACCACTTGGGGAGCGGTGGATGGGCATCATTTGAGGCCGATTTTGTAAGTCTTTTCACATTGCTCTTTATGCATGTTCGATAGTTTAGGGTTTATGAGTTTTTTAGTTCTAACATAATGAAATCTTTGTATGTTTTGACAGTGGTCGATGACAGGACGTGATCCCACACCGTACGAGCGCGAGTACGCAGGCAGGAAGGGCTTAAACGCCCTGATGGACATTCTCAGTTCTCGCGGCGGCATGGTTAGTATTAGGGTTTACTCTTTTTTATTTTTTGTATTGTTTTATAAATGTCGTTATATGTTTATATTTACTGAAAACTGTCTTATTGTCTTTTTTTGCAGAATCCGACAGATACGCCGCTTGGACGCGATGAGACGTCTGATTAGACGACGTCAATTTAGCCGTAGCTAGATAGCATTAGTTTAGGGTTTCTCATAGCTTATGTATCATGAGACGGATTTTATACGTCTTTTTGAACCATGTATATTATTACATTTGTCACCGCAATTCCTTTTGCCAATCAATTCTTTATGCCTATGATGTTGTACAATTGTCATTATTACATTTGCCAATCAATTCAGTTTGTCTATGATGTGTACAATTGTCAATTTTGCAAACAATGCGTCTTGTGGGTGACTATTTTGGGTCTATTATTTACCTTTGCACTTTTTTTAAAAAGTGAATCAAGTACAATATGGTTGATGGGTGGCAGGGCATTCAATGCCCTGCCACCAAAAAAATATTCTCTCAGGCGTCGCTATAAGCGTCGCTATTTATGGCTCTGTAGCGTCGCTATATGCGTCGCTATACTCTTCTGTGAGAGCGTCGCTATCTGCGTCGCTATAGGCGTCGCTATGAGCGTCGCTATATAGCGACGCCTATAGCGACGGCTATAGCGACGCCTATAGCAACGCAGATAGCGACGCTCTCGTAGCGACGCTTTTAGCGACGGTTATAGCGACGCCGGGGGTTATAAAAACCCAGTGTATTTCCGTCGCTAAGAGCGTCACAAGAGCACACAACCTCTTGTAGTGGTATGATGTCTCACAGCATAATTTTCACATCCATTTCAACATTTGAGTGCATAGCCTCATTCCACATGTTAATCACATCCTATGAACCAAGTATCATGAGAATTGGAGTTAGAAAACCCAAGGGAAACCAAAAAGACGCAAAGTAGGCCATAAAATTGATTTTTGGTCCTAATTTTGTCAAAATAACTCCAAACTCATTGAAACTTTGTAGGATTGTTGATTAACACATCTACAAGCTATCTGGAACCAAAAAGCACCATTTTGACACAAAAGACATCATACGCGTATGATGTCTATTTGCACTTACAGAGCAAAAAATGCTCATTTGTCATCATACATCCATTATATATATCTAATATATGCTACATATGAAGTTTGGAACCATTTGGTCAGGTGGATCACCCCATTAGCCCAATTAAGAGAAAATCCTTCATACAAAGCCTATTTTTGTCCCAAATCCAACATATTCAAGTCCAAACCAAGATTTGAGTATAAACAGTCCTTCACTAGCACATGGAGAGTCCACAGAACCAATCCCATGAAAAATTGACAAAAAAGACATCATACGCGTATGATGTCTCCAGAGCCATTTTTAGTCCAAATTCTATCCAAACTTGATAAATCCACTGAATAAGCCCATCTAAAGCCAAAACCAAGCTTATAGAGAAAATTGGTCCAAAAATGCACCAAAAGACATCATACGCGTATGATGTCTCACTATGTGATTTTGGCACCTCAGGGCTTCAACCACCAAACAGAAGTGTTCTACATGCCATTTGAAAGTAATCCACCAAGTTTTACCCAATTTGGATCATAAAATCCATTTCCCTTTCAAAATTTTGCCAAGAGCCTGAATTGGACTAAACTGGCCAAAACTTGACCAAATGGGATCCAAACTCAAATCCAAGCATATGATACTCATGTATACACTATCAGCTACAAGCACAACCAATATGAAGTCATTCTGACACAAAAGACATCATACGCGTATGATGTCTCCAGCATGATTTTGAGCCCAGTTTGCATATTGTTTCACCTACATTGCATCCTTAGGCCCTGAATAGCTCATGTTTCAATTCGGCTTTCAGTACTAAAAGCTTCATTTCGGCTTTCAGTACTAAAAAGACGCTAACTTCTGTAATTGGAGTTACAGGATCCATGGATTCCGCTAAGTCATCGGCAACTAAGAGAAAATGACCAACCATCAAGGACGCTCTTGCAGAAGCAGAACCTTTTGATATTCCAACAGAAACCCTAAAGCCAACCAAGACTTGGGTGGAGGAAGCAGTACTAGAAAAAGAGGGAATAAAGATCTACCAGGGGACTTTCAGAGATCCTCAAGGGCAATCGGTCGATGTACCTATGATCCCACGAGAATTAGTGGATTATAGCAGATCAGAGAACATAAGCAGATACCTGGAAAAGGCTGACTTACACAGGTTCTTCACCTCGAGACCATCAGGTGTAGACACAAGAAGAGTGTATGAGTTGGCAACATCCATTCAGAAGGATGGGAAAGCCACGTTGACAGCCATGGATGGAGAAACAGTTGAAGTACAGATCACTCCACAGCTCATTGCACATGCACTGAAGCTGCACAACAAAGGGAGTTCTGTCAGAGAAAGAAGAGAGGCCATAGAGGTCTATGGATCAAAGAAACAAAATACAACCTACGGAGATATGGCAGATCAACGAGCGGCAACCCTTTGCCGATTATACAACCAGTTTTTCTCAGGTGTAGACACAAGAAGAGTGTATGAGTTGGCAACATCCATTCAGAAGGATGGGAAAGCCACGTTGACAGCCATGGATGGAGAAACAGTTGAAGTACAGATCACTCCACAGCTCATTGCAGATGCACTGAAGCTGCACAACAAAGGGAGTTCTGTCAGAGAAAGAAGAGAGGCCATAGAGGTCTATGGATCAAAGAAACAAAATACAACCTACAGAGATATGGCAGATCAACGAGCGGCAACCCTTTGCTGATTATACAACCAGTTTTTCCATGTGTGCAGTAAAAGACCGCAGAAGTATACTACACCACCCCATGCCATTGCGACAACCATCACATGGGCACTGAAGAGCAACGTGCCAAAAGAGGTGAATTATGCTCAATACATCCACGAGCAAGTAATCGCCATGCACAACCAGAAGCCAAAGTATATAGGAGGAGCTGAAGTTCTGACAAGAATAGCTTATGAAGCTATTGGAGCCAGAGATCAAGGGCCACGGGTTCCCTCCCAGAATGAGTGGCTTAGAGAAGCCGATGAGGAGGAAGAACAGCAAGAAGTATCCAAGAGGGCGTCCACAAGAGCACGCTGAAAACTAGAAATAGTTTCAGAACCTGAAGAGGCTGTGGACGAGCCGCTCAAGAAGAAAGTGAAGAAAAAGGCCGATCCCAAGCAAACCAAAAGTCAAAAAGCTGCAAGAATGGAAAGGCTAGTAGAGCAGTTTAGAGCGGAAAGAGCTCTAAAGGGGGACTTCGAAGAAATGTGGGTGCCAGACCCCAGTAAAGTCGGAACCAGCTCAGCCAAGCCACATGTTGATCAATATGATCAATATATTAGAGCTTATGAGGAGTCGAAGGCCATACTAGAGCAGCAACCTGTCGAGCCTTATACTGAAGAGGAAGTACAGCTTTTAAAAGCTGAGCTGCAAAAGGACGACAAGGGGAAGAAGAAAGTAGATGAGTCTACTGAACCTCAAGAGAAAGATGGGCAAGCAAACAAAGGGAAAGCCAAGATGACTGAGGATAATCAGCCCTCTTTTACTGTTGTACCAAGCCCGAAGAAGATGGAAATTATTGTGGAGGAAACCACAATAGAAATAGAAACAGAAGTTATGGAAAAGCCGGAGGCCGGGACCAAGGAAAAGGAGATAGATCCAGTTCAGCAAAAGAAAGATGATTACGAGGATCTGGTAGCGATCGGATACAGTGAAGAAGAGGCCCTGGAGGCAGTTTATGGGATATCCCTACGGAAACAAGATGATCGGAAAGGGACGAAGGAAAAGACAAAGGGTACAATGGAGAGTAAAGAGAAAATGGACGAGCCGAAGCCATTGGAGGTGGTGGCAGAAAGAGCTGTCAAGTTGACAGATGAAGATGAAAAAGACATGCACATGGTGCATGAACTGCTCAGCAAGATTAAAGAAAGATCCAGAGCAAAGGAAGTAGCACTTGAGCCAGCAAAACAAAAGGAAGCAGAGTTGCAGAAGAAGTTAGAGAATGCTATGAATGAATCTAAAAGTCATAAAGCATCACTATACGACGCAGAAAACGAGAGAGACGGCTTGATACTCCAACTAGCCGAAGCTTCAAGAGAGGTAACAAGTTCACAGGAAGCAAAGGAGCGAAAAGAAGATGAGCTGGAGGCAGCCAAGGATGAGCTCATTGAGCTAAGGGAAAGAGTCGAACTTCAAGAAAGGACAATCATGAGACTCAGGACCACCCCTAGAACTAGCAGAGCAGGAACAGAACAAGAGGGAGCCCTCGTACCAGCTCTGGAAGATCAGGTCAGAAGTCTGCAAAGAGAGCTGAGGTTAGAGCAAGTGCAAAGATTGCACATGGCGGAGGGATCATTGGCTGCAGAGGAGAGGCTCACATCAGAAAACCAAACACTAAGGACAGAAAATGAGGCCCTCCGCAAACAGCTCCAAGACCTCCAAGAGCAACAAAGAAGAGAAACAGAGCCACCACAAGAAGAAGCAGGGGGAGCAGCCATAGAGCTACCAGAAACTGGAGAGGCAACCACAATTGAAGATCCAGCCCCAGTTCAAGAAGTGGCCTCGACTTCAGGAATCTCTGAAGAAGAAGAACAAAGGCTCCAGGACCAAATAGAAAAGTCAACAGAGGAAAGTGCCAAGGCAGAAATGGAATGGGAAAGGAGACTCCTCATCTCCATTAGACTTCAAGGTTTAGACACAAAAGTGCTCCACGAAGAGTGGATGCAACCCAGCCTGCCTTTCCCTCTGATGAAATTTGAAGTGATAAAGACGAAAAAGAGAATAGAGGAGGAGCAGTATGTCGCTCTTTACGAAGGCGACATCACAAAGGATGAACAATCAAAAAAGATTGTAGATTCTCAACCTAGATGGAGGAAAGGTTGGCTGAACAAATACCCAGCCTACCTTATCTACTTGGTAGAGGCTCCAAAGGAGATTCAGGAGGATGCAACCTTCTGCCCAGTGCCAAGAGTCAGAAGCTGGACAGAGCATGGCAGGATTGCAGAAAAGAAGCCAAATTGGCTTAATTACCCAAGGATGCCAGGACCAAAGGCAGGAGAGAGAATAGGTAAAGCCTACATGGTGAAAACCCTAACATGCACCATCAAAATCTTTACTGGCTCTCCTGACCTTTCGTGTCAGATGCTAAAGAAAATCTGCAGGACTCTCTTAGCATGCATTGAAGTGTTCGCGCCAGATAAAGCCACGACCTCGAGTCTACTATCGACGGCCGACACAGTGACGGATATGATGTATGATCTTTCATTGCAGCCATCACCAAAGGTGTTACATCTCTTATACCAAAGAATTATGTTTTTGCCTAGCTTCCACATGCAAACATTCGAAGAAGCTTTCTACACCGGCTTTTTCACTCACGAAAGAAAAATATTCGGCCCAACCTTGACCATCGGCAACCTACGCTACGAATCACATTTGCAGATGCTCAAGACGACAGGACTCTATTGACCAAGCCTAAAAGTCATGTCAGGGACAACATGAACGCGGAGGGGGGGAGTGTTGAGCCAGCAGAGGATCACACCCACATTTTTGCTCACACCCATCATTTTGTAACCATTGATTGTAATAAATGTCTTTCCGACATTAATTTTGATTTGAGCCATTCATTAAGTAACGGGACTCAATTGAGTTTCCAGCTTGTAATCCCGACGTAATTTCACCTGCTGATGTAAATAATTAGAGATGTTCTCACCCCCAAGGCTGAGGTATATAAGCCAAAGTTTTGTAACCTAAAAAAAAGAGAGAGATTCAATTATTAATCAAAGTGAGTTTTGAGCGCCGTGACTGTGTCTGAGAGAGAGAGAGAGAGAGAGTCTTATCTCCTTGCTACGCGAGCTACGGGGCCGCCATTGGAGAAGCGACAACGCCATTGTGTTAGCAACGGTGAGAGCTACGCACAGATACCAAGAGTGCGCGCTATCGGCTTCTACGTGTGGTAAGTTCCTACGAGCTTCGGTGTGAGTTTTCTTCCAACTCGTGTGTCGGAATAGAGCGTGCAGCATATCTATAGAACTACAACGAGTAGAGCTACACATTAGTACCATCGGGGTCAAGTTTCGGTCACCTGTATTTTTTGGCCTGTCGTCATACGCGTTTACCGCACGGAGTGGTTATAGGTTGATTTTGCAGTTCAAGTCTTTAGGGTGTTGTTCTTACCTAGTGCATAGACTTCCCCTTGAGTTTGAGATCGATTCAATGATTCTAGATCCTGTTTCGTATAGCATTCGTTCGTAGTACGGATTTCAGTCACTTGCGTGTTTTAGAACTGAGATTTGATTTCCTTAGTAGTGATTGTCATTAGAAGGTCGAGTAGGTGATTTGACACCCACCTAGTTGTTTCCATGCGCCTGCGGGTCAATCTTCGTCCTCGTCTGACAAATTCTGTTGTTGGTTGAGTTCTCGCTATTTAGCTTCCGCTAGCGGCGTAACCGCCTTAACATTATTTTTCTCCTTAGCAATCCATGAATACTTAACGTTATTCTTTGTTAAGTCATGTAATGGTTCTGCTATTTGACAAAATTTTGCTATGAAGCGTCTATAGTATGCACACATATCAATAAATCTCCTTAGCTCATGTAGACTCCTTGGATTAGGCCATGGTTTTATTACCTCTAACTTTGATGGATCCATACAAATACCATATTGATAAATAATATGGCCTAAGTATTCAATCTCTTGAAGAAAAAAATTGCTTTTCTTTTGGTTGAGAAAAAGCTTGTTCTCCCTCAATTCTTGAAAAATCACTTGGAGATGTTGCTTGTGTTCCTCCAAGGACTTCAAGTAGATGATGGTATCATCAAAGAGCACTTGAGTGAACTTGCAGTAGGGTCTAAATAATTTCTCCATCAAACGATTAAATGTGGAAGGTGCATTGGTCAAAGCCAAAAGGCATGACTAGGTATTCATAAAGACCAAACATTGTACAAAATGTAGTCTTTAGGATATCTTCATCTACTATCCTTATTGATGATAGCCACTTTTAAGGTAAATCCAATTGAAGTAGGTAGATTTGTGTAGCTTACCAAACAGATCTTCTACCCAAGGCACGAGAAACCTATTTTTGATAGTGATATGGTTTAGTGCTCGATAATCCACACACATACGGTATTTACTATCTTTCTTTTGCACTAAAAGGACTAGAGAACAAAAGAGAGAGGATCTAGGACTCACCATCCCTTTGTCTACCAATTCTTGTATTTGCCTCAATATCTCTTCTTGTTGAGCCTGGGAAACTCAATAAGGAGGCTTGTTAGGTGGTCAGCTTCCTGGTAGGAGCTCAATTCGATGGTCATCGTCCCCTCGTTTTGGAGGTAAGTCCATAGGGATATCATCAATGAAAAAATCTTGGAATCCATTTAGAAAAGTAGAAAAGTATGACTCTTCTTGATTCCTACCATTTCCATTTGATAAATCATTAGCTCCATTAGTGTATTCTTTGACAGAAATCATGTACGTAAAAATCGAGCTTTTCATTGACTTATCAAAAGTTGGTGAATTTACAAGTGGTACAGTACGACCAAACTCATTTGCATCTATATGCATGTTCTTTCCCCCGTAGGTGAACTAGATTCTCCTTTCAGGAAACTTCATGTTGGCAGCCATGCGATCGAACCATGGAGCCCCTAGGATAGCATCCTCATGTTGGAGAGGAGAGATGAAAAAGTTTTCTTTGTCGACATAGCTTTGGACATGAAGCCTCAACTTCCTAGTCAAGGGAGTAATGGAGGCTTGCTGGCCCCTGAAAGTTGTGTCAGCCATTACAATATCTCCCATCTCAAAAGCTTGAATGCCCAACTTGGTGGCCAGCTCCATTAACGTGAAGTTGTGAGTAGAGCTAGGGTCAAACAAGATGAAGGCATCATGCTCCCTTACCTTTCTGCAAGCATAGCAGAGAGATGATCCTTTGAAATGAGCATCCTCTTTTGGAGCTTGATGGTGGAATCCCTAGGAGTCTCATTGCGAGCATTTCTCTTGGGTCAAGAACGATAGCCATGTCCTCGATTCCCACACTTTAAACACTTATGGTCCTTGCAAAAAGCTGCAAGATCTTCATAACACACTTAGTTTTTACCTTTGTAAACTCCCTTATCCTTGGACCTTTTTCTGTTGCTTTTGTTGTTATAGGAAGTGCCTTGGGAAGAATTTTGGGCATTGGTTTTTCTCTTTGCATCATTTTTGTCTTTGTTTTCCATGGGTTTGACATTCCGTCTAGCCCCTTTGTTGGAAATTGATGCAGGAAGAAAACATGGTGTGGTGGATTACTTCAGTCATGATAGAAGGAGGCCGTTGGGAGTTGACATACTCGGCCTTTTCTTCATGCAATCCTACACAAAATTCTTGCTTTTGCTCAGTGAAGTCTATCTTTTGGAAGAGAGTATCCTTGAGATGTAAATCCTAAAACTTGTCCACATATTTGTGAATAGACTCATGTGAGGGAAGCTTTGAACTACGCCATTCAGTAAGTACTTTATCCTTTGAATCACTTGCAAGGAATTCCTTCATGATGGAAACTCGTCGAGCTTTCCATGTCTTTGGGGCTTCACTGTTGCCATGAAGGCTAGCCCACCATTGACGAGCCAATTTTTGGAAGTGCATAGCTACATGGTGTAGCTTGGAGGACTCTGTGAATCCCTTGTCTCCAAAGGCCGCATCAAATTGTTGGATGAAGGCCAATACTTTGCCTATGGCACCAAAGGTGCCATCATAGGTGAGAAACGAGATACTCTTTCCTCCCTCTTTGAACTTTTTGAGCTTTGTGATCTTCCCCTTGCAGGGTATGATTTGCAATGTCCTCCCCTCTTGTATTCTTTAGAGAATAGCCATAACTTTTGTTGGGAGAGGAGGAAGGTGAAGAAGAAGGAGAAGAAGAAGGAGAAGAGGCTGACCTATTTCTTGACCTTTTCTTCCTTTGTTTCCTCTCTTTCCTTTTGGAGTGATGACGAGAAGGACTATGTGTTGACCGTTTTCTCATGGGACGAGTTGGCGATCGTCTAGACCACCGTCTTCGTGGAGCCACATTTTCAGAGGAACTTAAGATTCATTGCTTTCTTGCTCTTTGGATTCCTCCTCGTATGGGAGAGAGTCTTGTTTTGGGCGTCTCATTAAGAGGCCTCCTAAGATCTCTCTCCTCTTGGAGAGGAAGGGAATTTCCATAAGCACGAAGTTGTTGAGAAACTTTGGCTGGCAAAGTAGGGTTGCCCATAGCTTGACGCAACCTAGTAACAAGAAAATTGATAAACATAGGAGCATCACCATTAGCACCTTCATGTGCAAAATCAAAGTTATCAATGTTCATTCTACTCTCTTTGTTATTGTCAGCCATGCTAATTACACTTATGTGTTTGCTTAGTTTATTCTTTGGCAATTGAAAACCTTAGTTGCTACTCCTCTTAGCGTTTGAAAATAAGCACTTAAGTATCCACACCCACGGCTCGAATTGGCTAATTATAGAGAGTAGTAGGGTGGGTCTAGCATGTAAAAATTGATGAGGGATAGCTCCTTTTAAACTTCTTATGGCTCAATAATAGTAAATTTGTAGGCAAGTCTAAAAAGACCCCATTATTAAGACCAAAGCTCCCAAGGTGTGCACCATATCCCACATAGTGGGCTCAATAAAATTGATAATAGATCCTAGTCCCACTTACCCTAATGTAATCAAAAAAATTAACCATTAATAGGCTACTTAAGGACCTCTCTTCTTAAGCAAGAAAATAGAAACCAAACACTCTGATACCAATGTAATGCAAATGGCCTATGAACTTTGAGAATAGCGGAATTAAAAGATTTCAAGTGAGAATTTTTGTGAGATTACTTTGAGAACATAGAGGGTGAACATAATTGATGGTAGCAACATAAACATAGTACTTAATTAACTTCTCATGAAAAATACTTTTGCAAGAGAGGGAGTATTAGAGAACATGAGAATAGTTGAGGACCAGATTTACTTAGAGCCATTATAGATTCTCCCATCAAGAGAGACTTCATACAAAAAAATCTTTGTGTTCATTGTGACCTAGGTGATGCAATGAAGATGGAAATATTCATGCATCACAAGCATACCATAAACTTTGCAAAAAACATTAACCATCCCAAGCCTCAGTCCCAAGTCCTCAAAACACATTCCAAGGTGGAGAGAGCTAGCGGGGAATGAGGGTAGATAGCAGGAAGAAGAATCATCCATAGGAGAAAGAAATAGTTCCTCACTTATCATCACTCTTCTTAATAGCATATCATAATAGCATAATAATGAAGATGAATAAGGTGGCAAGCTTAAGCATTGAAGCATGGCTCCATGTTGGATTTGCATTCCATAGCCAAGAGTGTTGGTGTAGGCTCTCCACTTCACAAAAATCTTTGAGAAGGAGATAGATCTCTTTTCTTTGCACTCCACACAATGAGAGGATGTGTGTGTCTGTGGAAGAGAGTATACCCCCCTCTCATGATTCACACCTCTCTCCCTCCCCCTCTGTCTCTCTAGTAATATTTAGTTATATCATTTTGGACTTTTTCCTCTTTGAGAGAAAGAGCTTAATTATTTATTTTTATGCATCAAACTCTCATTGGACCCCGTTAAAGCCTATTCAATAGGATTCAAACACATTAGGGCCACATGTGGAGAATTTTTTGAACATGTGTCTTTTATGTTTCTTACGTAATTTGGTTTGAATTGAATACTTCAAGCACTTAGTCAATCAAGCATGGAACATTGATGCCTCTTGAGAGTTTATCTTTGAATTGAATACTTCAAGAACCTTACTCATTTTAAGCATAAATCACCTCAAGCTTTGGGCAAGATTCTACAAACATTTTAAGCACGTTAGTTAGCAAGCCGACAAGCACTTCCCACCTCAAGGTAAGTCCTAGCTTGCCTAAGGTCAAAGGAATTTCTAATACTAACTTTTGGAGGTCTTTAATGAAGCTAACCCTAAGGTCTTTCAACTCGATTAGGTAACATTGCTCTTTAACATACCATCTCTCATTTGGACTCCTTTAACCTTGCCCCCATGTTGAGACAGATCCATAAGCATATGTCTATATTCTAACCCTTGTTCCTGTTTATTCTCCCACATTAAATGACCAGTTTAATATGAGAAAATAATTTGGATTGGTTAGATATTAGAATTTATGACAACGACAATGACTTAAAACTTACTCTCACTAAAGGGTACGAAATTCTACATGATGTTCTGGCGCGGGCCACGCCAACATGGCCCATAGAAGTGTCGCACACATGTCCATGGTCCACCTACAACCGTCAACTAAATTGGAAAATTGAAAGGGAAAATATCAAAATACCCCTCTAATTTGTGGAAATTCCCAAAATACCCTTGAAATTTCAAAATTTTCCAAATTACCCTTGTATCTATTTTACCTGGATTATTCACGGTTTCCTAATCTTTATTCTTTTTTGAAAATGTATTAGTGCTTAGCATGTAATTTGTCACAAATCATAAAAAACAACTATGTCTAAAAATAATGAAGCAATTCGTCTCCAAAGTCTACATAACCAGCTCAAATTCTAGTTTTAGTATCTTGTACTCATAGACAATCAATCTTCTTACGAAAAGCTACAATTTTTTGAATCTTTGGATAAATTTACTCTCACAACCAGGGGTATTTTGGAAAATTTGGAAAATTTGAAGGGCATTTTGGGAATTTGTGACAAAATATGAGGGGTATATTGGGAAATGAAGGGTATTTTGGGAATTTCCACAAATTAGAGGGGTATTTTGGTAATTACTTGGTGAACCTAAGGAGATTTTCTTGAACAAGACCAAGGGGTTGAGCCACTTGGCTCCATCCCCATCCTCCAATCCGATGGTTCAGATTGCGTTTCTTTTCTTTTTTTACTCAAAGGCCTCAGTGAATTATATATATTATTTATATTTATGCTTACAATTTGTTGCACTAGCTTCACAATGCAAGCCTACATATTCTAGCCTTGAAAAGCACTAGTGCGATATAGCCACCTGATAGCAATGGCTTGATCCCATAACTCCTTGGCAGCGCTCTGTCTACAATTAGATGGTAGGGCTCTCTCAACGGATTGCTCTCTCTCTCTCTCTCTAAGTTGCATTTATACGCCCGTATATTATAAATTGTACGTATATTACGGATTTATATGCTGTATATCCATATTATACACGCATATCCGAATAAAACGGTGTTCGTTTGAAGTATATTTCGATCAAAATATACTTCGATCGAAATATATTTATCGTTATAAAAAAAGAGGCACCGTGGTAGCTCGAACAAACTGCTGTGATTGTGATTGCTAGAGAGATAGAGACAGAGTTGCTAGAGCTTTCGAGAGAGCAATAGATAGTGAGCACAGCACATCCAGAGGGAGCCACAGAGTAGGTAAATTTTCTTTTAGTGTTTTCTTTTCGTTTTGCAATAAATTTATTAGCACTGTTGTTGTGGAGCTTTGCTCGCACCTCAGTTTTTTAGTTTGTATTTTGTTTTTTACTAGCACAGTTGCTGTGGAGCTTTGCTCACACCTCAGTGTTAGTTTGCAGGTTTAAACACCCGTCCTCGGTTGTGTTGATCCTCGTGACACACTGCAATGGGGGTTAGACTTTAGACGCTTCGTCCTTGACTGTTACTGACTTCCGTGTCGCACTTCAGGGAGTAGCTTAGGTTGTACAATTAGACTTTTCATCCCTAGTTGGTGCTGACCACCGAGTCGCACTACAAGGAGGAGTTAGCTATCATGCATCTTTTCTTCCCAGTTATTATTGACCATTGCGTCTCACTATTGCAAGATTGGATTTTAAAAAAATAGATTCCTCGTCTTTGATTGTTGCTGACCACCATGTCGTACTGCAGGGAGAGGTTTAGGGTTGTCAAATCCATCATCCTTGGTTGTTGCTGACCATCGTGTCGCACTCCAAGGAGATTGGATTCAATAGATTCCTCATCTCTGGTTGCTGTTGACCATCGTGTCGCACTGCAGGGAGAGGTTTAGGATTTTTATATCCATCGTTCTTGGTTGTTACTGACCATCACGTCGCACTACAAGGAGATTGGATTCAATAACTTCCTCATCTCTGGTTGTTGCTGACCACCTTGTCGCACTGCAAGGAGAGGTTTATGGTTACCAAATCCATCGTTCTTGGTTGCTACTGACCATCGTGTCGCACTCCAAGGATATTGTATTCAATAGATTCCTCGTCTCTGGTTGCTGCTGACCATCGTGTCGCACTTCAGGGAGAGGGTTAGGATTTTTAAATCCATCGTTCTTGGTTGTTGTTGACCATCACGTTTCACTACAAGCAGATTGGATTCAATAACTTCCTCATCTCTGGTTGTTGCTGACCACCGTGTTGCACTGCAGGGAGAGGTTTCAAGTTTCTAAATCCATCCTTCTTGGTTGTTGCTGACCATTGCGTCGCACTGCAAGGAGATTGGATTTAATGAATTCTTCGTCTTTGATTGTTGATGACCATGTGTCGCACTGCAAGGAGAAGATATATATTATACATTCTTCAATCTTGAATGATTTAACCATCACGTCTTTCATTACTATTGTTATTATGATGCATGAAATGTTTAGATCTTTCATTATTGGAGGTTATTATTGGCCATGAAATGTTTTTGTTTAGATTTATTAACAATCATATATGTCAAATTTTTATCTATTCTGGATTTACCTTACTTATATTTCCTTCATGTATTTTCAGGCTTCAGTCATGGTAGAGACAAAGTTAACGCGTCAGCATTGCAAAATTATTAGTGATGCTCTTATTTTATCTCTATATGGAGCTTCAAACGATCATTGCGACGAGCATTTGATCCACTGCAGGCAAAGTTTGATGATTTTGTGATTGAACTTGTGGAGTATTGTTGGCTGAAGCTGCGTAGTGCATTCTGAGTTTCGTTTAACCCAGCTCTGTGCACTAATGGAGTGATGCATAACACAGTAAAGCAATTATTAGGCCAGATCACTAGAAGTTTTGAAAGTATGATTCATCTAGAAATCAAAACCAAACTTAGAATCAAAGAGAAAATGCAACTTGTAGCACAGCTACATTCAGAATTAAAGAGCAAAGATAAGATCGAAGGCTCTTCAAAACATCCTAGGACAGAAGAGGATGTACCTCCTTCATCAGGTGCTCAGTCATCCGCTGTAAACGTGGATGATACTATGTGTCCTCCTGTCCTACACTTACTTGAGGATCATTCCATCTTTCACTTGCAAGCTCCCCAATTAGGTGAAGGACGTTTTTCAAATGTGAAACAAGTATCAGTGGCTCATCCTCTCTTCAAAGATTCTGTCTATGCGGCGAAGATATACAAAGACCAAAAAGGAAGCAATCTGACATTGCATATCGTGCTAGAGGAGGCAACTACTACAACTATTCAGCATTGTGGCATGATATTGCCCTGTGCTCTTGTTTGGTATATCAAAAGACCTATGTTGATCTTCAAGCTTTGGAATGGAGGTCATCTTGAGTAGTGGATTCAGGCATGTCATCATGATGGAAGCAAGCCTGCAATCAGAGAGTTCCAACACACATGTGGAACTGTACAGCAGTTCACAGACAACATTTTGCCAATATGCAATGCTCTTCTACAGACGATTAAATTCGTGCATAGTCACAAATTTATTCACAATGATCTACACAATAGAAATATTCTACTCCATTTTGGTGAGCGAGGAGTGTATGCTGGCATTGAGGACTGGGGACAAAGTACACCATCAAACACTTTGGCAACATTTCCCAAGCTGCCAAATCTCACCCCTCAATGTAGAGCTCAATTTGAGTGAGATTATCCATGGACTGCCCTTGAAAATATCAGCACCAATTCTCCTCCATTCACCAAGGCATCTGATATATATAGTCTCTTCTATATTCTTAGGCGCTTGCTTGCATGTATTCCAGAGCCCACCGAAGTTCTCAATCAAGCGTGAATTTTTGCGCAATGTAAACAAACATCTTGCTAGTGGAAAATCTCCCAAACCATTAGATAGACCTAAGATATGGGATTTAAGCCTTTGTTTGAATGGAAGCCATAATGTTGGCTATCATATTGTAACCGAATCTGGCTTGAGACCTATTGATGATTAAACCATTAATGGCATCACGTGTGCAATCTGTGGTATCACGTGCGCAATGTTTTTAAAGTTCTTCAAGTTGAAGCTTTAAAGTATTTCAAGTTAGATCGCTCAATTCTTTAAACCATCTCTCTTTTTCAAGTGCTAAAACTTGTCTCGCTAAAGTTTATTATTTTGAATTTTAGTTATGGAAGATATTTCTCCCGACCAGAACGCACAACAACCTAATGATCCTTTGCTTAATCATGCATTGGCTCAACAAATTTACAAAGAGGAAGAGATTCAGGTGGCTCAAGGAGATCCCAGTGCTTTGGCTGCAACCCAACAAGACAAATCAGAAATTCAAGGGGAGCCACTGAATTACAGTTAATGCAGACAATTATGCCCGAATCACTTCGTACGCAACACATTATTTCGAGTGAGTGGAAATGCTAAGGCTTCTTCTCCCTTGAAAGGTTTCAGATTTGCAACACACTGTCCTGGCACGAAATATCCTTGCAAGATTTATCCAAGTGTACAGATCGCCACCAAATAATAATCAAATGGAAATTTACTTTGTGCAACAATGTTATTGTTGTTGGAGCTATATATGGCTCACTCTACTCAACTTGGTCTCACCTATATATTTGTATCTTGTCCTCAATATGAATCAGTCTTTGGGAGCGTTTATGGTGTGTCTCTTGTCTCGTCTCTCTCTCTCTCTCTCTTTCTCTCTACATCTCAACATGGTATCAGAGCAGTAACGATCACGCGCCGATTCAATTCATGGTGAAAAAACAGTATGTGTATGCGATTCGTACGTAAGATTCAAAATTGCTACAAGTTTTATTTTTGAGCGTTGATTCTTGTTAATTGTGGTTGTTTTGTGTTAAGAAGAATATGATTAGTGTTTTGTGTGGCGTTTATTGCTAATCAATCTAATCGTTGATTACGTTTTCTTGTTGATGACACCCTGAACTTCATCTCATAATTTTCGGGGTATTCTACTCAAAATTTGGAGAAACGGAAAAAGAGCAATGGAGCATAGCACAATGGCACTTTGCATCCAAAACTTGTTTGTCTCCTCGAGCTCTTCGATTTGAGTTCTAGGTTTGCGTCAATCGGAGTTCGCAGCAGAAAGCTATACTGTTTTTACTGCAATTGAGCTTGACGCAGCTTTCTTCGTCCTACTTCTTCGTGAAGCGTCCGCGATCATTTTTTGTAATTTGGCGTTAAATTTTTCGAGAAGATTTAACTTTTTGCTATTCATATTGTGGCGGTCAATCTTGCGTCTCACGCCACTCTATTTTGAGGACTCTTTTATTATTAACGTCTCCTTTACCCTGCCTTTTTTGGGTGACATCTCTCACATCTTTGGACGTTCCTTGAGCATCCTTTTTACGTTTATCGTTGACAGAACGTAGTCCTCATATCTCTGTCATTCTCAAGTGTGGCCTTCACCATATATGGTGTGCAGATTCTACGATCTTATCTTATACGTCTTCTCGCAACAAGATATGGCTATGAATATTCTCGTCAACGGCTTTCCTTCTGGCCAGCGTTCTGTTCCTCCTTTCCAAGGTCAAGGATTTCCAGGCTGGAAAGCAAAGATGTTGTTAATTCTTGAAGGCGATGAACTCTCCGATGTTGTTCTTGGAAATCGTGTTTGTCCGCCTTAGCCTGTTGATACGGATAATGATAACGTGCTTATCACGGAAGGACCTATATTTGAGGATTGGAATGTTGCCTATACGGATTGGTAGCACCGTGATAAAGCAGCTCGTCGGTATATTCTTTCTGCTCTTACTAATTCCCTTTTGCTTGATATGTATGAACTGCCTACTTTCCACGACGTATGGAAGTACCTTATTGCAAACTTCCAGAAGAAATCTGTTACAAAAATACTTTATTTGAGAGGGTTGCTTAACAAGTTACAATATGAAGTTGGTACTGCCATGACGGGACATATTGAATCTTTCAAATCTATTATTAATCAACTTGCAGTTGCCGGTGATCCTGTTCCACAAAAGCAACTGATTACACTTCTCCTTGATACGGTGAAGGACTCTTCTTATGATAACATTGTTACTATTCTCGCTAATAAAGATGGTCTTGATTTTGACCAAGCCTGCATGTCTTTAATTGAATACTCTCAACGTCAAGAACGTCGTAATGCTGGTCACGAAACAACTATGATTTCACAAGAGGAGACTGAGTCACAACAAATGGAATGTGCTTTTTATGCTCGAAGGCGTCCATTTCAACAAGGAAACCGCAGAGGTGGCCGTCGCGGTAATATTTTCTCTCGTCTCAAATTTCCTAATAAGCAATGTTCTTACTGCAACAGAAATGGCCACAATGAAGATGATTGTTGGGCACGTCAATATGATGAAGAACACAATATTACCACAAAACAACCACGTTTATCTAGAGACTCTTCTTCTTCTTCTTGTGAATATTGTGGACGATCTGATCATCCCACTCATATGTGCTATAAGTGCCGATTCGACAGAGATCGGAATAGAGCATATGCTACTAAACATCGAAACAACATTGTACCAGAAACAAGCTGCGTCCTATGTTCAGTTGCTCCAGACAGAATACTTCATGTACGTGATGGATCACTTTTTATTGTCAATTCTGGTGCTACAGGAAATATGACATATCAGTCTTAGTGGCTCCATAACTATCATCCACTACCAGTTCAACGTGTTGTTTTTCTTGCTGATGATACTACTTGTCAAGTAAAGGGTATTGGAGACTTATATCTTGGTACCTTATCTTCTTCCACTCAAATTTTGCAAGGAGTATTACATATACCAGATCTTCAACGTAATCTTCTTTCAGTTGCTAGACTTGTTGATCTTGGTCTGTTTGTTGGATTTGATCATACAAAATACCGAATTGAGAAAGATGGACAAAATATAGCCACTGCTCCTCGAAACGATAATTTGTTTGAACTCTCTCTCAACGATGCTGTAGTAAATGTTGTCACTGCTCCAGGTGATCATGATTGCAAAGTATGGCATCATCGTTTTGTTCATGCTGATTTCTCAAAACTCCTTGATCTTCAACGTCGTGATCTTGTTCATGGCATGGATCTTAAAGCCCATCCCCATATGGGAATTTGTGAATTTTGTGCTCTTGGAGACACAATCATAAACCCTTTCCTCTTTCAAATACAACTCATTCTCATGACATATTGGACCTTGTTCATACTGATATATGTGGACCTCTACCTTCTTCGAGATCACAATATCGCTACTTCATTACTTTCATTGATGATTTCTCAAGGTATACGACTGTGTTTCTACTTAGACAAAAATCTAAAGCCTTATCTATTTTCAAACAATTCCACAAGGCCGCGGAACTTCAAACTGGTCGTCGCCTTAAGAAGCTTCGTAGTGACAATGGAGACGAATATGTTTCTCGAGAGTTTGTGAGTTACTGTGCTGACAGTGGAATTCATCATGAACACACTATTCCATATTCGCCTCAACAGAACGGTGTTGCTGAACGAAAGAATCGCACTATTCTCAATGCTGTAAGATGTATACTGATTCATTTTGGCTTATCTCGTGTTTTCTGGGCTAAAGCTACTTTGACAATAGTATTTATTCAGAATCATCTTCCTACTACTGCACCCTCTTGTAAGATACCCATAACAGCATGGACAGGTGACATTCCTTCTGTGTCTCATTTTCGAACCTTTGGATGTATTGCTTATATTCATGTTCCCAAAGAAACACGAACAAAGCTTGATGCTCCTGGTCTTAAAGTTATTTTTATTGGATATTCTGACACTTCCAAAGGCTACAAATTCTATGACCCTTCCTCCAAGAAAGTAATTGTGAATCGTGATGCTACTTTTAACGAACAGCTTATGGGAGGCTCATGGTCCATGGACGATTCTGATGATACTAAATCATTGCTTCAAGCTTTTCCATTTCTTTCAGAAGATGAAACTCTTCCTATAGAGCAACTTTCCTCTTCACAACCATCCATTCCGAATGTTGCCAATGATGAGATTGATATTTTTGTTGTTCTGTCTATTGATTTTGAACATGGCTCATGTCATGTTTATGATTACGATATTGTTGATTATGCTTTTTCTACTTCTGAAGATCCCGTTACTTATGATTAATCTATCTCTTCACCACAAAAGGATCAATGGCAAGAGGCTATGGAAGCAGAGTACCATTCTCTTATTTCTAAAGGTACATGGATACTAACTGAATTACCTTCTGGTCATACAGCTATTAAATGTAAGTGGGTGTATAAGACAAAAGTAAAAGCAGATGGATCTTTTGACAAGTTCAAGGCGTGTTTAGTCGCAAAAGGTTACTCCCAAGTAGCTGGTGTTGATTATCAAGAGACTTTTTCACCAGTTGTTCGCATTACAAGTGTTCGAGTTTTATTGGCATTTGCTGTTCAATTTGATTTAGAAGCTCATCAAATGGATGTGCGAACTGCTTTTCTTAATGGTGACTTGGAAGAGGAAATTTATATAGAACAACCAGAAGGGTTTGCTATTCCAGGTAAAGAAGACCTTGTTGCTCAACTCCATAAGGCACTATATGGTCTCAAACAAGCTTCGCGAGCCTTGTATACAAAATTTGATCTTTTTTTCACCTCTAAAGGATTCATCTCTTGCTCTTCAGACCCCAACTTATACATAAAACGCCAAGGTAGCAATTTTATGATTCTTGCTCTTTATGTGGATGATACCATCCTTGTTTCCAATGATTTGGGATTTCTTCAGCAAGTGAAAAAGTTATTGTCTTCTTCATTTGATATGGTGGATCTTGGAGAGATTCACTCGTGTCTTGGCATTCAAATCCAACGGAATCGTACAAAAGGTATTTTATTCCTTCGACAGTCAAAGTTTATTGCAGATACTATTCAAAAATTTGGTATGGAATCTGCACATTCATCCAACACACCTTGTCTTGCGAGCTCTACGAAGAACACTTCTGACAATGGTGGTCAACTTGTCACAAATCAGCCTTATGCTAACTTGATTGGATGTCTTCAGTTTGTTGGCATGAACACTCGTCCTGATATTCTGTTTGCTGCTAATTATCTTGGACAACATCTTGCATGTCCTTCTCTTAAGCATTGTTTACTACAAAGCGTGTATTGAAATACTTGAAAGGCACTACAGATTTTGGTTTAGTCTATCGACGACAACTCACATCGGATTCTATGCAATCTCTTTCTCTTTTGGGTTACACAGATGCAGACTGGGCAATCTCACATTTATCTATGCGATCTACTAGTGGAAATTGCTTCTTTATAAATGGTTGTCTTGTTTCTTGGACCAACAAGAAACAACGTTGTGTTGCAATTTCTACGATTGAGTCAGAATATGTTGCGGCATCACTTGCAGCTCGTGAGTTGATTTGGATTCGACAAATGCTCGTTGATATTGGTCACTCTCCTCTTTCTAGCACACCCTTGCGGTGTGACAACCAAAGTGCTATTAGTCTTGCAAATGGCTATGTTCAACATAATAAGTCAGAGCACATTGGGGTGAAAGTGTGGTTTGGTGGTACAAAAATAGGACCTTTTTTACTTCTACCAATGAAAAAGTGGGGACTGGTAAAAATTTTGTAGTTTGGGTCAAAACTTTTTGGACCTTGTGTTTTTATATTCTCCTTTTGAAGATCTATCCACTGATATATAGTATGATAGGTAGTTTTTCATGTGACATGTAGAAATTCTAGCTCGAAGATTTGTCAAAGGTGCTGTCAAGGATAGTCCTTTTTGTACCACTAAAGCGTGCTTTTAGCCATTGCTGTCCATTATCATTATGCCAGGTATGAATTATGCAAAGGAACCATTATGGTTGAACACTGTCCAAGTGACCAGATGATTGCAGACATTTTGACCAAAGGCCTCAACGAGTCACGTTTCATCCTCTTGCGCTCGGAGCTTGGAGTTGCTTCGGCCTCACTCTTTCTAGATTAGCTTCTTTGCTATTGTAATAGCTTTGTACATATGACATTGTAATCTTTTAGGTACCGTGCACTATGCACACTCCACATTTGCACATTGTGATCTCTAAGTCACTTGAATATTTGTACATAGATGCACAATTCACTTTCACATCATCATCACTGGTTCATATTTTCACATTGTATAGGGGCTTGGGTTTTTCCCTTGAACTCCCCAAGGGTTTTTTCATCCAAAGCTAGAGACCTTTGTTTGAGTGGGGGTGTTGGAGCTATATAGGGCTCACTCTACTCAACTTGGTCTCACCTATATATTTGTATCTTGTCCTCAATATGAATCAGTCTTTGGGAGCGTATATGGTGTGTCTCTTGTCTCGTCTCTCTCTCTCTCTTTCTCTCTACATCTCAACAATTGCTACTATGTATTGCGGCTCAAAGTTGATTGAAATGATCATCCCACTACAGGATGTGTTGGGAAAGGGCGCGCAGCCAAGAAGATTCATGCACGGGAAGCTAATCAAGAAGACCCTCCTCGCAAGAGAGGCTACACATATTTTCCCGAAGAAATTGCAGTTATTGAGAAGCTTGCAACCCAAGGCGTGGATTTGGCAAGTCAATGAGAGACCTCTGCCATGTTGCACGCTCGTATAGCTGAGATAGAAAGAAAGTTGGCATGGTATGAGGCAAGGTATGGGCCTGTTAACAAAGAAGAGATGGATAATGGCGGCCCAAGTGATTCAGTTGGCACTTCAAAATTTCGTGTATCTGATCTCTTTGGAGAACAAGACCGTGATTTAAATTAAATCTCCCAAACAATGCATAGCTCGTTTTGTATCTTAAATCGCAAGATTAGTAATAACCTCTTTTTGATATGTAAATCTCTACTTGTTGAACAAATAGACGTGATAGATGTTGTTGTAATTGTGTATGTTCTCTCTACTACCCTCTTTTTAACAATGAGAGAGAGAGAGAGAGAGAGAGAGAGAGAGAGAGAGAGAGAAAAGGTATGGATTGTAAAGCTAAACTCCACATAATTTTCGCATTGCAAAAACATAGTACAAACTTTATAGCTCATTTGTCCCCTCAATCACAAGCACCATGTCATCAATTGCTTTGACATCTGAACATTCCGGATCAATATCTTCCGGGTTCCATTCCATTTCATCATCAGAGTTGAGCTCATTTGCAACTTCTTTGTGTATTTGGAAGCGCCCAAAGCTTTCTTCTGTGGCACGTGTGGCTAACTTCGCAGGCTTATGCATAAGTCACATGTTATAAAAGACATACACCATGTCCGCAGCTCGTTTAGGACTTAATCGATTTCGTTTTTTAGTATGCACGAAAGCGAATGAAGACCAATTTCTTTCATAGCTACCACTTGAGGCGGCAACAGACAATACTCTCACAGCACATGTTGAAGCTCCACTTTTTCTCCACCAAACTGGTGCGCTCATCGTCTTGATAGCATCTATATGCCAAGGATCCCCAAACGTTCCCTCTCTACTAGTGTATGCCGTCTTCTATGTGTATGCCACCTGTCTACATTTTGTCTACATTTCTCCAAAAAACAAGAGAGTTTATAAGGTGATAGAATTTGGAAGCAGTAGGTTCATACTTGGGATATTTATCAATCCAAATGTCCCATATTCTTTTTGCAACTGTTTCAACAAGGGCTGCTTTTACCTGCTGCTGCAGTGTGGAGAGAATGTAATATGCTGTCGCAAAGCGGGTCACTCAAAAAATCTGTAAATTTTTTGTTGGCGACTTTGTTCTAAACAAAGCGTAAGAAAATGAATGCTCTCTTATAAACTTCACCAAGTGGTTTGCATCTAGAAGAGTTTTCTTAATAGAAGGAACTTTTCCAAAGTCCTTTGAGAGCAAATTCAAAGTGTGAGTATCACATGGAACCCATGTAATCTCTGGATACTTTGCTTCAATTGCTTTTCCAGCTGCTTCGTAGTTAGATGCATCATATGTGATAGTGGATGTCACATATGTAGGTCCCCCTGCTCTTCTAATCGAATGCTCATAAACATCAGCAAGATATCCACTAGTTTTTTTCTTTCACGGATGTATCGATAGCTTCAAGAAAGATGGCACCTCTTGGACAAATCAACATCACATTAATCAATGGTTTCTTCTCGTAATTTGTCCAACCATCTAGAGCAATTGTGCATCCATACGCCGGCACAAAATCAAGAGTTGTGTGCTGTAAAATATTCTCTGATGTTGTTTTTACTTTATCTGAAAATTTTGTACGCATCTTATTATAATCAGGAACCACAAAACCCTTCTTTGTCATGCTCATTAAATCATCTTTGAAGATAGGATTTTGAATGACATTAAAAGGAATTATACATGCAACAAATGCTTGAGTCCACTTAAGATGGAGTTCAAACAGCCATTGTTTCCCAAACTCCTGTTGCAAAGTAGGATCATTTGGTGCAAATTCTCCTCCAGTCCATGCTTTACTTCGGCTTATGTTAGCAATAGATCTTCCGGTAGGATTAGAGCTACAATTCCTAGCAAAGGATGAATGGCACACTCCTTGACCTATTCCTTGACCTGTAGTAGGGGTCGAGTGAGGGTTTTGATCATTCTCGAGCATCATCTCAATGTCCCTAGCCATAGATGGAGCCATCATTTTGGGACCTCCCTTTTTTTTTCCCTCCAGAATTCTCTTTGCCTTGAGTGCCCACTCGAAAAAAATTTCAGCAATACCTCTTGGGGGGTATTTGTAAGCTAACACATTTCCAGGGATTTTGAAAACATGTTCTTTTATCATGTGAGAATTTTCACTAAAATTATGGCCATAGGTCTTACACCCTAGCTTTGATGTATTCTTCCCACTGACCAATTCATCTACGTAGTTCCACTCGTATCCTTTCACCATCTTCTTTAGATCTGCAAACTCAAACATAGCTAGTTACTAAAAGCACATCTAAAATCAAACTCTAATACCATTTACATTACTCTATTCATCAATGTTTTCAACTTCTTTAAATTATAAATACCAAAAATATTTTTTTAAGTGTGAGCTTTCACTTTACACATGAATCATGATAAATAAATCGCTTAATCTATCTCAATAACTTTCAAGTGTGAGTAAACTCTTCATAAAGCAAGATATCTTTAAAAGACCTATCTAAATTGCCTCCAAGTGTGAGTGTAACTCTACACCTGGCAAGCAATCAAAATTCACTACTCTGTAAATCTCTTCTAGGTGTGAGAATACCTCTACACGAAGATTGAGATTATTATTTAATCTACCTAAATTGTCTGTAGTGTGAGTATTACTTTACACATGACAGTCAATCATTAGATAAATCTAACGTAAGTTACTTCTAGGTGTGAACATAGTTCAACACACAACAAGTAACTCTTAATTTTAACTATTTAACTAAAGTTACTTCTAAGTGTGAACATAGTTCAACACAAAGAAAATAACCGCTAACTTTAACTACCTTGAATAACCTCTAAGTGTGAGTTTCCTCTACACAAGGAAAGTAATCATTAACTATCTTACTTAACTTACCTCTCAGTGAAATATATACTTCACACAAAGCAGGTAAGTCAAAACTCCAAATCCTATAAAAATAAATATATACAAGCTCTAAATTTTCAATAGAAAAAATCTGCATATTTAAACTAGCATTTTTACATTTTTCTTTGTGTTGTAAGGCTCACCTATAGGTGAGATGAGGGAAGAGAGAGATCAATAGAATGAGCAAAACAGTCTGTTTCCGTTATTTCGATCTAATTAATATTTCGATCGAATTATGATTTCGATCGAACTAATATTTTGATCGAAATAATATTCGATCGAATTGCTGAGAAATTATAGGATAGAGTGTTTTTGCTAATGTGGCACCGTATAATACGGTCGAATAAAAATGGGTGTCATATAATATGCCCGTTTAAGGCATATCATATGTACACCGTATAGCGTACAATGCAACTCTCTCTCTCTCTCTCTCTCTCTCTCTCTCTCTCTCTCTCTCTCTCTCTCTCTCTCTCGACCACAGGGGTCTGTAACAAGGAGTACCTGAGACCTTTCAAACCCTTGTTATATTTTGTAGATAATCAAGCTGGAGGGTACTTCGGATGCTTGCCGACATGGTGAGCTTGTTTTTGGCCTTCTTAGCCTAGCACTCTCAGTCCGGTCCTATACTCTCCACACAAGATCTTGGCCTCTTCTCTTTTTATGTAGCGCACTCCCCTCAAGATCTCTGTATTATTTACCCAAAGCAACCTCCTCTGATCTTTGCGTGTGGCTCAATACAAAGCCCCTCATTATGCACCTGGGGCCACACCTTTCATGCAAGTGGTAGTTCCAAAAAGCTCTTGTAGGTGTATCCCTACATATGGGCGGTCCTCCACCTGATTGCATGCCTCAGCTTCCTCACGTGCATCCTAAAGAAAGTGTTCTCAAAGCTGCCTAAGGAGCTCCTTTGCTTGATCTCTTGAGCAGCCCTCTTCAAGGCTCCTTTGTCTCCCTCTCTGCAGCACCCCTTAGGCAAAGATCTTCTTCCCCTTGTAGATTCTCCCTTCTTAAATCTAATCTTCCGACATTCTATACCCCGTGAAGATCACCCCCCCTTCAACGCAAGCACTGGAATCCCTTTTTCATGTCCTAGATGCATCTAGAATTCCTCTTTTTCTGCCCTAAGAGCCGAACTTGAGTTCCTTTCATGCAACTCCTCTCCAATTGTTCAAGGTAAGGTGGCCATCTGTAGCCACCGTTTTTTGCATGCAATGCCACCCTTTTGTTTGGCCCAGAGATTTCATTAACATTATCACGATCGTGTGATTATGTCAATAGTTTTAGTATTTACACAAGAAAATCACGTGATCATGTTAATTGCTAACGTGACTTTGATTATGACCTACAGAAACACATAGAGCCAGTTAGCCCTCCAAGCTTTTTCACTTTCCCGGCGGGCCCGCCGGGTAAATGTAATTACCCGGCAAGCCCGTCGGAAAAATGAAAGAGCCCTGTGAGAGTAATCATATATAGTAAACAGTATGCTAACCGCGGTCCTTTTTAGCTAGGAAAATCCTTGGGGAGTGTATTCGAGTATCGGGTATAGTCATCTCCTTGTGAATTGACCTAAGGTTACAGAGTCACGAGTCCTTTTTTTGGGCCAAACGTGATTTTTAATTTGGTAACCACTTCTAAAAAAATTTAATTCTTTTACGGACATAAAACCAAAACAATTAAAAACTTGGAGAGTCATTCTCATTGGGTCGAAGCCATTGGTCCAAATGAGGACTGTAATTGGTTTTAGAAGATGAGCATATGTAAATGACGAGTCGACAGTCAAGGGTCCGATTTCTTGTATTAGTGTACTGGGCATATAAAAATCCTTGAATTCTTTCATTTTTCCCCATCATAGATTTGAGTTGATATACACTGTTACTGCTTAATTGAGTGAAAATAGCTTTTATATGCTGAATTGGTTACATAGGGGGGCTACAATCCTTCATTGGGTACAAGTAATCATCAATTCTGTGATTATATTGAAGATTTATTTGTGTTAGTTGATAAGAGCAATGAATGTGGCTACTGAAGTCACTCCAGTGTATAAACAACCAACGCCATTGACAAAAGATAAGGAGACATCAAGGCAAAAAAGCAAGCCAAATGAGGTTATCAATGTGGAAGATGATGCATCGCATAGGCCTGAGTACAACTCAGTCACCAAAGATTGCAATAAGTCTGGAAGACCATGTAAGATCAACTTTGCATAAGAAGGGATATCGCAAACCCCAAAATGAAGTATAGTTTTGGGTGGGAAGTATGTAGTTGAACGCTAGGTCAATGAGGCAATGTGGGCTATATGCCGATCTCCACAAGGTAGTAGAGTCACATGTAGCGACATGGCAAGAGGAGGACGAAGGTGTGGATGAAGTATTGGAGGTTGTACCCTTGGTATACTGGCCCCATATTTTGAAGGATATCAAAAGCATCCGAATGGTAAGGCGCATCAGAGGTTTTGTTTTGTCTAGATCATGTCTTGCATTGCCATATAGTAGACCAAAACATTGAGCCGCAGCCTCAAAATCCACCAGACACTTGGTGTGTGCATGTGGGCACCGACTTATCTGAGGATGAGGTGCAAATATTGCATGAAGGGGGGGGGGGGTATCAAGTGGAGCTTAGGAAAGAAGGAATCTCTAACGTAACATCGATTGTACCTGCACAAAATATGACCAACTCTTCTTTCAAGTCAAAAGATACATCCACTCCTCAAGGGAGTGCACGAGCCATAGTGCGAGATGGTGTGCGTGTATGATATCGGACTTCCATTTTTGAGGATGCTGCTTGCAAGATCAGTTTAGCACTAGCGTTGAGAGCCAAGGTCATAGAAGAGATATGTGCGGGTGATGGTGTTAATGAGGTCTTCAAAGTAGAGACCAAAAGTGAAGATGGTCATGTCGGGCTGTACAAAGTTTGTATTTGCAACCAGTCATGTACACATGTCCAGACTTCTTGGAACGGGTGTCAAAGCAAAAACCATATCTTGCATGTAAACATTTGTATTTTATTTATTTGTGCGTGCTAGGGTTAAGCCAAATGATAACATGTTTATCCATGAACCAATTCTGGAAGATGCAGATATCTTCAAGACACTGAGCCAAATCCGGACCTATCTAGGCATGGATGCATAGCATTTTTTGTTTCTCACTTTTTGTACGTATGCTTCACAAAATGGACAACTCTACCAGGTCCTAAATTTATCCTATGATGGCCACATTTTGGTACATTGATTTGTAGTTTTTTTCAAATTTGGGAAATGGTTGTTTATGTGTCAAATTGTGAATAAAGTTATATAATATTTCCACAATGGCTATAAATTACCATTGCTTGAATTATTTTTGTGAAAGTGTCTAGTAGCTTCCGTAGCACAACTCTCTTACTTCTCACGATGTCTGACGATCTTGAGAATAAAATCAAGACTGCGTGGGATGCCATGGAAGCCATTCCCAAGGGAGAGGTGTTGTATGGATCCAATTGGTTTAGGCAAACTCTAAATGCAATAGTCAATGTGTATCGCCTCTATCATTGCCGCATGGAACTCAATATGTGCACCTTACTCAGCTTGAACGAGAAGGGACAATTTGCTTTCTCTTGCTAGAAAAAGATTGGGATCATCACAGAGGAGGATGAGGAGGAAATGGCACAGTGGCTAGGGAACGTGGTGAATCTTCTTTTGCCACTCCAAGTCAGCACATCTATTCCTAAAACCGAGCCTTCCAGAAGATGGACGCTTCTTGCCTATGTAATGCAGGAGCAATAAAATGTAACTTTCTATTATTAATGGATGTTCTTTTTTTAAGTACCCTTGTCTCTGTTGTTTTTGAAACAATTTGTTTGGCTCACATATCTTTGTCTATGTGTCAATCTCCCTAATACCCTAGGGAGGTCACCTCTTAAAAATGTAACCTATCACGTGAGTTCAATAAAAGGGTATTTAAAGTTCTTGAAACTTATAGAAATATATATATAGAAGGGCATTATTTTTTCAAATTTGGAAAAAAAATTACAGATTTTAAGAGAAAAGGGTATATTATATTCCTAAAAAAACTCACACATAAGGGGTTTTACAAACATGTCTTGAACACACCTGATATGGTACTATTACACATAATGAAACCCCCGAGCCTAATACCTCGTTGACTATCTCTCTCTCAGGGAGAGAGATAGAGATATGAAAAAGACAAAAGAGTGGACAAGGAGGAAGAGATAATCTTTTTAGAATCTACTCACCTGATTCCTAAAAAGAGCTCACCAAAAATTTCTCGCCTGGAAATATCCCCCCTACCTGGCAAACCCCTTGCACATTACTTCCAAGTACAAGCATAAGAGAATTCGGAGGAATTCCTTTCCATTGCATTCAACTTGGACTAAAATTAATGCAATGTAAGTGATAAATTTTGGATAGAATGACCCACCACCAACGTGAACTGCAATTTCCTGGTACTTTCCCATTCAATGATTGGTAGATTGTTTTCATATGACATAGTTTGCAAAACTTATCCCACAAATAATCATGTTG
The DNA here is from genome assembly GCF_014529385.1 of Adiantum capillus-veneris. NCBI lineage: Eukaryota > Viridiplantae > Streptophyta > Polypodiopsida > Polypodiales > Pteridaceae > Adiantum > Adiantum capillus-veneris. Next base: position 142,351,692 of record NC_140933.1, on the reverse strand, counting down.
TGCACCGTGGAAGCACGCAACATGACATCCACCCCCTCTCAACCTTCACAGCCTTCGCTATGCGCCAAGTTCTTTTATCTGCTCCATGATCTAAATTTGTCATGTGATAACTACACTTCATAAATATTTACTACATATTCTTTGCATAGCCAACACATCCTATAGATTGAAACACCGTATCTTGAATCCCACCAAACTCAAGTATGCTACATACAGCTAGTCGTGCACATGTCTTGACCATCAAGCTAGCTTGGTTCTAGAAGCTCTATTAAGCTCAAGTATGCTCTAACATGTCTTGCACACGGAATGGCTGTCAAGTTCTCTCTTCTCATATGAATCCAAAAGATGTAAAGGTATCTCAATTGCCCAAAGAGATCAAATGGAAGCTAGCCATGTAAGCTATCTGCTGACCACAGAAACCAAAAAACCCAGAAAAGAAACTCTTGCATAGCATAAATCTAATAACAAAAAACCATTGACGTGCAACCTGCTACAAAAAAAGCAACTGCATTCTCTTGAAACCTTGATTTTCACTTCAATATCCTCCACAATCCTGAGGAATATACATCAACCGACTTAAAAGCCTCCTAGATCAAACGGTACCAACCACCCATATACCATGTGTACCAGGTACCCACATGTCTGCATACATTCATAGGTAATACACTTTGCACTTAGGTCAAAAAACAGCATCAAAGAGCTAAGCATCTCTATCAATGATGTAAATAGCAACAGTTGAGCATCACCCTCCCTAGTTGAAGAGGCCTGAGCATCTGAAAGTAGCACATTTGGTGTTCTAACATTCATAACCCTATTTGGATCTTGGATAACTTCTTGAATGCCATCCATTAGGGAAAATTTGGACTCTCAAAAGGGCCTATAAGGAGGTTTGACTATGCCTCTCTTGTGCAAAGTGGTCAACTTGGTGAAGTACACAAACACTTTGTCAAAACCCTATCAACCAACATAGCATTGGAAATATCTTAAAAAGTAGGTTCTAAATCCACAAACTTCGACAAATTCAGAGTTGATTTGTAAAAGTTATGTCCTCCCCACTGAACCTCAAATGTGGGGAGAGATTCCATTATATGACGGAGTTGTTAAATCACAAAATGGGATCTTCTAGAATATAAGGAGTTTGATGACATGCTATATATCAATGGAGAGATCTTACATTATAAATCCAAAAGGTTCAACAAGTTTTGATTTCATTTGTAAAATTTTTACCGTGCATCCGTTTTGGACAAGAGGGAGAAACTCAAAGTCCTTATAAGACCCATTTGAGAGTCCAAAATTTTCCTAATGTGAAATAGGCACAAAATCCTCTAAAGCCGCATTGAGAATCTACGTCAACTCTTCTTCATTTGCATCATGTTTTGGATCAGTTTCTTGACTTCTTACAAAATAAGGGGCTCAAAATCCCTCGAGTGCATCATCCAAAATATCAAAAAGTTCGTTGTCTTTCTTATCTTCATAGATCCGTTGCATTATGTTTTCCATCCATGTAATCTCTCACCCTGGTTGCTTCACGTCGAGTTCACCAAAAACGTCAGAATGGATTTCATGTAGCCGAGAACACACGAGATTCCTAACTATGAGAGTGTGTATTCTAGAGATGGTGTGATTGGTGAAGAGAGTACATCAAATGTGTGATTTTCACATGCGTAAAGGAGAGGGGATAGTATAAGCATCAATACACCAAGAGACACCGTTATTTATACCCAAAACCCTTACAAAACATGTGTTCAACACCCCTATTCATGACAGAGCTATAGAGATACGATTATGAGGATTTTTAATGATGGTGAGGCGAGAGCGCGAGAGAGTATTAACTATGGGTTAATGCTAACAATCTTATGATCTTGTCTTTACTATGGCAAAGGAGAAAGACATAGATTATGACGTAAAGACATTTAAGCTTATAAGCGTAGCAAAGCTAAGAGAGTGATGAGCTTGCTTGATTCAAGCTCTGAAGCTTGATCTTAGTTAAGGCCTAATGAAGATCAATCTTCCTGTAGAGTGTGTGACAAGCTATGAACCAATGTATAGTGTCCCGCTTTATTGGTTTTGGGCAGCCCTTGGTGTCAGCCAAGCAACTCCCTTCTTTCAAGCCAATGTCATAGGAGGAGATATAAGCCCACTCACTTAACTTAAATATCCATCCATATGATTCTTATTTTTCTCTTAAAAATTGCCCCCCTATTGTCAGGCTGTATATTCAAAGCCCTCATCAAAGCATAGGCTGACATGTATAACGTCAACAACTGAGCTAGACTGTCCAAGCTTTTTGCCACACAGAGGGCAGCCTCCTGGAATAGATATTGCTTCACAAACATGTTGCTCTAACATCCAAGATTCAACCCTTGGTGATTCTGGGTTTTCTTCATAACACCCTCCATGTTTTTGGCCTTCTCAGCCTAGCATTGTCAACATCGGGTCCTACTCTCTATACACAAGGTCTTGGCCTCTCTCTCTTTTTCTGTAGCACACTCCTCTCAAGATCTCTACAGTGTTTACCCAAAGCAACCTCCTCTGATCTCTGCATGTGGCTCAGTTCAGCATCCCCATGGTATGCACCTAACATCCAAGCTTCAACCCCTCGTGGTTCTGGGTTGTCTTCATAGCACCCTCCTTGTTTTTGGCCTTCTCAACCGATAACTCTCAGCATCAAGTCCTACTCTCTCCACACAAGGGCTTGGTATCTTTTTCTTTCTTAGGCCTCAACTTTCTCATGTGCATCGTCAAGCAAGTGTTCTCAAAGACGCCCAAGGAGCTCCTCTACTTGATCTCTTGAGCAGCCCTCTTCAAGGATCCTTTGTCTTCCTCTCTGAAACACCCCTTAGGCAAGGGTCTCCTTTACCCTACATATTCTCCCTTCTTCAATTCCAAGCTTTTGACGTTCTACACCCTGTGCAGATCACCCCCCCCCCCCCCTTTCAGTGGTGCAAGCACTGGCAGCCCTTTTTCATGGCCCACATGCATCTAGTGGTCCTCTTCTTCTGCCCCAAGAGCCAGACTTGAGCTCATTTCATGCAACTCCTCTGCAATTGTTGAAGGAAAGGTGGCCATATGTAGTCATTGTTTTTTGCATGTAGCGCCACCCTTTTGTTTGGCCCTCACTATGAAAATCTCCAAGTGTTGACCGTCCTGTTTTATCGCGTTTTGTAGAGAGAAGGTGCAGATTCAAGTAGAGAAACAAGAGAGAGGAGGGTAGGGGGGGTGTTTTATGTGTTTAAAATATTTTCACGACTATTTTTGCTATTATTACCGCCCGATTGTCTCGGTCATTCTCTCATGAATCCACTCTGCACTGAATGAGATTTGGGAAACATGCAAGGTGTCTAGGCACTGGGGATGCCCTCCTTCCTCCATGTACTTGTTTCCATGCTTCCCTCTCTTGCAAGCGCCTTGCCTTTGCAACTATCCGCAATTCCACCCACTCGGTCATAATCTTTGCATTGAGAATACAAAAGTTATTGACCACTCGGGATAGATTCATATCCATGTGAAGTAGTATCCCCTTTCCACTTGGCAAGTGTGAGGTCATCCTTGCATCTTCCTTGTTTGACCACATGTGAGGCATTGAAGGATCAACTTGTGCCAAATACATTGATATGTAAACAAATGCCTCTTGAACAATCCACTCTTCGGCCATACATGCCTTTGGTTGAGATCGTAGCCGCACAAAATCTTTGACAGTCTTTAAAAACCTCTCTAAGAAGAACATCCATCGTGTGTGCACTAATCCACATATAGAGATCACCTCCACCACGTGAACCAAGAGGTGAATTTTACTAAGAAGGACCGATTAAGGAAATGCATCTTCAATGGCACACACAATTTCTATTGCAAGTGTTTGATCTCAGCAGGGATAGCATCTATTTTGATTTCATTTGAGCTCACAAATCTATAGGAAAACACACAAGGATACACTAAGTGCTAGTTGAAATGATTCTGTACATAAAAAAGGCGTAGTTGAGTGGAGTCTTGTGGTGTACCTTACTAGCTCTTCTAGTTTGAGTGTCCCTGACTTTCTTGTCCCGACATATACACATAATCATCGATAAAATGAACTACAATGTAAATCAAGGGAAGGTAAAGTGAGTGATAGTCATACGCACAAACTATAGATAGAATAGGGAGTATGAAGATTACCTAAAGCATCTTGTTCCAATCATGGGACTTCAACCCATACAATTGAACGCTTCCACCCTTCTCCGCTTTTGTGAAAGCTCCCTTTAACAAACTCATGTGTCCTGTTGGTGTATGAATAGAGGCAATGGTACCCTTTAGCTTGTCTAATTCTTATTTGGCTAGCATCCATGGTGCTTTAGGAAGCACAATATTTCCATTTGGGGCACGACATGGAGTAGAAGAGGGCGGGGAGACGTTTTAAAAGCCTCAAATCCTCCCTCGCACTCAAAGAGTCCTTCTTGCCAATAATGTGGTCCGATAGTGTTTGGGCTACGTTCTTGAATATGTGTATGGATCCAAGAGGTGTTTTATTTTTATTCCTTCATATATGGAAGCCTTAAAAATATGGAATACCTTGACATACCTTTTGGTGGAGGACACGGAGACGGATTGTTGTTGTGGTGTTCTTTCCAAATGGTTGCACAATCTTCCATTGTGAGCTTTAGTGGGGTCTTCCCATTTGTTGGATACTTGTGCTTGTTATGCCCTTGGGGTAAGAAATGATGGTTACTTGGATAGATTACCTTGCGCAAGGAATCGGGCCTCTCCGTCACCAATGATGGCCGGTAAGTAGGACATGCATTGTGCCCCAATTTGGAAACCCCTGCATACATATTATATGGTTAGATAGATGAATGAACTAAAATGAACTAAAGAGAGAGAGGGAAAGTGTCAGGACAACGAAAATGGTGCACTTCAGATACGCATATCAATCATGGAAGAAAATTTTGCATCTTCAAATGAAAACGTCACTAAATTATGCATGTTAGTGATACAATTGTTGCAACAACGGTCCAAAGATCCTACTAACATGCACATGCATGAGCACGTTGCTACACAGGGGCAAGGCCCTTCTAATCAGGGACAAGGTCCATCTGCTAATACTTTGCACGCTCTCACTGCAAAAGAGGTGGATGAGTTGTTGAAGAACACCAAACCATCGACTTTTAAGGGAGAGGACCACGATCGCAATAAGGATGCAGTGAATATCTTTCTCAGTAAGTGGGATGGAATTCATGCATTACGGCGTACCCGGGGTGCAGTCAGAGAACTGCAAACAAGTTTAACTCTAGAAGGCAAGGCCTAGAAATGGTGGATGTCTCTCAAGGAGAAGAATATCATACCACAGAGTTGGATAGCTTTTGCAGCTATGTTTCACAAATAATAGTTTCCTACAAATGACGCAGATCAAAATTGGACGGCTTGGGACACGTGTTAAATGTGCCAATACCCATCATTACTTGAGTATATATCTCAATATCGGCCGATACCCATAATTACTTGAGTATATATCTCAATACTCAAGTATATCTCAATACCCATCATTACTTGAGTATATATCTCAATATCGGCCTCAAGTTGGAAGGCCTAGATACCTCCACACATAGTTCTCCCCTAATCGAGTGATGAACTATAGCGATGGAAGAATTTCACCATCAACAATGGATACTTACTTCATAATTAGGGGAGAGTTTGTGTACAGACGAACACAGACATTAGGTGCCAAATTCTTTATGAATGTCATGATAGTCCAAGTGCAGGGCACCTGGGTATTTAAAAGACTTACGCTCTCGTACGACAACAGTTTTACTGCCTAGGTTTACATGGCTTTGTTCAAGCTTGTCTTGCATTGCCAAAAATTTCAAGTTAATAAAACAGAGCGCCTGAAAGCAGGAGGACTCTTACATGCTTTGGAGATTCCCAATGGTAAATGGGAAAGTATCTCTATGGAATTTATTGTGGGTTTACGAACCACTGTACGAGGTCATGACTCGGTATGGGTGGTCATAGACCGGTTGACTAAACAGTGTAAGTTTAATCCAACCAAATCAAGGATTGAGTCTCCAGAACTAACCAAGTTATTTGTGGACAATCTAACAAGTTGTATGGTTTGCCAAGTAACATTGTCAATGATCATGATCCCAAGTTTGACAGTCATTTTTTAAGGGCTGTGTTCAAACGATTGGGTACATAACTAAACCTCAGTACAATCGATGATCGAGAAATAGATGGTCAGACTGAATGAGTTAACCAAGTGCTAGAGGACATGCTAAGAGCATACGTCAGCAAGAAACAGTCAACTGGAAATAATATTTACCTATTATTGAGTTTGCCTACAATAGTGCTAAGAATGTCACAACTCGATTTAGTCCGTTCATGCTCATGTATGGGTTTCAACTTAGGTCACCTGTTATGGTGAGGTTCGCAACCGAAAAGCTCCAACAAGTTAAGGATTTTCTCCAAGACCACATGGATATGCTGAAACTCACTCGTCAGAATGTGAGACAAGCGTAGGATTGGTATAAGAAGTACGCTGATGAGAAACGTTGGCAAGTAAACTTTGAGGAAGGGGAGGAATTATTTTTACGTGTGCCAGAACATTCAGAAAGTCTAAAAACTGGGCCAACACCTAAATTATCTCCATGATATTGTGGGCCTTTCAAAATTCTCAAGCAAGTAGGTGATCATGCCTATAAATTATTTCTACCTACACACTTTTGGTATTCATCCGGTGTTTCATGTAAGCCGTTTACGTAAGTGGTTACATGAGGACGACAATGTCATTGACTAGCAGATTTTGGTTGATTTTGTTGAACCTCCTACCTTACCGCATGAACCTCAATGCATTCTTGACTATCATGATTTACGTATGGGTCATCATGTACATCAACAAGCCTTAATAAAGTGGAAAGATCGACTTGAAAAAGGCACCACTTGGGAAAACATTAGTGTTCTTAAGAAGAATCTCCCCATTTTTGTTTTCGAGGATGAAAACTCTTCTTTAAGATGGGAGTAATGTCAGGACAACGGCAAGGCCGGGCTAGGTAGTATGGAAAGGGAGTCCAACTAGGGAAAAGGGCTAGGATCCATGCTATAGAGTGGGTGGTTGGGAGGTGTACTCCAAGGCACTAGTTCCCCTTGTCTAACAGAAAGAGGGAGAGAGAGATAAGAGGAAAGGGGGTTACCAGAAATATCTTCAAGCCGAGGATAGTCATGCATAGTCCACATAAGGATTCCCTTCACAATGGCCTCTTTCCCCCCCTTTGCAAGTGAGACAACAACAACAGGAATGCCTCTCCATAACTCCTCCAACTCCTTGATGAGGGGCTCGATTGCGGTATAGCATGCAATCGTTAATGCACACATGGATACGCTCATACTCCATTCCAAGTGCAGTGACATGCAATCTAGCTCCTCAATGATCTGGAGGCATGTGGTGATCTTTTGACAACATTTTTTCGTCATCAAACTACAACAAACATGCGTATTAGTATAATTGCTAGAAGACGGCACCATAAATCGAGTGGAGAGTATATAAAATCCATAGTCTATACTTACAAAAGTAGTGCATTGACACTTGCATTAATCAACCAAATTTTTCTTGCAAGTTGAGGAATTCCAATGATGCTCAGAGCACCGAGTGACCTGCACCATTGTAAAGAGGTGTCCGGGTACTCGTCGCACATGTCGCGCTCATGAGCTAGTAACTCATCACACATGTCCAGCATGTGCTCATCCTCTGCCTAAAGTGAGACGGAGATGCCATAGGAGGTGCCAAAGTAGAGCCAATGGGAAGATCACCATGCGCGGTGCACCCACACACTGCTCTTGCCTCTTTCGTTCGGCCTTGCACGCTGGTGCACCACCACCGAACACAGACCAATGGGGCACCTTCTCAAGCAATGGGTGAGTGACACTCTCATATCTCCAAGCGCTTTGTTGAGGATGCCAAAGCCCTTCGTTGTCCACGTGCTCCAAGGTAATGCGCCTCAAGCGAGGGATTGCCAAAGTAGAGCCAATGGGAAGATCACCATGCGCGGTGCACCCACACACTGCTCTTGCCTCTTTCGTTCGGCCTTGCACGCTGGTGCACCACCACCGAACACAGACCAATGGGGCACCTTCTCAAGCAATGGGTGAGTGACACTCTCATATCTCCAAGCGCTTTGTTGAGGATGCCAAAGCCCTTCGTTGTCCACGTGCTCCAAGGTAATGCGCCTCAAGCGAGGGATTGCCCTTTTGCACTTGGCACAAGGACAAGGGATTTTTTTCTTGAGCCAATGATCGCGGTCAGGGCGTTTAGTGGGACCATGATCATCCCAGTCGATGTCTCGCACACGCGAAATGTTGTTTATTTAGTAATGTGTCCTAAAAAATAAATAATTAAAAAAAACCTAAATTCCATTGAAAATTTACATAAAGTTAAGGTCAAAAAGAAATAAATAAAAATTTTTAACTAAAAGGAACCTAAAAAATACAATCAATAAATATTTAAAAGTACTACAAAATAAAGTATCCATAAAAAATTAAAAAATATTCATCAAAAACTCAAAAGGCTAAAAAATGAAATAATGGATATCTAAGGGTAGAGGGGGTGGTTTGTAAACCCCCCCCCCCCCCCCCCCCCCCCTTTCCCCTTCCAACCTCGGATTCAGATGTATCTATTTGAAATGATCGACTGCGGTAATATACGTAGTAATGGGCGCGGTAATATCCGCGGTAATGCCTAGCACTTAACACTGCAAGAGGTACTTAATATTAGCGACCCTCGTAGTGCGACGCTCAAAAGTGAAAACCCACGGCGACACTCATAGAGTCGCCTATAGCGACGCCGACAGGGGTGAAGGAATAACCGAGAGTTTTCGAAAACTCAGATCTGAGTTTTTAGCGCGCGCTCAAGCAAGCAAAGGTAACCCGCTCCCTCTATCCCTTGCTCTCTCTTCTCCACACACACACACACGAGGAGAGGAAGGAGAGCCAGGTATGCTCCTTCCCTCTCCTCACTCTCATGTTCCCTTCCCCTCTTTATCTCTCCCTCTCTCTCTCTCACACACACACACATTGTGTTTTTGAAAGAGAGTGAGAGAGAGAGAGAGAGAGAGAGAGAGAGCACATGCATAAACAAAAAAAACACACACACACTACAAGAGGTTGTGTGCTCTTGTGACGCTGTTAGCGACGAAAATACATTGGGTTTTTATAACCCCCGGCGTCGCTAAAACCGTCGCTACGAGCGTCGCTATAGGCGTCGCTATAGACGTCGCTATATGCGTCGCTATATAGCGACGCCTATAGCTAGCGACGCCTATAGCGACGTTTACACAGATGACTATAGCGACGCTTATAGCCACGCTACAGAGCCATAAATAGCGACGCTTATAGCGATGCCCGAGAGAATTTTTTTTTGGTGGCAGGGCATTGAATGCCTTGCCACCCATCAACCATATTGTACTTGATTCACTTTTTAAAAAAAGTGCAAAGGTAGATAATAGACCCAAAATAATCACCCACAAGACGCATTGTTTGCAAAATTGACAATTGTACACATCAGAGGCAAAATGAATTGATTGGCAAATGTAATAATGACAATTGTACAACATCATAGGCATAAAGAATTGATTGGCAAAAGGAACTGCGGTGACAAATGTAATAATATACATGGTTCAAAAAGACGTATAAAATCCTTCGCTTGATACATAAGCTATGAGAAACCCTAAACTAATGTTATCTAGCTACGGCTAAACTGACGTCGTCTAGTCAGACGTCTCATCGCGTCCAAGCGGCGTATCTGTCGGATTCTGCAAAAAAAGACAATAAGACAGCTTTCAATAAGTATAAACATATAACGACATTTATAAAACAATACAAAAAATAAAAAAGAGTAAACCCTAATACTAACCATGCCGCCGCGAGAACTGAGAATGTCCATCAGGGCGTTTAAGCCCTTCCTGCCTGCGTACTCGCGCTCGTACGGTGTGGGATCACGTCCTGTCATCGACCACTGTCAAAACATACAAAGATTTCATTATGTTAGAACTAAAAAACTCATAAACCCTAAACTATCGAACATGCATAAAGAGCAATGTGAAAAGACTTACAAATTAGGCCTCAAATGATGCCCATCCACCGCTCCCCAAGTGGTGCGAGCTCCCTGCCTCTACTCGCGCTCTGGCTGCATCCTTTTGTTGCTTCCACTTGTCGGGATTCTCGCGCGCTGCTTTCTTCGCATTCTTTCAATCTTCTTTGGCCAACCAATCCGGCCTGTTCCACCCATTCTTGATTGCTTTTTGCACTTTGGAACGCTTGTGTTTGCAGTATTCGCGCATTCAAATCTTCATCACGTCTTCATTGAAGCGCTGATCCCGTGTTGGAACGGGAAACTCATCATGAAGTATGCTGATGACTCTGTTTTTTAAATCACTTGGTACTTCACTCCATTTGTTTAGTATGTAGTGTCTAAACAGCTGAGAGCAAAGACCACGCATGCGCGAGATCACCTTCTTGCAGTCATCATTCATGATGATGCCGCCGCTGATGTCGACGGAGTAAGGCAAGCCCTCTGGCCGGTGACGCGTGAACCTGGGTGTCCCGGCAGGGGTCTCTAGCGGCGTGTCGATGGGGGTACGGACGTCAGGTGTCTCCACCGGCGTCTGGGCCCCGAAGCGAGGAGTGTCGAGTGGGGTGGCTCCTGGCGGAGTAGGTAGAGGTGTGTAGCTTCTAGGAACAGTCAGCCGTGCAAAACCTGGCGTAGATGGCGATGCTGTGGCTTGTGTGGGGGCGGGCAAAGAAGGGGAGGGTAAAGAGCCTCGTCGAACACGAGGCGGTGTGGAGGCATCGGTGGCGGAATCCCCACAACAACCGCCACCGCCACCACTAGAGCGCCGGTGTCTAGACGAGTGTGAAGCTCGTCTCGTCGACGCCAAAGCTTCGGAGCACGCCGAATGCTCCGAAAGAGAGGGAGATGCGGATGGTGTAGGAACGCGCGATGATGCGCCAGAGCGATGACGCTCCACGTACCACTGTCTCTGCTGCGGTGACAAAGAAGAAAGAAACTCCTCATCATCCATACCTGCATTAAACACACGAATATTTAAACTTAATATTGAATGAATAGAGTAGACAATGACGCAAAGACTATTAAATACAATGACGTAATGACGCATATAAATACAATGACGCAATGAATCGAGTGATAGAAGAGGCAAGTCGAAAACTCAGAATTTTCAATCAAAAGATGTGAGCGCGAGTAGAAAAGAGCGTTATACACCATGGAAGGTACTTAGAGAGCTAGAGCTTTTACAACACGGAGCAAAATTGTTCAAATACAATATTTGTGGCTTTAAGAGATCTCTCTCTCATCCTCGCATAACTCAGCATAACTTCCTATATCTATATAGAGCTCTCCGTTTAAACACATATCCTCTGTTTCATTTTGTAGCTCCTCTGCATGCACCCCATATAGAGTAGTAGCATCTTGATGCTCGTCTCGCACCACCGCAGCGGCTTCAGATTGAGCATCTTCTCTGATCTCCTCCATTGATGTCGTTGTGATTGGCACATGGTAGCCTTCATACGTCCTTGCACTACAAGGGGCTACCTCTATGACGTACCACCAGTTTGATGTAGACTTTGTAGGATGAAATATTACCTGCCAGAGCCACATAACTTACATGAGAGCTTTCAAGCACATAACTTGTAAAAGGGGGATGTTAACTATTTATATACTTACTTGTTCACAATGCTCGGGTAGTACGAAAGTGTCTCTTAGGTCAGTCTGATACCAACCAACCTTCTGCCATGCTACCCTCCGGACGTGCCTTTTGACGCACATATCCCTTAAGCGTTTTCATGAAACGCTCTAAGAAGAACATCCATCTGGAATGAACTGTGCCAACTATTTCCACCTCATCAACTATGTGAACAAGAAGATGCACCTGAATGGTTAGCATGGTAGTAGGAAAATGTTTCTCAAAAATGCACACAAGCTCCGCAGCATTTAGTTTGGCGAATGGTATGGAGTCTACGGTGATCTCCTTTTGTGAGATCCATTGCACCAGCTTTGCAAGTTTGTAGATTGTGTTACGGATGTTGAGAGACAAACATCCCTCAATGGAAACCGGTAAAATAAACTGTATAGTATGTGCAGCAATGATATTAAAGTCCACATTTTATGCAATGATATTAAAGACCACTATGAACGTACCTGACACATTTTATGCCAATCGTGTGACTTCAAACCAGTAAGCTTTCCTTCTTTAGTAAAACACGTTCGGAGCGAGTGCATTACGCCAGTGGGGGTCCGCAAAGATCGAATGGCCTCTTTTACTTTGCGTTCTTGGGCTCCTGTGAAAATCCATGGTGCTTTAGGGAGTTTTATCGATCCATCAGACGCTGTTTGCGGCCAATATTGCTCCATACGATCCACATTTCTAAGGTCAACTCTGGCTCCCAAAGTATCTTTCTTGCCGGTCAAATGGTCCCATAGTAGATTACCCACATTCTTGAATATGTGCATTGGATCGAGCAAGTGATTGATCATGAGTCGGGGCCAGTATGGTAACTCGTACCATAGAGATAGTCTCTTCATCCCTGGAGGCAATCCGTCATCGCACATCTCCTTCTGCTCTAACCATGCTTGTGCAGACATCCTTGGTGGCTCTCTTCCCAAAAAGCCGTCGCGTAACACATGATTCTCTGGAAGATACGCTTGATGACCTTCGTAGATTTGCTTCTTCAGTGAGGGTGCCCTACGTGCATTCAGTCTAGGTCCACATGTGACACATGCTCTATATCCGCTTGTTTGAAGCCCTGCATGTATACACATGATAATAGATCAACTATGGGAAAAAACAATATTTACAGTGTCTGAGTATTGAGTGTCAATAGATCACCTGAGCATTCTGTTAGCCCGGGATAGTCATGCATGGTCCACAGTAGAATGCTTCTGATCAAAGCATTCCGTCGTCCTGTGTGTCGGCTCATATCCACCACCTCTATGCCAATCCACAATTGTTGTAGCTCTTCGAGTAGTGGACGAAGATACACATCCATATTCCCCACTTTATATCGCCCTAGCACAATCAAGCTTAGCCATAGGTGCCCCTTCTTCGTAGTCAACCACAAGGGAATGTTGTAGTTGATGATGACAACGGGCCATACACTGTAAGATGTTGATCTTTGACCAAATGGATTAACGCCATCCATAGCCAGGCCTAAGCGCAAATTTCGAGCTTCCCTGGCAAAATCCGACCATGTTCCATCTATATGTTTCCAGGCTGCGCAATCTGTAGGAATTCGTAGCACACCATCCGAAGATTTATTCTCCTCATGCCATGATGCTAGGGCGGCCATGGACTTACATTCGAAGAAATGCTTGATGCGAGGAAGCAGAGGAAAATGTCGCAAAACCTTTTGTGGAATTTTTGTCCCGTGGAGATCTACTCGATATCTTTCGGAATCACATTTCGGACACTTCTCCATGTCAGTGTATTCCCCTCTGAAAAGAATGCAGTCATTAGGACAAGCGTGGATAGAATTGTAATCCATCCCCAAGTTTCGCAAAATCTTTCTTGCTTCATCTCGGGAATCTGGCATCACATTGTCAGCTGGTAGTATGTGCTCTTTCAACAATCTACACAACATAAAAATATGATACAGTCGTGTAAAAATCTATCAGATCATTGTACATTTAGAGTTCTATTAAAGTAAACTAATTGTAATAGATCACCTGAAAAGCGTTGTGACGCTAGTGTCACTCCATCCAAACTTTGCCTACATGTTGAGAAGAACCAGGAGTGCTTTCAATCTAGACATACGTGCTCCATTATACAATGGCGTATTGGCTTCACTTTTCATATCATCATAGATAAGCCTTTCTGAATCCATGATCGTCTCGATCATTTCATCAATCTCGGGCTCAAACATTGCCTCGTTGGGAATGTGCTCTGCATGATCATCCCCCGAGCTGTCAGGGGCTACATCTTGTGGCCTCACATATGCTGCTTGACCAAAGCGCCTGCGAACACGTCTATTGGGTTGCAAGATTGCTGCTTATTGGCCAGCGTCAGAGTCCGACGAGTTATAATTGGCAACAACTCGATCTATAATAGATGGATCGAACTCGCCAAATTCGCGAACGTGCTGCAAAGAAACACGTCTTGTCCGTCGCACAGCATGCTTGCATTGATTACAAGGACATAAGACCCTCCTTGAGAGATAGGTGTTTTGGTTGGACGGTCCCACATCCTCGTCGCTACTCATAATGAGGATAAAAAACTTATAACCTGGACAAAAAATTTAATATTCTATTGGCATTCTTCGTCTTATCTCTCTCTCTCTCTCTCTCTCTCTCTCTCTCTCTACCTCACATTCTCTAGTTATGTCCAATCCCCGCACACCTCGGTCTAGAGGTGCACGGAGATCAGAACCACCGGGTTATAATCTCGTCTTTATTGGTCAATACCTATATTTGTGGGTACAAGAAATCTACACACCCACATCTACATGATACTGCATGTAGTGGACAAAACTCCTTTGCCTCTTCTCTAGCTGTAGCACTTCACTTCATCTTAACATCTTTTCACAGTAGATCTTTTCACTGTTCGTCTAACTCTAAACCCTAAACCGTAAGTAATTCTTGCGTGGACTCGATCTAACGTAAATAAGCGTAAATCTAAATAAACGTAAATTTAACTAAAAATAAAGCTAAATCTAATTTAACGTAAGTCTAATGACTAGAGGTTGTCTAGATGGTCATTGTGTCGGGGATGTAGTGACTCTTGCCGCCCTGAAGATCCACCTTCTTCCCTATCTTCTGAAGACATTTCACTAGTACTTTTGGATCGACGGAGCCCACCATGAGTGAAGGCAGCAATACCCTATATTCCATTGAGGGCTTTCTTCACCCGCTTCATGCAGGCATCGCAGTCTATGGAGACCTAAATCTAATCTAATATAACGTAAATCTAAATCTAGCTTAAATAAACGTAAATCTAGTTAAAAATAAACCTAAATCTAATTTAATGTAAGTCTACATATAACCTAATCTTTAACGTCTTTTAAGATAGTTTCCTACGACGTTATAACTCTCTTCTTCTTGTGTGTGTGCGTGTGTGTGGATGTGTGTGCCAATAAAAAGAGATAAATGGTATAACCTTTCTATCACCCATGCCAAGTATGATAGATTGATTATGCCATTTCCCTCTTGAATAATAGGTCTTGAGTTCAACTCTTCGTCGGCTAGATCTTTAGGTCTTTTAATTTTAATTAGTTTCCTACGACGTTAAATTAGTTTCTCTCTCTTTCTCTCTCAATGTGTGTGCATTTTTTTGGATCGTATGCATGTTTTCTCTCTCTTTTTCTCTCTCAATGTGTGCGTTTTTTATTTATGCATGTTCTCTCTCTCTTTTCCTCTCTCAATGCGTGCGTTTTTTGTTTATGCATGCTCTCTCTCTCTTTTTCTCTCTCAATGTGTGTGTGCATTCTTTGTTTATGTATGTGTGTGTGCGTTTTTGTTTTTGTTTGTACTCTCTCTCTCTCTCTCTCTCTCTCTCTCTCTCAAAAACACTATGTGTGTGTGTGTATGTGTGTGTGTGAGAGAGAGAGAGAGGGAGAGAGAAAGAGGGGAAGGGAACATGAGAATGAGGAGAGGGAAGGAGCATACCTGGCTCTCCTTCCTCTCCTCGTGTGTGTGTGTGTGTGGAGAAGAAAAAGAGAGAGAGAGAGGGAGAGCGTTACCTGCTCTTTGCTTGAGGGCGCCGAAAAACTCAGATCTGAGATCTGAGTTTTTGGGCGCGCTCGGTTATTTTTTTACCCCAGCCGGCGTCGCTATGAGCGTCGCAAATTTACAAAGAAATTTGCGACGCTCATAGCGACGTCGGGAATTTTTTTTTTGAGCGTCGCTGTGTGAGCGTCGCTAATATGAAGAGCCTCTTGTAGTGACATGCATAAACAAAGAATGCATACACACACATTGAGAGAGAAAAAGAGAGAGAGAGAGAGAGAGAAAGATATAAAACGGAGAGAGAGAGAGAGAGGGAGATAGAAGAAGAAGAAGAAGAGAGTCTTAACATCGTAGGAAACTATCCCAAGAGACCTTAAAGATCTAGTCGAAGAGGAGTTGAACTCAAGAACTATTATTCAAGAGGGAAATGGCATAACCAATCCATCACACTTGGGTTATAGAAAGACTACACCATTTTCCTCCTTTTATTGGTGCGCTCACACACCCACACACACACACTCGAGAAGAAGAGAGTTTAATTTAACGTCGTAGGAAACTAATTCAAGAGACCTTAAAGATCTAGCCAAGGAAGAGTTGAACTCAAGACCTGTTATTCACGAGAGAAATGGAATAACCAATCTACCACAGTTGGGTGATAGAAAGGTTATACCACTTTCCTCTTTTTATTGACACACACACACCCACACACACACACGAGAAGAAGAGAGTTTTAACGTAGTAGGAAAGTATCCCAAGAGACCTTAATGATTAGGTTAGATGTATACTTATGTTAGATTATATTTAGGTTTATTTAAGTTAGATTAGATTAGATTTATGTTAGATTAGAAGTGGAAAAACCACCAGCACATAAACTCGATGCCTCTATATAGCTCAGTGATCTCACAGCACCCCTATCCCCTAGTAGACACACACCATGATACACAATCTGCAAACAGCTATTGTCCAAGCCCAATCCCGACCAACCCTGACTAGATAGATCCGATTGCAAAGTAGGTTCAGATAGCCTCCATCTATAACACTGTAGAGCACCGTATAACATTGAGGCAATCCAAAAACAATCGACACCAAAAACCCCAATCAAAACTTTGGCAAGCAACCGTTTCCCTTCAAGCTTGTGGATCTGAACACACCAACATCCTTATAGAGAGCACACACTCAACACCTATCGGAAGCATACATATGCTCGACATACTATTAGACACAAAAGGGAGAGAGAAGATTATACTTTGAACCATCTCCAAAATGTAAAGTGTAGGACTATATCAATGCTATCTGATTAGCAACTATAGGGTGGCATACAAAAGTGCATAAAACTACCGTCCTTCAACTGCATATGACCAGTCTCATAGCTGGTGGCCCTTCATTGCCATACTCAAATCACCCAATGATGATCGACGAGATGTCTTCTTCGGCAGCACTCCCCTTGTCATCTTCATGCACTAGCCTTCCCCTTGGCGGCCCCAACTCCAAATGCTCATGCCATGACGGCTCTGCATTCATCCCATGCTGCTCTTCTTTGGCCCCTAACTCTGGCTACCTCCCCTACCCGCAGCATGGCCACCTCCTGCATAGCCTCCGTGCAGTGCTGCCCTGCAGCCCGATGCTCTCCCTCTTGTGACCTTGTGTGACCCCCGGCCACCTCTTCTCCCACCTGCAACGCTGCCCTCCAGTGCTAAGGCCTGCCACCACTGCTGTACCCGGTTGGCGAGACCCCTCAGCCCCTGGCGGCCCTTCCTACTGCAGCCCGTCAACCTCCTCCTCTGTAACGCTTCCCTTGCAGCCACGCCACCACACAAGCTCTCCCTTGGGGACCCTGTCTTCCTGCTCTTCTAGGCCAATAGCGACCTCGCTATTGGTCGCTCACCCTCAACTGGCCCGACCCCCCGCTACATGCAACTGGCCACCCCTTTGTATCCCTCTCGTCCTCATGCACGCCCAAGTGGCGGCTTCTCCTCATCCTGTTCACTGGCCTTCGAAAACTGGCCCGCCACCCGACACACAGCAGCTTGTGCTGCCTTACTTTTTTTTTAAAAGCATGATATTATTTTTAGCCTTCAAACTTATTTTTTACCTTGCCACTTAGTGGGCACTCCCACGAGCAAAGCAAATGGCATCCGTATGAAGCCTCGCATATAGTAAGCCATGATGCGATGCAACATCTATTTGAGAATTGGCACGATATTCGGTTCGTACTTGTACTCATGACAAACATTGAGATGACTGGCTTCAACGTTGCATCCCTAACGCATACGTTAGGTGGTGTCGATAGCTCCAACTTTATCTTGGCATACCTGTTTTTTCCGAACATCCCGAATGGCAAGCCGCAAAAGCCTAGCTACAGGGTGCATTGCGGCTAGACTTCAAGTACCTGGAAATATCCCAATGAGTAGAGGACCAAAATCATCACCCGACCTATGATGTGCCATATCCACCATACGCATCCTGGCAGTAAAGTGTCGTACAGACACCTCGATCAAAAGCCCATATCATAGACCTCATAGTATATGCATCCATCACTCTCCATCCCATTTCCAAGCTTGTGATATCTATATTTATTCGTGCCACCTGCAATAGCAAAAACCCTTACAGCTCCTACTAGCAAGTGCTCCATCTCGATGTACCTGGCCCCTAGCACCATCAAATACCTGCTCAATGTCTTTGCCATTTGCCTGCAAACTGCCATGCCTGGACTTCTTGCACTTCCATAGATCGACACGGTTTGGCTGTACCAGCGTGCACCGATGGTCGGAATCGAGTGCGGAGAAGTGTAGTGTGTTGCCCCCAACGAGAGCTATGCGCCGATACCTACATTGTGGGTGTACGGTCTAGTTTTGTGAGCTCGACCTACGAGCTTCATCTGGTGATTCGGTCAGCATACATTATCCGTTTTTGTATTTCAACATATCCATGTGTTTGCATTGCGTAGAGCTACACATTAGGCACGTTAGTTTACGAAAACGATGACCTGTAAATTTCGACCAGACATCCTACGCGATTTTGCACAAGTGTTTAGGGTTGGGATTTTGGTTCATGGACCTTAGGGAGAGTGATCTATTGGTGTTTGTAGGGTCTCCTTCAAGTTCTATGGCATTTCGAGAACGTTTTATGGGTATTTGGCTCTTGAAAGCATTGTAGGAAACCTCCTCTTATGCACTCCTGAAGGCTCTAGCTTAGACATTGGGTAGAGACCTCTGTAGGAATTAGTCCAGAGTCGGTCGAGTGTAGGTTAACACCCTATGCTTTCTTCCATGCACTTGCGGGTCGAGCTTCATCCTTAGCTAACAAATCTTGTTACGTGAGTTCTTGTTGTGCTAACGTCCGTCGTGGTGTATCCGCCAACATTGGCACCATTGCTCGGGACGAAAACCCTAGGTAGGTGACTGAGACTAGTCCTTGAGGATAGGGATTCTCTAGTTTGCTAGAGTCTCGTTTTACATTTAGATAGGATCAGAGGGTGGAGGACTCTCTAGGTCTTAGGAGGAGTCTAGGGAGCGTGTGCCTGGCCTAGATCCTTTGACTTAGGTAGACTTAGGTAGATCTATGTATTAGTTGAGTTGTGGTGTAGAGAGTAGGAGTTGGAGTGGTAGAAGCAGTGAAAGGAGAGCTTAAGAGTCCGGAGAGGCCAAGAAGCAACCGATACACCAATATCACCATTTCACATGATGAGTAGGAGTAGGGTAAGTAGGACCTCATGATTTATGATCTGGAGCACTTCATGCATGTTATACTTGCTGTTAGGTTCATCACAAGGTTGTAAAAGATGCAAAAGATTGTTTGAAAGCTAAAGTGAAGTTCAAAAGTTGTTGTGAGTGTTTCTGAGAGAGCTGCAGAGAATCAGAAGCATTTCTGTCATGAAAAATTTAAATTTTAAGCCAGGAGACATCCTACGCGTAGGATGTCTACAAGGTGATCTGGCGACCAGCTTGTAGGCGTCTAAATCAAAAAGTAAAAACAATTGTGGACTCAACACATCAAGGGGAACCTATAGTGCAAAAACCAAGCAAAAGAGAGCAGGAGACATCCTACGCGTAGGATGTCTACAGGAGCTTAGTGAAGAGAAAATTTGACTGAGGACATACAGTGATGTTTTAACTGACTTAAGAGTTCCAGAACTTCTTTCAGAAGTGAATTTGGACCTTGTTTGACCTTTTGACGGAGCAAAGACGGAATTAAGACTTTCCACATAAATTGAACAACATCCGAGGGAAGTACAATTCCAAATTAGTAGACCTAATCCAGAACATCAGAAGTGTATAAATAAAGTAGTGGTTGAGGTTAACCTTTCAGTTACACCAATCATTACTAAGACCGCCTCTAGCGGTTAAATGCTTTGATTCAATTGCCGAAATTAAACGATTGTGTACAGTTATATTCAGTAGAAAACCAAGAAGTTGAGCGGAAATTGATCCTTTACCAGGCGAGTGGTTGGATTTGTGATAAATTTCATTGCTAAGTTTGATGAATTTAAGATTAGGAAGACACATTCTAAGAGATCAAAAGGTGGCAGGTGATCAGGGTAGCTTAGTGTCCACCGAAGAGAGTGTAACTCAGGCAAGGCTAGATCCACTAGCACCGATTATTGAAGAGGGTAGTGATACTGACACTTCATCCAATAAATCCTTCTTCATGATGGGTAGTCAACAGCCAAGAGGTTTCTCCAATGAAGGACCAATGCCAGGAGGAAGCACCTCCCTAAATTCTTTGAACAATTCCAAGATCACTATAATCTTCTTAGAAGGAACAAACTCGAGGGGAGCCCTAGTTTATTCTGACTATCAAGGACGCAAGTGTATTTGTATTGAAGAAAGACCTGCTCAGAGGCTGGAAATAATTTGCATCTATGATGATGGAGATAGATTCCGAGACAAAAAGGGGAACCACTATTTGATAGTTAGCAACCCTAAGGATTACAATAGATATGGAAATAACGTGGCGAAAGGAAAAATGGTTTCGGAGACTCAAGAACCACCTCCAAACATTGATTGACCTGGAGCTCTTTTTATGTATGATAAGAAAACAACCAGGGTCTCAAACTATAATGAGAATGTGGGAATTTACAAGCATGCATATGAGAGCGAGGGAATATTTTCTTACTTTCGATGCAAAGCACCCTACCCAAACAAATTAAGCAAAGACAAGGTTCTTTACTTATTCTCTTATGAAATTGCTATGGGGAAGGATATTGTTTTTGTTGATAGGTATGGGTGAGAATACAAACGTATTCTCCTAGAGGAGGTAGAAAAGGCAACAGTTCCAGAAGCATCAACATATGCCCCTGAAGAAGTGCCAAGGGTTTCCTACACCCCTAGAAAATCGACAGATCCATTTTTAGAAGAATATGACGCGACCTCACATTCTACCCGACAACAGACATTCAACTACCAAAACCAACCAACAACTCAGCCATCATTGCAGGCATGGCTTCAACAGAGTGCAACATTAGAACAAGACCAAAACTGAGATGGTTATTCAGCCACACGGGGGCTAAGGGATTTACAAGAATCACCACTCTATTCACAGTATCAAGGCGAGAGTAAGACAAAAACTCAAGGGTCAACAGAGCCAGGAAGACCACCCATAGAACGAGTTCGAAGAGATGAACCATCTCTTGCAAAAACCGTTAGAAATTATGTCTTAGGAGCACCACTGGGAGAGGAACCCGCCCACTACCGAAGGCCAGAGGAGGTATATCGATTAGGACGAAGAGATCCAATGATGAGATTTGTAGACCATCGTAGAACTAGACCTTCTCAAATGAAAAAATGGGTAAACAAGAAATATATGGGAAACAAAGATCATAGGGATCATGTAGCAGCCTTTGTGCATGTAATTAGAGCCGAAGATGTGTTAGATTTTCCTACCCAATTTGCAGGGTTTGGACTAACCCTAGAGGAGGATGCTGCTACTTGGTTTGACTCTGTGGAGCGTAGAGACTTTGAGTCTATGGAGGAGGTGTTCGACGAGTTTATTGAGGAATTCTCACAAAGGGGGATAGCTCATAATACAGTCTCACAAATCCATAAATTCAAACAGAAAGAAGGGGAGTCTGTGTGAAAGGCACGCCTAAGACTAAAAACATATGTTAAGTTTTGCCCTGTGGAAGAACTGCCAACCCAGTCCACACTTATGCTCATATTTATTCAAGGACTAAGAAATGAAGATCTCCAGAAGGACTTACATATGAAGAGGAGCATGACGTTAAACGAGCTAACTAAGGAGGCTCTTTACCTTGTAGACAATTTTACGGTTTACAAGGAGGGTGAATTCAAGGATCTTGAGGACGATTCATCCTCACAACAAAGTGGAAGCAAGTCCGCTAAGACAACACCGAAAGGAGAAGTAGCTGTAAGCCAGGAGCAGCTTGTAGAGTAAGTGCTAAAAAAGATTAACCTATACGCCAAACCTCAGGCTAAATAGCCAAAGTGGTGTGCTATTGAGAAAAAATGGACAAACCATGGGACGGAGGAATGTTATTATAACAAGGGATATGTGAGAGAACAACCTTATGCTCCTCAAGCTCAGGTAGCATCTCCTCAACTTCCACCGATGCCTAGGTATCAAGGAGGCAACCTACCAGGACCTATAGGAGTAGAAAGACCACAACCAGTGTTGGGCCAGCAACCACCCCTACCAGGATTACGACCAGTTGGCATAAGATACACACAAACAGTAACCGAACCAGAAGAGAAGGCTTTGGCACCTATGCATGCATATTATGAATATCCCAATGGATATGCTGCAAATCCTATCTATTATCCACCGAAAGAACCCCCAATGCCAGAACCATGGAGCATGATAGGAAGCGCAGGACCACCAACAGCTGCATAGGCAGTAGGAGAAGGAAGATATAGCTTGGATGAACGAACATTGTTGTTCATAGACAACGGAGGCACTTGAAAGACCATAGTTACAAAGATGTGAACCAGACACCGATGGAAGAGTTTGAGTCAGCTACATTGGCAGGGTCCGAACTCCCAGCATGGTTAGGGCACAAAAAGGAGCTATGGATGTACGAAGCTTCACATTGTGGGAGCTAAAAAAGAGAGGAATGTGTCTTAGAGAGAGCTATTGAGGACAAGGATTATATTTCGGAACCTTTTTCCGAAGATGCCTTAGAACCTCTGGAATGGGAACACATACTAGCAACATTGGATGTCTGTGCCATTACAGATAGCCCAACAAGAAAATTTTGCGATAAGGAAGGCTATGATGTGCTACCCTATTACATGGTAAGCCTTATATCAGCAGGAGATGAGATTGTAGAACCACTAGAACAAGAAGAGTTTTATAACTCCTCTGAGCATGTGGAGGTAAATAATGATGCAGATAACGAGTGTTCAGACATCTCAAGCGAGCGTGGGGAGAAAACAACAAATATCAAGTTCTATGATTTTGCCAATCAGCACCCTAGACACCAGGAACGCTATAGGAAAAAACGAGTAGCAAAAAAAATGAGAGAGAATCCCATGCCCAGGATAAAAGATAAAACTCAATATCTAATGCTTCTCAAAGCAGAGGATTGTGTAAAAGACCAAATATCAGGCAGATTCTCGAAAGTTCGAAGGGAACGGATGCAAGAAGAAATAAAACAGGTACGGAAGGCTAAAACAGAAACAAAATCAAAAAAATCTCAAAAATCAAAACAAGAAAAAGCAAAAGACCCAGAGTGGACCAAATTGGAGCGTAAAAAGAAATACCAAGAACTAAAATGGTCATTACGAGAGGTATGGACCACTGAGGGAGAAGGTGAGGTGAATGTATCATCTCACTATAAAAAATTCACCATCCAGGACAGAAAAATCATAATGACACCACTAGTCACGGAAAGAATACACCACGAATCTTACGATGGGCCAGAAAATGCAAAACGAATAGACCTCGTTGCGCTAGGTGAAGATCCTTAGCCGGTCTAAAATCAATTGATTTAGAGCCTGAAGAAGAAGAACAGTTAACACAACTTCTCAAGAAGTATAAAGATGTGTTTGCATGGTCCTACAAAGACCTCAAAGGAGTTGATCCATCGATATGTCAACATACGATTCCTTTGAAATCAGATGCCAAACAGCATCCTTATACATATAATAACACATTTGCTAAAGGAATCAAAGAGGAGATTGACAAGCTGATGGATGCCAAACCTAGCAAACAGCATCCTTATACATATAATGACACATTTGCTAAAGGAATCAAAGAGGAGATTGACAAGCTGATGGATGTTGAATTCATCTATGAAATTGAACATACAGATTGGGTGTCACCCAATTGTGGTTGTCCCCAGAAAGAGCTGCGAGTGTGTGTGAACCTCACAAAAGTAACTGCAGCCACCATAAGGGATAATTATCCCTTGCCGATTACAGAACATGTACTTGAGAGGGTGGCTCGGAAACGGGTTATTCCTTTCTAGATGGGTTTTCAGGGTATAACCAACTGGAAATTGCAATAGATGATCAACACAAAACAGCGTTTACCACAGAGTGGGGAATATATGTGTATAGGGTTATTCCTTTTGGCTTAACCAATGCCCCAGCTACCTTCCAAAGGTTAATGACGCATGCGTTCAAAGAATACCTGAGAATATTCTTAGAAATATATATGGATGATCTCTGTGTACACTCTCTTCTACGAGACGAACATATTGACCATTTACAAAAGGTAATCGAGAGCTGAAAAACATATCGAATCTGTCTTAACCTAGAAAAGTGCATTTTTATGCTTAGGCAAGGCCGCATCTTAGGACATATTGTCTCGACAAATGGCATAACCACTGACCTAGACAAAATCAAAGTCATAGTAGACTTGCTCAGGTCTACTAATGCAAAACAAGTGCAATCCTTCATGGGACACTGCGAATATTATCGAAGATTCATATATATATATGCAGTCATTGCACAACCTCTGTATCGTTTGTTAGTTAGTTTCAACTGGACTGAGGAGTGTAAAACTTCATTCCAAAAGCTTAAGAAAAACCTTGTATCAACACCTGTACTTAAAGCACCAGATTGGAAAAAGATATTCCATGTTCACATTGATGCATCTGCATATGCAATTGGGAGTATTCTGGGTCAACCTGGAGACAAAACAATGGATTTCGCAGTTTCTTATGCAAGTCGACAGCTAAATAGCGAAAAAAAAAACTACACAACCACCGAAAGAGAGGGGTTAGGAATGATTTATGTTGTAAAGAAATTTTGGTATTATTTGCTTGCAAAGAAATTTGTGTTCTTCACAAATCATCAAGCTCTTTTGTATCTGGTATATAGACCATGCAATACTGGAAGAATTGTACACTGGTTTATTATATTGCTAGAGTTTGATTTCATAGTGGTAGTCAAAAAGGGTAAAACTCATCTACGGGTGGATCATCTTTCAAGGCTGCAAAACGGGGAAGCTCCTGAAGGAGTAGATGATGACATACCAAATGCTTATCTTTTAATATTGAAATGATACCCAAATGGTCTCAGTAAATTGTTAGCATTCTTTTCTTTGGAGGTAGATTTGATAACAAGGAAGACAGATCCAAACAGCAAACAATTTGACAAATAGAAAACCTACAGTTGATTGCAGGACAACTGTATCATCTAGGATCGGACCAGATTCTATGATTATGTATAAATCCGGAGGAATTTGAGTGTTATCTTGAAGAAGCACATGTCCAAGATTGTGCATTTCATTGTTCAACAATGAAAACACACCAGAGACTGAAACAATTAGGGGTTTATTGGACAACTATGTATGCTGACACACATGCTTATGTTAACAATTCTACTATATGTAGTACCAAACGACCAGTGGATCACGCGACACTGTTTCAGGTAATCATTTCACCTGTATGGAGTCAATATATCATTGATCTCTTAACCACAAGGACATTTCCTGAAAACATAACAAACACACAGAAAAGGGCTATAGAGTTGGAGGCTCGCGACTTTAATTTAATTGGGAATCAACTCTATAAGCGAGGAAAGGATAATCAACTTAGAATCTGTGCAAGTGAAAGTGAATACCTACTGATTCTAGAACACGCACATGGAGGTATAAGTGGAGACCATTTTTCAAGCGATAAGACGGAAAAAATTGTCTTAACCGTAGGAATATGGTGGCCTACATTGCATATGGATGCTGATGAGTTTGTAAAGCGTTGTGACGCATGTCAGCACACCAAGGTGTCGATAAAGAGAGATGAGATGCCACTACGACGAATGATGGGAGCAAGGGAATTTGCAAAATGGGGCATTGATTTTGTGGGGCCTATTTCACCCCCTGCATATCGCACCCATACCCAATATATCATTGTGGCTATGGACTATCTCACAAAATGGGTGGAAGCCAAGGCAACAGAAAAAGAAGATGCAAGAACCACTGCATAATTTTTGTATGAGAATGTCATTGTACAATACGGATTATCAATAGAAATTGTCAGTGATCGAGGAACACATTTGCTTAATGAAGTCATTGAATATCTCCTAGAGAAATTCATGGTCATACATAGAAAATCAGCTCCATATCATCCACAGGCAAATAGACAAGCTGAAGCCACAAACAGAACACTATGCACTTTTTTGACTAAAATTGTATCAGAGTCAAGGATAGACTGGGATCAACAGTTACACTCAACACTATGGGCATATAGGGTAGCTTAAAAAACATCAATCGGAACAACACCGTACAACATGGTGTTTGGTCTAAACGCTATATTACCCATAGAGTTTTTTATTCCAACTCTATGAGTAGCAAAAAGCTTAGAATGGATAGGGCATGAGCTCTCTTCAAGAGTGGATGATCTTGAAAAGCTAGATGAACTTCGCTTGAGAGTTGTAGCTTCGATCTATGCTAAAAAGAGAAGATAAAAAGAGTTTTTTGACAAGTATGTGCACATAAAAGAGTTTAAAACAGGTGATTATGTACGTGTTTATATCTTGAAGCAACATGCCAAGAAACTTAAAAAATGAGGGATGGGACCCTTTGTGATTAGTGACTTATCACAAAGTGGACCTGTCAAGCTTGCTACATTAGCAGGTGAAGAAATGCCAAATTGGATTAGTGGGTGTCGATTAAAAAAAATATCATTTACCACTAACATAGGATATGGTTCAACAAATCCATCAAGAAAAACAACGGATGAAGGAGAAACAGAGGGTACGCGAAGAGGTCCAAGCAGAAGCAAAAGAGCGCATAGTAAAAAGACGACTTCTACGACAACAACAACAATGTGGATCATCATTGCGAATAAATGCTATTCGACTAAAAAATTTTGATGAAGACACAATGGAGCCAATAATTGCAGTCAAAGTGGGTAGCAATCAAGTTGAATCGACGGCATTTCTTGATTTTGGAGCTCAAGAAAAACTAATCTCTTATAGATTATACAAACAGCTCAAGCCCAAAGATCAACTACATCCTACTCCACAAGTGCTGGAAGGTAGTACATCACATTCACTGAAAACATTGGGCTGGACTATATTGCATGTACAAATACATCAACATATTTACCCACACAAGTTTTATGTGGTTGAGGATGAAAGCACACAACACCCCATGTTGTTGGGACAACCATGGCAAAAAGAGTATAATGTGCAGATAGATTGGAATGTGGATGCAGTCAAGATTCAGCATGCACAAGAACAACACGTGGTAGCCTTTGCTCAGCAACCTCGGAAGAACTAGATGACACCAACACAATCACTGGATAAGGAACCAAAAGGATGGGTGCCACTAAAGAACAACACTATACCCATGGCGCACAAATAGGGGACTGCCAACCATGTTCACTACAAGCATAAAACAACACCGACCGCAGTGAAAAGATCAAGGTTAGAAACACACAAAAAACAAGCCTGGGTACGGAAGGATAGACGTGATATGGCAGACAAACAGCAATACAACAGAAGAAGTCAACAGAAGCACACAGTTCAACCAAAAACCAAGGGAATAAAAGAGATACTGATCCCGAAGAAAATGCTCAGCAACAACGTAAATGCGACTCGCATTTGGATCCCAAAACCAAAGCAAAAGGAACTCCCTTCAGTACAAGAAACATCGGCATGCAGATACACACAACATACGAAACCGGCAAACCAATCTACAATGTGGGTGCCAATCAGCATCAAAACAATGACAACCACAGAAGTAGCAATAAACCTACAAAAACCTCCAAAACAAAGCTACAAATGGAAAGCAAAAGAGACAAAGACTTCGACCAATTCCGCCACGACAATTCTCTCTAAGGAGACAACTATGGCCATATCGACTATAGTGACAAACCAAGAAACTTTTGCAAGAAAGATGATCAAACAGAGAGCGGTAGAGTTACAACTTTCACTTGCAAAGAAAATATTCCAACCAAATCAATAACAAACAGGAAACCTCGACGGCGAATGCCAATAAGTATCTTGCGTATTACGTCCTCTAGCACAACATTAATTTTTCAATGCATTGACAGAGTATGCATCATATAGGGCCACATTCCACGACCAAGCATTAGCACAATTTTTTCTCCATGCATGGCACATACACCGAGGCGATACCTTGTTGTCCGGGAGGACTCCGGCTAGGAGGGGGGGAGGCATTCTCAAATGCGGAAAAAAGGGCATTTTAAGGGTTGTCGTTTGATTGCAAATTTTTTTGGACTAACCCAAGTACATATGCCCTTATACAGCATGAATCTACAAGTATATGGGGCCAAACGCCAAATCAAGCCCCTAGGTGTGTGTATATAGGTAAAAATAGCCATTTTTCGGACAAAATATTGGTAAACGGAGAAATCCGGCGATAAAAATTGCATGTGAGTGTATATATGTTTTGTGGTAATATTTTTGAGTCATTATGTTTTTTGGGATTTTTTGGGTTTAATTTGCTATTTTCTTTTTAATTTTACTAATTATCGGCAGAAAAACTTCAAAAATACAAAAAGCAGGCGAAAAATGGTTGTAATGAGAACCAAAAAATATGGGGATATTCAGTGACTATAGGACAACCTATGGTACAATGGGGTTATAATTTTGTGAATGGAGCAGAAAGCGTGTTTTGACCAGATTTTGACCGAAACGTCAAATTTCTCGGAAACTGGGCAAATGGAGTCCAAATCAAGAAATTTTTGAGCCTAAACCGCATCTCACAAGAAGTTGGGAGTACATGTCAAATTTCATGGAAAGTGGTTCGGGGACCCCCATTATAATATTTTTTCACTTCATTTTAAGCTCATTTCTACTATTGCCTTTTGAGAGAGAACTCTTGCCACCTAGAGCGAACGGGACTTCCAGTAGCTTCTACAATGCGGACGACCACCCGACAGGCTCCAGACATGAGAGGTAGGCTCGCCAACTTGAGATTTTCGCGCCTATTTGTTGTTTTGTCGTGAAAACTATTGTAGGCTTCACATGGGAAGAGGGCAGTAGCGACCTACAGGTAGAAGTAGCCACCTAACGGCTAACCCAAAAGGAATGAGACTTCATCGGCGGCTTACCCTAGCATAGGAGACCACTTTTGAAATGCCCAAAGGTGGTAGAAAACCATCGGGAAAAACCCTAACTTCTAGAGCCCCGCAAGAGGCCACCAAATGGAAAATCGGCGGAAAGGCGCCCAAATGCTACCAAAACTCATGGGTAGGAGCATCTGGACATGCTCGACAAGTCTATATAGTCCACATGGTCATAAGGCGACCCGAAGCGGCACTAAGCTTCAGAAACGGCATCAGACACACAAAGCGTCAAATAGCTCTCGCGGCCAAACCGCATGTCGATTTGCCACCAAACTTCACGAGCGGTTTTCCTAGACCATCAACAACCAAGTCCTATGGTGGTAGACCACCACAAGTCATCGACGACATGTATATGCAATCATGGGCGCTTCCAGAGCAACAAACTACCAAACAGAGCTCCGATAAAGCCAAAGTCGACAAAAACCATATGGCAAGGATCCCCAAGGGACCGTGAAGCTATGGAGACCAACATCAAGAAATTTCATCGCCGAAAAGCACTCCAAGAGTCAAAAAACGGCTCGGAGGCTCTGAAATCCACATAGGGAGTTTGTTTCTATCTATTTGACTTTTATGTTGAAATAATGCTTAAAAGGGACTTAGGGGGGCTCAGGGCAGGCACCAGTAGCACTCACCATAAAAATTTCATCAGGAGACATCCTACGCGTAGGATGTCTCAAGGCCAAATCTGGGCACCAAACTCAACATCTCTTATCACACACTCCTTCTGAATAGCCTGTACACGATAACCACCAAGTTTCATCACATTTGGACAAAAATTGACCTCATATGCACCAAAAAACGCAAAGTCATAGCATAGAGGCAATAATGGGCCATAGACCTACCAAAACTAGTCCAAATCACATGAAACTTGCATAATATACTCATGAGCACATTGCCAACCTATCTGTGTGGTCACAAGTGAAAAATGATGAAATAGACATCCTACACGTAGGATGTTTAAATGACATTTTTGGCCCCCAGCTTGAATTTTTCAGTTCCAAATCTCTTTTTGACACTTTCATGAACTCATATATCAAGTTTCAAGCCATTCTCATCACATTTGGCCCCCAACACCTCCAATATACATTTTTTGAGCCCAGAAACACTACACATGCTCTTATAAACACAAATTCTTGTCCAAATTAAAATCCAAGAGCATAGCCATGCTCCACATGCCAAGAGCTACCCCCAGAACCAATTTCAAGTCATTTTGATGAAAAAGACATCCTACATGTAGGATGTCTCCAACATGATTTTGACCTACTGTGTAGGATCTGACTTCATGGGAGCCATTAACATGGTGCAAGAAGACTGTATCAACTTTCAACCCATTTGACTATCATTTTTTCCCTGTTGAGGACATTCAACCCAATTTGTGAGCCTAAAGCATGAATCTGCCCTCAATTGCACTTTTTGATGCCCAAACCCAATTCCAATCACATAGCCATGTTGCATAGGTAAAGGGCGACCAACCTACCAAGTTTCACCAAAAACAGGCAAGGTAGACATCCTACACATAGGATGTCTAAATGATAAATTTTAGCCAGAAAGCTACTGTGAGCACATGAAGAGTTTCCCTAGTTCCTTTTAAGTTTTAATTTCAATTTTCAAGTCATTTGGATAGTTAGAACTCAGTTTATCAGCTAATATGGAAAGAACGCTAACTTCGGACTACTGAGTGCAACAGGATCCATGGCAGCCGCAAAATCACCTGCAAAGAAGAAGAGGATGACAATAAAAGACTACTTGGAAGAAGTAGAGCCATTTGTGATCCCAGAAGGAACCCTGAAGCCGACCAGCACATGGATTCAGGATGACTTGCTAGAGTCTAATGATTTGAATCTACCAAGGCGTATTCAAAGATCCTGAAGGAAATGTTGTAGAGCTACCAATGATACCACGGGAGCTCAATGAGTTTGTCAGAAGAAAGATGGGGGATTACCTGGAAAAGCTGGATCTACATAACTACTTTGAAGCTTTGCCAGCAGGAATTGACATCAAAAGAGTGTGGGAATTTGTAACCACTATCAAAGAAGATGGAGTGGCCAGAGTCATTTATCTGCAGGGCAAGCCAGATACCATGATTGTCATCACAGAGAGAGTGGTGGCATCCACACTAGACATCTCCAACAAGCGAGATAGTGTGACAAAGAGGAGAGATGAAGTTAAAGTCTACTCAGAAAAGAAGAAGAACTACACATTTGAAGATATTGCAAATACAAAAGTGGCTATCATGAGCCATCTCTACAACCAATACTTCCACATGTGTACAAAGCGGCCACAAAAATACAGAATGCCACCTAGAGCCATTGCCACCATCTTCACCTAGTCAATGCAAAATAGCAAACCAAAAGTGATCACTTATGCTGCTTACATCCATGACAACCTGGTCCCACCTACATTGTACCTGGTGAGCTAATAACAAAAGTGGTCTATGGAGCATTGCACGCCAAAGTAAACTAACCTGAACCTCCCTCACAGAATGATTGGCTAAATCTGAAGGAAGACAAGAAGGAGGAACCGCCCAAGGCATCCAGAGTAGCCACAAGGTTGAAGCGCCGGTTAGAAACCATGCTAGAAGAGCCACCAGAGTCGCAGAAAGGAAAAAAAGAGAGTCTACAAGTGCCGATCAAACAGACCAAGTCACAGAAAGTGGCGCAGCTAGAAAGGCTAATGGAAAGCTTCAGAGCCAAACGAGCACTCAAGGGAGATCTTAGCGAGCTGTAGAAGCCATCACTAGAAGCCATGTCGGGATCATCTCGAAAGGTGCACCGAGATCGGTTTGAAGACTACATCAAAAATTTTGAGATTTTAGATTCTACAACAAAAAATATCCCGAATGTCCCTTTTACAGAAGAAGAAGTGGATGAAGTAAGAAGGCAATTGCTAGAAGAGCAGGAAATCCAAGAAAGAGAGAGAAATACAAAGGTGGTGGAGAGGCACTACAAGAGGTTCTTCATATTAGCGACGCTCACACAGCGACGCTCAAAAAAAATTTTCCCGGCGTCGCTATGAGCGTCGTTATAAGCGTCGCTATGAGCGTCGCAAATTTACAAATAAATTTGCGACGCTCATAGCGACGCTGGCAGGGGTAAAAAAAATAACCGAGCGCGCCCAAAAACTCAGATCTCAGATCTGAGTTTTTCGGCGCCCTCAAGCAAGGAGCAGGTAATGCTCTCCCTCACTCTCTCTCTCTCTCTCTCTCTCTCTCTCTCTCTCTCTTTTTCTTCTCCACACACACACACACACACACACACACACGAGGAGAGGAAGGAGAGCCAGGTATGCTCCTTCCCTCTCCTCATTCTCATGTTCCCTTCCCCTCTTTCTCTCTCCCTCTCTCTCTCTCTCACACACACACATACACACACACACATAGTGTTTTTGAGAGAGAGAGAGAGAGAGAGAGAGAGAGAGAGAGAGAGAGTACAAACAAAAACAAAAACGCACACACACATACATAAACAAAGAATGCACACACACATTGAGAGAGAAAAAGAGAGAGAGAGCATGCATAAACAAAACGCACGCATTGAGAGAGGAAAAGAGAGAGAGAACATGCATAAACAAAAAACGCACACATTGAGAGAGGAAAAGAGAGAGAAAACATGCATACGATCCAAAAAAACGCACAGACATTGAGAGAGAAAGAGAGAGAAACTAATTTAACGTCGTAGGAAACTAATTAAAATTAAAAGACCTAAAGATCTAGCCGACGAGGAGTTGAACTGAAGACCTATTATTCAAGAGGGAAATGGCATAATCAATCTATCATACTTGGCATGGGTGATAGAAAGGTTATACCATTTATCTCTTTTTATTGGCACACACATCCACACACGCGCACACACACAAGAAGAAGAGAGTTATAACGTCGTAGGAAACTATCTTAAAAGACGTTAAAGATTAGGTTATATGTAGACTTACATTAAATTAGATTTAGGTTTATTTTTAACTAGATTTACGTTTATTTAAGCTAGATTTAGATTTACGTTATATTAGATTAGATTTAGGTCTCCATAGACTGCGATGCCTGCATGAAGCGGGTGAAGAAAGCCCTCAATGGAATATAGGGTATTGCTGCCTTCACTCATGGTGGGCTCCGTCGATCCAAAAGTACTGGTGAAATGTCTTCAGAAGATAGGGAAGAAGGTGGATCTTCAGGGCGGCAAGAGTCACTACATCCCCGACACAATGACCATCTAGACAACCTCTAGTCATTAGACTTACGTTAAATTAGATTTAGCTTTATTTTTAGTTAGATTTACGTTTATTTAGATTTACGCTTATTTACGTTAGATCTACTCCACGCAAGAATTACTTACGGTTTAGGGTTTAGAGTTAGACGAACAGTGAAAAGATCTACTGTGAAAAGATGTTAAGATGAAGTGAAGTGCTACAGCTAGAGAAGAGGCAAAGGAGTTTTGTCCACTACATGCAGTATCATGTAGACGTGGGTGTGTAGATTTCTTGTACCCACAAATATAGGTATTGACCAATAAAGACGAGATTATAACCCGGTGGTTCTGATCTCCATGCACCTCTAGACCGAGGTGTGCGGGGATTGGACATGACTAGAGAATGTGAGGTAAAGAGAGAGAGAGAGAGAGAGAGAGAGAGAGAGAGAGAGAGAGAGAGAGAGAGAGATAAGACGAAGAATGCCAATAGAATATTAAATTTGTTGTCCAGGTTATAAGTTTTTTATCCTCATTATGAGTAGCGTCGAGGATGTGGGACCGTCCAACCGAAGTTTACCTATCTCTCAACGAGGGTCTTATGTCCTTGTAATCAATGCAAGCATGCTGTGCGATGGACAAGACGTGTTTCTTTGCAGCACGTTCGCGAATTTGGCGAGTTCGATCCATCTATTATAGATCGAGTTGTTGCCAATTATAACTCGTCGGACTCTGACGCTGGCCAACAAGCAGCAATCTTGCAACCCAATAGACGTGTTCGCAGGCGCTTTGGTCAAGCAGCATATGTGAGGCCACAAGATGTAGCCTCTGACAGCTCGGGGGATGATCATGCAGAGCACATTCCCAACGAGGCAATGTTTGAGCCCGAGATTGATGAAATGATCGAGACGATCATGGATTCAGAAAGGCTTATCTATGATGATATGAAAAGTGAAGCTAATACGTCATTGTATAATGGAGCACGTATGTCTAGATTGAAAGCACTCCTGGTTCTTCTCAACATGCAGGCAAAGTTTGGATAGAGTGACACTAGCGTCACAGCGCTTTTCAGGTGATCTATTACAATTAGTTTACTTTAATAGAACTCTAAATGTATAATGATCTGATAGATTTTTACACGACTGTATCATATTTTTATGTTGTGTAGATTGCTGAAAGAGCACATACTACCAGCTGACAATGTGATGCCAGATTCCCGAGATGAAGCAAGAAAGATTTTGCGAAACTTGGGGATGGATTACAATTCTATCCACGCTTGTCCTAATGACTGCATTCTTTTCAGAGGGGAATACACAGACATGGAGAAGTGTCCGAAATGTGATTCCGAAAGATATCGAGTAGATCTCCACGGGACAAAAATTCCACAAAAGGTTTTGCGACATTTTCCTTTGCTTCCTCGCATCAAGCATTTCTTCGAATGTAAGTCCATGGCCGCCCTAGCATCATGGCATGAGGAGAATAAATCTTCGGATGGTGTGCTACGAATTCCTGCAGATTGCGCAGCCTGGAAACATATAGATGAAACATGGTCGGATTTTGCCAGGGAAGCTCGAAATTTGCGCTTAGGCTTGGCTATGG
The DNA here is from genome assembly GCF_014529385.1 of Adiantum capillus-veneris. Lineage (NCBI taxonomy): Eukaryota > Viridiplantae > Streptophyta > Polypodiopsida > Polypodiales > Pteridaceae > Adiantum > Adiantum capillus-veneris. The sequence goes on along the minus strand of NC_140933.1, from coordinate 142,316,723 downwards.
ATGGCGTAAATCCATTTGGTCAAAGATCAACATCTTACAGTGTATGGCCCGTTGTCATCGTCAACTACAACATTCCCCCGTGGTTGACTACGAAGAAGGGGCACCTATGGCTAAGCTTGATTGTGCTAGGGCGATATAAAGTGGGGAATATGGATGTGTATCTTCGTCCACTATTGGAAGAGCTACAACAATTGTGGATTGGCATAGAGGTGGTGGATATGAGCCGACACACAGGACGACGGAATGATTTGATCAGAGGTATTCTAATGTGGACCATGCATGACTATCCCGGGCTAACAGAATGCTCAGGTGATCTATTGACACTCCTCACTCAGACACTGTAAATATTTTTTTTTCCCGTAGTTGATCTATTATCATGTGTATACATGCAGGACTTCAAACAAGCGGATACAGAGCATGTGTCACATGTGGACCTAGACTGAATGCACGTAGGGCACCCTCAAGGATGAGAGAGCCACCAAGGATGTCTGCACAAGCATGGTTAGAGCAGAAGGAGATGTGCGATGACGGATTGCCTCTAGGGATGAAGAGACTATCTCTATGGTACGAGTTACCATACTGGCCCCGACTCGTGTCCAATTACCTGCTGGATCCAATGCACATATTCAAGAATGTGGGTAATCTACTATGGGACCATTTGACCGGCAAGAAAGATACTTTGGGAGCCAGAGTTGACCTTAGAAATGTGGATCGTATGGAGCAATATTAGCCGCAAACAGCGTCTGATGGATCGATAAAACTCCCTAAAGCACCATGGATTTTCATAGGAGCCCAAGAACGCAAAGTAAAAGAGGCCATTCGATCTTTGCGGACCCCCACTGGCGTAATGCACTCGCTCCGAACGTGTTTTACTAAAGAAGGAAAGCTTACCGGTTTGAAGTCACACGATTGGCATAAAATGTGTCAGGTACGTTCATAGTGGACTTTAATATCATTGCATAAAATGTGGACTTTAATATCATTGTTGCACATACTTTACAGTTTATTTTACCGGTTGCCATTGAGGGATGTTTGTCTCTCGACATCCGTAACACAATCTACAAACTTGCAAAGCTGGTGCAATGGATCTCACAAAAGGAGATCGACGTAGACTCCATACCATTCGCCAAACTAAATGCTACGGAGCTTGTGTGCATGTTTGAGAAACATTTTCCTACTACAATGCTAACCATTCAGGTGCATCTTCTTGTTCACATAGTTGATGAAGTGGAAATAGCTAGCACAGTTCATTCCAGATGGATGTTCTTCTTAGAGCGTTTCATGAAAACGCTTAAGGGATATGTGCGTCAAAAGGCACGTCCGGAGGATAGCATGGCAGAAGGTTGGTTGGTATCAGAGTCCCTAGTGTACATTGGAGATTGGCTAGAAGGATTTGATAAATCCCGGGACACGCTATGGCAAACCATAGATGATGAGCGCATATTTGGGATTGTCATGTGCAATCTCGGTGTTGAGAAGAAGATGACGGAAGATCTAGAGGCTAAAATCAACCGATTTTGCATGCTTCACAATCCAGTGATGCAAAAGTGGATTTCACAATATGAGGATGCAAAGCAAGAGCGACAAAGGGCACGAATCGAGTGGAGACGGGGAAGACGACCACCGATGCACTATCCAGCGGTTCTGGAGAGCCTACCAACCTTCATGAGCTTAAGATGGTTGCACAACCAATTGAAAAGCGCACAACAATGCGGTGACGAAGTGACTGAAGAAGAGTGGGAGTACTCTCGGGGTTGCGCGACCAAGGTAAGTTTGCAATGTACGACTAGCAAGTGACTTTATTTATAAACGTTTGAACGGCCACTCATAATCTTTGTTCGTTGTAGTATAAGTCATACACAGCAGCATGGTGTAAAGGTCGACATTTTAGGATGGAACGAATCGACAAAAAGCGTTTTACTCAAGATTGTGGAATCATGGCAAAATTTGAACAGTCTAGTCGACGACGTTCCTCTGATGCAGATCCTGTGGTGGCGGAACTCACTTACTTCGGCACGCTGTAGAGATTTTGAGAATCGATTACAGAGGATTTTTTGTCGACTTGTTCGACGTGCAATGGTTCAAGATAATCATGGAGGGTCGCAACGCTACTGTGCGTAGAGGACAGTCTGGTTTTCTTGAGGTGGATTCTACTAAGAAATGGACTGACCTAAGAGACACTTTCGTACTACCCGAGCATTGTGAACAAGTAAGTATGTAAATAGTTAACATCCCCCTTTTACAAGTTATGTGCTTGAAAGCTCTCATGTAAGTTATGTGGCTCTGGCAGGTAGTATTTCATCCTACAAAGTCTACATCAAACTGGTGGTACGTCATAGAGGTAGCCCCTCGTAGTGGAAGGACGTATGAAGGCTACCATGTGCCAATCACAACGACATCAATGGAGGAGATCAGAGAAGATGCTCAATCAGAAGCCGTTGCGGTGGTGCCAGACGAGCATCAAGATGCTACTACTCTATATGGGGTGCATGCAGAGGAGCTACAAAATGAAACAGAGGATATGTGTTTAAACGGAGAGCTCTATATAGATATAGGAAGTTATGCTAAGTTATGCGAGGATGAGAGAGAGATCTCTTAAAGCCACAAATATTGTATTTGAACAATTTTGCTCCGTGTTGTAAAAGCTCTGGCTCTCTAAGTACCTTCCATGGTGTATAACGCTCTTTTCTACTCGCGCTCACATCTTTTGATTGAAAATTCTGAGTTTTCGACTTGCCTCTTCTATCACTCGATTCATTGCGTCATTGTATTTATATGCGTCATTACGTCATTGTATTTAATGGTCTTTGCGTCATTGTCTACTCTATTCATTCAATATTAAGTTTAAATATTCGTGTGTTTAATGCAGGTATGGATGATGAGGAGTTTCTTTCTTCTTTGTCACCGCAGCAGAGACAGGGGTACGTGGAGCGTCATCGCTCTGGTGCATCATCGCGCGTTCCTACACCATCCGCATCTCCCTCTCTTTCGGAGCATTCGGCGCGCTCCGAAGCTTCGGCGTCGACGAGACGAGCTTCACACTCGTCTAGACACCGGCGCTCTAGTGGTGGCGGTGGCGGTTGTTGTGGGGATTCCGCCACCGATGCCTCCACACCGCCTCGTGTTCGACGAGGCTCTTTACCCTCCCCTTCTTTGCCCGCCCCCACACAAGCCACAGCATCGCCGTCTACGCCAGGTTTTGCACGGCTGACTGTTCCTAGAAGCTACACACCTCTACCTACTCTGCTAGGAGCCACCCCACTCGACACTCCTCGCTTCGGGGCCCAGACGCCGGTGGAGACACTTGACGTCCGTACCCCCATCGACACGCCGCTAGAGACCCCTGCCGGGACACCCAGGTTCACGCGTCACCGGCCAGAGGGCTTGCCTTACTCCGCCGACATCAGCGGCGGCATCATCATGGATGATGACGGCAAGAAGGTGATCTCGCGCATGCGTGGTCTTTGCTCTCAGCTGTTTAGACACTATATACTAAACAAATAGAGTGAAGTACCAAGTGATTTAAAAAACAGAGTCATCAGCATACTTCATGATGAGTTTCCCGTTCCAACACGGGATCAGCACTTCAATGAAGACCTGATGAAGATTCGAATGCGCGAATACTGCAAACACAAGCGTTCCGAAGTGCAAAAAGCAATCAAGAATGGGTGGAATAGGCCAGATTGGCTGGCCAAAGAAGATTGGAAGAATGCGAAGAAAGCAGCGCGCGAGAATCCCGACAAGTGGAAGCAACAAAAGGATGCAGCCAGAGCGCGAGTAGAGGCAGGGAGCTCGCACCACTTGGGGAGCGGTGGATGGGCATCATTTGAGGCCAATTTTGTAAGTCTTTTCACATTGCTCTTTATGCATGCTCGATAGTTTAGGGTTTATGAGTTTTTTAGTTCTAACATAATGAAATCTTTGTATGTTTTGACAGTGGTCGATGACAGGACGTGATCCCACACCGTACGAGCGCGAGTATGCAGGCAGGAAGGGCTTAAACGCCCTGATGGACATTCTCAGTTCTCGCAACGGCATGGTTAGTATTAGGGTTTACTCTTTTTTATTTTTTGTATTGTTTTATAAATGTCGTTATATGTTTATATTTATTGAAAACTGTCTTATTGTCTTTTTTTGCAGAATCCGACAAATACGCCGCTTGGACGTGATGAGACGTCTGACTAGACGACGTCAGTTTAGCCGTAGCTAGATAGCATTAGTTTAGGGTTTCTCATAGCTTATGTATCATGAGACGGATTTTATACGTCTTTTTGAACCATGTATATTATTACATTTGTCACCGCAGTTCCTTTTGCCAATCAATTCTTTATGCCTATGATGTTGTACAATTGTCATTATTACATTTGCCAATCAATTCATTTTGCCTATGATGTGTACAATTGTCAATTTTGCAAACAATGCGTCTTGTGGGTGACTATTTTGGGTCTATTATCTACCTTTGCACTTTTTTTAAAAAGTGAATCAAGTACAATATGGTTGATGGGTGGTAGGGCATTCAATGCCCTGCCACCAAAAAAATATTCTCTCGGGCGTCGCTATAAGCGTCGCTATTTATGGCTCTGTAGCATCGCTATGAGCGTCGCTATAGTCTTCTGTGAGAGCGTCGCTATAGGCGTCGCTATATAGCGACATATATAGCGACGCCTATAGCGACGCTCTCGTAGCGATGGTTTTAGCGACGCCGGGGGTTATAAAAACCCAATGTATTTCCGTCGCTAACAGCGTCACAAAAGCACACAACCTTTTGTAGTGAGGGGGAATAGGGAACACACCCAACACACAAAATACTTGCCTCTCTATAGCCCAGGGATTCCACAGCACCCCTAACCTCTCTAAAACACCTTCAAATTGGCTTATTTGCACTAAAAACTCCGCTTTAGCATACAAAACAACTACCTCACACCTTGCAAAAACACACCCACAACACAAAAGCACCCACACTGCTCAACTCACCCTTTCCAAATCACAAAACACTCCTCATCTGCCCTCTTGGTAGCAGCTTTCGAGTTGCAGGCAAATCCTCTGCAAGCAATGACCAATACACGAAGAGCAAGAGAAGAGGAGGGGGATGGGGAGAAGCAACACACGAGATTGGGGCAAGTGAGTGGTATTATTGCATAGAGAATAGTACAACAGGCAAAAAATCCCTCAAAAAAAGGTACTTCTAGGAGGCCCAAAACAAGAAAAAAGGTGAGTTTCACCGTGCGTAGCCTTCACTTAGAGCTTCTTTTAGAATTGGATTGCATTGCCAACACATGGCATAGTTCACTTTTGGAAATATTTACTTGGTGTGCACGCTTTGCTCCTCTCCCTTGGGCCTTGGAGTGCCCTTAGCTTGCTCTTCAACTGCACTTGTCGATACCTCTCAGCTGCGGGACCCCTCCCCCTCGTCGAGGCAATAGCGATGTTGCTATTGGGAAGGGGGCTTCTCCTCAAAAAACTTTGCCGCTTACGGGCACAAGCACCGCCCCCTATCCACTGCCACGTCATCACAAACATCACCGCCATGCGGCCGCCCATGGGCGCGCCATCACCTTGCACCACCGGCCACTGCCGCCCAAAATCGCCACGGGCAGCCAAACCGCACCACGCGCAGCGCAGACCCACGGACGCCATAGCTAGGGGGAGGGGAGCTCCCCTCACTCCTCTTGGATACTATAGCTTGGTCACAACCTCGTCTATATACCGCGCCACCGGCACTTCTCCCTACGCATGTGGGTTATACACCACGCCACGTGGCAGCTCCGCAGAGCCCCAAGGCTTTTGAATTTCAAAAAAAACCCTTTACTATTTTTCAACAAAAACTTTTTGGCCTGCCTTTGCCTAGCTCCCACTTTCTGCTCCAATCTCCTATTGCCAAGCTGTAAAGCCCTGCTGAAACTCCACTTTCTTGGCAACAATCACCCTCTCTGTATCTGCACTTCGACCCCTCGGCATCCTCGAACCAAGGCTTCCAAAAACGAGAAAAATCTTTTGCAACCTGCTCTGGACAAAGACACCCAATCTTCCAACTGCCATAACTTCTTGCTCCGGACTCCGTTTGGCATGCAGTTACTTCCTGCTAGCTTCGTATGATGTACACCCTGCTCTAGAACTTTGTCGGTACTCAAAAGATGCCAGATAGCACATCCTCCAATGTGGCCAAGTGGGCTTAGACCCGGCCCTCGGGAAAACTTCAACAGTTGATCATATCTTGCAAACCATGGCTCCGATCTGCAATGCGAAAAGACGGGTAGGCTTCATGAATTGAGCTCTACACATTTATACCTCAAGTTTCACTTAGATCACCTGTCCCCAGCTGCCCTGTTCGGCAAAAATAAGCAAACCACCAAAGCTTCAACCTTCAATAACTTGGGCTCCGTAGCTCGGTTTGATGAGCTCTCTGGACCTGTTCCTTCATCACTTCAATCTCTTCATTTTTGGATCCAAAGGCTTCCCTTTGCATCTCCTTCACCTGCTACCACAATCAGCCCATTATGGAGCATTCCCTTGCCTATAAGCCGCATCATGCATACACCTTCGCTGCTACTTGCCATCCCATGAACTTCCTAGCTGCTTCAGCCCTTTGCCATGCTTTTGATTGCCTGTACACACCTGTCCATGCCACCTTCTAGAGTCGACACACTTTGGCTGCACCATCATTGCCCACCCCCCTGTTGAGCATTTATGCTTAACCACATAAAAGCTTTATTCCACCGTAAACTGCAAAACCTATCACACGCTATGAGAAAACTAAAACCATATGTACACTGTTTTATTACACCCTATTGCCAAACCTTCAAGTGGGTTGCCCCACCCCCTACATAAGAATCTAATGCACCGATGGCACTAACTCCCTTTCAAAGTAGAGCTTGAGACGAAGACCATTTATCCTGTGTTTAAGAAACCGACCATCCAACCTGGCTAGTGGATATGTACCATTGGGAAAAACCTGATGAACCTTGTAAGGCCCCATCCACTTTTTCTTGAACTTCTTCTAAAAGGTGAAGTCAACATAACTTCTGTACTTCATCACTAGATCACCCTTCTCAATCTGCTTAGCTGGCAAATGTTGGTTGAACTTTGCTACCCTCCTTTCTCGTTGTTTCACATAAAAATACGCCGCTGCCTCATGATCCATCTTCAAAGTTTCGAGACTTGTAATCCTATCCTGCAAAATATCTTGATGATTTTTATCAACTAGCCATAAACCTTTGAGAACTCCTAGTTGCACATGCATAGGCAGGACCGCTTCCTTGCCATATACCAACTCGTATGGAGTGAAGTTGGTTTCCACCTTATAAGAAGTCCTGTAAGACCACAAACATTTATCAAGTTTAGATTCCCACTCTTCAACCTGCTGGTATATATACTTTGTAAGCATCTTGACTATCTGCCCATTTGCACTCTCCACCAAACCATTGCACTGCGGGTGGTATGGAGATGAAAATCGGTGTTGAATCCCCAATTTGTCCACCAGAGCACGCACCAACTTACTTTTGAATCCATGTCCTCGATCTGATATAAGCACCCAAGGCACTCCAAAACGACAACATATGCAATCAAATACAAACTGAGCAACATTATGCGCATTTACCTCTTTGACTGCTTTAGCCTCGACCCATCGTGTAAGGTAGTCTATTGCCACTACCACATATTTCTTACCGTTTGCTGACTTGGGCAATGGACCAATTGCATCCAAACCCCACTTTTCAAAGGCATCATGTGCGATGATAGCCCCTTGTTGCTCGGCTACCATTCGTCTTTCACCCATCACTTGGCATTGATGGCACGTCTTGCACCAATAGTGCACATCTCGCACCACAGAAGGCCACCAGAGCCCACTTCTTAAGATACGAAACAAAACTTGACTCTTACCCTGATGACCGCTTTCCTCATGGCATTGCTCCAAGACCATGCCAATCTCTTCTTTGTAAAGGACACGACGTAGCACCCCATCTCGACCGTGCACCATAAGATCTTCACCAACAAGAGTGAACCTTTTAGCCTTTTGAACAACTCTCCTCTTTTGTAGCTTGGAAAGCCCGTTGGAACATTGACCTGTACTCAAGAAATCATTAGTATCCTTCAAAGTCTCTCTACCTGCATAAGTGGCCGGCCCCACATACAAACTCGACCCTTGAGTCTGAACACGACTGCTAGCCAAACGATCGGCTTCCTGGTTTTGTTCTCTTCTCATATGTTTGAATTGCACTGCTTCAAAAAACTTCAACAGCTTCTTTATGGAAAAAAACCAATTCTTGAGAGAGTCCCTCTATACCTGCCATTGGCCCAAAACTTGTTTGATAACCAATAGAGCATCACCTTTTACGACCAACCTCGAAATGCCAAATTCAATGCACTGCTTGAGTCCCAGGTGTAAGGTAAGATATTCTACTTCATTGTTGGTATGCACCTCCTCCAAGTCGTAAGCTTTGGAAAAAATGACTGTGCCATGCGGATCCTGAATAACCACACCTCCACCTGCTTTCTGTGTTACTCGTCTTTAAGCAGCATCAAACCACATTGTGAAGGCCTCTTCTAAATCAGGTTCTTCCTTATCCTCCTCTTGTACCACCCTTGGATAAATTGGCAATTCAACCTCCTTGTTGACCAGAATGTCCGCCAAATGAGACCGCCGAGTGTGATCCACTCTGAACTCAAACTCAAACTCTTGAAGCTCGATCACCCACTTCATAATTTGCTTCCCTGGCTTCAAGTGTAGCACCACTTCAGGTAAAAGATTGCTAGCAGTCAATACATAAAACTTCCGAACGACCAAATATACTTTAAACTTTTTGCAGGCAAAGACCAAAGCCATAACCCATTGCTCTACCTCCGTATAAGTAGCTTCACCTGGACTAATGACCTTGCTTTCGAAATAGATGGGCTTATAACTCTTGCCTACCTTTTGTAGCAGTACTGCTCCAATAGCCACCGTTCCCACCGTCATAGCAATATAAAAATCATCCTCATGATTAGGAGGACACACTACAGGTAACTGACATAGAATACCTTTCACTTTATCAAAAGCCTCTTGAGCTTCCTCATCCCACTGAAATCCATGCACCTGTTGAGCCCTTTTCTAAAGAGGGTAGACATATTGAGACAACATCCAAAAAAAGCGGGAAAACTACTTTAACTTATGCACAAAAGAATCCAATTTCGTTGCACTGGTTGGAGGCTCCATAAGAACCAATGCTTTCACCTTCTCTGGGTCTGCTTCAATCCCGTTCTATGATACCACATGACCTAGCAACTGAACCCTTGGTTGTGCTAGCTTGCACTTCTTTGGATTCAACTGACCTCCTTCTTCATCTAGCCTTTGAAAACACAACCTTAACTTGGACAAATGCTCTGCCCTAGAACTATAGCAACCAATATCATCCATAAACACTCTGATGAACTTACCCAAGTAAGGCCCGAACACCTTGTTCATCCAATCTTGAAAAGTCGCATACGCATTCACCAGTCCAAAAGGCACTCTCCAATAGGCAAAGCAGCCCCATGGAGAAATGAAGGTAGTCTTCAACTGGTCCTCCAAAGCAATACCGATCTGAAAATACCCTGCCTCGAGAAACTTGTTGATCTCCTACCATAGAGCTTCTTTTTTAATATCCCCCAACCTTCTGAGCTTTTGTGCTTTTGGAATGTATCCTTCTTTAAGTAGAATTTGATGCTCCACTCCTTTAGCTCCCCCCATATCTTTATACTCCGTTGCAAATAAGTCAGGGTATGACGTACAAAGGTCCATATAGACTTCTTTCTCCTGCTTTGTTAAATTGGAACCTAGCATATCTTCCACCTCTTTAGCTTGCAAACTACAAACAGGAACTTGCATATCTCTCCTTGTAGTGGTAGAGTCTACTGTGACCCAGAACAAATCTGTATCGAGCTTTAATAAATCCTCATCACTCTCCTCCTCTTTGACACTGGTCAACCCTTCATCATAGGTATACTCCGTCTCGTACTCATAGCTGGTACTGAAATCTTGATTATCTCCATCTGCTGAGGGATGAAAATGACTTTCCCTGGTCTTTAGATTCAACACAATCAGTCCGCCATTTCCCGATCTGGAAAGGTAAACACCCCGGTCCCCCAATCTTGTTTGGCTCCAATTGCCAACATCCATGGCCTCCCCAACATAATTGGATAAGCATTCTCACCTGCTTTCATGACAAAAAAAATCAATTAAGCATTCAATTCCCATATCCTTTACCTTCACATCCTGTGCCACTCCCAAACAATGAGCTTTGGCATGATTAGCCATCCACATTCGCACACCGGATCTGTCAGCAGCTTTAATGCCAATATCCCTCATAGACAACTCTGTAATAACAGAGACTTGGGAACCACCATCGATGTAGGCTTAAACCTGTTTCTTCTTCTCGATCAAAACATCCACCACCGAAAGCACATCGGTCGGGCTCCCCACTTTTAAGGCTAGATTCTGTACTGTATGTACCTCTCCTCCCACTCGAGGAAGCCTTGTGCTGACACTGGTTGACCATTTCCTTCTTAGCTTAGGGTTCAATGCAAGCAGTTGCTCAAAAGTGATGTTAGCCTTTTGGTTTTGAACATCTCTTACCAAATCATATTCCGGATTGCCGCGTCCCAACTGAAAATCCTTTTGGGTAATTCTTTGTCTTTGCCTTTTTCTGCTTGTCTGTGGCTTCTCTCTTCCTTCATTTACCTTCTCTTTCCCCTTCTTGGCTCTAGTTTCACACTCCGTCTCAGTCTCCCTTTCACCTCGTGCTATTTTGTGGCCATGATATCAACCTCCTGCCTGTCAACACCAATAATGTTAACCCTTGGTATTTCATCATTACCTAATGGAGCCACCTGTGCCTGGTTTTCAACCTCTTGCTGCCCTCTTTGGCCATTAAACTGTGCTTGACCACGAGCTCGACCAAAAAGAGGATACATGCCACCCCTTTCCCTTGGTGGATGCGGGAAATCTGGAGCCTAATGGCCCTCCTCTCCACAATTGTAGCACCTGCCAGACAATTTCCTAGCTCTGCCTCTTCCACCCCTTGCTTGACCTCTGTCCATAACACTTAAACGCAACTCTTGCATTTTCTCAGACAAATCTTGAATTGTACGTACCCATTGTTGAGGAACGGTTGTTGCCCCTCGATTGGGCTCATTCTCCACTTGAACTTCTTCTCTCGGGCTCGAAGCCAGATTGGGAATCATCACCTCATATCCCAATGCACCTTTCTCGATCTTCTTCTTGATTTTACGGCTTTTAGACCGTGCAATGGCAACTGCCCCGTTGTAATTCTTCGGGCCCTCGACATCCACCTTTTCACGAACCTTGGGATGTAAACAAGACATAAACTTTTCCAATTTAAAGTACTCACCACCATTGACCAACTGCATGGCCATTGCAAAATCTCTCTAGCACTCTTCGAAACGGGCATGGAAGATGCTAAATTCCTCATTCACGTCCTGCTTTAAATTCTTCAACCTTGCATCCAAGTCGATAGGAGACACCTCTTTTCGAAAGTCTTGCAGAAAACGGGCCCGCAATGCCGGCCACATAATTCTTGGATCTCCTTCCAACGCAAAGAACCATGTCATTGCTTTTCCCCGCATCAAAAACAGGATCGTTTGCATCTTGCTAGCTTCATCCGGCATATGTAGCGACAGCATATACAACTCAAAATCGGCCATCCATTCTTCTGCATCTCCTTCTCCAGCAAAAATTGGTCGAGAACTATGTGTTGCCATCTTTCCTTGATGGAAATAACCGTCTTTGATCAACACCGACGAGCAATCATCTGCTCCTCCATGAGGCACCAGAAGATGGAGAGGGGGAATAGGGAACACACCCAACACACAAAATACTTGCCTCTCTATAGCCCAGGGAGTCCACAACACCCCTAACCTCTCTAAAAACACCTTCAAATTGGCTTATTTGCACTAACAACTCCACTTTAGCATATAAAACAACTACCTCACACCTTGCAAAAACACACCCACAACACAAAAGCACCCACACTGCTCAACTCACCCTTTCCGAATCACAAAACACTCCTAATCTGCCCTCTTGGTAGCACCTTTCGAGCTGCAGGCAAACCCTCTGCAAGCAATGACCAATACACGAAGAGCGAGAGAAGAGGAGGGGGATGGGGAGAAGCAACACACGAGATTGGGGCAAGTGAGTGGTATTATTGCATAAAGAATAGTACAACCAATGTATGCAGCTTCAATGGCAAGCTTAGCAACACACCAACTTCAAGCTTTCACTTACTCACACAGGCAAGAAAGCCCTCACATTTTTGCATTTACAACCTTTTATAGGGGTACTTCTAGGAGGCCCAAAAAAAGAAAAAGGGTGAGTTTCACCTCCCGTGGCTTCACTTAGAGCTTCTTTTAGAATTGGATTGCATTTCCAACACATGTCATAGTTCACTTTTGGAAATATTAACTTGGTGTGCACATTGGGCTTTGGTCCTCTCCCTTTGGCCGGGCGGACTTCCTATTCTCTTGGCCTTAGAGTGCCCTTAGCTTGCTCTTCAATTGCACTTGTCGATACCTCGCAGCTGCGGGACCCCTCTCCCTCCTCGAGGAAATAGCGATCTCGCTATTGGGGGGGGCCTTCACCTCAAAAAACTTTGCCGCTTACGGGTGCGGGCACCGCCCCCTATCCACTACCACGTCATCACAAAAATCACCGCCATGCGGCCGCCCACGAGTGCGCCATCACCTTGCACCACCGGCCACTCCCGCCCAAAACAGCCACCGGCAGCCAAACCGTGCCGCGCGCAGCGCCGACCCACGGATGCCATAGCTAGGGGGAGGGGAGCTCCCCTCACTCCTCTTGGATACTATATATTGGTCACGACCTGGGCTATATACCACGCCACCGACACTTCTCCCTGCGCATGTGGGTTATATACCACGCCACGTGGCAGCTCCACAGAGCCCCAAGGCTTTTGAATTTCAAAAAAACCCCTTTACTATTTTTCAACAAAATTTTTTGGCCTGCCTTTGCCTGGCTCCCACTTTCTTCTTTAATCTCCCATTGCCAAGCTGTAAAGCCCTGCTGAAACTCCACTTTCCCCGCTACAATCACCCTCTCTGTATTTGCACTTCGACCCCTTGGCATCCTCGAACCAAGGCTTCCAAAAATGGGAAAAATCATTTGCAACCTCCTTTGGACAAAGACACCCAATCTTCCAACTGCCATAACTTCTTACTCCGGACTCCATTTGGCATGCAGTTACTTCTTGCTATCTCCGTATGATGTACACCCTGCTCTAGAACTTTGTCGGTACTGAAAAGACACAAGATAGCACATCCTCCAATGTGGCCAAGTGGGCTCAGACCCGGCCCCCCGAGAAAACTTCAACTGATCATATCTTGCAAACCATGGCTCCGATCCGCAATCGGAAAATACGAGTAGGCTCCATGAATTGAGCTCTACACATTTATACCTTAATTTCCACTAGGATCACCTGTCCCCAACTGCCCTATTCGGCAAAAATCTGCAAACCACCAAAGCTTCAACCTTCAATAACTTGGGCTCCGAAGCTCTGTTTGATGAGCCGTCTGGACCTATTCCTTTAGCACTTCAAGCTCTTCATTTCTGGATCCAAAGGCTGCACTTTGAATCTCCTTTACCTGCTAGCCCAATTAGACCATTATGGAGCATTCCCTGGCCTATAAGCCGCATCATGCATACACCTCCACTGCTACCTGCCATCCCATGACCTTCCTAGTTGCTTCAGTCCTTTGCCATGCTTTTGCTTGCCTGTACACACCTATCCATGCCACCTTGTAGAGTCGACACACTTTGGCTCCACCAGCGGACAGGGATTTCAAGAAGAAGCCGGCAACTCCATCGTCAAGCACGGAGTCCAGCTCACCCCCATCACCACCTCCCTTAGCCCTCCACAAACCCAACAAAAAGAGGATGAACAAGAAGATTTCAAGTAAGAGAAGAGCCAAGAGGAAGAGCAGAAAGAAGAAGCTGAACCAAAAGAGGAGAAGCTAGATCCAAAAGAAAATACTTTTAGAATATTTCTTGATCTACTAGCTGCGGGTTACTCTCGAGAAGAGGCAGCTACAGTAGCATTTGAGGTGGCAAGCACAAGGCCCAAGGAACAGATGCAAAGCCTTTGATTAGTAGAACTGAAAGAGATGGCCACCAATACATTGGATCTACAACCACCGACCAATGATTGGGATGTGGTGATGCAAAAGCTAATCGGGCTCAAGGCAAGATCAATGGTCACTGAGAGTGAGATTGATACTCTCAAGACAAATGAAGTTCTTATCAAATCTAAAGTGGAATCACTGCAAAGACAGGCCCAAGAGAATATTGAGAAACAAACAAAGCTGCAAGCCAGTCTAGACGCGGCATTACAAAAATACCAGGAGATGGAACGACAAAATCAGGTAGCGGAAAACAAGCTTCAAAGAGCTAAAAAAGAATCAAGAAAATCAGCAAGTCATTGACAGATACAGAGAGAGAAAGGGACAATCTGACTCTACAACTTGCTGAAGAGTCCAAAGAAGTAGAAACCCTGCGGAATGCCAAAGAAAAGGTAGAGATAGAGCATGAAGCGAGCTAGGATGAAGTGATCGAGCTGAAAGATCAGATTAAAGTCAAAGATCAAACCATCTAAAGGCTGAGGGCATCACCTGCCAGAGTCAGAGCTACTAGCTCGACTGGCACCACTTCAGAGAATGAGCTATATGAAGAACAAATGAAGGAGCTCCAAAAGGAGTTAGCACTGGAGAAGAGGCAAAGGATGATGTTGGCTGAGGGATCTATGGTAATGCAAAACCGCCTAGAAGAAGAAAATCAGGCCATGAAGAATGAGCTAGAAGCCATCAAGATAAAGCTCAAGGAGGCGGAGAAAATCGATGCCTATCTGAAAGACCTCCTAGTAAACATGGGAGAGAAAGCGGAAGAGGAAAAGAAGTCACTTCAGAAGCCGATAGAAGAGCTGAGAGGCCAGCAGCAGTTTAGCACCGGGCCAGCAAACATGGAGGGAATTGACAAAGAAAATGTGTCAGATCCAGTGGATACCAATTTGCAAGAGGAAATCCTTGTGGGACCCTCACAAGAGCCACAAGATCTGACACAAGAAGAAGAAGAAAAGTTGCAGAAGGCCATAGGAGCGGCAATAAAAGACACAGCTAGAGAAGCATTGGAGTGGGAGAAAACGGTGTTTAATTCGATGACTATTCATAAGACAGATGCCAGTAACCTTCGGCGTGAATGGCTACAACCATCCCTCCCATATGCTCTGCTAAAAGTGCCATTGTACAAAGCAAATATCTCCAAACCTAAAGGGGTCAAGCTGATAGTGGATTCTCAATCCAGGTGGAGAAAGGCATGGCTCACTAAATATCCTCAATATTTAATCAATCTGGTAGAGGCACCTAAAGTGATCAGGGATAACCTCAGTTTCTGCCCCCTACCAAGGATGAGAACATGGAAAGCCCATGAGATGTTGCAGAGAAGCCAACCCACTTAGCTAAATTACCCGAAACTGCCAGGCTTGAAGGCAGGCAAGAGAATAAGTGAGAAATACATGGTGAAAACCCTAATGGGCGCCATCAAATTGTTCACTGGCTTGCCTGACCTATCTTGCATCATGATAAGAAAGATATGTAAAAACCTTTTGGCAGTCTTTGAAACCTTCGAACCAGGCCAGGTGACAGGCAATATCTTGTTCTTTCAAGATACATACAGATGTGCATACGATCTGCCTGCTCAGCCTTCCCACGAGGTGATACATGTTCTTTATAAAAGAATTATGTTTTTGCCTTCTTATCACCTCCAGGTGAAGAAGCCTTCTACACTGGCTTCTTCACAATCAGCACAGATATATTTGGCCCGACGCTACTGGCTCAGCATGCGAGATATGAGTCCCTTCTCAAGATGAGAGAAAGCCTACACTGAAGAAGCAGCTCAACTGCCATGTCAGGGACGACATGAACAAGGAGGGGGAGTATTAGCAGCTGGACACACCCAATGGAGAATGACTGCTCGATAGAACATTATTTTTTGTAATTATTCTTTAAATGAGAAAACACGACATTTCACCTTTGTAAATAGTGGGGCTTGTAGAAGCTTCCAGATTGTATCCCATTTTTGACATTTAGATTGAGTAGATGGTTAAATTGGAACATTAGGGTTTGAGATTGTAAAGTATTTATACCACTTTTGACCTTAATGAAAAAAACCTTTGTCATTTTAAAAAAAGTTATGTTTGTGAGTGAGTGTACTGTGTACGAGGAGAGAGTGAGAGTTTCATCTTGACTCTACGCGTGCACCGGTGGTCGAAATTGAGTGCGGAGAAGTGCAGCATGTTGCCCCCGACGAGAGCTACGCGTCGATACCTACATTGTGGGTGTACGGTCTGGTTTTGCAAGCTCGACCTACGAGCTTCATCTGGTGATTCAATGATCATACATTATCCGTTTTTTGTATTTCAGCATATCTACGCGTTCCCATTGAGTAGAGCTACACATTAGGCACTTTAGTTTTCGGAAACAACGACCTGTAAATTTGACCAGACATCCTACGCGATTTTGGACCAGGTGTTTAGGGTTGGGATTTTGGTTCATGGACCTTAGGGAGAGTGAACTATTAGTGCTAGTAGGGTCTCCTTCAAGTTCTGTGGCGTTTCGAGAATGGTTGATGGATATTTGGCTCTTGAAAGCGTTGTAGGAAACCTCCTCTTATGCACTCTTGAAGGCTGTAGTTTAGACATTGGGTAGAGACCTCTGTAGGAATTTGTCGAGAGTCGGTTGAGTGTAGGTTGACACCCTATGCTTGCTTCCACGCGCCTGCGGATCGAGCTTCGTCCTTACCTGACAAATCTTGCTAGGTGATTTCTCGCTGTACTGACGGCCGTCATGGCGTATCCGCCAACAATAAAAGACACTTTTGTACTACCCGAGCATTGTGAACAAGTAAGTATGTAAATAGTTAACATCCCATTTTAGAAGTTATGTGCTTGGAAGCTCTCATGTAAGTTATGTGGCTTTGGCAAGTGATATTCCATCCTACAAAGTCTGCATCAAATTGGTGGTACGCCATTGAGGTAGCCCCTTGTAGTGTACTAACGTATGAAGGCTACCATGTGCCAATCACAGTGGCATCAATGGAGGAGATTGGAGAAGATGCTCAGTTAGAAGCCACTTATGCCATACGAGCATCAAGCTGCTACTCTCTATGGGGTGCATGTAGAGGATCTACAAAATGAAACGGAGGACATCTATTTAAATGAAGAGCTCTATATAGATATAGGAATTTATGCTGAGCTTTGCAAGGATGAGAGAGAGACCTATAAATATTGTATTTGAACAATTTTGCTCCGTTTTATAATATATATTGTATTCACGTGGATTTTCATCCATTCATGTCTATATGCATCATTGAGTCATTGTATTTAATGGTCTTTGCGTCCACTCCAGGTACGTATGCTCTAGGTATGTTCTCACAAGCAGGGACAACGAGCACTGTGCTCCGAGTGCGATGGAGACTGAAGCTGCAATCACAAAGGAAGTGATCTGTCTCTGCTCATAGATGCTGCTCGTCCCACTGGTAGATCTAGTTGCTATGGTGAAAGAGACGCTAAGAAGCACTACTACTGCTTCTTAGCGCCTCTTTCACCCGGTCAACTAGATCTAGTGGTGGGGCAATCAACATCTATGAGCAAAGACGCACTTCCTTTGGAATTGCAGGTTCAGTCTCCATCGCACCTGGAGCGCAGTGCTTTTACAAATTCACAAAAATTCAACAAAATCTCTCTACACAGGAATCCCTCCCCCTTTATGAGTCCAGGTACGTATGCTCTAAGTATGTTCTCACAAGCAAGGACGATGAGCACTGCGCTCGGAGTGGGATGGAGACTAAAGCTGCAATCATGAAGCTGGTTTTCTCAATATAGATGCTGCTCATCCCACCACTAGATCTAGCTGATCAGGTGAGAGAGACACTAAGAAGCACTACTATTTCTTCTTAGCGTCTCTTTCACCCGATCAATTAGATTTAGTGGTGGAGCAAGCAACTTCTATGAGGAGACCTTGCGATGCAGCTTCAGTCTCCATCGCACCCGGAGCGCAATGCTTTTACAAATTCATAGAAATTCAATGAAATCTCTCTACACAGGAATCCCTCCCCCTTTATGAGTCTCCTCTCTCTCTCTCTCTCTCTCTCTCTCTCTCTATCTATCTATCTATCTACTTGTCCATGTTTTCTTCTCCATTCATTCAATATTAAGTTTAAATTTTTGTGTGTTTAATGGAGGTATGGATGATGAGTAGTTTCTTTCTTCTTTGTCACCCAAGCAGAGACAGTGGTAGGTGGAGCGTCATCTCTTTGCACACCATCGTGCGTTCCTACTCCGGCCGCGTCTCCCTCTGTTTCGTAGCATTCACCACACTCCAAAGCTTCAGTGTTGACGAGACAATCTTCACACTCGTCTAGGCATCGGCGCTGTAGTGGTGGTTGTTGTGGGGATGCCACCGCCGATGCTTCGACACCACCTCGTGTTTGACGAGTCTCTTTACCCTCCCCTTCTTTTTTTGCCCCAACACCAGTTTTGCACGGCTGACGGCGGTTCCTACCGGCTACACACCACTAGCTACTCCTCCAGGAGTCACTCTAGTGGACACTCCTCGCTTCGGGGCCCAGACTCGAGTGGAGACACCTGACGTCCGTACCCCCATCGACACATCGCTAGAGACCCCTGCTGGGACACCCAGGTTCATGTGTCACCGGCAAGAGGGCTTTCCTTACTCCGTCAACTTGAACAGTGGCATCATCATCGTCTTGGATGATGAAGGCAAGAAGGTGATTTTGCGCATGCACGGTCTTTGCTCTCAAGTGTTTAGACACTACATACTAAACACCAGGAGGTGAAGTACCGAGTGATTTAAAAGACAGAGTCAGTAGCATGTTTCATGACAAGTTTCCCGTTCCAACATGGGATGACCGCTTCAATGAAGACCTAATGAAGATTTGAATGCGTGAATACTGCAAGCACAAGCGTTCCAAAGTGCAAAAAGAAATCAAGCATGGGTGGAACAGACCAGATTGGCTGGCCAAAGAAGATTGGAAGAATGCGAAGAAAGTAGCGCGCGAGAATCTTGACAAGTGAAAGCAACAAAAGGAGGCATCCAGAGCGCGATTAGAGGTAGGGAGCTCGCACCACTTGGGGAGCGGTGGGTGGGCATCATTTGAGGCCGATTTTGGAAGTGTTTTTGCATTGCTCTTTATGTTTCATAGTTTAGGGTTTAGGGGTTTTTTAATTCTAACTAAATGGATTCTTTGTATGTTTTGACAATGGTCGATGAGAGGACGTGACCCCACACCATACGAGACGAGTACGTAGGTAGGGAGGCTTAAATTCCCTGATGGACATTCTGAGTTCTCAAGGCGGCATGGTTAGTATTAGGGTTTACTCTTTTCTATTTGTTGTATTGTTTTATAAATGTCGCTATATGTTTATACTTACAGAAAGCTGTCTTATTGTTTTTTTTTGCAGAATCCGACAGATACGTCGCTTGGACATGATGACATCTGATTAGACGACGTCAGTCTAGTCGTAGCTAGATAGCATTAGTTTCTTTTTGTCATAGCATATGTGTCATGAGACGACTTTTATACGTCTTTTTGAAAACCATGTATATTTTTTAAAAATGACAATGGTGTTGTAACTATTACATTTGCAAAGTTCAACAATCAAGTGATTTTGCCTATGATTTGTATAATTGTCATTGATTTACTTTCATCAATTTACGCTTGTCAATTTTGTATCTTTATTCTTCAAATAATACTATGAATGATGGAGTTAATGGTTATATTGTCTTGTCGGTGACTACTTTGGGTCTATATCTATCCTTGCCCTTTTTTTCAAAGGTGAATCAATTAATGAAACATTCAATATGGTTGATGGGTGGCTGGGCATTTAATGCCCTACCACCAAAAAAAATTTCTCTTGGGCATCACTATGACCGTCACTATATAAGGCTTTGCAGCGTCGCCATAAACATCGCTAAAGATGGCCCGACAATGTCGCTATGATCATCTCTATAGGCGTCACTATATAGCAACGGTTATAGCGAGGCATATATCGACCGCTATAGTGACGCCTATAGTGACGCGTCCTGTATCTACGCTGTTAGCGACACTCGTAGCGACACCGGGGGTTATAAAAACCCAATGTATTTCCGTCCCTAATAGCATCACAAGAGCACACAAGCTCTTGTAGTATAAAATAGGCTAGAGGGAGGAGTATGCCGCCTTTTTTGGTGCATACTTTGCGTTCTTGCTCTCCTCCATCGCTCCCAAGATCCCCCCTCCCCCCACTTCTCCCTTTCCTCTTTCTCCTTCTCCAAGCTTCCCAAGTTCCATCAAAGAGGGTTTCATCCAAGTTTCCACCATCATCTTTGGAAGCACAACATCAATGGGGGTTTTGTTGAAGGGGGTTTTCTGCCATCTTCTTTGGAAGCTCAACCTAGCTAAATCTCAACCATGCTACAAAGAAAGAGGTAAACACAAAACAAAGCACCTCCCCCCTCTTTCCATTTTTTTCTACTACTACACACACATACACACACACACACACACAAATTCAGAAAAAAAAAAAAAATAGTGAATCCATAACATACCTCGTTCATTTGGAAATGGTTGCTTTGCTCCGCTTATTTGTAAATGGCTGCTTTGCTAGGCTTGTTTGGAAATGATTCCTTTGCTATTCTTGTTTGGATAGAATATAAGATAGAAATGGTAAGTTTGTTACATAGAAATAGAGAGAGAGAGATAAATGAAGAGAGAGAGAAATAGATAAAGAGAGAGAGGGGGAGAGAGAGAGAGAGAGAGAGAGAGAGAGAGAGAGAGAGAGAGTAGATAGAGTAGATAAATTAAAAGAGAGGGATAAATAGAGAGAGAGGGAGATAAAGAGAGAGAGAGGGAGATAAAGACAGAGAGAGAGAGAGAGAGAAAGAGAGAAAGAGAGGGAGATAAATGGAGAGAGAGAGATAAAGAGAAAATGACAGAAAGAGGAAGATAATTAATGAGAGGGAGATACATGGAGAGAAAGAAAGAGAAATAGAAAGAGAGAGAGAGAGATAGAGAGAGGGAGAGAGGGAGAGGTAGAAGAAGAGAGAGATAGGGATAGAAAGAGAAAGAGACGGAGAGAGGGAGATAGTGAAACAGGTAAGAGAGAGAGAGAGAGGGAGAGAGGGAAAGAGGGAAGAGAGGTGGTGGACCTTCAAACCAACCTGGGTTAAAACCTCCAGAACACAATGGATAGTAGGTTGGAAAGATTGTGGACCTCTACCCCAAACTATCCATGGTAGTAAGCCTAGTAGCTACAGTCCATTCGCACATTCACCTTCAAACAATAGAGGTAGGAATTTTCAATCGAGATAGCTTCGACAGGTGTTGGACCTGCAAACCACCTAGGGTTAAAACCTCCATAACACAATGGATAGTAGGTTGGACAAGTGGTGGACCTCTGCCCGAAACCATCCATGGTAATGACCATAGTAGCTAAACTCCATTGACAGATTGACCTTGAGACAATAGAGATAGATTCTTTCAATAGAGCTAGCTTGGAGAGGTGGTGGACCTTTAAACCACATAGGGCTAAAGAGTGGTACGTTGGATAAGTGGTGGACCTAGTTCTTATGTCATCACTAAACTGCTATAGAACTTGCATCTCAATGTCCAAATAGGCCTTTCAATGTAAGCAAGGTTTGATAAGTGGTGGATATTGGCTCAAGAACCCCCTCCCTATTTTAATGGCATAGCTTGGACAAGTGGTGGACCTAGTTTTAAAGTTCAGTGTCCAAGGTGAAATAATGCAAGACCCTGTTTCCTAGTGTCCAAGTAGTGATTGCTTCTAAAAATGTAAGCAAGGTTGGACAAGTGGTGGACCTACTTTTAATGACCAATTTAAATTTCCAATCTCCAAGTAGCCCGTGTTGAAGCCAAATTACTAATGCAAGAACAAAGTGGATAGTGGTGGATAGTGGACGAGGGTTACTATGTTCAAGCATAGCTTGGACAACTGGTCGACCTAGCTTTAATGGCCAATGACTAAGGTGAAAAATTAATGCAAAAAAAAAAGGCTGGCGGGAAGACCAAGTGGTGGAAATTGGATGAGGCATACTAAGAGTATAGCATGGACAAGTGGTGGACTAGTTTTAATGTCCAATGCCAATGGTGAACTTCAATTGCAGAAGGAGTTGGTTGGTGGTCCAAGTGGTGGATAGTTGACCACGTTTACTATCTAGTTTTAATGGCCAATGCCAAAGGTGAAATATTAATGCAAGAAAAAAGTGGTTGGACAATTGATGGTGGAGCCGAATTGTGGATAGTGCTATTTTAGAGTAGTGCAACTTGGACAAGTGACATACCTAGTTTTAAACACCCATGACTAAGGTGAACTACGAATGCAAAAACAAAGTGGTTGGTGAGCAGAACAAGTGGTGGAAGTGGAGGAGGCCTACTAGAAGTATAGCTTGGACAAGTCGTGAACCTGATTTTAATGGCCAATGTCGAAGGTGAAATATTAATTCAAGAACAAAATGGTTGGACAATTGGCAGTGGAGCCCAGTGGTGGATAGTTCTATGTTAGAGTAGTACAACTTGGACATGTGGTGGACCCAGTTTACTGGTCCATCAATAAGGTGAATTACTAATGCAAAAACAAAGTGGTTGGCGGGCAGAACAAGTGGTGGCAATGGATAGGGCATTGCCACAATATAGCTTGGACAAGTGGTGGACTTAGTTTTAATGGCCAATGCTAAAGGTGAAATACTAATGCAATAAGATACTAGTTGGACAACGAAGTGGCAGATATTGGACTAGGCCTACTATGTTAGACTACATGTTGAGAAAACGAGTCATGTTGGTTTTGGGATAAGATCTTGCTTCCCGATGTGAAGGTCTTAGAAAGTAACGTAAGCAGTCATGGAAGAGTCTAAGACCAGTTTAATAACGTGATTCGTCTTTATTTTTATTACCCTTTTGGGCAAGAAGCTATATGCTATAGGAAGGTCTAAAAGCGGTGGTGCTTCCACCAATTCCCTAACCATTCATCCTTTCATAACATCGTTACTAGATTGGTTTTCAAGTGAATCCATGTGATAGCTTTTGTAAATATGACAACTTAATTGTCCCTTTTTGTGCTTTTATTCTATGCAAGTGGCCTTTGAAACTGATATGAAACTTGTATCTCTCCATACTTTTTAGGGTTAGGATGCTTAACTTGGGTACCCCAAAAAAATTTTAACTGGAAAAGCTATTAAGAAACGCCCTTAAAACCAAAATGTATTTGAGTGGTGTGATTTTAATTTAGGCGGGATTATTTAAATTTGGGGGATTTAATTCAAATTTAGACGTGATTATTTAAAGTTAGGCAGCTTCATTTAAAACGAGCTGGCTTGGACAAGTGGTGGACCTTAAATCAAAACACAATGAATGATAGGTTGGACAAGTGGTATACATTATCTGGCAAGGTTTCATCCTAGCCCTTGGTTTCTATATTATGAGTTTCCAGCCAAAAGTTATGATAGAACATGCAACTTGGATTTGAAACAGAATAATAAAACTCAAAACAGGCTATGTTTGAAGTTTAGCTCCCGTATGTGCCGTGAGGCACAAACCACGATTTAGGTAATTATCCTTCTAATCTCAAAGGCTGCGTTTGCTGCTTATGTGGCATTCCCACACAAAAAACACAAATCTAGGGTCGATTTCATGCACAACACGAAATAGGTATTGTTGCAGAGGTTGTCATCACAGGAACATATATGTCACTATTGCCATCACCGAGCAAGTTGCCATCGTAGAACATGTAGCTATTGCAAACCAGGTCGCTATTGCAAGTGGTATCTCCATCCCAAAACAGCTCGACACCGTACAACAGTTTGCAATGGCCATCTCAAAAAATCACGTTGTTATTTCTGTCGTCGAGCACGTCACCATTGTAGAGCAGTTTGCACAATCAAAGAGCAGGTCGCTATTGCAAATCAGGTCCATCACAAAGCAGGTTTCTATTGCAAAGCAGTTTGGTATTGCAAAATACATTGACACAGCAGAACAGATACATCTCTCTCTCTCTCTCTCTATCTCTCTCTCTCTCTATCTCTCTCTCTCTCTCTCTCTATCTCTCTCTCTCTAGCACTCTCTCTCATCAATTCTCCGTCATTTTCTATTCACAGACATAATTTATGTTTTTAGGTTTTAGGGTTTAGTATTGTTATTATGCAAATATAGATACGATGCGAATACACATATTTTGCACATATAGAGATATGCAAAAATATATTGTTTGTGTAATATTAAGATACATAGTATATTAAAGTAAACGTGAATGACAAGTCCACTTACTTGTGCCAATTGCTTAAATATTGTTTTGGCCAAATGGTTGGTCTTTGTTGAGTTGTTGCTGATGGCTACTTTATTTGTTTGTTGTTTTTGAAATCGTTAAAATATGAAATATGTGAGCTACTTTTGGTGGATGTATAATGTTGGGGTTTTTCTTGTTGTTACTGGGTTGGGCAAGTGGTGGACCTTGTTTGGCTATAGATGCAAAAAATGTGATTGAACAAGGGCGTATTTCAATTTAGGCGGGACAAAGACATCCTTTTTACTGAACTTGCTTTCAAAATTGACCCTGGATACGAAATTTGAATTTAAGCGAAATGGTTAAGTTGATTTGGGTGAGATTGTTTTTAAATTTAAGCGGTTTGATTTGAATTTAGGCGGGATTATTTATATTTGGGCAGTTTAATTCAAATTTAGACGAGATTATTAAAATATAGGCAATTTTATTCAAAACGAGCTAGCTTGGACAAGGGGTGTACCTTAAAACAAAACACAATGGATAATAGATTGGACAAGTGATGTACATTATCTCGCAAGCTTTCATCCGAGCCCTTGGTTTCTATATTATGAGTTCCCATTCAAAATTTATGATAGAACAAGCAACTTGGATTTGAAACAGGATAATAAAACTCAAAACAGGATATATTTTTAGTTTAGGTCCCATATGTGCCATTAGGCACAAACCACGA